>NC_081293.1:146555795-147884545 GCF_030435805.1 Mustela lutreola
CAGCCATCAAAAGAAATGAAATCTTGCCATTTGCAACAACATGGATGGAATTAGAGCGTATCATGCTTAGCGAAATAAGTCAAGCAGAGAAAGACAACTATCATATGATCTCCCTGATATGAGGAAGTGGTGATACAACATGGAGGCTTAAGTGGGTAGAAGAAGAATAAATGAAATAAGATGGGATTGGGAGGGAGACAAACCATAAGTGACTCTTAATCTCACAAAACAAACTGAGGGTTGCCGGGGGGAAGGGGTTTGGGAGAAGGGGGTGGGATTATGGACATTGGGGAGGGTATGTGATTTGGTGAGTGCTGTGAAGTGTGTAAACCTGGTGATTCACAGACCTGTACCCCTGGGGATAAAAATATATGTTTATAAAAAATAAAAAATTAAAGTCTAAAAAAATAAATAGCTGTATACTTAGAAATTACATGATAAGCAAAACTTACCAAACATCTGAACTACATCAATATGGTATTGCCACTTTGTGTAAAAAATGGAGAAAAATAAATGTCCCTGTCACTGAGTCAGAAAATTTCTATAAAGTTCTATAAGTAATGGTTGCATTTAAGCTTTAGACCTAATAAAGCTGCATGAGAACTTCATGTTTCAAGAGATTGTGTTAAAATTACCTAGTGTGTCTTATTACTCTGTGATAATAATTATTACTTGATGGAATAGCATGATGGGTGTGAGATATTTTCTACATCTGCATCGGTTTTATCTTTTTTTAAATACAAAAGTACTCTGATTTACATAAAATACATCCTTATTTTTTAATAACTCTAACATTGATTAGCCTCAGTAGGCAATGATTTTGCCCAAATTTAAGAAAAATGACTATTCATTTAACATTATTTCATTACAGTTAGTTATTAGATTACTAATCATGACCAATACTTATAAATATTTGTTAAATAGCTGCTTTAATCAGATGTTTTTAGTGCTTTTAATTGTGAATAATTATATGTGCTGCCAAAGCAAGCACATTAATTGTGAATGATTAAATCAGCACTATAGAAAAGACAACTCAGTTCTGTGGTCCCTCTATCAAGGTTTTAATTTTATGAAAACAGACTCTCAATGACATTTGCCTTCTTGTCAGTTCAGAGTATTACCTATTACCTTCTCTGCAGAGCTTCCAAAGAAAAAATAAAGAACCTACATTGAGAACTTCCTGAATTCATCCCTGTGTGTATACCCTCAAAAATGAAGAAAATTGGGGCAATTTATTGAAGTTTAAATGGCATTCACCTAAAACATGCAGGGAAATGGTTTGGGAGGTTTAAATTATCAGTGTAATTGCTTTAATTCTCTAGGTTGCTTTTATAAGTGGACAGAACTTTATCGTATCCAAATGATGATTCCAATTGTTTGTATTTTTACTCTCAGTACTCTGAATCACATTTATGTCCTGCATAACCCATGTCTTAAAAATAGCCCACAAACCTCAATGCAAGAGAGTTCCAGAAGTGAGGTTTTTACATTAATGATCTTCCTGTAGTTTTCTTTGCAGTAGCCAGCACCTTTCAGTTTGTCAGCGTTTTTACTCTAATGTCTCAGAAAAGCTTTTTGAAAGCTATATTCTGAAATACACCTTGTTCTTTTGTTTTTAGATATTTGAACACTGAGTGATGTTTCAAAATGTTTTATTAGTAAAATCCATCTGATTCCTATTAAAATTTTTCTCTAATCTCTGAGACAGAGTGAAAGGAAAGAGTATTTATAAGCAAGATAGCTCAACACTATCTAATTCTGGAATAAGTTTTCCAAGTATCATTCTGCCTATGATTCATTAGTTTCTCTGAGTTAAGAGCTTGTTACTAGGATAACATATTCTTGAAGATACTATCTAAAATACCAGATTTTTCAAAAATATTTTTAAAAATTGTAAGAACTTGAGATTACAGAGCCTTTACACTGACACTTCTTTCTTTCTCACTAAACTGTATTGCAAATAACCTTTTGATGTTTTAAAGGTTTTTCTTTGGCAGCTAAGAAAAACACTCTTGAAAGTTGTATTTAGTGAATTTACCCATGTATAAATATCCCTAAGCTAGTTGGTTATCCTATGGCATCTGGAAGAAAGGTGCTATTGTTTTAGATTCCATGACTGAAGTATAGAATAATCAATTCAGAGAGACCCTGGGGGGAAGATTCACTCACATATGCTGTAGAAACTTGGAATTCCTGAGTTTTTAGGTTCTTTTCTTCAGATGAAGAGACAGATGAGTTTCTATTTCAGTACAGTGTGTGGTGACATCGGTTCCTTTTCATACCATATTATAATTTGACCATCAGTTTGAATTTGAGACTATTGACTTTAAATTTTCTAAGAAAGCTCCTTTTTTTGTTAATACCTTTGTTATTATTACTTTCCTTTTGTTTGCTAATGTTCTGGCTATGCAGTTCCTGGTGCTATATACCAAGCTATATCATCAAGGTATTCCCAGGATATATCATCAGATTTAGTTCTGCCAAAACACTCCATAAATTACTTAAAGTTCCTCTTCATTTCTTGCAAAGCACTGTTTGCTACGCTTGTCCTTGAAAAATCAGTGTAATTCCAGAAGATCATTATACATTTGCAAGGCAGGAATTCGTCCCATGTTTCCACATGGACATCTGCATAGTTATAAGAACAGTAGAAGTTAAATGAAAATGCACAGTTATTTTCCCTTTAAAATGCACTGTTATTTAGCTTTGGTTTTGTTTGAACATTTTCTCTACCATTTATTTAATAGCAGTTGGCTAAGAGCAGCTGTGTCTCATGGCTTTCTATTGTGAAGTGTCCAGAAGTGTAAAGTGGTTGAATATAAAAACACTGCAAAAGTACAGATAATAGACTGCCCACTTTCTGTGTACTGCAACTTCCCTGAGGTTTTGTTTGCAGGGCCCAGCTGCATATACAGACATGATGGAATTTGGTTTGTAAAGAACCTACAAAAATTACACAAATAACTCAGATTTCTAATGAATAATACACAGACATGCACCTGCTTCACGGACTTCATAGATTAGTTTTGTGACCAATAGAAAAGCCCCTTGGAATTCAATTACATGGCTGCAAAACAGAAAATAAAATTGGCTATACTTTCAGAACTGCTATCAGCAAAATGAAAATATTAACTAGTTCTTCAAGCAAGCTTTGGGGTGGGATTGTTTCAGTTTGCTCTGCTTCTTTCAGATTTACTATAAAGTCATAATATTCTGCCCATTATTATCTACTATTGTTGCAGCTGGAGCCGCTTGCCGAAGATATTCTCCACCAAACCCCGAATATGAATGCTGTTGTTTCTTTACAGAAGA
The DNA here is from genome assembly GCF_030435805.1 of Mustela lutreola. Taxonomy (NCBI): domain Eukaryota; kingdom Metazoa; phylum Chordata; class Mammalia; order Carnivora; family Mustelidae; genus Mustela; species Mustela lutreola. The sequence continues at coordinate 146,559,108 of NC_081293.1, forward strand.
TCATTGAAATTCAAAGTATGTCTTTAAAGTTTCTTTTTAATTTCTAATCAGGTACAACTAATTAAACTTATACTGAAAATGAAAGCACATGAAAAACATATTTGAGTTTCCAAATATGAGAAACATATTTAGAATTATAATTTGCACATATTATATATTCACACCTAAATGTGTTACTACCTTGCTCTCAATGTGGTGATCTCACCTTAACTCAGAGGCTCCAGATGTAGAATCTTGTATTTCTCATATTTTCCAAGTACTTGGATTTTTTTTTCATTACTACCACTAAGTGTCTGTCCAAAACAATAAAATAATCTAGAAATTTTGATTATATTGTCTAATTTAACTAAGGATAAGTTATCGTCTAATGATGTTGGAATTCAGCAATCATTTACTGTTTTCTTCCTTTCCTATTTTTTTAAAACTTTATTTAGTTTTATTTTTCTATGAATCTAGTAAAGTAAAATTATGGAAGAACTTAACATTTATGAATATTATATTTCATGGAGAAGTATGTTCTTTTTTTTAGTTTAATTTAATTTTATTTTTTGTATGTGTATATGTTCCAAAATTCCATTGTTTATGCACCTCACCCAGTGCTCCATGCAATACGTGCCCTCCTTAATACCACAACCAGGCTCACCCAACCCCCACCCCTGCAAATACTAACTCCTAGTGAGGATTGTACCTAGCACTTGTAAATCCAATATTCCCCCAAACTCTTAGCAATACCATGTGGATTTTAATTAGCATTTTTCTTTAAATTTTTTCTATTATTTGAGTTTTTTGTGTATTTTATAGTCTCTTAGTCTTGGTTCCTTAGAGGATAATGATCAGGAGGACAGGAATCACATCTTTTCACCCCTGCAGGTAACTGTAAAAAGGGTTGGCAGCAGAGGAGAGGTTTGAAGTGCATGGGAACCTGGGACTCAAGTGTAGGCAGATTTAAGTAGGTTGGATTTGATCTTCAAGGCCCTAGGAACCAGAGTTTGCTCCAAAGGGAGTTTCTGAAGAAAACCTCCCCTTTCTTAGTCATGGACATATAATGTAGTAAATGTTGTTGGCTTTTCAGCAACAATGCCTTCCTCACTTGTACTCAAAAGAAGCCTGGTTTTCCTCGTGAATCTTTGTCACCAGATACCAGGGGAAAATGAACTTATGCCCAGCTCCAGGAGAGCAGTTCTTAGTCTAAGGCTAAACTAGACAACCCACTTAACAGTGATTGGTTAAGGAATGGGTACGTGATGCAATTTTGGCCACTGAGACTCAGAGCTGGCTTCTTGGGTGTTCAGCTGTGTAGTCACATAGACCCCACACTTAGAAGGACCCTATGCATGGTTTAATGCTCTTACTATTGCTATCTTTAAATTTGTATAAAAAATTTTGAGCAAGGGGCCCACATTTATTTTGCACTGAGCCCTGCAAATTATGCAGTCAGTCTTGATAATATTCAAGGTTAGTGATGTGAAAAGATACTTGCCAAAAAAGACTGATAGTAACATCACCCTAGGGAGGAAGAAGTAAGGTTGTGGTTGAGAAGGAACAGAATGGTGAGTTGAGGTAAAGAGAAAGACAAATATGAGAGTGATCTCTTGTCATTTGGGACATAGAGTAGAAATCACTACAGAGAAAGTTGTTTCAGACTTTGGCTTTGACACTATGTGGTACATTTTTTATGTCATTCTGTGAATTGTGTATCTTTTGAGGCCATTTAATTCTATGTCTTTGGGGCCACTCTTCCAGACTACAGAAACAGAAAGGGGCTGCATTAGGTCCATAAAGCAATAAAATTAAAGTCAGTGTTTCCAAGTACCAAATTTTATAATGGCTTGAGAAGTTAAAATTATGGGCTTCTGGCCTAGCAAACAATGCTAAATTTCCTTATAAACTATAAAACTGTGCTCTTACTTTTACCTTTCTCTGTTTTATAACCAGTCTTCCATTTTAAGTGCTCTTACAGGAATCCAGGCCCTTCACTGGGCTCCCCATTTCCTCTTTGGTGGGGAAAGTAGTTAAGACTCACCACATAATTTGAATCCCAGTGCAAAATGAAAATGTGTGAATGCTTCCATGTTAAAAAAAAAATTACCATAATTCAGGAAGGTGACCACAGAGCATTGAACCAAACATGGGGACTCTTAGGTACATGGAAGACCTTTGCAGCTGCACTGGTTGCCTCTAAGGTAGCCTTTGTTAACTGAAGAACCTTCTCTTCACATATGTCTCTGAGCATCACACAGGTGCCTCCTTTTAACTTTGGGAGGTGTTTGAATTTCAGCCTACCTCTTAGTACAGGTTGTGAAGGATTATTTTGTGCTACAGTTTGAGACTGCAGTATCCTAAAACTATGTAAATGTTGAGAAGCAGGATTTGTAGCATGTGGGAAACATTCAGGCAAGTTCCTAGATAGCCTTGTCCTGAGGCAGACAGCAAGGTGCTGACAGGCCTTATATGAATTTCTCTTTGAGAACTGAGCCCCCCAACTGAGGGTATGCAGGTGCTGGAGGCTGTGATTAACATTGGCCTTTTGCCTGGCCACATGTATGAGAATATTTGGCAGCAGGACCATCCCTGTTGTCCTGTCCTTGTTTATGTTTTACTCTTTTAACCCAGAAGAAAAGACCTTACAAGGCAGTACAGCAGGGCAACCATTCCTTCTGACAGGTAATAAAGACCCCTTCTGACAGGTCAGGTTCTGGTTTCATCTCAAGATGGTGGATATATACAAAGATCAGCCATTTTTGAGATGATGAAAGAGATGATCAGGTCAAGAAGCTTCATGTTTGCACATGCTGTTCACTCTAGCAAGTGTTTTGCCTCATCCCTATTAAGTTTACTGGATTTAGCTCAGATGTTCTTTCTTTTGGGAAGCTGTATATCCCTTCATTGTCATTCTAGATTAGGTACATTTCCTGTGTGTTTTCATAGCAGGGCTTGTTTTTGCTGATATTCTTTGTTTTTAATTGCTGAATTCTTTGCACAGTATCTGGCACATAGTAGGCATTGTGCAAATGTTTACTGAATAGATGAAACAGCTTATCTTTCAATATTTGCCACATTATTTTTCTTAGCCCAAGTTGATTTTTTTTAACTAACAAAGGTAATTATACTCCTTGGCTAACCCATGTGGAGAAAAGATAAAGAAGAATGGGCAAAATATATGTGAGCTCTTTTTGTCTTCTGTCTTTTTGTCAAAATTCAATCCCATCATTCATAATGATGAATCATTTCTAAGAAAGAATTTGAATTACTTGTGAGCTACCATTTCTGTCTCTAATCTTTGAGGCGGCAATTCTCAGAGCTGAAATTAATTGTTGGCTGATGACTGTAATCACCAACAAGTGATGCCAGGTAAGAGTCAGCCCAGAGAAGGATAAATGATCCTCATATGTATGTTTCCTTTCCTAAAACCCATCCTAACAACTTATAGAGTCTATTATACTCTTCTTCCCTTCTTTTGCATTGCAAGGTGAGAAGCAAGGTTCCCAAATGCCTTTTTTCACACCAGTCTTGGCCCATGATAACATGTTCACTGATTTTGAAGGGAGGAATCATGAAGTGAGTTTTCCATAAAACTTAATTCATGTAGTTTGAAAGACTATAATTTTAAATTCTAAAACATACAATGAATGATATTGATATTGATCTGTGAAACCCCAAAATATGAAAACCACAAGTATAGAGCCATGGTTTACTTTTATTTATTTAAATGTTTAGTAAGAAGAGTACTCTTTTTAAGTGTCAACCACTTTTCTAGATCTCCTGCATGATAATAGTGATAATCATAATATCTTTTGATTTGTAGATCAAGAAAAATATGTATGTATACAAGGATTTGAGGATTCTTTAAAATTTTTGCTGCAACCCTCAAGTGGTTTGGAGCTGATAAGTTGAAAAACACTAGTGTAGAGGATTTAAAAATGACAGGAACTTCAGTACTCACAAGGCATGATGAATAAGCCACTTAACTTTTCTGAGAAATTTCAAGAGGAATGGCATCCTACTCTACTAAGTTGGATCTACTGTGGCAACAAAATGGGAAATAAGAATCAGGATCATTTTTAAAAAATAGTTGTGGTCTTTTTCCCATCTGCCCCTACTCATCTTTTCCCCACTCTAGGGATTCTTCCTTTGTTTAGTGGATTGGGGTCTTCTTAGAATTCCTTGTTATGCCAATCATAGCAAAATGGTTACATAGGCCAGAATGAGAATGAGGAAGGGAGAGTATTTGTCATGTATGTTCTTGTCAAACAACATCCATTTTTCCAGCATATAAAATTTGTCAGTATAGCTAAATCTCTCTCTCTCTCTCTCTTTCTCTCTCTCTCTCTCGTTCACACACACACACACACACACACACACACACACAGTTATTTAGGTCAATGAGAAGTGAATTTGTGGTCCTCTGAATTTACCCAGCTTTTGAGGCTAGTATGAAAAGAGAATTTTCTCATTGCAGCAGAATATACCATGTGACCAGGTATTTGACTTAGTTGGTCAGTATCCACTAGTTCAAGCACCACAATGAATTAAGAAGTAACATGGGATGCCTGAGTGGCTCAGTAGGTTAAGTGTCTGCCTTCGGCTCAGGTCATGATCACAGGGTCCTGGAATTGAGTCTCGCATCAGGCTCCTTGCTCCATGGAGAGCCTTCTTCTCCCTCTGCCTGCCACTCCCCCTCCTTGTGGGTATGCTTTCTCTCTCTCTCTCTTTCTCACAAATAAGTAAAATCTTAAAAAAGAAAAGAAAAGAAAAAGAAGTAACAAATGATGTTAAAAGCAAACAAAGGCAAGCTAATTTTGTTGATTTCGTTTCTACTCTATTTCCAATAGAAATAACTAGTTGGTAAAATAAAATACAGGCATTGTTGATGTACCTACTAAGTGGATAATCAGAGGAGTGTATTCAGTTCTCTTGGCAATCAAGAGATCTAGATAGTAATTAATGAAGCAAAGCTATTAAAGTAAGACTTGTTCTAAGGAGAAAACCATTGTCTTTTTTAAGTGAAATGCCATTCTCAACCATTCCTCCCGTTAGCCTAATACCCTTTATCTACCCCCTTACCAAGGAGAAAGGGCATCTGTACCAGACAAATGAGAAGAAAATCCAGATTGCTTCTAAGCTGTAAGGAATTTGTATACATATCTTGTTGTAAGGAAACTGTCCAATATCTTGACCTCATGGGGCTATGCACACCAATTAAAAAGTTGTCCCCTGTATTGCAATATGTGCTACATGAATCATCTTAAAAGCTTTACTAGCTTCTTGACTCCACATCCAAATCCTAAACCACACTCAGTTTTCTTCTTTTTGTTCCTTCTTATTTTATTTTGATTTTCTATCTTTTTTTTTTTTTTCTTACTTCTTTCTCTTTTCCTCTCTCCTCCATTTTTATCCTATTGCGATCCAGGGGAGAAGAATAAGAGATAACCCACAATGTTGGGAAGGAACTTTTAACTCATAAGGATTTGGGGATTCATTTCAGTCAGAGAAGGAGCATGGTCAAATCTGCATTTCAAAAGATTATTATGCCTGCAGTAAGGACAGGAGATTTAGCATTGCTTATTGTCATAGATGAGCAATTTAATTCAGAAGTAGAATTGAGTTGGTATGGTAATTAATTGACATGGAGGGGATTAATGGATTTCTAGATTTCAGACTTGGACAACTGAGTAGATGGTGGTGTCACTTTCTGTGATAGGGAACGGTGCAAGAAAAAATGGTTTGAAGAGGAAGATGAGAAATATTAGACTTAAGAAGAAGAAATTTGGGATGCTCAGCTGGCTCAGTTGGTAGAGCATGCAACTCACCCCATGTTGGGCATAGAGTACACAACACAAATCCTGTAAGCTGCTAGCAAAAAAATTAACAATTATGATTGTTTTCAGTATGCCAGGTATTGTTTTAAGCACTCTTACGAATATAAAATTAACTTATTTAATCTTCTTAACCCTATGAAGTAGGTACTATTTTCATTTCCAGTTTACAGCCAAGTAAACTGAGGCACATCTAGGTTAGTTAACTTCCCCAAAGTTCGATATTTAATAAGTGGATAAAGGCAACATCATAAATCAAGCCGTCTAGCTCCAGAGTCTGTAGTCTTAACCGTTATGTTATTCTGTCTCACAAATAATTCTTTTTTTTTTTTTTTGCAATTTTTATGTATACCTTTTTCATTTCTTCAAAAAATGACATGTTTAGGATAAAAATTAATTTAACTGAAGATTTGGAGTTTTGGAAGTTCTGGTAAATTGAGGTTTAGTCAGTTAGTCCTAGAAGGGTAGTACCAAATTACAAGGAGCCATGGAGCTATGAATCTACATTGGAGCCCCTTGTAAACTTGCAAAATATATCTAATCACAGAAAAATGCAAGGATTGGCAGAATTTCAAATCCCTGCCCTGTTGAGTTTAAAACCTTGACTGTTGTCAGGTGTGAGCTGCTATTTGTCATAGATTTTTTGGCTGAGACAGAGGCCTTGACGTTGCAGACCTAGGCCAGGCAGACCTTCATTGAAGAAAAGCAGCATTAAATATTTTCCTACTATTAACCCCACCAACCCTTATTCGCATCAGAGCCAGGTCAAACTTGTAATGTGGGTCTTTGAAAGTTGATTTTGAACTTCTAAGTAACCATTCTCTTGAAATGTTGAGATTCTGATTATTGTTTGGTAGAGCACTAATACTAGAATGTACCAAAACCAAAAGGAAAATACGCTATCTACATAGAGTCTTGTCTGGACTTTTTTTAAATTCCAACTGCTTCTGTAATTATGATTTTTCTTTCACTCATGTTCTGCCAAGGCAAAACTAATAAAACTATGAAAATAAATAAAATTATGCATGTTTCCAGGACTGAACACTCTTTAATTTAAGAATAGGAATGCATTGTGATTATATAGTCAACTGTTAACACCCAGATTAGCTTCACACATACATTTGATTCCATTCACTGAGATAAGGCGTGTTTAGAAAGTCAAGTTCAGGAGATCATTTGCTAGGTATTTATATATATTATATCTAGTCATATGCATATCATAAATAGCATAATTAATTTCCTCATCTTGTTCATTAATGAATTAAGGCTTAAACAAGTTTAGGTCTCTTTTTGCAGGTCTTTCCACAGGCAAGCAGTAAAACTAAGATTTGAACTCTGATGTGACTATGCTATCAAAGCCCACTTTCTGTTAAATCATATGACTTCCTATTCCTTTCTTCACAGATATAAACAGAGTTTTACCACATTTCCTATTCCCAGGTATCCCAGGATAGACACTAAACTAGGCCTCTCCTAAAATATGATAGATTCTGCCTACATTAAAACAGGCTATTTTAATACATTACTAGACTTACTAGAATGTAAAGGAATAGGAGGGGGAAAAGAAATAAGCTGAAATTTAATAGAGAAAGTAACCCAAACAGGGAGAATATCCCTGGGCCAGATGATAATATCAGTGCATGAGAAGGCCTAAGGTCTGCATCATAGTTGGGAATATGAATTTAATGGGTACTAAAGAGGTTTTATCTTGGTCCACTCCAAGTTCTGAAGGACGCAAATGCAATTTTTTTTCTGGAGGATAAGTATCCCTAATTTAGACCCTAGTATATGCAGAGATCAAGTTCAACAAAATATGAATTCAAATAAATAAATATATACATATTTAAATAAATGGATAAAATCAAGTACACAAGGGCACAGGCCGCTAGGGAAAGTTAACAGAAAAGAGAAAAAAAAGAAAATAATAAGTCTTATTTTTGGCATTAAAATGGAGAAAGGGCACTATTTTTAAGTAATGATAATGGATTAAAAATACTCATATACTTTCACTCCTCCATGGAACTGCACTAAGATAATAAAAAAGAGAGTTTTTGTTCTGTTTTTCAGACATACACTCATAGGAATAAAGAATGAAAAAGGAAATAGTAGGAGCCTGGAGAGCAGATGACCATCTGTTACTGTCTTAGCAGACCTTAAGGGGAAAAAAGAAATCCCAAGCCAGTACTGGCAGGCATATCTCTGCCAGAGAGGGATACATCAGACCCATATGCCATAGAATTGTCAACCCACACACCTAAGACTCTTCAATTCATTTCATTTCATTTCTCATTTCTTTTAATTCAGTTTCCTTTCTTTTCTTCACTTTTACATCCATCTTGAAAACAATAACACTTAAATTCAGTTGCCCTTCTACCTTTCAATCTGCCTTAAAAATCTTACCTTTCTACTTTACCAACCTAATAAAATCTAAACCCTTGATATATTCTACAGAAAACTTCTTCCCACACTGGACCTAAATAAACATGTCTGCTTATGATTGTCCTGAATTATAGCAGTTTGGCCTCCTGTAACTTTATGATCATCAAACTCAAATGGACCCATTATAATCCTGCTATGTTTCTCAAGTCAGCTTGCTCTATCTCTCAAACTACTCTTTCACATTTCTCTGTCCTCAAACCTCTATCCACCTTACCCTTACCCCCCCCTTAATCTAAGCAACAAACCTTAAACTGTAGCTGCCAAACTGCCAATTTTTTTAAATTTTTTTAGACTTTTATATAATTTTTTATTTTTTATAAACATATATTTTTATCCCCAGGGGTACAGGTCTGTGAATCACCAGGTTTACACACTTCACAGCACTCACCAAAGCACATACCCTCCCCAATGTCCATAATCCCACCCCCTTCTCCCAAACCCCCTCCCCCCAGCAACCCTCAGTTTGTTTTGTGAGATTAAGAGTCACTTGTGGTTTGTCTCCCTCCCAATCCCATTTTCTTTCATTTATTCTTCTCGTACCCACTTAAGCCCCCATGTTGCATCACCACTTCCTCATATCAGGGAGATCATATGATAGTTGTCTTTCTCTGCTTGACTTATTTCGCTAAGCATGATACGCTCTAGTTCCATCCATGTTGTCGCAAATGGCAAGATTTCATTTCTTTTGATGGCTGCATAGTATTCCATTGTGTATATATACCACATCTTCTTGATCCATTCATCTGTTGATGGACATCTAGGTTCTTTCCATAGTTTGGCTATTGTGGACATTGCTGCTATAAACATTCGGGTACACGTGCCCCTTTGGATCACTACGTTTGTATCTTTAGGGTAAATACCCAATAGTGCAATTGCTGGGTCATAGGGCAGTTCTATTTTCAACATTTTGAGGAACCTCCATGCTGTTTTCCAGAGAGGTTGCACCAGCTTGCATTCCCACCAACAGTGTAGGAGGGTTCCCCTTTCTCCGCATCCTCGCCAGCATCTGTCATTTCCTGACTTGTTGATTTTAGCCATTCTGACTGGTGTGAGGTGATATTGCATTGTGGTTTTGATTTGTATTTCCCTGATGCCGAGTGATGTGGAGCACTTTTTCAAGTGTCTGTTGGCCATCTGGATGTCTTCTTTGCAGAAATGTCTGTTCATGTCCTCTGCCCATTTCTTGACTGGATTATTTGTTCTTTGGGTGTTGAGTTCGCTAAGTTCTTTATAGATTTTGGACACTAGCCCTTTATCTGATATGTCATTTGCAAATATCTTCTCCCATTCTGTCAGTTGTCTTTTGGTTTTGTTCACTGTTTCCTTTGTTGTGCAAAACCTTTTGATCTTGATGAAGTCCCAGTAGTTCATTTTTGCCCTTGCTTCCCTTGCCTTTGGCGATGTTCCTAGGAAGACTTTGCTGCGGCTCAGGTCGAAGAGGTTGCTGCCTGTGTTCTCCTCAACGATTTTGATGGATTCCTTTTGCACATTGAGGTCCTTCATCCATTTTGAGTCTATTTTTGTGTGCGGTGTAAGGAAATGGTCCAGTTTCATTTTTCTGCATGTGACCATCCAATTTTCCCAACACCATTTATTGAAGAGGCTGTCTTTTTTCCATTGGACATTCTTTCCTGCTTTGTCAAAGATTAGTTGACCATAGAGTTGAGGGTCTATTTCTGGGCTCTCTATTCTGTTCCATTGATCTATGTGTCTGTTTTTGTGCCAGTACCATGCTGTCTTGATGATGACAGCTTTGTAATAGAGCTTGAAGTCCGGAATCATGATGCCACCAACTTTGGCTTTCTTTTTCAATATTCCTTTGGCTATTCGAGGTCTTTTCTGGTTCCATATAAGTTTTGGGATTATTTGTTCCATTTCTTTGAAAAAAAAATGGATGGTATTTTGATACAAATTGCATTAAATGTGTAGATTGCTTTAGGTAGCATAGACATCTTCACAATATTTGTTCTTCCAATCCAGGAGCATGGAACATTTTTCCATTTCTTTGTGTCTTCTTCAATTTCTTTCATGAGTACTTTATAGTTTTCTGAGTATAGATTCTTAGCCTCTTTGGTTAGGTTTATTCCTAGGTATCTTATAGTTTTGGGTGCAATTGTAAATGGGATTGACTCCTTAATTTCTCTTTCTTCTGTCTTGTTGTTGGTGTAGAGAAATGCAACTGATTTCAGTGCATTGATTTTATATCCTGACATTTTACTGAATTCCCGTATAAGTTCTAGCAGTTTTGGAGTGGAGTCTTTTGAGTTTTTCCACATATAGTATCATATTATATGAGAAGAATATTTGAGCTGAAGTTCCTGCACCCTGAAAGAACTCTGTGTATGTGTACAAAAGTTTCTTTAAACATTTGTTTTATTTTACATGCATGAGGTGAAACTCCAAAAGGCTGAGAAAACCAGTAGGTTAAATAATTCAACCAGTTTACACAGGATTGGGAATAGTTTGCATTCCTAATAGCCAAACTGGAGAGACTTTGTAATACATAAGGCAACATGCAGAAATATCAAAATGGTTTTCTCTTAGTTTTAGGGCTAAATTAGCCTTACCCTAAAACCTGCTCTGGAGCCAGTCTAACAAAGAGTACCAGCAAGCCTCAAAGGGATCACACTAATTACAAGTAATTTAACTACATGCTGAAATAAAGTCCACCATCTTCGAAGAACACAACAAAATTCAATAACCAGATATGTTCAGAATAACAATGTCAGGCATCCAAATGAAAATTACCAGATATACAATGAAGTAAGAAAATATGGCCTAGAAATATAAGACAAATTAATTAAACAGAAACTAACTCAGAAACTCAAGGCATGATAGAATTAGCAGACAAGAATGGTAGTTATTCCTAACATGAAGAGGAAAGTTCAAGCATAATGTGGAGAGAAATGAAGAACCTAAAAAACACTCAAATGGAAGTTTTAGAGATCAAAAATAACAGTATTGGAAATTTTAAAAATTTTGTACCCTGGAAGGGTTAATGGCAGAGTATATACTACAAAAGACAAAAACAAAACAAAATAAACACCAAACAAAAAATGAAGTTGAGGAAGTAATAGAAACTATTGAAGTGAAGAATAGAGAGAAAAATACTGAAAAATAGTATATCAGTGGTATATTGGACAGCATCAGTTGGATAACATCTATAATTCGAGTCCCAGAAAAGGCAGCAGTTGGGGAAATATTTTTTAAAATAGTGGGGGAAAATAAATAAAGAAATAGTGGGAAAAGGTTTTGTAATTTGATGAAAACTGCAAATCCACAGATCCAAGAAGTTCAATCAATCTCAGGCAGAATAAACATGAATAAAATCACATTGAGGTTCATTATAATGAAATCTTAAAAGAATCCAGAAAAAAGAAAAATCATATTACATACAAAGAAACAAAAATAGAGATGATAAGAAAAAGATAAGAATCTTTTAAATCTCAGAAGTATTACATTAAGTTAAAGAAGCCAGATATTAGGGATTGCAGAGTATATGGTTCTATTTATATGAAATTCTAGAAAAGACAAATGTACAGTGGCAGAATTTCAGTGATTGTCAAGGGCCAAGAAGGAGGGTAAGAACTTGACTCAAAAGGGCCAAAAGGAGGTTTAAGGGTTGAGGAAAATATTCTGTATTTTGATTGTGGTAGTCGTTATATGTATCACTGCACACATTTGTCAAATATGCATCATAACCTGCCCTTAGAATTGGTAAATTTTATTGACGGTAAACTATACTCAGTAAAGCTGATAAAAAAAATAGTTATGAAATGAAGGAAAAATACTAGATTGAAACTTTTAAAGAATATCAGTTGCAGGGTTCCTGGGTGGCTCAGCGGGTTAAGCCTCTGCCTTCAGCTCAGGTTATGATCTCAGGGTCCTGGGATTGAGCCCTGCTTTGGGCTCTCTGCTCAGTGGGGAGCCTGCTTCCCCCACTCTCTCTGCCTGCCTCTCTGCCTATTTGTGATCTCTCTCTCTCTGTCAAGTAAATAAATAAAATCTAAAAAAAAAAAAAAAAAAAAGAATATCAGTTACAGAAACAGTGTTTCTGATCAATTTAAAGAAAAACATTTAAATTAATCCCTACAAAAGCAAAGGAATAAATGAACAAGTTGAGGATAAACATGCAAACCATAGGATTTGATTTTGAAAATCTGTAATTGGGCTTTCAAATTTCAAAGGTGTCTATTTCTTAATAGAATCATTGATAAAATTCCTGTTCTTAGTGGCATAAATTTATGTTCTGTTCTGGAATAAAATGAAACTGAAAAGTCATATGATTTTGTAGCATCTAAATTTAGTAAGCAAAATTTTGTAGAATCAAAAATAAGGACAACTTTCTTGATAAGCTTGGTTTACATAAAATGTTTGCCAAAGAAAGATACCTATGAAAAGGAGGAAAGGGGTGCCTGGGTGGCTCAGTGGGTTGAGCCTCTGCCTTTGGCGCGGGTCATGATCTCAGGATCCTGGGATCGAGCCCCACATCGGGCTCTCTGCTCAGCAGGGAGCCTGCTTCTCCCCTTTCTCTGCCTACTGTCTACTTGTGATCTCTCTCTCTCTCTGTCAAATAAAGAAATAAAATCTTTAAAAAAAAATAAAAAGAAAAGGAGGAAAAAGACATTAGTCATGAAAATATTTGTTGTGAAATAGTCACTCATTTCAGTATTTTAAAAATTGGAAGTGAAAATGTTCCACGTTAGCAGAAATTACCACATAGTACTACACCTCTAAAGACAGTATTTCTCAACCAAAAACACTATCGTCTCTTAAGAAGAGTAATTAAAGATGCCACAATTTCAAAAATAATTAACTGTTAAACTCTGCCTTGAAGTGCAGGCAATTTTATGAAAACATCTAAAATACTTAGACCACATTGAAACATTCTTCATAAAAATATAATGATATTCTGTCAGTAAGAAATATGGCCACAAAATTTACTAACGTGATTATTTATCCGCAATCATAATTCTGCTTATGTTATTTTCTAATGTTTAGATAATCAGTATGAAGTAGTTATCATGCTGTGGCACACATGAATTATTCAATTTTTGGTTTTTTAGAATGAATTTTAGTTGTGAAAATAACTTTTGAATAGGACTATTTTATATTTTATAGATCTACTGATGAAAACAATTTGTTGACCAATAAATAAGCATTTCAGTGACATATAATTTTTATTTTTAGCCCCATTTTAAGCTTAAAATTACCCCAACTTGGATGAAAACTACCTGATCACTCTTAATATACCAACTCTCAGAACATCATTATTTTTCATATATACAATGCTTTGGAACGCAGTAAGTTTCTCCATTTAGCTTTAAAAACCTATCTTAAAAAACTATTAGGAAGCTCTGAACTCTGGAGAATCCATGAAGTGAGGTGTTTTGTTAGTCCCAGGTGATAATAATCTCTGAAGTTGTTGGGGCTTGGAAAAGGTTTACTACCAGTTTCTTGTCGTATGAGAACATGGTGTGTAATAACAAAAGACATTTTATTCAAATCATAAGAACAAGTCTGAGAAGTGACTCTTAGCCCCCATAATGGTGAGGGGAAGGGTGAGGTTTCTGGAATGAGGAGGCTTTTGCAGTGTCAGAGGCTTTGGTTGGTAAAACTTTGGACAGTTGGGTTAATTTTAACACAGACCTTCGTGCATCGGCAAATACTTTTTTTTTTTTTCTAAATTTTTCATTACCAAGAACAATGTGGTTTATGCTGAAGTCTGATTATTCAGTACCTGCAAGAGGTCCTCTCCTGGCTCCTCTGACACAGTAACTCCATCTTTGGCCTGCCCTCTAATTCTTGACCATCTGCATCCATTACCTAGTTTTTACCTTTATTTTAGATTCATTCTTTCCTTTGCCTTTATCAGGTAAAACAAAAATGCAGAATAGTGTAGGCTAAGTAGTCAGAGAGGAAGGAAGGAAGGGAGGGTGGGAGAAGAGGAAGGCAGGAGGGAAGGGAGGGAGGAAGGAGAAGGAAGGAAGAAAAGCAAAGAAAGGGCTGGGTAGGGCAGGAGAGGAGGAAGGAAGGAAGAAAAGAAAAGAAGGAAGGAAGGAGAGAAGGAAGAGGAAGGAAGGGGAGGGAAGGAATGAAAGAAAGAGAAAGAGGGATGCCTGGGTGGCTCAGTGGGTTAAGCTGCTGCCTTCGGCTCAGGTCATGATCTCAGGGTCCTGGGATCGAGTTCCGCAACGGGCTCTCTGCTCAGCAGGGAGTCTGCTTCCTCCTCTCTCTCTCTGCCTGCCTCTCTGCCTACTTGTGATCTCTGTCTGTCAAATAAATAAATAAAATCTTTAAAAAAAAAAAAAAGAAGAGAAAGAAAAGGAGGGATGGGGAAGGGAAGGGAGGGAGGGAAGAAGAAAGTGAAAAGATAAAAGAAAGTGCTGAAAAGTGGGGAGATTTAGTGGGCAAAACAAATAAGGATAGAGGATATGACCAAAGGAGTGTGCATGACCAGTTTTAATGGAAAACCAGTCTCTTTTGACAGTTTTATTGCTTTAGGAGAGCAACCCAGTGGTTGCTGGTTTCTAATATCTTACTCTATAAATAGCAGCTCCTAAATACTCGAGCAGTAAACCTTGGTTCATTTCTCTTGTGTGCTAATAAGCATATTATTCTCATGCCAACAGATAGGATTTTCTAGCACATATGTTTCTGAAAGAAAAAAAAATACTCATCTTGTGAAAATATAACCCATAAATTTGGAGTTTGAATTGGCTGCATTTTGCACAGTCTATGCTATACCCACTTCATTTTAATTATTCTCCTTTACAAGTAGAGATAGTAGTCTATGAATGCATTATTAATGTAGAATATTTCCTTTGTTTTTATAGGCTTCACCAGAGGCCATATTGAATTCAAAGTTTTGGGTTATTTCTGAGTCAGAAACCTCATACATTTGGATAAAAACCAAACTTCCAACAGTTAACCTTAACTTAGCAGGATATTTTATACACATTAAATTTTATTCAAAAAGGTCTTAGCTATTTAAAATCTTTCTTACTACTCACATATATAAAGGCTAAATGTTAAAGGATCATTGTCAGTTATTCTGCTGAAGATCATTATTAATGATTCATACCTTCTGTCTTAATTGTGTTTAGGGAGTAAAGATGTTTGTTTTGTCTATGGCCAAGAATTCTCTTCTTGAGGAAAAAATACAATGCTTAAAACTTAAAGCCCATGGTTATTCTAGATGTGCCATATTATCTAAAAGCAAGTGTTTACTGACCTCCTCACGGGTTTATGGACTCACAGAAAAGTAAAATTTTCTTCCAAAACAAATTCATTCTAACATCCAAGAGTAAGATAACATGAGATCAGAAAAATCACAGTCACTGAGAATTACAGCAGGGAGAACACTTTCATTATATCAAGCCCTTCACTATCATGTTACAAATGTGGGAATTGTGCCCCAGAGTGATCCAAGTGATTTCTTTGGGTCCAGTGTGTAGTCTCCAATCTGGAAATCTTGACTTTTAGTTCAGGCCTCCATCTTCAATGGACTCCTTACTCCTCCTCTTCAGTGAGCACTTGTCTCCAGTTTTATGAGCCTGCCATCACTCTCATCACCTTCCAGTTCATTGTCCATAATCTGTCCAGAGGGATCTTTTAAAAATTTAAACCTGATTCCCAGCCTCTTCTGCTTAAAATTGCCCTCTTTATACCTACAAGTTGAAGTCCAAGATCATTCGCATGTTATTCAAGATTGTGTGTTAATTAGCACATATTTGCTGCAGCAGTCTTCCTCATCGCACTCAAGACTTTCAAACATTCCAGTAGTTCCTAGCAGTGGACTTTGTACCCACATCTCCCCCTGCTCCCCAAAAAGGAAGACCACAGAGACCTGAGACTCAAGTCTGTGCACATTTATGTGCACTATTTCCTATGCTAGGAATATCTCACCACCATCACCTCCCTCTGTTTCAGGTTGACTAACTTCTGATGGTCTTTCAAATACTTGGTTAAGTACTATTTTTTTCTGCCAGCTCTTCTCTCACTTTCCCATCATCATAAGTATATGTCCTACTTACTTCCTCTGAGGATCACATGGGCCTTTTCCACAGAGTCTTGTCATTTAGACCATGAATTTCTTGGTGTGAGGGAAATATCTTTATGTCCTCAATACCTCAAAATGTGGGTTTATTCACAGTTGTAATTGGGTTTATTCACAGTTGATTCACAGTTATAATTGCTATCATTTGGTCCAAATTGAAAGCTTTATGATTCTCAGACTTAGGGCAGAATAGGTAATTACAGCAAGTAAAGTTGTAGTGGACAACTGTCAGAAGGTTCTGTTGGCATGGGAAGTAGTTGAGGAGACGGAGTCTCCTTCACTAATATGACATCCATTCTGTTTTAAGGCAGTAAGATAAGGAAAGGCCGAATGCAAAATGTTAGTTAGAGCTGGAAGGGATTTGAGATCATTCCCCTATTTTGAGAAGCAGATATGAAGTGCCAGAGAATCTTACCTACATGATAGGATGGTCAGTGGCAGAGCATGGTCCAGAACCCAGTTATCTTCCTTACCAATCCATGTCAAATTCCTACCTCACTGGTCAGGCTACAGAGATAGTTCTGACCTAGTAAGTCATGTCACCACCTAGGAAGATTCTCCTGCTTTGATTTCGAACTACTCAACACAAAAAAAAAAGCTTCAGGCTACGAGAAAGCCGTTGACTCTCTCTTTCATGTTTATTCCACTGGCATGTTCTCATGAAATGACCTCCTCTTTTCCTCTTACTTCCCTTCCCTGCCTCAAAAAATGAAACTTCCGTCTGACATATGGAAGGGTGCCAACATCAGCCAGGGCATATATTAAAGTTTTAAATCAATTATTGTTCTAGTACACACCCTGGGGTTGAGAAAGAAAGAACATCCAGGACTAACAAACCTGATTGTTCTGGCAAAGTTGCCATTCGATTCATGCTGGCATTTTTGGGCCTTTCTTTTTCTTTAATATTCTACCCTCATAGTTTTTTTTTTTTTTTTTATAAAAAGGTAATAGCTCAAGTAGCAATTTTTAACATGATTATTTCATTCAATTTCTCCATAAGACTTCTACCTCTTAGTCTCTTGATGGTTTCCCAGAGGACGCTATGCCCAGAGTTTGTTTATTATTACTTAATTGTAGAGACAACTATCAGTCTGATAGTGAGTTCATTAGACCATGGACTGTTCCTCACTTTATTATCTTCTAAGCAAGGGAGAGACTCGGGCTTGGGATGATGAGTACTTCACAACTTGGCATTCTTAGATTGAGAAAAAGACTTAATCATAACATTTAAGAAACCAAATTACAGCTGTGTATAACACAGATCGTTTTAACAACTGCTCTGAGTTGGATCTATATAAGTATTCTGATTAATACTGCTTTAAAATTCCTATTAAAGTATGATGCATTTTTTTTTCCTAGGCAAGTACTGGAAGTCAGTAAGGATGGTGGCTGTGCCAAGGGGTTGTGCTTTGGCTGGGACTCAGTTGCAGGAGGAGACCGAGACTGTTTCTGCCCTGGCCTCCCTGACGGTAGATGTAGAACAGCCCTTTGCTTCAGAAGATAGCAGGTATGGATCCAACATGGGGGAGTCATTAAGGTCAGTAACATCCAGGCTCATCATTAGCATTTATGAACCTCTCTCCAGGCTTTCCTTCACCTGTCTCCTCCACTTCCACCACTTGTCTTCTTCAAAGCCACAGATTCCACAGCAAATGCTATAGGCCTCCAAGAATTCATTTGTTTCATTCTTCATGGGAAACACAGAGATGGAGCATGTGGTTGCAGTTCACAGAGAATTAGAGTGGATGAGATACATGGTGAGAGAAATCACTCCTCATTGGCTAATTTAAATGCAAATCATTGTAGAAAAGAGCTACTTATGTGCTTTACTTCTTTCCTTAGTTCTATTTTTCCAGATAATTTTTTTCCTTCTATCATCATTTCAAAATTACTGCTATAACAAAGTGGAAAAAGGAGAGAGGAAGCTGGAAGTACTTCTAGTCAGTTGGATAACCTAAATACATACAGGCTCTTTCTGTGACTGCCCTTGTGGTCCAAGGACTGGGTAAAGATAGAAGGTGCCTCCAACGGAGACAGGAGTTTGTATAAAGGAATGTATGGACTCTTGAGTCTGATTTTATTCCACTTTCTGATAAGAAGAAGTTGATTCCAATTAGTCTTCATATGAATATAGCATTCAGGAAAAGAAAAATAATATTAACCTAAGATTGGGTTTGCTTGTTCTCCTTTAAGAAATACTTGTCAGTTTGTGCATTTTGATGTTCATCATCCTATCATACAGACAATGCTATGTTTAGGATTTTTTTTAAGTCTGCTACAATCAAAGCCATCACAAATGTACATATATATAAACATTGGTGCTTTCTCTGGCTGTCTTCAAAGTCACATTTTCTCAATTTAAAAATGAATCAGGTGAGGCTTTACTGAAGTTCTGCCAGCTTGCACTTCGAAATTGCTCTGAGAAGGAAATCATATTCCCTCTGTCAATAACATCACCATTAATTACACAGATCCTGCTACCTAGTACTTAGTTGGCAATTTTCCCAAGAATGCACAATTTAAACAGTTTTAGCTTTCTTGCTTTTACTGGATACTCAGAGTTTAATGGATTTAACATCTTGCTTTGGTCAACAGCAGGAGATGCATTGAATAAGAGATTTCATTTTTAAGCAAGTATTTTTTTCTTACTATAACCACTTAAAGACCAGATTACCTATAGAAAAAAATAGTTGTACAATATTTTATTAGAAGACATCTTCATGTGGGCATCTGGAACATAAAGGAAAACTTATTTTACATCTTTGATAATATGGACTAACCCCCTGCCGTTCCCAGCTAAGAACCAAACCAAGTTCATAATCCAAAGGTGTTGCAATTATTCCCAAAGCCAAATGCAGTTAGTTGTCTGTCATCTGAGGGCTATAAAACTGAGGAAACTAACATCTGTTAGTGCTGGATATAAAAGGAGTATATCTATTATTTAGAATTCATTTAATATAAAGAAATGAAACTAAATTCCAACCTGAGTGAAATGAGTTGTAAATAATTTTGCTTAGAATAATTAAGAATAATAAATTCTGTTATACACCCCAAGTAATATAAAAATCTCAGCACTTTGGCAGGAATTGGCTCTATAAGCGTGCTTACTTATCGTCAGGTAAAAGGTGTGTTTGAATTCTGATAATCTGCAGGGACTTAACCCCAGCTTCAGTTCACAGTGATTATTTATTTATTTATCTATCTATTTTTTTTGTTCACAGTGATTTTTAAGCTTCCTCTGGTAGCAAAGAATGGGAATGTGAATGTTCTGATGTGTAGGGAAACAGAGTTGATGCTTATGGCCTGGATTCATATTTGTTTATCAGTATTAGACACATTATATCTGTTTTGATTGATTTTTTCTTAGGGAAAGAAAAATAGTTTTGCTTGATTTATTTTCTATGGCTTTGTACTCACTTTTTCAGCAGAGGAAAAGAAAAATTCTTCTAAAATTGACTTTTGCATGTCTATTGAACCATGCATGAATTTCATCAGAGAGAGTCAGAGAGAGAGAAACCTTGAAAGCCACAGAACATTTATTCTTTCCAGAAGCATGCTATTCAAATTGTCCCCCTACTCAATACAGGAAAGACTTTCAGAATGAGATAAAGAGGTGGAAATGTTCTTGGCCTTTGTTATGAATGTAATATTGTAAGTACACAGGAAATTTAAAAATTAGAAAAATCAGAAAACTAAATGGATGGAAAAGAGTGAAGGCAAGATTCTTTTTATAGGAAATTCTTGCCAATTATTTTGGAGGATATATTGGTGCTTGGAGTGAGATGACTCATTTTGTACTAAGATTTTGGGTAAAGCAGCTCTTTTCCTGGCCAACTCATATCTGACTCATTTACCACTAGTGAATAAGGGATAAAATGCTCCTGGCTAAGAACCATTGTAAGTATTTTTTGTTCATTTTTCTTGGGGGGGGGGTGGCAAGAGGGAGATGACAACACAGTGAAAACAGTCATTTCAGTTTTACAACTTACTGATGGACCATGAAGAGTAAATTGTTTGAAAAAGGCTGATATGTGGGGATGCATTTGGGGGATGATTAATTTAAATACAGTCTCAAAACAAATTATCAGGTGGCAAAGACTTGAGCAAGAAAGAAAAAATTAGTGGATCAGAAAAAAGAAGACAAAATAATTAAATGGGGTCCATTTATATGTTCAAAGAATATTTAAACATTAGACCTGATCACATATAGCATATATATTTGTGCTTAGAAGCATTTAGCTTCTAAATGACCTAAAGTCATTTTTTTTTTTTTAAGGTTTAGGTTTTTTCTTGTTTAGTGGGAGACCGCACCTTTAAAAGATTGTAGTTTACATTGGTTGGATATCTATTTCAAATGCTTCTACTTTGAAAAGGTCAGTGCAGTATTTAGGTTTATTCTTGAATATTAGTTCAGGCTCTGCTGAAAATCAAGGAAAAAAAAATCAGAACTTCAGGATGATCAAATATTGTGTTATTGGGAACACATATATACTCTAGAAATCCTGTCTCTTTCTCTCTCTCTCTCTCTCTTTTTTTTTTTTAAACCAAAACAAAAACTAAAAGTTACACTTTTCAAATGTCAGTTGGACCTATTGATTATAGTGTGAATCATGTTAGATTTTCTTAGTACAATCTAGTCTGGTTGTCATTTTGTCTTCAACTTTTGGCAACTTTTCTCATGAATGAGATGGTTTCATATCATTATATAATACAAAAGCATGAGAAAATATATGATTCCAAGTCTAGCTGGGTTGTTGTTGGTTTTTTTTTTTTTTTTTTTTTGAGTAACTGTCTTATTCGTGAATATTAAAGAAGTATAATGATATGCTGGAAAATCCCAGGTATTTTCTACCTTAACTTTTAATGGCCTATAATGTATGCCAAGGACATTAATAACCACATTTTTCTGTATCTGAAAATGTATATAGAAATATAGACAACTATTAAATACACATTCATGTCTAGTATACCTAGAAACACAACTTTGTTTTCCATTTCTTACCATTGTGTCTCCAAGGCTTCTAAAAGCTAAATATTGTATAAATTATGCAGGTTTCTGATTTTTCTCTATGATCATTTTATTTTGAGCACTTGTTTAACCAGGCAAACATTCCAATATAAACGTTATTCTTAATTTTCATCCAGTGTCAAGAAAGTCACAGTTGAAAAGTGGGCTAAGTGGCCTAAGATTTGGAAGCTCCTGATAAAAGGAAGGATAATCTATCCCTTCTTTTCTTCTTTTTCCTCCTCCTTCTGGGACCATCTTGTTATCTCTGTTTTCAGTGCCTACCATGTGGTCAGGAGATGGGGCCTGTATGAAGTCTGACTTAATATGATAGGGATTCAGTCCAGTGCCCATTTATATATTCAGGGTTCCATTCTGAATTCTTTAAAGAAGTGTTTTATAAGGAAAAAGAAACATATTTTAATAGAACTATAAGTAAAATAAGATGCATGATAACTTTAGCTTCCCATCTTCTCATCTTCATCTCTACTCCTTCACTCTTATCTTCTTCCCACTACAAAGGAAGAATAGAGTGTGACTCTAGAATCAACTTGCAGAGGTTCAAATCCCATCTTCAACTTAATAATTGTGCAATCATGGGCAAGTTACTTGTCTCCATGGGCTTTATTTTCCTTGTCTTTAAAAATGAAAGGAGAATTTCCTAAGGTTCTGAGGATTAAACAAAATAGTATGTCTTAACACAAAACCTGATACATAGTAAGTACTCAATAAAGATTGGTTTTATTATTTTTTCATCATTTTTATTCTTCCACCACTTATTTTTTTTCCTCCTTAAATACATAGCTCATCATCCAGTGATCTATATTAGAATATAGAGGCTGTACTTAGGCATCTAACTGTTCATGGGTGAAATCATTAACAATCATTAATAACAAGAGATTGACAAATAATCTCTAAGCAATAAATTGATTGAGTTAATTAATCTGCAATTAGCTGGCTTAACTCAAGACTTTCACAATGCCTAATATACTGTAGGTAGTAAATAATGAATGAATGAATGAATGAATCCAAAAACAGAAGACAAAATATTGTTGAAATGGTAACATAACATTTTATAATGATTACCTGAGCAATTCTTGTCTCTTGATTTACTGTATTTTCTGAGATAACCAGTCTTTTTATATCTTATAAGAGTTTTCAAAATGTTTTATATTTATTTTGTTTTATAGTACTAATTGACAATATCAACTTTCAGATTATAAGAATCCATAGTACTCATGTAATAAATATGGATTGAATGAATAAACATAATAAGGGGGGGGCAAAGTATCTGTCTGAATGGAGAAAGGAATTGTATATAGGGAGGGAGAAAATCTTGGCAGTGATGCCGACATTACAGGATTATCCTCCAACCTGCAGAATGAGGAAGGAGAATATCCAGTCCATTCTTTATTTAAACACTTTCTGATTAAAAATTGTTGAGAGGCAGGGTCACAAAGCTTCCTCATAGTCCTCAAAATGTTCATATACTGGTTTTCTGTGTCTCTAAAAATTGCTATAAATTTAATGACTTAAAATGACAGAAAGATCAGAAGGCTGGCACAGGTCTCTCTGGGCTAAAATCAAGAGGTTGGCAGGGCTTGGGTCCTTTCCTTGAGACTCTAGGGGAGAATCTGCATCTTTGTCTTTTCCAGCTTCTAGAGGCTACCTGCATTCCTTGGCTCATGACCCTCTTCCTCTGTCTTCAAAGCCAGCAACTTGATATCCTGTTGACCTTTCTTCACTTACCATGTCTCTCTCTGACTGAAGGAAGAAAGCTGGGCAAGCCGGCTTACAAACTGGGAAAGATTCCCTGCTTTTAAAGACTCGTGATTAGATTAGCTCCACTAGGATGATTTAGCCTAATTTCTTCATCTCAAGGTACTTAACTTTAATCACATCTACAGTGTCAGTTTTGCCATGCAAAACTTCCAGGGACTAGAACATAGACATTGTTGGGAGCTATTATTCTTCCTACCACAAGAGTAGACATGAACAACCAACTATAAGTGACAAGTAATTTGCTATATTGAGCTTTAGAATATAAGAAGACCTATCACGGGCCTAGAAAAGCAGAGCAATTCACAGAGTAGGACAACAGAGCCAGGGTAGAAAAATATATAGAACTTCACCTAGT
Organism: Mustela lutreola; assembly: GCF_030435805.1. Lineage (NCBI taxonomy): Eukaryota > Metazoa > Chordata > Mammalia > Carnivora > Mustelidae > Mustela > Mustela lutreola. The sequence goes on from NC_081293.1 coordinate 146,582,564, forward strand.
AAACAAGAGTAAAAGTATCTGAGATAGAGATGATAGCTTGAGCAATTCTTCCATTTTTGTAAACTTCTACTGACAGCAGGTCCAAAGTACCTTCTTTGCTTACCCAAACTCTTAGAGTAGTAGTTTTCTTACCAGTTGCTATATCTACTTTTGCCTTCTTACCAATCCATTTTCTACACAGGCAATCAGAGAGCTCTTAAAAACAAAACAAAACACAATTGGACAGCAAATCCTGTCATGCCTTTGCTTGAAAACCGTCAGTGCCTTTCCATTTCCATTAGCATAAAGACCATCATTCTCAACAGGACACATAAGCCCTCCATGATCAAACCCTTCCCTTGATTTTGTACATTATAACTGAAATCTTTCCTCTTTGTTTTCTGATCTGTGTTCCAACACTGAATTTTTTTCCCTTCTTTTTTTCAAAGTAGGGTATACCTTACATATAATAGTATACACAAGCCAAATGATTTTTTACCTATTCCGTACTCAAATGAACATCACCCAGAACAAGATCAAAAACATTTCCCTTACCCGGAAAATTTCCTTATGCCTCTTAGTCAGTGCTGTTTTCTCCAAAGGTAATTTTTTTTTTCATTTTAACACTGTAGATTAGTTCTGCCAAACTTTAAATTTCATTTAAAGGAATTGGAAGTTTATACAGCTTTTTATCTGTCTTCTCTTACTCCACTAAGCATAATGTTTTTGAGATCTGTCCATCATTAGTTTGTTCATTTTTATTATTGTGATTATCCCAGTGTATAAACACACACTAATTTGTTTATCCATGTACCTTTGGATCAGTGTTTGGCTTGTTTCCCCTTGGGGCTATTAATTTTGCTAGGGATTTTTATTGAGACATAATTGATATATAACATTGTGTTACTTTCAGGTATAAAACAATGATTTGATATATGTATATATTTTTAAATAATCACCACAATAACTCTAGTTAACATCCATCAGCACACATAGTTAAAATTTTTTTCTTGTCAGGAGAACTTTTAAGATGTATTCTCTTAACTTTCGAACAAAAAATGACAGTATTATTAACTATAGTCACTATGCTATATATTACATCTCCAGGACTTACTTATTTTGTAACTGGAAGTTTGTACCTTTTGACTACTTTTACACACTTCACCTACCTCTTACCCCTACCCTCACTTCTGGCAACTACTAGTCTTTTCTCTGTAAGTTCAGAGGTTTGTTTTAGATTCCACAAATAAGTGAGATCATATAGCATTGGCCATTCTCCATCTGACTTATTTCATCTAACATAATGCCCTCAAGGTCCATCCAGGTTCTCACAAATGGCAAGATTTTCTTCTTTTATTACGTATTTATTTATGTATTTATGTATTTATGTATTTATTTATTTATTTTGAGAGAGAGGAGATCGGGGGGTAGGAGAGGAGGGACAGAGGGAGGGTGAGAAAGAGAATCTTAAGCAGGCTCCATGCTTGGGGTGGAGCCCCATGCAAGAATCTGTCTTATGAAAGATGAGATCATGACCTGAGCTGAAATCAAAAATCAGATGCTTAACCAGTTATGCCATTAAGGTGCCCCAATTTTCTTCTTTTTTATGGGTGAATAATACTCCATTATATCACATTTTTCTTATCCATTCATCACTAATAGATGCTTAGGCTGCTTTTATGTCTTGGCTATTGTAAGTCATGCTGCAGTGAGTATAGGGGTGCATTTATCTTTTTGAGTTAGTGTTGTCATGTCTTTGGATAAATACCCAGAAGTGAAATTGCTGGATCTTATGGTAGTTCTATTTCTGATTTTTTGAGGAACCTCCATACTGTTTTTCATAGTGGCTGTGCCAGTTTACAACACACCAACAGTGCACAAGGGTTTTCTTTTCTCCTCATCTTTGCTGTCACTTGTTATTTCTTGTCTTTTTGGTAATCGCTGTTCAAACACATATGAAATAGTGTCATATTGTGGTTTTGATTTGCATTTACCTGGTGATTAGTGATGTAGACACCTTTTCATGTCCTGTCAATCATCTGTATGTCTTATTTAGAAAAATATCTATTCAGGTCCTCCGCCATTTAGGGCTTTATAAATAAAACTGCTATGAAAACTTTTTATTATTGTGGTGAAAAGCATGTAACATAATGTTTGCCATCTGAACCATTTTTAAGTGTATAGACCAAGTGTTAACTGTATGCCCATTATTGAACAACATCTCTCTAGACCTTTTTCATCTTGCAAAACTAAAACTCTGTATCTATTGAACAACAATTTCTCTTTTCCCCATTCCCCCAGCTTCTGGAAACCACTATTCTACTTCCTGTTTCTAAGAATTTTATTGCTTTAGGTATTTCATATTAGTAGAATTATGAAGTATTTGCCTTTCTGTGACTGGCTTACCTCACAGCATAATGTCGTAAAAATTCATCCATATTGTAGCATATGACATGATTCCGTCCGTTTTAGAACTGAATAATATTCCATTGTAGGTATATGCCACATTTTCTTTATCATTCATCTATTAATGGACATTTAGGTTGCCTCCACCTCTTGGATACTGCGAATAATGCTTCAATGAATAGGAGTGTGCAATTATCTCTTCAAGATCCTGTTTTCAATTCTTTTGGATATATACCCAGAACTGGAATTACTGGATCATATGGTAATTATATTTTTAATTTTTTGAGGAACCTAAGTCTCTGTGAAATTTTTGTTCAGGTTTTTATTTTGTGAACACAAGCACTCAGTTTTCTTTGATATATACCTGGGAGCGAAATCACCAAGCTACAGGGAAACCATGTGTTTTGCTTTGTAAGAAACTTCCAAACTGCTTTCCAAAATGATTGTGCCTCTTTCATTCCCACCAGCAATGAATGACTATTCCAGTTGCTTTATGTCCTCACCTATACTTTATAAAATCAGTCTTAAAAATTTTAGCCTTTCTAGTGGGTGTGTAATGGTGTCTTCTTGTGGTTTTAACATTTTTTCCAAAGACCCATATTCATGTTCACATCATGCCTCTTGGCAATACCCTCCCCTCTGTTTGGAATACTTATCTTCCTTTACCTCCCACTGACCCTATGCTAGCCTCTCTGTTTTCTTCCACTTATCCTTTAGGTCTCAGATCAAATATCACTTCCTCTTCTTGGTTAATGTTCACTGACTGTCAATCCCAAAATTAGATCGGATACCCCTGTTATATTTTCTGTGTCTCCTCTATATTTCTAATACCTAGAACAGAGCCAGGGTGTATAATAGACACTCAGTCTATTATTGTTTGAGTCAGTGAAAAATTCAGTAACATGGGGAATGTCAGAACCAGTAGATATGTGGAACTTTGGAGGCTATGGGAAGGTAAAACTATGACAGCCATTCTGGAAAGCAATTTAGTAGGATTTACTATACACAAAACATATGACCTAGTAATCCTGCCCCAATGCTATATGTATATACTGAAGACTTTCTCATCTAGGGTCATTAAAGTACATGTACTAGGTTGTTCACTATAGCTGTATTCATGGTGGGTAGAGAGAGGGAGTCAAACCTGGGATCCATTATTGAGAGAGTGAGTAATTAAAACGTGGCAGATGTATACCATGGAGATGCCATGTAGTTCTTCACAGGTACAGACTAGATAAACATAACTGCATTGAAAGATTTAATAAATACAATACTGAGTTTGAAAATTAAGCAGCAGAAACTATATATGTGTATAAAAATAGAATTTACATAAAATAAAAATATATACCCACGAAACAATAATATAAAGCTCTGAAGAACACCTTACCAACAAAATAATGTACATATAGCATTAGATTGCTTGCCTTGGAAGAGGAAGAGAAAGTAAGATATTAAGGAGATTAAATCAACAAAACAAGAAAAAACATGTCATTAAATGACATTATTAATATAAATAAATACTGTTTTAAAAATCATAAGAAATTAAATACATTTAAGGAAATGTACAGGAATTTAAGGAAAATGCAAGAATTTAATTTTATGCTATATCTTTTCTCAAGTTAAATTCTTTCTGCTTTATATTTATAGAAGTTTTCTCAACCTGTGATTGCTGGACTGAACAGATCCATCTCTTAAATATGTGTAATCTTTGCCCTTTATTGATGAAAAATGATCAGTGTTCACTGTGAAGTTGGCTTGCTGTAATAGAAGTTTATGTCTTCAATTAGCTAAACTATTGAACTAAAATTTATCTTTGTAGGTTTTATTTTATATGTATTCTTGACCTTACTCTGTCTCCATCTTACCTAATTTTAAAAGAAATTAAATTCAAAACTGTAAAAATTGCATCTCTTCCTTTTCCCCAACTCTTTCCACAACTCTGTTTTTGTTAATCAAGGTAAGTTTGGTGTGTGTACATAGATGATGGAAGTGGGAAGCCCCCACATTTCCAGAGCATTGCTTCTCAGTCTTTAACCAAAATAACCATTAAAAGGTCATTCCTCACCAGTTGACTTTCTAAGTGTTTCATGAGATGATTTCCTTAAAAAATGATCTTTTTAAAGATGTATGTAGACATATAAAATAGTTACATAAGAATAGGAATTCAATAAAGAGAAAAGCTATGATACTATAAATCATCACAATGGCAGATATAAATAATACAATTCTTCTATAGTTGTTCAACACTTTACAGTATATAAAGCATGTTCTCTTAAATTACCTCATTCAGTTAAGCCTAAGAGCAAGTCAGGGACCATTTCAACTTTTAAAGAGAAAATTGAGAATCTAGAAGTGTGGACTTGCTCAAAGTTAAATTTTAAAAAGTGACAGAGCTGGGACTTAAATGCAGAGCATACCTTGAAATCTAGGAGTTTCAGTGTTAGTTGCTACTAACACTATTTCTATGCAACAAGACACCGAGAGAATTGGTCAGTTATGTGGATGTGTATTTGATTCAGTAGAAGGTGGGGATTATAAGTGGACTATTTTCAAAAAAGTGGTCAGTATGAAATGATTTTGAAGGGAGAAAAAGAAAGAGAAGCATCCGATGCAAAGATTATATTATATTGTACCTGAAAGTCCCTGTGTTTCTACAGAAGAGGATCCATTTTTGCCAGTAAGTGTGGGCTGCACAGTAGTTACCCTACTCATGTCCTCAGAGCCCAGGCTGGTCATGTATACATCTGGAGAATGCACAGATCCTTCACCAAGTGTAGATATTTATTACGTACATCTCTGACCCCTGGGACATTTTCCCTACACACTATTTTCTCTGAAATTCCAGCCACAACTGAGTCCTGGGTATAGGGGAAAAGATAATCTTGCTGTTGCCTTGGTTTAGAAATAGTGAAATGCAAGCCAGGAGAGTGATGTCACTAAGATGGGAGAGCAGAGACCTGAGCTTTAGTCTCCCAACAAAGCTCAATAATTGGACATCTATCAGTGCAAAAATATAGCTCTGGGAGAGCTCAGAAGTCCGCTCAAGAAACTTTAGCAACAGAGTGGAACAAAACAACAGAGTGGAAAATAAACAACAGAATAACTGCCCCAAAAGGGAAGGAAGAACGGTTTCATTTTGCCTGAGTCATCCCATCCTCCCGACTCACACTACTCAGCACCAAGAGGGCCTGAGCTAGAAAGAGTTCTCCTTGCTGGGAAAGAAAGAGCAGAGTGAGTGACCAGCATCCCCAGCCTTTTGGGACACTGCAGGAAAAAAAAACCACTTCAGTTTCACCCACCCAGAGAACTGGCAAAATGGAGACATATAGAGATGGCTAGGAGCAAGGAAGAAGGGTGGGGGCTACCAGTACCAGATATGCAATGGGAGTGATCATGGTTTCTAGTGACATGTTCTGCAAGGACCCCAGCAGCTTTCACCAATGAAGAAACCAATGTCCAAAACAGTTGTTTCAGACCCCTGCAGATTTTACCACTGAGGATTTTCCCCCACAGGTTTTCAACATGCTCACCAATTATCCAGGTCTTTCCCTCTTTTCTCCCTCTGCCACCCATGCCTCTGAAGCCTGGGATTTATACCAGCAGCCCATTGCAGCTTCTTGGTCTACACCAGTGCAAGATGCCAACCTTGACCCTGCCACTGACCCACCACCATGCAAACACTCAGGGCTAGCCCTTCCTGCTATGCACCTGCATATGCTGGCCGGACTCCCATCACCAGCCTCCATTGCCATGAATGCACGTATGGCAAGACTTTTCAGCCATAGGAGTCCATACTGACAATCAAGGCCCCCACAGCTGCCAGAAGACAGGATTCAGCCCTGCTTTCTGTCACTGCCTGATCTGCTGAGCCCACATGCAGCTAGCCCTTCGAACTTACACCTGCACACCCTTGGCCAACTCACATCTCTAGCCTCAATGCCATGCCCATATCTGTGTTGAGACCCTTCAGCCATAGGAATATACTCCAAAAATCGAAGCCCACATCTAGCCCTGACTCCTATGACTAGCCTGCACCATTGAGCTCAACTGCATCAGCCCCTCCACCTATGTACCTGCACCCCACCAGCCTGAGTCCCAGCACTGGTTTCCAGTGCTATGCACCTTGGGAAGGCTTGCAGTCACAGGAGTTGGTGCCAGGACCCAGTGTCCTTGCAGCCAAGGGTGTGCACCACCAACTCTAGCCACCACAGTGGCCTGTCCTAGTCCGTAGGTGCTATACTTGAAGAAGACACTGAGGACTCCAAAATCCCTTGCCGTCACTCCAGCATCTCCCCACCTCCCAGCATAGTGCTCACCAAAGACAACACAGCTTTCAGTGTTGTGGACCTGAGGTGCCTGAGCCAACCAAATACTGTGCCTTCCTGCCCCAGACACAGAGCCACAGGGATCACCACCAAAGGACAGAGTAGACTTTTAGTAGCTGATCCAAGGAAATGAAGATACATGAACTGGCTGAAAAAGAATTATAAATAATTGTTATAAAGGTGCTCAGAGAGTTATAAGAGAACACAAACAATTCAACAAAAATCAGGAAAAAAAAAAAAAGAGAAGTTCAACAGAGAAAACAGTAAATAGTAAAAGTTTGGAGCTGAAGAATACAATAACTGAATCAAAGAATTCAGTACAGAGCTCAATATCAGACTGAACCAACTAAAAAGGAATCAATAAAGTCAAAGACAGATAATTTGAAATTATTTTGTCAGAGGGGCAAAAAGTAAAAAATGAATTAAAAGGAATGAAGAAACCCCTTAAGGGATTTATGGGACATCATTAAGACAATCTGTGAATTATTGGAGTCCCAGAAGGAGAAGATGACAGAAAATTTATTTAAAGTAATAGTGGCTGTACTTCTCAACCCTGAGGAAAGACTTAGATACCCAAGTTTATGAAGCTAGTAGGTCAGCCCAAAATTCCAATCCAAAATGATGTTAATAAAATAATAAAACTGTTTAAATCAAAGATAAAGAGAAAAATTTAAGTGTCAAGAGTGTCAAGAGAAAAAAAATTGTTTCATACCAAGGAACTCTCATAAGATCATCAGTAGATTTCTCAGCAAAAATCTTGCAAGCCAGGAGAGAGGGTATAATGATATATTCAAAATGCTGAAATTAAAAACCTACCAGCCAGAATAGTTTACTTAGCAAAGTTGTCCTTCAGAAATGAAGACGAGATAAAAATTTTCCCAAACAGAAGCTGAATTAGTTCATCACCACAATACCTGGCTTAGAAAGGCTGAAAGAAGTTCTGTAAGCTGAAAAGAAAGGATGATAATGAATAACATGAAAAAGGCATAGATTGGCTAAATGGATGTAACAAACAAACAAGATCCATCTATATGCTGCCTACAAACGATTCCTTTAGTTTTAGGATGTGACACACGCATGCTCAAAGTGAAAGGATGGAAAAGATACTCCATGCAAATGGAAACCAAAATAGAGCAGGGATAGTTATATAAGAAAAAATAGACTATGAGTCTAAAACTGTAACAAGGCCATTATATAATGGTAAAGGGATCAGCTTATTAAGAGAATACAACAATTATTTATGCATCCAACATCATAACACCTAAATATATTAAGCAAATATAACAGATCTGAAGGGAGTAATACACCACAATACAGTAAAAGGAGACTTCAATACTTCACTTTCTACAATGGATACATCTAACAGACATGTACAGAACATTTCATTCAACAGCCAGAAAATACACATTTTGCTCAAGTGCACATGGAATATTCCCCAGGGCAAACCACATGTTCTGTCAGGAAACAAACCTTAGCAAATTTTTAAAAACTGAAAACATACGAATATCTTTTCTGACCACAGTGGTATGAAATTTAGAACCAAAAACAAGAGGAAAACTGGAAAATCCACAAAAGTGTGGAAATTAACTCTTGAGCAACTAATGGATCAAGGAGGGAACCAAAAGAAAATAAAAAATACCCTGAAACAAACAAAAATGGAAACACAGTATAACAGAATTTATGGGATAAAGCAAAAGCAGTTTTAAGAGGCAAATTTATAGCAATAAATGCCTAAATAAATAACCTAACATTACACCTTAAAGAACTTCTAGGGAAAATATCAAAGCATGCCCAAAATTATCAGAAGAAGATGACAAAACTCCGCAGAAACAAATGAAATAAGCAGAAATAAAGGAAATAAAGAATTTTTTAAAAACAGAAAAGATAAACAAAATTCAGTTGCTTTTTTAAAAAGAGACTCAAATAATAAAATTAGGAATAAAAGAGGGCCCATTACAACTAACAATACATATGCAAGTATCATGAGATACTACTAGGAACAGTTATATGCCAGCAAATTAGATAACCTGCAAGAAACTGATAAATTCCTAGAAATTTACAACATACCAAGACTGAATCCTGAAGAAAGAGAAAATCTGAACAGACCAATAATGAGTAAGTAGATTGGATCTGTAATCAAAAACCTCTCAACAAAGAAAATTCAGTCCCAGATCTTTTCACTGGTGAATTCTTCTAGAACATTTAAAGGAAAATTAACAGCAATTCTTCTTAAACTTGTCAAAAATATTGAAGAGGGGAGAACACTGTCAAACCTATTTTAATGTAGCCCATATTACCTCATTCCCACAGTCAGATACGACAAGGATTCTACAAAAAAAAGAAAATCATAAGCCAATACCTCTAATGAACTTTAATGCAAAAATCCTCAACAAAATACTGGCACTTTCAGCTATGCATTTAAAGAATAAGAGATTATGCTGAGTGAAGTAAGTCAAACAGAGAGCATCAATTATCATACGATTTCACTTGCTTGTAGAGCATAAGGTAACATGAGGACATTAGGAGAAGGAAAGGAAAAGTGAATTGGGGGAAATCAGAGGGAAAGACAATCCATGAGAGATTGTGGACTCTGAGAAACAAACAGGGTTTTGGAGGGGTTGTGGGTGGGGGTGGGGGGTTAGGTGAGCCTGGTGGTGGGTATTAAGGAGGGCATGTATTGCATAGAGCTCTGGTTGTGGTGCATAAACTTTGAATCTTGGAACACTGAAAAAATAAAATTAAGTTAAGGAAAAAAAAAAAAAAAAAAGAATGGGGCATCAGGGTGGCTCAGTGCGTTAAGCCTCTGCCTTCAGCTCAGGTCATGATGATATTGTTTCTTGTGATCGAGCCCTGCATCGGGCTCTCTGCTGAGCAGAGAGCATGCTTCCCCCTCCCCCTCTGCCTGCCTCTCTGCCTACTTGTGATTTCTCTCTCTATCAAATAAATAAATAATAAAATCTAAAAAAAAAAAAAAAATTCAACATCGTCAAACAGTATTTATCCCTGAGATGGTTGAATGCTTACACTTCAATCACTGTGATGCACCACACTACTAGAATGAAAGGTAAAAATCATATGATCCTCTCAATAATGACAGAAAAAGCAACTGATATTATTTAACATCTTTTCATAATAAAAAAAAAAACTCTTAAGAAATTAGATATAGAAAGAACATACCTCAACATAGTAAAAACAATATATATGACATTCCCAAAGCTAACATCTTACTCAGCAGTAAAAAGTTGAATTCTGTTCCTCTAAGATCAGAAACAAGACAAGGGTACCTGCTCTCACTACTCCTATTCAGCATAGTACTAGAAGTCCTACCCAGAGCTATCAGGCAAGAAAAAGAAATTAAAGGCATCCAAACAAGAAAAGATGAAGTAAAATTGTCTCTGTTTGCTAATGACAATCCTAGAGAGTACACACACACACACACACACACACACACAAAACCCTAATAAGACTAATAAACCACTTCAGTAAAGTTTCAAAATACAAAATAAGATCTATATACCTATATACTAAAAAGAAGACTAATGAAAGAAATTGAAAAAGACAGAAGATTTAATGATGGTCAAGTATCTATACTACCCAAAGTCATCTATAGAGTCAGTGCAATTCATATCAGAATTCCAGTGGCATTTTCCACAAAAATAATTTTTAAAAATCCTTAAATTCATATGGAATTTGAAAAGACCCTGATATGGGATTGGGAGGGAGGCAAACCATAAGAGACTCTTAATCTCACAAAACAAACTGAGGCTTGCTGCTGTGGGGTGGGGGGTGGGGGAGGGTGGTGGGATTATGGACGTTGAGGAGAGTATGTGCTATGGCGAGTGCTGTGAAGTGTGTAAACCTGGCGATTCACAGGCCTGTATCCCTGGGGCTAATAATACATTATGTGTTAATAAAAAATAATTTTTTTATAAAGACCCTGATAGCTAAAGCAATCTTGAAAAAGAACAAAGGCATCCCATATCCTGAGCTAAATCTGTATTACAAAGCTACAGTAATCAAAACAGTATGGCACTGTCGTAAAAAAACAGACTCATAGACCAATGGAATAGAACTGACAGCCCAGAAATAAACCCTCAACCAATATCTACCAAAGGAGCCAAGGATATTCAGTGGGAAAACAATAATCCTTTAGTAAACAATATTGAGAAAACTAGATATTCAATGCAAAGAATGAAGTTGAATCCCATCTTACACCACTCACAAAAATTAATTCAAAATAGACTGAAAACTTAAAGGCCTGAAACTATAAACATAGTTATAGTTTAGAAGAAAACATAGAGGAAAGCTCCTCGATTTGGGTCTTTTGCCATGATTTTTTAGATATGACTAAAAGAAGAAAAAGTAACAAAAGCAAAAATAAACATGTGTAACTACGTCAACCTAAAAATTTCTGTGCACCAAAAGAAACAATCAACAAAATGAAAAGGCCACCTATGAAATAGAAAATATTTACAAACCATGTATGTATGTGATATATGATGTATATGTAAACCATGATACATATGATTCAATAGCAAAAAAATAACAATTTGATTAAAAAATGGACAAAAGATCAGAACAGATATTTTTCTAAAGAAGACATACAGATGGCCAACAGGCATATAAAAAGATGTTCAATAGCCCTTATCATTAGGGAAATGCAAGTAAAAACCATAATGAGACATCATTTATGTCAGTTAAAATGGCTTGCATAAAAAAGATGAGATAATAAATGGTGGTGGTGGAGATTCCCCAAGAAATTAAAAGTAGAACTACCATGTGATACCACAGTTTAACTTCTAGGTATATATCCAAAGGAAACAAAATCACTATCTTGAAGAGATATCTGCAGTCTCATGTTCTTTGCATTACTCAGTATAGCCAAGACAAGGAAACAGTCTAAACACCTGTCTCGATTGATGGATGAATGGATGAAGAAAATGTGGTTTAAACTTACAATGGAATATTATTCAGCCATAAGAGAGAAGATTCAACGTGAGTGAAGCTGAGGGCATTAGACTAAGTGACATAAGTCAGAGAAAGACAAATACTTATCTGTATGATCTCACTTATATGTGAAATCTAAAAACATTGACCTTGATATGTATGTAAGTTGATGGATGTTAACTAAACCTATTATGATAATCATTTCACAATAAATGTAAATGAAACCACCTTAAACTTATACAATGATACATGTCACTTAAACAGAGAATAGATTGATAGTTACTAGGAGCGGGGAGTTAGGGAAAATAGGGAATGTTGGTTAAAGGGTACAAATTCCAGGGATCTAATGTAAGGCAAGGTGACTATAGTTAACAGTACTGTATTGTATGCATGAAAGTTGCTATATTATTAAATCTTGAATGTTCTCAATAACAACAACAAAATGGTACTTAGGTGAAAGATGTGTTTTTGTGGTAAACATTTTGTAATATATGCGTATCAAATCATCACATTGTACACTTTAAATTTATATAATGTATGTCAGTTGGGTCTCAAAGCTTTCAAAGAAATTAGGAAAACTCAGTCTCCATTAGAGTACCTAGTTTGAGGATTCTACACCTGTATTATCCACATATTCTTAGATGTAAATAAGTTTGCATGTTACGTATAAATTCGCTACTTAAACGTTTTCTTTAAGAATTTTCTTCTCAGAATGCTGATAACTTTAGTTTGGAATGATTTTAGTAGGATTATGACTCATTTAAATAGCTTTTATCTTATATAGCAACTCTAAACACCTTCTCATAGCCTCCTTATCCGGTATACTCTTGGTCAGGCTATGACTACCTAAGACATGATTTTTTTGTTTTGTTCTCCACGTGGACTCGTGGAACTCCCTCTTCTGGGTAATGTTAAGTAATGAATAACTGATACTTCTCATTCTTTAGAGAATGCATTAAAATCTTTTTTATTACCATCTCATTGATAAAAACTTTATTTCAATATTTTAAATTATTATAAAAACACCAAGTTAAAATGGCAACTACTTATAGATGCATAGAAGTCTTGGCTTTTTTTCCATTATAAATCTATAAACAAACATTGCTAAATAGTTAGTCTTCATAAACAGCCATGTTTTAAACATGGCATTTTTTTTCTAATATGAAAGTAACTCATTATAGAATACTGGAAAATACAAATTGTATGAAAAAGAAAATGAAAAACATCTATCTATTATTCCACCACCCAAAGAGAACCATCATCCAAATACTGTGTTTCCTTAGTTTCCTGTGGTAGCATAGACATAACTCTGTGTCTTTGTGCCATTCACATAATTTTGTGTATGTGTTAGATGACAAAGGGACAAATCCAAAATATTAAATAAGTAATGTCTCATAGTGTTTATTATTTACAAGTGAATTTTATCTCCTTTTTTTTTTTTTTTAACTTCATTAATTCTCTTAGGAACGTTTTTTCCCCCATGGTTTTGAACTGAAGCCACCACTAACAGTATATTTACAATGTTAGCAGTGGCAACATTAGCAAATCCTAGAGCTCAGATTCAAACTCAATTCTCTTAGTACCTCAAATCCCAGTTCTCTTCCCTCAACAATGCAACTGCTTCAATGTATTTGTATTTCAGCTACAATCTGTCCCTTTGACTAAATTAAAAATCATTCTAAAAGTTTGCCTTAAAACACCCTCAGAGTGTTACTAAATTAAGTTTAAATATCAAGTATAGATTTTCAAGCAATTAGTTTTGGTTTTGCCTGAGCAGAACACCACACAGATGATGTCGAATAAAAACTATTTACACACTACCATAGAGCATTTCTTGTAAAAATGTTGGGTCTGTAGCAGCGATTTGCTAATCAAATTCAGAATTTGATTTGAAATGCCTCCGGCAGGCAGCCAATCCAGTTATGAAAGCACAGAAGCAAAAACTAGAGCCCTGGTGAGTCTCCTCCAGAAGCGAGCTGGGTCCTTTGCTCTCATTAGCAAACTGGTTCCATAGGAAATCATTGTGATTACTTCTAAAATAAAATATTGTAGTTAATTTTTTCAATAAATTATTGGACTGTACTAGACACAAAACATGTACATTTCAGAATCTAGAATTATAAAATATTTTGACATGTTTTAATATAAACAGGAACATTTCCAATGATTGCTTGGATCTAAAATGTTTTTCCACTTGACATTTGTTTATACTTCCTAGGAAAGAAACTCTATTTATGGATAACTGAATAACACAAATAAACATCAGAGAGAGCTGAAAAATCAGCTTTGATTATGCATGAAAATCTACAATGTCATTGTGTACTCTTATGCCGTATTCTGATTGCCTGTTTATTTTTACAGAACTGCTGGTGAGCCTATGGAAGAGGAGCCAGCCCTGTGAAGTGCCAAGCCCCCCACCCCCATATTTCCTGTGTGTGACATCATTGTGTATCCCCCACCCAGCACCCTCAGACATGTCTTGTCTGCTGCCTGGGTGGCACAGATTCGATGTAACGTAAACACTGGGCACAAAATTCCGAACAGCAGCTTCACTTGTTCTTTGGATGGACTTGAAAGGGCATTAAAGATTCCTAAAACGTAACCGCTGTGATTCTCAAGTTACGGTAAACCACTATTGGAAGAAACTGCTTCCAGCATGCTTTTGATATGCTGGGTGACCCACTGCCAGGCCCTAAGTATAAACTAATAACATCCAGTATGGCATTAGATACTATTAATTATTATGGATGCTATGACAGCCAGAAAAATTCTCGGCAAAACCTGAAAAATACTCATTCCTGACATTCTGATCAGTTTCTTATTGGATAATTTTTGTCAGTCTTAAACTGTTGACAGGATTTGTTTTCAGCTATGAATGGACAGCAGTTCCCGACATATTGCAGGGGTTGTTTTGTTTTGTGTTGTGTTTTGGCCTTTGTTTTAAACACATGGTTCACTTCTTGCTAGTAAGAGTTCAAGATGGAAGAACTGGGATGAGGCTTTTTTCAATAGAATAAACCATCCTGTATCTCAAAGTCCAAATGCCAAAGGACCCTCACATACTGTATGTAATGGTGCAGTATTTTATGTCCATTTTTTTAGAAGAAGAACCCTATTTCCTTAACATCCCTCTGTGTGTTCTCACACGTGGGGGATTTGCAGTTGTATTTGAGGATGAAGTCTCCGGTCCCCCTCATACGTCCCTTTCTTTGATGATAAGTAGTACTAAGCATATGTTCCACAGAGGATGGTCTTCATTTTTTTTTCCAAATCTATCAAGAACCTAGTTTGCACTTTCCATCTTCTTTCCTCTAGCACATGCTTTTTCGTACCTTTCATCCTCCCTTCCTTACAGAAAAGCTAAAGATTACCCATAATCTCCCTGGCTATTCAGGAGATTTGAGTATTTCATTATTTTTAACTTTTCACGTTAACACAGTTGCTTGGTGTGATGTGATCTTTTAGCTGAGACACCATCAAGATGAAGCAATATCACTGAATTTTCTAAATCTTCAAAATGTGTTAATGAAGGCATTGCCTATTTGAAGTAAACTTGAATTGTGTTAACCTCGAAGTTGTGCTTTCCTGTGGGGGGAAAACACACGCAAAAAATGCATATTTAACCTTTGCACATGTTGCCTTAATGTCAGAGGCTAAAAATAAAGGACATTTATTTCTGAGATGAAAAGCGATTTACTAAATATAAGTAGGTTATGCCCCTGCCTCCCTAAATTTTATTTCAATATATAACTCAAACACCTAAAGACATTGATGTAGAATACCTCGCAGTATTTAATATCTGACAATGCTTTTGAAAGAGTTGATGTTTCTTTTTATATATTTTCCTAACTCGAAGGATATATTAAACCCATAAGGGAAGATTGTCATGCTTTTATTCAGAAATCTGAAAGAAACCTTAATTAAAACAAGGTTTTAGGGAAGGCCATGATATGAAAGATATAGAACAATATGGTTTTAGTTAAAGAGGACTCTAACCTGTAAATCAAAGATGAAAGATCTCACTCAAGTAGAATTATATAACTCCCTTTTGTTATACAGTCAGACCATATTTTTCATGCATTTGGTTTTCTTAGGATTACCATTTTAATTTTAAAGACTTTTATTACATATACAAAAATGGCTCAATAGTTGGTTTAACATCTTAGAAATTTGAGACACCCTTTGAAATAGGAAATCTGAAATGGTATGTAACTCAGTATTAGGTAAAAATTAGTTTTATTGCATAAGGGTAAGGTCAATCTAGATTCATAATAGTAATGAATTTTTGCAAAAAAGTTCATATTTTCAGAGAAATTCGTGCCAGTCATATTTGTTAGCTCTTCTATTTTCTGTAATCGCTTGAAGAGATTTACTTACAGAAAACCAAGTAGTGGAGCCAAAGGAACCCCCACCCCCAACAAGGGAACTTATATCATATTTTAATTAGGAATGTAATTGTGACTTTTAAAAATCAACTTGATAGTAACAAATCTAGTCCTCCCAGATATTTTTTAGATGTTGAGCAAGAAAATGAAACTGTACAGTGCAAGCATACTATTTTACTGAAGTTGCCTATAATAATTTTGCCACTTACTATACACAACCATCAACCTGATAAAGCCAAATCGCTAGGACATCTCCATGGTTATTTAAATTTAATACATGACACATTAATGAGTTTATCACACATCCTCCCATGTGATACTGTACCCAATTGGTTAGGTCTTCAGGATACTCAGAGAGGCAGATAAACTATGGAGAGGATTAATCACAGCTGAATGTAGTTCTAAGAACAGAATGCCAGTGCTTTTTGATTAGACCGTTACAAGCTGTAGCATAGCCCTCAGGGACAGAATGGAGGCTTTTGGAGAATATCAATGCTTCTTTTGAAATAGACCAGCACTTTTTAAAAGGGTGGCTTCACGTGGTAATAGTTTTCTTCACTTATATATTTAATTTTTATTGCTCATAATAATAAGAGGTTATTAGAACTCCTCTCTAAATATTATCAATAATATATCTTTCTGATCCATACTTTGAAGGTTAAATACACAAGCTTTCTCACAATCTCATAGCTCATACATGATGAATAACACTGATGAATTTTTAGAAACCAATTCGTAAATAATCATAGGGCTTTAAAATGTTTTGATAATAAGTACAGAAAGAAAATTTTCTCAATTATATAGTACAATCCAGGGTTGCATATGGAATTCAAAAATAGACAATTTTATTAGGATAATAAGTAAAATGGACTTCAAGTGGTAATTGAGGCTATTTAATTATTGCTTAGTAAATAGGAAGAACATTTTGAGATGAAATATTTTAAAACATTTTTAACAAATTTACAACATCGATATTAGAGATAGAAATCCACTGTTAGAGAAAACAGAGATACTCATGAAAAACTGTTACAAATCACATTTCATTAACAATCACAAGAATTGAAACCTTGCCTTCAGTTTTGACTATAACCCTTTGCAAAACCTTCACATACCTCTCCCTGAAGATAAGCAGAAGTACCTGACTGGCTCAGATAGTAGAGTGTGAAACTCTTGATCATGGGGTTGTAAGTTCAAGCCCCAGCTGGGTGTAGAGATTACTTAAAGCCAAGAAAGAAAGTATAGTGGATTTGAAAGCAGGACAACTCCTCACGCAATTTCAGAAACTGTAGGGCTGGTCTCTCCTAACAGTTTAGTACTATTTTGTTTCTGAAGGTCATTCAAAAGCTTTGTGGATTTACCGGGTTTCTTCACAGACTCCATATGGAAGTAAAATAGAATGACCATGTGGAAAGTCTCCTGGGAGAAAATTTCTCTTCAATCAGTACTTTTATACTTATTTTTTATACCAGCATCTATGTTTTTAGTATGGTTTATTTAAAATATTTCTTACTATTTTTCTTTTGAAAGTTTACACTCAGTTTATCTCAGTGAAAGTATTAAATGTCTAACATCCACAAAACAAACAAGCCAACGGTTTCTGTCTTAAAAGCAATTCATTCTGAGATTGAAATAATCACTCTGTCAGAATTTGACATCGTCATTTCTAGTGGCATCTATTCTTTTCGTGCTTCTAGGAATGAAATCACTTGACTTGCTGAGAAAATTAGAGGAGAAAAAAAAAAAAGAAGTAGTAGGGAACAACGCCTACCTATTCAGCTATTCCATAAAAAGGGCATTTTCACCTCCAAAGAAATGAAAACCAGATGATCTAAGCTAAGAAATGGAGGCTTTTTATTGTCATCTTCAAAACTGGTCATCAACATGGCCATTATCTTCTTCAAATATCTCTTGTATTCCCAGAAGATACAATTGTATTTTGGTCTCCAGCAGTATTTTATACTATTTACTGCCTTTTGAATGAAGTATTATGAGTATTATATCATTTGAATTAACACCATCAGTAAAATATGGAAGTGCCTATGTGTGTCTTCTTTTCCCAGTCATATTTACATTGAAAATCATAGCCCATGCCTCCTTACTTTTACTCCATCAACTGCTTCATGAAACAAAGCATGCTTGTCATGTGGTCCATTGTATAAATATTTTAGATGAACATGGTTTACTCATACAGGACTCTAGAACTTGATTTCTCCAAATCAGCTGCAGTCTATTTTTTTATGAAATACATGGATGGTTTTACATAATGGTTTATGCAACAACTGAGTCAATTAAAATATGCTGGAAATAGCTGGGTCAGACTGTTGAAACTTAGACTATTGATCTGGGGCTTTGGGGGCTTAATCTCTATAATAGAGTAATAGGGGCATAACAATTTCTCAAACCATCTTAATTCTCAAACTGGAACTTTTAGCAAATACATGGTGAATTCACCATACAGTGCCAGTCTTCCTAACCAATCATTTCCACCTTTCTCTCCTTCCCTTGTCCAACTGCCAATACCAAATTGCCGTATCTAAACTATCAGAGTAATCTCTTAAATCTTTATATTTTCTAAGTAAAAACAACCTTGGCAACTTATTTTCTGAACACTTCTAGGTGTGCTTTGATTCATGCCTATTTATGTAAACTCTGATGGATACTCTTTATCTTCCTTTTTACCTTTTCCTTTTCAAGAGCCACTTGACTTTTTTGACTATGCTTATTTTAAAATATAGGTCAAGTTATTGTCTTTTGGTCTACAATTTTGGACCTGGTATTTTGTTTTATTAATACAAAATTTTTCTTTTGGTCTCCAATATAGTTGTCCGCCATTCTTGGTACTGCCTACTTGTGTTGTACTAGTAATCACATAAAGAAAATTGTATATACACTTCTCTTGCCCTTTGGATGATGCCTTTGTGAGTCAAACTCAGAGGCCTAAACTCTAACTTGAAGAAAAAAAAAATGGCAGAAGTGTAATTTTAAATCAATATAATTTGGAAATAAGATTATTTCCAGACTATTCAAAGAAAATTGGAGCTCTTTTATTTTTCTGTTTGGGCCTTAGGCACATTAGAGGCAAATGTTGCAACATCAAAGAAAATAAGGAGGGTCAAATGTTTTGTGGGACAATGTAGTCATGTCCTTTAGGCTTCGTTTCTGTGCCCTTTCTTAGAGTTGGCATTTTATGACACTTGATATCTTGCAGCAATTTCAGGCTATTGCTTTTATTAACTTAAAATTGAGTAGAAACGAAGTAATAAAACAACTGAGGAAATAGGAATTCTGAGATCTGAGGAGGAAGTGCACTTTCTTAGGAATGAAAAAAAAATGTTTTTAGATAAAATCTACCAATGCTTTTTCTAAATTTTAAGATTCTTAAACTTTTTCTGGATGAGCAGCGTCAGTGCCTGTCTCCACAAACGCTGGGTTATATGAAATTGCCCTGTCAGTGGTTGCTAGGCGTAAGAAGAGTTCTGTTACAAGTGAATGATTATTTTGTAGATTATAGCCTCGTCACTTTGTGTCATTTGAAAGCAAAGATCCTGGTATTTTTAAACAAGGTGGGCAGGGCAGGCAGGAAACCAATATTTATTACTCTCATGATTAAACACTTTAGATCAGGCTTGTTGATGTGTATGCCAATAATCTGGAGTTTCTGGCTTTGTGTAAAATGAAAATGTCTTTTCTATTGTGGTCTGATATCTGTTTCTGTAATAAGATCATTTTGTTGTCCTCTGTGCACCAGTGGTTTTGCCCTTAATTTTTTTGGCTAGCATTCACCAAAATCTGTCATCCAGAGCTGCTGAGAAAAATACATGTTGCCAAACTTCTTTTCTTAAAACTGTGCTGCCAGTGATGTTTTCCCAGATGTGAAAAATAATTATCTAATAAAGGATTAATACCTAATAACAATACCATTGTTGAACATGCTCATGGAATGTTTACCTTCTTTCTGATTCCTTTTTTGTATTTGAAAATATTGAATGGATAATTCAATGGTGTGTTCCAAATTATTGTCAATGTTATTAATGTTGTGATTCTCCTTCAAAGAGGATGAAAGATCCCCCTTTGTCTTCTGTTTTCTACTGAATTAGATTTTCCTCTAGTCCTAGTGTGAATAAAAGCTGTTTGAAATAAAAGTGTTCTTATTTGTCTACCTCCTTATGTTCACCATTAGACTCTGAATACTAGATATTTGACAAGTATTTGTTGAATAAATAAAATATTAATTATAAAGTATTGTGACATATACTGTTCCACTTTCAAAAGGGCTTCAAAAACTGCAAGGGTTTTTTGCAAATAAGCCCCCTTTATTTCTCCCTTTTAAGGGAGAATTAATAAAAAAAGAAAACATTGGTTAAGACAGAGTTGCTCTTTGAATGTAATATGCTGGTCAGGATAAAGAATCATAGCTCATACTGGTTAAGCCCAAACCCGTGCCTGTTACTCTACTGTACTGAGCACTATTGCTGAATTACATTATTCATCACATGACCCCTACATCATGTTATCATTATTCCCACTTACAGATGAGGCATGGAGCATGAAAAAGATTAACTCATTACTTACCCATGGTTACAGATAGTAAGAGATAGGCTTAAATCCCTGTCTACTCCTAAAGTCTCTCCTCTCTCCAAATGGCATACATGATATGGCAAAGATGGCATACTAAAGATATTTTTTTTTAATATTTTATTTATTTATTTGTCAGAGGTAGAGGGGGAGAGAGCGAGTGAGCACAGGCAGACAGAGAGGCAGGCAGAGGCAGAGGGAGAAGCAGGCTCCCTGCTGAGCAAGGAGCCCGATATGGGACTCGATCCCAGGGCGCTGGGATCATGACCTGAGCCGAAGGCAGATGCTTAACCACCTGAGCCACCCAGGCGTCCCCTAAAGATATTTTTTAACTATGACCTTCAGAATAGACTATATGCTCAGTCTCTGCTAACCTTATGATTTTATTAAATTATCATTTTAAATGGATTTGGTAATTGTGGCTAGGTTTGTACAGTAAGTGCAAGTTACAAAACAGTCCCCCCCCCCCATTTCAACATCTTTCTTTAATCTAGCCTACAACCCTAAGATGTCTTTGGAATACATATTTCAAAAACTCTTGAAATCTATTCCAAGACCAAAACTTATTTTTGTGTTTTATAACCCCCTGTAATGTTTAACAGTCTAAAATATAACTGTTTCCAGTGGACAATGGCTTGGACTCCTTCTGGGGAAAGATAGTAATGTTTTGTTAACAGAAAATAAACTTGAGATGGAGTGGGTGGGTAGAGTCGATTTCAATGGTAAACACCTTTGATTTAATGAGATTTATCAAATGGCAAATGTTACTTCATGGTTCTTTGTTTCTTTTAAGTTTCCATGGTGAAAAAAGAGTAATTGAAAATGAGAATGAGTGTATTATTTTTTAAAACTAGCTTGTAGTTAAAAATAGAAACTAAAGAATTTCTTTGACTACTTACACTTTTGGAATTTTTTGAGTTAAAATACTTCCAAATATTATAATTACAGCTTTGTAATATCAGTATCAATTCCCATGCTCCTTCCAGTTGACCATAACTGGATGATTCTGCACATATCCTAATAAGTACTTTGGAAAAGACTGATAGTTGCTCTTCCACATGTCATAAGAATAGGGGAACAAGATTCAGAGATGGAGGTGAATGAATTCCCATTTTTAGCATTTAAAAAGATAGAGATACAATAAAGGAAAGATTGCACTTAGGTTAAGTCAGATTTTTTGAGTCCTTACTATATTTAGAAAAGGGACTATTAACTTCTAATTGAAAGCTTATAAAGTACATGTAAAATTTAATATAGTCCCACATACATTTTTGTGATTTTTCCCAAAAGATAATCATTCCAAAAGTCTAAGATTTAAAAAAGTAAGATGTCATAAAGTAAATCAATTTAATCATGTGATAAAATTAATTTTAATAAATTATACATTTATGAAGATTTGATTAGCTATGAAGATTTTATATCCATTTTAAATGAGGTTTTCCCCCTAAAGAATCTGTATTTTTAGTGTGCTCTTCTTAAGATTTCTCCTTCGCTAAACATTTTATTTTAGTTGCTTATTTTTAAAATAAATATATTAACAGTTATTAAGCCCTTAGTCTGGGCTCTCATTTATCTCTCAAAACGCTCCCTTGAGAGTAATAATTTAATAGATAAGGAAATTGAGGCTTAATTGCCAGAAAGAAAAGCCTATCTTCTTTACTGTTAGTCAAACAATTATATTCAATGTAACCAGCATTCACTGAATGCCTACAATATGTCACATGTATTCAGTACTTGTTCTCATAATAGCAAGGAGAATAACAAGAAAATTGGCAATATGACTGTATAAAAGAAATGAAAGTTTCATGAGAACTCCCTCTTACATAGCTACAAAAGAAATACTACCAAAGAATGGATTTGGGTTTAGAATTGTGTGATACTAAGGCTTTAAACAAAGTGTGGCCTTTCTCCATTGAATTATGACATAGAGGCAGACACACAATACATAGGAGAGATATTTGTTCTCTAAATTACATAAAATTACATTCACAGGAAGATTTGGGCAAAGAGCTATCAAAAGGGTCGATATGATTTAGGGCATTTATTAATGTCCCTTTCATCCCTAATGTCTACCATCCCTAATGTTAACATTCAGTTAAAAGTACATAATGTTGAGAATTAGAACGAGGAGATTAAATTTGTAGAGGCCCTAAAAATCCCCTCAGAAATTTCTTTCTAGGGGTGCCTGGGTGGCTCAGTCGTTTAAGCATCTGCCTTTGGCTCAGGTCATGATCTCAGGACATTGGATTCCCTCCTCAGTGGGAAGTCTGCTTCTCCCTCTCCCTCTGCTTGCTGCTCTCCCTGCTTGTTGCTCTCCCTGCTTGTGCTTACTCTCTCTGTGTCAAATAAATAAGTAAAATCTTAAAAAGAAAGAAAGGCAGGAAGGAAGAAAAAAAAAAAGAAAAATTGCTTCCTAAATTGTAAGCATTTGGATTTTTGTCATTATTTGCTTTTTTAATCAGTTAATTTTAATTTCTATGCATCAAGTCCCAGGTAATCATGTTCTTCAATAACGATTTCTGCTTTATTTCATTTGCCCTTTAACGAAACATAATTTCCAACCTCTCTCACTTTTTAAAGCAGTGATATTGATAAATGGTACTCTTAGTTCTTTGATCAGACCCCAAATCCTGATAGGCTGTACCACTCTCATTGGACTGTATTTATACAGAGTCTCTGTGCTGTATAAATACAGTCCAAAGAGAGTGGTACATCAGAAAAAAGAGTAATTTATAAATAAATTAAAAATTTTTATAAATAAAAAAAAAGCCAACAAACTTGGCTGCCACTGTGAAATTTGAATTTCCCCAGTTTAAAATTCAGCCCATACTTAACTAAATGCATTCTAACTTCTTTTTTTTAATAGTTACATGTATGTTTCTCTCAAGACCCAGCAATCCCACATAGTCAAAAACACTGCTTTGCAATTAGTGAATATTATAAAAGGATTGCTAGATACAGTGAAATAGTCCCTTCTTTTCACTAGTCCTTTAAGCTCAATGGAAAGTGAATGGAAACATATATGGGCCCCCATACTATACACTGTTATAAAATCACTGTCCTTTTTGTTGAGATCAAGCAAAGTCAGGTATATAGAGCTTTAAGAAACAATTTTAGGGGCGCCTGGGTGGCTCAGTGGGTTAAAGCCTCTGCCTTCAGCTCAGGTCATGATCCCAGGACCCTGCATCGGGCTCTCTGCTCAGCGGGGAGCCTGCTTCCTCCTCTCTCTCTCTCTGCTTGCCTCTCTGCCTACTTGTGATATCTGTCTGTCAAATAAATAAATTTTTTAAAAATCTTAAAAAGAAAAAAAGAAACAATTATAAAAGTAGCCAACAATATAAATCTTGTTTACTCTCAAGTTCGGATGATATATTCCCAGAGTATTCCCAGAGAAGAGAATGCAGAACTGGAAATCCAAACTTTTGGTCTTCAGACCCATTTCTACCATGAACTAGCTTGTGATATTGGATAAATTCCCTATCTGATGGCCTTAATTTATTTTTTCTCTTTAATGCTTTGAAAGTTAAACATTATGCTTCTGTTATTTTAGGGAAATTACACGTTATATTTCTATCATTTTAGAGGTTACTTATATTATTAAAATACCCATTTGACTTAACATCATTTAGTCTTAATTATCCATCTGTACTTTCCTCTTACAGAATACAAAAGCCTTAAATTGCACTGATTCCCATATATGCTATTTTATTTTATGTCTTATCATATGTGTCTGTATATATGTATTTAATTTCACTTTTTTGAACCTTGATTTTATTTATAATATAGCTTTAATGCACTCATTATTAGTTTTTTCTATTTGGGACATTAGTAATAGTCAATAATTACTGATATTTCATTATGTTTGCCAAATTTCTTTCTATCAGAGTTCTCTATGATCTCAGGTACTCAGGAATTATTTAAATTGCTTTATTTATTCTTTTGAAAATGTTTTGTTGTGAATTCATGTTCAGTGGGCTTTTACCAGTGGAAATTCCATATTACCTGCATTGAGGACATATCCCTTTTGAGCAGTTTTGGATTTTCTTCTGGCATGGATCTCAGGAATTTTACAATGTAGGACTATCTTGATGTTCATTTTGCTGCTTGTAGGTTGTTAATCTTATAACTAATTTGAGTTTAAGTCTCAAATCTGTGTGCACGTTTACTAATCATCAGGAAAAAATTTTTCCCACCCAGTGTTCACAAAGAAATTACAGGCCTCCTTGTCCTTCTGTTGTCCATGGGCGATTGTAATTTTTAGTCTACCCTACCACTTAGGGAACCGCCCTTTCAAAGATCCTCCCTAATTGTGAGCACGTGTGTGCAGGATGGGTTTTTCAGTTCCATTTTTTTTGCCTCAGGAAGTCCCAAGTGTTCATCTTTGCATAGGTATTAAAGCATAACCCCTTGGGTTACTTACCCTGGCAAATCCCTATGACCCGATCTCAAGCCCGTGGCAGCATCAGCACGTGGCAACCCACACGCCACTCTTATTTTCAGTGCTTTTTTCCTTACTTGTACTTGGAGGTGTTCACCAGCAGGCTTTGGCGAATTTATCTCTACATTTAAAAGAATTCTTCACTTGGTTTTTCTTGATCTTTATGGAGGAACTGCTACTGTTTAACTGGTCCTTCACACTGACAGTACTGAAAATGGTCTCGGGCTCTTTCTGTGAAATGAGAGCACTGGATATCTGATCTCCATAGTTCTGTTTAGCTCTGCTATTCCATGAATTCTTCATACGCATGAAATTGTTGCTTTGGTTTCTGAAACCGCTGGTCTTCCATTGCTTAAGAGAACCCCTCACTCTGCGTAGAGTTACTGATGTAAGGGTTTTCACAAATCTAAAATGTTAAAGAGTTTGCAGACTACCTCAAGAGAGAAAAGGGGGTTAGAAGCAGTTATGCTATCCGCAGAGATTTAATTACTCCTAATTAATTAGGAGTTGTTTTGATGTTCTGTTGTTTCAGCGCTCTGAAATCTACCCATGACAATGCAGTGCTGGTAGTCCGTCTTTGGGTTGTATGTGCTTAATCTCACTGTTGGTAGCAAATGTAAAGAGGATGGCATAGTAGTGAGTTCCACTTGTCTGAACCTTAGAAGTTAGGATAGGGTTACATGGATATCATTTTCTTGTCTCTCAAATAATGATGGGGAAATAGATACCCGTCACATGTCAGAGAGCAACACATTTGGGCTAATGCTTGGCAGGAATATACATAGCTGAGGTTTCATTTCTTTGCTCTCTAGTACATACTGTGGCCATGTTAAAGTTCACATTCCTTTCTGGTGAAAAAAGGATTTAATGAATATGCTACATGTTCTTCTAGATGCTAAATGGCATGCGTCTTCCTCTCATTTTGGCTACCCCTTTCTGAATACCTTGGATATGTTGTGCATGGGTATCTTTCCAACTGAAGAGTACTTACTGAGAAGGAAGAGAAATCATTGCTGTGGGACAAAAACATTTTCCTTCAAAAAAGAATGTACAAGCACACAAAAAAGATGTGGGATTTTTATGAATCATATCCTGTAATTTTTCACTTTTTTTCCAGCTACCTCCTTCTTAGAACAGAATCCAAGAAAACCAAAGAAAACTATTTGTACTGTGAGCAAAAATTTTGCCAAATTGAATTACATAATTCATCCAGCAGATTTGATGAGTTCCTGGATGCAATTTGCAAATTTGCATTTTGGGCACAAGGAAATAATGCATTTGTTATATATGAAAAAACACAGTGCTTATTACAAAACCATATTTTGTAACTGCTCAGGAATGTGTCTGTATATATGTATAGTATATATACTTAGGCATGAAAATTGGCTATTTATCATGTATACTTCAGAATATTTGACAGTGAACATGGTGAACTATGGAATCAAATTTATGAATTATTAGAAATTAGGCATTTTTATAAAATCATGATTAAAATATTAATTGTATTAACAATGATCAACTTTCAAACTTTGGAATCATACTTGGTTTCAGTGTACATTGTCCCTCATTTCTCAAAATTAACATTCTCAGTTATGGAAAGGAGGGTTTCTATCAGCAAGATGTTGGACTAGGGAGCTCCGGGGCTTCATTCCCTTACCAAATTATCAAATAAACATCCTCAGACCGACTAACATAACTTTATAGGTACTCTGGAAAACAGCTAAAGATTACAACAACCAAACAAATGCCCCATCAAGAAAAAGCCAGAGAATGGTAGTACATTTCCTGGTGCTTCTCTTCACCTTTGCCCCAGCTCCTTCGCAATCCTTGCACAATTCTCCGCAGGTCAGGAGGAAGTGGCTTGTCTTTGCTCAGACTGCTTTAACAAAATACTATAGACTAAAAAACAGACATCTATTTCTCACAAATCTGGACATGGAGAAGTCTAAGATCAGGTCACCGGAATAACTGGGTTTTGGTTAGGGCCTCCTCCCTGACTTCAAGGCGGCTGCCTTCTTCCTATATCCTCATATGGTGGATAGAGGAAACTCTGTTGTTTCTTCTTTTTCTAATAAAGCACTAATTCTATCATGAAGTCTCCACCTATATGGCCTATATAATCTAAACCTAATTACCTCCCCAAATCTCCAACTTCTAATTCCATGCTTTGGAGGTTAGGAATTCAGTATATGAATTTGGGAGAGGGACACATTCAGTCCACAATGGGGCAAATTCCTAATTCCCTCCCTTGGGCTGGAAAGAGCACAGTGGAAATTGTACAGCTCTGGCAATGTAAAAAGATTAAACTTCCTAATCAAAAGATATACATTGGTGGAATGGGTTAAAAAAGAAAAAAAACAAGGTCCTAGGATGCCTGGGTGGGTCAGTTGCTTAAGCCGCTGCCGTCGGCTCAGGTCATGATCCCAGGATTCTGGGATCGAGTCGCACATCAGAATCCTTGCTTCTCCTTCTGCCTCTGCCTTCCTCTCTGCTTGTGAGTGCTCTCTCTCTCTCTGACAAATATATAAATAAAATCTTAAAAACAAAACAACAAAAACAGACAAAAACAGGATCCAGCTAGAGCTGTCTGTAAGAGAGACATTTTATTTTATTTAAAAAAATTTTAATTGAAGTGTAGTTGACACACAATGTTACATTAGTTTTAGGTGTACGACATAGCAACATAGTGATTTGACAAGACTATTCTATTCTATGCTTACCACAAGTGTAGCTACCATCTGTTACCATACAACACAATTATACCATTGACTAAATTCTCTACACTATATCTTTCATCCCCATAACTTTTTAATCTCTCACCTCCCACCACTTCACTTGTTTTGCTCATCCCCACAACCCCCTTCCTATGGCAGCCATCAGTTTGTTCTCTGTATTTATGGGTCTGTTTCTGCTTTTTTTTTTTTTTTTTTTTGGTTTATTTGTTTGATTTTAGATTCTACATATAAATGAAATCTTATGGTATTTGTCTTCCTCTGACTGATTTCATCTGGCATAATACTCCCTAGGCCCATCCAAGTTGTTGCAAAAGGACTCAGTAATATTTTTATGACTGAGTAATTTCCCAGGATACACACACACACACACACACACACACACACGAGATATACATATGTATACACACGTATATCTCATCCTTTTTATGATTGAGTAATATTCCATTATATATATATATATCACATCTTTATTCATCTACCTATGAACACTTGGATTGGTTTCATATCTTGCCTATTGTAAATAATGCTGCAATAAACATAAGGATGCATATATTTTTTCAAATTTGTGTTTTGGTTTTCTTTCAGTAAATACTCAGTAGTGAAATTACGGATCACATGATATTTCCATTTTTAATTTTTTCAGGAACTTCTATACTGTTTTCCACAGTGTCTTTACCCCCACCAATTGTACAAGCATTCCCTTTTCTCTAAATCCTCTCCAACACTTGTTATTTCATGCCTTTTTGATTCTAGCTATTCTGACAGGTGTAAGTGGTATCTCATTATGTTTTTGATTTGCAATTCCCTGATGATTACTGTGCTGAGCATCTTTTCATGTGTCTGTTGGCCATGTGAATGTCTTCTTTGGAAAAATGTCTATTCAGGTCCTCTGCCCATTTTTAGTCAGGTTATTTGTGGTATTTTTACTTTTAGTTGATAGGGTTTTTTAAAATATATTTTGAATATTAACCCTTTATCTGATATACCACTTTGAGTCTTCTCCCATTCAGTAGGATGCCTTTTCATTTTGTTGATCATTTCCTTATGCAAAAGTTGGTTTTTTTTTTATTTTGGTGTAGTCCCAATAGTTTATTTTTGCTTTTATTTCCCTTTCCTACATAGTCATATCTAGAAAAATGTTGCTAATATCATTGTCAAGAAATTACTGGCTTTCTTCTAGGAGTCTAATAATTTCAAGTCTCACTTTTAGGTCTTTAATCCATTTTGGGTTTATTTTTGTATCTGGTCTAAGAAAGTGATCCAGTTTCATTCTTTTGCATACAGTTTTCCCAGAAACTGTATGCAACTGTATTGCATACAGTTTTCCCAGAACCATTTATTGAAAAATCTACCTTTTCCCCATTGTATATTCTTGCCTCCTTTCTCATAGACTAATTGACCGTATAAACATGGGTTTATTTCTGGGCTCTTTATTCTGTTCCACTAATCTATGCATCTGTTTTTGTGGCAGTACCATACCATTCTGTCTACTATGGCTTTGTAGTATATCTTGAAATCTGGAATTGTGATACCTCTAGCCTTGTTCTTTCTCAAGATTTCTTTAGCTATTTAGGCATTGTGTGGCTGCACACAAATTTTAGTATTATTTATTCTGGTTCTATAGAAAACACTGTTGTTATTTGAATAGGGATTGCATTGAATGTGTACATTGCTTTGGGTTATATGGACATTTTAATAATATTAATTCTTCCAACCCATGAACATGAAGTATCTTTCCATTTGTTTGTGTCATCTTCAACTAAAGGGACACATTTTAGATCTAAGGACACACATGGGCTAAAAGTGAAACAATAGGAAAAGATATCTCATGCAAATAGCAACCTAAAGAGGGCAGAGATGGCTATATCTTCATCAGAAAAAATTAGATTTTAAGTCAAAAAGTGTCACAAGACAAAGAACATTTTATACTGATTAAATGGTCAATTCACCTGGAAGATATAATAATTATAAATGTACCTACATGAATCATCAGAGCACATAAATATATAAAGCAAAGATAACATGAAAGCCTATTGGATACAGTTAAAGCAGAGCTAAAAGGGAAATTTATAGTTTAAATATTTCCATTAAAAAGGAAGAAAGGTCTCAGGGCACCTGGGTGGCTCAGTCGGTTAAGCATCTGACTCTTGGTTTCAGCTCAGGTTATGATCTTGCATTCACAGCATGGAGCCCTACATTGGGCTCTGCACTCAGTGTGGAGTCTGCGTTACTGTCTCTATCCCTCTCCCACCCACTCACATTCTCACTCTCTCTCTCTCAAATAAATTAATTAAATCTTAAAAAAAAAAAAAGAAGAAGAAGAAGAAGAAAGGTCTGAAACCAATAGCATAACTTAAGGAACAAAAAGTAAAAGAAGAACAAACTAAATCCAAAGCTTACAGAAGGAAGAAAATAGTAAGATTAATGCAGAGATAAATAGAAGTGAGAACAGGGGGTGGAAAATAAACAGAGAAAACAAACATGACCAAGAGTTGGTTCTTTGGAAAAATCAGCAAAATTAACAAAACTTTATATAGCTTGACAAAGGAAAAAAGAAAAGACCCCCAAAACCCTAAAATCAGAAATAGAAGAAAGGATACTACTACCGATTTTTAGAAGCATGAGAGTAATGTGAACAATTATACTCCAACAAATTGGATAACCGATAAGTAATAGACAAGATCCTAAAAATACAATGTACCAAGACTGAATCATAAAGAAATAGAAAATCTGAATAGCCCTATAACTAGTAAGGAGAGTGAATCAATAATCAAAACCCTTCTAACAATAAGGTGTTTTACCCAAGAACAAATGGCTACAGTGATGAATTAAAACAAACATTTAAAGAACATCTCTCCTTCTCTGTCTTTTCCAAACAAATGAAGGTGAGGGAGCACTTCCTAACTCATTTTACGAGGCCAGCATCAGCCTGATATCAAAGCCAGACAAAGATGCTAAAAGAAAACTATGGACAAATATTCCCTTTGAATATTGACATAAAAATCTTCAACAAAATATTAGCAAACAAAATTCAACAGAGTGTTAAAAAGATCATATATTATGACCAAGTGGGTTCTAATCCTAGAATACAAGGATACTTTAACTTACAAAAATCAGTCAGTGTAATACACCACATTAACAGAATGGAAAGAAAACCCACATGTTCATCTCTATTCATATTTAAAATGCAGTTGACAAAATTCAACATCCTTCATAATAAAATTTTAACAAACTAGGAAGAGAAGTGACATACTCCAAATAATAAAGACCATATATGAAAACCCAACATCATATATGATAGCCAACATCATGCTGGCATTAGTCACTAGATTTCTCCAGAAAAACAGAACCAATAAGATATATACATATAAAAAGTATTATAAAGAATTGACTGACAGGATTATGGAAGCTGACAAATCCCAATATCTGCATCTGGCAAGCTAAAGTCCTAAGAGAGACAAGGGTGTTATTCCAGCCTGAGAGGTAACAGGTTCCAAACCCAGAAAAAGCCAGTGTTTCAGCTTAAGTCTGAAAGTAGGAAAAAAACTGATGTCCCCTTGTGAAAACAATGAGGCAGTAGAAATGCCCCTCACTCATGGGAGCATCAGCATTTTTGTTCTAGTTAGGCCTCCAACTGATTTGATGAGGCCCACCCGAATTAGGGAGGACAACCTGAGTTTTTCAGTCTACTGATTCATTTGTTAATTAGAAACATCCTCAAAAACACTCCAAGACAATGACGGATAAAATGTCTGGGCATCATGTAGCCCAATCAAGATGACACCTAAAATTAATCACCACATTATTCAGTGGTTGAAATTTTTCTTCTTAAATCCAGAACAGAGATGCTCACTTTCACCACTTTGATTCAACATTTTACTGGAAATACTAGCCAGACCAACTAGGCAAGAAAAAGAAATAAAGACACCAGGTTAGAAAAGAAGATATTAAAATGATATCCGGTCACTGGTGACATATTTCCTAAAATCAAAACTTACTATGAGGCTCTGGTAATTAAAACACTGTGGTACAAGCATGACATCAGAAATATAGATCAATGGAATAGGATAGTGAGCCCAGAACTAAATCTGCACATATTCGGACAAATGATATTTGACAAGGGTGTGAGACTATTAAACAGAGAATGGACAATATTTCCAATAAATGGTACTGGGAAAAGTGGATAGCCATCTTGTATGGTGACTAATATAATAAAAAAGTAAATGCTAGAAAGTAACACAGGAGTGTTAGTTTCAGTTTACCTTGTAAAATGTGGCTGAATCAAATAAATGTGTGCTACCAAAATTTAATTAATTAATTAATTAATTCGGACCCTTACCATACATCATATATGAAAATAAACTCAAAATGGATAAAGACCTAAACATAATAGCTAAACCCATAAAACACTTAGAAGATAACAGACGGAAAATCTTTGTGATGTTGGATTTGACAATGATTTCTTGGATATGGTACTAAAATCACAGACAAGAGAAAAAATTGTGACGATGGACTTTGTCAAAATTGAAAATTTTTGCTCATCAAGGGATATTATCAACAGAGTGAGAAAACAAACCATGGGATGGGAGAAAACATTTGCAACTCCAGTATCTGATATGGAATTAATATCCAGAATATATAAAGAATCTAACTCAAGAACCAAACAAAAACAAAAACAAAAACAAAATTAACCCTGATTTTAAATGGGCAAAAGACTTGAACAGACATTTCCCCAAAGAAAATATACAAATGACCAATAAGCACATGGCAAGATGTTCTTCTAGTATATTGTACTGCTATATGTTAGGCTTTTTGATTACAGTATTTAAATGCTAAACATTAAGCATTGGATTACTGAAGCACCTAATGCAAAAGATATCTATCTTAAACAGACCTATTGCCAGCTATATGGCACAGCTACTAACAAAGCAACCAGATAACAAATGAGCTCCCCAATCCCCTGTTTTGAAGGTCCTACTTTCACAAAACCGTGGGTAACTTAGACCGCTTGAGTGACCTCATTTCTTCCTTCCTGCTCCCCAATTATTGCTTTCATGCTTTTATCAATAAAGAGTGAGCTTGTAAAAAGCTTAGACATCCCAATCTCAGGCCCTAATAAAAGAAGAGCCCCAAAATTGCACATTCTAACTCATGACCTTGCTGTATGGACCACAGACATGCCAGGTACCCTCCCTGGAGGATAAGAAGTCCCTTATTCCCTTATGAGTAATAATCTTGTTCTTTTAAGTATCCTGCTGATTTTTGCTGAAGTATATCCTGCATTCATAGTAAGAAGCACAAGACCGGTCCAACCGCAACAATAGTCCCAGTCGGGGTAAGTGTCTCCAAGAGCTTGCTATCAATGGGGCCAGGAGAGTGCCTTCAACATTCCTAATCAAAAGTATCACTATCAATAGTCTGTGTCCCACACAACAATCTTTGCAAAGCCACTGGCATATCTGGATATTCTCAAATATCTCACCAAATTTTAAACCATTTTGCTTTGTCTCAGCATTTCTCTTTGTCTCCTGGTTTCCGTCTTGGAGGCTACGGTAAGAATGTGATGTTCAAATCTGGCAAACTCTTAAACAGGACTCAGTGCCAAAGTCATTCCTAAACTGTGTCATCAGAGCTATTCAGCCGTCTGCCCTAAATTTACCCCCAATCATTTACAGCAGGCAATGTATTTAAAATAAAGAAAGTTTTTAACTTCATAAGGAAAAAGACAAATACCCTTAAGAAAACCGTGCATTAAATTTAAACTCCTCTACCCACAGGGGTATTGTGGAAAAACAGAACTTAGAAGGCAGAAATACCTATGAATACTTGAAGGAAAACACCAGGAGAGGAGAAGACACTTTCAAAAAGAAGATTGAAAGAGCTAAGAACAAACCTGCTTTATAGCATGACTGTAGAAAAATCTTCAAAAGGAGGAGCTATATGTTACTCTTTGCTATGATTAATAACTTTTCTTCTAGTAGAAAATGAAATCTCTTTTCTTCCTGCTCATCTGCACTGAGTCAAGAATTTTTAGTGGAAAAAAATCCCGATAACTCATCTATTCATATAGGGGGAAAATCTGTGATCTACTGAATGATTTCATTTGAAGCCAACCACACAAAAAGAAGCAGTCTTGTTTTCCAAGGTTCTAAGAAGTTGTGAAGCCTGTGCAGATTAATGTATGATAGATATAACACCACTGTGGGATTTCTCTACAAAGAGCTTCTGCCCTTGGAAGTTACCACAGTGGGGGTTTCCTGCCATTAGAAGGAAATACTGTCCAGAATGTTAATTCGGTAACTATGATTGTTGTGAGCCGAATCATGTTAGGGGGTAGTC
The DNA here is from genome assembly GCF_030435805.1 of Mustela lutreola. Taxonomy (NCBI): domain Eukaryota; kingdom Metazoa; phylum Chordata; class Mammalia; order Carnivora; family Mustelidae; genus Mustela; species Mustela lutreola. The sequence goes on from NC_081293.1 coordinate 146,616,693, forward strand.
TAACTAGGCAGCTGCTTTGGAAGCCAACTATAAAAGGTCCTAAAATATCACTGAAAAAAATAGTAATATGATGCCAGCTAATACAGATTTCCACATGGGATTTCTTACATAACTGGCAAAAGGTCAATTGGCCCTGATTTCTCTGAAACAGATAGCACCCCAGAGTAGAAATAAAACACACTCATTACCCTCACTAGCCTGTCTCTATGGAAAAATTTTGCCACAGATACATGTAGGTTCTGTGGTGCCGCTCACTCTAGGTCCTAATTCCCGCAACCAACAAAGCCATAGTTTCCTGAAGTCACTAGCCTCAGGCCAGGTTACCAGGAACAGGTGATTCATACTTTCATTTGAACATGGCAACCATTTAATTTGTCTCCAAAAAAATATATTTAGTTCAGAAAATCATTTAAAAAAAAAAAAAGAGGAAAAATAGGGTATGCCTGGCTCTATGGAGGCTGGGGGTGGGGCAGATAAATTTAAACATTATGTCTATCTTTAGTGAGTATGAGCGACTGATGCTATATAATAACGACTGATGGAAAACTTGTGAAATGAAAACGATCTCAAATATTCTCAAATTTGAAATGTCGTTTTGATTTTCTAAGTAACACATTCCTAATTATGAAGATGAAATTTATTAATAGAAAATTGGTTTATCTCAAACTCTGTTAATGTTTTAAAATGTTAAAGAAGAATATTAAATAAAATGCTGAATATGTAAATCAAATAAAATATTAAAACAAATTGAAATGGTTTAAATCAGTTTGAAGTGGTCCTCAGTAATTAGTATAGGACACCCCAATATTGGTCTACCTCCAGTTGTGATAACTGATATTTGAAACAGTTTGTAAGTGCATGTTAATTCAATAATAGCATTGGAAACTTAATTAGAATGAGTAGGAAACAACTACATAATTTACATCCTTCTTAAATATTGACTTTAATTTTTTTTTTAACTTTACTATTTGGTTAGAGGTTTTGGAGTTAGGAATACAACTTTTGGCTATGAGGGGATCATTTATCCCTACGGCCATTTCAAAACTCAATGGTCTCCTAAGCATCCAGTACATGGATAATTAATGTTTAAGCTCTGGCAAATTGATAAGAAAAAAAGGAAAAGAAATTACATAAAATTTTATATATGGAAGATAAGAAAAAATAAGCTACAGTTTATGGTTAGGTCAATAAGAATTTAGCAAATTAAGTACTACTTAATCGGGTATTAAGTATTTCTTAACAGGGGATTATTCCCTGCGTTGGATGACAAGGGAAAAGACATAGTCTCTATAGGATCCTGTAAATACTCCCGTGTTACCTCAGTGAAAAGAGCCTATGCTGCTATGGGGAAATTCTCCAACATGCTGTCATTAGACCTTCAGGTTCTCAGATCCATCAGGTGCGACCATAAAAGATAGACATTTAAGATACTGGTTGGGGTGCCCGGGTGGCTCAGTCATTAAGCCTCTCCCTTCAGCTCAGGTCATGATCCCAGAGTCCTGGGATAGAGGCCCACATCCGGCTCCCTGCTCAGCGGGAAGTCATCTTCTCTCTCTCCTACTCCCCCTGCTTGTATTGGCTCTCTCGCTGTGTCTCTGTCAAATAAATAAATAATACCTTAAAAAGAAAAAAAGGCACTGGTTGTTAACACTGAAAGAAATTTTTTAAAAGATGTTATTTGTTTATTTCAGAGAGAAAGAGAGAGTGAGGAGGAGCAGAGGGAGAGGGACATGCAGACTCCACTATGTGCAGAGCCCGACAGGCGGTTTGATCTTACAACCCTGTGAGCCAAAACCAAGAGTCAAAAGCTTATGGACTGAGCCTCCTAGGCGCCCCCAACACTGAAGGAAATTTGATGTTGTGGCTCGAGGATGGAAAGAATAGGTAAGAAAACATGTTGGAAGACAGGAATGACTGGCCAGAATGGTTTGTTACTTAGGGTGCTGGGTGGGAAGGGCAATAACTGCTGGATATGGAAGGGTTTAGAAGACCAATTTTTTGACTAGAGTAAGCCCAAATTGTTGGCACTCTTTACCACAAAAGGATTTGCAAAGTGTTGGTTTAGAGAGGCCAACTTGGAGGAAGATGATGTCACAGAGCGGAAAGCAGTAATAACTTCTCTTGACATAATGAATGTTAGTAAAACTGCACCAAAGAACTGGATTATGAGCTAGGAACTCTTATCCAGACTGATGGAGACAAGTTGAAAGATTTTCAACTGGGAACACAGAAACTATATGAACACTGGGGAGAATAGGAAAGGAGCACATTTTATATAAAGATGTGTATTTTCTCTAAGTAGTGAACATAGGGAAGCCCTGTCATACTATTTCCACATGTCTTTTCCCACATGTAATAAGGAGATTTTTCAAGTTTGAGAGAAAATCCAAGCAAGCTGTCTTCCACTCTTTGGAATGTTCTGTAACTTCAAATGTTTTCCTTTCTTAATCCTTTGGAAAATTTGTATAAAAACTATAACAGATTTTACATTTTTAGCATCAAAGACAGAAAGCAATTACTTAGCAGTTTTCAGCACTAACTTTAGTTAATAAATTTTAATAAATGACCAAATATAAAACTTACCCTCCACAACCTTTGCATAATGTCTTATACTTAGATGTTCAGTAAAGTTTGGATAGTCTGTTGGTTGTCTAGGCTCTCCTCCCAATGATCTTTTGGTAGTAGTGAGTGAAATCCCTGTGGCAAATCATGTTTAGTTGGGAGGGTTATTTTTATCATATTTAAAAAACGCCAATGCTTGTACTGTCCTAGTCCCTCGATGTCAATTCCTACAAGGCTTTCTGTGCTTCATATGTAACTCCTTTTGCTCTTTGAAGAATTTCATTTTTCTTTCTATCTTTGATCTATGGTAAGTTTATGTGATTTGCTTTTATGATGGGTGACCAGACATCATTTCTGCTATGTTAACTTGGAAATGAGACTATCCAGTGACTTGTTTAGTGGGCTGAGGGTGGCATCTCCTCCAGGTTTAATATGACTGCCATAAGAGTATCATTAAAAATGGGCTTTTTCTTTATAGGCAATAGCTCAGAATTTGGTTTATATGTAGAAACATAAATATTGTATGTATAAACATAAATATTGTTTATTTATTGGTAGGAATTTGTTTTCACATTAAATTTTACACTGCAATGTACATTGCAATTGCCTTGATATATTATGCAAGAAAATCCCACTTTCCTCTAGTCTTTAAAATCTCCTGGAATACCCCTGATTCCTAATGAGATCCCCAATTGGTTGAGAAGTGTTTATTTGGTCTTAAGTTTTGTAATTACATGATAAGTGAGCAATAGGCTAATTAAAAAATTAGTAAGTTCAGCTGCTAACTTAACTGAGGATAGAATTTCTGATATGGATATACTATGGCTTCTCCACGCTCCTACCATTTTAAATACCACATAGTGATGGTGAGTTGAGGTCACTTTATTCATGCAATAAGTCCTGAACATAGCAATACTAATAACTGAGCAATCCTCACTACAAACATTTTTAGGCACTTTAAAATGACAGACTCTGTGGCATTTTTTCAATTAAAGATTTTTATCCTTATACTCAAACTATGATATAGTTCCCCAAATAAATGATGATATTTCTGTTTTGCAAATGAGAACATTAAGGTTTATTTAATATGCTTCAAAGAGCCCCATAGCTAATAAAAGTCAGAAAGGAGCATCTAAGCCAAGGTCTTGAATATTGTACTTTATTTATACAGTGGAACTGAGACATACTTATAAGTCAAGTTATTAATAAATCTGAATATCACTTAGAACCCTTCATACCTAAAACCTAGGGAATGAATGAAAGTGGATGCCTAAGCATGTTCTCAGCCAACCTTTGCTGTAATTTGTTCTTTGGCTTTGTTTGCTTATGCTAGTGGTTTAATTTGAGGATAAATAAGGCAGAACTGTGGGTATGAAAATATCTGCCCATTGCCTATACAATTATCCAATAACCTTTGCCTACTGACAGAACCCTAGATTGTTCAGGTGATACCTGCAGTACCTTGATCTCAGAAACTGTTAGTTCTTCCCCTAAGCCAGGAAGCCAGTCTTCTTTGGTCTGAACTATTGTAGTTGTCTGATTCTCCTCGGTCACTTACTGATCAGGAAGTGGTCATGCAACTTTCTTCTAGCCAATAAGCTGTAAGAATAAGTCTGCTGGGCTGAGCTTCTAAAAAGGCTTTTTCTTTCCCAATAAAAAGGAGCAGACATGGCTGGCATAGATCTGTGTCCCTCTTGGTTTCAGCTTGCCAGGATTATGGACATAATGCTTGCTAGTGCATCAGTCATGTTGCCACCAAGAAATGACAAGCAGGAGGATGAAAGCATGCTAAGGACACTGATGCACAAAAGATGCAGAAAGAGCTTGCATCCTGGACAGTGCTGTTGAACATCTGCCTCAGCCTTGGACAGCCTACCACTGACTTTCATGTTAAGGAGGGGGGGGGCATGATTTCTTTTTTAACTTTATTTTTTTATTTGACAGAGAGAGATCACAAGTAGGCCGAGAGGCAGGCAGAGTGAGAGGAAGGGAAGCAGGCTCCCTGCTGAGCAGAGAGCCAGATGTTGGGGCCCAATCCCAGGACCCCGGGACCTGAGCTGAAGGCAGAGGCTTAACCCACTGAGCCAGCCAGGTGCCCCAAACCTATGATTTTTATGCTGTAGATTTTCACTTATCTGCAGCAGGATATCTTTCTAACTGATTAAATGTCTCAGAACCCAACCTATACAATAATAACTGGCAGACAATTTTGTCGATATATTTACCAAATTAAAAATCACAAGCCCTCAAACCCTTACTGACCCTGCCGCTGGGTACCAGCAAGATCCATCTTATCCAGCTCGAACCCTGAGCAAGACTCAGTGACTTTGGATTTTGAGGGCCCACAGTAATGACTTGCAGCAACTCTGGGGTATTTGCGTAAGTCATGAAATATCATGGACTTTAGACTAGCAGGTTGCTTTAAGATTTTATGATACACTTTAGAACAATAAATACCTACAATTTTGTAAAGGGTCCTTAGTAATGTTGGCAGAAATGACTGTGCATAGTCTGAAAAAGAACTTAGGAGCAGTGGAATTCTGTAAGCATGAGACTCATTGAACAAAGGTCCCTGACTGATTATAAATTGTTAATGTGTCAGATTTATGAGAGGGTTCACAGCTTTAGTGTATTCATCACAAAACATTTTGAATCTTATTTCTGATATGCATCTGATTTGCATGAATCCCTTCTCAATCCAGGCTTTACTTTATTAATCTGTAATATTTCCCCACAGACATTGTAATCAGCCAAAGAAATAACAATTCAGGGATCTTCTCTATATTTAAAAAAAAGAGAGAAAAAGAACAATTTCTGAGAGACACATTCAAGACTCTTTTAGGGCATTTTAGTTATTTAATAGAATTTCAAAGTTCCTGGAAATAAGAGTAAGGTACATTTATAGATGTTTAACTTTGTAAAAGACTTTCCTCCTATTTGGCTTGATATACTTTTGTGTAAAACTTCTAGTTTATATAAACTATTATTTCCCAAAAGAAAAAAAATAATATGAATATAATGCTTAATATTTCTGAAGTGTTATTTGTTTTTCTAATATTGGACAAGGACATAAGCAAAGTACATGAACTTGATCTGTTTTATTATCATTTGCAGCCAGGGAAATGTAATTATTATTTTTTTTTAAAGATTTTATTTATTTACTTGAGAGAGAGACAGTGAGAGAGAGCATGAACGAGGAGAAGGTCAGAGAGAGAAGCAGACTCCCCACGGAGCCGGGAGCCCGATGCGGGACTCGATCCCGGGACTCCAGGATCATGACCTGAGCCGAAGGCAGTCGTCCAACCAACTGAGCCACCCAGGTGTCCCGAAATGTAATTATTTAAGTGGGTATAATTTAGTGTTTCAGCCTCCCAAATCACAATTTGAAATTGACTTTATACTATCCCTTGACTAGAAAGTGCATGAGAGACCAATAAAGGAACACTTAAAAGCATACTGCAAAGAAAAGTCACTTTCACTAGCATATAAGATACCTCAATGACATCTGATCAAGAAACAGTTGTATGATCACATTATTTATGAGGTGCTTTTTTTTTTGTCATCACTTTATATTTTCAAATGTCTTCTTCAAGGTCAACATTCTGGAGTCATTTGAAAGCTCAGTTACCCATTAGGAAGACCCAAAAATCGTAAGTCCATTAAACACTGTGTTAGGTGGAAATACCTAACCAAACTGAAAATGGGTGCTTCAGACAATGAGTAAATAAACACATAATTTCAGAGGAAGGGTTATCAAATGGAGTACAGGAATTTGGGGTATGTAACATGTGTATACATACAGTTTTCTTTGGGTTGCCTCTAAGTGAAATTGTCTGCAGTGAACATTATACTTAGTCCAGTCTTTGCTAATGGAAACCCAAGAAATGAAACAATGAAAAAAATGTACAAATAAGGTATAATTTGATGTATCTCAACTCTAATGTTCTTTATAATTTTGTAATGGTCAGGACTAGGAAAGCTCCCTGCTTTCAAACAATTTGAAAAGTCATTGCCCTCACTTTGCCATTTATTCAAGTTAAAGTTTTTGATGTCAAAACATTGAGAGTTACTTGTAATTTTTATTTATGCCTGTCCCACAGTGAGAGAAAGCACCTGCCTTTTCTTTCATTTATTCAATCAACAAATATTTATTTAGTTTTTACTATGTGTCAGATATTGTCTTGGGTTATAACAATAAATTAGTCAAAGGCCTTTTTCCTAGTAAATTTATATTCTAGCATGCAGAGGTAGTCAACAAATAATAAAGGCAACAAATATATTAAACCGTAAGCTATTAGGTGACAGTACTATGGAAAAAGAGCAGGAGATGGAGGATCAGGAGTTAAAGAGGAAGAGTATGAAAATTGCAGTTTTAAATAGGTTCATTAGGGTAGGTTTTATTAACAGGTAAAATACTACCACTATGGTTAATCTCAAGCTACCAAAGTTTTGAAAAATGGATTGTAAAATACCTGAATATTTAATAACTGGCACCCATGAACTAGTAAAAGCTGGGAGAAATGTCTGGGTCAGCAGTATACAATTCGGAGTCACCAAAATACAGATGCTATTTAAAATCATACATTGGGGGGATGCCTGGGTGACTCAGTAGGTTAAGCATCTGACTTCAGCTCAGGTCATGATCTTGGGGTCCTGGGATTGAGGCCCATGTTGGGTTCCATACTCAGTGGGGCGTCTGCTTGTCCCGCTCCCTGTGCCCCTCCCCCAGCTCATGCTCTATCAAACAAATAAATAACATCTGTAAAAAAATAAATAAATGAAATCATACATTTGGAGGAAAACACCAAGGGAGTAAGTAAGTCCAGTAAGTCCATCTGGTCCAGTGTGTCATTTAAAGCCTTTATTTCCTTATTGATCTTTTGCTTGGATGATCTGTCCATTTCATGAGGAGGGTGTTAAAGTTCCCCACTATTATTGTATTATTGCTGATGTGTTTCTTTGATTTTGTAATTGGCAGCTCCCTTGTTAGGGGCATAGATATTTGAAATTGTTAGATCTTTTTGTTGGACAGACCCTTTAAGTATGATATAGTGTTCTTCCTCATCTCTTATTATAGTCTTTGGCTTAGAATCTAATTTATTTGATATAAGGATTGCCACCCCAGCTTTCTTCTGATGTCCATTAGCATGGTAAATTGTTTTCCATCCCCTCACTTTAAATCTGGAGCTGTCTTTGGGTCTAAAATGAGTTTCTTGTAGACAACATATTAATGGGTCTTGTTTTTTTATCCATTCTGATACTCTGTGTCTTTTGATTGGAGCCTTTAGCCCATTTACATTCAGGGTAGCTATTGAAAGATATGAATTTAGTGCCATTGTATTGCCTATAAGGGGACTATTACTGTATATTGTCTCTGTTCTTTCTGGTCTACTACTGTTAGGCTCTTTCTTTGCTTAGAGGACATTTTTCAATATTTCCTGTAGGGCTGGTTTGGTGTTTGCAAATTCCTTTTATTTTTGTTTGTCCTAGAAGCTTTTTGTCTCTCCTATTTTCAATGATAGCCTAGCTGGATATAGTATTCTTGGCTGCATATTTTTCTTAGTGCTCTGAATATAACATGCCAGTACTTTCTGGTCTTCCAGACCTCTGTGGATAAGTCTGCTGCCAATCTAATATTTCTTCTGTTGTATGTTACAGACCTCTCCTAGCTGCTTTCGGGATTTTCTCTTTGTCCCTGAGACTTGTAGGTTTATTAGATGATGGGGTGTGGACCTATTTTTATTGATTTGAGGGAAGTTCTTTGTGCCTCCTGGATTTTGATGCTTGTTCCCTTCACCAAATTCTCTGCTATAATTTTCTCCAATATGCCTTCTTCTGGGATCCCAATTATTCTAATATTGTTTCATTTTATGGTATCAGTTATCTCTTGAATCTTCCCCTCATGGCCCAGTAGTTGTTTGTCTCTCTTTTTCTCAGATTCTTTATTCTCCATCATTGGGTCTTCTATATCCACTAATTCTCTCTTCTGCCCCATTATCCTAGCAGTGAGAGCCTCCATTTTTTTATTGCACCTCATTAATAGCTTTTTTTTAACATCTTAACATTATTTTATTTTTTTCAGTGTTCCAAGATTCATTGTTTATGCACCACACCCAGTGCTCCATGGAATATATGCCCTCTTTAATACCAACCACTCATCCCCCCACTCCCCTCCCCTCCAAAACCCTCAGTTTGTTTCTCAGAGTCCACAGTCTCTCATGCTTTGTCTCCCCCTCTGGTTTACTCTAATTTACTTTTCCTTTCCTTCTTCTCATGTCCTCCTTGTTATTCCTTATGCTCCGCAAGTAAGTGAAGACATATGATAATTGGCTATCTCTGCTTGAATTATTTCACTCAGCATAATCTCCTCTCGTCCCATCTATATTGATACAAAAGTTGGGTCTTCATCCTTTCTGATGGAGGCATAATACTCCATTGTATATATGGACCATATCTTCTTTATCCATTCATCTGTTGAAGGGCATCTTAGCTCTTTCCACAGTTTGGCGATTGTGGCCATTGCTGCTATGAACATTGGGGTACAGATGGCTCTTTTTCCCCCACTACATCTGTATTAGTAGCTTTTTTAAATTTTATTTTGGTTAGATTTTATTTCTTTTATTTCTCCAGAAATGGATTTTATTTCTCCAGAAAGGAATTCTCTAATATCTTCCATGCTTTTTTGAGCTCAGCTAGCACCTTGATAATTGTCATTCTGAACTCTAGTTTTGACATATTACTAATGTCTGTATTGATTAGGTCCCTAGCCATCAGTCCTGCCTCTTTTTCTTTTTCTTGTGGTGAGTTTTTCTGCCTTGGCATTTTATCCAGATAAGAATAGATGAATAAGAGAACAAAATACTAAAACGGTAGCAACAACCCCAGAAAAATATAAATATATAAATATAAAATATTTTATATATAAATATATTTTTATATATAAATATAAAAATATATATAAAAATTTTTAAAAAATATACACTAAAAGTGTAAATATACACTAAAAGTATACACAAACTAAAAGAGACCCAAAACTGGGGGAAGAAGAGAGGGAGAAAAAAAGAAAAAAATGTATATATATACACACACACATATACATATATATGCATATATAATATATATTAATATTATATATTATATTATATATATATATACACATATGTGTGTGTATATATCTATATAGATATATAGATATATCAGACTGGAGTGTAAAACAGAGCCACACGTGTGATTTTGGGTGTATTTTTTTCTGTTTAGAGAAACTACCTCCCAAAATTTTAACAAAAGAAAAACTTATATATATACAAAAAGAAGGGTAAACATGATGAAGGGATGGAATATGACTGTAAAGATGAAAATTTTAAAAGATTCTAAGAAAGGAATTGATAAGATAAGAAGTTGGTTGAAAAAAGAAAAAAAAAAGGAAAGAATATGATCAAGCTGGAGACTAGAACAAAGCCATGTCCTAGATTTAGGATATATTTTGGTCTATTGAAAGAAATTGTATCCCAAAATTTTTTTTAAAAAGCCTATATGTATACAAAAAATAAGATTAAGTACAATGAAGGGATAAAATATGACTACAATGAGAATTTTAAAAGATTTTTTTAAATGTATTAATAAGGTAAAATAGTTAGGGATGCCTGGGTGGCTCAGTCATTAAGTGTCTGCCTTTTGCTCAGGTCACGATCCCAGGGTCCTGGGTTTGAGCCCTACATTGGGCTCGCTGCTCAGCAGGAAGCCTGTTTGGCCCTCTCCCACTCCCCTTGCTTGTATTCCCTCTCTCACTGTGTTTTTCTCTGTCAACTAAATAAATAAAATCTGTAAAAGAAAAAAAAAATGAAATATTTTAAAAACATTAAAATAGGAAAGAGGAAAAATTAAAAAATAAAATAAGAAAAAAATTAAATTAAAAAATTTTAACTTTGAAAGACTAAAGGATCATGTTGGAAAAGCCATGAATTCTGAGTGTTGCTTTCCCCTAGATCTGGAGTTCAGTAGTTCTCATTGGTCTGTGAAGTTGATCTTGGCTGGAGGGACTGGGGGAGGGGACTGTTGCCGTGATTCTCAAGTGACTTTGCCCCAGGTGGAATTGCACTGCCCTTGCCAGGGGCCAGGCTAAGTAATCTACTCAGGTTTTTCTCTCAGAGATTTTGTTCCTTGAACTCTTTCTGTACAGCTTTGGAGGACAGGAATGAAAATGGCGGCCTCCCAATCTCCAGCCTGGAGGAGTGGAGAGCTCGGGGCCCCACTCCTCAATGTGCCTTCAGAGAAAAGCCGTCAGTTCCTCCGGTCTTCCTGGTCTCCCGGCTGCACTCTGTGCTCACCCAGCCTGTGACTGAGCATTTCTATCTCTGGTGCATGGCCCCATTTGGAGTCTCCGAAGCCAGCAGAGTTTCCTGCCGTGCTCCCACACCGCTTCTCAAAGAGAGGAAGGAGGGGATCTCCCAGAATTCACTGCTTTTTCGGTCCCTGCCAGAAGAGCAGGGATCTGACCTTGCATTGGATCACAGTTTAAGGTAACCCTGAATTGAGAGCCCAGTGCACGGCTCCGTCTCCGTAGTTGGCCTCCCTGCTCTGATACCTGGGAGCTCTGCCATACTCTGTGACCCAGAGGAACCTGAGACCACACTGTCTGCATGAGAGTTCCACCCACACTTAGCATCTGGAGTAACGTCCCTTAGTGGAGCAGACTTCTAAAAGTTCCAATTTTGTGCTCCGCTGCTCCACCAGTTGCTGGGAGCCGGCCCCTCCCCCCGCAGTCTCTCTTCCCAGACATTGCCTCGGATTCACTTCTCTGCATATTCTACCTTCCAGTAAGTGGTTGCTTTTCTGTTCCTAGAATTGCTGTCCTTCTTCTCTCTATCTCCTGTTGCATTTGTAGGGGTTCAGAATGGTTTGATAACTATCTAGCTGAACTCCTGGGACCTGATATTTAGGCGTCTTACTTCTCTGCCATCTTGGTCCTCCCCCTCTTCCCATGTCTTACTTTTATTATGGATTTAGTACATCCATAAATATCTTTAGAGGTATACTTTTTTTTAGTTCTTTTTATAATGTGTTTTTTATTTTTAAAAAGATTTTATTTATTTATTTGGCAGAGAAAGATCACAAGTAGGCAGAGAGAGGCAGGCAGAGAGAGGGAGAGGAGGAAGGAGTCTCTCCACTGAGCAGAGAGCCCAATGCGGGGCTGGATCCCAGGGCCCCGAGATCATGACCTGAGCTGAAGGCAGAGGCTTTAACCCACTGAGCCACCAGGGCACCCCTCTTTTTTTAATTTGTAAAAAGCACAAAATGTTTGTAGTTTTGACACTTTTTCATGTGATATTGGATTGCTGACATTACATATTGTTTTATGTTTCAGTAGTTCATTCATTTCAGTTGCTGTATGTATAATATTCCATTATATAAATGTATTTCATTCATTCATTGTCAAATTGATGGACCCTTGTATTGTTCCCATATTTTTGCTAGTGTGAACAGTACTGTTGCAAACATTCTTGTGCATTTCTCCTATTGTATATGTGTCTGTTCCATTTCTTTTTCTAGCCTTAGCACAAATATCACATTATCTTAGTTACTGTAGCTTTATAATAACTTCTAATATCTTACGAAGCAAGTCCTACCAACTTGCCCTTCAGTTTTATCTTAGCATTTCTTGGTCATTTGCTCTTTCATATAAATTTTAGTATCAACTTGTCAAGTTCTATAAAAAGACATCTGAAGTTTTTATTGTAATTGAATTGAAACTATATATTTTTTAAATTTAAATTTTAGGTAGTTAACATACAGTGCAACATTGGTTTCTGGAGTAGAATTCAGTGATTTATCACTTACAACACCCAATGCTCATCAAAACAAGTGTTCTCCTTAATACCCATCACCCATCTAGCCCAAGCCTCATAATTTCCTTCAATAAAGTCTCAGTTTGTGGGGCATCTGGGTGGCTCAGAGGGTTGAGCCTGTGCTGTCAGCTCAGGTCATATCTCAGGGTCCTGGGATCAAGCCCCACATTGGGCTCTCTGCTCAGCAGGGAGACTGCTTCCTCCCCTCTCTCTTTGCCTGACTCTCTGCCTACTTGTGATCTCTCTCTGTCAAATAAATAAATAAAATCTTTTTTTAAAAAGTCTCAGTTTGTTGTTTATCTTATAGTCTCTTATGTCTTGTTTTCCTCTCTCCTTTTTTATTTTCCTTTTTCCATATGTTCACCAGTTTTGTTTCTTAAATTCCATATATGAGTGAGATCATATGGTATTTGTCTTTCTCTGACTGACTTATTTTGCTTAGCATGATACACACTAGCTGCATCCATATCATTGCAAATGGCAAGATTTCATTCTTTTGGGGGGGGCTGAGTAGTATTCCATTGTATATGTATACCACATCTTCTTTTATTCATTTCATCAGTTGATGGACATTTGGGCTTTCTCCATAGTTTGGCTATTGTTGATAACAATGACAAAAACATTAGGGTGCATGTATCCCTTTGAATATGTATTTTTGTATCCTTTGGGTAAATAACTAGTAGTGCAATTGCTAGATTTTAGGATAGTTCTATTTTTAATACTTTGAGAAACCTCCATAATGTTTTCCAGAATAGCTACATGAGTTTGCATTCCTACCAATAGCACAAGAGGGTTCTTTTTCTCCACATCCTCACCAACCCCTGTTCTTTCTAATTGAAATTATATATTAATTGGGAATAAGAATTTGCTCATGTACTTAGGAAGGCTGGCAAGTCCAAAATTTGCAGTCAGCATCACAGTTCAAGTATGAGTCTGAAAGGTGACAGAATGCTGCAGAAACGGGAAAAGTCAGTACCTGTTTGATGTTGGGGAGGAAGAGCTGATATTCCAGTGTGAACTATATCAGTCAGGAGAATTCTCTTTCTCAGCAGAGGGTCAGCGTTTTGTTTTATTTAGGACTTCAATGGATTGAATGAGTCCCACTGACATTATGAAAGACATCTGCTCTATTCAGTCTATTGATTTAAATGTTAATCTCATCCAAAACACTCACAGAAACACCCTAAATAACGTTTGACCAAATATCTGGGCACCCAATGACCCAGTCAAGTTAATAGGTAAAAAAATTAGCTCTCATATTCATCTACTGAGATGATCATATGACTTTCTTTGTCATGTGTTAATATGATGACTGGTAATTTATTTTCTAATGCTAAATCCTATGTCATGGGTTATTTTTAAATACAAGAATTGAGGGGAGTTTTGGCTAGTATTTTATCAAGTTTTTACATTTATCTTTTTTTTTAAGAAAGAGAAAATAGATTTAATTAGGAAAAAATCCATGGTAAAGTAGGAATTAAGTTCTCATTAAATAGTCATATTTAATTGCAGAATACGTTTTTGTGTGTTTATCTTTCTAAGTGAGATTTGCCTATAATTTTCCTTTCTTGTGCCCTCATCTACATTTGGGAATATAATTACTTAAGCCACTTAAGATGAGTAAAGGAGTGTTTTCTATTTCTCTACTCTGGAAAAAAATTGTATAATATCAGCTTTTTTGTTCCTTTGGTGTCTTAAGAACTTGACTGTGAAAACCATCTGGACCTAATGTTTTCTATTTGGGAAATATTTTAACTACTAACTCAGTTTCTTGTAATGGTTATCAAGACCATTCATATGTCTTATATTTTAACAGTTTTAGTTAGTTACACCTTCTTAGGAATTTGTCACTGCTGCTGTTTTCACATTTAATGACTTACATTTCTTCATAATTTCCTCTTACTATACATTGTTTATGACCCCTTTATCATTTCTAACAATGCTTATTTTTGTCTTCTCTCATTTTCTTAATCAGACTAAAAAAAAAAAAAGTTTGTCAATGTATGTCTTTTCAGAGATTCAAACTTTTGTTTTTTATTTCTCTGAATCATAGGCATTTTCTATTTCTGTAAAGGTCAGATAGTAAATATTTTCAACTGTGTGGGCCATATGGTCTCTATAACAACTACTCAACCCTGACATTGTGGTATGAAAGCAACCATGTTCAATACTAAATGAATTGGTGTGGCTATGTTCCAATAAAACTTTATTACAAAAACAGCCAACTGGCCCACAGGCTACAGTTGCTGACCTCTGTTCTATTTCAGCAATTTCTGCTCTTATTTATTTTAATTATTTATACTTTCTTTGGGAGTTTTCTGTTATTTCCCTGGGCTCTCTAGCTGGATGTTTAATTCATTAATTTTTGGCTCTTTGAAAATAGTTTATTAGAAATAGCAAAATATTATTTAAAATGTAGTGTTTTACTTGAATTCTAGAAGTTCTGTTACATAAAAATTTACCCCTGAAAGTACAGTTTAATCCATCTTTTTAAAAAATGAGTTAAGTAACTTTATTGATAATCATTCTGTAAGTGCCAATAGGCACAGGTCTTACTTAGTTCATTTCAGATAAGGATAGTACTATAGAACCAAAAGTGTCTAGCCTCTGAACACAGGAGTTGCTACATGGTTCAAAGAGAAGGACAGACATCTTCAGGCAAAACAGTTCTAAGAAGGAAGGTAGTATCTAACAGAAGTCACTAAACACAAAATAAGCAATCAAACAAAAAGAGCAAATAGACATATGGAAACCCAGAAAATCAACAAGTTTGTATTGTACTTGTTGCAGGTTAGAGTCTCTGGAAATAGAGGCTGAGATGACATTTTAGGGGATTAATACCTGGGGGAGGGAAAGGAAGATAGGAGAACAGGCCAGAGGGGAAGTCAAACTTGGATGTAGCCTCTACACAACATAAGCCAACCTTACAAGGAGATCTGAAATTAGAACAGTCCTTCAGAATTATCTAGCATTGAGCTTTTATCATCATACCTTGAAAAGTCATTGGATGTGGGCTGCCTGGGGAAAAATATGGCGATAACCCAGATAGTCCTCTGTAGCTGAAGAAAACTTTGAAAGGGCTGATAACCCAGATAGTCCTCTGTAGCTGAAGAAAACTTTGAAAGGGCTGACACTGGAGGCTGTCTGCTGATAGCAGGCTTAAGTGTCGTCCCATGAAATGAAGTCTGAGCAGCACCGTACGGCTCCAACAAGCTCCTGACACCAGGTTAGGCTCCAAGATGGTGCCACTGGGCATGATTTTTGGAACACCATTCTAAAAAGATAGGGATACAGGTTTTGGTTTAATTTTTCACATCCCTGAAGCTTTCTAGTAAGCCATCCACTAAAATGCTTCACATTAACTGCCAGATTTTACCTGGTCTAGAGATTGGAATCCCTGATTCCCCAGGATATTAGTCCTGTCTTATCGACAGTACAGCATTATTCTTGATTTAGTTTCTCCTTGTCAAGTATGCATGTGTGTATAATCTGACAAAGAAACAAAATGCCAATAAAGAATCATAATTACCTGATGAATCAGAAAAGATTGAACTTGCCAAATGAAGAAACCAAGATTTTTGTCATATTCCTTAGCTCTGAAAAATGACATCTGCTTTTTGAGATAAGAAAATTACACAGAATATACAAAGATTTATTACAAGCATATTCAGGATGCATATAAACACACCAAGAAGTAG
The DNA here is from genome assembly GCF_030435805.1 of Mustela lutreola. NCBI lineage: Eukaryota > Metazoa > Chordata > Mammalia > Carnivora > Mustelidae > Mustela > Mustela lutreola. The sequence continues at coordinate 146,632,798 of NC_081293.1, forward strand.
ATTGAGCTACTGAGAGGCAAATAGGAGAATAGGTAAAAAGGTCATTGTCACATGTAATACGTATACACATTCCTTATAATGATATAAAATCTAATTTTATAAGTTCATAATAAGAAAATGACTATTTTTTAGACTTTTTTACTATTTTCTACTCTTGGCAGTTGTGCTGATATTTTAAAGATGCAAATATCCTGTGATGTTTTAGAATATTTGGCAAGATGACATTATATTCCTGGGAAATGTTCTCCTCTTATATTTTCTTGTTGTATGTGTGCACTGAAGAGACTCGATTGCAGGGAGAGGGGAAAGATTCATCTTTAAAGTCTTTCTCATACATCTTTGTCTTTGAAAATTATTTATCCTCTTCGTCAAAGAAATGAAAGGTTGAATAGAGAGCTTAGCTCAGAAAAAGCACAGTATGTTTGCCTTCAGTGGCTTCTTCCCAGACTATAAACAGCTTAAGATAGTATAAGTCGAGTGAAACACTATCTCTTAGGTGGATCCAAAACATTTAGCCTCGACACTTGTAATCTATATATTTTGTACACCAGATTTCAGGTTTCTGACTTAAGAATCACCAGTATCTGTAGACATTAGTGGTAATACCAGTCAAGGAGTGTTCAGTGTCTTCTATTTCATGGCCAGAAAATATTTTCCTGTGTCTTTATGGTTAATGTCACAGTGCAAAGTGCTTTGTACTGAACACAGTGGGATTATTTGTGAACTCACTAATCTGTGAATTTCTTTTTTTTTTTTTAAGATTTTTATTTATTTGACAGAGATCACAAGTAGGCAGAGAGGCAGGCAGAGAGAGAGAGAGAGAGAGAGAGGAGGAAGCAGGCTCCCCGATGAGCAGAGAGCCTGATGTGGGGCTCCATCCCAGGACCTCGGGATCATGACCTGAGCCGAAGGCAGAGGCTTTAACCCACTGAGCCACCCAGGCGCCCCAATCTGTGAATTTCTACTTATAGACTTCATCACCTCAGAGTTTGCTTTTTGCTCCAACTTACCTATTTTTTCAATCATAAATTATTTTATAAATTGTATCAAACCTGAAGAAAAATACTGGGGTGAATTATTCCAACAGTGGCCAGTTTGGGGCCCTTTTATGGAGTATTGCTGATCTCCCTCTGCATTATTTTGCCTCTAGTGTACATCCTACTGTAACTCCAAATGTAGTTGTCTTGATGCATTTGCAGCCAGACTGACAAAAACCACAGCAGTCATGGCCAATTTTTCCAGTTTCATTTTATGGAGTGTTAACTGAGAAGCATAATTTTGACCTTTTAATGATCAGGCCTTAGGTATTTTTCCCAAATAGCACTATTCAAGAGAGAGGAAGTGGTTCCTATTAACCTATAGGACACACTTAATTGGGAGGACTGTCTAATTGAGACATCTTCCAGATACTCCTTTTAAACATAATGATGTATAATGGCAGTAACTGCCGCTTAATTGGGAGAGTAATTCTGATATATCAGAAAGCAACCAAAACCATTGAAGGGTGTCGCTTTCCTAATAAAAAAGTAAATTTCTTATAGGTTCACAAATTATACTTTTACTTTTCTAAACTCTCAATTCCTATGATACTGGAGATACTTATTATTTTAGCCCCACTGCTACCTTGTAATTCCAGTTAATAAGAGCGGACCAATTTAATTAAGACAATTTTTACCTGGAATATTATCTTGAAAAATATAAGGGAACAGAATGAAAATCACCAAGTGTCTATGCTGTGTCAGGGGCTATATTATGTATTTAAATGTATGATGTTTCCTTTGATGTTCACAAGCTCTTATTACTTATATTTTAAAATGGAGAACTGAAGCTCAAAGAGGTTAAGTAACTTGCTTGAGATTACACAGCAAATAGAATTTTTTTTCCAGGTGAAATAGAATAGAATTTTTTCCAGGTGAATTGCAAGCCTTAATCTATTTGGTTTTCCTTTGTACCTATGGGTTCTTTGGACTTTAACAAGGGTCAGTATGGTGTTAGCATTGATCCACATTTTTTAACACCTAAGGTGAATAAAGAGGAATAACAAGTTTGGATTCTATTCCTACACTTTTTCACTTAACAGTACCAAGTCTCCTGGATGATTCATTTATTTATAGAAACAGTTCACATTTCCAACTTTTCACTCAATTTAGTAGATGAAAGTGAAAATTGAAGAATATGACAATTAGGTTGAGGATTATACACACATGCACACCACTCTACACTCCAGTTATCCCAAAGCAATAGCTATTATTTAGACATTTGCAATCTGCTCATCTACCAGAATTAAGGAAGGAAGGAAAGAAGGAAGGAAGGATAAGAGAGGAAAGATGGAAGGAAAGGAAGGGGGAGGCAGTTTTCCAAATTGGAAAAATTTGGGGGAAAAAATTCTGCATTGTCTGCATTGATCAAATTCCCCTGTAAAGTGCCTAGTTCTACATTTTGCTTTACCTTCATAGAGATATCTCAAATAAAGCCAACAATATTAATGCTCAGTGTAATGTCTACAAAACTTTTGAAAGTAAGCCAACGAAATTTTCAAAACTTTTCTATCAATTTAAATTGAAGAAATGACACATGTTGTCTCCAATTATTATATTTATCAATTAACCCAACCCATATGTAATGGACTACTTTAGATTCTCATGATACACATGATTACTCCTGATATTTTTTCTGATTAAAAAATAATGCGATATCACCTCACACCAGTCAGAATGGCTAAAATCAACAAGTCAGGAAATGACAGATGCTGGCGAGGATGTGGAGAAAGGGGAACCCTCCTACACTGTTGGTGGGAATGCAAGCTGGTGCAACCTCTCTGGAAAACAGCATGGAGGTTCCTCAAAATGTTGAAAATAGAACTGCCCTATGACCCAGCAACTGCACTATTGGGTATTTACCCTAAGGATACAAACATAGTGATCCAAAGGGGCACGTGTACTCGAATGTTTATAGCAGCAATGTCCACAATAGCCAAACTATGGAAAGAACCTAGATGTCCATCAACAGATGAATGGATCAAGAAGATGTGGTATATATACACAATGGAATACTATGCAGCCATCAAAAGAAATGAAATCTTGCCATTTGCGACAACATGGATGGAACTAGAGCGTATCATGCTTAGCGAAATAAGTCAGGCGGAGAAAGACAACTATCATATGATCTCCCTGATATGAGGAAGTGGTGTTGCAACATGGAGGCTTAAGTGGGTACGAGAAGAATAAATGAAAGAAGATGGGATTGGGAGGGAGACAAACCATAAGTGACTCTTAATCTCACAAAACAAACTGAGGGTTGCTGGGGGGAGGGGGTTTGGGAGAAGAGGGTGGTATTATGGACATTGGGGAGGGTATGTGCTTTGGTGAGTGCTGTGAAGTGTGTAAACCTGGTGATTCACAGATCTGTACCCCTGGGGATAAAAATATATGTTTATAAAAAATAAAAAATTATATTAAAAAAATATGAAATCTCAAAAAAATATATGAAATCTCAAATTTTGTTAAAGAATTTCACTTGGGATTTTGTGGAAATTAAATAATAGGAAGCAATCTTTTCTGTAATGCTGAACAAAAATACTTATGTCGGGGTCATGCTTGAGATTTATTTGTTTTTATAACAGAAAGCTTTTCAAAATAGTATAAATTATTTATAACATAAAATAAATGTTAAATCTCTTTATCCAAAATAAGAAAATATTTAAATAGAAGGACTGGAATTCCTAATTAGTTTTCTCTAGTTCATTCCTAGCTTTATATTTTTTACTGAATATATTCGACACACAACATTCTGTAAATTTAAGGTATATGGTGTGCCAATTTGATACTTATATTGTGAATATGATCGTCATTGAATTAATATTTAGCACCTCTATCACATTACGTAGTTATTCTTTCTTTTTAGTGGTTGGAATAATTAAGTTTTAGTCTCTTGGCAAAATTAGAGGTATATTTAGAACTTAAGCAAACAAAGATTCTTATAGGAAAATATTTTTCTGAGAAATACAACTCCTTTAAATAAATGTTGCTTAAAAACAATTATATATGGGGTGCCTGGGTGGCTCAGTGGGTTAAGCTGCTGCCTTCGGCTCAGGTCATGATCTCAGGGTCCTGGGATCGAGTCCCGCATCGGGCTCTCTGCTCAGCAGGGAGTCTGCTTCCTCCTCTCTCTCTCTGCCTGCCTCTCTGCCTACTTGTGATCTCTCTCTGTCAAATAAATAAATAAAATATTTTTTAAAAAAAACAATTATATATGGGCGCCTGGGTGGCTCAGTGGGTTAAAGCCTCTGCCTTTAGGGTCATGATTCCAGTGTCCTAGGATCAAGCCCCGCATCAGGCTCTCTGCTCAGCAGGGAGCCTGCTTCCTCCTCTCTCTCTCTACCTGCCTCTCTGCCTACTTGTGATCTCTGTCAAATAAATAAATAAAATATTTTTAAAAAAACAATTATATATATATGTGTGTGTGTGTGTGTACATATGTATGTATAAATTATATATTTTCTTTCTTTCTTGTTTATTCGGAATTGGTATTAGCTTCCAGTCACTGCCCTGTGTCCAAGTTCACACCTGTATCTATTCCAATCTCCCCAAGGAGAGCTTAAACCTTCTTGATTATAAACATTCTTTTTCTTATTTTACCTCTTTAAATATTAGAATCCACCAGGGTGAGGCTTTGGCTGTTCGGTCTTTATTGTCCCATTATTCTTTGAGGAGATGCAGTTTCTCCTCAGCTGAGATTACATTTAGATAGATACATAGATAGATAGATAGATAGATGTACATATTCATAGATAAGTAAAACAGAAACATCTATGTTCATTTAGGTAAATTAAAATAGATAGTAGGTGACTTTCTGTATTGTATTCTTCAGCATTAGGACAAAGGTCATCTGACTAAATTGATCTGGTATATCAATACTATCACAATATTATGCAGTATTTAATCAGAGGCATATTTTGAACATGTGTTCCGTGTAAGATAATGGGTGTAAGAACAAACATTCTTTTCTGCTAAGTCTATGGGGCAAGAGAAGAGATAGGAAAAGACAAATGGGGGTCTTTTTTTTCACTGACTGTAGACAAACTGGTCCTTCAGACATGAGTATTTGGCAGACATTTTCTCCAAAATTACTGAAATGAGCCTGTCACTCCAAAACACCCAAAAATGAAGTCCAAAGAGGTTGAGGAAGAAATAGATTCCACTTGAAGGAGTATTAAAGATGGCTCTGGGATTTCTGGCTTAACATCTTGAGTGTATTGGGCAAAAATAACAAACTATTCCTATTGAACTCTAGCTTTCTGCCTTCATGTGATTTTCAAAATTTCTACCTAAAATCACAAGTCAGGAAGTTCTTGGTGTTCTGTGATTAAAACATAGGACAGCATGAGTATCAGTAGCATCTGTTTGAATTAACTAATTTCACAGGTGAAGATGTGCCCATATCATGACAGAACTCACACTGGAATCTGGGTTTTCTGACTCTTGACTCTGCATGAGGTTTTGTTTTGGTTTGTTTTGGTTTGGTTTTTAGTAGGCTCCACATCCAGCCCCACTGTGGGGCTTGAACTCATGACTCTGAGATTAAGATCTGAGCTGAGATCAAGAGTCAGACCCTTAACCAACTGAGCCACTCAGATATCCAACATCTGTAGTTTTTAGGAATATAAAAAAAAATTATACCTTAAAATTTTTTATCCCGGGGAGACCAAGAGATTCATTTCATACTAAATTATCAGGATAGTTTTGACCCAGGTGCCTGGGTGGTTCAGTCTGTTAAGTGTCTACCTTTGGCTCAGGTCATGATCCCAGGGTCCTTGGATCAAGCCCCATCTCCAGCTCCCTGCTCAGTGGAGAGTCTGCTTCTCGCTCTTCCTCTCCCTCTGCCCCTCTGCCCCTGCTCATGTTCTCTCTCTCTCTCAAATAAAAAAATAAAATCATAAAATATAGTTTTGACCAATGTAAATGTTCAGCAATCTTGATTAAATTCACTGGATACATCAGAGCCAGATTAACCAGAAGAGACTGGCTTTTCCATATGAGATATTTTAAAGAGGAATGTCAAACATCATCTGCGTGTGCAACCTAAATCCTATTTCATTAATTCCATCTGCAGATATTTTTTCCTATAATGTGTAAGTCACTTTTCCCTCTTAAATGTATTACATACACTCCTTTTTTTAGACATGGCAGTACTATTTCTCGCAAGTATTACTATGATCGTTCATTTCCATGCTCCAGTTAATAGGTCACAACAGTGGTACAATATACTATCCAGAAAAACTTGATTCCCCACATTAAAAGAAAGAAACAGGGTGTGGGTAATTCAAAATGGTGACTAATCCAAGAGACATTTAAACTTGTAATGTGTTTTGTGCTAACATTAAACATGGACATAATTGTATTTTGAAAATTCTCATCAAACAAATGAAATCACTCTCTAAACATCTCCATTTTCCTTGTTTTTGCTGTTTAATTATGCATACCCTATCTCATATCCTCCCTTTGGTATACTTCAGTATGGTTATGTCTAAAGCCTTCAAAAGAACACTTGTTTTAGAAATATAAAGAGCCTGATAAATTATATAGTTGAGATATCCAAATATCTCATTTGGAAGTATTTTCTATGCTTCCACCCTTGGCAGACATCTCTTACCGATCATGGTCCTTCTGACCAGTGGGCCTAAGTTCAGAATTCTCAATCCAACACTCCCAGACATCTGCATTGGACTAACACATGAGTTAAAACCCATTTGAAACTCTGATCTAGACATTGCCACCAACAGTCCCACCAAGGATGCTTACTTACTCTGTCTGGTAACAGTTGGCTAGCCACACCTCTAAGTCTAGAATGCAAAACTCTTCATTCCAAATCTGTTAAGGCCTTTTGTAGCATCTTTTAGTATCCAGAGTTTGACTTCTTTTGATTTAATATGAGGTAGTTGAGTTAACTCATTTAACATGTGTTGTATGAGTATATATAACATAACTGCTACCTGTTTAAATGATCATAAGACTTGATTCTAAAAATTTACCATGCAGACAATTAGAGTGAATCCATATTATTGTTTATCTTAAGTCATTCTTAATTTGGTCATGCTTTCATTTTTTTGAGCTAAATATGTGGCTTTATTTCCCAGTTTTATTAAGACATGGTTGACATACACCACTGTGTATGTTTAAGATTTACAGCATGATAGTTTAATTTACATATAATGTGAACTGATTACCATAATCAATAATCAGTTCAACTAACATACAATAAAAAGAAAAGAAAGAAAAAAGAAAAAAAATTTTCCTTGTGATGAGAACTCATAGATAGGATTTTCTCTCTTAACAATTTCCCCATGAATAAATTAGGCTCTAGATAACTGTTGGATGATTGATGAAAGGAAGGCTGTCATTTTTCATATACACATTATCAGTACACCCTTCTATACTGAGAAAATTGTTCATTTTAAGATATGGATCACCACCTTTTATGCTTATATCTGCATTTGCATCTGTGACTCCTTGCCCAATGTAATACAAAACATCTTTTCTTGATATTAGAACTCTATATAGAGCCCTCATTCTGCAAATTGTACCGTTGCCTATTAGAATACAAATAATAATAACCAAAATTTATTGTGCATCAGATGCCAATTAGGTTTTTCTTTTATGCCAGTTAGGTTTTAAACCCCTGTCACTAATCCTCATAATAACTCTTCCAAAAGGCACTATGAAGCCATGCTGTGGTGAAAAATTAGGGATTGTTGAGGGTACCTTGTCAAAACTCACAATGTGAGTAAAGAAAAGCTATAACTTGTATTCTACAGGCCATAATATTTCTATTATCTCATTCTACCAAGCACACTGACTGACATATCTTGTACGTTTCTACAGGTCTTTAAGGTGATTTTACTGCACATGTTATTTTTAATCAACCCATTTAATTCCACTATTCCACAGCCTGTGAAACAAGCTGATTTCATGTGTTTCCTGTATGATGAATACTTCCTCTTCAGCGTGAAACTGGGTGTGTTCTAAGACCTCACTATAGAGATCCTGTTTATTGGTCAGAATTTGTTAACAATATATTTATTGAATGAACCAGTAATTCTTGTGTGATAGGTCCAATCTCTGACAAAAAGAAGAGCAAGGCATTAGATAGTTTCTTAACCTTCAGCCTTCTTTCCAGGCTCTTTTTTTTTTTTTTTTAAGATTTTATTTATTTATTTGACACAGAGAGAGATCACAAGTAGGCAGAGAGGCAGGCAGAGAGAGAGAGGGGGAAGCAGGCTCCCCGCTGAGCAGGGAGCCCGATGTGGGGCTCTATCCCAGGACCCTGAGGCCATGACCGGAGCCGAAAGCAGAGGCCTTAACCCACTGAGCCACACAGGCGCCCCTCTTTCCAGGCTCTTAACACAGTTGAGTGATTACGAGGCTGAGCTCTGAAACTGAGTCAGTTTCCACATGAAGGTATTGCATTTACTGGTCATGTTGACCTTGAACCCGTTTCATAAGCTCTGTACTTACTATTTTCCTCAACTTCTTATTTCATGGAATTGATTTGACGATTAGATGAATGAATTCTTATAAACCAGTCAACAAGGTGACAAGCAAGTGCTAAATACGAAACAAATAGCAGTTATTACTCTCAACAAGATCCTAGCAAACAGGATCCAACAGCACATTAAAAAGATTATCCATCATGACCAGGTGGGATTCATCCCTGGGCTATAAGGATGGTTCAACATTCGCAAATCAATCAATGTGATAGAACAAATTAATAAGAGAAGAGAGAAGAACCACATGGTCCTCTCAGTTGATGCAGAAAAAGCATTTGACAAAATCCAGCATCCATTCCTGATTAAAACGCTTCAAAGTATAGGGGTAGAGGGAACATTCCGGAACTTCATCAAATCTATCTATAAAAGACCCATAGCAAATATCATCTTCAATGGGAAAAAGCTTGCAGTCTTCCCGTTGAGATCAGGAACAGGACAAGGATGCCCTCTCTCACCACTCTTGTTCAATATAGTATTAGCAGTCCTAGCAACAGCAATCAGACAACAAAAAGAAATAAAAGGTATCCAAATTGGTAATGAAGAAGTCAAACTCTCTCTCTTTGCAGATAACATGATTCTTTATATGGAAAACCCAAAAGACTCCACCCCCAAACTACTAGAACTCATACAACAATTTAGCAACGTGGCAGGATACAAAATCAATGTACAGAAATCAGTGGCTTTCTTATACACTAATAATGAAAATACAGAAAGGGAAATTAGAGAATCGATTCCATTTACTATAGCACCAAGAACCATAAGATACCTGGGAATAAACCTAACCAAAGAGGTGAAGGATCTGTACTCGAGGAACTACAGAAAAGAAATTGAAGAAGACACAAAAAGATGGAAGACCATTCCATGCTCTTGGATCAGAAGGATACACATTTTTAAAATGTCTCTACTGCCTAGAACAATCTATACTTTTAATGCTATTCTGATCAAAATTCCACTGGTATACTTCAAAGAGCTGGAGCAAATAATCCAAAAATTTGTACAGAATCAGAAGAGACCCCGAATCGCTAAGGAAATGTTGAAAAACAAAAATAAAATGAGGAGCATCATGTTACCTGATTTCAAGCTTTACTACAAAGCTGTGATCGCCAAGACAGCATGGTACTGGCATAAAAACAGACATATAGACCAGTGGAACAGAGTAGAGAGCCCAGATATGGGCCCTCAACTCTATGGTCAGATAATCTTCACAAAACAGGAGAAATATACAGTGGAAAAAAGACAGTCTCTTCAATAAATGGTGCTGGGGAAACTGGGCAGCTATATGTAGAAGAATGAAACTCGACCATTCTCTTACACCGTACACAAAGGTAAATTCAACATGGATAAAAGACCTTAATGTGAGACAGGAATCCATCAGAATCCTAGAGGAGAACATAGGCAGTAATCTCTTCGATATCAGCCACAGCAACTTCTTTCAAGATATGTCTCCAAAAGCAAAGGAAACAAAAGTGAAAATGAACTTCATCAAAATCAAAAGCATGGGGCGCCTGGGTGGCTCAGTGGGTTAAGCCTCTGCCTTCGGCTCAGGTCATGATCCCAGGGTCCTGGGATCGAGCCCCACATCAGGCTCTCTGCTCTGCGGGGAGCCTGCTTCCTCCTTTCTCTCTGCCTCTCTGGCCACTTGTGATCTCTGTCAAATAAATAAATAAAATACTATTTAAAAAAAAAATCAAAAGCTTCTGCACAGCAAAGGAAACAGTCAAGAAAACAAAGAGGCAACCCACGGAATGGGAGAAGATATTAGCAAATGACAGTACAGACAAAAGGTTGATATCCAGGATCTATAATGAACTCCTCAAACTCAACACACACAAAACAGATAATCACATCAAAAAATGGGCAGAAGATATGAACAGACACTTCTCCAATGAAGACATACATATGGGTATCAGACACATGAAAAAATGTTCATCACTAGCCATCAGGGAGATTCAAATTAAAACCACATTGAGATATCACCTTACACCAGTTAGAATGGCCAAAATTAGCAAGACGGGAAACAACATGTGTTGGAGGGGATGTGGAGAAAGGGGAACCTTCTTACACTGTTGGTGGGAATGCAAGTTGGTGCAGCATCTTTGGAGAACAGTGTGGAGATTCCTCAAGAAATTAAAAATAGAACTTCCCTATGACCCTGCAATTGTACTCCTGTGTATTTACCCCAAAGATACAGATGTTGTGAAAAGAAGGGCCATCTGTACCCCAATGTTTATAGCAGCAATGGCCACGGTCGCCAAACTGTGGAAAGAACCAAGATGCCCTTCAACGGACGAATGGATAAGGAAGATGTGGTCCATATACACTATGGAGTATTATGCCTCCATCAGAAAGGACGAATACCCAACTTTTGTAGCAACATGGACGGGACCGGAAGAGATTATGCTGAGTGAAATAAGTCAAGCAGAGAGAGTCAATTATCATATGGTTTCACTTATTTGTGGAGCATAACAAATAGCATGGAGGACATGGAGAGATACAGAGGAGAAGGGAGTTGGGGGAAATTGGAAGGGGAGGTGAACCATGAAAGACTATGGACTCTGAAAACAATCTGAGGGTTTTGAAGGGGCGGGGGATGGGAGGTTGGGGTACCAGGTGGTGGGTATTATACAGGGCACAGATTGCATGGAGCACTGGGTGTGGTACAAAAACAATGAATACTGTTATGCTGAAAATAAATTTTTAAAAATTTTTTAAAAAAATGAAAACATGAACAACAAAAAAGTAACTATAATTAATATATAAGGACTCTAGTGAAGAAAGCAGATGACATGCAAGGTAATGCAAGCAAAGAGAAGGAAACTTTAAGAATGAAGGAAATATTAAATAAAAAACACTGGATATTTTTTTATTTACTGATGTCTGTATTGTTGATACTTATTCTTTACTAGTTTCTCTCTTCTACGTAATTTGGAATTAGTTTGCTTTTTTTTCTGGTCTGCTTTACATGGATCATGGAGTTTAGATCTTATTTCTTTACAAAAATAATTTTTGAAAAATGGAACTTCTCCTCTGAACACTGCTTTAATGGGATCTCACAAAATTTTACATATTTTGTTTTCATTCTTATTCAGATCACAGTATTTTCTAATTGTTATTTGTTCTTTGACATATGGGATTACTTAGAAGAGGATTGCTTAGTTTTCAAACAATTGGTTATTTTTGAAGTAGTTTTTGTTATTCAGTATCAATTTAATTCCATTGTGGTAAGAATTAAGTATAGAATCTATGTGATTTCAATTCTTTTACATTTTTGAGGCTTATTTTATGGTTGAGAATAAGGTCTTTCTTGGTGAATGTTCCATATACTCTTAAAAAGAGTATATGTTCTACTGTTGATGGTTACTCTGTTTTATTAACCATCACTTAGTTCATAGTGTTTTTTAAGTCTTCTATATCTTTACTGATTTGCTATGAACCTTTTCTGTAAATTATTGACATTTTCAACTACAACTGTGGATTGCTGTTTTTCTGCTTTCAGTTCTGTCAATAGTAGAAGCAGATATGTTGAAGCTGTGTTATTAGGTGCAGACACATTTTGAAATTTTAGGTCCTCTTGATGGAATTAGCCCTTTTATTAGTATGGAATAGATCTTCTTTACCCCTGATAACACTCCTTGTCATTAAGTCTTCTTCATTAGATAGTAATACAATCACTACACTGCTTAAGTGTATTCATGGTATACCTTTTTCCATTCTTTTGCTTTATATTATTCTTCATATAATTCATATAATTCATATAATTCTTCATATAATTCTTCATATAACTCATAAAATCTTCATATAATTCTTCATATAATTCTTTTCTTCTAATTTGCATCACAGTTAGATGTATATATTTAATTCATTCTTACAATCTCTGCCTTTTCTTTTTCTGAGTCCCATTCCAAAAATATATTTTGGGGACGCCTGCATGGCTCAGTCAGTTCATCGTCTGCCTTCAACTCAGGTCATGATCCCAAGTCCTTGTTCAGCGGGGAGCCTCCTTCTCCCTCTGCTGCTGCTCCCCCTGTTTGTGCACTCTCTCTCACTGTCTCTCTCTTTGACAAATAGATAAAATCTTTAAAAATAAATACATAAATAAATTTTTGTGGTTTTTTTTTTTTAAAGATTTATTTGAGAGAGAGAGTGAGTAGGGGAGAAGAGAAGATGAGAGAGAATCTTAAGCAGACTCCCTACTGAATGTGGAAACCCACACTGGGTTTGATCTCAGGACCCTGCATCATGACCTGAGCCAAAATCAAGAGTCAAGTGCTTAAATGACTGAGCCAATGAAACACTCCTATTTAGTTTTTGATTTTTGTTTTGTTTTTGTTTTGTTTTGAGAGGGAGAGAAAGAACATGTGTGTGTGCATTCACATGCACTGTGGGGGGAAGAGAAGAGGGAGAATCTTAAGCAGACTGCCTGATGAGTATGGAGCTAGGTCTCACCACCCTGAGATCATGACCTTGGTCGAATCAATAGATAGATGCTTAACAGAGTGAGCCACCCAGGCACCCCAAATCTCTGCCTTTTCTTTTGAATGTTTAGACTCTAATTAACATAATTACTAATATAGTTAGGTTTAAATCTGTCATCCTACCTATTTTTCCTATCTTTTGTTTTTTCATTTATTCATTTTTTTTTCTCTTTTCCTCCTTTGTTTTAAATTCATTATCTCCTAGTTTGGCCCAATAGGTATACATCTTTTAGTTTTGGTTTTTGGTTTCTTTTCTTTTATCTTTTTTTTTCCTTCCTTTCTTTCTTTTCTTTTCTTCTTTTTTTAAGATTTTATTTATTTATTTGACAGAGAGAGAGAGATCACAAGTAGGCAGAGAGGCAGGCAGAGAGATGGGGCTGGGGCGGGGAGGGGGTGGGGTGGGGGAAGCAGGCTCCCCGCTGAGCAGAGAGCTCGCTATGGGGCCCAATCCCAGGACCCTGGGATCATGACAAGGTTTTGTTTTGTTTTAATTTTCTAACAGTTGCTCAAGAATTTACAATATGCATCTTTAACATTGGAGTCTATCATCAGGTAGTATTACACCACATCATGTAAAAAAGTAAAAGCTTTACAGCTTTTTGTTTCTATTTTCCATTCCTATTGTACATATTTTGTTGTTGATTGAATTTTATTGTCTTTCTTCAAAGAGTTTTGAACTTTGTTTTGTTTGGCAGCTTATTTCAAATCTTTGTTTTAAGTTACATTGTGGAAGGTCTAGAGCATCCTTTACTTTATATCTGGTTCAGCTTTACTATTAAGGCAATGTATTTTAATATTTAGTGCTGGGCATTAAACCGAATGCCCCAGGTGTTCAGCAAGATCTCTATCTAGTTGAAACCCAGATATCCAACACTCCACAGTAAACTCTTGGAATTGTTCAGCTTACAACTTCCCAGTAGTTCTAAGCCTGACCTCATGAAGCTCTGTCCTATACAAGCATGGTTTAATAATTCCAGACTCCAGACACCCCCTATGCAGACTCCTATGCCCTTTTTTCATTTAGCTACCTCCACTCTGGTACCTTGTATTTTGAGCTGCCTCAGGCTCCCAGAACTCTCACTTCCTTTCTTCTCTGCTGGGGAATATTATTGCTTTCTTCTTGGGCTCCTCCTCCCTACCTCATTGTCTAGAAAAGTTCAGGCAGAAAGCTGATGCGCTTTGTTTCCCTTCTCTCAAAAATCATAGTCCTGTATTATCTGCTTTCCAACATCTGAAAATGAAGGCTTCATATATTATGGTGACTTTTCTAGTTGTTTATAGCAATAAAGCAAAACTGGAACTAATTTCTTTTTCATGGTAGAAGCTGAAGTCTATGAATTTCCTATTTTTGTTATCTGTAGTGTAATAGAATGGTGAGAATCCCAACTCTACTAATGCTTAGCTATGTGACTTTGACTGCTTTATTTAAATTTGGTGGACTTCTTTTTCCTCATCAGTAAAAAGGACATAAAAACACCTAAATCACTAGTCTGTTTTGCTTCTTGAATTAAATATGTTAACAAACACATCTAGGAGGAGCATCTAAAGGTTAATTTTCTACCTCCTTCCAAGAAAAGTGACTACGAAACAAAACCATTTCATTAAATGAAACATTAGTTTAAAAATATAAAAAGCAGAATTTTATGGTATGTAAAATGTAAATTGTTCCTTAATGCTCTGATTGATGTCTTCAAAACACATGCCAGATGGCGATTAAAATCTGTATCCTAAACTCACACCTCTTTGTGGTGTCAGTCAGTGTTCAAGTTCTTGCCTCAATCTGTTCATAAAGCTCCTGTTCTCTGGAGAGGCAGAAGCTTTATGCACAGACCCGGGCAAGTGTTCAATTCTCCCATTTGTGAACTTCACCACGTGCTGTCTTCAACCATCATCACTATTATTACCTCACTCTTCTTAAGTTTAATTATTACTAGCCATTTTTCCTGATTCTCTGCCGCAACTACAGAATCCAGAACACCTTCCTAGTTTGACCATTATTTCTACCTAGTGATTCTCCTGTTACATTTTCTCCACATATACTGAAGGCTGAGCAGACAGTTCTGTACATTTGTGCCTCTTACCATATATGGTCACCAAATAGAATCAATTTTGTGGAGATACACTTGGCTTCTGTAGGAGTATAGTCATCACATGGCTGAGATTTAGTAGAAGATGTGAAATAAAAGCATCATCTTGCACTTTCTCAAATAGCATCAACCTTGACATAAAATTGGGATCTCCTCAAAACCTCTTGGGTTTTGATCCACATCTTTAAGGATCAAAATCTAAAGTGTTCATAATAGTCAACACACAATTTCTGAGCATCTACTATGTGCTAAGGATTTTTTTAGGTTCTAGAGGAGCCAAGATGAATAGAATATAATACCTCAGGTTGAGGAAGGAGGAAAACAATAATATTTGGAAGGTGTCATAAGTTGTAAAGGTAGTTAAGAAGGAAAAATATGAAATCAGAAAACAGAATTTACAGTTACCTTCTTACACTGCTTCATAAAGGCACAAGATAGATTTTATACTTGGTATGATATTCCCATTCCAAAACAAAACAAAAAGTTAATAAAAATCCAAAGTTTCCTCTAACTTGTCAATTTCTATTATTTTTTTACCCACAAAAGACAAGTGGTTGAGGAACTAATTTATATTTGATGATTAGGTGCATTATGGATTTATACCCATCATTATTAAGATGCATTTAAGTAGCTGAAGTCCTTCTTGGTACCTAAATCTTTGCTGTTAGAAGTCACACAATATGAGATATGGAGCAATTAAATGGTAACAACAGTGAACCATAGCAACCAAACAATCATAGTAGGGCTGCTCAAAGGAGAAAATGGCATCCTGCAAATCAGTTCATGATCAAAGTAAGAATCTATAAAGCCTTTAAATCATCATCATAGTATGACATTATTAGTCTTCTCTTAGATTCTTCAAAGGTCATAAAACAATACAAAATAATAATTATAAAAGTATATTGGTCAGTTTGTAACATTTATAGATGTAATAACCAAAATAATAGTATCACAGAAAGGGAAGAAAGGGAATAGAGCTCTATAGGAGTAATGTTTCTATATCTCACTGAAATTAAGTTAGTGTAAGTCTGATTCTGAGGAGTTGAGATGTATAAAGTAGCATTAAAAGAAACCACTCGGGGGATGTTTTTTTTTTTCTTTCTCTCTTTCTTTCTTTCTTTTTTTTTTTTTTTTTACTTAATGCAAAAGAAAGTGATGTAAAAGAGACACAATTTAATTTTTTTAAGGTTTTATTTATTTATTTATTTGGCAGAGAGAGGGAATACAAGCAGGGAGAGTGGGAAAGGGAGAAGCAGGCTTCCCGCTGAGCAGGGAGCCCAAAGCCGGGCTCAATCCCAGGACCCTGGGATCATGACCTGAGCCAAGGGCAGATGTTTAATGACTGAGCCACCCAGCACCCCTACATGAGACATGTTAAAGTAAATTTCAGATGGAAATGCAATATATCAATAATAACATTAAGTGTGAACAGATTAAACAACCCAAACAAAAGGCAGAAAATGTCAGACTGGATTTTTTAAAATTCCCAGTCCAACTATACACTGTTTTTAGAATACACTCATTAAGGTCAAAGACACAAATAGATTGAAAGTAAAAGTTGGAAAAAGATATGTCATGTAAATATTAATCACAAGAAAGCCGGAGTGGCTATAATATCCCAGGTAAAATAGACTTTATTTTTTTAAAGATTATATTTATTTATAAATATAAAGAAGGGGAAGCAGGCACCTTACTCCACGTCAGGTTCCCAGGACCCTGGGATCATGACCTGAGCCAAAGTCAGATGCGTAACTGACTAAACCATCCAGGTGCCCCTAAAATACACTTTAAATAAAAAAATATTGCTGGAGATAAAAAGAGAGATTTTTATCATTTTAACAGGGTAAAACTGCCAGGAAAATGAAATCATTTTATAAACATATATGCACCTAATATAGGGTGTACCAAAATACATAAAGTAAAACTTGACAGAGGAGAAATAGAAAACTCAATAATAATAGAGACTCTAATATCCCACTTTCAATAATGAATAGAACAACTAGGCAGAACGAGAAAATAGAATGCTTGAATAAAACTATAAACAAATTAGACCTAAAAGACATCTGCAGTATACTTCATCCAACAACAGCAGAATATTAATTCCTCTCAAATTCATATGGAACACTCCTCAGGATAGACCATATGTTAGGTCATAGAACAAATCTCAATAAATTTGAAAGAATAGAAGTAATATAAGGTATGTTCTCTGATCACAGTGGAATTAAAAATGTAAGTCAATTATAGAAAGAAATTTGGAAAACTCATAAAAACAAAAATGGAACAACACACTCTTATTTAACCAGTGGGTCAAAAGGAAAAATCAAAAGGAAAAGTAAAAAATACTTTGAGTTAAAGCAAATGAAGACACATATCCACAACTTGTGGAACACAACTGAAGCAGTGCCTACAGGGAAATTTATAGCTGTATATTCCCATATGTAAAAAAAAGAAAAATGACAAATTAACAAAATAATGCCCCACTTTAAGAAACTGGCAAAAGAAGAGTGAATAAATCTAAAATAAGCAGAAGAAAGGAAATAATAAAGATTAAAGTGGAAGTTAATGAGATAGAGAATAGAAAAACCAATGAAATCAAAAGCTGGTTCTTGAAACAATCAACAAGTTAGACAAACCTTAAGCTATATTAACCAAGAGAAATTCTGAGAACTTAAATTAATAGAATCAGAAATTAAAGATGGGACATCACTGATGATGTTACAGAAAACAATTACAAAAGAATACTATGAAAAACTATATGCTGACACATTATAAAACATAGTTGAAAGAGACAAATTCCTACAAAGACACAAACTACCAAAATTAACTCAAGAATCCACAACTTGAATAGAACTTTAACAAGTAAAGAGACTCGACTGGTAATCAAAAATTCATATACAACGAAAAGTCCAGACTCAGATGGCTTCACTGATGAATTCTACCAGCATTTAAAGAAGAATTCATATCAAATTTTCACAAAGTATTCCCAAAAAATGTAAAAGGAGAAAGTACTTCCCAAGTTAGTCTGTGAGGCTATTACCTGGATACCAAAGCCAAACCATCACAAGAAAGCTATAATCCAATTATCTCTGGTGAATATGTATATGAAAGTCCACAAAAAATACTAGCTATCTAGCAACATAGAAAAATAATTATACATCATGACAAAGTGAGATTTATTCCAGAAATGCAAGGTTGCTTTAATATCTGAAAATCAATAATGTAATATACCATATCAATAGAATACAAACAAAACCACACATCATCTCAATAAACTCAGAAAAAGCATTTGACAAATCTAACACACTTTCATGATAAAAACTTCAACAAACTAGGAATAGAAGGGAATTTTCTCAACCTGATAAAAGGCATTACTTAAAATCCACAACTAACATGAGGCTTAATATGAAAAAGCATGATATTCTCCCCCCCAACTAAGATCAGTAACAAGACAAGAATGTCCACTCACCACTTCTTTCAAAATTATACTGGAGGGTCCAGGAATTAGATACTATAAAGAAATAAAAGACATCCAGATCTTGTCTATAAAAAATTCTAAGTTTACTAAAAAAAACAAGCAAACTAAAAGAACTAATGAACTGAGTTCATTACGTTTGCAGCATCATTACAAATATCAATAGTGTTTCCATAGTTTGCAATGAGCTATCTGAAAATGAAATTAAGAAAAATTCAATTTAGAGTAATATCAAAAACAGCAAAGTGTTCAGGAATAAATTTAATAAAAGAAATTCAAAATTTATTCTGAAAACTACAAAACGTAGTTGAAAGACATTTAAAATATCTATATAAATGGAAAAAAATCTCTATGTTCATGAATTGAAAAATTTCATATTATTAAGGTGGCAATACTTCCCAAATTAATGTATGGATTCAGTGCACTCCCTATTAAGATCCCAGCTAACTTCTTTATAGAAATTGGCATTGTAATTCTAATGTTTACATGGAAAATCAAGGGATTTGAAGTAGACAAAATAATCTTGAAAAAAAAATCAAATTAGGAAGATTCATATTTCTCAATTTCAAAATTTACTCCAAAGTAACATTATTCGAGGCAGTATGGTGGTGGCATAAGGGTAGACATAGAGATCAAATAAATAGGACTGAGAGTCCAGAAATAATCCCATGTGTCTAAGAACAACCAATTTTCAGCAAGAGTTCTAAGACTCTTACTGGGGAAATAATTCTTTCAACAAATGGTGCTAGGAAAACTTGATAGCCACATGCAATAAAGAATGAAATTGAGCCCTTACCTCATAACAAGTACAAAAATTAACATACGTGTAAGAACTAAAAATATAAAACTCTTAGAAGAAAACATAATGAGGGGCACCTGGGTAGCTCAGTCAGTTAAGCAATCGACTCTTGATTTTGGCTCAGGTCATGATCTCAGTGTCATGAGATCAAGCCACATGTTGGGCTCTGCACTGGGTGTGGAACCTAAGATTCTCTCTTTCCCTCACCTTCTGCCCCTCTCCCCTGTGCTCTCTTGTATGCATTCTCTCTCTTGAAAATAAGTTGTAAATCTTAAAAAAAAAAAAGTGATAAATACTTGTGACCTGGAATTTGGCAAAGAATTACTAGATATGACTAAAAGAATGAGCGACAAAAGAAAAAAAATAGGTAAATTGGATTTTACCAGAATTTAAAACTTTTGTGCTTCAAGGGCACTCAAGAAAGGAAAAGATAACCCATAGAATGTGAAAAAACGTCTGTAAATCATAGATATGATGAAGGACTTGTATCCACAATATATAAAGAACACATAAAATTCAATAACACAGAGATAACCCAACTTTCCAAAGAAGATATACCATGAATGACCAGAAAAGTACATGCAAACATGTTTGACATCATTAGCCATTAAGGAAATGCAAATCAAAATCACAATGACATAGTACTTCATACACAGTAGGATTGCCTCCATCAAAAAGTCAGATTATAGCAAATGCTGACAAGAATGTGGAAAAATTGGAATCCTTATGCACTGCTGGGGGGAATGTAAAATGGTAAGGCCACTTTGGAAGGCACTCTGGCAGTTCCTCAAATAGTTGCTTTGTTTTCAAGTAGTTAAAGTTATGATACTCAGCAATCCCACTCCTAGCTATATTCCCAAGAAAATAAAAGCATATATATCTCCAAACTAAGACTTGTCTGTTTTTATAGCAGTATTACTTATAATAGATAAAGAGTGTAAAGGAACCCAATTTTCCATTAGCTGATGCACAGAAAACACAATTTGGTACACCCATACAATGGGGTATTATTTGGCCATAAAAATGAGTGAAATATTGATACATGCTACAACATCGATGAACCCTGACAATGTTGTGCTAAATGAAAGAAACCAGTCACAGAAGACTACATAATACATAATTCCATTTATTTGAAATGTCTAGAATAACAAATCAATAAATACAAAAATAGATTGCTAATTGCTTAGGGCTGGTGGGCATGGGAGCACTGAGAGACGACCATTAAATGATAAACAATTTATTCTTAAAGTGGTGAAACTATTTGAAAATTGTGGTAATCCTAGCTTATATCTGTGAATATACATATATTTGTGAATATATCATTGACTTGTATTCATGTGGATGAGCTGTATGGTCTGTGAACTATTGCTCAATAATGCTGTAAAAAAAAATCTACTTTTCAAACCAACCAGTTGTAAAACTGAACAATATTTAAAAAATTTGAAGAACACACGGCCCAATATGTTTCCCTTTGAAGTCTTATGTTAATAATACGTTTGTTTATAATTCCTTTACATGTAACTCATCAACAAGGTTTCTAAGGAGGCCCTTGATGACTAAAGGGACTGGCAAATCTTTTACATGGTGAACCTTAGTTGGATGTTTTCCTTTTTTTCCCTCTGAACCATGATGCTGTGCTTGACAACATTAGTTTTAACTTAGTTCTGGAAAGGTTCATTTCCAGTTCCAAACTCAGATCTCAGGAATTGCAAGGGAGTCCTATATTTTGTAAAAATGCGGAACATATTATTTCCTCTGATTTGAGTGATGAAGTAGATTACATGTGACACTGATGAGCAAGATAGCAAGTTCAAACGCTTGAAGTTTTTAGCCATATGTCAAGTAACACATAGCACCCATGCCCTGCTCTGCTCTAGTTCTCTTTCTTGTGGCTGGGGCATTGGTGGGGGTTGAGAAGGGCTACCACGAGAGGCAGGACAGATCGTGTGGTCAGTAACCAATGAAATAGGGCTTTTTGTGGTTATTGTTACCCTTAAACTTTGAGTAGTCACTAAGGTTTTGAAAATTATCAACCACGTAGACTTTTAGAATAATGTTTGGTCCTAGATATCAAGTGACCCAGCCTACATCCTCCTCCACCCAGTAGGAACCTTCCTATTATTATGAAATCAGAAACAGTTTTCCACTGCTGAGGAACAGTCATCCTTACCTCAACTGCTCCTGAGTTACTGTGAGTAAATCAGATTTACTGCGGGAAGGGGAAGAAGGGAAGGAAAAACCATTCATCCCAGTGAACTGTTGTTATTTGGGAGTGAAGGTCCAACCTTCCACCCTCTCTGCATACACTTTCTTTTGCATTTGTGAGTGGCTGGGACAGGACTTAAAGTGTGGGCAGAACTAACAACAAATTTAGATTTAGGGTAGCAAGTCTGTATGCTAAATGTGAGGCAGCCATGCTGGCATTAGAAAGCTGA
Organism: Mustela lutreola; assembly: GCF_030435805.1. Taxonomy (NCBI): domain Eukaryota; kingdom Metazoa; phylum Chordata; class Mammalia; order Carnivora; family Mustelidae; genus Mustela; species Mustela lutreola. Next base: position 146,654,611 of record NC_081293.1, read on the forward strand.
GGGATTCTCAGCTCCAGACATACACAGAACCACTCGGAGAAGAGTCCATAGAGAGCTTTTCTTCCTTTCCTCAAAAATGAAGAGTGATTTTTTTTTTCCACATCTTCTGTGGTGATAGTAGTAACCACAATAATAACAAAGCCAAGGAGTTATTAGGGAGTGTGATGTGACAGACCCTGGTCTAAATCCTTTACCTGGATAGGTAATCGTATTTAACTTGCACACCCTCTCGAGACACATACCTTTATTGTCCACTTAACAAATGGGGTAACTAAGTGTAAAGAGATTGAGCGCCTTGTAAAATGTCATATGACTGGGCAGCCACAGGGGAGATGTGAATCAAAGGAAACAGACTTTGGAGGCCATGGGCCTCACAAATATGTGACAGTGAGAGAGGGGTCTGGGCAAGTGAACAGCCACATGGCCAGCATATTAGTTCAACTCACCAACCATTGACTGAAAACCTTCTATATATAATGAGTGTACACATGGACCCCAAACACATCGTTTCTACCCCATATTAAAATCCAATTACTAGAATTAAATATAGATGGAAAAGAAAATTTATTTTTAGACCTTTTTTAAAAAAATTTTAGACCTTACTTTGCTTATGGCTGGAAAAAAAGACTTTCAGTTGTGTACACAATATTCAATTTATAAAGCATTTTAAAAAACAGATGAGACTCTGGGATCGGAGACTGCTACAAATTATATAAAAATGACTAAAGGGTCCTATATAAAGTACCATAAAGTTAAAAGAAAAAAAGTCTCCCTGCTGAAGAGCTGTAGCAGAGTTGCTGCCTAAATTAGATCAATCATATGATTTAAACGATTTCTCTAGAGGATGGAAAGGGGACATGAAGAAACAGGAATATTTAAAATATTTTTTTAAAAGCCCTTCTGGAGACGTGAGAACAAACGCAGCTTGAACAATGTGGGCATCAAGCCCAAAACTGCCAAGTTGCCTTTGGGAATGAAGACAATTAACTGTGTTCCTGGATGGATAACAAAACAGACTGCTTTCCTCTTCTCCTGCCTCCCCTGTAATAAATAGTCAAAGATGCATCATGTGAAAATACTGCATCTGGGCTTTGAGGCCATATGCTGACACTGAGAATCTGAAATGGGCTGACTCATGGGTCTTGTGAATTTTTTTCTTCATTGTCCTGATTAATAAGGTTAGTTGAAGTCAAGTTATGAGAAAATCGGTTGAGAAAGGATGGATAATTTTCCTTTCTTTTCAGAAAATACCACCCAGCTTTTAATTACACATGTTGTATTTATAACAACAAGCCAATATTTTTGTTTGACTGTACTGAGAAGAGAAGTATTTTAACGATTCTTTTACCCTTCTAAGAAAGCAGGATACTTAAAAATATTACCAGGCTCTAACTAGCTATGTGTCCCCAACCCCATTAGAGTGGCCATTTTGAGTAGAAACGAAGTTGTGTAGGGGTGGGGTCATGGGGCCTTGAACTTGACAAACTTAATTTGATATCCTGGCTCTGTCGGTTAATAGCTGTGAAATCTTCGGTAAGTTACTTAACCTCTCTGAACTTTATTACATCATTTGTATAATGAAGATTATATACATCACTCTGTGGATTACTTTAAGAATTAGAGGTGATATGATATGGATGGGATATTTGCTGTCTTATAAACAACTGATTTTTTTTTTTTAATCTGATAAAGTGTTTGGCTCACAGGTATATCTACTAATCAAAACATTCCATCTGACTGAATCTAAAAGTCCGAGTCAGATCTGAGACTGCCCCAGACTTTTTTGAGTCTTTATAAAGATCTGCTTTAGATAACACTTACAGGAGACCCAGATTATTTTTTGTTGCTCCTGCAATGCACAAAGTATAAGATGCTATAGAGAGTAACTTGGAGCTCCAAATTCCTAGCCCCTAATGTTTAGCAACAACCTTCCTACTTATTCGAGATATATTTACTTAGCTTTCAGTGTATGGCTATCATGGGGTTATAGAAGTGACCAAAACAGACAACACTTTATCTCCATAAAATTTACATTTGCAAAATGGGGTGGGAATGACAGGGACAGAGCTACCAGGTTGGAGAGGCAAGAAACAAAGGCTATAGGGGAATATAAAACAGGGTTATAATTGGGGCTGTGGATTATTTGTGTGGAACCATCTAAAAGAAAGAGCAGATGTTTGAAGTAACTCTTCCCTTATACAATGAAAAAATGTTTCTTAGATTATTTAAATTTTTATCATTTAGTGGATTATCCACTTCTGATTTTAATTTAGGTTTGTTTTTGTTTTTTTTTAAGCTTCTATTTATTTATTTGAGAGAGAGAGAGGGACAGAGTGAGAGAGCATGAGAGGGGAGGTCAGAGGGAGAAGCACACTCCCCATGGAGCCAGGAGCCTGATGTGGGACTCGATTCCAGGACTCCAGGATCATGACCTGAGCCGAAGGCAGTCGCTTAACCAACTGAGTAACCCAGGTGTCCTTAATTTAGGTTTTGATTAATTTCTCCAGCTGGGTGGTTTTTTTTGGAGGTTTTTTTTTGTTTTTTGTTTTTGTTTTGTTTTTTTTTTAATCCAAAAATCGTTACTGTATCTCCCAGAAATCCCACCTGTATTGGCAGGATTGTAAACTGAATACATTTTATGTTTTCTGAAATGTCAGTAGGACTTGAGGGAAGATATTTCTTTTCAAAGGATTTCAAGCAAACTTTTCCAGTACTCTTTTTCAGTAATCTTTGGCTCTGTTATGGGCCAAATTTTGTCCTCCCAAAATTCACATGTTGAAGTCCTAACCTCCTCGTACCTCAGAAGGTGACTGTATTTTGAGAGAGAATTTTTAAGGAGGTAAGATTAAATGAGGTCTTTAGGGTGGGCTGATTAATTCAATATGACCAGTGTCTTTATAAGAAGAGGAGATTAGGCCCTAAGAGCACACAGAAGGGAGGCTATGTGAAGACACAGGGAGAAGACAACCATCTACGAGCTAGGAGAGAGACCTCTGAAGACACCCATCCTGCCACACTTGGAGCTTGTATTTCTAGTCTCCACAGTTGTGAGAAAATACATTTTTGTTGTTTCAGTCCAGCCTGTGATCCTTTCTAATGGCAGCCCAGCTAACTAACATAGGCTCTAAAGTAATAGGAAAGGCACATAGCCTATTTGCCTTCTCAGTCATTTATTTTTCAGGCTATGTGACTTCAACTCATAATAAGGAGGTAGAATTATAAATATTTTTTAACAATTATTTAGGAGCCTCAGTCTTCACCCTTCAGGACCAAAGATGTGCTTTCCTACTTCGATCCCCTTGTTTATTTAATTCCCTTTTGGCAGAGAGGTAAGGTATTAGACTAGGACCAGACATCCACATTTCTTCTTTATGAAAGGAGAGAAACATTCTAGAAAAAAAAAAAATGGCATTTCCATTTTGATTTCTGAGGTCTCACTGGAACGCAACATAAAGTTATATCCTATTTTGGGGGGTGGAGATAAATCTGAACTACAAAACTATCTTAGAGGAGATTGAAAAAAGTTTGTTTATTAATAACTTCCTTGATTTTTCATTTCACTCCTGTGCCATCAAAAAAAAAAAAAAAAAGCAGAGAAGGTAACAGGTTAATAAACAGTATCTGTCAGCAGGAAATGATTTGGAATGGTATCGACTAGTTCTTTCTCATTGATATCTTAGAGTTGAACAGAAAGTCGAAATGCTGGACCAGCAGAGCAGGAAATTCCTTACAAGCCCCCACTTCCACATCTGCTGCCTGTTTTTAAATCCATTGACTGAAGTTCAACAGTGTCCCCAAGTTTCCTCAATTAATCTGTCAGTTAGAAATTCCCTACTAGTGCCTCTTTATCTTTGGTAGATGAAAGACCCCTAAGTCCTTTTTTTTCTTTTCTTTTCTAGAAACATTAATACTGTAAAAATGTTTGCAAAGAGGTCATGAGAATTGGACACCGTTCATTTACAGTCTGTACCACACACATCCACACAGTTATCAGAACAGCACATTTGTAAAGTCCCTTCTATTTCTAAAGTTTTTCTCAACAATCTCTCATGTAACCCTCAAGACAGTTGTTCTCCTAAGTAGGCTGTTACTGTGCCTGTCTTGCTAACTCCTGAGAGGGTGAGACAGCGGGCAGTGGCAGAGACGTCAACAAATAGGTGGGCCTAGAACCCACGTCTCCTGCTTCCTGTCTAGGACATTCCCTTACCCAAAAGTACATAAATGCTGTGCTTACATGCACACATTTTAGCCTTTTTGACAATATGAATATATTAGCATTTTTTTTAACCTGGTAGTTTGAAATCACTGACCAATCAAGTGAAAAGAGTGACCCTGGTATGTAACCACCGCCTTCAGGTCTAGAGTATCTGGGACACAGGTGTGCTTTGTTATGTCAGTGGGATTCAGAGCAATTAATGTTTTCTTTCTCCTGTCGCCTATTTAGCACACAGCGAGGCTGGCCTGCTCATTGAGAATCCTCATGTGATCCTTGATTGCATTACAAAATATGATCAAAAGACCCTACCTCAATGGGCATGATTGTGCTGCTTGCTAAACTCAATGGCAATTTATTTAAATATGATACTCTGCAGGAGAACTCCTTCAAAGAAAAGGCACAACAGGCAGTTTATCATTTCCATGCGAGGCATTTGGAGTTATTGCCTCTTGAAAGCATTGGGGAAACAAGGATAATGCTGGTGGAAGAGTTAAAATGTGATATGATCATAAGCCCCGCTCTCTATGAACAATGCCAGTTATGTCCTAGAGTTAATAGCTTGGTGGTCCCTTCTTAACACAAATCAGCCTTCCAACCAGAGGAAAGAGATGGGTGTGGGTCGTAAGGAAATTAGGAGCATGGATTCTAGACAATAACACATCTGAGATAATCGAGTGATGCAAGTCCATTACTATTCAGTGTGTGGCAGAGTGCCGCTAATTCACTCTAAAAAGCTAACTCAGGCAAATATAAATTAAAGCATGTGCAGGACTGGATTGTAAAATATAAGAGCAATTAGCACTGCAGTATGTGCACATCTGCAATAATCCTGTTTGATGCATCTTCTATTAATTAACTTTATTGGAATAAAAAAATCGGGTCAACAGAAGGAAATGCACAGCTTTTGGCCACTACAAAGCATTTCCAAACATTGACTAAGTTTGCCATGTAAATGTGTCAAATGTCTTCCTCTAAACCCAGAATAGAAAGGCAAAATGATTTTTATTTGTAAAGCTGTGATTTTTACACTCACAAAGTTTAATCTTTAGGAGTGTGTTAGGACAACTTTTGTTCTTGCACTAATTTTTCTGCCTGGTAACGTGTTTCCTGTGCTCATGGGGGGAAATTATGTTAAAAAGTAGGTTGAATAATTTCATTTATTTATACATGAACTGCAGCCCAATCAAATCCATAATTTGGAACTTATCAGGTGAAAAATTATAATTGTGTTTCTGAATCTTTTTTCAGCAATGTGTCTTAAACATTTCTATGTTCAAGTACAGAAAGCAAGACTTTAGATCTAAACTAATATGTAAAAATTCAATCCCTGTGGAAACTGTTTTTAGACTGCAGTAGTTAATCCTTTTAGAAGTATAAAAATAATTTAACTCCAACTTAATAGGTTGTTAAATGTATCTCACTAAAGGATTGTTATTTTACCAGTATGTTCTGAAATCACTAGTGTAGGCAGGCGAGTTATCGGTGTTCAATAAATTGAAATGTATACTGAGAAATTAGTACTTCTTAAATATATCATCCATTGTGTTGCATTCTCACAGTCTATCTGCTTTTAAAACTGAGCTCTAAAATGAAAAAAAAAAACATTTGATGAGGTAATGTTTATATCAAAAAACAAAAATTATTTTTCTTAATTAAAATTGGAAGCAGTTTATGCTTTCTGATTGAGGTCTTTATCTTTCAGATTCCAAATGTGCTTACTTTAAGTAGCTGATACATTCGGTTCTTACCACCTTTCTTTTTCATTTACAAAGAAAGCAAACAATATGATGATAAATGAAGCAATACATTAATTTATTAATTACCACTGTCTAATTATTTGGACAAAACTCCAGTGCAACAGAAATACTTTTAAAACTGTACTATTACTGTTATATGACAATTCATTTTGAATGACACCATCAAGGGTATATCTATAATACAGGAACTATTAGTCTCTATTTATAGATTTAAAAATTTAAGCATTGTATTGAATAGAATGATGTAATTTGCTATAAATTAGGCTTAATTGTGATAATAAATAATGTACTCAATATTTTTTAAATAAAACCATTTTAAAATAGATGTTTTCATTAAAAATTCAAAATACATTTTCTGCACTAAATAATAATTAAATATTAAAATGGAAACCACAGGCAAGTATAAGTTCTTGAGGAAAAGTGTCACATCATTTAACTTATTTGAATACAATGTTATTAAGTGTTTTCATCAATAAAAATTTGCTCTGAATTGACTTAATGAATTTCAGTTTCTACATGATTATATGTAAGATAATGTTTGAAAAAATCTCTTTAAAAATATATTCACACTACTGCCATTGAACTTTTGCATTCTGTGTTATGTACGTACAGGAGACTTTATTTCCTGGGACCTAATCTTTGTGAATAACCTGGATCTCTGGCCTCTTCAGTGAAATCAGTAAAACAGATGCACTTGAAAGCATTGTTTCCCCATACACGAAATGCAAAGATTGTACAAGTGAACAGTACGTGAGAATGTAATTTTTGTCAAGTTCATACCGTTAAATACCACAGATCAAAATCTGCATTGGCATTCAAGAAGACTATTGAATTTGTGATTTTTCTCTATGGATTAAGGTTAGGCAAGAATTGGTGTTTATGAAGAGTATTATTTTATGGTAAGTCAATGTGAATATTAATGTCTCAGATAAATTGCACTAATCATGTGTGCCCTCTAACACATTCTCCTGTTAATACTGTGCTTTTTGTTTTTTTAATATTTGCATGTATGTGGGCTGGGTGATACCTGTCATTCTTCAGAGGTCTAAAGTCCCTTGGACGTAGAGCCAAATCAGGGCTTCCACATTAACTCTCAATTTCCTGGTTTTTTAGGGCTTCGGCAGACCCATAATGTTTCTTTAACATTGTTTTTTTGTGTGTGTGTGTGTGGTTTAATATTTCTAAAAGCAGTAAATTATTTCCAGCGTATGTAAAAAAGACAAATTTCTCTGTGGTTAGTGACCACAAAACAAAACAAGAAACAGAAATACTTCAGAGAATGAATCCCAAGAAAAGTTTCAAGTTATAAACCCTTACTTTGATGTCATATGTGAAAAAGGAAATTTTGGTGAAGAATTGTGAACTAATACTTTAAAGAAGCCTCGAAACCAATATACATTCCTGTATTCATCATTTTCATTATCAGTAATAAGCATGCTAATTGTACGTAAACACATACTCATTGTCTCTCATGGACATACCATGGCTATGAACTACTGACTAAGATTAATATTGACGAGTAAAGATATCTTATGAATGATTTAAGATAGAAATAATCTTTGATTTAAGGGATAAATAACAAATGTTTTCCTTCAACAAGAAAATAATAGTTAAGCTTTTAGCAAACAACTTTTAAAAGCAGAGATGTTATCGACTTACCACTGCTTTTGCAGTTGCTCCCAGATTTTAAGTTTTATATTTTTGGTTTTTTAAGTCTAGTAATTTGTGGTTTAGAATGAGTTTTTGGATTTTTAAATAATGCTTTATTTCACAATTTTTAAGTTAAAGTTATTTAGAAAATACAGCATTTTAATCAATCTTGTAGATTTAAAATTTGGCATCTAACAGAAAATGTCTTGATAAGTTAGTTTGCAATGATAATTTAAAACTGTATTTTACTGAAGCATCATCAGAGATATTAGATCATAGAATGACAGAAAGATAATGCTTGTGATGTAATCTACCATTTTCCCCAATCTTAGAGAACCTGATGCCCAGATAAATTCAGTTAATTGGCAAATAACATAGCTAATAAGTGGCGGAGCTTAGGCTAGACTTGTTCTTCTCTTTTCATTTATACCCTAAGCTAACTAAACTATACATCACACATGGAACTTTCATTTAGGGCAAATCAATAATGCAAGAAGACCTCATAACCTCAAAACACAGATACATATGCCAATAAAAAGACCAGCATTTAGGGTTTGATTGCTCTAAGAGACAGAAGAGCAAAAACCATTCTTAGATTATCTAAGAAAGCAGGAAAAAATCTTAAGTATCTTTCTTCATTTCATGTTGCTAAAACTTCACCTTCTTTCTCCAATGTGGCTTCATTTGTAGAGAGAGCACAAAGCAATTGAGATTTCATGGAAGACAGAGACTGATAGTGACAAGATGCAGTACAGATTCTAGACTCTCAAACTCAGGCAAATTAAGATCATCGAGTTTTTAACTTCTTTTCATCATTACTCCTGCTTGTTTATGCATATTTCTTCTGGAGCAGATCAAAACTAAGCTGAGAACCTAGATGGTATGTACAGATAAAGAAATGGGCATATCACAGAGATTTCTACCCCTGATATGGCCAAACCAATGTTATATAAGGAACAGCTTTTTCTAAACTTTCTGAATTACATATCTTGGATCCGAAAATTTCTAAACTTAGAAAAATAGAAAGATACATACCCAGGATAGTTTTCTTTTTATAGATAATTGACAGTAAGATGGACTGATGCTGGCTGTGGGATGTATGATACTAGAATTGCTCCAGAACTTTGTTTTGTTTTGTTTTGGTAATAATCCTTCACTTGGAAAGGTACGTTCCATGTTAGAAACTCAAAAGGAATATAAGATAAAGGAAAGAAAAATGAAACAAATAAATCTTTTGTTTAGTAAATTATTTTGTTTCAAATATACAGTTATGCTCAGGTGTAAACTATAGTCTCATTTATTATTAAATCTTCTCTGTTAAAAATACATATACATACTCCCTCTGGAATAAAATCCAGAAGCGGCTTTACTTGCAAAAGCAGAGTTGGGATCCCTGCCCCACTGAATTTTAAAATTAAAAGTAAATTATGAGATGGTGTCCCTAGAGGATATTAAAACATACGTGTTAACTGGCATATCACAGTCAGAATTGTCAAACATGGAGTTAACAGTAAATCATATAGTGATGCCAAAGAATAATCCAGATTCAAGCCTCTTTCAGATTAATAACTGTGATGTTGAAGCCAGTGACTATGCTTGAAATGAGGAGCAAAACAAAATTTCAGGAAAGAAAAAGATAGTTATAAATCAGATATAAATGAAAAATTCTTTGAAGTGTTAAAATGTGCAAATAGCTTAAAGAATTTACATATATACATGCAGAAACACATATCACATTAAATTGATGCTTCCCGGCTGAGATCAACACATGCTCTCTTACTTATAAGGAATGGAATTTAAAGATCATACTTCCACTTTCTATGTGCAAGGGATTTTTTTTTATATTTTAGACTCACTGATTTTCCTGAAGAAGGCCCACACATTTCTTTGTCTTAAACAATTCCAAAGTTGCTACTCTAGTCTCCTTCCTTGCATTGGAACCTTTTTTTTTTTTTTTTAATGCACACAGGAGTGCCATTTCTTAGAGATTTTCATCCTGAAAGGGCAAGGAGCAGATAGGTGGCATGTCAAAAAAACACAGCCATACTAATGGTCTGGTAGATGTTACTACTGTTTCCAGCAGTAACAAAGACTCCACTGTGTGCCCTCAGGTGAGTCACTTAACCTGCTGTGTCACAACTGCTCCATCTGCAAATTAGATAATCACCTTTGCCACCATCTTCCTCTCAGGGTTGTTTTGAGAATGTCATAACTGGTCATTTGTTTGATCTATTCAAGAAACACTCAGTGCCCTTGGACCCCTGAATGGGCACAGTCAAATGCAAGCTCCGTTATGAAGCTGCGTCTAGCAGGAGTGTTTCCTTACTGAAAGAGACAAAGGGCAGCCCATTGAAGAATGCCAGACCCAAAAGACATCTTGAAGGCCTTTGAGATTCTCAGATGAAAGGCTTTATATAAAAATAAAGTATTGTTATTACCTAGGCAAAGAAAAATGCATGCATTTTCTGTCAGCATCCAAGAGCCATACATCGTGGTGCCCTCTGCCCCCCTTTGATACTGCGTTTGCATTTAATTTGATGACAATATAGATAAATTCTGCATTTGGTGCCATTGGACCTGGGTTGCATTTCAGTGTGTGGAAAATGACGAAATGAAAGAGAGAAGCCTTTGAAAGAAAGTGAAAATAAATGTAATAGCCAAAAGCCAAATAATAGTCATAGTGTATTTAAAGTCTATTAAAGAGCAGCAGTCAGGGTATCAAATGCACACTCTCTCATCCTCTGTGGTCAGCCTACTGCGTGGACCACCTGCCTTAAATTACACAAGTTCACCACATCCCTGGAGTGAGGGGGAGGGCAGGAGAAAAATGGGGTGGAGAAGCAGCTTTCTCCATTCATACGAATCATGCCAAATTTAAAATAGTTTTAGAATACCTCTTTTCAATTCATAATCAATTATATTTAAATCCCTAAACCACCACTCTTGGGTTTGGAATAATGTATGTATATATATATACGCAATAAGTAAGTAACTTGGAGTTTCAGTTTTTCAGTAAATACTGATTGATGTGCACTGTTTAGTTACTAGTGTTCATACCGTTTTAGGAGGTGCTGGGGTGATGTAGAGCTCTGTAGAGCCCAGGAACATAGGAAAATGGAACTCTAACTGGCTGGACCAGAAGAGAGCCTTCTAGATAAACTGCCCCCATTTGGTTAAGAGACACACGTGGGGACTCTGTATTTGGGTCTTTGACAGAAATACAGTGAAATCAATTTCATAGACAGGAAAATGTACTGATAACAAGCAAGCCATATTTCTTATTAAATTTCACAATTACTGCTTTTGAGGTGCCAAGGCTGCTACCCACCATCGGGAGGGATGTTCATTGAACAAGGGCACCTGGTCCATGGGGTAATGGGGACCTGAAGTCAGCCCTGCTCTGAGAGGCAAGCCAGAAGCCCTGGAAGAAAGGGATTCCTTTACTTCTTCACACAAAGAAATCATACGGGCGAATGACAGCTGTGGACTCCATACAGAAAGACACTCTAAAATATTGAAGTTACAGTGAATGCCTGAACCTCACTGTCTTAATATATGTCTACTTTTGTGCTTATTTGGGTTTGCGTTCTAAACCTGAGAGAGAAGCATGTGAATTACCCGACCATGGTAGTACGGGACTGTCATATTGTCACGTTGGGGGGGGGGGGGGGGCATTCTTTTAGATGTGAATTCTGCCTCTCTGCCTTGGTTTCTCTCATAGTATAATGGTGATTTTCAAATCAGCAAAAATCTCACGTGACAGGTGCTAAGCAAAATGCTGGGATTCTACTAGTGAGCTGGATAGGCACAAAAAGCTTAGTCTAACAAGCAACTATATTCTATAGGGTGTTGCTACAGAATAATGAATGTGCACTGGAAAGAAAGAAAAGTAGCAAAGGCCAAAAAGAAAATGTTCCTAGCGTCACTTTTACTCTCTGTTCTAAAGTTTCCACTCTGAGAATGTGAAATGCAGAGTGAACCACTTTTGCTTCTCCACTTCCGTTCTTCCACAGGTAGGGGGGCCCTAATTTTCTGCACCACCCCAGAATATCAAAGAAAACCTCTTGGGGCCTTTGGCACAGACGCAACCAATATCCACAGGTGAGACCAACCTTCTGTGATTAGAGATTCCTTTGTTTGTTATGATGAACGTGACACAGTCACTGCTACATAGACTTTAGACTTTTGAGAGGGCCCAAAGAAATGTTTGTTGACTGAAAAATCACACATCTGTTTAATTGAAGGCAGTGTCGTAGTGGCCAGCCACGCAGCTGGTTGGGGAAGAGTGAAGATTTTGAAATAGCCTCTGCAGATCTACATGATATTTAACTCAAGGTGGACGATCAGACAATTCAGTAGTTCGTTCACAGGAGTAAATGAGAGTGACCTGTGGCTCTACACGCAAGACAGTTCTCACACTCTTTTACCTAGGGAGTTACTTTCCAGAATGATGCTACCGGCAACTTGATTTCAAATTATCCCCTGCATCAGTAACTCATGAAATAAAACCCACTAAGAAAGCATGTCAGCCATAAGAATAGCATCACAGATCACAAATTGAAAAGGCCTCTGGGATCATTTGCACAGAATAGGAAAACCCACTTATGATCACTCTCCTTTGGTTCTGTCTCATTCCATAATCACTCCATGGGGCAAACTACACTCCTGGTTTTTCTGCCCAACAAACAGTTTCTGCACATGCTAAATTATCTTTCTTTTTCCAACAGTCTTGAATTCATAAGAGTATTCTTAGTGGTAACTATCCTTGTAAGAGACAAAAATAATGGACTCGGGGCATTTTTTCACAAACAAGGCTTTGTATCAGTAGTTGTAAAAATCAAAATAAAGTAATTCATAATTTGTAATTTCACATTTGTACTCATAATATTACTATTAGAATTTTTAGTAAAAATAAAGACATACCTATTTTCATTCTTAGGAAATGAAAGGATAAAACAGCTAACTAGGATGCTGGTCTTTATACTTTACCAACTGTTACATCTATATGCAGGGAGGTATCCAGCCTCACTTACTAACAGACAGTCATGGTCCTGTAATCTGCTTTGTTTACGCAAAACTGTAGTAAAGGAGAAAAATAGTGAGTCTTGGGGAATAGCTGATCAGCTAGAAAAAAATGGGTAGTTCTTATACTCGGGCCAATTCTGGAGTTTACTATCCTGGTTGGAATTTTGAAACCATGCTCCCAGGTAGAGAAATGAGCACTTAGTAGGCCCAGTTTGTCTTGGGCAAATACCTTAAACACTCTAGTCTGAACTCCAGAGTCCTTCGCTGCAAATTAAATGGGTTATCAGTCAAGGAAGGTATGTAAATCACCACCAGGCTAATGTTGACACTGAGAACCTCTTGTCTAGGGAAGCAGAAAACCAGGTACCCAAAGAAACTCCTAAAGGCATTATGAAGTGAACCCCACGGGAAACTGGAAATGATGACAACAAAATCAAACCAGCTATCAGGGTTTATCGGAGGATTGGTCCAAAAAAGTCCAAGAAATTAACCTGCAATTCAACAACTGAAGTTTGAGGTCATTTTTTAGAAATCAAAAGTCCTATGGAAGCTATAAGTGAAAAATAAGCTAGAGCTCATCAGTGGAAAAAGTAGTTACCTAAGAGACCCTAATTATACTTCGGAGATTATTCCAAGTTCATATCAGTCTTGTTCATCACAGCCAACTACTGAAATAATACCACCAATGTCACCTTCCAGCAGAAAGGGCTAGCTCTCAATATGGCAGAATTGTAAGCTGGAAATAATTTTTGGATGAAACATTTCAGAAAAGCAATTCGTGGTAGTTATTAAAAATAAAAAATGGCCACACCAGTGTGCACTTCCCTGCATTACCTACTGGAATACTATTTACTATCATAGACATCACAGACAGTTTTCTACAGAAAATAAATGCCAAACACATAAGAGTTCAACACTAATTTTTCCTTACACAGAATACAGATGACCCCTTTGACCACCAACCTGTCTTTCATGCTAGTTTTAGAAACCCTGTCAGGAAGAATAAAAATTTCTGTGGCTTGTGGAACTTTTTCAGGGTATAAGGTCTTGACCAGCAAATATGAAAGTATATTGTTTGGTTTCCTCTCAATATCAATACTTAGTATCACATTTTGGGTCTTGTAAGTGCTCCCATATGTTTCAGAAATAATTAAATTTTTATTGACATTTTGGCCTGCCTCCTAAAGATGAATATCCCTCAGCTGTTAAACATTTGATAGGTTTGAAGTTGGAAAAGTTTTTTATTTAATATTTTTATGCTCTTGAATATATACATACAGAAAAGACAAGAGGTGACCTGAGTCTTTTGATGTAGTGACTGGGACTCAAGGAAGAAGGCAGTGACTTTCAAGAATTCTCAGGTTGCCCTTAGAGAGGAGAAGAATAATTGGTATGTCTTTTGTCATATGATTAAGCTTATCAAATCAGGATGGTTTCTGCATAAACCAATAAACTCTGATCTGGTTCTTTGTTTTGTAATTTTATAAAGAATGAAGAAGTCTTGTATATTGGAAAATACTTTTTTAAAAAAGTTTCTTGAGTTAATCCATTCTGTTTCACCCAGGAAATCAGGTTTACTTCTCAATTGGGAAAGCAAACAGCTGACCTTCAAGTTACTAATCTCAAGGGGAGGAGGGAGTGTGGAGACTCGTCAAAGCAAGACTGAAATAGTCAAACACTCTTCCCCCAAATATCACAGATTCCCAGCCTTGTGGGATTCTAAGCAAATAGCCAGAATATCACTCAGGGCTAAACCTTCTTCTGTAAGCAGACGTTTTCTAGCGGTGCCCTAGCCTCGACCCTCTTCACCGCTGGTCTTTAAGCCTGCGCGGCTAATTCCTTCCTTAATTTCCCTTCACCTTGGGAAAGAAGAAAACAAAGTTCCTCCTCCCCAGTCCCCAGTCTGCTACATTTCGGGGTAGAAATGGCTGGAAAACGTCGATTCCACTGGGAAAAGCGTCTGCTGGAGGCTACTGCAGGTCGGGCCCACGTTTAGCTTCAGGTTGACAAATGTCTTCGGCGCGTTCTCAGCTCCGCGGGCCCTAGGGAGTCCCCTAAAATCGCAATGGCGTCCGCCCTGTCTGACCTGCCCCCCTGCAGCGGCGCACATTTCAGCTTTTCAGCTTCACGGTGGAATTCGCAGTAATTGAGTCGGGAGGGTTATTTTTCCTGGCCTCGCCTCACCGTCCTGAGACTGCGGGAAGCTTTCGGAAAGACATCGCCCCCACCCCCAACCCCGCCCCAACCACCCTGCCCGGAGGCCCCGCCTGCTTCTGAGCTCTGCCGGGGCCTCCGCCCCGCGGGAACCAAGATTTCGATCCACGCGGCCTTGACCAGAGGCTTAGGCCGGCGGGTGAAACCACCAGGGGTCCCAATGGAGAGCTTATTCCCGCCCCGCTTCACATTTGGGGGTCAAATCGCATTAACACCAAACCACCAACGGGACGGGAGCAGGTGGTTAATTGCATAAAAGAGTTAACTGCTAGAGACTAACTTTACAACGGTGACTTGGTTTCCCTCTGTAGCTGGGTCATCAGAAAAGAAGATCTCTCCCTCCTCCTTAGTTGGAAGGCGGGGAAAGGTTATCAGGGGCTCAAGAAGGCTGGTGGTGCACACTGCCAGTTGAAGGTGACCCGCAGGGTGGCGCGGTAGGCGCGCCAGCTCCCATCCTCGCTGCTATTGGAAGCAGGTTTTCCTCACCCCTTCCAGGAAGGTAAGAGCTTTGGCATCTGGAAGTGTCAGAAAGGAGCCTTTTGCCATAAATCATCCTGAAAGGCATTCAAATCAGACAAGCGTCTAGAGACCCCTTAGACACTCCACCCCCAAAATCCTAGATCAAAGTGCAATTCCTGGAACCATAAACACCTATTATAAGCAAAATCCTACTTATCTGGAGGATGCTAAAACTTAAGAGAGAAGGAAGGAGTAAGAGGTATTTGTCGGTGTAAATCCCCCGCACACATTCACCAGCTCTATCTTGTCTTAGATTTGTCGGCTGCTTTTTCGGGGATGGCCAACCACAGCATTTCTAAGCTCGCTCAGTACGCGTTTCTGGGGTCGCCCGAACAGCTGGCTGGAGAGTTTAGAACGCGGGGCTGGACATTCGCTTTCGCTTGTGTTTTCAACCAGGAGAGGAGCAGGTGCGAGAGAGTCCCGAGCTGGGGAGGTGGGAGGGAGAGAGAGAGAGACTCACTGGGTCCTAGTTTAGGGACAGCAAGTCCTCTTTACGGATAACGCTAGTGCGGCAAACCTGACTGCGAAGCACTGTTCATCCGAAACTTCGAAAACTCCCAACAGAAAACACCCGCCCAGGCCATTCCTGCTCTCGCTGAACTCCCTCTCCGGGCTGAGTTACGTTTGCACCGTAACACTATAAATTTCCGAGTTCTCTCCAGAGGAATCAGCAGAGGGACAAGGACACTAAGAGGGACCTCGAGGGGTAGATGTTTAAGACTCTGAGAGAGCAACTTTCTTGCCTCAGAAATGAAGACTCCAATTTTTACCATGACTTCCTTGGTCGATCTAGTCCACCGATTTATTGAAATCTCAAGTCTGGAGCAGGGATGGCCCAGCCGGGCGTCTAAGGCGGAAGCGAGGGGGCGGCGGGGTGGAGGGCAGGAGGTTGGCAGATGGGGAGCCGGGTGCTACTAGCAGGGAGATACCCCCCTCCCCGTACATCCCCTGCGGGGAGACGCGCTCGCTGCGCGGGTGCCGCGAGAGGGGGAGTTAGGAGCGGCGCTGGCAGCTAGCTGACCGCAGGGCTGAGATTATTGGACACGTGTCTTTTACTCCTCACAATCCATTTCTTACGGGTGATTTATGAACGAACCTCTTTGATCTGGGACGGTTTTTATCTGTCCACTGTTACAGATGACAGACGCGGCTGCTAAAATGCCCCGTTCCCGCTGCCTAAAAGGTTGCTCCCCCCTTCCCAAATGCTGTTGCTTTTTCTCTGGTGTTTCCCCACCCCCTGCCTCTTCGCTCTCCTCCCCTGCCCCCAGCCCCGTTCTCTCTATTAGTTGCAGTCCCTCCGGATGTTTTAAGTCAACAAAAAAGCGCTGGGCAGGGTCAGCTGGGAGCCAAGGCAGGCAGATTTGGGGCACGCTATCCCCTTGGTGCCACATGTGCTGGGGTTGTATGAAGGCCTCCAGCCAGGGACCCGGGGAACTAGCTCCCAAAGTGCGGGTGCCCGCCTTGGGAAGGGAGAAGGCAAAGCCCTCGCAGTCAAGTTCCCGCGGGGCCCGGCTTTGCTCGGAGAAGGGACTTGGAGCCCGGATGCGGAGGGCAGTGTGGTCCGGGATTCAGTGCTGGCCGGGACTCATCAGAACAATCACTTCGGCTTAACTAGGGAGGGAAGGAGGCGGCCGAAAAGGGGGAGGGGGATCACGTTGCTCAGCCCGCTAGTCCCTAATAGGTAAAGGGAAAGCGGAGTCTCAGAAGCGGTTGTTAATAGTAGATCCTTTTCTTTTCTTTTCGTGAGTGTGTGTGTGTGTGTGTGTGTGTGTGTGTGTTAGTAGTATTTCATTAAAACCATATCCTGGAACAAAGAGCTGCTCTTTCATGTTTCTTTGCTTTGTTATTACTCTGACGGGAGTTCAGATTTTCCAAATCAAAGGATCCCTGCAGTCCGTGCCCCCTCCCAGCCCCCCTTTCCTTTACCAAACTGCTCTTGGTTGGTATCATTATCCCACCACGGATTCTTATACTCTTGATTTAGCTGGAGGACATTTAATAGCTGACTGGATTAAATATTGCAGACTCCAGCCTGGGCTATTTGAAAATCCGGGTCGTGGACTGTGCCTAACTTCAGAGAAGGAAAACTGATCTATGAGATGTGTTTTAAGTTTCACTCAGTGGAGGCCTGGACAGAAGGAAGAGGAAGAAGGATTCTCTGCTCCAGGTCTCTTTAATATGTTACAAAGTTAAGGTTTAGAAGGTGTGTGTTGATGGGGGTAGCAAGAGAAGTCAAGGGCGGAATGAGGGGAGAGGCAACCTTAGCAAGAGACTAACAGAAGTTTCCTTCTGTCATAATGGAACAGGGATTTATAAGGACACTTTTAAAGAATGCTGCTCTGGAAGGTCTGGTTCTGCCCAGGATTGGAGCACGGTTGTAGGGGTTCATCAACGCACCTCTCTGAAGGGTTCATTATCATTACTTAACGTGCAGTACTGACTCGTCTCTTTCTCAGCATGTTGGCTTTCAACAATTAGTAACAATTCTTTTAATTGGTGTTGTTTCGGAAACAAAAGAGGAAAAGAAATTCGGACTATTGTGTCCAGTAGTATGTTTAGAAATGGAGGTCTGGAAGCCCCAAAGCAACACTTATGAGAATCTGGGGGTTGGAGTTCAACCTAACATTCATCCTGGCTAGGCAAACCCAGAGTGGCAGGATCTGAGGTCTTCCTCCAGGACGCTGTAGGGGCCATAACCAGATACGTTATGTACCCAAAGGTAATAAATCAAGGTTAAGTTCCTTCAGGGATGGCTGGATGGGTATTTAGATTAAATCCCTTAGAGAAAAGACGTGTCTGTTTATCTGGTCTTGCGCATTTTTAAAACTGTCACCCTTAAAGCTAATGTGATTATTTTGAATTTATTTCAATTCTTTAGAAACCCAAAGATTAATATAAATTCCGACAGTATATTTAGATTTAATATTGTGTAAGAAAACACCCCAACTTTTAATTTTAAAAAAGTACAGAGCTGTATGGGCAGCTATCTAATAACTATGAGCCAGGTGCAATTGTCAATTTAACAGTGATTTAGGAATAATGTTGCATTTAAGTGAAGAGCCACAGAACAATTCATTCATTTAATATACAGTCTTAAAGGTATTGTCAACAAATATTTAAATCCTTAATATGTGCAGAGATCCGGCCAGAGCCACCCGTTAATATTCACAATAGCCTCTATGAACATCTCTCTTAGAATACAGAAAGGAATCGGACTGTCTTCCACAACTGGGCAACTACTAATTCATTTTAATTTTGTTTAGGAACTGAGCTTCCTTCTTGCATAGAAGGGCAGGGGAAGGGGGAGCCTCTTATTTGTACACATGATTTTAAAGAATCCTCAATCAAACCGATAATTTAACTTCGTAAAAGCCCTACCCAATGGCAGCAAAGATCCCCAGAGCCTGGAACCCGGCCCCAGGAGGAAGGGATCACCCGCTCATCTTTCAAACCAGCTGAGCATCTTGGAGGTTTAGGGTCTGTCAGTCCTGGCATTCCTTCCCTCTTATCACTCTCTACCCCTTCAAAAAGGCAATTGATTAGTTTCAGCTTTTCCAAACCGAGACCCGATACGTTTCTCAGGATCAAAAGTCTCCGAGAGGCCAAGACAGAACCGTGGGGGATGGGGAACGTGAAGAAGGCTAGCGCGAGGGGGGGAAGGGAAGAAATCTGCCAGCCACCCCAACCCTCTGCTCCTCTGCTCATCTAGGGGATGAGCGGGCGCTGGGGAAGGGATAAGATTGTGACCTCTCCTGGAGGAGGCACCTAACGATTGAAGATGTGTCTTCCCTTTCCGGAAGCAAGTATTTAAAGGAGAAAATAGATATCTAGAAAAGGAGGTTGATGATTGATGCCTGGATTTTCCTCCAAGCATATTCCTTCCTTGTATTTACAGGCGTGGCCCCATTTGCAAATCGTACATCTGTTCTCTTCACGTGACATTTCATAAAAGCCCTAACATCTGGGCAAGATAAACTTCCTTCAGGTACCTGCTTAACTTTTCACTTGTCACACTCGCATCACCCCCGGTGGGTCCTTTTCGCCCCCCGCCTGCCTCGGTGGCGCTTTGTTCTAGCCCCCACGCTCCGGCCCCCAGCCTCCTGGAACCCCACATCGCCCCCTCCCAACGCCAACCTTGGCCAAGGCCAGCGTTTTGGGGCGACCCCATCCTTACATCTCCCGCCTCTGGCTCCGCCGTGCAGGTAAATGAGGGCACCATCTTGAAACCAAGGAGGAAAATGAGATTGCCTTCGGTTCCGGCTTCAGACCAAAAACAAAACAAAACAAAACAAAACTGCCCAATAAGCAATATTGAAACTCGCGCTTAGTCTCCTATACATCTCTCCATTCTTCAGTGATAGCAAAAAAGAGTGCTGCTGATTCTGATGGTTGTCTTTTCATCGAACGTTCGCTCTCTCTGGTAGATGTTTAAACTGCGTGTTTTAGAGAAATTTAATTTCACTTGCTCATAATCCCCCCCCCCTTCCCCCCAAGAAGGCTGCCTTTGGGATGAATGGTCTTAGAAATTTTTTTTTTTTTCTTTTCCTGATCTGGAATTTTGCTCACGCATAAGTACACACCGACAAACTGGAGGGGTTGGGGAATGGAAGGAAAAGAAAACAGTCCACGTAAACAAGGACAGCCGTTGGAGGCCTGCGCTGCAGCAAACCCCAAACGATCTCATTGCAGGGCGCTCACGAAATCCCGGCTATAATTGAGTGTTTTCTTTGAGGTTTTCTGACCATGTGCTTTTTGCCATGGTTACTAGGACTCTGATAGGAGAAGCTGGATATCCATTATGATCCTGTCCCATCCGGTCCCCAAGGTTTATCTCCCTGGCCCTCCTAAAGAAGGAGAGTATAAAGGGGGGACTTTTGTGCCAGTGATTTTAACCTGCCCCACCTTCCAGTGACCTGCCACATGCTCCTTCTTACTTTATAGACATCTGGGAATTCCATACATGCCTTAAACTCCAATTACACACCTTCTTCAAAGGACACGTGCTTTGATTTGCTAAGAACATTAAGTGGGCTCACGTCCTGGGGCCTTGGGACAAAAGCAAACGGCAAATGTATCCCCTGCCCTGTTTACTGGGTCTATCTTTTGCTGTTCGGTAAATAAGGATCATTAATAATCCTGTCTGCATTTTCGAGGTCTCGGTTTCCAAGTTTTTTTGGGATAGAGTGGGGTTGCCGGCTTTGAGAAATTATGAGGTGACCGATTTCTCCTTACACTTTGCCGGTGCACTTTCCTTCCACTTTCGCTGGTGCTGGGGGTGGGGCACACTTTACGACACACACGCAGAAAATTCTGGAAAAGTGGCCCCTGGGGATCCCCCGCCCGACCCCTGTTTGTCGCTAATACAGGCCTGTCTCTGGAAATTTGAGGTTGGGCCTTTGCCTGACTCTGTTGCTGCTGCTCCTTTTGCTACCGCTGACATTTGGAACCGCCGCCTCCGCGCAGCAGCCAGGCGCGGGACCCGGGGCGTCCACGCAGTTGGAGGAGGACACGAACATTGTCACTCTCCCCACCGTGTGGCACCGGCCCGCCACCCACGCAGGGGAGTCTGGGCCGGCGCCCCCCTCCCGCGCCCGCTGCAGGTGAGACTCCCGCTCCCCACGGAGTTCTGTTTGGGTTTCCGTGGCGTTTGTTCCCCGCAGGTTTGTTTGTTTTTCTTCAAATTACAGATGCAGGGAAAACCGCCTGACATCATGAGAGCGGGACAAACGCTCACTTTGAAGGATTCCTGGGCAGGACTTCAAGTGAAATCATATGCCTGAGAAGAACTTGATACCGGTCTAGAGAAAATAACCAGTTCTGAGTTTGCCAAACCGTGGAATGTGCAAAATGCTCGACTTTTTTGCAAGAGGCCAAGTGTCCCTTAAAAAGCTCTATTATGAACATGAGCCTGAAGACTGAAGGATCAAGAAGTTTGTGCCGTTGTTGAGTGTGGGAAAAAAGTACACGCAGTATGTGAGTTTCTGCTATTTAACGTTATTTTATTAACAATATGTACCACTTTAGGGAGGGTACCTGCAACTGTGCATGAATTATCATCTGTGTTGTGCTTAGAAATGTGTGCATATGTTCTCATATGAGGACAAACATGTACTGCTTTCTTATGAGGGAAGGCTGTCAATGCAACAAAATTAAAAAGATTTTTAAAAAATTACATAGATGCACATTCTTACTCAGTAGTTTAGAATTCACCCAAGGCAATTTTATACAGCATCTTCTCTCCAGTAAATGCATTCTGGCTAAAGGATAGAGCTCCCCGGTCTAGCCACCACATTAAATTCTCACTTCTGAAGCAGAGGTAATTCATTCCAATTGTCCTTTATATAAGAATAGGTAGCAAAAATAAATTGAAAACAGGAAATAATGGTAGAGCTAGAGAAACACAGGTGGCTTTATTTCTCTTCTAAAAAGGAATTACTATTGGCACATATATGGAGGAGGACATTGGGAATACAAACGGAAGCTGAAAATGGTATTCTAATAGCTAATATTTCCACCATGAATTATTCTCATTCAAAGTAAAGCTATCCATCACCTTTCATTCATTCATTTATTTATTTCCCTGAAAATCTAGGGGGAAATACTATCTTCAGTTTAGCAACATAAATATGGCATTTGCTTTTCTCCAAAGGGTTTTCTCTTATGAGAAATGTAAAGAGAATAAACACCAAAAAAATTTTTAAAGGCAAGTTTTTTTTGAAACTTCTGGGCTTTATATCATCAGAGATAAGAGAGATTACCTTCTCAGCAATGATGGTCAGCTCCATCTTGATGTACACCAAGAAATCTGAAATATCAAATAGTCATACCAAGCTAGTGAACAAGTAGATTCCTCCATGAACAGTTTAGAAAATGGAGGTGGTAGGATGATACACACAGAAGAGAGAATTACCACCCTGATGCTCTCCCTCATCCTTCCAGGGTACCCACCTTACATTTCTACCCTACACACACACACACACACACACACACACACACACTCTACAAACATACCCACACCCTACAAGTACACTTGCACGTAATCACTTTCCCGGCTCATGTAGTTATTTGGTAAAGGACTATCAAAATCAAAAATTAATTCCCCAAGCCTTCACTAATCTCTCAGTGTGTAAGTCAATGCTACAGGTTCCTAGTCATAAAACATGGTCTAAGATATTCAGAATAGTAAATTTACAATATTGTTATGTCAGCATTCTCTGATGATGTGTGGGAGGGAAACAAAAACCTTCAGGCAATAACAACCTCAATCTGAGTTGAGCAAACACGATCTGTTTGAATTCATACACCGTTGTTTGCCATAGCCATTGTTTGAATTAGACAGCAAAATTATTTTTCAGTTTGAAAGTTTGAAAGCTTCCCTGATTACACCTGAATGCAGTCAACTAGATGTAAAAGTTAAGAAGTAATACAAAGTTACTACTTCTAATGATAGGAGTTATAAAAGCCAATATTTTCCTGGCTCAGAAATAACCAGAATGCAATAAAAATCAAGTCCCATTTGTTTTGCTGTTACTGTTTTACTTAACTTCGGGTTTTGTATACTTATAAGTAACCAGGGAAAAATTTTGTGTCATTTTTGAATAAAATATATTTGCTAATGGGCTCACGAGAAAATGAATAACTCTAGTACTTAAAATTGTGATTGTTCCAATAGTTACTGAAGATACTGAAAGTTCAGGTTCTTTGTTTATTGTATGTTACTCCATAGTTGTATGTTCTTTATATATAAAGAAGGAGACTGCTTCCTGAATGGTACCATCAACATGGAAAAATATTAACTTTGGTTTTTCTTTTAAGGAAACAAGACGCTAAATATCATTTTCATTCATGAAAAAAGTTATGCAAATTCCTTTGCAAATGGAATTACCTTTACTGCTGAAATAAACTTTATTATTTCCTATGCATCCCTACTGATTTATACGTGTACAGAAATAGATCATTTTAATAACTTTGTGCATCCTTTCAGTGCAATGAACCTATTACTTAGAAATCCTCACACACAGCAGAGGGCCTGACAAAAATACACAGTAACAAGAGAAAATAGTGCTGGCTTCATATTGCTTGTTTGCGTTTAACTGTTTTACAGCTGCCTCCTCAAAATATAAGCAAGAGAAGTGAGTAACAAACTTGTTAAGTTTTTGCGTTTGGGGACATGATAAGAGATGAAGGATAGATGCTACAAAGCCCACTGAACACCAAACTAGAATAATAATAAAGCTGTCTTTCTAAATAACATGCCTGTGCCTGTCAGTAGCTAGTTTATTTGCGTTTTTCACTGCTTTGTTTATATTAGTGCCCCCCTCCCTCCTGGGTGCCTCCAGAGTTAAACAAGCAGGTATTTACCTCCAGCTTAATCCTGAGCTTTAAAAATATAGACCAAACTCTGAGGTTCTTAAAATTTTCAATCATATTTATTTATTGCAGAAAAATAATATACAAAGATATTTACAAAACAATCATAAAAATATGAATGCATTTAGACACCGGATCTATTTGCATTTTACCATGGGTCATCAATAAATAAATAGAATGTTGTTTTTTGTATTTTAAGTTTTTTTTTTTTTTCTCTCAGAGGAAGGCTGTAAAAAGGAATCAACTGACTGTGATTTTGCAAGTCAGTTTGATCCCCGTATTTTTATTTCTAAAGATGTTCTTAAAATTCCTCTGGTTGTTACCATTTTAAAATGGAGAAAGTCCATAATGATGCCTTTCCTTTCAGTGGCTGATTGGCACGACCTCTTGAGAATGCATGCATGAAAAAATAAAAATAAAAACATTCTTCGTCAAAAAAAAAAAAAAAAAAAAGGAACACAAACACAAACTGTTCGGACTTCTATCAGAATGTAGAGGTGTGAAGGTGGTGCCGCTGCCCGTCTGGGAATCACTGTCCACGGGCCTGTCTCGCTTTCTCTTTTAAAAGTGCGCCCCACGCCCTGTTTCTTTGAATTTGGGTTCTGCTCTTCTAATTTCCAAGAAAATCTTTGGCATATATATTTATTTTTAGTTATCCAGCTCCAGAGTCTCTAGACTGTCCATTTTCTCCTTCTCTGGAAACATTGACATCTGCAAAAACCCAGAGAGGGGGGAAAGTTGGTTATTGTTTAGGTCTTCGTGGCTGCTTGCTAAGACTAGGGAGCACTGTTCTTATCACCACTACTGAGAAATTACGCTGAACAACCTGGAAGGATTTCAGCCCAAGGGCAAGAGGAAGTGGGTGGGCGGAAAGAAGGAGGAGGTGGAATTTGGAAGCATTTGTTTTAAGGAGAACGAAAACTTTTAGAGCCAGAAGAAAGGGAGGCGCTGGCAAGAAAGCCGCCCTTACACCCGTGACCCTTGAGTCGCTCTCCGTCCGCCCTGCTGTCCGTCACGCACACTCACGCACACGTACACTCCTCAGCAGGGCGCAGGAGGGGGCTCTCCCTAGCCGGGACCGACCTGCTTTTCGGGGAAGCTCGGGGGTGGAGGTGGCGGAGCCCGGCTGGGTGGGAAGGCTGAGAGCGGGGTGGGAGAGGGAGCTGAGGAAGGCAAGGTGGACCGGGAGCCGCGGCCCGGCCGTCAGTCCGTCTGCCACCTGAGCGGCGGAGGGGCGAAGGGGCGCAGCGGCGCCGGTTCCTTACCTAGGTCTCCGGCCCTGCCGAGGGGGTGGGGATCTCCGCCTGCTAGTGGGACGCGGACATGGACCAGGCCCCCTCCATCCTCCAGACCGAGAAGGCGTAGCTGAGCCGCTCGTGGGCCACATAGCTGCAGCTTGCCATCTTGGAGTCCAGCTCGTCGCTCTGGAGGACCTGGTAGAGGAAGTCGATGTACCTGGCCGCCAACTTGAGGGTCTGGATCTTGCTCAGCTTATCCGAGGGCAGCGTGGGGATGATCTTCCGCAGCGCGGCGAACGCCTCGTTCAGCGACTGCGTGCGCTGGCGTTCCCGCACGTTGGCCATGACCCGCTGCGTCTGCAGCTCCTCGTACGACTGCGGGCTGCCGCCGCCGCTGCTGCTGCCGCCGCCGCCCCCGGCGCCGCCGCTGCCGCCGCCGCCGCCCGCAGACTTCTTGCCGCGCTTGCCCTGGGCCGGGCTGCCCGGCTCGTCGCCGCCTCCGACGCCCCCGCCCGCGGCCCCGCCGGGCCCCGCGCCGCCGCCCGCGCTGCGCCGGCTGCTGCGCCGCTTGCGCCCCCCGCGCTTGCCGCTCGGCTGCTGCTGCCGGTCCGGCTCCTCCTCGCTGTTGCTCAGGCTGTCGTCGGCCGGCGAGACTGGCGAGCTGGACACGTCCTGCATCATCTCTCAGGTGGCGACGCGCGGCCTCGCAGGCCCGGGGCAGAGGGGCGGCCCGGGAAAAGGAGGAGAGCCGGGCGCCTCAGCCCGCCAGCTTCCCCCGCGCGCGGCGCCGGCCCGGGCGGTGCGGCCCGCCGAGGAGGGAGCGGGAGGAGGGCCGGGGAGGATCTCCGCGGGGAGGGCGCGCGGGGGAGGCGGGGAGGGAGGCGGGAGGGGGAGGGGACGGTGTGGATGGCCCCGAGGTCCAAAAAGAAGGCGCCCAACGGCCGCAAGCACACCCTGCTCGGCCTCTCGGAAACGCTGCCGGTGCCGGCGAGCCCGCGAGGTGTCTGGGAGTTGGACGAAAGCGGCAGACTTGGAGGCTCTTATACCTCCGTGCGGGCGGAAAGTTTGGGGGCAGCAGTGTCATTGGCCTGACGTGGGGAGGAGGGACTTTTCGAAGTTTTATAGGAAAGTTTCCGCTTTCCAGCCCCCCTTCGCCGTCCCCACCCCCCCTTCCTCAGGGTCTAACAATTCGTTCTCCCAAACCATTCAAAAACGACCTGGCTCCGGCGGCCGGCCCCTCTGCCCGCCTCCTCGCTGCCCTCCCCCTTCCTTCTCCGCCGCCCTCCGCAGGCGGGCGCGGGGCGATTTCCTTCCGCGCCGCAGCGCGCGGGCCGCGCCCCCGCACCCCAGCGCAGCCCCGGAAAGCCGCCGGAGGGGACCTTTCGGCCCCGATGCCCGGTGTCAGTTCCTCCCGGAGTGGCTGTGACAGCAGCGGCAGCAACAGCTTCTACGCAGTGGGTGATGTCTCATCTCGCCCCTGTACGCTCTAGGTCCGTGGGGCTGCTTTGGGATGGCTGGGGTGGAGGCAGCGGCAGGAGTACTGGCAACCGCCCAGCTCCCCCCAGGAGCCAGGTAGACGGGCCCCCAGAGTCGCAGAGGCCAAACAGCCGCGCCTGGCCCTGAGCTCGTGGGTGTTTTTGAAGACGTGGCCGCGACGCGGGGACTGCGGATCTGCTCCCCGGCCTGCTCTCACCCCACCCTGAGAAGCATCGGGGCCTTCCTTTTCCCTCCACAGTGACCCGATCTAAAGGTTCCTACCACTCAAAAGTCTACACCTCCAACCGTGCTAGCGACAGTTCGTGCTTTCTCCGCAGGTAGTCCTGTCCTTGGAGAAGGCACCGGAGCCAGAGAGGAACAGTGCAGCGTCTTCGCTGCGGCCCCGATCTCCTAAGCTGCCAATCCAAGGTGGAGGACCCTGTGGGCATTTCATCCCAACCCTACTCTCAAAGCCCCACATGGTGATCTCTAAAGGTAGGCTCGTAAGAGAAAGAGATGGGGTTCAAGCCCCCAAACACACGCGGCTGACGATTGTGAGAGGCACCTTCTCCACCCCTCATTCCTAGGAGGTGGGGTGGGCAGTTACGCTGCGTGTGACCCAAACGCGTTCCAGCTACTTGGACACTTGTATATTTTAAGCAATTCTATCTAATACGTTGACAACAACGAACCCCAGAGCCCTAAGGAGGGTGTTAATGCAGATTCTGGCAAACAGGAGGCAACAAAAGTTGGTGGGCTGGAAGGAAAGCCTTGGAAAGAGAAACCCCTCTTTGCAATGCCAGACTTGTTTCTCTTTTTTGGAACGAGTTGGGATAGAATAACCGTATCGTGCTCATCCGTTAGTTGCAAGGCAAACTAGAGGTCAAAAGCAGTAGTCGGTTTTCAGGGGGGAAGTAGGGGTGCTGAAGTTGTGTGCCCTGCGCAGGCCGCCCTCCACTCACGCTCTCCCCAGACTGGACTGTCAGATGAGAATTAATTCAGCGAAAGGCCCCATTTTGGGCCTGACCGAGGGTGGTGACTTTGGGTGTGGGGAGGAGGAGGACGGAGCCCAGGAGACTGGAGGGCAGGCCATGTGGCTGTGCCCCGCTGGGGCTCACAGTTTCAGTCCGGAAACCCTGGGGTCTGGTGAGCCTGGAGCTGGCTGAAGGGCTCAGACTTCTGCGGGGGAAGTGAGGGCAAGAGGCATCCCTCTCTCCCGTGGGGGGCCAACGGGGGTTGTACCTTCTTTGGAGGCAACTTGCAGGATTTGGCTTATCACCATTTTTACAAAGATTCAGAAACGATGACCACAGCGTGCCAACTGGTCTGCCTGGAGAGGCTCTGCCCTCATTTAAAATGAGATCCTGTCTGAAAATTAAGGATAGCTCCACTTACCAGTATGCAGACAGGTATCCTTAAAACCAAGTGAACTGTGTTAAGTCACCCTTTTGTTTACATCTCCCGCCTTCAGGATTTTATCTCTTGGAAGCAGGAATTCTGCCACACTCTACAAAGTGTTCTCTTTTATAACTCCGAATTGCCGATTATTCCACAATTTTTATTTGAAGGTGGTTGCAGAAATCTTGAAAATTTTCCACCTTCACCTCTCTCTCTTTTTAAAAATCAATCCCAAATCTTAATTTTGTTTTTCTTTTCCCTTTAGTGGAATTCTTAAAACTAAAGAGATTGAATAATTGGGCTTTTTCCTTTGTGGCTATGGGTAAGCAAGACAGGAAAGTGTGGGCAAAGTGTAAAAGGAAACCTTACCTGACCAAGGGGATTTGGGGTTGGGGGATGGAAATGAGGGCAGGAGCTGGAGGAGAAATCGAGTCCACAAAAACACAGCAGCTCCAGATCATTAACCAGCTGGACTTGCAAAGTCGTCAGTCTCCAAGACTGGTTCTTAAACAAATGAACGGAACCCTATTCAGGTCACTAAACTTCTAGGGGATGAAGAGTGCGAGTGCCTGCCTGGCCACTGGGTACCAGGGATCCCCCTGGGGCTGAGGCCGTGCCCTGGATGCCAGAATGCTTATAATAAGAGAGTTTAAAATGAATGACCTAACCAGAACCATCTCAGCATGGAATCTTCCTGACAGAGTCACAATGAATGACTTTAGTTCTGAGAAGAAATTTCTCTTGAACTCTTCGAAGGAGTGGAGGATGAGAATGAGAGGGATTCTGAGTGCCTACATGTTACTTTTTGAGCAGAAGGCTGTGGTTTGCCAAATGAATTACCTCTCAGAATGTCTGGGGCTTGATACTCCCTACTTTGCAAACTGTAATATTTCGTGGCTGGATTGTCCCACCCTGTTCATCTGTAGCTGTATCCTACCTAACATTTTATCTAACAATTTTCTTGTCCACACTTGCTGGGGAAAGCAGACTTAGTTCGAGAATCCTAATTTCAGGCTCTTAAAAACAGTTTTAGAAATTTCCCTTTGGGGCTGAACTCAGCTTGACTTGAAGGACAGTAGTGGAGAACTACCTTCTTTGGGAATACTGGATTAATTGGAATTAAATCATTTTGTCTACTTCTAAAATAAATTCCCTGAAAAAAAATTAACTGAAAACAAAAAAGTTTTTCTTTTGCACTCGGATATTTCAAAACGAGCTTTGTTTTCAAAACTGCAAACTTGGCATGTTCGCAGTCCTTCCTGAGGAATGTGTGCTGTGTTAAAAATTGGAAAAAAAAATACCGTTAGAAGAAACAAAGTTAGGAATCTCATACTGAGCATATGCAGTAAGTATGTACGTATCTGTACTTTTCCAGTTTGAATGTATATGCACTGGCATTCTCTTAGCAACAATCATTTATAAATACTTTTAGAGAAGGAAAAGAAACATTTATACGCTATATAGAACTGTTGGCAAGATAGTAAATTTTGGAATTGGGTTTGCACAAAAGGTGAGTATTTGAATCTGTTCCTAGTCTTTCTTCTTAGTCTTGGGATGACCTACCACCTGCAGGATGGCTTAGAGTTCTGTGAAATAATTTCTCTGAATTGCATGAATAAAGCACAGGAGCATTCACACAGAAGGGGGCGCAAATTGGAAAAGGCTGCAGTTGAATTAGAGTGTACATCTTAGATTTCATCTCGTTTTGAACACTCCACAGGGATTGCCTAGTTTGATAGTGAAGTAAGAGAATGTTATCAAAGCGGAATATAAAGTTTGTATCAGCACAAGTGATTTCTCTGACTGTGTAGAGCAGATTCGTAGCAACACAGGCAGCCTTAATGGTGTTTGAACTCCTTGCACTAAATAAGTCCTTCTGTTTCTCTTAATAATAGTTTAAATTCATGAATTTAACTGATTCTGTATTTCTCTTTCTGAACCCCTTAAGGAACTAAAATTATAAAACGGGAAACTTTCAGTCCAGAAATAAAATGAAAAAGAGTATGGCATAAGAGATTGAGTTGCAAAGAGCACCTCAAATGAGCAAATCAAATTTTCAAATAAATTAATCTTTAAAATATCTGACATTCTGCATTCCAAATGAGGATAAGGCAAAGAAGCATGATATGCTGAACTTGCACGTCGAGTGGAATCTGCGTGTGGAAAGAACGGAGTCTTCAACAGCCTCCCGCACCCACCCCCACACACATACCTTTATTGGCTTATTGGCTGTACAGACTAGAGAGGTCGTGTCCCTCCTAGCTGCCGGTTAACCTTGGTGAAATACTCTCTCACCTATTTTGAGGAGCTTCTGGAATAACCAAAGAAATAATGGAAGAAATATGTAGTTATTCATGGAGGCTTGTATCATGGTCACAGGCTTCCTGCTTAGTAAGCATTTTTATCTTCTCTATTTCATCATCAAGCAATTTAAATCTAAATCTAATGGTTTATATTTTGTGTTTTTCCAGATAAAGTTGCTTTTCTGATTACTCATAACTTTCATCTCTCTGCACTTCAAGGGATTTCCTTTTTTCACAAATGGCTTTTCCTGAAGCCTTAAATCCTATTTCCATTGTTTTGATTGATTCTTCCTGCACAAAACATGTTGTTTTTGCCAGTGACCACAAGAGGACACAATTTCCTAGAGAACTTTGTTTTTAAAGAAACTTAGGGAAGAAAACTAACAAAATAGCAAAAGTACTGCACAATCTGTGACTGTCATTTTGGGTATGCCTGTTTGATTTATGTCACTTTTATTAATTGAAAAATATACGTGAGTTGGCATTCAAACGTTAGGTTTTTTGGAAGATTCTCTCTTTTCTCTTTATTGTAGAATGCAAAAGAAAAACATTTATGAAAATATATCAAAATACTACCATTTTAAGGGAAAATGTTTATTTTACATTAGTAGAATTTTGTACAAAACTGAGTGACCCGGAATTTTGCTTTCTCAATTTTAGAACTATGTTTGGCAGTGTAAAACAGTTTTTTAAAAAAAATATGTGACTATTCCAAAATACCTTTGAAAGTTTGAATTTTTAATTTTAACATTTAGAATGTCTTTACGTGGAAAAACTGCACGGAAATTATGTTTTATGGTTGCCGATTATATTTTAATGAATATTGTAGGTTAAGAACTAAATTTTTTTTCATAGATAGGGAAAAGAACATTTTTAAGATACCAACTCCCAACACTTCCCCCAAATTATTATGCACACTGTTTAATGCAAGATCACTTTCTTCTTTCTTATTACTTCTCGAAAAAAGTTTCAGAGCATCACAATTACTTTGTAAATTAATAATACATTAAAATGAATCATGTCTTGATATTTCTCTAGAAGAATTTTATGGTTGGGTTCTGGTAGAGTGTGGGTGCCAACCCAGCTGGGGAAATCCCTGCTTCCTTTGGAACTCAATGCTTTTCTTTGTTTTTTTTAAAAGATTTATTTATTTATTTATTTGACAGACAGAGATCACAAGTAGGCAGAAAGGCAAGCAGAGTGAGAGGGGGAAGCAGGCTCCCTGCTGAGCAGAGAGCCCGCTGCGATGCGATGCCGGGCTCAATCCTGAGATCCTGAGATCCTGAGATTCTGACCTGAGGCGAAGGCAGTAGCTTAACCCACTGAGCCACCCAGGCGTCCTCTGGAACTCAATGCTTTTGCTTTGCACTTGTATCTTCTTGCAGATCCTTTCCTAATCACGTTTTCTGAGACCCTGCTGGAGGACCAAAAGAGCTGGAAAGAGAAGAGAAAAAAAAGACAAGAAGGAAAGAACAGTGAAAATAAGGAAGAGATCAAGAGCGAAAAGAATGTGAAAAGAGTGCAAGAGAGAGCTAAACAACCGACCGAGACTGATAGAGAAAAAGAATGAGGCTTCATATGTGAGGGTCAATGATAAAAGGCTTAAATCACAAGAGACAGAAAGAATTGCACTCAGTGGGAAGCAGAAAAGTACCAAGATTATTGGCCTCGGTTTCTGCTCAAAGAGACTGTTGTAAGTAGCTACCTCTCCCTCTGTATAGGCATTTAATTTTAAAAATCCCTGTCACTCTCACTGAAGTCCTAACAAGACATAAGGAACTGGGTGGAGGGCCATGAAACTTTTAATTGAGGTTAGTGTTCATCTAACAGATATGGTCTATCCAGAATTAGAGTGAAGATGATATATGTTGTCATTCCTGCCTCTCAAGATGGCGGAGAGGAAGATATCTGGGGACACTGATGCCATTACTCTGTGCAAAAGGCTTTGAACCCTGGAAGGATTTTAGAAATCCTAGCTCATCATTTGTTTTCTATTTGACTTCGGTCTTTCCCTGTTGTAAGCCAAGATCAATACCTTTGCCTTCCCCACCTCAGATACTTCCGGGAAGACATAGCTTTAAGTGATGCATTTTATTCTCACTTCTCCCTACTTGAGAGACTGTAAGGTTCTGGTTCTGTCTGATGGTGCATTCTGAAGACCTGAATTCTGGTTTCAAGTGGCACTAATTATTTACAACATGTTTTTTGACTCTTTAACAAAAAGAGGTCAGTCTCTAATTACGCTAGGTGCTTGTAGTAAGAAGATTTAGTACCTGACATCAAGGATGTCCCAGTCAAATGAGAAGTAAAATATGAAAGCAGTTTTGTAACACGGAGAGCTAACTGCTGTCATAGATGTTTTCACAGAATGCCAAGGAAGGAATGTGGACCTGGTCTGAGATGACAGGATGGATTTCTGGGTTGGGAAATTACCTCTCTGCCATGGGAGCCTCCAGCTACACTTCCAGGAAGTGTGTCCCAGAGAGAAACATAAGCCCACAGACCAAATTAAAAGGCACATGTCACATGGTTTATTAACTCAAAACATACAGCAAGAAAAGGAAGTCAAGTAAGTTAATATACTGGAATAGGTTGCAAGCATGCAGGGTGGTCCATGCTCCCCAGGTCCTGGAGTACTCAGGTTCACAGTGATCTCTCCTTCTCTGTGCCTCTGTCAGCCTTCCTTGCTGATGGAATGGTTAAAGAGGTCCAAGGTAAGGATGAGCAGTGATGGAGGGTGCCTGGAGGTCAAATAACTTGCTCTATTACAGAGGGCAAATGGTCTTGTCCACAGCCAGAACTTGGCTCCTATCTTCTGAGCAGCTATGGATTTTAATCTTTCTGGGCCAGAGAACAAGAGGCCTAGGTAGGACGTTACCAACAGGGAGCCCAAGAACTCATGAATACGGAATTCCCTGAGAGCCCCATGGCTACTTGATGTTACAGGTGTTTCTGTCCCTTCCCACTTACTTTAGTGATATCTAAGATGTCCTTTTGTTACTTATTTCCATACGTAGTGTCATCTATTTTCTTTGCCTTATTTCTATGCTTCATGTCCTCCATTCTCCTCAGCAGAAGTGAATATTCATAAATATTACAGGAGGCATACACTGCAATGTTTCTGAAGTACCCTTTATCTCATCTTTACTCTAGACGGGCACCTGGATAGAAGGTAGGAAAGACTCTGGGAGCAGCATGGGCAAAGGCAGGGGTGCAGGAGCCTGTGTGACCTGCTTGGGGGCTTGGGATGAGTCTTACAGGGCTGGAGAAGGAAGGGGTGTGAGGACGTCTGGAAATGACACAAAGTTTAGATCACTAACTTTGTGTGCCATGCTAAGGAATTTGGATTTTATTCTAAATGCAGTTGGGAAAACTGAAGAATGTTAAGTAAGGAAAGGACATGATCAGATTTATATTCTAGAAGTATCACCCTGTGAACAGACAGTACGGGGATGGTTAGACAGCTATGTGATTATATTTTGGAAATTCTTGCATCAACTCACAATATACATTATGTAAGTACATCAATTAACTTATGAGAACTTACACATGGTAATAGCTATGGGGCATGTGAACAGGAGAATGAATCTGAGAGGAAAGGACTGGATTCAGGGAGATTTGGAAACATTAGTTTCCTCATCTATCAAATGAAGGAATCGGATCAGTAATATAAAAAAGTTCAAAAATGTATAAACTTGAAAGCATTTTTGAAATTATCTCCTCTGACGGGTTTATAGATAAAAAAAAGTTTTGCCTGTGACTGCTTTTAACGCCACAATTTGGCAATATCTGGAACCTGCAAGCATTTTCCTAAGTGACGAGAATGAGTTTCCTTCGGCAAACTGCTTGTGGCCAACTGTGGGCCTAAACTTTTGTACCAAAAACGAGTAAAATAAGCAGAAAAGTGGTTTGAAGGGGAGCAGGAGAGGCTTCCTCCAAAACCACTTGATTCTTCCCATAGTCATGCTTTAAGCCTTTCACTGGTAACTCATTAAGTTGGGGCTTGGCATTGTCCTCTCCAGGCTCGTCTATTAGTCTATCAGAAGGCAGAGGCCTCAAGGTGAGGTAACACATTAACTCACTAACACCTTTACATGATAGTTTGTATGACATTTTCCTCAGGAAAGGAGGGCCCCAGGGTAGACGAAGGACGCTGGGACAAATTGGAAAGCTGGGATCGAAAGTCAAAGAAAGTTGTTAAGAAAGGAATGATTGTGGTACTAAGGCCTTTGCCGTTTTTCCAAGGCCTGTCTGAGCCTTCCATGCCTGCACTTCAATGTGTCTGATGTCCCCTTCTCTCTTTTGGATTCAGTTCTAGGGAGAGCACAGTGAGACAGTGAGGAAACAAGAACAAGAACCCACTGACTGGTCTTGTCTCATCTTCTTGGTGTCTGCCAAGGTCTTAGAACCTTGAACAATGTTTATCAAAGAAACCATACTCTTCTATTTCACTCTCAGCTGTGTGTTAAGAGCAAATATTAATCACAGTCTCCCGCCAAGCAGAGAGCCCGATGTGGGGCTTGATCCCAGGACCCTGGGATCATGACCTGAGTCGAAGGCAGAGGCTTTAGCCCACTGAGCCACCCAGGTGCCCCCATAAGCAACTTTAATGACAATTTTAATTTCACAGCCAAGTTTTTGGGACGGGGATAAATAATTGTTAAAAATATTCTGAAGAGAAAGACAGAGATGTTAAATTGAAGCATATTGGCAGGCTCAGACTATCTGAAGAACAGACACTGCAAATGAGTTCTGTTTAGTTTGTTTTTCAACAGGGCCATTCTCCAAAATAGCCTATACTCTCATAGAATTATTAGGAAAAATCAACTCCACTTCTTGGTTCATGTAACATTTATACACTCTTATGTGTGTTATATTGATTCTTACATGACAAATCAGGCACCCAGATATTTTATAGAGATTCATTAAACATTTTACAGTACTTTGTTTAATATACATTTTATTTTATTTTTTTAAAGATTTTATTTATTTATTTGACAGAGAGATCACAAGTAGACAGAGAGGCAGAGAGAGAGGGGGAAGCAGGCTCCCCACTGAGCAGAGAGCCAGATGTGGGGCTCAATCCCAGGACCCTGGGATCATGACCTGAGCCCAAGGCAGAGGCTTTAACCCACTGAGCCACCCAGGCACCCCTTAATATGCATTTTAAATGGGAGAGAAAGAATTTCATAGCCAGCTTTGGTAAAACAGAATGACTGTTGGATTTTATTTGTGAATGCATCAGCAACAGAAGCTTCAGTCACAAAGTGTTTTAGCTTTTGTCATTTCCCTGAGTTAATAGGCATGACAGAGGATCGTATTAGTGGAGAATAGGATAGGATAAGATAGGATAGGATAGAATAGAATGCAGATTAAGAATCCATGTCATTTCCTTAGATTAAATTAGATAATCATTTTTGGTTTAATTTATTATAAAATTCTTAAAACATTACAATTGCATAACTGGAAAAACTACTTATAAAAAAAGCACTTCAGTAAACTCATAGACTACTAGTGCTAGAAGACATTTTAGAAGTCCAGAGCACTTCTCCCTTCTCTGACAAGAAAGAATGATCATGAGGACATTATGCTGAGTGAAAGAAGTCAAGCAGAGAAAGTCAATTATATGGTTTCACTTACTTGTGGAGCATAAGGAATAACATGGAGGACATTAGGAGAAGGAAAGGAAAAGTGAATTGGGGGAAATCGGAGGGGGAGACAAAGCATGAGAGACTGTAGACTCAGAGAAGCAAACTGAGGGTTTTGGAGGGGAGGGGAGGTGGGGGGATGGGTGAGCCTGGTGGTGGGTATTAAGGAGGGCACGTATTGCATGGAGCACTGGGTGTGGTGCATAAACAATGAATCTTGGAACACTTAAAAATAGAATAGAATAGAATAGAATAGAATAGAATAGAATAGAATAGAATAGTCATGGAGAACAGTGTAGTAGATGACAGCCCAGATTCTGGAGCCAGTTAGCCTGGGTTCAAATATGGCTCACCTTCTCACTACCTATGTAACCTTAAATAGGTTACTTACTCCCCCAGGCTTCCTGTGAAGGAGAGAGAATATGTACATCATCAGTGGTTGTCATGAGTATTTAAAATGGTGCCTGGCATTTGATATGTGTTTGATATTATTATTTTAAATAAGGACTAAGTTGTGCATATCTTGTAGATGTTGATGTAGCATCAATTCTACATCAATTCTAAGTGCAAAAAAGGGTTTAAAGGGTAAATGAGGAAAATAATTGATGATCCAGTTCTGTCTGAAGAGAACTATTCCTATATTCCTGTCTCACTCCCTGAGGACTCAAAGTTCAGGGTGAGGACACTAATTGGAGGAGGTTCAATAATTTATCTATGCCCTTGCTACCAAGAAATGGTAACAGGAGGCATATAACCTCCATTTTCCATAGTAGGTGGTATGTTGTCTGAGCTAAAGATTCATACTCAAGTGTCCACTTGATATGACACTTTCTCACAGACATCTTGAACTTATTGTCACTCTCATATAATTTGTTCCTCCCATAATCTCAGTAATTTATCTCATTGCTTAGCCTAAAAACCTAGGACCCATCATTAATCCATCTCTTGCTCTCAGAGCACCCTCTCTGCCATCCAAGTGATCATGTGGAGTACAGTCTCCTACCAAGACTGACAGACTGGGTGTTCTCACGGTAGTAGGAAGTTAGTTTGAGTGCGGTGTATTTACAACTCCAACAGAGATGGCATTTCCAGCATTCACACCATTGAGACTACCTGTTGCACAGCTTAGTGTTAAGTGACTCATATTGGAATCTGTTTCATTTATTAGTATTTTCTTCCTGAGATGCCTAATTGTTTTAAGAAACCAGAATCTTCCCAAATTCCTCATGGGCTCCATAATGTGCTAAATGGGCAGTCCATAAATACTTATTTATTGATTATTACTCTCTTTAGAAATGTACAAAAAATGCAGGTACTATCACAGGCTAAATATTTCTTAATTTACTTCAGTGTTATCTTAACCTCATATTTGAGCTAATATACTTGAACAGTAAAATGGAGTATTACGTATTCCTCCAAAATCAGAGATTACAAACACTTAGTTTAAAAATACTAATTTTGAGGGATGCGTGGGTGGCTTAGTTGGTTAAGCATCTGCCTTCAGCTCAGGTCATGATCTCAGGGTCCTGGTATTGAGTCCCGCATCAGGCTCCTTGCTCAGCAGGGGGCCTGTTTCTCCTTCTGCCTGATGCTCCCCGTGCTTGTGTATGCACTTGTGCGTGCGCTCTCTCTCTCTCTCTCTTTGACAAATAAATAAAATCTTTATAAATAAATAAATAAACAGATTTGGAGACTGTTTCCTCCCACAGATATTTAATCAAATATTGCCACTAACTGGACTCTGAAGTTGTTCAGTAAACATATCTAGTCTTGCTATAGCTATATATGCCCCATATATGTATGTGTGTGTGTATGTGTCTATACCCACACATATTTAGCATTTTTTTTGTATAGCATCACTAGCACAAATACTGGTGAGGAGGTAAAAGACTACAGTAAAGCAAAAAAAAAAAAAAAAATCTGTAAATTCTCTGTTTTATTTTCTTTTGCAAAGAAGAAGTTGCAACAGCTGACCCTGAGCTAGAGGACAAGGAAGACCTTCCAGCCTAATTGTTACAGAGAGCTGGAGGTTTGCATGATGAAATATTTGCTAGAAAGTAGTGAGGGAAGTATCCAGTCTGAGGCTGTGGCAGTTCAAATGGGGAGGATAGTTAGTTCTTTGCTAAAACGTCAATCCTTTTTTCTTTCTGATTCCTCAGGATGGCACAGCCATTTAAGAAGTGGTCCATTCTGGTCACAATATGAAGATATCACTCCACCACAGGTGTCAGAACTCAGGAGTGTTCACTTGATGACATCCCCGTGTAGAAGAAATAATGCTGACCCAGCAATGTGCCAAGGTCTATGGGGTATATGGGCTTTTCTTTGAGGGGAACAGAATCTGGTTAGGAGGACCTAACAGTAACAGTAGAGTTAGAATTGGAAAGAAGTGACTGGATTCTAGCTATGTTTTAAAGGCAGATCCAGTAGGATTCGCTTAAGATAAGATATGAGGTGTGTGGGGGAGGCATCAAGAAGGACCTCAGGGCTTTTTATTTGAGAAAAAATAGGGGGGCATTGGCAATTACTGAGATGGAGAAGGCTGTGGTGGAGCACATTTCAGAGCAAAGAGTTCCATTTCGGACATGTTGAGTTTGAGACGTCAGTTAGAAATCCAAGTGGAATTGCTGGGTGGCAATTGGACTTGTGAGCTGGGATTTGTGGGAGACGTCTGGACTGGAGGTAAAATTCAGAATATAACAGTGTATCAGTGACTTTTGAAGCTGTGTAATGCTGGAGATCATGATGGGAGTATGTGTGAGGAAGAGCTGAGGAGTGGAAAAACCAAAGATGGTAATTATTCTGTAGAGAAAAAAATAATCAGAAGGGGAATGGGGGTTGATGGGGCAGTACAATGTTAAGTAGAGTGATATTTATGAAATTAGAGATAACTCATTTTTCCAAGAAGAAAGTAGGACACATCAAGAAGAAGCAATAATCAATAATGAAAGACATTAAATAATTCTCCAGAGTAGGAAAAATAGTTAACCCAGTTCACAGAATAGAATGGCACACTCCAAGCAAAGTGAATGAAAACGGGCCCACACCCATTACTATTTTCAGAAAAATGTTGAAGAAGATAAAGAAACCATCCTACAGGAATTCAGATGGAGAACATAGATTATTCATTTAAAAAAGAAGGGCTATGTAGGTCTTCTTCATAAGAACACATGCCAAAAGAATGTCATAGCTCATCAAGTTCACATTACCAGCCAAAGTCACACTTAAACATATGGACAAGTGTGGAAAGACTCAGAAAATACCATTTTCCTCTTAACAACAACAAAAGGTCAAGTGTATTCTTAAGTTGCCAAGAATGATACAAAAATGTGGTGAGCAATGATACAAGGAAATACAGCAACCTAAGTCCAGCCAGTTGTTATAGAAATGACAAGAGTAATTGTGAAACTAAACAAAAAATTTTTAAACAAGACCATCTTAAAAAAAAATTGTGTATTTATAAGTAACAATTCCAGAAAAAGATTTGAGGTAGAAGATTTAAAGAGAAAAAGAAAAAAGAAAAAAGTCAGTAGGAAGACCTATATTAAAAATAAGCAAGATAAATGAATCAAAACAAAAAACCAAAAGAAACCAAGGATATAAAGTAAAATATAAGCATTGTTCTGTGTTTTTTTTGTTTTTTTTTTTGTTTTTTTTTTTTTTTACTTACAGTTAAGATGTCAGGAATTCCAGTAGGCTAGTTATCTTGTTCTGTGTATTTTTTAATGGTGGATCCAAAAACTTGGCTCTAAGAAATCTAGTATATGATATGAACAAGTGTCACAAAAAAATGTGAGATCCTTAGGGTCCATAAGGGAAACACACACACACACACATTCCAAGAGAAGTCTAACTGTTCCTGATACTGTGACCTGCCTGAAAGAATTTTTTTTCTCTTTTTGCTTAAGTTAATCGGAAAAGGAAGCATTCAGTTTCATATGACAGTATCTGTATATTAAATACCCAACAAGTTACACAGGGCTCTTCCTTTTTTGAAAATAATGTTATTTAACATAGGTTTAGGATAGTATGGTGACAAAAATGATTAACTAAAAATAACTTTACCAGAGGGTAATTTCTTCCTAATTGTGTGGTTTAGTCCTGTCATAGATTTTTGAGTGTCTTTAATAATATGTCTACTTCTGGTTATCCTCTGTAAATACTTAAATACTGTCTTTCTTTTTATTTTTTATTTTTTTTTTTATTATTTATTTGACAGACAGAGATCACAAGTAGACAGAGAAGCAGGCAGAGAGAGAGGAAGGGAAGCAGGCTCCCCGCTGAGCAGAGAGCTGGATGTGGGGCTCAATCCCAGGACCCTAAGATCATGACCTGAGCCGAAGACAGAGGCCTTAACCCACTGAGCCACCCAGGTGCCCCAATACTGTCTTTCTTAGCTGAGATATTGACAGTTCTTGAGAAGTGATTTTGAGGTTGTGTTCCCTGAAACTTGATACTCAAATGAAATAATCCAGGTTGCAAAAACCATTGAGCCCAACAATAACTTAAATGGAAAACATACTTAATTTAAAAGCTTTATTGCCCCTATTTGGAGACAAGTCTATAACAATTAACAGTTACCATTTTCTGTAATTTAGTACTATTAGCCCACATCTGCATTGTCAAAGGGAAAGTCACAAAAGACAGATGAACTAAAAGCATGCTTAATTTCTTATGATTTAAAATTTTAAATTTAGATAACTGTTTTTTTAACATTGTATTGCATTCAAATTTAAATTGTTTATACTGTCACAGAATGATAATACTTTGAGTCGTGTTTTATAATGTACATGAGCTAATTTCTATTCTGTTCCATTTCATTCCCTCTTTCATTTTGTAGAGCTAAAGTGTTTTTCCCTTCTAAACCCTCAGAATGATACCTTGTAAGATGAAACTAGGGTATGAGGAACTGCGGTGTGTTATAAACAGGTGAGGGAAAGGCATAATGTGTAGCACTCCCTCTCTCATATCAACTTACTATGGTTAGGACAATTTTAGCTTAGTCCTTGCCTGTGTTTACTCCTGGGCCTCAGGCTTAAAAACTTGTGCAGTGTGAGTTCATTCTGCCCCTTCATGGGGCACAATATTAATGAGACCCTATTATGTGTCAGGCACTGTCCCAGGCACCTGGGCGGAAGAGATATATTAAGTAGAATATGACACTATAATAAAGAAATTGAAAAATAAAGTGGATTAAACAGCACAGTTTATTTACCTTATTAAAATTTTGGATAGGTGTTATAGGTTTGGCTCAATGGCTGAGCCGTGTTGATTTAACTTCTTACTCTATTATCCTCAAAATATGACTTCCACCTCATAGACCACAAGGCCACCCCAGGTCTCATTTCAATTTTGGATTCCAGCCATTGAGAAAGGAGAAAGGCCAAGGGAAGACATGTCCCTCTTTTAAGAGCCCTATCTAGAAATTACTTGTGACTACTGCTCATACCCCATTACCAGATCATAGTCCCATAGCCACAACTAATTGCAAGTGAGCCTCTGAAATAGAGTCATTAGCTGGATAGCCATATCAAATGCAACCTTCACAGTTTCTATTGCTAAAGGAGGAAGGGGAGAATGGATAGTTTTAGATAACTAGCAGGTTCTTTATCAAGTAGTGAACAAAAACAGTCATGAATCTTGGCTTCAATGTAGCTCTTACCTGAGAATTTACTCTTTCAGACCTCATCATAGTCTGCATGCTAGGTGTATGGCCCTTTCACTCAGCCTGCCAATGTACCTCTTCCCAGCAGCCTCAACCTAAGGGCATTGAAGTGTAAGCTACAACAGAACTTAAAATATATTAGCTACATATCTTCTATTCTATCACAACAACTAGTATTTCTAAGGCTCCCACATATCTCATCCAGTATCTGCACAAGCTGGATGAATGAGGGACATTCTACTGTGAACTCATTTTAGGCAAGATATCTTAACCAAATAAGAGAATGGTGTTGCAAACAGAGCCAAGTCCATAGTAAGCATCCAATATATAATTTGATAGATTTTTGTGAAGTAAGTAATGAAAGTTAGCACAAGAACTGGATGCAGAATAGAGCAAGAAAACACAATTCGATCCAGTCCAATTTCAATGTAAACTGAGCCTACATTATTGCTGCTTTTCACTCTCTGCTCGCTGTGACATTTGTGTGCTTACCTAGTTCAGGGCTATGCATAAGAATGACCATGCACACTGACTGGGGAAAGAGGAGTCGGGAAATTGTGCACCTTCTTGATCATTTTGTCAACCTCTCTCCCCCAAAGGAGATACTTATGTAGCCCACTAACTTCACTGATGGAGTAAAATATGTCTTCATGTTTCTTTCTCTAAAATGTCTATAGGAAACATAATCTGCATGCATTTTCACAGAAGGAAAGACTCTAGAAAATAAACTTTTAATTTTATATGCTACTGTGTAAAATTCAGCCAGTGAGTCTAAGAGAGTAACAGCATGAACAGGGCCGGGGAGGGGGGAAGCTATGTGGGGAGAGAGAAGTGAAGGGAATAAAGATTGATCTATAACAATTTTATTTTTTGTTATACATAACCACTTATCCTTGTGGCATGAATGATCAATGAAGAGCTAGTAGAACTGAATACAGTGTCATACATTGAAAGCCAATTACTAAAGATATAGAAACATTAAAAAGCAACTACAACTGACTTAGTGCAAATCAGTCAGTATGAAGGAAAAACAGATTTATGCAATAGTGAAGTAATCCAAAGAACATCCACAAAATCAGAGACATAAGAATGGCCTTATACTTTAAGCTGATGATGAAAATGTTATAAATCTTATCTTCTGACATGGAAATTCTCCCAATGGTTTGAATTTTATTTCAGGAGAACCTCTATTTTTGAATTAAATGTCATAAATCTGAGAATTGTATTCACTTTTTGCCACTTGATCCACTCGGTAGTAAATTTGCTGTCAGCCCCCATGAAACGTTTCCAGCCACCCTCCGATTCATAGTTTAGGGTAGTCTGAATAGTACCCTTTCTTCTTAAAAAATGCTTCCTTGGGGTTTGTCCACACTGTCCTCTTATAAGTAGGACCTGGCATTTCTGACCTTGCTGCTGCGCTTAACATTGTTTTGGGTTTCTTGGCGTTATAACTTGACAAATTATATCTTATATGAACCAGACTTAGTTTCAGCCTGTAAGTTGTGTTTTTCTTTTTGTGGAGATAATGAAATAGACACTCTTACAAGCAAGTTTTCTCCGTTTTAAGGTTAACATTTCGCATTTAGAGGATCATCTCAATTTAGTTTTAATTTTGCTAAACTGTAAGAAAATCAAGTAAACAAGAAAAGAAAAAAATGGACAGTAACTCTGTCCAGTAGCACAAAGGTTGTGATATTCAGTTTGATTAGTAGGACACACCTGCCAAAACACAGATTTGTCTAATGCTTATGTATTCCACACCACCCCTTTGTTCCCCAAGCACCATAAATACAATAAATATCACATACAGGGCACTTTAGCTGACAGCCTACCTTATGATTAATTATGAACCAGAGACTAATGAAATGCATCACATGGAGGAAATACCAAGGATTATGTGGTCTTGAGGTGGTAGCCTTTTTGTTACTGTATTAGCCAGTATGAAGCTGTACAAGTGTGTCACATATTTCTGAAGCATCTAAGAAAACAGCTGAATTTAGATGCAAGAAATGATTTCTTTCACACTCTATGAACACAAAGCAATAATAATACAGAAAATGAGAGTAAGGGAACAAAATACAAATCGCATGAAATACAAACCATCCTACTAGCAAAAAATATACTCTTGAAAGTTGGTATAGATTGAAACCATAGGAATTGATGGTAACTCTTAAAGGAGTCCTTCAGTCTATGCTTGCAAAAGTTCCTTACCAAACTGGACACACAGACAATGCCAGGCCACGTTTGCAAGGAGTGTATGCTGTCCTCCAGCTAACTGACAGGGCATAGAGCTCCATTACAGCAACATTTGTCACCGTTACCTCTAGAGAAGGACACAACTCGGTCCAAATCTAGTTCCACCACTGTCTGA
Organism: Mustela lutreola; assembly: GCF_030435805.1. NCBI lineage: Eukaryota > Metazoa > Chordata > Mammalia > Carnivora > Mustelidae > Mustela > Mustela lutreola. The sequence goes on from NC_081293.1 coordinate 146,698,461, forward strand.
GCTTGGACAGGATATTTTATCTAATTTAACTTGGTTTTTTATTTTAAAATGGATTTATTAATATTTATCATAATATTTTGTAAGGATTGGGTGACATAGTATTTGTAGGCAGCATAGTAGTTGTTCAATTAATTGCTGTCCCTGCTGTCTTGTGGTTCGTCACATGGCACTGTCTGCAGTGGGGAGCTAAGTCCACAGAAGTGCTTGTGAGAGCTGAGGCAAAACACCGGCCAAATAAATAACATGGGATTTATCCTTTGTTATTTTTCAATTTGCCCTTTGTGTTCCCTTTGACTCGTAGTGAAGATAATGGATTTGGGGAAGAGTAAGTAAACACTTGTGATCTTTTCTCTTTAGCATTCACCCAGATTTTCATTCTGTCGATGACTGATGAGTTTTTAACAATTAAATGTGAACAAAAGAGTTGTAAATACTATGTAACACAAACGAACCAAGAGACAGGGTTTTCTTCTGTACGGATTAGCTCTCTAGGGGCTAATATGACCATAGTCTAGGTATTAACTTAGCTTGTGTGGCTCCCACTGAAACTGTTTTGGTTTCTATGGAGACTTTTGCTCTGGTTTACTAGTATATAACTGTTTCCTCACCTTTTCATTTCCTGAAATAGCACAAGTACAGTATCTAAATTTTGACTAATATAAATCAAAGCACATGCTTTCCTTTCAGGAAAGTCCTCTATTTCAACATATGTGCAGGATTTTCCTTTTTAATGCATTAGACATCTGTTATTGCTAATGGGGATAAAATGTCACATGTTAAAAACAATAAAAGTTATTAAAAGCAGTGCAAGTTTGAAATAATTTGAAATTATATTAGAAATGAATTTTTTCTTTTAATATATAGCAGTTTTCAAACATGAATATGAAAAGTACATGAAAATGAATATGCATATGACTGTGGTTTTGAGGCTCAGGCTTATCTGGTTCTAATGTATCCTTTTAAATGTTGAAGTAAACATCAAGCAATTTACACACACACACAAATACACACAAGACATATGCACATGCATTCATACATGCATTGTAATTCCTATGGGGCTAATAGGAAGAAAAATGTGGTGCTAATTGTTTAAAAATGAGGAATTTCCTTAGAAATTAGTGTAGTTTACTATGGTTATTTTTATTAGGCTTGTATATGTGTGTGTGTATGTGTGTAAATTGCGGGTGAACTCAGCTGTGTTTAAGAAGGCTCAAAACATTGTTAAAATTTCCATTTGCATTTTCCATTTCAGTGTCAATAAAATTAAAATGCATATTTGCTAAGTACTTTCCTTTTAATTTTTAACTCTGTATTTAATGGTAAATTTATTTCTTGTCTTTCTAATTAATTTCAACTTCTCTTGTATGTTTGGGAAGAATGTCAGAATACTTGTTTTATTGAAGACAGATTTATAATTGAAAAGCACTCTTTTACCAAAACCTAATGATTTCCTTCATATAAAATAATAGAAAAACTGGGAAGCTAATCAAGGCTGTTAAAAATCAGGTTACTGGATATCCTTATAGGGGAAAAAGACAATAATTGGTGGGAAGCATGAGAGGGCCTTCTAGTATGTTGATAATGTTATGCTCTGCAGAGCCAAAGAAAAATATTGCAGAATATCTTACCAAAGCACATTAAATACCTAGTTTTAAATATTTTAGAGTTAGAAGGCAATAGTTCTTACTTAAGTAATAGCATCCTGACAAACAACTAAGAATATAATTCACAATTTGTATTGCCTGGCTATTTTTGACTAAAAATAATTTTATTATTTTTTTTTGTTTTGATAACACTCAATATACATTCTCTCATCAGCTTTCAAGTCTCTAATAGAGTATTGTTAATTATAGTCATCATGCTGTATACTAGACCTCAGAATTTATTTATAACTGGACGTTTGTACCCTTTGACTAACATCTTCCCATTTCCTTTGCTGTACAACTCCCTTCAGCCACGATTCTACTCTATTTCTCTGACTTTGGCATTTTTAGATTCCACATATAAGTGAGAATATAGAGTGTTTGTCTGACTTATTTCCTGTGGCATAATGTCCTCAAAACCCATCACATTATGTAGAAGACAAGATTTTCTTCTTCTTTTTTTTTTAATGACTAAACTGTATTTCATTGTATATATTTCCCACATTTTCTTTATCCATTTGTCCATAGACACTGGGTTGTTTCCATGTCTTGGCTATTGTAAATAACGCAGTGAACATGAGGGGCACAGGTGTCTCTTCCAAATAGTGATTTCATTTCCTTCAGATATTTACCCAGAAGTAGGATTGCTGGCTCATATAATAGTTTTATTTTAATTTTTTGAGGACCCCCCCCAAGCTGTTTTCCATAGTGATACTACTAATTTACATCCCCACCAACATTGCACAAGGGTTCCTCTTTCTCCACATCATTGCCAACACTTTCCTTTTTCTTTTTGATAACAGCCATTCTGACAGGTGGGGAGGTGATACCTCGTTGTGGTTTTGATTTGCATTTCCATTATGATTAGTGCTGTGGAGCACTTTGTCGTGTATCTGTTGGCCCTTTGTAGGTCTTCTTTGGAAAAATTTCTATTTGCTTCCTTTGTCCATTTTTAATTGGATTATATGTGTTTTTGCTATTGAGTTATGAGTTACTTGCATATTTTGGATATTAACTGCTTATCAGATAGATGGTTTCAAATATTTTCTCTTATTCCTTAGGTTGTCTTTTGATTTTTTGATGGTTTCTTTTGCTGTGCAGAGCTTTTAGTTTGATATGGTCCCACTTGTTTTAAAATAATTATGTTCTTTTTCTGACTACAAGAGAATGTTAGAAGACTGGAAAAATATATACAAGTACAAAAATTACCGATTCTCCCATAGCATGTATAAAATGAACATTTATGTTTATATACATAAAGATATGCATACATACCCATATGCATTTCCACATATTCCCATATGAAACAGAAATGAAATCATGCCTTAAATTTTGCTTTATAATTTTTCATTTATGATTTATTGGAATCATCTTTCCACAGCCCAGCTTCTTTCATACCTCATCTGTTTAAGGACCACAACAATTTATTTTATTTTTTAAAAATATTTTATTTATTTATTTGAAAGAGAAAGAGCATGCCCACGAGTTGGGGGCAGGGCCAGAGAAAGAAGGAGAAGCAGGCTCCCTGCTGAGCAGGGAGCCCAACACAGGGCTCAATTCCAGGACCCAAGATCATGGCCTGAGCTGAAAGCAGACACTTAAACAGCTGAGTCCCCCAGGTACCCCTGACTGACCACAACAATTTAAAACGAGGACTTACATTTTTTTAAGGACTTATATTTTTAGTTATCTAGGTTATTTTCTCAATTTTAATATTATGAATAATACCTAGACACATCTTTTGCAATCTCATCTTTATACATAGTATTATTTTCCTAGGCTAAATTCCTACCTGTGAAATTTCTGTAAGCAAGTTGTAACAATCCACAAAATGTCCTAATGTTGTAAAATTCGGCTTAGATCTTCCCAACTAGAGCCAAAGTTCAGAGAGCTTTCTTGAATCTTTTCTAACACCTTTCTTGATACGGTAAATTACCTGAACTTCAGATAGTCTTGAATCTCTCCAAGAGGAAGTAGCTCTGCTCCCAGGGAAATTCTGTTTTTCTCATTGAGTAAATGACCCTCATCTAATCAATGAGTGTTCTGTAGGTTTCCTGAATGGCAATTCCAGACACTTTCTTTTCTACAATTTACTGGCTGCTAGTCTTAGTAATTATATTCAGGTCTGATATACTTACATGGGGCTAATATTTAGTTGATAACTGGAGTAATTCCTGGGCTTATTTTCAATATATGTAAAGACACTGATGCTCCCCTGAATTTTGGTTAAAAAAGTTAGAAATGTTCAATAATCATTAATATTATGACGTAGGAAATATTGAAGAAAGAGATGGCTATTAGTTAAAAAAAAAGCGAAACTACCAAAGTATGAAAGAAAATGAAGAAAAATGAAACCATTTCTTAAAAAAGATTTTATTTATTTATTTGAGAGAGAATGAGAGAGAGAGAGAGAGAGAGAGCATGAGAAGAGAGAGGGTCAGAGGGAGAAGCAGAATCCCTGCCAAGCAGGGAGCCTGATGGGGGATTCAATCCTGGGACTCCAGGATCATGGCCTGAGCCAAAGGCAGTTGCTTAACCAACTGAGCCACCCTGGTGCCCGAATTGAAACCATTTTTAGATTGGAGCTAGCAGTGAAAAAATATATATATGCACCATCAACTCTAAAATACAAGTGAAGGCATTCTGATATATATATATTTACATGTATGCATGTTTGCATGTATGTGAACCATACAATGGAAGGATGGGATTATAACCTAGAAAGAGAACCTCTGGAGATGTCTTGGGTAAGGACCTTGGGGTTTGCATTGCGGTATGATGCGTATTTTCATGTGGATATAATGTGGGAAGATTTTTGCTGTGATTCATTGTGTAATACTTTGAGTCCTGAGCATATTTTTAGCCTGCTTTATGTTAACTTTAGAAGCAGTTGATTGAATTTGAGTAAATGCAATATACTAATAAGGGTATGAAGTTTAATTTGTGGTTGTGTCATCTTGAAACAAAGTGGCATTCAGTATGTATATTTTAACTGAGCTCATTTGCTCTAATTTTAATGGACTTCAGTGAGATTAAGCAAGCGAATAGTGATGAAAGAATTGGTGTGGCATGTTCAATAAGATCTACAATTAACAAAACCACTTCTTGTCAAATACTTGTTAGCTACAGTTACCACATTTTTTGGTCAAAAGTATGAACCCATGGTGAGAATATTTGAAATTAAGTCTGTTCCATAAGTCAGAAAAATTTTAGTTAATTTCAGAAGGCCGTTTACCATCCCTCAAATAAACCACCTGAAGTTGAATCAAAGCTTTTAAAAGCAGTAAGATGTGACAATTATCCTAATTATCTTTTTATGTAAGGAAGAAAAAAAATTAAAATAGTGGATATGAAAAAAGAATTACCATTTTTATTTTTTAAATATTTATTTATTTATTTAGTATAAGCAATGGGGTAGGGCAGAGGGAAAGGGAGGTCGAGAATCTCAAGCAGACTCCTCACTGAGCATAGAGCTGACATGGGGCTTGATCTCAGGACCCTGAAATCATGACCTGAGCTGAAATCAAGAATCAGACATTCAACCAACAGAGATACCCGGTGCCCCCATTTTCATTTTTTAATTTTAATTTTTTTTTGGTTACCCATTTTTAAATGTTGAGAAAGTATGTGTAATTTCAGACCAACTTCATCATTTCAAAAATTCCTTTGTAAATTGCAAATAAATCAAGGCCAAAGTGTACAAAACTTTCTAAAGATTTGGTATAATTTTTTGCCAGTGAAAAAAAGATCTCTGGATAAAGAGAATAAAGCGAGGTGCCAAATTTTCAAAAAAATGTAAATGGCAGAAATAACACAGGATGTCCAAGAGTGCACTTTGAGACCTAACTTCCTTCTCTGCTGCTCCAGGGAGGATCCTTTTCTCTTTTCCTCTCTGAGTCTCCTCTGTGGAAAGCAGGTAGCATTTAACCTTCTTTGGTGCACAGGGACTCCTGTGTCCCTTAGGGAACCTAAAACAAAGCATGATTATGTACTCCATTCCTGGTTGACTGAGCTGAGTTTCAGGTTTTCGTATTTCGTGTTTGTCTAGGTCAGGAATACGTAACTGCTTAGTAATTGAGGCAGTACCACTTCTCAGTTACTATTACCAACACCACAACTTTCAAGATGAAGTTGCTCAAAAATAAATTCCCAGAGGATTTACCAATTCTGGTATCACCTTTTCATATAAAAAAAAAAACTTTATATGCAAATTTTAGAGGTTATTTTAGAAATGTAGGGTTTACAGTGACCTTCCTGACAGATAAAAGATTGTGATTACATGTTATGGACCAGAAGCTGGGTCTTTCTATACTTTAAAAACAAAATTTGCTATTGTGGTGGCAGATTAAATTTGGCACAAATGCCATGCTATTTAAAAGCTGATTCTGTTTAAGAGGAGCAATTTAATACTGTTTTTGTATGTGTTTCCATGAGCCTTTCTAAAAGGTTGAATTGTCATTTTGCTCTATATACACATTCAACATTGAAATAGCATAAACAATAACAATAACAACATTCACAAAATGTTTACTTTGTATGAGGCACTGTACTAAGCACTTTATGAGATCTCTTCTGATACTTTAACTCTGTGTTTATTACTTCTACTTCACAGACCAGGACTGGTACTGAAGCCCAGATGTTTTAAGTGAGTTATTATCTAATCCAGTAAGTGGCAGAATAAGGATATATAACTCTTCCACCACTCAAATCCATACTTGAGAATGTATCTGGCCAAGGAAGTCAGCATGAACTAAGGAACCCAGAATCAGATAATCAGTTCTTGGCTAAGACCTTCATGGGTGGAGTCCTGATTTTCATTCCAGGATACACATAATACCATGCACAAAACTTGGCTTTACTTTCACAGGAAACACTTGAAGAAAAATTGTAGAACAGGATAAGAATCAAGCACATGTGAATGTCTCCCTAAAATAATTACAATTTAATTTGCTAGGTGCTTTATATGTTGAAATGAATGTCATAGTTATTAACTGATTTTTTTTTCAGTTTTTATTTTAAAAGTAACTATAGATTCACAGGACATTACAAAAGTGGTGTAGAGAAGTTCTGTGTAGCTTTCACTCAGTTTTCTCCATTGGTTACATCTTACATAACTATGCTACAATGTCAAAACTAGGAAATTAACATTGGTGTAAGAAGATACAGTTTTATGTCATTCTATCACATACATAGGGTTACCGCAACTACGTTGCAATTAAGATACAGAACTATTCCATCAGAAATTACTGGATTTGAGTAAATGTACACTTATTTAGAAAACACATACTTAAAAAGAAATAGTACCTGGAAAAAAAAAAGAAAACACATACTTAAATGTAATGTTTAGGCCGCTGATAGACTAGAACTTCTCTGAATGAATTCAAATCATTTTGTCTCAGATTTAAAGTCACTTACCTATCCTTTCTTTTATAATATATCTGCTGTTGCAGTAATGGGTTAAAGGAGGGGGTTCTGATCTCTCTTTTCCTGTTGGGTGTGTATTGTTCCCCTTAGAAAGATGCATGGACCAGAGCTAAATGCTGACATTCAAGTATTTCAGGAATAAAAAATATTGGAGGAAAAAATGTTATCTCGTTTTTAAAAAAAATTTACTTAAAAGTACTTTGTAGAGTTCTGCTTTTTACATAATTTGTACTTTCATATATTACCATTGGTGCTAAAGGTGATGCCTTGCATAGAGTTTTTGTTGCCGTAGAATTGGAAGGGATATGATGGTGATGGTGATGATGCTGAAGACAATGAATATTTTCATAGTAGGTACCATTTACTGAATGCTGATACACCATTTACTATGCATACATATTTTAGTCAATCCTCATAAGGGCCCTACTGGGGAATAATATTATTATCCCTATTTTATTATTATTTTTTAAAATTATTTATTTGAGAGAGAGAAAGCACATGCAGGGGGGAGTGGCAGGCAGAGGGAGAACCAGGCTCCCCGCTGAGTAGGGAGCCCAATGTGGGCCTCCATCCCAGGACCCTGGGATCATGAACTGAGCCAAAGGCAGATGCATAACTGACTGAGCCACCCAGGCGCTCCTATTATTCCTATTTTAAAAATGAATAAACTGAAGGTCAGCAAGGCTAAATAAGTTGTACTAGCTTCCATAACATGATGTAATGTACTTGCAATTCAAACCCGCTTCTGTCAAATTCCAAAGCCTGTTTTTATAATCATTATGTTCACCAAAAGAATTTTGTCTCTTCTCTTCTGGCAGGATTGCCCTGAAACCACTAGAGGAAAGTTTTGGCTTTAAAATATCCATAGAAGATTATTTCAAGGCCTCTTCAAAAACTTACACCAGTAGTCCACCTTACGAATCTAATTGCAGAAACTATATCCCTTTACTACATGATAAACCCATGTCCACATTTCTGCTCCTCAGTAAAGATAAATAATACTTATGTATTTTTACCATATAATTTCTATTTAAAAACAATAACCATATACTCATTCACAAATAACCTCAATCCCTAAGAATTTGGTCTCAAATCCTTGGCTGAATATAAATCTTAGTTTTACTCTTTGTTAGCTGCTTGAGCCGGGAAAGTTGTTTAACTTCTCTATTCCATACTGTCCTCATCACTGCTAGGATAATCATAGTGTTTATATCCTAAAATTATTATTTGAACTCTAATAGTCATGGAAAGAACTTAACTCAGTGTTTAGAACATGAGTTGTCATATAAGTAAGCAATATAATAAATAGGATTATAGATATTACTACTTCTTATTATAGATATTGTTACTATATCTAGACCTAATAATTCAGTTATTTGGTTTTTCTCCTTGAGACCATTTCTAGCTTCTCTAACATTTCACTAAATGTGGGATTAAATATAACCAACATTTCACTAAACTACAGGACTAAATATCATCAGTTCAAGATATGATTGGTAACAAATACAGCTTGTGATTTTACTAAGTTTTGGAGAAATCACAAAATTATCTGCAGTAAAATAGTTGTATAATCATATTCCATTCATTTGTTCATTCAAACACATGTATTTGATGCTGTTGCCTTTTATTGTACACCAACTGTTTGATCTATTTCCAAATTCTCATAGATATTTTCCTCCCTTTTGAAGACTGGAAATTATAAAAAGCTGTCTGTAACAGCTGCTTTGAGGTCATCTACGTATGTTGACTGCAGGTGGAAATCTCTTTCACAGAGCCCTAAATAGTAGGTGGTAAAATTTGGCCTTTGAGGGAGCGGGACTCTACTAGCCTTTTGTACAATTTATCATCCACAAAGTGTGTTAAGGTGCTTTTGATCTTTGGAAATAATATCTTTCAAAGTAATGTGTTGCTTATATGTGACCACTGGCCCTCTTTAGGTATCTCAGTATCATGCTGATTTCAATGAGTGAATGTATTTTTAAGATGGTACACTGATGACTCAATTTAATAGAGAGACTCTAGATCCTTTTGAAATCCATTTGGGAGGATCGAATGAGAGGAGGTTTGTGAGTGGTGCTTTGAAAACCATAAAGCACTAAGTAGCCATATGTCATTTTATTATGATAATTTCCATCATAGTTATTAAATTTTGGTTTTGCATTAAAAGTTCTTGCTTTCTGCAAGATTAAGGGTGCGATTCTGCCAAATATTAACCATAAAGAGTTTGTAAAAATACATTCATACTATTCTTTGCATTTCCTTATATTTCTTTATGGAACATGTTTCAGGCACAGAACTAAAAATTTGGGGTCACAGAGAAATTTGTGGAAATTTATAGGCTTTGGTTTATAGAGACTTGAAGTTTTTTCCATCTCTCTGGTATTTTATTCATGTCAGTTTGCATGGCCTCTTTCCTTTCCTTATCCTCCTCTGCCAGGTTTGGTTTTGAGCTTTGGATTCAAAGAAACCCCAAAGTCAAAACAAAATGGTCAGAACTGCTGATTCTTGTTTTGCAAACCTTTTTAGTGCTGGATTCACAGGAAGAGAGGTCACTGACCAGAAACTAGGACTAACTTCACCCAGAATGTTGGCAAAGTTCAGGAACCTTTGAGTGAACTTGCCCCCAGATAGATATCTATAATAAAACTTAAACATTTTTCTACTTTATATTAAAGATAATTTAATGAAATAATATCACCCTATAAAAAGTGGTTTTAGTACTTAAATTCAGTATTAATCTACCAGTTATTTTTGATAAAAACAAAATAATTTACCTTTTGTATTAAATACAGTCTCTTGGCTTTTCAAACTGCAGGTCCAGTTTGGAAGCTCAAATGTAAAATGTACTTAAGTGTCCTCATTACCTTTGAAATTATTTTTGAGACTTGTAATTAAGAAGAGAGTTATGCTAAACTCTGCTTATCAGATTTCAAATCAGAATTTTTATAGCTTTGCTATAAACCTGCCACCATCGTGTTTTTGTGATGGAAAGGCTGATAAATGCAATAATATATACCAATTCAAGGGTTTTAATTGTATGTTCATGCAGGAATTACACGTACTAGCATAATATTCAGTTTTCAGTGCTAATTTTGCCAAAATCTGCTTTCACATTGGGCAGCCGTAAAAGATGATCGCCCTGAATAGCTGCCTATTGATGGCAAAGGCTTTGATTATTTTTACTTTCCTTGGAAAGTCTGATTATGTCTCAAATGTGATTTCATTTAGATCTTTTCTTGTTTTACGTGTCTGAATACTAATAGTAACCAGATAAGTATGGGGAACTTTGAGACCAAAAGGCAGATTTCAGTCAGTGAATTGTATATAAATAAAATTGCCTCCAAGCAGCATCTGAAATGATATTTAGATTTCAAATGTCCAAATAACTTTTAAATTTCAAAAACATTATTAGAATTTTCCAGAAGTAATTGACATTAGGATTTTTTAACTGGTGGAAGGTATTAAAAAAACAATATCTACTTATATTTTATTCATGTTAGTTTAAAAGATAAAGAATAATATAGTTTAACATAGGATGTGTTATATACTAAAAGCAGTTGTACTAAAAAGTACATTGGGGACACCTGGGTGGTGAAATTGGTTAAGCATCTGACTCTTGGTTTTTTTGGCTCAGGCTCAGGTTGTGATCTCAGGGTCCTGAAATCAAGCCCTACCTTATGTTATGCTTGGTGCTCACCCCAGAGCAGCTTGATTGGGTTCCTTTTACCCTCTCCCTGTGCCCACCACGTTCGCTCAAGCTCTCTTCCTATCTCTCTTTCTTTCTCTAATAAGTAAGTAAGTAAATAAATAAATCTTAAAAATATTACACTGACAGATGGTAACTGCAACTGTGATGAGCGTAACATAATGTATAGAGTTGTTGAATCATTATGTTGTACGTCTGAGATTCATGGAATATTGTGTGTCAACTACAGTAAAAAAAATTAAAAGTACACTAAATTTATGGATCTTAGATGAAAAGATTGAAAAAGAACTACAACTGTCACATTGCTTATAAAAGTTGGGTGTCAAGACATGGAGGTATAGTAGATTCATGTTCTAGATGCAGACGATCGTGTCTGATCTCTATGGATGATTTCATGTGAGAAATAAGTCAACCCATTTCTCAGTGTTTATAATCCTTATTTGGCTTCAAATTATTCTATCAGTACAATGATTAAGAAAATGTATTAAGGGACTTTACATTTTAAAGCAGCTTCTCAACATATAAAAAATTACAAAGAGCAAAACATTTGCACTTTAACAGATTCAAGAATTGTGGACATAAATCTTCTAGTGATAATGATGAAATTGTTTTTCCGCTTACAATCTCTAGATATTATTTACTACACTGAAGAGGTATTCACTGTAGGATATCAAGTGCTTACTAAAAATAGGACAGTATGGTTCAGAGTGTGAGGGAGAGGATTAAGGATGGTGGATGCTTGTATTTACTCTTTAGGACCCAGTGATTTTGAGGTCTTTTGTCTACAGAGTTTTTATTTTTAATTTCTGGTTTTCAAAAAAATATTGATGATTCCTAGCGTTGAATCATTTTTTAAAAACTTAACACTCATAGATTTTTCTTTCTTTCTTTCTTTCTTTCTTTTTTTTTACATGATGTTTAATTCTCAGGAGGACTTTATGTGGGAGAAAGAAGGGAGAGTCTGCAAGATCGTTAAATTTTGAACCCATTCACACTATACATAAAATATCAACACATTTTTAAACCAATTAAATAAATAACTGGATAAACATGAAGTATTGATGGAGCCACTAGCAGTCCAAAAGAAGTTGGGAAACAGAATACTGTTTAATGAAAAGTTGAGAAGTAATTAGTTATGTCCTTCCAACATATTAAAATTAGTAATTTTAAATTTATCTTTAAAAATACAGAAAGAAATGTTAGTCTCATTAGCCAAAATGTTGTCTAGAAAAATGAGTAATTTTACTTTATAAGACTGACATAGGAGTCATTATCCAAATTTCAGTTCATTTTATTAAAGGCACTAGAGAATAAAAAATGTACTCCCTGATTTTGCTGTTTTTTTTTTTTTTTTATCTTATCTAGTTACATTTTTTTCCCTTTTACCTGTGTATACAGATCGTATGGTAGAAGTAGAAAAAGTCCTGGTGAAAAGACACAGTCAAAATATGAAATCGTTTTCGGTAGGGTGGTCATTTCAGAACTATTTCAGTTCCTATAGATAGAAGAACTAGGACAAGTTTTAAATGAAGACACTTGAGAGACAAGCAAGTCACTGCAGTGCTGGTGAGCAGGAGTGTGAACTGGCAAAACCCACCTGGGAAGACAATCTGGCCATTTGTAGCCACAAACTTAAATGTTCATGTGATGAAGAAATTTTACTTCTAGTTACCTAATACCAGGAAATTACCACAGGCAGAGAAGACATTTAAAAGAATGCTCTTTGCATCATTTTTTTTTTTAAAGGAAGTATCTTACCTATCTACTTGTAAAGAACTGGCATTAAATTATGATACGTCGTTATGACAAAATACAGTAATCAGAATTATGTATGAATAGTATTTAAAGCCAGGGGAAAGGTGCTCATTCTATATTGCTGAATGGAAAAAGATCTGTATCCAAAAGTATCTCAAATTTGTTAAGCGTATTCAATTTATATCTGTACAGAAAGAAAAAAGTAGAAGGAAATAAAAATGCTAACTATGGCATTGTGAAGTGATTTAAATTTTCTTTTTTTAACTTATGTTTTCCAAACTTTCTAGGGTGAGTATATCGTACTTATTAATAAAAATGTATTATATTCCTAAAGGTAAAGAGGGAGAATTGTGTGTGTGTATTGTGTATGTGTGTGTGCAAAGGTGTGCGATGTGAAGAGGCAAAATAAAGTATTAGGATTTATCCTTTCGAACTTCTGAATTTATGGTTAGGCGGTACTTGTTAACTCAGGTTCCTCCTCACTTACCTACTCCTATCTGAACAACCCCAGTTCAGGTCGCCCACAAAGCAAAACCATGGAGTGGCAGAGGGTCCAAACTGGACGTAGGCTCTCGCCTAGGTCCTGCTTCAAACCTCCTCTCCATCATATACATTTTCCAAAGTCGAAGAATGGAGTTTTTGCTTTACCTGTTCCTAGATGCAGCTAGTAAGAAAGCTGTCTTTTCTACCTACAGCTAAAAATTGTAAAGTGCGCACTCAAACTGCGCTGCACCTGGGAAGACCAGGTCATTTTCCCGGAAGCGCAGGGGGTAAGCCCCGCTCGGTGGCCAAAGTTCGGAGAGCCGAGGATCCGGGCAAGCCCGGGAGCATTCCTGCCCTCGGAGACCGAGCTCCTTCGGTCCACCTCCGGGGTCAAGCTTTGGTCTCCTGGAGCGACCCGAACAAGGTTTCTGGTTCTGGAAATTAAGGGGAAGAGAGGCGAGAATAATGTCCCTTCTCAGAGGTCGCCTGTCCCCTGGACTCTCCTTCCGTCCTCATCTCCTTCCTTCTGTCTCTCTCTAGACAAGCCAAAGAGGATCAGACCCGAGGTCCGGAGCCCCTTGGCTTCTCTGAAGACCCGCACCCCAACGCTTTGCCAATGATTCTGTTGTAGGTGCCCCCCAAAAACGCGCGGGCGGGAGCGGCGTGCCTGCCCGGGATTGGGGATTGGGCAACACTGACTCTTGAGGCTTTAAAAGAAAAAAAAAAAGTAAGAACATCTATTTAATTTTTTCTTTCCTTCCTTCCTTCCTTCCTTCCTTCCTTTCCTTTCCTTTCCTTTCCTTTCCTTTCCTTTCCTTTTTAAAAGAAAACAGAAGAGTTTGGACTCTACAGAAGCCCCGGAAATCTGCAGTTTGGGGAGAGGATTAGCTCCTCGCCAACAGGCCGGCCGAAGCTGTGTCCCGGCGCTCGCGTCTATAGCCCCGCGCGTTCGAACTCGTAAGGCGCCCCGCCCGCCCCTGCCCCAGACTCCAATTGAGAGCGTTCGCGTGTCTATCAACTCTACGGCTGCCACTTCTTGAGGGCTGTGGGGATTTCGCAACCCTGAACCAAACTCCAGAAGGCCAGACATTCTGCCTTGAAGAGTCCCTCCTGGCCTGTCGGCCACACCCTGCTGGGTCCCGAAGCACGCCAAGCCCGCGCGCGTCCGGGAGGAGGGCGCAGACCCCTCTCTCCCGCTCCGGTTCAGCCGGTATCCTTCTTTTCGCAGCCCTCCAAGAGCTCGGTCATGAAGGAAATGTAGACGATGGCCAGGCGTAGGGTCTCGATTCGGGACAGTCTCTTCTCGTAAGCAAAAGTGGGCACCTTCCTTCGCAGCTGGTCGAAGGCCTCATTGAGGTTGAACATCCGCTTCCTTTCGCGGATGTTGGCTGCCTGGCGCTGGGCATAGGTGATCACCCTTTTCCTCTTGGGACGGCCCAGCGGGGAGGCGCCTCTCCCAGGCTCCTCTTCCTCCTCCTCCTCCTCCCCCTCGTCTACTTCGCCCTCCTCTTCTGGATCCTCCTCCTCAAAGCGTGCCAGCCTCCTGCGTCTTCCCTCTCGGAGCACAAGGTCCGGGTCCCCAAAGGGAACCCCGGGTGCGAAGTCGCAGAGGAGAGGGTGCCCAGGGGAGGCCAGGGACAGGTCTGCGACGAAGTCCAGCACGCTGGCGTCCACGCACCTCTCCTGGGCCGCCATCGCATCAGCTTGGACTTGCCTCGCATCGGTTTCTTGCAGCGAGGGGCGAGACTCCTAACAGCTCTGAATCTGACGCGGCACCATCTCCGAAAGGCCAGGGGAATTAATATTTATAACCAAGATGATAACAGGATTAGTGGCACCGATAGGGAAGGCTCTGACAATGTCGTCGTCTCGAAACTGATAGAAGAAGACAAGCTTGAGCACGCGTGGAAGTCTCAAAGGGACAGGCCTCCAATTCCGAGATCCTTTTCCATGAGCCACCTGGGACACTTTGGCAACAACCCCTAGCCTCTTACCTGCTGTGCTTTTTGTGCCTCTCCTCATCCCCGCAGCCAACTAATATTCTTCAGGCTCCTTATCTCATGTAGCTCTTTTAATTTAGCTTTGGATTTTCAAAGCGAGGATGTTTTCCACCACTCTGGCTTCTCCTTGGCTTCAGAGTAGGAGTCCTGAGTCTTGCCACCGGAGGCTGCCAATGGCTGTGAAATAAGTGCATGTGCTTTTAATGATGTCCTGAAGAGGGGCCCTGTCTGCCAGGGGTCGAGGGGAGCTGTTTGTCTGGTATCCCAGTGCAGCCGCTACTGAAAGGCAGGATCTTCCATTAGCTTAAGTAAGCACGGTAGGTGGGGGCGGAGAGCGCATTCCCCAGAGTCGCTGTTGGAACCAGCTTTCTCCTTCCAGAGCCTGGAAACAGCTCTCCTGCGGTGTTACAAACCCGACTTCTAAAGTCCGTTTTGTTGTAATCACCCTAACAACAGATACTTGAGTTTCCCTTCCCTACTTATCTCCTACTCATGTAAAGTGGAAGAAATTACTTCAGGGCAAAAGTTATGATGGCAATAAAATGGGGGGGGGGTCCTAATATTTTCTCTGAATGTACTTAACTATGTAACCCCAGCGTGGGGGGCAAAGCAAACCCTCACCACCACACACCCCCCCCCCCCGCGCGCCCAAACAAAACAACTTCAATCTCCTTTCAATAATGCGATTTACCCTTTGATAGGCCAATGGGTCGATCAGCCCTCTGTTGTGAAGTCTTTCGACTTTTAAATTGCCCATCGGTATTTGTGAACAAAGATAAATCCTCACGTCCTTCTGGCTTGTTTTCCTCATTGATTTGTGCTGCCCTACAGGACTTGAGAGTGGCAACTATATGAGTTCAATTTAAGGGAGATTTAAAAGTTATCGTTAGATCATGTTTTTGAGATGAAAGGAAATTTAAAATTTGGTATAAGAAAATGAAATTTTACTGATTTCATATTATCTTTAATATTTTAACAAAGACGGGTTCATGTTTCCTTTTTTTGCCACTGGCTATATTTACTTAATTATTTGGTGTAGGGATTTTTAAGAAGTCACGGAAGGGTAGAGTAATATATTGGAAAATCGTTTTAAAGATGGCTTAGAAGAAATAGCTGTAAAAGATGAGTAAAGAGATGCCTTGTTTCAAGGAAGAATCCCTGAAGACAATTCCTACTAAGGAGGTAAGTTGTGTTCTAGCCGTTCGGTTAGTACATTGGACAGCTCCCAGAAACAGCCTATTTCTTACAGGTCAGCACAATTTTCTTCCTAGCCTTCCCCTGTGTACTCCTAGATACTATTAAAGCAGTATCGTCTTGAAGTTTTCCTTTTCTCTCATTCATTCGTTCTTTTAACCCATTTGTGTCTGTGTTCTCCCTTGCTCTTTTGTCCTGTGGTTGATTTTCTTTTCTCTTGCATTTATTCTTTATGCTCCAATGTGCATTGTGATAACTCAGGCAGAGAAGAATTGAAATACATATTCCTGAAAGATGTTAATGAATATGAGGTCCTTGATTACGATTACCTATTGATTTTTACTCAACTTCTTTCAAAGAGAAGACTGAGAAATTAAAAAAAAAATGAATTGGAATTTCAGCAGTAGCTAAAGGATAACTAAATGGGAGAATTTTTTTTTTTGTTTTGTTTTGACAAGCAGTAACATGCTTTCTAGTTCTTGTTTAACTTAATGTGTTATTCAGTATTTGGACATATTTTATCATTGATTTTTAGTTGTTAAATATTTCTCATGACTTTTCTCTTTTAAATGCAAATGTAAATGGATTAAATACCTCATATTGTAAGAATCTAGTTTGACAACAGAATATATTAGGACAATTACTGAAGGGAAACATGAGAGATATTTAAAAGTAAAATTTAATAAAATAGGTGTCAGAAGCTATCATGGGACTTGAAACATTTTTCTTGGACTAAAATTCTTCATGATTTTATGGAAAGGTATGAATATTTCAATAACCTTATCACAAAAGAATGCAACAAAATTAATGGCACCCAATGCATAGGATTGGGTTGAAATATCAATATTAAAATATTAGGGAATTTATTTAAAATGTCTTATGTCTGTAGCAATAAAAAACATCCCCAAATTTTTAAAAAATACCCCAAAAGCTAAAAAAAATCCCAAGATTAACACTTCTGCTTATATCACAATAACTTCAGTTTATCCTACAAGGTTCTAATCATGGTGACACAGATAGAGCAAAAATGTTAAAATCTAAGTTGTAATGATTCACTCTATTTTTTGTTTATAAATGTGAAACAGAAATAAGTGAAATTGTTTTTCTCTGCTTATTTTGAAACATCTCTAATTTTCAAATAATTTTTTTGGAGGGGCACCTGAGTGGCCCAGAGGTTAAACATCTGCCTTTGGTTCAGGTCATGATCTCAGGGTCCTGGGATGGAGCCCCATATGGGGGACCCCCTGCTTCTCCCTCTCCCTCTGCCTACTGCTCTGCCTGCTTGTGTTCTTTCTCCCCCTTCCTTTGGCAAATAAATAAATAAATAAATAGTTTTTAAAAAAAATTTAAAAAAATGGTTTTGTGGATATTTGATTTCACAGTAAATATACATAGTAAATGTAGTAAGTTTATATAAATGACATGAAACAGTTCATCCCATTGGAAGGAACCATTAATCCTCATTAAACTTATTCATCTTGTTAAAGTATTTCCAAAGGAAATCAGTACCTTTTCTGCCCTTAGAAGCTCCAGGAAAAAA
The DNA here is from genome assembly GCF_030435805.1 of Mustela lutreola. Lineage (NCBI taxonomy): Eukaryota > Metazoa > Chordata > Mammalia > Carnivora > Mustelidae > Mustela > Mustela lutreola. The sequence goes on from NC_081293.1 coordinate 146,716,206, forward strand.
TTTCAAGAAATATAAATATCAATTCTAGGGTCTGTCTATACTTAGAGTTAAATTCTTGCTTACCTTCAAATTAATTTCTTGCTATTTTACTTATAATCCTGAGTTCAAATGAAAGTAAGGACTCCTCAGAATGCCGTCGTTTAGGGATTGGCAAACTTTCTCTTTAATTGGCAAAATAGAAATGTAGGCTTTTTACAGGTTGTACAATCTCTGTGGAACTACTTAGCTTTGCTTTTGTAGTATAAAGGTAGCCATAGACAATATGTAAATGAAAAAGAATGGCTGTGGTCTGTGAAACTTTATTTACAACATCAGGTAGTGGGCTGGATTTAACTGTTGAACTGTAGTTGCTGACTCTGCCCTATTTAATATGCCTGTCTTCACATTCCTTCGGATACCTCTTATGGGGATTTGCTAACATAAGGCATTCAAGCATGTAAATGAATATCTAGTTAGTGAGCACATATCTTGTTTACATTGAATATGTGTGTCAGGAAGAGGGAAAGGAGGTGTAAAAATGCTCCTGAAGCAACTGAATCTGTAGATACTATCACTGCAATTACACTGAGGTGTGTTATAGAGTAAGAAGAGGCTCTGCAGAGGAGGCATACATACCAGGCTAACGATACCCTTGCCCAGACTGAAGGCATATTTCTCATCACTGAAAGAAAACAAATATAAAATATGACGATCTGCTCTTTACTTTTGTTTATTAATTTATTTAAACGTTATTTATTTGTTTGACAGAGACACACAGAGAGAGGGAACACAAGGGGGAGTGGGAGAGGGAGAAGCAGGCTTCCTGCTTAGCAGGGAGCCTGATGAGGGGATGGATCATAGGACGCTGGGATCATGACCTGACCCAAAGGCAGATGCTTGACGACTGAGCTACCCAGGTGCCCTGATGATCGCTCTTTAAAATATAAGCATTACCAGTTTTGGGGTGAATTACATTTCACTAGGAATAAGTAAGGAAGAGGCAAAATTCCTGAAAGGCAGGCTTCTACTTTGTGATGTGCTCCTAATCGTCAATATTTATTCAATGAAGGTGATGTTTCAAGAAATTTATCCTTTCTACTCTTATTTCCAACTGTACTGCCACTCCCCCGCCCCCCCATATCTGTGGCAGAAAATGCTTAGCATTCTGCAGTATCTACTTACCCTTTTTCCTTTTAGTAACAGACCCACCCACACATATGTTAACTGGGCACATTTCTGACCCACTGCATTTTTGCTGAGCATGTCTAACCCATGACCATAGAGTAAATGAGACATAATATGTGCAAGTTCAAGCTGGTCTTTGGAAATGCAACTTTTCCCCTTCCATTTGGTCTTTTGTTCTCTTCCCCTATCCTGGAATGTGGGTTCTTTGGTGGAGAGCTAGCACTGACCATGTAGATGAGGACAACACCCAATGGCAAGGGCTAGGAGACTTTTTTCTATACAGGGCCAGATAGTACCTATTTCAGGTTTTGTAGGCTATGTGATCTCTGTCACAACTACTCAGTTCTACCACTGTAAGGTGAAAACAGCCACAGAAAATACATAAATGAATGGAGGTAGCAGCGCTCCAATGGAATTTTACTTGCAAAAGTAGGTGGCAGCAGAATTTGATTCTCAGGCTGTAGTTGCTGAATCCTGCCCTAGGTAATGCAGGGCAACAGAAAGCTGTTACTTGAAATGCCCTAACAGAATAGAGCTGTACCTCTCAAATTCAGCTTAATATATAAGAAAAAAATATACTTCCAGTGTATCTCAGAGCTCTTTATTTATTGGTGTGTTTTCTGTTGATACCCAAAAAATTAGACAATGATTTGAAAGATTGAACAGATAGATATGCTATTTTTATTGTTATTATTTTTTTTTCAAATTTTTATTTAAGTTCTGGTTAACATATAGTGTAATATTTGTTTCAGGAGTAGAATTTAGTGGCTCATCACATATAACACACAGTGTTCATCATGTCAAGTGCCCTCCTTCATACCCATCACCCATTTAACCATCCCCCACCCTCTATCAACCCTCAGTTTGTTCTCTGTCATTAAGGGTCTCTTATGGTTTGTTTCCCTCTCTCTTTTCCTCTTCCCCTCCTTCCCATATGTTCATCTGTTTTGTTTCTTAAGTTCCACGTGTGAGTGAAATCATATGGTATTTGTCTTTCTCTAACTGACTTATTCTGCTTAGCAGAATATACTCTAGCTCCATCCATGTCATTGGCAAATGGGAAGATTTCATTCTTTTCAATGGCTGAATAACATTCCATTGTGTGTGTACGTGGGTGTACATATTTATAAGTATATATACAGATATATCTGTACATATAGACACGCGCGCGCGCGCACACACACACATACACACACACACCTTTTCCTTATCTACTCATCAGTTGAGGGACATTTGGGATCTCTCCATAGTTTGGCTATTGTTGATAATGTTGACATAAACATCAGGGTGCATGTACCCTTTCGAATCTGTATTTTTGTATCCTATGGGTAAATACCTAGTAGTGCAATTGCTGGGGGTTTTGGGTAGTTCTATTTTTTAACTTTTTGAGGAGCCTCTATGCTGTTTTCCAGAGTGGCTGCATCAGGTTTTGTTCCCACCGACCAGTGCAAGAGGGTTCCCCTTCTTCTGCATCCTCACTGATACCTGTTGTTCCTTGTGTTGTTGATTTTAGCCATTTTTACCAGTGTGAGGTGATATTTCATTGTGTTTTTGATTTCTCTGATGATGAGTGATATTGACGTATCTGTTATCCATCTGTATGTCTTCTTTGAAAAAAATGTCTATTCATGTATTCTGCCCATTTCTTACTGGGTTATTTGCTTTTTGGGTGTGATATGCTACTTTATATCTATTTTAAAATATTTATTTATTTATTTATTTATTTATTTGAGAGAGAGAAAAAGAATGTGTGTGTGCAGGGGGAGGGCATGGGAGAGGGTAAGAGAAACTCAAACAGATTCTATGACCCTGAGATCATGACCTGAGGGGAAACCAAAGGATGAAGGCTTAACCGATTGTACCACCCAAGCAACCCTATATCTTTTTTAAAGTATCACTTATAAATATGGCTTAAAGTCAGATATTAATTTTTTTTGTCTCAGGTTTTTCCTCTTCACACAAAATAGTTCCACTACGGTTAGCCTTTGGAATAAATATATTTTCCAAATTTTCTATTATATTAGATCTTACATTAGCTGTTGTTTGAACCCTTTCCAAAGTCTTTTTGAAAAACATGTGGAAAACTAAAGAGGTGTGAAGAAAAATCCCTCAGGATGTTATAAACTAATACCCCAAATAATTTCCTTTTTCATCTCCTTTCCTATACTATATTTTTGCACATTATTTTTAAATACGACTTTCTTTTGTAATAAACATTATAGATTTGATAGTCATCCTTAACTCCATAAGTTCTTTGTATATTTGGAGATTAAAGACTATACGTGTGACTTTGCAATTTAATAATTTTTCAAAAGTTTTTCATGTTATACTATTTATTTATGATATGGGGAAAATATTAAGTTGAAACATATGTAACTTCCAAAAATCAAACCATTTTTTAACCTTAAAAAAATGGACAATTTGATTTGGCTTAACTTATTTAAAGACACTCCTACTTTATAAGAAAATGAATTATATTTAAAATTAATGTTACATATAAGAGTGTACTACGTGCATCAATATATAAAATTATAATCTGTTATTCTATTATACACTAAATGCATTGCACACTAAATTAAAAATACACTATACAATTTTTTCAACAAATTTTTATTGAATACCTATAACATGCTTGACCCTTGTGGCATTGATGTAGGAATCTGATATGTATCAGTAAACAAGTTGGAAACACAAAAAAATTCTTTCTGGTGTTAAGGGTGGTAAGTGCTATGGGAAAAAATTGCTTAGTATAAGTGATATCATGAATACTGAAAGTTAGTGACAGGTTGCTATTTTATTTATTTATTTAAAGATTTTATTTATTTATTTGAGAGAGAGACTCAGAGAGAGCACAAGAGGGGAGAAGGTCAGAGGGAGAAGCAGACTCCCTGGGAGCCCAACACTGGACTCGATCCCAGGACTCCAGGATCTTAACCTGAGTGGAAGGCGGTTACCCGACCAACTGAGCCACCCAGGCACCCCACAGGTTGTTTTTTACATAGTTATCATGTAACAGTCTGATTGGAAAGTGATATTTGAATAAATATTTGAATGCTCATGAGAACTCATCTCTTATATTCCCCCTTTCCTCACTCTGCTTTAGCTATGCTGGTCTCTTTGCTGTTCCTCAGACATGTAGGCACATAATCTGTCCCAGTGACTTTGTATTTCTGTTGCATCTGACTGCAAAACTCCTTTCTTAGATATCCACATCACTCTCACCTTCTCTTCCTTCAGGCCCCTGGATGATGCTGGCTTATCAGAGAAGCACTCCTGATCATCCTATATAAACTAGTACTTCCTCTCTCTTGTACTCCCTAACCCTCTTGCATTGCTTTATCTTTCTCCAAAGCACACAAAACATCTGGCACAGTGTGTATTTATTTCTTCACTTATGTACTTTCAGTTTCCCTCATTAGAATATGAACTCCAGTGGTAACCATGGAAGTGCACGGACTACATTTCTTTTTCAGCTACAAGGACTGCAGTTAGCCAACACGCTCCATCCTCGGTGCCTTAGGAGTCACTGCAGCATTCGAGGTGAGGCTATACTCTTTCTGGTTAGCCTCAGCACAAAAGGAACTAGATCCTGGCCATTTCTACCTAATGTGGGACTTCCTAATAAATGATATTTGCTCCCTAGTATGTTTGCAGAGCTTTTTTTTTCAGGTCTGCATCATAGTTTGATGTTTTTACCGTGTTGTCTTCATTCCTCCTCTCTTTCCCCCCACAGATGTCATATAAGTATTATGGCCTCAAGCTCTTGGCAGCTCAATTCTGTTCCCCCTCCCTCTTTAACTTTCACAGGAGTCACCTGTGAGTAATCAAGGGGAGTTACCCCTCCTAAGAAACTCTAAGACAACTATAAAAACCCCACCATTAAAAAAAAAAAAACAAACCCCCCACCATTTTGCAATAATATTAATAATAAATGTTTTTGAATACTTACCACGTATTAAATGCTGTGCGTATATTATTTCCTTTGATACAAGAGCCTTATGCAGAAGACTCTCTAAAATGCTTCCCACTAACTCATGTCTTTATATTTCTGATATCAGCACAGAGTCTAACACAATTATTTCTTTGATAATTTTCAGTCCGAAGAATTGCATGTTCAATTTCATTTGCATTGAGTTTGGATGTCTTTTTTTTTTTTTTTTTAAGATTTTATTTATTTATTTGACAGACAGAGATCACAGGTAGGCAGAGAGACAGGCAGAGAGAGAGGGGGAGGAAGCAGGCTCCCTGCCAAGCAGAGAGCCCGGTATGGGGCTCGATCCCAGGACCTTGGGACCATGACCTGAGCCGAAGGCAGAGGCTTTAACCCACGGAGCCACCCAGGCGCCCCGAGTTTGGATGATTTTAATCACCTTTTTTCTTCAGTGAAGGATATTGTATTGGGTTCACTAGATATTTTCATTAAATAACTTTCTTTAAGTAAGGATACCAAGGGTATCATTTAGATTTATTTCTGTCCCATATTATCTCTTCTAAATTTAAGTGATTTACTTAAGCTTAAAAATGCTGGCTGTTTCAAAACTAACAAAGTGAAACTTTGAAGTGAAATGGTTCCTAACCATTTTCCTGTTTCTTGACTCATCAGCCTTCCTTGGGCAGGATTTTCTGGTTATCCTGCCACTGTCTTTAGCCTCTTTGTGGCTTCTTATAGCTATCATTTGAGGATTATGGAATCTCCATATTGGTTAGTATCATGGATGGAGAAAGCCATCATCATGGTGGAAGCCATGACTGTCATTATCTCTGTGGGTCCTGAAGGATGATGACTCTCCAGAGCACTCTCACAAGTGTTCATCTATGGCAAGAGAAAATTCCAATTTTTAAAATAAATTTTCTTTCATCCCAACCAAGTGGTATTAATATCATACCAGTTATCTTATTTGGCAAAGTGGTTTGTTATACACTTTTGTTTTCTTCTTTCTAGACCTCTATCCATACATTCACTCCGGGTTTCACTTTTGTCTTTTAGGGCCATAACGGCTCACCCACATACTACTAACTTAAAGGACTTTTTTATTTTTTTTTTAAGATTTTATTTATTTATTTGACAGTAAGAGACAGTGAGAGAGGGGATCCAAGCAGGGGGCTTGTGAGGGAGAAGCAGGCTCCCCTTTGAGCAGGGAGCTTGATGTGGGGCTCAATCCCAGGACCCTGGGATCATGACCCAAGCCAAAGGCAGCTGCTTAACAACTTAAGTCACCCAGGTGCCCTAACTTAAAGACTTTTAAAATTAAGTTGCCACACTAGTCTCCATATCCATTGATCTATTCTCAAATCTCCTCACACCTTATGTCAAAAATGTACACAGTCCCGGCTTATCTCTTTATTTCTCCAGGCTTTAAAATTTATTCTCTGTTACTCCTACCTGGGTTTATTTAGCTTATTTATGATTATGCACTATGGTTTGCTCTGTTATTCTTCTCTATGGCCAGTTGACTTTGAAGTGGCTCTTGGGACCATTATCTCCAGATTGGTTATCTTCAGTTGGAATCCACTAGGAAGTGTATGATAAACTTCTTTCAGTTCATTACAAGGTACTGTTATAATATGCTAGACAATTGAAGATAGCAGGGAAGATCAGAAACTAGAGTTAAATTGTTAAGATCCTGGAAAAAAGGAAAATGGTCGAGTATTTTTTAAAGTTTCTGACAATTATCTGTACTCTATAGCTTAAAAAAATTTTTTTTTTCATGATTTGTTTTGTTCTAACTGTAGCTCACAGTGTGGTAACTTTGACCTTGTTTGGATATCAGGTTTGAACTTGGCATGCTATGGAAAGTATATGGAAAGTGTGAGCTGGTTCAGTGTTGCCCTTAGAATAAAGTAACAACACTGCGAGCAATATCTTACGTTGTTAGCCATTGTCAATTTGCGTTCTCTCATCTGTGAAGAAACATGCCAAACACACACAATATTATAATGGTTGGGTCTCTAAGGCCTTAGACTTTTTCAGCGTTCCATATTATGCCTTTTCACCTTTTTTCTTTCTACCCATTTTGCTCCTCTTCTTGCCATACTTTTACTCACGGACTCTCAGATCTCATGATCAATATCCCTTTCCGCTAGGCCAATATATGGCTCGCATTATGATATTAAAATAAAAAAAGGTGACCCACTTTTGAATTTTGTAGGTCCCAATCCCACTGCGGCTCGCCCGGGGGGCAGCACTCTTGGGACGCCCGCGCATGCCCTCTTACGTGCTTTGGTCTCGGCGCCGCTCGTAGGGCAAAGCGCGCGCGGGTGGAAGAGCTCCTCCTCCGCCTAGCAGGCGCTGCTCCCGCGGGGCAGGTAAGCCAGGTTGAGGGAGACCGGGAGCTGGGCGGGGCTGTCGACCCACCCGGGCCTCGTGGCCGTTTTGGGACTGAGGACTTTCTGGACAGGGGCGCCCACCTCCCGGCGGACCGCACTCGGTCCGGCCGCACACTGGTCGACTCGCTCGGTACGCACCGGCCAGCCCCCGGATTTTGGCAGGGGTCTTCAGGTGGCTTTGGGGGCGGAAGTGCGGGGGTCGAGACGGGCTGGGGACTTCCGGTTACGGCGGAGAGCTTCTGTTGGTCAGGCCTGCCCCGGTGGTGGCGGCGACCGCACCGCGCCGTCGGGGTCCCCCGTGCCTATGGTGGGCGGGGTGGGCAGGGGGGCGGGACATGAGACGTCGTCCGCGGGTCGCGGCGGGAACCCCAAAGCCCTCCGCGTGCTGGGTCAAGTCCGCGGAGCCGGGGGGCAGCAGGCGGGGGCCCGAGGGGTACAGGGTGGATTGGGACTCGCAGACAAACGTGGGAGGCGGCTCCTAGTCTCCCGGGACACCGCTCCCGGGACTAGGCGACGGAGCTTCCAGGGGACGCAGGTGCTGGCGCCATGGGCACTGCTTTGCGGTGCTCAAACTCGCTGGGCGAAAGCAGGTTCGCGTTGCTCGTGCGCGCGCCGGCCTGGGGCGGCACAGCAGGAGACCACGGGGCTTTAGGCGTGGCGGTGGGCTGTGGCGGCAGCACCTGCCGGAAGGAGTCGGACCGGGATTGGTCCGTTTCCGTGATGTGGAAGCCCGCCTTGAAGGGCAGTGAGGGAGCGGTCATCCTATGGTACAATACTTTTGAGAACTTACTATATATTGTGCATCTGGTGTTTACCTCTTGTCTATGTCTTTTCTCTTTCAAGGTATGCGTTCGAGTCCCGCTTAAGTATTTCTCTTAGTATGTCCCAGTCCAGATCAAGGCGTTTTCTGGCATTTAAGTAGTCAGTTTCACTTTTCATGAATACCCAGAGGGAGAAGCTCTTTTTTCTGATAAGATAGGCGGTGAGTAGTACCCGAGTAAAGCAGTGGATTATTTTTACCTTAGTACAATATTAATCTGGAATGTTCCGTTTTAGGGTCTTCGTTCTCTAACAAGAGAAGGTTGATTTCAATGAATGTTGGAATCATTGTGGAATGAAGTCCTACATTTATATCTTAAAATAGGCCATCTTCAGAATCTTATTTAAAGTTATGGAAAACTAAAGTTCATAGGGTGCTACTAGAGTCTTGAAGGAATCAACTGAGACTTTTTGTAGTAACAGTAATACAAAGAAAACACTAGTATTTAGGAAGAGCACGAGGCCTCTCTCTAGTCCCCATCTTACTTTACAAGGGGAAGTAGTTTCTGGTGCAGATTCTATGACATTTTATTGGATCAGAGTCCTAGTGGATACAGCTTGCATAGATGGAACTTCTGCTCACTTTGGTTTCTTCTTCTTCTTTTCTTTCTTTGTGGAAGTTATGAAAGTTATGGAGCATTCACATGTCACCCTGCTTCTGATTTTCCTCTCCTGACTCTGTGTTTTATTTTTCCTCTGCGACTGGGAATCTGTGCTTAAGACAGGCCTTAAACGTATCAGAAAAATACGAAGCTTCACCATCTATCTCAGAATGACCTGCTCGTTAAAAGACAGATTTCTGGACCCACCCTTGAGTTATGGAATGACAGTATCTAATGGTAGACAGAGGTTGCCCTGTCCGGTATATTGTTATATATGCTAAAGATTTTGGTTCATGGGTTAAACCTGAGAGTGGTTCCCAATCCTGTCTACATCTCGGAATTGCTGTAAATTGAAAGCGATTGATAATGTGATAATATCCCAGAAAAATTAAATCAGCACTTGAATTCCCCAGGTGACTCTAATGCACTTACAGTTGAATTCATGGATTAGGAAAGCAATATTGCCGAAATAGTGAAGTCTTACTTTGATTTTACTTTCTTTCTGACCACATGTTATGTGAGTTTAATCAAAGTTAGATTCCTAATAGAATAGTTCAGTCAACAAGAAGAAAGATGAGATGCATTTAGAATCCATAATAACATAACTGGAATATTTGTGTTGCACTGTTAGCCTCTGAAACTTTATGTAAGTTGTACATATAAAGATGTGATCATCTTAAAGTCAAGTTAGATAGATTTTGTATTAAAAAATGGAGTAGGTTTTTTTAAAAAAGATTTTATTTATTTATTTGATAGAGAGAGATCATAAGTAGGCAGAGAGGCGGCGGGGGTGGTGGTGGTGGTGGGGGAAGCAGGCCCCCTGCTGAGCAGAGAGATGGATGCGGCCTTGATCCCAGGACTTCAAGGTCACCATGACCTGAGCTGAAGGCAGAGGCTTAACCCACTGAGCCACCCAGGTGCCCTGGAATAGGTCTTTTAATAATAATAACAGCTAACATTTGTTCAATATTTTTATTTTTTTTTTTTTTGAAATGTAGTTGAAATTCAGTGTTATATTAGTTTCAGGTGTACAACATAGCTCTTTGACAGTTCTCTATGTTAAACTATGCTCACCATGAGAAGGGTTGTTACCATCTGTTGCTATATGACATTAATTACAATATTATTGACTTTATTCCTCACACTGTACTTTTCATCCATGTGACTTATTTTATAACTGGAAGTTTGTACCTCTTAATGCCCTTCACCTATTTGTCCATCCCCCCAAACCTTCCCCTCTGTCAATCATCAGATTGTTACTGTGTTTATGATTCTGTGTCTGTTTTGTGTTTTAGATTCCACATGTTAAAAAATCATATGCTCTCTTTCTCTGGCTTATTTCACTGAGCATAATACCCTCTAGGTTCCTTGTATTGTCACAAATGGTAAGATCTCATTCTTTTTTTTACACCTGATTAATGTTCCATTGTACGTATTTATCATGTCTGCTTTAGCCATTCATCTTTCTATGAACATCAAAGATTCCCTGAGTTTTGTAAGTTAATGGTTAAAGTATCACTTAAATTAAAAAAAAAATTCTTTACATCCATCTTATCTACCTTTCAAGTGTTGGGAATCTGATGCTTAAAGGCCTGGTTACCACAACTGATTCTGGGTGTTTTCTTTCACTCTTTTATGGCCAAGACATGATTAATACTTAGATTAATGTGCTATGTTTGTGTATCAGATCATCCTCTAAATGACTTTCAGGGGTATGGTGAATCATTTATTTTTTTTTAGTTTTAGTTTTTTTTTTTTTTTTTTCCCGATTTATTTATTTATTTGAGAGAGAGAGCAAGCAAGTGTGTACAAGCAGGGGGAGTGGCAGAGGGAGAAGCAGGCTCCACGGTGAGCAGGAAGCCCAACCCAGGGCTTGATCCCAGAAACGCAGGATCATGACCTGAGCAGAAGGCAGACTTTTTTTTTTTTTTTTAAATCTGAGCTTCATGCTGCAACCCAGATCAATTTTTTTTTAAAGATTTTATTTATTTATTTGACAGAGAGAAATCACAAGTAGTCGGAGAGGCAGGCAGAGAGAGAGAGAGGGAAGCAGGCTCCCTGCTGAGCAGAGAGCCCGATGCGGGACTCGATCCGAGGACCCTGAGATCATGACCTGAGCTGAAGGCAGTGGCTTAACCCACTGAGCCACCCAGGAGCCCCAGAAGGCAGACTTTTAACCACCTGGGTCACCCAGGCATCCCTGGTGAATCATTTCTTAGTGGAATCTGGTTTCAGTCATTATACACACACAGTGTACTGAAGGATGTATATTCACTTGTATAGTTACTGAATTGTCGTTTATAAATTTTAAGTCGGTGGTGATAATTTTATTGAACTTGAGCATTTGTTTCATTGATGTGATGTAACTTTTTGGTTTTTAAAACAATGTTAATTTAGGCTGAGGGGAAAAATCAGTAGTTGTTTTATAATGCAATTTTTGAATCAAATAGGTAAAACTAAATTTCAAATTTTAGTACACAATATATTTTCTTCACCGTAGAGCTTGATATCATAAGAATATTCTCCATAAAGGGAAGTGGAAATGCATCAGTCTCTTATCATTTTGCCTTCATTGATAAATAATTAGAGTCATGAAGATGTTAATTTGCTTTATTTGAGTATTAATCAGTTTGTTGTCATTAATCTATTCAATGCTTAAATAGGCTAGGGTATAAATCAATAGATGGATAAGATTTTTATAATTAAGATGCTAAACTTAATCAGAATGATGTGGCTTGAAATAATTCTAAATGTAGTCAGAAATGACTTGCATAATATAGAAGGTATTATAAAGTAGTATAGTAAACATACTTAAAATACATAAAACATTTTGAGGGATGAGTAATATTTTAAGTTTATAAGAAAATCATCTATAACTATGATCGAATTGAGAAATGGGGTTGGCTTAATAGATTGACTGTGGATAAATTGTGAGGCTTTAAAACTAGATAAAGAGATTTTTGTTCTGATTTCAAACCCCATTTTAGCACATCTGCCCAAACCTCATATTGCTTTAAATCAATACCTGCAGTTATCTCCAAAGTCCTTAAAATTCACCCTCATCTCCTTTAGCCCATGGGCCATATTATTATCATATTATTACTCTTTAAAACAAAACCTTCAATTTGCTCAATATTTAATTTTGTTATTCATATAATATGAACTCTATTCCCTGTACCATTGAAAACTTTCCATATTCCTCTATCTTCTAATGTACCATTAAACCTCACATGCTCTCTCTTAACCATGTAAGGAATATGCTTTCTTTGTTCCTGATTATTTGCCTTTGGTCACAGTACACTCTGAACCTTTCATCCTATACCCCTGTCTTACTCCAAATGTTTCACATTTCCTAACTGGTCTCTGAATTTCTTACCCCACTATAATGCATGTCATTTTTTACTCTGTAACTAAAAGTGATTCTTTTCAAATTGCAAATCTAATCACAGCTATCCTGTTTATAACCTCTCAGTGACTTTAGTTATTCTTAGGAGGGAATTAGAAATCCATTATATGACTTAGGTCTTTATTAATCTCATCTCTGTCATCTTCTTCAGGCTCATCTCTTACCTTTTCTCTTTATTCTGCACATTCTTTGGGTATTCTTTGAATTCCAGGGATAGACCACGGTTAGCCTCTAGCTCTTTTGGTGTGAGATATTCTACACACCCCTGGTACCACATCCTTCTGTTCCCTCCCCCCCCTCTAGTTCTTCAGGTAGGAAATAATGACAGATATTATATTGTTAGTTCTCTTAAAAAAGAAAGAGTAGGGGCACCTGGGTGCTCTGTAGGTTAAGCGTCTGCCTTCAGCTTGGGTCATGATCTCAGGGTCCTGGGATTGAGCCCTGAATTGGACTTCCTGCTCAGCGGGAAGCCTGCTTCTCTCTTCCTCTGTCCCCCAGCTTGTGCTCTCTCTCTCTCTCTCAAATAAATAACTAAAATTAAAAAAAAATAGTAGAGGACTTTTGGGCAAGGTGGAGCAATAAGGACTGAATTTGCTATTTAAAACAAAAAATGAGGGATGCCTGGGTGGCTCAGTTAGTTAAAACAAAAAATGAACAAAAAACATATGAAACATCTCAGGTGGTAGGATTTATTTCAATGTTTGTTTGTTTATTTATTTATTTATTTGACAGAGAGAGAGAGAGAGGTATTACAAGAAGGCAGGCAGAGAGAGAGGGGGAAGCAGTCTTCCCGCTGAGCAGAGAGCCCGATGGAGGGCTCTATCCCGGGACCCCAAGATCATGACCTGAGCCCAAGGCAGAGGCTAACCCACTGAGCCACCCAGGTGCCCCAGGTGGTAGGGCTTTAAAGCAATCCTCAAGATTTTTGTATCACACAACCTGTGATTGTAACATTGGCCACCGACCTATCCTCATGTATTTCTTCATCAGTATAGTTAATTTATGTGTAGAGAAATATAGTGCTCCTCAAAATGGATCTTAGGCTTAAATGTAAAAACCTAAAACTGCAAGACTTCTAGAAAAAAGTAAGAGAAAATCTTTGTAATCTTTAGTTATCCAAAAAATTTCTGAGATTTGACTGTAGAAACATGATTCATAAAAATACTAAATTGATAAATCAGACTTAATCAAAATGAAAACCTTTGATTTTCAAAAGGCATTCTTAAGAGAAAGAAAAGACAAGCCACAGGGCTAGGAGAAACTATTTACAAGCTACATATCTAAACACATAGGAAGTATAGTTAGAATATATTAAAAATACTTTCAGAACTCAATTGTTAAGAAAACAAACCACACAATAAAAAATTTGGACCTAGAAAAAATTTGGACAAACACTTTAATAAAGCAAATATATTTGTGATGGAAAACTAAGAGGCTCAACATCATTAATCAATAAGGAAATATAAATTAAAACCACAATAAGATACTATATACCTATCAGAATGGATAAATAAGAAAGATGAAACTTTACCCTGGGGCTAATAATATATGTTAATAAAAAATAAAAAATTAAAAAAAAAGTTGAAACTGAAACTCATATTATGCCATTTGGAATGTAAAATGATATGACTATTTTGTAAAATAATTTAGCAGTTTCTTAGAACGTTAAACGTATGCTTACCAAATGAGTCAACTATTCACTCTTAGGGTACTTACCCAAAAGAAATGAAAGTATATGAATTGCACATGAATATTCATAGCAGCTTTACTTTAATAATCCCAAAGTGGACAAATCCAGATGTCCATCAATAGATGAATGGATAAACAAACAGTGGTATATCTAAACAATGGAATAATACTCAGTAATAAAAAGAATGGATTATTGATACTCACTACAACACGATGGATCTTAATTATCTGAGTTAGCAAACACAGAACGAAAAAGAGTACATAGATTATGATTCCACTTATATAAATTTCTGGAAAATACAGACTTGTCTATAATAACTGATGCAGGTCAGTCCTGGCCAGTGAATGAGGGCATGTGGTTGGGAGAGAGGACTTGGAAAACAATATAAAACTTGGTGGTGATAGATATGCTTATTATTTTGATTGCAGTGGTAGTTTTACATAGATGTACAGCTATGTGAAATCTTGCTAAATTGTGTTTAAATAGGTGCAGTGAATTATATGTCAGTTACATTTCAATAAAGCTTTTACAAAAAAAAAAGGTAACAAAACCCACACGTGTACATATAATAGAGTATCTCTAATAAGCAAAACTCCCCTTGAGCTACTTGATGGGAGGTGTGATTACTCAGAATACTGATGGTACACACCAAAAAGTGAGAATTACAGACCAGTGGGTTTGAACAATGTGGCTGTTAGTGGCTTGAGAATGGACCTGGGTTCCTGAGGTATAGACTTGGAATTCCTAAAACCTTAAAAGTTGTTTTATCAGGGACCCCTGGGTGGCTCATTCTGTTAGGCATCTGCCTTTGGCTCAGGTCATGATCCCAGCGTCCATGTTGGGCTCCTTGCTCTTTAGGGAGCCTGCTTCTTCCTCTGCCTGCCACTCCTTCTGCTTGTGCTCTCTCTCTCTTTCTGACAAATAAATAAATAAAATCTTTTTTTTTTTTTTTTTAAGTTGTATTATCAGCTTAGAATTCTGGCCCATGATGTCCCATTATACATTCCTTGAAATCAGTGTCCTGGTTTTGTGCCACCAGCAACTCATTGAGATTGCTTGGTACACTATTGTTTAAATTATGTATATAACATTGAATGTGGGTAGAGCATTGTGAAATCCAGTTTGTAATTGCTTTAACTGATTTTGGTAATTCTGGGAAAGACCTTTATGTCATAATTTTAAATTAGTTTTTTTAGTGGATCACACAGAGCATCCTTTTAAAAAAAATCTTGATTACATTTATCATCTATATGTAACTTAATGCAATTCTCATCTTAAACTTTGATGAAATTTTGTGTGATTCTATTATTTCAGAAGCTTAGGAAGGCTTTCTGTGTGATGAGCAATTAAATGTAGGACCAGTGGTTGTGGTAAATAGACTAAAAAATATGAAAACCACATAACCGAAGTAGTTACATAATACTAAACAAACTTTCTGAAACATAATTTTAGGACTTTATTCAGTACAAAAAACATGGAATCAGCAGTTTTCTTATGGATTATTTTTCTGATGGCTTAATATTCTGGTCCTTGCATGACTGAAATTATAGTTGGAGTGCTGTGGAATTTACATTCCTGTAAAATTTCCTTCCGTTCCTTTGCTGACTATTGTTATTGATTGATATGATGATCTTCATTTCACGTTCTGAAGATATTCAGTTATTACGTTGAAATCTCTAAATGCACTTTTAGACCACACAGAACAAAATTAATTAGGATTTTTTGACTAAGAAATAGTATTAGATATGTCTCCCATCAAACATGAAATCAACATGATTATAACATTGCTTATATAGACAGTATTAAGTATTGTCTGAACAGTCAGTGAGATTTGGCCTAACTTTAAACAGTTCAGTGGGGCAGTTCTTTTTTAAATTTTTTAAAAAATTTAATTTAATTTTTTCAGTTTCTAAGATTCATTGATTATGTACCACACCCAGTGCTCCATGCAATACATACCCTCCTTAATACTCACCACCAGGCTCTCCTCTCCCCCACTACTCTCCCCTCCAAAACCCTCAGTTTGTTTCTCAGAGTCCACAGTCTCTCATGCTTCATCTCCCCCTCTGATTTATCCCAATTCACTTTTCCTTTCCTTCTCCTAATGTCCTCCATGTTATTCCTTATGCTCCATAAGTGAGTGAAACCATTTGATAATTGACTCTGTCTGCTTGACTTATTTCACTCAGCATCATCTTCTCCAGTCCCATCCATGTTGCTACAAAAGTTGGGTATTCATCCTTTCTGATGGAGGCATAATACTCCATTGTATATATGGACCATATCTTCTTTATCCTCTCATCTGTTGAAGGGCATCTTGGCTCTTTCCACAGTTTGGTAACTGTGGCCATTGCTGCTATGAACATTGGGGTACAGATGGCCCTTCTTTTCACTTCATCTGTATCTTTGGGGTAAAGACTCAGTAGTGCAATTGCAGGGTCACAGGGTAGCTCTATTAATTTCTTAATTTCTTAAGAAATCTCCACACTGTTTTCCAAAGTGGCTGCACCAACTTGCATTTGGTGGGGCAGTTCTTAATAGGCAATAATGATTACTCCTTTTTTCTAAGGAATATCACAGACTTCTAAGCAGTAGATTGTTTATATCTGAATATTTGTTGCTTACTTAAATTCACATTAGAAAGTTAAAATGTGGTTTTATTTTGTGGTTTAATTTGTGCTCATTTTTGCTAATTGAGACTTGGACTAGAAGTTTGTAAGGGGTAAACCATTTTTTTCAGATATTCATATTTGTTTTGGCAATGGTTTAATTGTACAGATTGGTATTATTTTTGACATAACATTGGCCTTTTTGAAAGGTATCTATTTTGTATAAAAACTTCCCAATTTACCCCCCCCCCCTTTCTTTTTTTCATATCTATCTCTTCCTCTCCATTCTTCTCTTCAGTTGAGGTATGGCTTAAACTTCCTTTTAGTGGGCTAAATACTGTGACTTCTAAGGTAAGACTTCCAGACTTTTTCCATCAAAATCTTTGAATCTTAATAAGTAGATTCATATTTTAGTACCATTTTGAAGTTTCGATTTAAGCACTTCATTTGTCTTTTGAAGCTTGAAATTATTTTTTAATTCTTAATTTCATTTAAATGTAATTTAAAAATTTAAATCATTGTTTTCAAAACTTTCTGCTACTTTCTCTCCCCCTGCCTTCTCTAGTTGTATGCTCTACAGCAACACTACCTTAAATAAATACAATACAAGCCACATATGTTATTAAAAATATTCTGTGCCTATACCCTACAAAAGTTTAAGTCCAATCAGGAGACACAAGTCACATGGTAATTAAAGCAGGGAAAGTTTATAAAGAATTATTGAGCTAAGAAAGAAGAGTAGCTATGACAATGTAAGGAAAACTATAAAAGGTACTCTAGAGCTGAGGGAGAGTACTCAAAGAAGGGTAACCTTAGCAGGGGGCGCTACTTCAGGGTTGAGGTTGCTGAGGGATTGTGTACTCTAGAAATTTGGCTGGGACAGTGCACCACCAGATGTCCTCAAACACCCATACTCTTGATAACTGTGCCACAAGAGCAAGGTAAACACCAAAAGCTCCTCAAGAAGAGGAGTCCCCTTTATCCTGCAGTGTCTAACACCCTCAGACAAAATTTGGAAGCACGTGGACTGTAAAGGCAAAATGCTTTAAGAATCCAGTCCAGGGCGCCTGGGTGGCTCAGTCAGTTAAGTGTCTGCCTTCGGCTCAGGTCATGGTCCCAGGCTCCTGGGACTGAGTTCCACATCGGGCTCCCTGCTCATCGGGGAGCTCCCTGCTTCTCCCTCTTCTACCCACTTGTACTCTCTCTCTCAAATAAATAAATAAACAAAATCTTTAAAAAAAGAAAAAAAAAGAATCCAGTCTATGCTTACAGAGCAGGTAGTGGAGAGTAAATTTGGATCTCAAAAAAAAAAAAAAAAAGAAAGAAATTGACACATAACCACATGTAAAATTAAATAGGTGAAATTAGTTTTGATGATATATTGTATTTAATACAGTCTGACAAATTATTATCATTTCAATAGTCAATAGAAGCATTATTAATGAGATACTTTCCAATCCTCTAAGTGTTTAAGTACTAAGTATTTAAAATCCAATGTAGATTTTATACTTATAGCACATCTCAAGTTGGATATTAAATTTTCACTGAATAGACTTTTTTCAAACTTCCAGTTGAAAAAGAAGATTTATATACCCAAATTGTTTAAAATACACTTTAAAGTTGTCCAAAAACTTAATTAAAAACACAAGTCATTTTCCTTTAGCATTTACATTCATATTGATAAAACTGGTTCATAGTTTTTAGAAGAATTGATATGAACTTAAAGGAAAAACATCAGTTTTAAACTTGTGTCTAAGTTAAATAAATTCACTAACTCTTGTGATAACTCTTGTGACAATGTTGCATTCAAGAATATTGCAAAATGTAAAATTAACTTTGAATTTATCAACATCAACAAAATGTTCTTCAAAATTCCTTTAGATTTACAGCCAATTTACATAATGCTATCAACAACAATTAAAATCTTCTGCATATAGGTCCATGTTAGAAAAATGTATAAAAGCTTTATTATTGGCTATATTATGAAGTTTCAATTTTAACATAAATTCTCACACCTATCCAGCTATGTCATAAATATGCTTTACCTTTCCTTGGTGATTTGGCTTTAGCTCATTCCTATGCAGTGTGGTATGGATTTTAATTTGATAGGCAAGAAACCCACCTGGCTTTTAAAGAACATATACTAGAACATTAAGAGTAGAGTCGCCTTAAAATGAAAAGAGGTCTGTGGGTCTTCAGCCTTCTATAGACATGAAGCAGACAGAAAGTTATTCAGCTCTAAACAACGGGCCAGAAGGCAAAGCCAATAGCCATGGTAAATCACTCTCAGGCAACTGGTCTGGCTTCAATCAAGGAACTGGTGTGTGTTTAGCTGTGTTTCAAGAGTTGTAATAGATCTGTGATTGCTATGAGCCTGCCTCCTCCCCCACCACACCCCGCTGCTTTCTGTGGTAAAATATACATAATGTGAAATTTACCGTCTCAGCCATTTTAACTGTACAGTTTACTGGTATTAAATAGATTCACATTGTGCAAGGATCATCACTATCTAGCTTTAGAACTTGTTTCATCTTGTACAACTGAAGCACGATACCCATTGAACAATAAATTCCTATTCTCCCCTCCCTCTGCTTATGGCAACTTCATTCTACTTTGTGTCTCTATGATTTTGACTACTCTGAGTACTTCATTTAAGTGGAATCTTATAGTATTTGTCTTTTGTGACTGGTTTATTTCACTCAGCACAGTTTTCTCAAGGTTCATCCATCTTGTAGCATGTCAGAATTTCCTTCCTGTTTGAGGCTAAATGATATTCTACTGTATGTATGTACTACATTTTATCTATCTATTCATCCATTGATGGATACTTGAATTGCTTTCATGTTTAAGCTACTTTAAATAATGCTGCTATGAACGGGGATGTACAAATGAAATGAATATTTCATTTTCATTTAATGAGAGCATTAAAGACCTTGGTTTCAATTCTTTTGGATATATACCCAGAGTGGAATTGCTGGGTCATATAGTAATTCTATTTTAAACTTTTTTTTTTTTTAATTTTTTATTTTTTATAAACATATATTTTTATCCCCAGGGGTACAGGTCTGTGAATCACTAGGTTTACACACTTCACAGCACTCACCAAATCACATACCCTCCCCAATGTCCATAATCCCACCCTCTTCTCCCAAACCCCCTCCCCCCGGCAACCCTCAGTTTGTTTTGTGAGATTAAGAGTCACTTATGGTTTGTCTCCCTCCCAATCCCATCTTGTTTCATTTATTCTTCTTTTAAACTTTTTGAGGAACTACTGTACTGCTTTCCACAGCAACTATACATTTCTACCCACTGTGCACAAGGGTTCCAATTTCTTCACATCCTTGTCAACACTTGTTATTTTTTGTTTGTTTTTTAATAGTAGCTATCTTAAGGTGTATGAGGTAGTATCTCATTGTAATTTGCATTTATATTTCCGTAATGATTAATGAAGTTGATCATCTTTTCATGTGCTTATAGACCATTTGTATATCTTTTGTAGAGAAATGTCTATTCAAGTGCTTTCCCTGGTTTTCAAATTGGGTTTTTGTTGTTGAGTTTTAGGAGTTACCTACATATTCTGGATATTAATCAATTATCAGATATATGGTCTGCAAATATAATATCCCATTTTGTGGGTTTCTTTTTTAATCTTCTGGTAGTGTCTTCTGATGTACATAATTTTTAAATTTCCGTGAAGTGCAATTTGTCTGCTTTTTCTTTAGTTGCCTGTACCTTTTGTGTCATATCCAAGAAATAATTGCCAAATCTAATACCATGAAGCTTTTCCCCTATGTTTTCTTCTAAGAGTTTTATAGGGCAAGGGCTTGCAGTAGTGGGGGGAGTTACAGCAGAAATGGTCACCTGCCTCTTTGTCTGTGTCTTTGTGATTAGAAGCAGCAGCCAGTAATCAGAATACTGATCCCTGATTTTTGGACGACAGAGTCCTTTTAACCACTGTGGTTTTTAGAAACTGTGTGCAAGCTGTTCCTGGAATGCCTGTATGGCTGCCTGTTATGTGGCTGGGAAGTAGGCACCAGGTTGCTGCTATTGTGCCAAGAGCTGAAATTGACCAAAATTAACCGCAATTGACCTCCCTTCTCTTAAAGATTGCAAACCCTCCTTGGTCTCCAGAGTCCCAAAATAGTTGCACCAGACAAATTTTGCTAGTGCTATTGTAGTCTTGGTGGGGAGACAGATTTCTGGTGCTTACTATTCCACTATTCTGAGAATCCTCTCTAACTTAATGTACCTTTATGGTCAATCTCTTAAAGCAGTTGTTTGGACATAGGCCAACCTTTAAAATATGCCTTAAAGAGCCCATTAACTTGGGCTGGGAAGGTGTGAGTAGATCATGGAAGATTCTAGAAGGCTCCCCTTTGGTTCCATATTAAAAATTATTTTAATATGACTGATTTTTATATGCAGTGATGTTCTAATAGTTTCCTTTGTCCAATATGGCATTTAGCCAATAAGTAGTAGTATTTAATCCGTCTGTAGAATGGAATCTATAATATCTAATAATTTGTAACTTAAAACTAGATGACAGTAATTGGGTCATAACTTGTTTTATTTGGTGAAAAAGACTAAATCAAGCACAACTACCAAGCTTGTAGCAAATCATGTTATTAGCCAGTACAAAGTTTCTCTGTTTGTTTACTTAAAAAAGTCATTTCCCCCATTTTATCTGCAATTTCCCTCCTCTGTCTTCACCCTTTGAGCAATTATAGAGTGATTAAGGTTTATCCTTGTGTTTGTATTTGTTCTTGCAAAGACTATACATATATTGTTGTGTGGATTTTTAGTTTACATAAATTTTATCATTATATAGATATAATTTTCTTTTTCTATTCAACATTACATTTTAAGATCTATGTTACTTTTTAAATATCTATTCAATATGTTCCCTATTGTGATGCAGTAGTTTATAGTATGTATATATACACTTTATCTGTCTTCTTTCCCAGTGGTGGACTCATAGCGCTCCTGTGTCTTATTGTCAACAGTCTTTGCACAGTGTCTCTTGTGGATTGGATCATAAATTGCATTCAGCATAAAAACAGTGCTGTTAAAACTGGATTGAGATAACCTAACTTCATATATGTAACTTTAAAGAGTCATATCCTATATTTCTCCCTGGGAATTTAAATTAAAGGCTATAGGAAGAAACCTTTTAGTCCCAAATTAAGGGGCCACTGGTTTTCCCACAGACTTACTAATGAAGTGAATCAAGCCATTATAGCATGGTTCAAATTCTGTGTGAATATCAAGTATTGTTTAAATAGTCATTAAAAAATACTTACGGAAAGAAAAATTCTCCTATGGAAGTGTATGAAAATTGTTACTATCATTATAAAATCATTTAAAAGGAGCATATTATTTGCTATGCAGTCTATCATAAATTCTTACTTTTCCAAAAGAGTTTTAAGTACTATGAAAGAATTGCCATTTTCTTCCCACTGATCTTGAATCTTGGCATCTTTGCCAGTTCTTCTGAACTGAATTGAAGTTTTAATCCCCAAATAACACCATCCATCAAATTTTCAGACTAGAGACTAACACGAATAAGTGCATTTGAACCCTTGGTCAACCGTACGTGCTAGTTATAAGCTAATTCAAACTTAAAATTCTAAGAGAATATAAATTACTTTATTCCTATGAACAATGACTAAGCATATTGAATTTCAATACTTTTTGTTTTTCTCCTTTTAGACATTTAAGAAGTTAACATTTAAAAAAATAAATTTCAATATCTCAATAGATTAATTAAAAATAAGAATATAAAGAGATTAAGGCTTTATTTCCAGCAAAGAATTTAGTATCATAGATTAAAGGTGGTCACGAATTACTTGACCTTTCTTTCATTGAGGGGTAGGGTCTCATCCCCACCTCTGGAAACTAAGTGAGCTCGGGGTCTTTTTTGATCGGGACAGTACAACATTGTGACCTTGTGTCTCTTTCCAAGTCTAGCTTTTAAGAAACTGGTAGTTTCTAATTATAACATCCTGGCATGCTCAGTGTGAGTGCAGTCACCTTCCGTGTAAGACGGTTGACCGTGCCAGGAGAATCATGCTATGAAGAAGCTCAGCTGGCCACATGGAGAGCCAGACGGATATCTAGTTAGCCCCTACCTATTCCAACCATTTCAGCATAGGCACCAGACACGACACATGGGTGAAGAAGCCTTGAGATAATCCTAGCCCCAGCCATTCTCTAACTGTAGTCAAATGAGAGGCCCCAAACAAGAACCACTTCAGCTGAACTCAGTCAGCTCAAAGAACAATGTGAAATAATAATTGTTTTAAGCCATTAAGTTTTGAAAGTGGATAATATTCAGTACTAGATATTAGGAACACCCGATCTCCAAATTGTTGCTCAGGTTTATGGGGTGTTACGGGTAATTTTATTTAAAATAAAATGTGTCAGTGTGGCCATATGGACTCTGTTTTTACTAAAATAGTTTATTTCTATCTATGACAACTCAGACAAAAAACAGAAAATAATAAGTTGCTGAATGTTCAAGGATTGGACTGAGTTTGCAACTAATTATTGTAGTGACCTATTGGCGAAAGAAGTCCAGAAAGAAAAAGAGACAAATGTATTTGCAACCATGGATGAATTTGGTGAGCCTGAGAATGATTCTATTCTTATGATGCCAGAGAGTGTGTATCTCTTAGGAGTTCTTTCATCATCCCCGAGAGAACAGTAAGCATTTCTCTGTGGGACCCTATAGACCTGGGAAATTTTTGTTTTGTGAGATGAATCTTTATTCATTTATCTACCTAGGACTGTGTGTGTATTATCAGAACATGTGAAAACTGGGGTGCCTGGGTACCTCAGTTGTTAAGTGTCTGTCTTCTCCTCAGGTCATGATCCCCGGATCCTGGGTTTAAGCCCCATGTCCAGCCCCCTGCTCATTGGAGAGCTTCCTTCTCCCTCTCCCTCTGCCTGCTACTCTGCCCACTTGTGTTCTCTCTCTCTCTGTCAAATGAATAAATAAAATCTTTAAAAAAAAGAATATGTGGAAATTTAAAATTGCATATTTGTATACTTTCCACTGTCCTCCTTTTGAGTCCTAGAACTGTACTTATCAGACCTGTGATCTACTTAGATCACAGGCACTCAATATCTTACTCTATAAAATGAGGATAATGATTGTAATTAGTTTGTAAGTCTTTATTGTGAAGAACAAATAGAGAATTCATGAAAACCTCAGGGGAGTGTGTGGCAGATATTAGATGCTTGATGCCCAATGCCATATTCTTAATATTAATCTTATCACCATATAAATAATAATGGAAATAAAAGGTAACAGGTAGAAAGCTTATTTACAGAGAGATTAAGTTCATAGTTTTCTCTATTTTTGAGCAACGGGTCCAATGGGATCCCAGTCCTTCCCCCTTGCTATTTGCAATTGTCTTAAAGATTAAAAAAATACATATTTTCTTGAGTAAGTAGTAAATATTTGAATGCTAGTGTAAAGTGTTCTATGTGTATTTCTTTCATTTAAAATAGAATAAGTCTGTATTTTGGAAGAATGTTTATCGTGCATTTTGGACTGTACTGTTCTCAGATGTATCGTGTATTGAGGACTGTATAGTTCTCAGATGATACCTAAGAATTTCTTACCTAAGGTTGAGCTGAGTAAGGAACAGTACAGGGTGAGTTGAGATGACTTTCCCTTCCTCGGACGGTAGAAATGAAAAAAGAAATAAAATTCTTCATGATTTGGAGGTTTGCTTTTTTTTTTTTTTTTCTTTTCATACATTACCTCTCCCCATTGCTTGTCTTAGAGTCCTCATTTTCTGCATGTGGTTACATGTATTTGTTGGCTTGCCTCATCTCTGGGAAGTTGCCCATCTTTTCCTCCTGCCAGGGTCCCTCACCCCATCCCCTTCTCTCACTAATATGCAATGTTTATTTTTTTAAATCTGTCAATAGAAATCACTCTGGGAAGTCTGCTTAGATGGACTAGAAGGTTAGATCCTTCCTTAATATTTGTGCCTGACCTTTGCTCAGTCTAACACCTGCCTTTCCTATGCTGCTGAAAAAATATCTATCTCTTCCAGTAGGTTGTAAGATCCTCGAGGGAGCTTGTTTTCACTGGTGTATACATTGCTTGGCATACAGAAGGCAGGTACTCAGTAAGTACTTGTTGAATTAAGGAATAAAGAGATGCTGGATTTAGAGGGTCAACTCTGTTGAGACCTCTCAGAAAAAGAGCACGCTACTGCAGACATTATAACCTGTGGCTTCAGCCCCCTCTTGTTAACTACCTTTGGAGCTAGTTGAGTTTTAGAACTTTTTTCCCCCCTCATGTATTTTAGCTTTGTTGTTTCCATATTTATCACATATTACTTAATGGGCCTGAGTTCCTTTTTGTTAAGACATTGACCTGTTTTTATATTGTAACCCAAAAGATTGAATTTATTTTTGTAGTAATAGTGGTAGTGGTTGCCCTTGCAAACATGGATGTTCCCTTAACACATATTAAGACCTTATCACACTCTATAGTATTCCAAAAAGGAAGGTGAACTGTTTTCAAAGGTAATAAATAGCTTTAAC
This sequence comes from Mustela lutreola, assembly GCF_030435805.1. Classification (NCBI taxonomy): domain Eukaryota; kingdom Metazoa; phylum Chordata; class Mammalia; order Carnivora; family Mustelidae; genus Mustela; species Mustela lutreola. The sequence continues at coordinate 146,741,385 of NC_081293.1, forward strand.
AACAAAGGATGTAAACACCTCATGAAACAAAAAGTCTCTACTTGTATGAATGACTTGTGGCTAAACATTTCAACAAGATCAGGCTTTGTTTCTTTGATCTTTAGGTTTTTTACTTTTGAATGTCCGCACCTGGCAAATGCAGTAAAATACACAGCATCTGGATTACAGAATGCAAATAACATCATTCAGGCAAACCTTCTAGAAGAGCTGCCTTGGTGTCTGCATCATGCATTGGAAATAAATTGATCTGGACTGCAATAGGCACTTTATGTAATTCTATATGATTTTTAGCTTTAACTTTATTATGCCTGCCTCTTTGGTACTAAATAGGACATTTTACTATTCTTGGTCTTATTTTAATACAAACAATATTAACCTAGTATTTTACTAAGCATGAGAAGTTTTGCTTCTTAAGTGTACCTCCTTGCTTTGCTTTAAACAGACTTCTAAAACACAGGAGAGAATCACTTGTTAGTGAGATTCTTAAAAATCTCCTTTATATTATTTATTTTTCCTAAGTTTTAGGTACCTTGAAAAAAATATAGAAATTTGAAAGAAGATTTTTTCCCAATGCTACATCATCATGATTTCTTTTTTATCAAAACTCTTATGGAAGTAGGGTTAGGAAAAGTACAGGGGTTGGCAAAAAATAGACGAAGGTAAATATTAATTATTGTGTGTCATTAGTAATGTGCCTTGGAGGGAAACTGTTTGAGTCAGGTTTTATGTTAAATAGACAACTTTGTGACTTAGAGCTCCAAGAAAACCGTATATTAGGTTCTCTTTAAGTGGATTGTTAAACTTGCTTTTAGATGTAATAAAAGTGATTCTAGGTTACTTAAGCAATTTATAATAATTTTAAGGTCTTTTCACTGAAAGCTATTTGGTTATTATGTATTTATATGTGGCTGATGCAATTGGCTTATGATTTTTAATTTCTATTATAATCTAACCACTGTTTGTATTAGGTATGCTAAGAATATGTTATATTCAAAGTGTATAAAATTATACACAATTAATAGCTATTCATTCAGACAATGCTTTGGTTCTTTTAATTTTTTTCCTATGCCTATCCATCTAAATATCCAGATGTTTGGTGTTACATGTGATTGTATGAAAGCTCTGATCTGAAATCCTATGGCTTACTGGATTACCCTTTACCCACATGGTTTAAATTAATAATAAAAAAATGAACCAGGGCAATCTTGCAACAAAAGAACAAGACTTTATTGTATAACAGAATTGCAGATGTGGAAAGGTGCTCATAATAAAGACAGAATATTTCTGTTTCATAGAGCATCTGGAATGCCACAAGATCTCTAAGTTATCAGGAGCTAATGTTAGACAGCCTTGGTTTGCGATTAATTTAATATTCAGAGAAACTTTTTTTAAAGCTTTATGCCATTCATCATCATAATGTCGTTTTTGCAATCCTAAAATGATTTACAAAGTCAACTCTCCCCCCTAATTTCTAAAACAATATTAAGACATCAAAAAGTTTCAGATACAAACTTCAAAGGGCAGCCAAATCAGAGATTTCTGGCTAAGACAGTTTAGATCATTTAATATCCTCTGGTTTCCCTAGGATTAAATTACAGCTTATAGAATTCTTGGAATCTAGCTACGGAAGTATTATATAATACAGCATGGCAATTTTGGGGAGACTGGCAAAGGGCTGCACAGAGAAGGAGATGCCATCTTTTCAGTGTATCAACATTTCAGTGAGTGCTACTGAAACGTTAGAGGTAGGAGAAGTTATCCCAGTGTGAAGGCAAAGCTCTAGTAACCAGAGATATTTTTGTGTAAGCCCAGGATGCCATTCATGTGGGGACACTTTCTTCTTCGCCAAATCATCACATTATAGTAAAGCTTAGGTTCAAGGAGTGAAATGAGGAATCGTGGGTATCTGAGGCAGGAACTGGTAACCAAAATTCATTCTGACACGGCCCCACAAAGACAGTGCTTTGTCACTGTGGTTTTCTAGGGACAGCAGTGACTGCTAGTTGCTTGTCTGGTGCCATGATGTGGCCTATAAGAATCCCACCACACATTATTCCGGCTGTAGGAGCAATCCTGTAAGTCGCCACTGGGTCTCTCTGAAGAAACTCCGCATTTTCTTTTTCTTTCTTTCTTTTTTTTTTTTTTTTTAAATTTTCTTAATTTTTTTAAATTTTAAATTAAATTAATTAATTTATTTTCAGAAAATCAGTATTCATTATTTTTTCACCACACCCAGTGCTCCATGCAATCTGTGCCCTCCGCATTTTCTAAAAGAACTGCATTCAGCTTGCAGTTGAGCCTGGTAAGGGAGAGGGCCTGTGAAGCAAATGTTAGTGCTCTGACTAAGCCAAAATATAAGTGATTGTGACAGGAAATGACCTGTTCCAGAGGACTTTCCATCCCAAACACACACATGCCGCAAGAAAGATGAGCGTGTTTTATGTTGTGATGTGCATAAAAGCAAGCTCGGATCACCATCAGGATAATCTATTTTTTTTTTTAAGACTATTTATTTATTTGACAGAGAAAGAGAGGTCACAAGTAGGCAGAGAGGCAGGCAGAGAGAGAGGGGGAAGCAGGCTCCCTGCCAAACAGAGAGCCCTATGTGGGCCTTGATCCCAGGACCCTGAGATCATGACCCAAGCCGAAGGCAGAGGCTCAACCCACTGAGCCACCCAGGTGCCCAAGATAATCTATTTTTAAATAAGGTTTTGGCAACCTTGGGCTACACCAGTGAGTCTGAGAGTAGGTTTCTATGCCTGAAGTTGGCAACAATTGCACTTAAGTTTCCATAATTGAGAGAGGGAAGCAACAACAGCAAAGATAGAAATTAGAGAAAAAAATATTTATAGAAAAGTTACTTTTCACAGTTTTAAATTTGATTTAAAAATATAAATGTGTACCTGTGGTTCCTAACTTCACTGCTTCGTGCATGTGCACACGAGCATCGGTACCCTTAAGCCACAGGAGCATGATTTAAGTGCGAGATGTGCTTAAACATTTAATGCATCTAAACCATAGTCTTAGGAAACCAGAGTTCACCTTGTAGATAAATTTCAATTTAGCATAACTAAATAGATCCAAACCATTATTAATTCAAGCTGCATTTTATACTGTTCCTAACATGTGTTGATCCTCCCAGTGTATTTCATTTGCACTATACATTCTAAATTTAGATATGCTGTTCTTTCAGAATGTGATTACTCTTTATTGTTTTTAAAGGGCTAAGAACAAAACCCCCTCTTTGCTTTACCATAAAAGTCTTACAGAATTCCTCGATGTCGTATCTTTGGGTCGGTTTTCTTCCTTGGATTCTCCTTTGTAGTTACTTAGAATTTCTTTGTGTGTAAAACGTCTCAATGAAGGGAAACCTTAACAGCACATTCAAAATTGCGGTAGCTGTGACCATGATGTCACTTTACGCTTTTGCTGCATAATATTGGTTTGTCTGTCCTTGTTTTATTTTATTATTTAAGTAGTTTATTTTTTGGTCTATCCTCACTTTTAAAGATAAATGAAAGTTGTTAAAGAGGGAGTAGGTAAAAGATAAAAGCACAAATATCATTAGGGAGCAGGTTAGAGAGACACAAAACATAAAATAAAACATCATTTTATCATCAGTGATAAAATGTTATCCTTTTGCCTTTAGCTTGACAGTCCTTCCATCAGCTTCCTACGTATCTGCCAGCATCTGGATTAGTTAATTTTATTTAAAAAATCCATTTTTCTCTCTGTTGAGGTCACACACTGTGCTCAACAGGGACCAAGCAGGTAGAGAAAAAGGTAAATTTACCTATTTACCAAATAGGTAAATCCTATTTGGGATTATACATTTTTAAATAAGATTTTGGGGGGCACCTGGGTGGCTCAGTGGGTTAAGCCGCTGCCTTCGGCTCAGGTCATGATCTCAGGGTCCTGGGATGGAGTCCCGCATCAGGCTCTCTGCTCAGCAGGGAGCCTGCTTCCCTCTCTCTCTGCCTGCCTCTCCATCTACTTGTGATTTCTCTCTGTCAAATAAATAAATAAAATATTAAAAAAAAATAAATTAAGATTTTGCAAAACTTGGATTTGGAAAGACTCTTTTTAAAAAATTTAATTTCAATTAACCAACTTAAAGTTTCAGATGTAGTATTCAGTTAGTTTTAGAGGTAGTGTTCCAATAGTTTATCAGTTGTGTATAACACCCAGTGGCTTCTTTCTAGAAGGTGTAGTGGGTACCCAATGCTATCCACTCACTCTGTGGGGGAATGTGAGGTCTTTGTAGGTGTAGATAACTCATCCCCATGTTAATAAGAAAACAAAAATTCCATTTTCTTACTACTAAAAAAACTGCCGTAGAAAAAGTCAAAAGCAAATATAAATTCATTTCAGTTATCTTTAACTCAAGGGAATTTAATTAAATCACATAGGAACATAATTTTGTGCCTGGATATAGAGACCACATGGTAAGATACACATTCCTTTCTTTGAAAATCAAAAACCTGTGGAGAATGTGGAACCATATGAGATCCTGGATACCCAGAGGGGAAGAATCAAGGTTTTGTATTTCCTTTATTCTATCAGTTCTTCTCACTCAGTTTTTTGTTTTTGTTTTTTTCTCCTTAAGAATGGTTCTCATGCAAAACTACGGGACATTCGAACACAGGTTGTATATAAACCATTATGTCTTCCACTGTCTGATTTTTAAAAAAAGAATCTCATATATGTTGTTAAGGCAAAAAAATAATAATAATTCCGGTGATTACATCAGGGTGGTTTTGAAGGCACTGCTCTAAGTCCTCTGAACTTACACAGGTTCCTCCATAGACATATGTCATCAGTTGTCTGAATTCCATTTAGATTATGTTTCTGAGAGCTGAACAGTCACTGACAAGAACATGTGTGCTAAATGCAAATATTTGATTTAAAGGTAGGATTTAGCAGGATTTGGTGTGTCTATTTTAGAGGAGATTGCTGTAGCCTTATTACTTGTGAGATGGTTTGGGGGCATACCTTTTAAAAATCAATGAGGAGCCTTTTGATAAAGGACCTAGGTAATGTCATCTGTTTTTCAGGTATTCAATTGGTATGTGTGTTTTCTGGAAATCACTTGGACCCTATGAATTACATGGTGTCTGTTAGACTACTTTTTGCCTATGAAAATTGTGCTGTTTTTCAAATAAATAAAAGTATTTTATGCATAAGGAAAAATGGTGACATGTGAAATGTGGAAAGACCATAGCAAAGAATTATCTTTCAGGCTAGATATGTCTGTTTGTAATTCTTCACCAAATACTAATTAGAATAGAGCCCTATATAAATTAAATTTATAGCTCTAACCAGATGGTTTTAGGTTTTTCGAGTGGCAAGAGGGAAATTTCTTTGTGTATGTGTACCTTCTTTAGTTGAATATAAATAGGGAGAGAGATATATATGAATTAATACAAATGACTCAGAAGCTGAGGAATCTCTCTTTAATTTAAAATAAATTAGTCTAAAGAAGCTAGATGACTCTAGGTATGCTTAGACTTGCCAGTCAGTGTTCACAAGAGAAAATACAGATATTGGTATATTGGTCCCCTCCAAAGACATGTGCTATCTGAGATGACCTAACATTGAAGAGCTTTCCTTTGTAGTTAGTTGCTGTTGTCTGGGTTCATCTCTTGTGTTGGGCAACTGCAGAGACAGTCTGGATCTTGTGCTTGTTTAGGGGAAGAAGCTGAGGGACAGTGCACTGTACTCTGTTTTTCTGAACAACCAGAAAACATTAAAAACAAAAGAAACACTAAAACTCAATTTCAGGGAGCACGTGGGTGGCTGAGTTGGTTAGGTGTCTGCCTTTGGCTCAGGTTATGATCCCAGGGTGCTGGGATGGAGCCCCGCATCAGCCTCCCTGCTTCTCCTTCTCCCACTCCTCCCGCTTGTGTGCGCGCGCTCTCTCTCTGTATGTCAAAAAAATAGATAAATAAACAAATCTTTTAAAAAACTCAATTTCAAAATTTCTTTCCTTCTTAAATTTTTATTTAAATTCTAGTTAGTCGACATACATTAAGTACAGTATTGGTTTCAGGAGTAGAATTCCAGGGACTCATCACATACAACACCCAGGGCTCATCACAACGAGTGCCCTCCTTAATACCCATCACCCATCCAGCCTATCCCCCACCCACCTCCCTCCATCAACCCTCAGTTTGTTCTCTGTCCTTAAGACTCTTATGGTGTATTATCCCCCCTCTTTCCCCACCCCATATGTTCATCTGTTTTTTTTTTTTTTCTTAAATTCCACGTATGAGTGAAATCATTTGGTACTTGTCTTTCTCTGACTGACTTATTTCACTTAGCAGAATACATTCTCGCTCCATCCACGTCATTGCAAATGGTTAAGATTTCATTCTTTTTGATGGCTGGGTACTATTTCATTTGTGTGTGTGTGTGTGTGTATGTGTGCGCTTGTGCACACGTGTGTATGTATGAATAAAATACATTTTTATCCATTCATCAGTCTATGGACATTTGAGCTGCCTCTCCATAGTTTGGCTATTGTTGATAATGCTGTATAAACATCAGGGTTGATGTACCCTTCTGAATCTGTATTGTTTATATCCTTTTGGTAAGCACCTAGTAGTACAGTTGCTGGGTTTTGGGTAGTTCTATTTTTAAATTTTTGAAAAACTTCCTTACTGTTTTCCAGAGGGGCTACACCAGTTTGCATTCCCACCAACAGCGCAGGAGGGTTCCCCTTCCTCTGCATCCTCTCCAACTCCTGTTGAGGGGCCTAAGAAAGGCACTAACAGTGTAGCTCCTCAGACTATCTAAGGCAAGTCCACACTGATGGAGATGCCTTTTAGATACAGCTTTGCTGATGTTGACAGTCTTTTCCCGTCCTTTAGAGCTTTCAGTTGGCCTCCCTTTGAGATTAGATCCTCAACGTTTTAAGAGTGATTGTTTTCCTTCTTTTCCAGGTGGTCAGTGATTGCTTGAAGGGAGCATCATGGCTATCTACCTGTAATGTGTAGAAAACGCTTTAAGGATTTCATCCCACATAACAGTGGGATTTTGACTTTATTCTTTGACAAATTAAAGTTTCTGTTTAGATTTGTATTTCTTTAAAGGCAAATATTCTAGCCATCAAAAACCCTAGTATTTACTGCCAATGATTTTTGAACACCAAATTTCTATTTTAATTAAACCCTTGTTTGGAAAAATTAGAATTTTTGTTTATGTCAATATATGTTTAGAACCACATGTAATGGCGAGATGTGGTGAAGTGGCTTTGTATGCTAAATGTTATTTAGTATTTTATTCTCCATCTACTTTGGGTGGTCACATATGTATGTGCATGTACATATATAAAAAAATATATATGGAACTTTTTCCTACTTTGTCAAAAATATGTTTGCAAAGCATTTTTTCATTGGACAGGTTAACTAACTGAGGATTTACTAGACAGCATTTTTGATAGGTTTTTCAGATTTTTGATAAAGTTGAAAAAAAGAATTTAATTGAATAGAGATAATAGTACTAAGCTGTGTTCCCTGACTATTTTTGCTAAGGAGAAATGAAAAGTAGAATCTGATAGAGCAGAGTCACATGGTAAGTAGACGTTCAGTGGATAGCAAACTGTGGCTAAGGAATCGTGAAGTAGGATAGAAAGATAAAAGGAGAATGTATAAGAATCCACATATTTGTCCTTTATAGATACCATTTATTCTGTATTGCTCTCTTAATTTATTTAAAAATATTTATTTAGTGCTTCCTATGTTTTTGGCATTGTGCTCTCTGGTCTCTGGTCACCCTCTCCTTTCTTCCATCATAAACTTGGTTTAATTTGTGGCTAAGTCACCTCCTTTCTATTTGATTTTTCTCGTGCTCATTTTGTTAACATCGACATAGTACTGCTTTTGTTGTTTCACTCTAGGTGCTCCATGGTGGTCATTAAAAAATTATGCAAAAAACGTTTTGCAGTGGTGTGAGAACAGATACTTAAGTCTTTTCCCAGACACTCTGGAGGTTAGGAAGGTTGCCTCCAAAGTAGATTGGATAAAGAACAGTAAGTCCATATAATAAATTTGTAGCTTCAGATAGAGTAGCAGATGAGGTGTAGTGGCAAAAAACATGAACTTGGAAACCAGGATTCCTGAGCTATACAGAATTAGTTATTACTCTATGTAGTATAGGAAAGGTCTGTAATATTTCTAGCTTCACTTCCATCCTCTACAGAATTAAAGGGCTTATTTGGTTATTTGGTTACTAGGGTCCTTTCCATTATAAAATTAGTTCTATTATTTTAATTTTATAGCCTTAATTAGGGAGGTGAACATGTGTTAACCCATTCATTTGGTCGATTAGGAATTTATCTAAATTCATTTATAAAGTGTGAATTAATAGTATTAGGCAAGACTCCCTAAGGTTATCTGTTTAATTAACTTTTTAGAATCTGAGAATCACTAGGCAGTATAACTACTAAAAGTTTCGGGACTCATTAGCAGAATGCACATGTATTTTTGAACATCATTAAGAGAGTATGTTACCATCCTCATTATTGTATCTCAGTATCTATAAGAAGTAAACTTTCCTGGAGTCATTTAAACTCACTTCCTTGCTTTAACTTTCTCAAAAGATAAGGAGACTTCTCGATCAGTTCCTTCTGTGTAACAACCATTCATTGTTATTGATAGCCTCCTTCACCTTCCATGAAGTCACACCTCTGACTCTTTCTTCTCTAGAATAAATAATATTTTTTAAAAATTGTATTTGCCAACTTAAGGGGTTTTTAGTGAAGCTGAATGATCTAAAATGAACGTTTTGAGTAATTGTTACTTGGTGAACTTCACTGCATCACAGGGCATAAACCAGAAATATGATCTCCTTAATCTTGATTCTATTTTCTACATGTTCCATAACTTCCTCCATCAATACAACCAAAGCAGCTGACAGTTAGAAAACTGTGGTACTTGTCTTCAAATCCCTTTGCACTTAGGTAGTGGGTGTGAAAACAGAAATGTAAGAAACAGAACATGTGTGATATATGAATCAAAGTGTAGAGGCTATTTGGTGTGAAACAATGTGACCCTTGTAGCTCCTGCTAATGCATCATTCAGCAAATGCCTGAAGAAGACAGAATTTTCAATGGCAAAAACAGTCTCCTGCAAATAGACCCTTCATTCAGTCTTGCATGAAACTTTATTTGATGAAAACAAAGAAATATCTTTATCTTATGAACTTAAAATAGGTGCCTGTAATTGGATATGCATAGCAAATACATGGAAATAAATTTGTTCACATCATTACCTGTATTCTGCAAAACTAGCTGCTTTTCATTTCAGTTAAAATTCTTAACAAGTCAAGGTGTCACAAGTAACACATGGAAACAAACAAATGTGGCTAAGGTATTTTTTTTGAAGGGTGTCACTTAACTGGCTTTCCTGACCCCATATTTTGGGCCCCCAAATATGCTTATAGTGATTAGGTAGAATTCACACAACCCCAGACATATGAATGTAAATATTTAGAAACATTCTTTAATCCAGAACTTCATGAAGGTGATATGCATAATCTTTGAGAATGACCAGTAATATAGATTTCTATTCAGCTAACCAAATATTTTATAACAACTTAGAGAAAAAATGTTGCAAACCTCAAGTCATTTTATTCAGGAATCGATGAAAACAGATATGCACAAGAAAGAATATGGATAAGAGAATTGTTCGATTCTGGTCTTACACAGGTGTTTATGATCTTAGTTCTGTGTGTTCCTGATTTTGTTAATCTCATGTTCTTGTATGCCTTTTTGCTTCTTTCAGTGGATCCTATTTCTATTTGCAGAAAATACTTGGTCTCTACTACGGCAACTGCTCTGAGACCTCTAAATATTGATTAATACCATCACTGTGGAAGTGTTTATTTTATTTCTCCCCTTCATAAGCCCTGTGGAGCATCCTGAGCCATTTCTTTCTCCAGCATGGACTTCCCTCATTTGTTCCGTACTGCAGGTCGACTTTCTAACTGGAGAGTCTGTTCTCGGATCATATACCTCTGCTGTGATTGGAAAGATCGAGGTATCAGAATATTTCACTGCTTCTGACTCCTGATTGGGGCCCGAGTTGAAAATGTATCCTTCTGTGGATGGCCTTATGACCCAAACTATGTAATTCCATTAAAAAGCCCAAACTCTCTATGATCTCCCATCCTCATCCCCTACCTATAGAATTTCAGAAATGTTACTTCCTGCGAGTTTTGCCACTTCTCTTCCCTTGACTTTCCATATTCCTTCCCCATTGCCAGGCCCATGAACTACCAGCTCCACACCTGTTTACATCATTTTTGCATTTATAGTTTCACTTGCTTTTCCTGGGGATACTTGGCCTGTGTTTCTTCTAAGTAGACCCCCTGCTTTTTCACAGAACCTTTTCAGTTTCCCCTCCGTTGTTCTCTGTATCCACAGGCTGGTTACAGTGTGGGGTGGTTGCAATGTGGACACGTGGTAGAAACTCTGTTGGAATGTGTCTTTTTCTTTCTTTTACTTATGTGTAATTTGAACTTGGAGTGCGGTCTGTCTAATGCTGAAGCTATGGGTCTAGTGTGGATTAATTCTTAACACTTGTTGATTTTATTATTTTGGTTGGGTGAGGAGGAGATTTGAAAATGGTCACCAATGTTCTCCACACCTCTGTGTTGTATTTTTAATTAAGGTATCATGAGAACTTGTAAATATGGTTGGAGGACTACATGGTATCATGGATGTAAAGATTCAAACACTGCATCTAGAATATAGTTGCTCACTGGATGAACAAAGATTAGTTTTCTTCTATCTTGTGGGGGAATTTTTTTAGGGACGTGTATTGTAAGCTATGTGGACGTAATCATTGGTGTTTGTTATTATGACCCATATGTGTGTCTACTGCCACCAGGACCAGAATTCTGCTTCTCACTTTTGGCTAAGTCCAAGCCCTGAGTCCTTTTTATAGAGGTGTTGTTCCATTAGGATTTTCAACAGTGGTATTTAAAAAAAAAAAAAAAAAATAGAGTAACACTTTAGAGATAGCAGATGATTGGGACATGCTCTTTCTATGAGTATCAGAAAAGTGCTTGCAGTTAGAATGCCTCAAACTTTTAGTTTCAGTTTTACCTCTGAGCAGCTGTACATATTGTAATATATGTGTTTGTGTCAACTTTCTCGATTTTTTTGAGAACAATATTGTGTATAACATGAGCAAGGAAGCAAAAGATAATTAACCAGGCATTTCTTGTGTCATCTTGTGTCATCTTGTGATTGAGAATTTATACTAACTGATGGCTAGCTAATGCTGCAGACTCAAAAATAAGATGCTATGACTCATACGTGTTAAAAGTGTCATTGGAATAGGGTGCCCGGGTGGCTCAGTGGGTTGGCTCAGGTCTTAGTCTCAGGGTTCTTGGATCGAGCCCCTCATCGGGCTCTCTGCTCAGCAGGGAGCCTGCTTCCCCCTTTCTCCCTCTCTCCTCTCTGCCTGGCTCTCTGCCTACTTATGAACTCTGTCTGTCAAATAAATAAATAAACAATCTTTAAAAAATGTCATTGGAATGATCTGATTTCAAGGTGATTTTGTATATAATGGAAAAGTGGGAAGATTTAGAAGAGAAAATGGAATTTTGTTTCATTTTATATATGTAATTCACAAAAATCTTATGCTAAACTGAGAGTTCATTTAAAAATTTTTTTTGCTCCTGTTACTCTCCCTCTGTAAATTTGGTTTTACTATAAGAGCCTCTAGCCTTCAATAAAATTTATGTGTTATTTGTCTAATATTATAATTTATTTTATAATAGATTATGACAGTAAGATGCAGTAGTCGTTACTATGTTATGCTAATATATTTATAGTAGTATAATATATAAAGTGTATAAGTATATTTTAAATGTGATAATAAATATCACATGTTTCACCTTGGTCTTTCTTTTATCATAATGAGATATACATGTATATATCTCATTGATATATATCAGTCTTACCATGTGACTAAGCTCTTTGAGGATACAAATTGTGTCTGTATGTTCTGTCAGTATGCTGCACTTAATAGATAGTCCATAAATTCCTGTTCCTTAGAAAGATTTTTTAACATATCAGCTCCTTGAAATATGATTTACCACCCCCCCCCCAAAAAGTGTTTTGTGTCAGGAAGTTTTAAAAATTGTAGGATAAAAAAGAAGGTAAATAAGTTTCGTTTCTTTTTAAAAAATATTTTACTTATTTATTTGACAGAAGGAGAGAGAGAGCACAAGCAGTGGGAGGGGCGGAGGGAGAGGGAGAAGCAGGCTCCCTGATGAGCAGGGAGCCTGATGTGGGGCTCCATCCCAAGACCCTGGGATCCTGACCTGGGCCAAAGGCGGATGCTTAATCAACTGAGCCACCCAGGTGCCCCATAAATAGGTTTCTTTAACAGCAGGACTTCTTAGGGTCTTTGATTAGCTCATGTGTACTGTGAATCTCACAGGGAAGTTTTAGTATGAGTGATTGCATTCATTCATTCAGCATATATACATATTTTAAAAAAGATTTTATTTATTTACTTGACAGACAGATAGACAGAGAGGCAGGCAGAGAGAGAGGAAGGGAAGCAGGTTCCTGGCCGAGCAGAGAGCCCTATGCGGGGCTTGATCCCAGGACGCTGGGATCATGACCTGAGCTGAAGGCAGAGGCTTCAACCCACTGAGCCACCCAGGCACCCCTCATTCAACGTATTTTTAAGGTCTTACATGTATCAGGCAGTGTTCCCCTTAATTCAGATGTGAACGGAGAACAAGAAGTCAGTGTCTCTTCTCCATGGAGTTCTCCACTGACACAGTTTTTTTCATTATTATTATTTAAAATTTTTAAAAATTTGAGTATTGTTGACACAATGTTTCATTAATTTCAGTTGTGTAACATAACAACTCATTATCTTTATTTACAGTTATGCTGTGCTCCCACAAATGTAGCTACCGTCTGTAGCATGCACACAGTACATTTTTCCAATGGATATCTCTTTGGAATAACTACTACTTAGCCCTGAATATTTTTATATTATATACAATACGATGTATTTCTCCATTCTTCTGCTTCTGTTTTCACTCCCATTTAGGGGTACCTGAATGCCCAGTCACTAACAGCAAATTTTTATTGAATGGTCATATGTTAGTTATGTAAATAAATGAACATTGAGTTCACTAAATAAAATGACGAGGCAAAATGATACAGCCCTACTTAGCCCTGAAAATAAAACCCCATTGCTTTTTTCCTAATTTAGTTTCCCATTATTTATTGTTTTATTCCTAAATTTTCACTAAGCTTAACATTTACAAGTGGGATTATTTCCTTGGGTACGTATTTTTTTTAGGTTTCCAGTCACTGCAGAATTACAGGAATGCTAGACAATTAAGGGTTTGATTATTTTAGTGCTTGATCATCTTAAGAAAGGGTTTGTGTTCCAAAACCAAGTAGTGGCTGAGAGTAGAGACAAATTGCATGGCTTATTTGGAACCTCGAAAAATCCCACAAAGAAACTATTGCTTGTAAAGGATATAGGACCGAGAGGAGAGGCACCAGATCAAGATGTTTCATCACCAGAGAGAGAAACAGGTTCCAAACAGTGGCGGTCCACAGAGAGCTGTTGATGGCCATTGTGTCAAAGTTCTCATTCTTACTTTTCTTTGACAGGGAGCTGGCATGCATCTCAGCTGTGTCAGGAAATGTGTTTTTGACATTTGAGAGGTGAGAAGAGAGCCAGGAAGGAGACATTGGGACCTTATAAATGATTACACAACTTAAGCCAGATTCTTATTCTGTAGAAATAGTCATATTGAGTTATAAGTATGAAAATCTGGTTCCACCGTTTATTGCAGTCTCTGAAGAACTTAACATTTTGTCTTATTTTAAATAGCAACAATAATGTACTTCACCTGCATTTAGCATTATAAAGTAGATATTTCATGGAATTAAGTAACTGGAGTTTTATCCTCTGATATAACCTTTAATAATTATAAAAAGCTTTATGATTACTGTTTTGGAATTATTTTATGTTCACATCAGCCACATTTGGCCAGTTCAAAAGGCAAATTGTGCCCTTATCCCTTTATTTCTAGATTCAACATAGTGTCGTGGAGTAAAAAAGTAAGTTATAATTCTGTTGAGGCTGGGTGTTATTTCAAGTTTAGTTTACAAGTTAATTAAAACTGCTTCAGAATTAGGTCAGACTGTTGTGCATTTGCTTTTGTGCAGTAATTTTTGCCTCTTGCTCAGTGAAGGGTTATGGGCTTAGTACAAGTAATCCCTCCTCTCTCTTCATACTCTGTGCTCAGGATATAAACAAGAAGGGTATGCTGATTCAAGAAAACCATTTTTTCAAAAGGGCTACTGCCTGCTCTGCCCCATATGGACCTTTCAAAATAGTGGCCACAATTTTGGTTGGTCACAACAGGCTGGGAAAGTCTTCTTCCTAACAAGACACAAAGATGGTATATGACAGTCAGTCCCTAAGTTCAGCCAAAGACTGGTTAGAGATGAATTGAATTCACCCTCAACAGTTTTCTAAACAACCAAATTCGACTTTTAAGTTAAAAGAAATAAAAACAAAACAGAACAGCAAACAGACAGCTGTTTACCTGCTCACCCACTGGAATATTGTCAGGGAACAGGGTCATACAGAACCCCCTTTGGTCATCAGTCTGGCTTTGAATCTTCACTTCCAGGGTCTATACTGGACCACACATCTTACAGACCCCCATGCTGCTCACTTCCTTGAACCCGAGCCCATATCCTCGTTGCAGAGTGTTTTGTTTATGTCTGCAATTGCTCAAATGCCATCTGTGAAGTGCTGAGCGATTGTGCCTGTATTTCTACTGGCTCTAGTTATTTCTCTTCCTATTTTCTATGGCACAAATAAGTGCACTTTTTGGGAAACAGATGTTTTTTCAATGTGAATGATTCTGCTAACACTTAGCAAAAATCTATGTACTCCAAAAAGCCTTTTACACTCGGGGTAAGTAGGATTTCATTGACCTCCCTCAATTTGAGCAGGAAAAGTTAGGTTCTCATTTGTATATTTCCTGGAAGGAAATTTCTTTCTTATATTTCTCACAAAATTTTATTCCTCAGGATGTCTCCTGCCTTTTGGTTCTAAATACTCAGTAGAAGGGATCAAGATTGGTCTGCTTGTTTTCTAGATGGTGGTTTTGCTAGGAGGGTAGAATTTGTATCTATCAGGAAGCTGGTCCTTAGGAGCTGCTTCAGAGTTTCCTGAAGATGAACATTGTTACTGAAGGGTAGTAGTGGGATAAACATTGGTTACTCTTTTGGTACCCTGGACCTAGTGTTGGTGATATGTAGGGAAAATGGGGTAATATATAAAATGCATAGGACAGTGTATGACACACACTCTGTGCTATGTAATTATTACTGCTGTTGTTATTTGTATCTCTGAGCCTATAATGGAACTACTTATGTAGCAGCCAGAGAGCATGTATTTTCCCCGAAATAGGCTTATGATGGAACTCAAAAGAACAATTAGTGTTGCCCCTGTTAGAACTTCAACTTGCTGATTATAAGACTCTATCTAATGAGAAAAACTTCCCCCTAAAAATTTTTCTCCTTGTAGTGCTTACAGGTACTTTATTTGCCCTTTTTCTTCACAGAAAGGTTTCTCATGGAGGCTTTTTAGATGTGGCTTATATCTCTGAAGGTACAGAGGTGGTAGTGGAAGGAATAGGTGCCTGCTTTAGGTCACTCTCTTTATCTGTTATGAAACAGGGTAATATTTCAAATAGGCACAACAGATAAAGGAACAATGGCACAAATGGGCTGATGTTTTATTTGAGTCAGTGGCAACTTGAAAGGTTTATTGTGACATAGCTAATACAGGTCTGGATTCAGAGTCTGAAGATTTAAGGATTGTTTCTAGCTTCAGCTTTCTCTCAGTCACTTAACCTTTGTTTCTCTCACTTAAGAAGAGTGTAAAATTACTAATCCAAACCAAGAAGGGACAGAGGAATAGTTAATTATGTAGAGGTCTTGAGTATCGAAATTCTCAGAAAACATACTCTTTAATTACTACAGTTTCCCTGTAGTACTTGAAAAATGTTAATCATTTCCTTGTTCTCCAAAGTTCTGGATTGTGTTCTGTTGGACCCCATCAATTATAACCCTACATCTTCAAAAAAAAAAAAAAAATCTTCAACATGAATATTATGAGGTGACAAGGTAATGAAAGCAGATGAAGCCTGCATCTAGTCAAGAATTTTTTTTAAACTTAACCATTTTGGTTTTGATTAGAGTTTAATAATGCCCTTTGCAATTACAGGGTAATAAATAACTGATATTTATGTGATATTTTATTGTCTTGAAAACTCTGGCACATGTTATCTCACTTAACCATCACAAAAACTTTATGTGAAATTGCCTGAGGAATTTGAATTTCAGAGCTATTAAGCGGCTTGCCCAAGGACACACAACTGGCAAGAGGTAGACCCAAACATGGACTTTCCAGCTGCAACTCCAGTTCTCTTCAAAGTCCACCATGGCTTCATCAAAGACAAAAAGATGTTGTCCCTCAGACCTGTATTGATGAACATTCTCATCAATATGTGTTATACTAAGGCAAGACCTAATAGTGAAATTAATAGTAAAATAATGGTTTGGTCTTCCAGACAATCATCCCAACCACCCCTTCCCCCAGTTTCCTTAACCCCAAGCTTTTTATTTACCGCTAATAGGCAAAATACTCTAATTCTTAATTTACTTGAGAATTATGTGGATAATATCCTCATGTAATATGAAAAATGAATTTGTTTTTTTTAATACAGTTTAGAATTGACACTTTTTAGCATGGTGTTCTTATGTATCACAAAACAAATTCTCAAACATATTTTGGTTAAGAAGTGGAGAAGTGATTTCAATTATAATGAAGCTGGGAAAGCTGTAGGCATCATTGGTAATTAAGTCCAATTTGACATGTTTATCCTTTAATGTAAACAATATTACCTTATCCAGTTTCCTTAGTTCTTGATATTTTACTGTGTTTCACCTCTTCAGTCTATTTACTGGCATTGATTATTAAATACTTAGCTCTTTAAACTGGGGGAAACTCTATATGGCTATCTCATTTGTTTCAGATATTTATCTGTGAGTTACTACATATATTGTTTCTGTGAGCTCTGTCAGTGGAAAGAAATGAAATGGCCGCCATGAAGTCATCTTTGCTCTGTGTTTGAGGATGATTCTCTTTTCCTTATCTGACTTTAGCCTTGTAGAAGTGCCGTCATAGCAATGTTAAATGACTTCTAAGAAAATATAAATTCCAGGCCTGCTAGCCTTCATACAATGGGTTTTCCTTTCTGGTTTGGCTTTATGTCTTTATTATGCTTCACACATTTCTGAGCGGACAGGAGTTCTGGCTTAGCCCTTATCAGAACGCCCATTGCCCTGCATTGTAATTGGCTGTTCCCTTATCTGTTTCTGTCTCTAGACTGCAGACACTTGTAGGAAGAAGGCTTTATTTTGTTAGAATTCCACCCCACTCACCCAGCTCACAGAGTGGTATCTGAATCACAGCACAAGTTATTCATTAAGTGTTTGGTGAATAAATGAATGAATATCGGATCAATGAATTCAGATAGCATCCCCGTTCTAACATTCCTCGAAAGAATGGAATGATGCTCCGTATCCACCTAAAAAATGGAGGCAATGATAGTATTTTTCACAGAGATCACAGTAAGAATTAATTAGAGCATTCACTTGAAAGTTTTTATGTTGTGAAGTACTCTTCATAAGATGATTGTGCCGATTACCGCACGTGTGTATCTGCAGGTTTGCTTCGCATGGTTATATCAGAACTACTTTTTTGCTGTAGTTCAGGTCTGGTTTATTACATCTATTAGTAATGTAACTAGCTTGTATGCTTCAATTTCTGCTCTTTATTCCACAGTGCACTTAGATAGATTAACCACTGAAATATTAGGTGGGATTGTCAGTTCTTCACTTCATACTTTTCAGCAGAGGTTTGTCTGTCTGGTACACCACTACATCCCCAACTCCCAGGCCCATGCCTGATACCTGCGCTTTTAAGACTCTGGTAGTTATGTATCCAGTGTCTGGGGGCCTCCAAAGAAGGGCACAAAAATCTTTCAACACATGTCTCCTGTGTACTTCCCAGCTGCCATTCTCACTCCAGCAAGAGTTGGATACCTGTCTAGGATTGTAGTAGTAAGAACAGTGGAGAATTCCCCAAACAGACTATGCTCCTTCACACCTCAGTGCCTTTGCATATGCTTTCCTTTTCTTCCCAGGATGCAGTTTCCCTCCCCTGCCAGGGCACTTGACAAATGTATATCCCTTAAAGTTCAGCTGGACTTTAGACTCATCTTCAAAGCACTTTCCTTTCACCCAGCAGAGTTTTCCTGGTTTGAATTCTCATAGCACATTGCATGAAAGCATGTCTATACAGTATGCAAAGAATTTATAATAATTGTTTGCATATGTATTCTCTTCACTAGATGTTGGCCTGTTTGTGTGGAGCTGAAATGTAATGTCTGTATTCCTGGCACCTAATGTGGCACTTGATACTCCATAAGCTCTCAGTAAATGCTTCTGAAATGAATTATTATACAATCTTTGTAACTACAGTTTTATTGGCAACAGTATATTCTACCATATACTTATTACAGAATTTACTCCACTATTCTGCTGTTGGAAACTTTAGAGATTCTCAGTGCTCTGTATGTAGATTCTCAGTTGAATTTTTCACTTAGTGTAAATTCTCAGACAATGTGAATGTTGAAGAATAAAGTTTCTGATAAATAATGCTTTACAATTGTTAGGTTAAGTTAGAAAGGAAAACAAAAAGCACTTTTGCAAGCCTATTCACGGTCAGGTACTTTGCATACATAGTCACATGCTTAAACTTCTTAGTTATCTATGTAAAACATGGGGCCTTTATGTATACATCGGCTTTAATTTCTGTAATGAGTATATAAAATGGGAACCAAAATTGCAAAATGAGTAACTACCATGACTAGGCAATTCATAGAAGAGGAACTATGAATCGCTTTCAAGTGTATGAAGAGATGCTCAAACTTACTAGCAATGTAAGAGATACAAATTAATATATCAAAAATCATCATTCACCTCACTCAGAATGGCAGAAATTAAGACAGGGAGTCACTAGCAAACATTGGCAAAGTTTTGGGAAGACCCAATTTTTTGTACTGCTAATTAAAGCCTAGACCCAAGTAATCTGGAAAGCAATCTTACAGTACTTAGCAAAATTAAGTCTTGTTTCTTACAGTATTGTGGTGGTAGCAGGGAGGTGAAGGAAAACTAGATGTCTAATGCAAGCATACTGCATCGGAAATGTGATAGACTGACATATTGCAAGGCAGCAGTTAGAATAGCATACAATAATATGAATCATAACAGCATCATATTTAATGAAGGTAGGATAGAGAATGTGATACATACTTATATTTTTTAATATGCTGGTTTTTTTTTCTTGTGCTTTAATACTAGTGAGATCACATGATTATAGTTTTGTCTTACCTTGTCCTAGCAAGGCAGAAACTTCTTTAGTGATGTTATATAGTCATGTTACAAAGCTATAGGTATTTCTTTTTTTAAAAAGATTTTATTGATTTGTTTGAGAGAGAGAGTGAGAGAGAGCACAAGTGGGAAAGCCAGGGGGAGCCTGCTAAGTGTGGAGTCCAACATGGGGTTTGATCTCAGGAGCCCAAGCTCATGATCTGAGCCAAAGGCAGATGCTTAATTGACTGAGCCACTCAAGCTCCCCATTTCTTCCTTAAAAAAAAAAAAAAAAAAAGATTTATTTATGAGAGAGAGAGAGAAAGCATGGGGGGAAGGGCAGAAGGCAAGAATCCTCAAGCAGACTCCAAGCTGAGTGTGAAGCCCATTGCAAGGCTCTATTCCAAAGCCTTGAGATTATGACTTAGGCCAAAATCAGGAGTTGGATGCTTAACTGAGAGGAGGGAGAGAGAGAGCGATAACAAGAGCGCACACAAGCAGGAGTTTGTGGGGCAATGAAGATCAGATGGAGAGAGAGAAGCAGGTTGAGCAGGGATCCTGACTTGGGGATCGATCCCAGGATGCGGGGATCACAACTCGAGCTGAAGACAGATGCTTAACTGACTGAGCCACCCAGGTGCCCCTATAGTTATTTCTTAAACTACTACATAGTAAAATGAATTTATTTAAACAAACAAACAAATAAGTATTTTTTCCCTCTACAATGTGATTGTGAGATGCTATTCTTTCCTTAATATTTAAAAGTATATTATAAAAATGCCAGACTACTACATTTAAAAGTATTTTTCTTCTCTCTGAGAAGGAATGGAAGTCAAAGGACTATGGAAAAATAATTATAAAACATTTAAAGTTCCTGGTTTATTTGAGAATCCAAGAGATTACTTGTTTACTTTTCTGTGGTATTTTTAAAAAGATTTTATTTATTTATTTGAGAGAGAGACAGTGAGAGAGAGCATGAGCGAGGAGAAGGTCAGAGGGAGAAGCAGACTCCCCGTGGAGCTGGGAGCCCGATGCGGGACTCGATCCCGGGACTCTGGGATCATGACCTGAGCCGAAAGCAGTTGTCCAACCAACTGAGCCACCCAGGCGTCCCTTCTGTGGTATTTTTTACGTAGACTACTTTGGTATGTGTTTTCCATTTCTGTTAAGTGTGAGTTACTGAAGGTATTAAATACTCGAATTTAAACTATCTTAAGGGTAAAATAGAAAGCAAAGACAGAGCATAATGAGTGAAGGATGAGTGAAGGGTACTACAAAGTAGAGAATCTGACACCTAATTTTTTGGACAAATCTAGTTTGTCCAAAGTTTAATATACTTCCATATATGTTTTTCCAATTAAAAGTTATTATGGATGGAGATGGTCCAAAGGTAAACTTGGAGTTGTAAAATTAAATAAGCTATGGGGATATAATGTATGGCATGGTGACTGTAGTAATATTGTGTTATATATTTGAAAGTTGCTAAGAAAGTAGATTTTAAAATTTCTCCTCATAAGAAAAGAAAATTGTAAGTATGTGAGGTGATGGATTTTAGCTAAGCTTATTGTGGTAATTGTTTCTCAATATACACAAATACTGATATTGTGTATCAGGAATATTGTATACCTGAAACTAATAAAATGTTATATGTTAATTATATATCAACAAAAAGAAGTTATCATGGTTATTTTCAACTGGTCTATTTTATTGACAGATGTATCCAAGGTAAGTAAGTCCTGTGAAGTCTCCCTCCTAAATATCTTTATAATTAATCTCCTCTGTTTTACCCTAAATTATTTAACTTCTTCCTTGGTTTACTGTAATGGCTTTCTTTTTCTATAGTCTCTCCTCACTACAGTCCAACTCCCTAGTTATCCTTTTTTTTTTTTTAAGAATTTATTTGTGTATTTGACAGAGAGAGGGAGATCGCAAAGAGGCAGAGCAGTAGGCAGAGAGAAGGGGAGGAGCAGGCTCCCTGCTGAGCAAAGAGCCCAATGTGGGGCCTCAGTCCCAGGATCCTGAGACCATGACCTGAGCCAAAGACAGAGGCTTAACCCATTGAGGCACCCAGGAGCCCCTCCCCAGTTATCCTTTTTAAATTTGTCACTGAGTTTCTAGTTTCCCAGTCCCTGCTCACTTTCTGCTTCAACTTCTGGCATACTTCTTCCTCTGGGCTCTCTGTGCCTAAAATCATACCTTCATCTGGTGAATGCAATGTGTTTACCACCCAACAGAAAACATTCCTCCCTCTCTGAAGCTTTTCCAGGAAAAGTTGGGCCCATCCTGTGTGTTTTCATTGTGCTTTATAAGTACATCTATTAATGCACTTATCTCAGTAAATTATACACATTGGTGTTGGAGTCTATGTTCCAAGGAAGAGCCCTACATAGACTGGCAGGGCTAGTATACATATTTAATATTTGTGTCCTTAGAAAATAATTGGGGTAGCCATCTTCCTTGGAAATGAAAAAGCCCCACAATTACTAAATAATGGGAACCTTTTTTTGTGAGAACTGGGGTATTTATCGATTTACCTATGTATCATCATTTTATCTTTTTATCAGTTTTTTTTTTTTCCTGAAACAAGAGATCAGAATAGGTGATGGAGAAGGATATTTTAAATCCTCCCCCCTCCTTTCCCCAAATATATATAGGAACGAAATCTACAGATGTGCTTATGTCCAAAGCCTAAAGTTACTGATTTACATCGAAGAATACTGTTATTTATGCCAAGGGTCTTTCACCTTAAAATTAGCCTAATTATAGAAAAATTGGGCTGAGGACTTCTAAAGTCACAGCCATCGATATACAGAAAGGGAGTCAGATGTTTGAAAGTTCCTTTGAGTTCTTTTTTAAAATACCATGATTGTGTTATTTTATAATGAATTTAGATTAAAAATACAACTGTGGGCATGAAGGAATGTCCTTACTATTACTATGATTTTGAAGTATAAACAAAATTGGGGATCAACCCATTAACTTTTTTAATACATTGGTCCTATTCTAGCTCCCTTTTGGGTATAAATAAGACATTGTTTTATGTAATTTGGAAAGTTCTCTATAACTTTAATGGGCAGGATTTTTTTTTTTTCTATCATTTGTTTAGACAAAAAGACAAAACTGGTAAATTTAGGATTCCTTTGTGGAAAGTCTCTGTAAATGAGACTAATGAATCTTGATTCAATAAACTTGAATGAATATGTATTTTGTCATAGTTGAATGATCTAAGTACTCTGAAGTCAGATGTGCTTTCAAAATACTCCCATAAATGTAAATTCTTAATTATGACTATTTTTTAGGGTATTTATCTGTCTCCTGGTGGTTGTTGCTACTTTGGCCCCTTTTATATGTTTTGGACAGAGAAGGAAACACAATGCTTGCATTCCTGTGGTTGCTATAGTAATGGAAAAACACTACAGCTGTGATTGTAGACTTGAAGGAAAAGACTGAGGTAGTTTCAGCCCTGGAGACTTAGTAAATATTAATTGTGAAGAAGAAAGCTCTTGGTCTCATTCTTTAATAAATATATATATATATATACATATATACATATATATATGCCAGAAGTCATTACACTGAGATAAATTGTGACTCAATGTTACTGCCTCTAATTGCATTCTAAAGGTAGGTTGAATTGTTAGCTAAAATTCTAAGCAGTAGGATTTTGCTTTCAATTAAATGCACTCTGGCTAGAGATGATACTCTGTGACACAGAAGAAAGAACGATGGTTTGATTTTAAAAAAGAAAAGTTGTAGATTCTTTCACAGAACAAAGAACTACAGTTTTCTCTCAGGTGCTTCTTGAGTAAATGCTGAGTAAATGCTGAGTAAATGCTGAGTCAGCATTCCATATTCAAGAGCTCTTTGGATGGCAGTTGTGGGTCCCATGCAGACCAGACTCAGAGAAAATTCCTTTCTGTATTGCATAGAGCCCAGACACTGTGACATCCCATGGTAAAAAGGACTGAAATCATAGTTGATGCCCAGTAAATGTTAACTCCTGTCTTTGTTGTAGTTATTATTATCATTGTTGTCCTTAAATAGCAGGTGTTACATTATCACTGCTTTAGTTCCAGGGATAGCAATTTGAAAAGGGATCAGAGTTCAGAAGTTGAAGGTGAAAGTCAGGTGTCATGAAGACAATACGAATGCCAACCTAGCAGGTGGAAGGACCTGACAGTAGTGAGTAGCTCTGCTGTTTACATGGGTTTTCATTAGCAGATATATATTCTTTGAGTGTATATGATGTGTTGATCATTATCTTAGGAATATGGGTACAAAGAGATGTAAAACAATGATCTTTTCTGCCCAAAATGGGCTCACAGAGGATTTTGGATTCTATTACTGAAAGTTATACAATAATGATATCAATATATTACTATATGTCAGTCATTTATATTATTTATATATTAATAATGATATATCTTATATCTCTACATTAATATTAGTATGATGATATATTTCTATAACTATAGTATATATATATTTTTTTAAATAAAATGTTGCTATATATACACACATATACTGTTCTTTTACCATTATTTGAGAAGCATCACTCTGGAGGTATGTATAGGGTGTATATATAAGCACAGAGAATGGTGAAGTGGAATGAACACTTTATAGAAGCACCATTGAAATTGGTGGTTGGGAGTAGTCTCTGGAGTCAGTCTACTTAGACGTAAATCTCAACCTTGCCATTTCCTCCCTGTGTAGTGGTGGTTGTTATTTAGTATCTCTTTGTCTCTGTTTCCTCTCACATAAATGCAGTAAGTACCTAGTACATAGGATGTTACGGAGATTGTGCTTGCTTGAGGTGGAGATGGAATGAATATATGTCTGCCGACCAATCTATCTGTCATCTTCTGTATTAGTACAGTACCAGGCATATAGCAAGAGCTGTATATATAGCAGTTGAGCTGTTATTTTGATAAAACTTAGGCCAGTAATATTTCTACTGGAAAACAGTTTATAAACACCAATCCCAGGCCTTCTGGTTCCTTGGCTTCAGTGGATTCTGTATAAAGAATCTATGGGTCCCATAATGAATATCCTTTTAGAAACAGTGTGTTGATTACTTATACATTCTAATCTCACTGGGGTTGTTCTGGAGAATCGTTAAACACTGTTTAAAATAATCCTGTTCTCACGGTCTTGGAACAGATTATGTAGCGTGTACAAATTCCAAGCAGTTTAATTAAATATAATGACGGCAATTAAGAAAGGTTACTATTGAGACTTTCAGGGGTTTTGTTGTTGTTGTTGTTTAGAAAGAGAGCCGAGTGAGAAGGAGGGAGGGGCAGAGGGAGAGAGAATCTTAAACCGGCTCCTCACGCAGCACAGAGCCTGACATAGGACTCAATCTCACAATGCTGAGATCATGAACTGAGCTGAAATAAGAGTCAGACACTTACCCAAATGAACCACCCAGGCGCCCCCAGACTTTCAGTTTTAAGTATGAATTCATACTTATTTATGGTCAGTGTATCTCTTACTTATTTATTTTTTTTCCAGTGCTTCTTTTAAAACATGTCATATCCTTTCCAGTTGGCAGACATAAACATCTTGTTATACCTTATTACTTCCTCAAGGCCCATAGAAAAATCTGCGACTGGTATAAATCTATATTTTAATGGACATTTCCCAAATATGCCCTCTAAGTATAAGAGATGATACTTCTCCATTTCCTGAGTTATAATTCAGGAAAGGTAGATGTGCCTGTGCTGTGTTACTACCCTATTATTGTTACTGCTCCTATTGTATTACCTTTATTAGTAGGAACAGTGAACTGGAGGTGGGCATTGTTCTCACATTTCTGCAAGACATGTATGATTTGATGTGCATTTACTAGTCGTAAGTACCCTTAGGCATTTTAGATTAAAAAAAAATAATAAAAAGTGATGTATAGGGGACTGAAGAATATTTGGCCAATGATTTCAAGGTCCAATAAAGCTTAGCAGAGTTATTGCCACTCAGGATTTAATACTTTGTCTTTCAAGTCTCATAAAATGATTTAGTTTTAATAGATTCTGGAGACATTTATGTCACACTTAATTGATTCCATAAATTCAATTTATGCGAGTCTAATTTATAAGGTAGAATGCAAATTTACTTTCCTCTGCAAAGAACTTCAATGGCTCCTAATTACTTACTGGGTAAACTCCAAATCTGTTGGAATTCTTTGCTCTATGATCTGACTCAAGCTACTTTTCAACCTCATTATTACTTTTTTTTCTAAATTCATGACCTTCAACTGGAGGGAAAGAAAATGCCACTTAGGCCCTCAAGTCCTCCAGTTTTTCCAGTAAGGACTTTGAAATTATTGGAAATGCATCCTCCATTTCTTTTGTGTTCAGTCCTCCCATGTAAGTCACGTGTCCTCCCAGGGTGAGTCAGGTAGCAGTTGACAGCAGTTGGTGAGTTTGATTAACTAACGATTAACTTGTATTCACATCTCATATATGTGGTCCAGAAATATATCTTGCTCTTAATTAGACATAGCAGTTCTTCATTATGCTGTCTTTGTATTTTTTAGCAGGAAACTGTCAGTTGCTAATGTGCATTTCTTCATTTTGGGACTAATAATGCCCTTAGGATTTTCAGGGACTCAGCATTCTTTTTAACCCTTTCTTGAAGGAAAAGGGTATTATCTTTTCTGTTGCAAAAATTGAGCCTCTGTGGAAAGCCTCAAATGTGTTGTGTTGTTGCAGTAGCATAGAATTTTTTCTCTTTTTCTGGTCTACGTCAAATTATTTTTTTTTCCTTTTGACCAACCCTTGAGATTGACTTTGAATTATTTTCTTTTAGAATCTCTTTCTTTTGACTGAATAGTTCTTCTGTGCTGCTTAGCAAATATTTGTTCTCTTTAACGAGGTGGAGATTATAGAAGCATCTTTAAAACTCATCCACTTTCTACATTCTGTAAAACTCTTGTGAGGGAGTCCTTTGTAGACTTGGGTTTCAAGAATGGCTTCCCAGACTAGATTCTTGTGAAATAATTCTTCAAGGATAAGTGGAAATATTTTTCAGTGAGAAAGGTAAGGAGGAGTTGCACGTGGAGGGAAGAGCATATTCAGAGACAGAGGAGTTGATTAGCAATGTGGCATCTTTGGTTCCTCCAAAGGGCTGGTTTTGTCTGGAGCTTATGGAACAGTGATCGTGGTATGAGATGAGACAGGGGATGAAAGCAGGTGCTTGGCAGGAAGGACCATGTATATCATATGAGGGACTTTAAACTTCATTTGAAGGATGTCAGTCTTGGGACTGATGATCAGTCTAGAATGAAGGGTCTTGCTGGATACAGGAAAATAAGACAGGAAGTGACGTGGAGCTCCCTGCGATGACATCCTGGAATAAAGCAGGAACAATGGTAATAAGGAAGGAAGAGATTTTTTTAGAAATTTTTTAGAAATATTCTTTAGAAATAAAGAATATTTTACTGGTTGAATCAGTAAGAATTAGTGGGTGACTGGATGTTGGTCAGAAATGTATATCCTTTAAAAAATTTTAAGTTACTTTAAAAAATATTAAAACCATTTCGGTATAGCATCTGTAGTAACACAAAACTTTCAAGTGAAGTTAATGTTATTTAACCTCTGTGTCTCTCAGTTTGCTTATTTTTTTAAAAATATTTAAAAAATTGTAGTAAAATAAATTTACCATCTCAATGATTTTTAAGTGTACAGTTCATGCTAATTACCTTCAGGTTGTTGCGTAACCAATCTCCAAAACTCTTTTCCTCTTGCAAAACTAAAACTCTGTACCCCTTAAACAGCAACTCTCTCTCTCCTTCCCGCCCCCCAGTCTCTGCCCTGGCAACCACTGTTCTACTTTCTCTTTCTAGAATTTAACTGTTCTAGGTACCTTATATAAGTGGAATCACACATTATTATTATTTTTGTAACTGGCTTATTTCCCTTAGCATAATATTCTCAAGGTTCATCCACATTGTAGCAAATGGCAGATAATCCCGCAAATCCAGATTTTAAGCTGGATAATATTTGAGAGAGAGAGAGAGAGAGTGTGTTTGTATTATGTATCACATTTCATTGAGCCACTCATCTGTCAACAGACTCTGGTTGCTTCTACCTTTGGGCTCTTGTGAATAATGCTCTGGGTGTATCCATTTGCTTATCTTTAAAGTGCAGATAGCAATAGCACCTACGTCCTGGGGGGATTTGTGAGAATTAATTAATATTTAACATAATGATTTGCATGAAATAATTACCTAATGAACTTTATTAGTTTCGTTGCCTCTGGATGAGAAAGATGGAACTACAGATTAGGAATAGGGGAGGGAAGGAGAGCACTGAACTAATCCAGCCTTACTGGGGAGACAGGATTGAAGTTGTGAAGTCAGGGCACTCTTCCATCCACTTCCCCCACTTCTGCTCTGATCTGTTTCCAAGCTTACCATACAGCAATTTCATTATTCATAACTGCTTTTGATGTAAACCAAAGTTTGATTTTTAAACTAAAAAGAGGATCATATTGCAAAGTATTTTGGATGCTGAGGAAAGGTTATCTTACATGAAATTTTAGGCTTTTTCATTTTATGATTCAAGCACATTAGTGGTTGCAAGACCTGAAATAGATGCATTTCAGTGAAAAAGCAGCTTAAGTGGTAGTTGCTTTCTGACAGATGGAGGAATTTAGTTCATATCTAAATATGAGCTTTGTTTATTTTTATCAGATTACCAACTCTGCAAATTGGATTAATGTGTAATTTTAAGCACGGTAGGCATAAAACTTAATAGATGGGTTTTATATTTCTAGCATTTCCATCTTATTACTTTTTAATTTTTACAAAACTGATGTTGGGCAATAACATATTATTACTCTTTTTTCAAAACTGCCATATCAAATAATGCTATCGCTCTGATAGACTCTTTGAAAGAAATTGTCTAGGATCACATCTGCCTAAGATCTTGGAGCTCACAGGGAGAGAAGCTCAAACTGTGCTTCTAGGAGTTTGGGGCGGCGGGGGAGGAAGAAAAAGAAAAAAAGGCCGTGGTGTTTTCCCATTCCCAAACCCACATGATTTTAGATCTGTGTTCAAGGTCACTGTTGGACCCTTTAACAAGCTCAGCTCTGGGCTTAAGGCCAGTGATTCCTGGGCCTCTGCCATCAGTCTGTCTTTTGGACTAGGGAATAGAAACCTTGAATTCAGTATCTATGTAATCCCTTCCTCTAGCTTCATGTGTCCCTATGCAACTTTTTTAGTTTTCCTTGTCTTCTGGATATCAAAGTGACATCTTTTGGCACTTCTGGGTAGCGGTCCCTCAACTAATGAGGTGTAAAAGTGTAAGGACCACCGCACTCCTTGCCCCTGCTCTCCAGCATCAGAAGAAAAAGTCTCCGGGTGGGGGTGGGGAGGAGACAGAATAGAGCATGGAAAAAAAAAATGGTTGCAGTAGAGTTTGAAAAACACAACTGAATATGTCTTTCCATTAGGTAAGTTCAGAATTTTACTTTGGTTTCTAATTTGAAGGAAAACTGGCAACATAGCCCAGGTATAACAAATAGAATCGTGCCATACTGCAGAGTGAACATACATGATTTCACCCAGATCCAAGCTCTGTCCTATTTCTTGGGAAGGCTCTGTTTGAACACAAAGGTACACACTGTGAAGGACTGAGTGGGGAATACCCTCTGTTCTCTGTGTGTTTTCCCATCGTGCAATGTGTGTGGTCAGAGCCCGCTTCCCTTCTTCGGCCTGTCGCAGTATTTCTTTTCCTTTGGTGCCCGCAATTCTCTGTCAGGCTGCCTCAAAGGAAGAAGAGGTAGACCAGACAGAGTGGTGAGCAGCAAAGTGAAGTTTATTGAACAATAGTACAAAGCTCCCAGAGAGGGAGTGGACCTGGAAGGTTGCCAATTTGGCACTTTAAATCTAGGGGTTTTTATGGGCTCTTTGGTGTGGGCTGTTTTAATCTGATTAACCCTTCATGTGCCTGTCACCCAGTCGGGGTTTTATCTACCTATCAGGTAGTTGTTCACGTGAAAAGCGTGAAGGGCTTTTTCCAGGGTGGTGCTTCCTAGTGTTCGGGACCAGGAAGGCTGGGGCCGCCACTGCCGTAAGACATGCAGGTCAGCAGCAGGCCACCAGATCAAGGTCTTTGTTTAAATATGCTCCTGGTTGTTGACCTGGCCTCAGAGGCCTGGATAGGAACAACCAAGGCCATTGCCTTCCTTTCCTTTCCGTCAGGTACAAGTTGTAAGTCTTTCCAGTAAGAAGACTTAGAGCTGAGGCATTGAGTAAAGTCTAGAATAACAGGATGGGGTCTTTTTCCTTTTAAGGGTTGTTTCCTCTTGCCTGCCTTTTTTCTGACTATCTGTCTTTATTACCATTAACTCTAGCTGTCCTACAGACTTTAGTAAAAACAACTGAAATGCTTTTCTTTCCTTTCTTTTTTCTTTTTTTTTTTTAAGATTTTATTTATTTTGAGAGAGATTATGAGCAAGGGCAGAAGCGGAGGCAGAGGGAGAGAGAGAATCTCAAGCAGACTCCACATTGAGCATGGAGACCAACTCAGGGCTCCATCCCACAACGGCGAGATCAAGACCTGAGGTGAAATAAAAAATCAGTCCTTAACTGACTGAGCCAACCAGGCACCCCCCTGAAGTGCTTTTCTGAGACATTCACAGCCCTTAGATGATGTAAAAACTGTTAAACATAGGTGTGGTCCCTGCTAACTCCAAGACCTAATTCTGCAAGTCTTTACTCGTGGATGCAAGTTATACCTGGCAAAATGTAATCTTTCCCTGTAGAGTGGGAGCCTTATCAAACCTACGTGGCATAGGCCTTCTGGGTGCAATCACAGGCTTTAAGGATAATTTACATTTGGAGTTTCATGGACAACCAAGAAGCAGAATCTCCATTTTGTCAAGAGGGAAACCACAGTAATTATGAGTATCAAAATGGCAGATTCAGGGGCACCTGGATGGCTCAGTCCTTAAGTGTCTGCCTTTGGCTCAGGTCATGACCCCAGAGACCAGGGATCCATTCCTGCATCGGGCTCCCTGCTTGGTGG
Source organism: Mustela lutreola (assembly GCF_030435805.1). Classification (NCBI taxonomy): domain Eukaryota; kingdom Metazoa; phylum Chordata; class Mammalia; order Carnivora; family Mustelidae; genus Mustela; species Mustela lutreola. The sequence continues at coordinate 146,771,916 of NC_081293.1, forward strand.
GAAGCCTGCTTCTCTGTCTCCTGCTCCCCCTTTTGTGTTCCCTCTCTCGCTGTGTCTCTGTCAAATAAATAAATAAAATATTTTTTTAAAAAGGCAGATTCACTGAATGCAATTCAATTATGATTCTATCGATCAAGAAATATGAGGTTGCAATTTATTGGTATGGATATATGAAATAACATTTTATATTTTTGAAATCAATGAATAAAGATTATGAAATTGATTTTAAACATATGAAATAATCTGGAGCTAGAGATCCTACCTAGTTTCCCATTTTTTGAGTCAGTCTTATTTTAGCTGAGTTCTGGCCTCAGTCTGTGTACTAATACTCAATTGTAGAACAATTAATTCAGACATCAATGGAAATTCATTAAAAAATGCACAAAACTAGCTATAGTGCCATGTACATATTTTCCATATAGCAGTCTATATTTACTGCCTATTTACTGTCTTTTAAGACACTTTCTATGATTTTAAGGAGAATGTTGTGTTTTGTTTAAAAAATAGACATAAAAATAAGCCTAAAATGATTATCACATTAATTTTTTAGTCATAGTAATTATCACAATCCTAGAAAAAAATATTTGGTACTTATATCTGAAAAATGCTTTATTAACTAAATTTCTTTTTCATCATGCTTTAGTAATTATTCTCAATAATTAAAGATTGTCTTATTGCTACAGGATAGCAAAGTGAATGTTAACAGATTAATATTCTAATTCTATAATATATATAAATCCTTTATGTATACTAAATTTAATATTTTACTGAATGTGCACATACTTTGCAAATACTCTCTTAAATTTTAAATTTAGTTTAAAATTTGCATGCACATTTTCAGAACATCTATTGATGAAACAATAAATGAAGGTTAATTTATTATTTAGTAATCTTTGGTAATTTATTATTTAGTTTTATTTGACATATTTGTTTTAATGTATTTGCCATTACCATAAAAGTAATTCATATTTATAAAATTTAAATATATAAAAATAAATAGAACTGATAAAAACAGAAAAGATAGAAAAATAAAAAGAAATTAAAATTACTTATCACTTTAATAACCAGATAATATTTGGTTAGCATTTAGATATGTTTTACATGTTTTCCTAAGTAGGATAATCTTTTTTGATATCCATGGTTTCTTATCTCTACTGATATAAATGTATTATGGATATGATATTGCTGGGTGGCAAACTACAAATACATACATATATTTTTCCTATTCCTGTGAGGCTAGACGACCCATGTCTAGAGCCATATAATATAACTTTTCTTTATTTCTCTCCTTTCCCTTGACCCCGTACTCACACAGCTGTTTAGGGTGGGTAAGTGGTCTAACCAGGGCCAACTACATGTTCATTTGGCATATTTGGAATTAGAATTAACAGATTCCAGCCAGCACTTCTTGTTCTGTTGAATAGAGGGAAACCAAACCTTTTCTGACATGTAGACTGGAAGGCAGAGGAAGTCAGGTTGCAGCAGGCGAGGAGGGTAAGACAAATCAATGGAAAGGAACAGAATTCAGAAATAAGGAGAGGGTTCTAATTACCATGAAGGCCATGGTTAATGTAAATGATTAAAAAGCTTTTAGTCTCAAAGGTATATACATATCTCCAGAAGAACTTCTGTTCCTCATATTTTCTGAGTCTTTCCCTTGAAAAACTGAAGGCATATATCACTGTCACTGCCTTAGGTATGAAAATTATGAAATTCAAATTCTTTCAACAAATCCAGCAAATATTTATTGAGTGCCTAATGTGCAATAAGCACTATTTTAGGTGCTGACACTATAGGAATGAAAAAAATAAATACCTGCTTAAATGCAAAGTAATATTATTGTTGATGCCTGGGGACACCTAATAAATAACACTCCCCTTTCTTCCCCAACTGCTTTGAAAACAACCAGTAGGCACAGGAGTTGGGAAAAATGGAGATTAAAATGTGTCCTGAATTCTGGACAAAACTATAGAGAATATAGCTCAGGTTGGTGGAAATAACAGTCTTCATATCACTGTACCCAATCTTCAGCACAATTACCTGCACATGCACAAGAGATTGTGGAAAGACACAGGCCACCACCCCAAATATTCCTTACCAAGGAACACTGGACAGGATTCAGAAGGGCTGGGTGATGTATTCTTGGGTTTTCCCTCATAACTTCATCCTTCAGACAGAGGAAAGTATTTTACTCTAATAGTATCTTCTTCACAGAGAAACAAAAGAACTGGGGAATGGAAATTCTCCCCTAATGATATTACTAATAATCCTAGACTAAGATTAAAAAAAAAAGATGTTTTCATGTTGCTGCCTCATTTAACCTTCCAATTTATTATGTGGCTTTTACTCTGTTATATTTTAGCTACTATTTGCAGACTCCTGCTTAGCTTTTCTTAAATGTAAATGTGGAGTCTACTTAGAAGGTTGATAAAGAGGAATAGGAGGAAAAAGCCAAGAAGAGTATCTGTATGCTACAAATTAGATATATATTTACTTAAATTGTGTAATAGGTTTGGGGTTTGAAGGAATACAATAAATGTTACTTTTGTTTTCCTTCTGAGTTTAAAGCCAATTTAGAGATAGACACAAACCATTTAGACAGATGGATATCACAATATAAGCTTAATGCAGATAAATGATATGTTGCAGGATGTGGCAATGATGATATACCTATCTTTGATCTTCAGAATTAGGCTTACCCACTAAGTTACAGACAGCCTTAAACAGCCACAGACTTTCCTCCATGAGAATTCTTGTCTTGTAAAATGTGTGGCTTGGAGGAGCAAACCAGAATGTGTACTCATTGTAGACAGGGAGGTTTTCAAAAGGAAGTGAGGAGGCTGAGTTGCTCCTGGTCAATTTCTTGTTCCACATCTTCTCAATCATGTACATCTTTCTATCCTCTGCTTCTCTCCTAGAGGATAGAGAGAGACTGGAAATGTTCAGTGGAAGTCTTATCTTACGGAAATTTGAATAGTGAGGGATAAATATTTCTTTCTAACAGCACATAAACTTAAAACTAAATTCTGGGGAGATATGCTGAGAGGTGGCTTTTCAAAAGTAAAATAAATAAAAGTAAATAATTAAAGCAAAAGTAAATAAATTAACAAAAGTAAATAATTAAACTGGATCTTGGGATACTTAAAAAAGATGTTAGAATAAGCCTGAAGAATAGGGATAAGAGGTGTATAGGTGAGTTGTGTGTGTAAGTGTGGGCAGATGCATCAAAAATTAAGATAAACTTTTAGAAAAATATAGCATAGAGAATATGGTCACTAATACTGCAGTAATATTGTATGGTGACAAATGATAACTACACTCATCATGGTGAGCTTGCATATTGTATAGATTGTCAAATCACTATGTTGTACACCTGAAACTAATATAACATTGTTCCTTACACCTCAAAGATAAAAACTAAAAAAAAAAAAAAAACCCAATAGTTGAAATTACCTTAAAATATTAAGGTAAAGTTGCTGAAGCCTTCTGTTGCCTGTTAACATGAAAGCAAATACTTTTGCCACTCGGTCATTATATGAATTTGACAAACTGCGTTCATAAAGACTTAAATTATCAATAACTTCAAGGAGAGTCTTCATGTTTATTTTTTAATTTTTTTATTTTATTTTTTTTTTTTTGAGTCTTCATGTTTAATGAAATATAATTCAATAAGTGATTACTCATTAGTGATTGAGATTTGCTACATGGCAAGGGATAATAAATCAGAGCTTTTGGAACACAATATAGTAAGTTTTGCAAAGGGTTTTTTTTTTTTTTTTTTCTTCAAATTTATTTGACAGAGTGAGATCACAAGTAGGCAGAGAGGCAGGCAGAGAGACAGAGGAGGAGGAAGCAGGCTCCCTGCGGAGCAGAGAGCCCAATGTGGGGCTCAGTCCCAGGACCATGAGATCATGACCTGAGCCGAAGGCAGAGGCTTTAACCCACTGAGCCACCCAGGCGCCCAAGTTTTGCAAAGTAATGTTATTTGTATCATTATTTAGAATCCAACATATGTATCCCTTTTCTCTAATCTCTGACAAGCAAGGTCCCCAAAATTGAATCAGTGTAAGTCCAGTAGAGTAGAGTTCAGGCTTCATAAATTTTCCAGGGAAGGGAGAATGTCTTTAACCCTTCATGAGATACTCACATATGTATGTTAGAATCATCCCTGAAACTTGTGAAAATGGATATTACCAGCTTCCATTCTAGAATGTTCTAATCCAGGGGCACCTGGGTGGCTTAGTTGGTTAAGCATCTGCCTTCTGCTCAGGTCATGATCCCAGGGTCCTGGGATTGAGCCCTACATTGAGCTCCCTGCTCAGTGGGAAGCCTGCTTCTTTTTCTCCTATGCACTCACGCTCTCTCCCTCTCTTGCTATCTCTGTGACTATCTCTGTCTCTCTTAAATGAATAAATAAAATAAAAAAATAAATAAAATGTTCTGATCAAGTGGTTCTAGGCTGTGGCCATAGAATCAGCCTTAGTAACAGGCTCCACATATGTTACTAGGGAAAGTGAGTTTCTTCAGGGACTGTGTACATTGTCTTTTATCTTTGTGCTGTTATTAATTATGATCATCATCAACTCTTGGTCATTATTATGTAGTGTTTCCCTTGAAACAGTTTTAAGGGATGTGCTATGACATTCTAGAGCCATTCATCACATTTCTACCCCTAGAAGTGATAGATCATCTCTGGAAGAACATTTTCAAGGCTTTTCTTCTCTTTGAATTTGGAAAGTTTCTCAATATTGAGCAAGTATATAGTACAAACAGTATCTCTCTGTTTATTGGGGATTCAATTAGTTATATTTTTAGATGCATGTTACCTTGACTGACGGGATGGTGAGGGACATTTTTTTTTTTTTTTTACATCTGTAGAAGAATATACTATTAAGAGAGTTAAAGAATTTTCAAAATCCCTTAAACTTATGTCAACACATCCAGGATGCTAAATGTCATAGAACAGAACAGATGGGAATTTGGAAGAGGAAAGCAGATGCAAAAGTTCTTGTACTGGGGTTAAGCATTGAAGGGGGTGGGCAAACATGTAGCTATGACTGGAGGCTATGCATTGGCATCAGGGGTCTGCTCATTCAGGATTATCCAGAAAAGCTTCAGACTCTAGCAGAAACGTAACTTCCTGCTCAAAACCTGGCTACAATCGGAAGAAAAGGCTTACTAGGTGGATGAACCAGTAACTACATTCCTGGTCATAATCTGTTCATTCCATGTGAAAGACCTACAAATTTCTGGTTGCTTGCAGGGGAGAAAAAGGAGCTGTTGAGGAGGCTGGTGCTGCAGAGTCACATACACCTTCTTGATTCCCAGTCACATCATGAAGAAAGGTAAGAAAGGAGAGAAATTGGAAAGACGAGGATATTCCCAAAAGAGACTAATTTAAGTCACTAGCTAGCAAGCTAACTAACTAACTAAACCCGAAGACACTGAGAAACAGATTTCTCCACTAAACTTTTATCAGGCATGTACATTGATAATCTACCTCTAAATCAGCATATTCATTACGAGGTCCTAGCATTCTATTCAGCTGCCCTGATGTTATGCAATCTACCAGACACGAGGTGGGAATTTCACATGGATTAGCTTTAGAGTTCTTAGTTATTTATAAAAAGTGCCAATGTTCGGTACCAGCAGAATGTTGGCATTTAAGGAATGCTACCACCACCATACCACGAAACAGTTGCCAGGAATAAAGTAGCTTAATAAAAATACATGTTTTATCCACAAAGAGTTTCCATCAGCTTTTCACTATTTTTAATTTCAGCAATTTTTAAAAAAGATTTTATTTATTTATTTGACAGAGATCACAAGTAGGCAGAGAGGCAGGCAGAGAGAGAGAGAGAAGTGGAAGCAGGCTCCCCGCTGAGCAGAGGGCCCTATGCGGGGCTCGACCCCAGGACCCTGGGATCGCGACCTGAGCTGAAGGCAGAGGCTTTAACCCACTGAGCCACCCAGGCACCCCTAATTTCAGCAATTTAAAAAATAACATATGAGATTGTGAGTAAAACAAAATTGAATTATTGGAGTCCTAAGATATAAAGTAGAGCCCTTGAACTGAAAGAAGTTCCAATTTTTTTGACTCTGTGCTGGTAGACTTTAGATCCACTGGTGAGATTGTGTGGTGATGGTTCTCTCTTTTTCAAATAGTCATTTTCTCCCATTCATTTTAAAAACAATAGAGTGCCTAAAATGTGGCCACAAATTTGTGGGCAAATTATTCATATCACCAATATAATTTTCATTTCACTTTGGCTGAGATGATTTTTAAAAAAAAAAACAATCTCTTGCTGTTTTTGACCAATTACGAAGAAATGGGGACTGCAAATCTAGCTATACCATAAATTTACCAGAACCTATGGTATAGTTTTAAAGATGGTTACTCCTAGAAATAATGACTGCTATTTTTTCCATATTTAGATGTGTTCCTAACCAGGCCAAGGCACAGACTGTAAGACACTCATCCTTTTCTCACAATGGCATTAATTACTTTCGAATGATCTTGTAGTGTCTTGATTGCCCTGCCACAATAGCATTTAGTAAATATGGGGAGAAACAGGGTGTGTGGAGAATTTTGTCCCTTTTATTCTCTTTTCAAAGGAGAGAGCACGAGATTTTCTTAATACATCTCATTCACAGATCTTAGCTTTGTGGCGAAAGTGCTAAAATGACCCGAAAGCGTGGGTGGTGTGTAGGTATCTACATTTTTAATAGCCATGTCATGAAATGTTATGTTTTAACTTTCTTTTCTCCCAAACAACCTATTGAGCTATGTCAGAACAGCATCAGACTCTGTCACACCTTATAATAATGGACCTCACATATTGCTATTTGCTGAACAAAGAACTTTCTTTTATTCATCTTATAATTAACACTGATGGAGTTGCGAAGAGTATCTCTGTTTCCATCATGTCACTGTTAACACAGGTCAATGCATACTTACTACATTATATAAGCTCTTCTTGTAAAGATACTTATGATTTAATTGAGGTTTCCCACCCACAATCTATAATGACCTGATCTTTCGATCCTTAATTATATCTGCAATGACCCTTTTTCCAAATGAGGTCATATTCGTAGGTACTGAGGATTAAGACTTGGGCATATATATATATATTGGCAGTTGTGTGGTGGAGCATATATCAATGTACTACATTGATTTAGTATGAGTTATCTGTGTATTTGTTAATGCACATTCTCATTCTCACTCCCCCTCCAATTAGACTGTCAAGACCATGATAACAAAGATTTTATGTTTTGGTTATATCTGTGTCTTGACCACTTTCAGGCACACAATGGGAGCTTAATAAATATGTGTTGAATGAATAAAAGGAGAAACTGTGAACAAGATATAGGAGTTGACAGTAGAAAAACCAGGGAAAGAGGACTTGGAAAAGTAGTCAGACTTGTGTGAAAAAATGCAAAAAATAAAGCCAAGACTATTTGCATCATGAGGGAGTGATTGCTAATGTCAAATGTCAAGCTGAAAGAGGGATGAAAAGAAGCCTCAATGCTTGGCTATTAGAATTCTTTAGGTTCTGATGAAGATCTTCATATCACTTGGAAATGTGTCCAATGTTGAGGCAGATTTTGTTTATGTATTCTGTCTTTGTGGCTATTTCACTACCTTATTACAATAAGATAGAGCAGATCAAGAAGGAAATAATTACTGTCAGTGGATTGTAACTCACTGACTTTGTTTTGTAGTAATGTTCTTGTGGTCTCTCTTATCTTCTGGACCCACTGGCTTACCAGTCTACCTATCTGGTATAGATTTGATGTTTGATAATTATTGGAGCCTGTCAGTATGTGTGTTATTTCCAGACTCTACTTATTAAACTGGACATATGTTTTTACCCTCATTAGTTCTATGCTGCTAATTCCAATGCACATGTTCTATCATGACAGTTTGTAACATTTCATTTCTATTGATAATTTATGAACAGCAGAGTTTAAAATAATTCAAAAAATTCAATTCAGCCTATTCTTAACAGAAACATGGAAGGTACTTCTAGTATATAATCAGTAGCACTTAGTAAATATGTAGAAGTATGTGTTTTATTCAATAACTATAAAAATTCATTAAGTCTTGGAGAATAGTGCAACATGCCCATAGGATGTCATTTACACTTCTGTGGCTGCTTTTCTAGGGAAGAGAAACAGTTACAAAATAGTGTAAGCACTTCAACATTAACCACAATGGAGATGAGATGAGTTATTATGTGCAAATGTTCCAAGCATTATTACCTAAAACACTTTGATAATTACAGTTTAATTTTTTTTAAAGATTTTATTTAATTATTTGACACACAGGGATCACAAGTAGGCAGAGAAGCAGGCAGAGAGAGACATGGGGAAACAGGCTCCCTGCTGAGTAGAGAGCCTGATGTGGGACCCGATCCCAGGACCCTGAGATCATGACCTGAGCCAAAGGCAAAGGCTTAACCCACTGAGCCACCCAGGTGCCCTACAGTTTAAATTTTGAATGTATGTGTGCTATATAATTCATATAACCCACATTTTATCTTGTATAATTTATCAAATATAAAACTGTTCAATTTTTGAAAATCATTTCAGCCTATATTATACCTTTAGGAAGACATTATACCTTTATTATACCTTTGGATATTATACCTTTAGGAAGATAAATTATTTTCTTAAAAAAAGTAAATCAATAAAAGCAATCATTCTTTAGTTCCCAGACGATGTGAATAATTGCTTTATATGTTTTAATCAAAATAATTCAGTCACAATTCAAAATTTTTTTGTTTGAAATTACTGTTTTCCTTGGAGTGACAGCATTTTATTTTCTCTTAGCGTCCTCAAATACGACTACATTTACTTACTTATTTATTTATTTATTTAGAAAGGGAGGAGGGGTGAGGTGGGGCAGAGGGGGAGGGAGAGAATCTTAAGCAGACTCCATGCCCAGCATGGAGCTCAATGCTGGGCTTCATCTCTCACCACTGAGATCATGATCTAAGCTGTAGAAAGCTGAACTGATTGAGCCACCCAGGCACTCCTCATTAATGCAATTCACAGTAACATTATTTCTTAATTATTTTATAGATATGTCAGTAACTATAGAGAAACATTGTTATGTAAAGTACATTTTATAGTGTATAATTATATAATACTCTGTTATAAATAGAGATACCTAAATAATTTTTATTTTACTGTGACCATTCTTTTTCTTTTCCTTTTTCAAATTCACAAGCTAGCTCTCTTTTTTAAAAATAAGAATATTTATTGAAGCACTGCTTTTATCATTTTAATTTTAAATTTATTTATTTTCTAAGTGGGTTCCATGCCCAGTGTGGGGCTTGAACTCATGAACTGGAGATCAGGAGTCACATACTACTCTGACTGAGCCAGCCAGGCACCCTGGAACCTTGCTCTTTTAAATCTATTTTTTTTGTTAAGTCTGCTAAAATAGTCCCTCTGCTATGCCTCAGTTATCATCTTTGGAGACGTCATAAGGCCTATATCAGTGAACTTTCTAGCATTCTGATCTTACAGCTTTTTGCCTACTTAAACCCTTTCCCTTCATCCTACTTCAGCCTCTTTAGAGCACAGAAAAGTTTTTGTTGAGTCTACTTTGCCTCTTTGGTGGGCCTCTGTTCCTGTTGTGCTATAACTGATTGTTCCTCCAAGCATATACTCAGGAATGCTTTTTACCCACTAGGGTCTTTAATTCATTGGCTCTCTGAATGCTGGCTTACTCCTCTGCATTCAGTATTTGCATTTGGTATCCAAGTTTAGGCCATCCCTTACCCCCAGTTCATTAGCTGGCCTTCTCTCTAATCCCTTGGTGTTAGTTAGCTTCTCCCTGAAGCCTCAGATGAGAAGAATGTCACTATCCACTGTAGACCTTCCCACTGTGTTAACAACTCTGACCCTTCCAGCAAGGGAGGGCCCAACCAAAACTCTCTTTAAACTCTAAATCATCTTAATCTCAGTGTTTTGCCTTCTACATTTGTACCCTCTAATCACGGATCTTTTAAGGCTTTACTCTGTGGACTAAAAATCCTCTTGGTCTTTTACCCTTGTTCTGTCTCCATGTGCTTTGTTGGCCCCATGATCAGTCATTTTCACAGGGCTTTCTCTAGTATTTGGGGATCCTTCACTATTGGTAACTCTCCTACTTCCAGAGTGTCAAGCATTAATAGGAATCACTCATGGAACCCTGCTCAGGAGATGGGTGCTTTCTGCCATGACCTTTCTTAGCTATTATCCTCTCCCTCTCAAGAAATCTGTGTATCCCCACCAACTGCAACACCTTTCACTCAAGACGAGATGTATCTCCTTGTCAATCAAGACTAACAATCCTCTAGATTCAGTTTGCCACCACTAAGACATGACTTTTCTTTTGCCATCATCCTATACCTCTTCTTTCTTTCTGGTTCCTTTTTGCTTTCAGGTTATCCATTCCATAAGAATAAGTAACCTAAATAAATGCAATAAAACTCATTTAACCTTAACACTCATGTACATTAAACTATTTTTTCCTTAATTCTTTGCTTCATACACTGACATGAAGTAGGAACACACTAAATGGTTGCTCTAGGACCTCCCAGGTTTATTGTTTTCAATTTATAATCTAGCTTTCCCTTCTAAACCCTCTACTGAAACTGAAATTTTAAAGATGAAGGATAACCATATACAATAAGCCCAACAGAATTTCTTATTTTCTATCTTCTTCTATTCTGTTAGACCAGTGCCACTCTCTAATATCAGTTTGTTTCTCTTTTCTTTTCTTTTTTCCTTTCCTTTCTTTCTCTCCCTTTTTCTCTCTCCTCTCTCCATCCCTCTCGCCCCCCGCCCCTTCCTTCCTTCCTTTGAAAAATTTTCCTTTGAAATCTTTACTCCCTTTCTCATGCTGCCGAGAGATGGCTTATTATTTTTTTCTGGACATGCACACTCCTTTCCCACTGTTGCCCTTGCTTCTACTGTTTTCTCCTCTTCTGTCAGAATTCTACCCATTCCTCAAGGTGATCTCCAGGTGGATGTGGTGTTTTTCCCTTTCCCAGCTCATACCACTTTGCATCTTGTGTATTTATTTTCCTGTGTGCATGCACATGTTTTCTTCCTATAATTGTGTAGATTCCTTGAAGTGGGAACTGTTTTTCACACTCAGTCGGTGCTCTCCATAAATCTTGTCGAATTGAGGTGAATTCCAAACTGGCAGTGCATTGTTTTCTTGAAAACAAACAAATCGCCATCATATATTGCAAATACAGTGTTAGTAAAAAAGCAGTGAGAGGCGGAATTATTTTCCTCACAATTTAGAGATTAATGAAACATAGACTGCATTAATATTCACTTATTTCATGGTTTTGTAGTTTGCTAAATTTTTTTTTTCGCTTCACTCAAGTGATTACTCTCTTATCCATAGGATAGGAGTTCCTGGAAAATCTTCCATATTAACATCTACAGTTTGTTGATAGGAAACAATTCCCAAATGGCAGTGAGCTCATTATATATGGTGGTATTTTAATATCTCTTTAATTTTTTGGTAATTCCCTCCAAATCCAAAGAAAGAATTCTAAGCCGGTTGTCAAAGTTGCTTATATAATTAAGCAACATAACTACAAGAATCTGATCAAAAAGGTTTTTTGCATTTCCTGTTTGTTTTATTTTTAGTTTCTCCAGTTTCCAGTTTGGGAGGCCAGACTTAAAGCATTTTCATGGATGCATTTCCCACAGAGAGCCATGGGAGATTGGTGTGAGAGGGACAGCAGCCTGGGTATAAAGGAATTGTGTTTTGCCTTTCTTTTCTTTATTCTCCAGCTGCTGTTCCTTAAATATAATTTTAAAAATAACTTTTATAGGGTGGTTAATACATTCCTACCCTGTGGGGACAGGCTACATTCTCAGCTGCCCAACGTTTTAAGCAGGCTCTAGTAATTTGGATAAAGAAACAGGCTCTTGTCTTGAGTCTTGAAGAATTGCTACAGGGTCAAGGCCAGAGCACGGGAAGTGTGGGCACTGGTGAACTTGTACTCTGCATATGCTTCCCCAGGGGCTGCAGGAGAAGGAGGGGCAGAGGTTAGGTGGTGAGGAGGAGTGAGACAGAGTCAGGGATATTCCGAACTGTATGACAAAAGAGGGAACCTCACAGTTTTAAAATTGAGAAGGTCCTGTGCCTTTCTCAAGTAGTTTATCATTTCTTGGCCCCTTTTTATTGAGTTAAACTTGGACATTTGGAAACCTATGGGAGTACAGCAGGTAGTATTATACCTCACTCTGGGTCCATCTGAAATCCATGTGTGTTTAAGGTTCCCAGTTTTCTTAGGGGAGCAAGCTGGGCAGAGGTATGTTGGAGGCTCTAAATTCCCAGGAGTCCTTTATGTAAGCATAACTACCCTCTCAGCACACAGGGGAGGCAGTACTGTGTCCTGTGATACCTGCCTCACTTGCTCCAGGTAGTAAGCATTGAATCGGTCAAGCTACTGGTTTGGCGATTTGTACTGCATAATCCACTGCCCCGTTCTGCGAAAGAGATTTGGCTTTCATGGAAAAATGCAAACTGGAAGGTGGGGAAAGGTTCTTGGATATCAACTCTCCTCTCCACCCTGCGTATTTATCCCATTGCACACTTTACAAATGAGGGAATATATAGGGTATAAGAAAAGTGGACAGAAAACTTACATTTGTTAAGTGCCTTCTGCGTGCCAGGCACTAGTAGCGATCTGCGTTTATAGCACTTTATAAAAGGTGCTTTGACTTATGCTATTTGTTTTTCATAATAGTCATGTGAGGGGTGCAGAGCAGATGTAATTATTCCCACTTGGCTGATGTAGATACTAAAGTTCAAATATTTCAGTGGTGCTCAGGGTTAGGTAATAAAGAGGTTAACCAGCATGCACCCCCAAACTGCTAGAACTCATACAGGAATTCAGTAAAGTGTCAGGATATAAAATCAATGCACAGAAATCAGTTGCCTTTCCATACACCAACAGCAAGACAGAAGAATGAAAAATTAAGGATTCAATCCCATTTATAGTTGCACCCAAAACCATAAGGTACCTAGAAGTAAATCTAACAAAGAGGCAAGGAATCTGTACTCAGAAAACTATAAAGTACTCATGAAAGAGATTGAAGAAGACACAAACGAATCTCCATTCGTTTGTGTCTTCATGTCTTCATGTCTTCATGTCTTCTCCATGGTCCATGGATTAGAAGAACAAATATTGTGAAAATGTTTATGCTGCCTAGAGCACATTTACTGCAATAAAATATACCATCAACTTTTTTCAAAGAAATGGAACAAATAATCCCAAAATTTGTATGGAACCAGAAAAAAAAAAACCTGAATAGCCAGAGGAATGTTGGAAAAGAAAACCAGTGCTGGTGGCTTCACGATTCTGGACTCCCAGCTCTATTACAAAGCTGTAATCATCAAGACAGTATGGTACTAGCACAGAAACAGGCAAATAGGTTAATGGGACAGAACAGAGAGCCCATAAATTGACTTGAAACTCTATGGCAAACTAATCTTTGACAAAGTGGGAAAGAATGTCCAGTGGAAAACAGACAGTCTCTTCAACAAATGGTGTTGGGAAAATTGGACAGCCACATGCAGAAGAATGAAACTGGACCATCTCCTTATACCACACACAAAAATAGACTCAAAATGAATGAAAGATCTCAGTGTGAGACAGGAATCCATCAAAATCCTCAAGGAGAACACAGGCAGTAACCTCTTCGACATTGGCCACAGCACCAGTTAGAATGGCTAAAATTAACAAGTCAGGAAATGACAGTTGTTAGTGAGGATGTGGAGATAGGGAACTTCTTACACTGTTGGTAAGAATGTAAGCTGGTACAGCCACTCTGGAAAATAGTATGGAGTTTCCTAAAAAAATTGAACTATCCTGCAACCCAGTATTTGCACTTAGGTACTTTTCCAAAAGATATAAAAATAGTGATTTGGAGGGGCATATGCACACCAGTTTATAGCAGCAATGTCCACAATAGCCAAACTATGCAAAGAGCCTAGGCGTCCATCAACAGAAGAACGAATTAAGAAGATGTGGCACATATATACAATGGAATACTATGCAGCCTTCAAAAAAACACCAGAATCTTGCCATTTGCAATGAGGTATTATGCTAAGCGAAGTAAGTCTATCAGAGAAAGACAATTACCCTATAAACTCACCGATATGAGGAATTTGAGAAACAAGATGGAAGGTCCTAAGGGAAGAGAAGGAAAAATGAAGCAAGACAAAACCAGAGAGAGAGACAAACCATAAGAGACTTTTAATCTCAGGAAACAAACTGAGGGTTGCTGGAGGGGAGGAGGGTGGGAGGGAAGGGGTGGCTGGGTGACAGACACTGGGGAGGGTATGTGCTATGGTGAGTGCTGTGAATTGTATAAGACTGATGAATCACAGACCTGTACTCCCGAAACAAATAATACATTTTATGTAAAAAAAAGAAAAAAGAAAAAGAGTCTTTCTTTTTTCTTGATGACTTCGCATTCAGGTTTCCCTCCCTTCCCCTATGATTCTCTGCACTGCTTCTTGTATTTCACCTATGAGTGAAACCATATGATAGTTGTCTTTGTCTGATTGACTTATTTCACTTGGCGTAATACCCTCTAGTTCTGTCCACGTGGATATAGCCACTTACTTTCTGACAGTACTACAAGCCATGGAGAACTTATTTCTGTATATCAATATTAACACAGTAATATGCGTTTTAAAAAGGCAAAAAATTTATATGATCTGAAGAGAAACCAGCGCTAATACGCATTTTAAGTGTGAAAGCATTCCTTTTCATTTTTAGAATATCTTTCATGTGTTTAATGATCTTGTGTTTAATGATCTTTTTATATTTCTCCTCTGATTTGTCTGTTCATCTCTAATTTGCCTGCTTTTAATTTTGGATGTTAGTATATTTTTCCATATTTTAGAGCTCTTTTTACATCAGAAATATAAAAAATCTTCTGTATAGTTGTATCATATTTGCTGCAGGTATTTTCTTTGTTCATTATTTGATTATAATCATAGTAATATCGCATACGTATGAAAGACCAAGTATGGAGTTTGTTGTTGTTGTTTTTGTAGAATTTTTATGTTTAGAATGTTCTTTACCTTCCCAAGATGAATATTTTTATGGTTGTCTTATGCTTCATTCTAAAATTTAGTGTGTATTTCTTTTGGAATTTATTTTGGTAGATAAGGTAGTTTTATTTATGAATATGTGGATGCAAGTCACAAGAATTTTAGAGCTTTCAAAAGTTAGATTGCTTCTTATTAATAGCGGGGTGTTTCACAGAACCCATGTTTGGGATGCAGTCACACTTCAGGCAGAGACAGGGATCCGGGGTGGGCATGCCATTGGGATTCTGCTGTTTTTCTTCTCTGGCCTGTGCTCTCATTGCATTTCCTCATCTTCCTCATGTGTTCTCTCTACTTCCTTCTCCCAGTGAATCATCCAGAGAAAGACTAACTCTATACTCCCAACCCAAATTCTACTAAAGTGACCCTATTTTTCTAGTTTGGATATGGTACTTCAGTTTTCCCTGAAACAAGGGCACATTGGATGAACCCTGGCTTCGAGGAGCTCATTCTCTGTGGATCAGATTCCATATCAAAGAACCAGGAGAATGGTAGTTACCAGGGAAGGGGAGATATTTTGAGCTGCAGAGGCAGTTAATAGGCTTGTGGTCATTACACAGATGAAGACCTCAATTGATCATTTCTGAAATAGCTTTCCTCACAAGTATTGGTGCTCTGTCCTTTCGCTACTGATTTTTTCATATTTGTTTTGTCATATATTAAACTCATAAATGTGCTTGAAAGTATGTATTCCTAGACTGAGATTTTCTTTTTTTTTTTTTTAAGATTTTTATTTATTTATCAGAGAGAGAGAGGGGGAGAGAGCGAGCACAGGCAGACAGAATGGCAGGCAGAGGCAGAGAGAGAAGCAGGCTCCCTGCTGAGCAAGGACCCCGATGTGGGACTCGATCCCAGGACGCTGGGATCATGACCTGAGCCAAAGGCAGCTGCTTAACCAACTGAGCCACCCAGGCGTCCCTAGACTGAGATTTTCTGATAATAGTTTCTGTCAGTTGTTAAAACAACTTTATTACCATCCTTATATTAAGATCAATTTACCTTTTTTCTTCTTTCCAAATTTGTTGTATATGTATTCTTCCATTTATTCTTCTGGGGAAATTTTGTTGCCTTTATGAATGAAATATTTTTATAATAACTATTCTAACTTATTAAGGAAAGCTGTTATTTTTATCCATTTCTCTTATACCTGGCCACTTTTCTTTTTTTTGTTTGTTTGTTTGTTTTTGTTTTATTTTTTATTATTTTAAAAAATTTTTTATTTCTTTTCAGTGTAACAGAATTCATTGTTTTTGCACCATACCCAGTGCTCCATGCAATCCGTGCCCTCCCTAATACCCACCACTGGTTCCTCCAACCTCCCACCTCCCGCCCCTTCAAAACCCTCAGATTGTTTTTCAGAGTCCATAGTCTCTCATGGTTCACCTCCCCTTCCAATTTCCCTCAACTCCCTTCTCCTGTCCATCTCCCCTTGTCCTCCATGTTGTTTGTTATGCTCCACAAATAAGTGAAACCATTTGACTCTCTCTGGTCCAATTGACTCTCTCTGCTTGACTTATTTCACTCAACATAATCTCTTCCAGTCCCGTCTATGTTGCTACAAAAGTTGGGTATTCATCCTTTCTGATGGATACATAATACTCCATAGTGTAAATGGACCATATCTTCCTTATCCATTCGTCCGTTGAAGGGCATCTTGGTTCTTTCCACAATTTGGCGACTATGGCCATTGCTGCTATGAACATTGGGGTACAGATGGCCCTTCTTTTCACTACATTTGTATCTTTGGAATAAATACCCAGTAGTGCAATTGCAGGGTCATAGGGAAGCTCTATTTTTAATTTCTTGAGGAATCTCCACACTGTGGAGTGGCTGCACCCACTTGCATTCCCACCAATAGGGGGTTCCACTTTTTCCATATCCTCTCCAACACATGTTGTTTCCTGTCTTGCTAATTTTGACCATTCTAACTGGTATAAGGTGGTATCTCAATGTGGTTTTAATTTGAATCTCCCTGATGGCTAGTGATGATGAACATTTTTTCATGTGTCTGATAGCCATTGGTATGTCTTCATTGGAGAAGTGTTTGTTCATATCTTCTGCCCATTTTTTTTTTATATGATTGTTTGTTTTGTGTGTGTTGAGTTTGAGGAGTTCTTTATAGATCCTGGATATCAGCCCTTTGTACTGTCATTTGCGACTATCTTCTCCCATTCTGTGGGTTGCCTCTTTGTTTTGTTGACTGTTTCCTTTGCTGTGCAGAAGCTTTTGATCTTGAAGAAGTTCCCAAAGTTCATTTTCGCTTTTGTTTCCTTTGCCTTTGGAGACATATCTTGAAAGGAGTTGCTGTGGCTGATATCAAAGAGTTTACTGCCTATGTTCTCCTCTAGGATTCTAATGGATTCCTGTCTCACATTGAGGTCTTTAATCCATTTTGAGTTTATCTTTGTGTATGGTGTAAGAGAATGGTCGAGTTTCATTCTTCTACATAGCTGTCCAGTTTTCCCAGCACCATTTATTGAAGAGGTTGTCTTTTTTCCACTGTATATTTTTTCTTATTTTGTTGAAGATTATTTGACCATAGAGCTGAGGGTCCATATCTGGGCTCTCTACTCTGTTCCACTGGTCTATGTGTCTGTTTTTATGCCAGTACCATGCTGTCTTGGTGATCATAGCTTTGTAGTAAAGCTTGAAATCAGGTAACGTGATGCCCCCAGTTTTGTTTTTGTTTTTCAACATTTCCTCAGTGATTCGGGATCTCTTCTGATTCCATACAAATTTTAGGATTGTTTGCTCCAGCTCTTCGAAAAATACTGGTGGAATTTTGATCGGAATGGCATTAAAAGTATAGATTGCTCTAGGCAGTAGAGACATTTTAACAATGTTTATCCTTCTGATCCAAGATCATGGAATGGTCTTCCATCTTTTTGTGTCTTCAATTTCTTTCATGAGTGTTCTGTAGTTCCTCAAGTACAGATCCTTTACCTCTTTGGTTATGTTTATTCCCAGGTATCTTATAGTTCTTGGTGCTATAGTAAATGGAATTGATTCTCTAATTTTCCTTTCTGTATTTTCATTGTTAGTGTAAAAGAAAGCCACTGATTTCTGTACATTGACTTTGTATCCTGCCATGTTACTGAATTGCTGTATGAGTTCTGGTAGGTTGGGAGTGGAGTCTTTTGGGTTTTCCATATAAAGAGTCATGTCATCTATAAAGAGAGAGAGTTTGACTTCTTCATTGACCTGGCCACTTTTCTAATCTTTCATAATTCTAAGATATGTTCAGTTCTCTTGGAATTCCAGTTACATAAATTATATATTGGTCAATAAGCATAGTCACTTATTTTTTCTCTTCTAATTATATCTTTTATTTCCATTTTATATCTTTTAGAATTATTCAGAATATCCAGTTAGGCAATAATTATATTTATGAGTATTGTTATGAGCAAGAATAGTACTTGGTATCTACTGACACCATGTGTTAGGTGCTATTAGAAATTTGTGTGAATTATTTTATTTAATCCATTATTACTATTACTCTAATTTTGGTGATGAGGAGACTGTGACTTGGGAGGTCAAATTAATTGACCAGAGTTACACATCTCATACATGGTAGAACTGACATGCAAAAACAGGTCTGTCTGACTCCAGTAACCATAGTTGTAATGATTATCCAGACTACCTTTTTTAAAAAGGAAAAAACAATTTATTATTTGAAGTTATGTACTGAGAAAGCCCAAGAGAGTTTCATAACAAAACATTAAATGTTTCTTGCATTTCTAAAGAGGTCACTGGTAGAAGTTTGTATCTTTGAAGTCTTTTGCGCAAATGATTAGTTAATACATTTTGCAGCTTTCTCCATCATTGATGTCTCTCCGAGTTTTCTGTTTTTCTTTGGGTTAATGTTGATCTACTTTTTTTCCTCCTTAATTACACTGAATAGCCCTTGCGAATTTTTGTTTCAAGAAAGAGCTGCAATGTACATAGCTCTGCCCTTAGAGTGAAGTGCATAGGTGACAGAGGGGATTTCAAAAGTTCTCTTTTCTTAATTAATTAATTAACTTTTAAAGTTATATCATGTTTTAAAATGAGAAGAAAATAAGTAGTATTAATTGTTAAGTCTATCCAAAGGATATCTTTTTTATTCTTAAGAAGGCTATTGTATGCAAAGACTGCCAAATCCATGCAAACTTGTTACTTTTTTGGCATTTGAGCACATCTTTTACATTATGTATTGGTACATCATCATCCAAATATAACATAACGACTGCAGTTAATATACTCTGTAAACAAATATGCATATATTATCAGGCTGATGGGGAAAGAACAGATTAAGTGTGTAGGGAGAATACCCTTTAGAATATGCCAAAAATACAATAGGGTTGACTGTGTCAGTCTAGTTTGATATATACAGAGACAGATACAACTTTCTAGATGGGTCTGCCGGCATGCTTCAGACACAAATCCTGGCAAATACAGGCCTGCACTGACTTATTTTCAGTGTGGTTGAAATGTAGTAATTAATGACTTTATCAATAAAGCAGATCTAGATGTACATTCAATTTTGTAGCCACTCTAATTTTATTCTAGATACAACCTCATATAATGTGTTCACCTGTTGGTATTTGTTGTTATGATCAAATAGGTTGTATGCTTGAGAGTAGTGAACTTGGAGACCAGTTTTGGTCTTACTTTTGATACTGATTTAAGTTTTAGACAGATAGTTTATCTCCTTTAGTTTTATTGCCTCATCCATGAAAGAGATAATGAATGATGCCTATATGCAGTGAAAGAAAGAGAAAACATTATAATCTTATTTAAAAAGCATATTTTAGCAAGGCTCAAACCAAAAGTTCCAGAAAGGTTAAACATCTTCCTCAGGACACAGAGCTTACAGTGGAATTTAGGCCATTATCCTCTACTGGTAGATCTAATTCTAGGTTCTGTATGCCTAGTGACTTTAACATGCTTTTAACTAAAGCTCTAGCAGCTGAACTAGTCTTACCCTGTAGACAGGTTAATGATGCTATTAATTTTGTACGAGACATATGCTTTTGTTTGTTCTATGGATCTTTAAATATTCCATTAGTGACTAAAGGAACTCAACTCATAATGTTAATAAAATGTTAATTAACATATTTATATGTAAATATTACTTCATTATATTTGATACTGTATGTTTAGAAAAATTGAGTAAGAATTTTAGAATAAATAATTAAATGTTTGTGGCACATTGTGTTTTCCAAAGATGGCCACAGTATCTCCTATCCCATGCTTTGGTTTTACATTGTGATTTCGAGAAGGGAGTCTATATTACTTCATCTTGAACTTAGAGGGACTTGTGACTCTACGGATGTGACTTTTCTGTAACTTTTGAGGCTAGTCATAAAAGGTGGTGCAGATTCTACCTCAATGCCTTGCACACTCAGAGTGAAACCCTGTTTCTCAGAGCAAAACACTTCTCATGCTATGAGGAAGTACACACTGGCCTATGTGGAAAAACTGCACAAGGAAGCGCTGAGACTGCAAGAAAACAGAGAAATGTATGGCCAGTCCTCCCTGGTTGCAGCCCCAGTTACTGTCTGTCTGAAACCACAGCCCAAGTCAGAATCATTTAGCTGAACTCTTCCCAAATTTCCAAATTTCCTATGGTTGAGTAAAGAGACAAGTGTTGAATGGGATACTTTCTGAGAAATAGGTGGATGGAGCCTTTAAGAAAACAGTTGTGTCTAATTTTCTATTTGAAGTTATCTACATGGTTGTAATGTAAACTTTTCCCTCTCTTGAGGAAATATTCCTGTGATGACAGACCCATATTTTGAACGAGTGGCTTAACCTGAGTTGGTTAAGCGTTTGCCTTTGTCTCAGGTCATGATCTCTGTATCCTTGAGAATGAGCAACGCAAGGGGCTTCCTGCTCAGCGGGGAGTCTGCTTCTCAGTCTCTCTCCTTCTGTCCCTCCCCTCTGCTCATTTTGTTCTTTCTTTCTCTCAAATAAAATCTTTAAAAAAAAAGAAAAGCAAAAGCAAAAGAAATTACAGAATGCCCTAGATTTCCCATCTGGGTTGAAGTAGTGTAGACAGGTACAGAGCACTCAGAACATTCAGGTAATCCAAAACTGAGTTCATTCTGTGAAAGCAGCTGCTCGGAAAGACCAGAGGTTTGGGAAGGTATTACTCATCTAAAGGACGTGGAATGAGTGAGTAGTCAAATAATCTAGCTGAGATCTTAAGACGTGAGTGGATGACAGTTGACATCTGGGCTACATGTGTTACACATGTTACTGATGTTCATCAACAAGCTATTATTTAACATCATTCTGAATGGCTCTCTAGGTGTTAATCCGTCTTAGATATTGGGACTGAGATAGTGTTTTTTTTTCCCCTGACTTTCTGTAAAACTGATTGTATTTGAGTGGAATTGTCTTTAGTTTGGTTGTTATTATATTTCTTCAAAACTGTTTATGAATTTAATCATAGAAATGAAATTTTCATGTATATTACTTTTCAACTTCTGCATATTAAGTCGAGCTGTTGAATACATAATATAAATCATAGCTACAAATATTCAAATCTTAATCACTGGTTTTATTTAAAAATTATTTTTAAATTTTAAGTGTGCCACAAAACCTAGCTATTTCTATAGAACTTATCCCATCATATTTAGTAAAGAAAAAATCTGAAAATAATACTCTACCTTATAATCACCTCCATAAAAAACAGCAACATAAAACTGAAAAATATAAGGAACCTCCTCAGAAGCATAATGTTGCCATAAATAAAGCACTGACGTCATTTACAAATACTTTTGCAATAAATGCCAATAAAATACACCATTTCTGAAGAAACATTAATCATGAACTTACCTGAATATGCATAATTAAAATAGTAACTCTGGCTGGTGTTGATGGTTCCTGGGTTAAGCACTGGAGGGATTCATGTAAGCAAAAACATTTTATTTCCATATCAGCTAATCTTGACTTTAGAGAACAGTCTCTAATTCTTTACATCTCTAAAACATACAAGCCCTGTGCCACCCGTTACTTTATAGGGTGCTTATATAGGCTTCTGGCTTTTTCCTCAATTACATTTCCATTTAGAATTATGTGTGGCCTATGTATAACCTCACACCACAAGTTTTCTTTTAAAGTTTTATCTCATTTAATGACCAGTTTTTTGTACTGGAAGAAGTAATTGCTAAAGTAGTTTCCTTAGTTTTTCTTTTCTTTTCTTTTTTTTAGTACTTAATAACATACATAATATATGGTGAACTTATTCATATAACCATCACATTTCATTTGTGTGTTCTAATTTATCTATGATTTAATTTTCTGGCTTAGGAACTGTTGCTTTTTAGACCCCTCCATCTTCTTTTAATTTCTATCAACAGGGCTAGCTCTTTATTCTTTGGGATTTTCCACAGAACAATACTTTATTCATTTCACAAGACTATTGGAGAAGGGATAGGAATGAAACCTTCAAATCAGTAAACTGAAGTGAGGTATAGAAACTTTGGGTGGACACCAAGACTCACTATTACACCAGCCTCTAAGTCCAAGTGATTCAAATTATAACTCAGAAAAATATACCTTAGTTTCATAGCCTTTTAGGAATTTTTAAAGATTCATTTTGTTTTGTTTTACTAATAGTTTAAATTGGAAAGATCAATTACTCAGATGCTGTGGGTCCCCTATAATTTTAGTAAAGTCTTATATCAAGGGACTTAACAATAACTGGGAGTAGCAGCTAACAGTCTTGTAACCATCATCACTAGTCAATACCTAAGGTCTGTCCTAATTGAGAAGTTGTTTCCCTTTCCTGTCATTTAAAGATGAAGAAAAAATGTTTGTGCCCTCTAATTTAATCCAAAGTCTTGGAAGAGTCCTACTGACCACTTTCAAAATCTGGACTGGGAATAAAAATGAAAGTATTTTAAATTTCACACTGCACTAATTATAGGTGCAACTTTGAAATTTCTCCTTCTCTTAGATTTGACAAATGTTGCCTAGTGTTTTTGTAATGACATAACAGTTTTATGTAGTACACAATCAAAATGTCATTATAGCATATTACACAACCGCTGAACACGCCATTCTTTGCCAGACAATCTTTTCTTAGTACATGTGTTTCAAAAGCACTTACTCTGTAAATGAAAGATTAAGGCTTAGCTGACCTAGATTGAGCTGTGGGAATTTAAAATCAAGAGATCAATCATCTTGGGTCTACCTCAGTTCATTTCTTTTTTTCAACTTTTTGGATGACTCAGTGGATTCATTCCAATTTTCTGGACAAAGACAATGTTTCATGCTTGTTTTAAAAAAAGCCTCAAAAAAAAAAAAAAGCCTCAAAAGTGAAAACAAAACAAAACAAGGTGAAATAAGCAAGCATGATGAGATGATCCTTCTTTGAATAGGGTACCACAAGTAGCTTCTATTTTATATTCTGCTGGTAGAAACTGGAAATTACATAGCTATCTCTGTATTTGCAGTGGAGATTGAAAAGCCCAAGCAGATATAGTTTTATTTGGAAATAAACCTTTCTACACAAAAACATCTCCTTTTCACCTATGACATTTGATGACATTTAACGTCTCTTACTCTTAAGCCCTGAGATGAATGGAAAATTCTTTTATCCTTTATTTATGAAGAACCAACAATAGAAAGACCCAACATAGGTAGTCATTGCTCCTCTTTTTCTCTATGACTTTGTCAAATAATTAATGAAAAAACAAAGATGAAAACTTTGAAGAGTCCACAGTAGATATGGAATTTTAAAAATGTCATCCTTTATAGGGGAGTTCTTTTTAGAGGTCAGCATTATGTCCAATTCTGCTTGCATTTTAGGAAAAGGGAATTATTGAAAATACCTTTGGAATTTTAATAACTCAGTTTCCACTGGAAATGGAAAATACAATTGAACTTAAGAATACTTTTGACTCTATTCTTATTGATTTTGAGGGGCATTCTCTGAACCTCCTGAATTTTGATGCTCGTTCCCTTTGCCATATTGGGGAAATTCTCCCCAATAATTCTCTCCAGTATACCTTCTGCTCCCCTCTCACTTTCTTCTTCTTCTGGAATCCCAATTATTCTAATGTTGTTTCGTCTTATGGTGTCACTTATTTCTCGAATTCTCCCCTCGTGGTCCAGTAGCTGTTTGTCCCTCTTTTGATCAGCTTCTTTATTCTCTGTCATTTGGTCTTCTATATCACTAATTCTTTCTTCTGCCTCATTTATCCTAGCAGTGAGAGCCTCCATTTTTGATTGCACCTCATTAATAGCTTTTTTGATTTCAACTTGGTTAGATTTTAGTTCTTTTATTTCTCCAGTAAGGGCTTTTATATCTCTCGAGAGGGTTTCTCTAATATCTTCCATGCCTTTTTCGAGCCCGGCTAGAACCTTGAGAATTGTCATTCTGAACTCTAGATCTGACATATTACCGATGTCTGTATTGATTAGGTCCCTAGCCTTCGGTACTGCCTCTTGTTCTTTTTTTTGTGGTGAATTTTTACGTCTTGTCATTTTGTCCAGATAAGAGTAAATGAAGGGGCAAGTAAAATACTAAAAGGGTGGCAACAACCCCAGGAAAATATGCTTTAGCCAAATTAGAAGAGATCCAAAATCGTGAGTGGGGAGAAAGGGGATAAAAAGAGGTTCAAAAAGGAAGAAAGAAAAAAGAAAAAAAAAAAAAAAAAGAAAAGAAAAGAAAAGAATTTTTTTTAAAAAAGAAAACACCTAAGAAAAATGTAAAAATATATATATATATATATTAGATAAACTATTAAAAAATCGTTAAAAAAGAAAAAGGTAACAGTTAAAAAAAAAAAATTTTACCTGAAGGCGAGAAAAAAAAAAAAATGAAAAAGAAAAAATTAAATTAACTGCAAGACTAAAAAAAATCACAGGAAAAAAGCCATGAGTTCCGTGCTTGGCTTTCTCCTCCTCTGGAATTCTGCTGCTCTCCTTGGTATTGAAACCGCACTCCTTGGTAGGTGAACTTGGTCTCGGCTGGATTTCTTGTTGATCTTCTGGGGGAGGGGCCTGGTGTAGTGATTCTCAAGTGTCTTTGCCCCAGGCGGAATTACACCGCCCTTACCCGGGGCCGGGGTGAGTAATCCGCTCGGGTTTGCTTTCAGGAGCTTTTGTTCCCTGAGCGCTTTCCGTAGAGTTCCGGAGGACGGGAATACAAACAAAAGCCCAGGGCCAGACAGCTTCCCGGGGGAATTCTACCAAACATTTAAAGAAGAACTAATTCCTATTCTCCTGAAACTGTTCCAAAAAATAGAAATGGAAGGAAAACTTCCAAACTCATTTTATGAAGCCAGCATCACCTTGATCCCAAAACCAGACAAGGATCCCACCAAAAAAGAGAGCTATAGACCGATATCCTTGATGAACACAGATGCGAAAATACTCAACAAAATACTAGCCAATCGGATTCAACAGTACATTAAAAAGATTATTCACCACGACCAAGTGGGATTTATTCCAGGGCTGCAAGGTTGGTTCAACATCCGCAAATCAGTCAATGTGATACAACACATCAATAAAAGTAAGAACAAGAACCATATGATACTCTCAATAGATGCTGAAAAAGCATTTGACAAAGTACAACATCCCTTCCTGATCAAAACTCTTCAAAGTGTAGGGATAGAGGGCACATACCTCAATATCATCAAAGCCATCTATGAAAAACCCACCGCAAATATCATTCTCAATGGAGAAAAACTGAAAGCTTTTCCGCTAAGGTCAGGAACACGGCAGGGATGTCCATTATCACCACTGCTATTCAACATCGTACTAGAGGTCCTAGCCTCAGCAATCAGACAACAAAAGGAAATTAAAGGCATCCAAATCGGCAAAGAAGAAGTCAAATTATCACTCTTCGCAGATGATATGATACTATATGTGGAAAACCCAAAAGACTCCACTCCAAAACTGCTAGAACTTATACAGGAATTCAGTAAAGTGTCAGGATATAAAATCAATGCACAGAAATCAGTTGCATTTCTCTACACCAACAGCAAGACAGAAGAAAGAGATATTAAGGAGTCAATCCCATTTACAATTGCATCCAAAACCATAAGATACCTAGGAATAAACCTAACCAAAGAGACACAGAATCTATACTCGGAAAACTATAAAGTACTCATGAAAGAAATTGAGGAAGACACAAAGAAATGGAAAAATGTTCCATGCTCCTGGATTGGAAGAATAAATATTGTGAAAATGTCTATGCTACCTAAAGCAATCTACACATTTAATGCAATTCCTATCAAAGTACCATCCATCTTTTTCAAAGAAATGGAACAAATAATTCTAAAATTTATATGGAACCAGAAAAGACCTCGAATAGCCAAAGGGATATTGAAAAAGAAAGCCAACGTTGGTGGCATCACAATTCCGGACTTCAAGCTCTATTACAAAGCTGTCATCATCAAGACAGCATGGTACTGGCACAAAAACAGACACATAGATCAATGGAACAGAATAGAGAGCCCAGAAATAGACCCTCAACTCTATGGTCAACTAATCTTCGACAAAGCAGGAAAGAATGTCCAATGGAAAAAAGACAGCCTTTTCAATAAATGGTGCTGGGAAAATTGGACAGCCACATGCAGAAAAATGAAATTGGACCATTTCCTTACACCACACACAAAAATAGACTCAAAATGGATGAAGGACCTCAATGTACGAAAGGAATCCATCAAAATCCTTGAGGAGAACACGGGCAGCAACCTCTTCGACCTCTGCCGCAGCAACATCTTCCTAGGAACAACGCAAAAGGCAAGGGAAGCAAGGGAAAAAATGAACTACTGGGATTTCATCAAGATCAAAAGCTTTTGCACAGCAAAGGAAACAGTTAACGAAATCAAAAGACAACTGACAGAATGGGAGAAGATATTTGCAAACGACATATCAGATAAAGGACTAGTGTCCAGAATCTATAAAGAACTTAGCAAACTCAACACCCAAAGAACAAATAATCCAATCAAGAAATGGGCAGAAGACATGAACAGACATTTCTGCAAAGAAGACATCCAGATGGCGAACAGACACATGAAAAAGTGCTCCATATCACTCGGCATCAGGGAAATACAAATCAAAACCACAATGAGATATCACCTCACACCAGTCAGAATGGCTAAAATCAACAAGTCAGGAAATGACAGATGCTGGCGAGGATGCGGAGAAAGGGGAACCCTCCTACACTGTTGGTGGGAATGCAAGCTGGTGCAGCCACTCTGGAAAACAGCATGGAGGTTCCTCAAAATGTTGAAAATAGAACTGCCCTATGACCCAGCAATTGCACTATTGGGTATTTACCCTAAAGATACAAATGTAGTGATCCAAAGGGACACATGCACCCGAATGTTTATAGCAGCAATGTCCACAATAGCCAAACTATGGAAAGAACCTAGATGTCCATCAACAGATGAATGGATCAAGAAGATGTGGTATATATACACAATGGAATACTATGCAGCCATCAAAAGAAATGAAATCTTGCCATTTGCAACAACGTGGATGGAACTAGAGCGTATCATGCTTAGCGAAATAAGTCAAGCAGAGAAAGACAACTATCATATGATCTCCCTGATATGAGGAAGTGGTGATGCAACATGGAGGCTTAAGTGGGTAGAAGAATAAATGAAACAAGATGGGATTGGGAGGGAGACAAACCATAAGTGACTCTTAATCTCACAAAACAAACTGAGGGTTGCCGGGGGGAAGGGGTTGGGGAGAAGGGGGTGGGATTATGGACATTGGGGAGGGTATGTGATTTGGTGAGTGCTGTGAAGTGTGTAAACCCGGTGATTCACAGACCTGGGGATAAAAATATATGTATATAAAAAATATATGTTTATAAAAAATAAAAAATTAAAAAAAAAAAAAAAAAAAAAAGAATACTTTTGACTCTAAAAGAAAACCAGTCTCATTGCTTCTCGGCCTTTTGGCTAAGATCAAGTATAAAAGAAAACCAGTCTTGTATAACAATTTGACTACATATTAAGACATATTAAGATTTAACTATGCAATGACAATAAGCTTCAAAATACATTTGTTTTTCTAGCAGATCTTATTTGAAAATTTATTGTACATTGATAAGAACTTGAAATAAAAGACTTAAAATTTAATGTTATACTTTTAAAAAATTGAAGTATAGTTGACACACAGTGTTACATTATGTTACATAAATTAATTTTAGGTATGCAGCACAGTGATTCAATAAGTTTATATGTTATGCTATTTATGCTCACAAGTGTAGCTACCATCTGTCATTATACAGCACCATTACAATACTACTGTCTATATTTCCTATCCATACCTTTTATTACTTTCATTTAAAAGTTATACTTTTTAAAAACATTCAGTGCCTTACACAGAAAAAGAAACAGTATAGACTTCCTTTTTTCAGTATGATGGAATAATGGGGTCAGATTTACTCTCTCACATTAGACAAGTATAAAACCAGAGAAAATAGATGAAACATTTGTTTTCAGGCAGTGGCCAAAAGGTATCACAGAATACTGATCCTTAGGAGAAGGAAAACAAAGTATGGGAATCTTACAAATTCCTTAACTCATGGCGTTGATTCTTGGGGTGCTGTGTTAAGAGAAACCTCAACAATGTTTAGAAGGCCTGTGAAGCTGGGGAGAGAGAATTTGAGGAGCTCAGGTCACCTAGAATTTGTGGAGCAAAATAGCAAATATGAGGGAGCAGGACAGACCTAGAACTCTAAATGTATGCATGGGATCCTTTAGAGGTTCTAGCTGAGCACCGTTCTGCACGTATTTGTGAGTAAAATACATGAAAGTAAGAAATGAACAGGAAGAAGTAGACAAGGCAATCTCTGGAACTCTCACAAGACTGGAAATAATCCACATTGCTACCAGCCAAAGTGGGAAAATATTCCTAATTGTCCTAATATATAGGACATTGGGTAGAATAAATGTCCTAATATATAGGACATTGGGTAGAATTCTCAGAAGTGAGAATTAGTGGCAAAACAAAATTACACTCAAATAGAGGCCTTTCTCGAATTCTTCTAAAAAGATTAAAGGAGGTCTCAAAGGTTAAAATGATTCTATTGAAGTTAACTACATCCTTAAATTAAAATCAAATAATATTTAAAGGAGTACAACAAAAATCCCAACAGGTAAATTTCACAATGCCTGGAACCAAATTAAAAATTAACCAGGCATGCAAATAAGCTGGGAAATATGGTCTAGAAGGACTAGAAGAGTTACTCAATAGAAATAGACCCAGAAATGACCCAGATGACAGAAGTCACAGGGAAAGATAAAAAAACAGCTATTATAAATACACTCCATATATTCAAGAAGGTAAAGAAAAGAATATAAAGAAGAGAAAAACAGATATGAAGAAACTCAAATGAATATCTAGAGATGAAAAATATAATATTTGAAATGAAAAATATACCTAAAAGCCTTGAAGAATACCGAGGTCAGCATTGTAGAAAACTTCTTTCAAATTGAAGACACAGCAATGAAAAATATACAAATTAAATTTCAGAGAAAAATAATCTGTAAAAACAATAGTGCAAAATTGACCTTGGGATGTATTAAGTATTTTAATGCATGTAATTTTAAATATTCAGAAGGAAGTGCTGTAGGGGAACAGAAATTATAAAAGAAATAATGACCAAAAATTTTTCAAATTTGTTGAAAACTGTAAAACCATAGTTCCAAAGACTCAGTGAACTCCAAGAAGAAGATAGATGAAGAAAACCCCACCAGGTCACATCATAAACAAATACCTGATAAAGAAGTAATGAAGAGAGGTGCCTGGGTGGCTCAGTTGTTGAGCATCTGCCTTCAGCTCAGGTCATGATCCCAGGGTCCTGGGATCAAGCTCTGCATCAGGTTCCCTGCTCAGTGGGGAGCCTACTTCTCCCTCTCCTTCTCCTCTGCCTGCTTTCTCTGTCAAATAAATAAATAAATAAATAAATAAATAAATAAATAAAATCTTAAAAAAAAGAAAAAAGTAACGAAGAGATAGCTTATGAGTAGACAGAGAAAAAAAGGCATTATACACATGGAACAAATACAAATATAACATCAGAATTCTTGTCATGAACTGTGCAAGTGAGAAGACAGTAGAGCAACTTCTTAAAGCACTAAAACAAACACCCCACCCCCCCGTCATTCTAGAATTATATGCAGAAAGATATCTTCCAGGAATGAGGGAAAAATAAAGACCATTCAGACAAAACCAGAAAGAACTCATTGTCAGCAGAACTGGACCATAAGAAATGTTAAAAGTATATGCAATGGAATATTACTCTGCCATCAAAAAGAATGAGCTCTTGGCACTTGCAATGACATGGATGGGACTGAAGTGTATTATGCTAAGTGAAATAAGTCAGTCAGAGAAACACAAATACCATATGATTTTCCTCATATGTTGAATTTAAGAAACAAATAAACAAGAGACAAACAAAAAAACCAAATTCTTAAATGCAGAGAACAAACTGGTTTACCAGAGAGGAAGTGGGTGTGGGAAGGGATGAAATAGTTACAAAGGATCAGAGTATACTTATCTTGATGAGCACTGAATAATGTGTAGAATTATTGAATCATTATACTGTATAACTGAAGCTAATATAACATTGTATGTTAATTATACTTCAATAAAAATGTAGATTTTAAAATGATGGGTCACTCTCTTCTAGGTTTGTTTGTTTGTTTGTTTTAAGATTTTATTTCTCTCTGAAAGAGATAGAGCAAGGAAGAGCATGAGTAGGGGAGGGACAGATGGAGAAGCAGACTCCCTGCAGAGCAGGAAGCCTGATGTGGGACTCAATCCCACAACCCTAGGATCATGGCCTGAGTCAAAGGCAGGCACTTAACCAACTGAGCCACCCAGGCACCTCCTTATAGGTTTTAATAGAGACTGAATTTAAAAAGAAAAAAAATAAAACTTTAAGTCATGTTCTTTTCTATATTATATACTTGATTTTAGTATATAATAGCTCAGTGGGCTAAACCTCTGCCTTCAGCTCAGTGGGTTAAACCTCTGCCTTCAGCTCAGGTCATGATCCCAGGATCCTGGGATCAAGCCCCGCATCTCTGCTGAGCAGGGAGCCTGCTCCCCCCTCCCCCCCCGCCCCTGTCTGTCTGTCTGCCTACTTGTGATCTCTCTCTCTGTCAAATAATAAATAAAAATCTTTTAAAAAAATGAAATATATGACAATAATAAAATGAAGGATGGGAGAAAAAAAATAGAATTGTATTAAGATTCTTTCAATATATATGAAATGGTATGATATTTAGTGGTAGACCGTAATAAATGTGTATGATGTAATCCTTAGAGCAACCATTAAAGAAATAGAGTTTAGATACAAAGCAAATAGTGATGATAAAATGTAATCAGACATGAATTTTTTTCAATTAATCTAAAGGAAGAGAGGGAAAGAAATAACAAAGAGTAGATAAAACAAATATAAAACAACTAGTAATTTTCCAACCATTTCAGTATATACACTAAATGTAATTGTTCTGTACATTCCACTTAAAAGGCAGAGATTTCCAAATTGGACATAAACAAGAAGCAACTTCATGTTCTTCCCAGAGAACCTTCCTTATACAGTGATAGTAAGAGGAGAGGATCTACTGTGTATTTATATATA
Source organism: Mustela lutreola (assembly GCF_030435805.1). Taxonomy (NCBI): domain Eukaryota; kingdom Metazoa; phylum Chordata; class Mammalia; order Carnivora; family Mustelidae; genus Mustela; species Mustela lutreola. Next base: position 146,803,667 of record NC_081293.1, read on the forward strand.
TTACATATATACAATTTAGTTTACTCGTTACTTAGATGTATTTTTTATCTTTTTTGTTTCATTTTCTATAGATATGTATCTTTTTTCACATTCCCCCCCCCTTTTTTTTGGCATGCTCAACTTGTAATGAGGTTGGGAAATGTTCTATGAAAATCTTTCTTTTAATAAAAGTTGTTCCCCTCTATTTCCTGCCCGAATATGAAGGTATTGTGCCTTTTAAGGCATTTCCATTGTTTGCTAAATGGAAAACATAGAGTACAGAAATGTAAATAATAAGTAAAACATCAGTTCTCTCTTCTGGTGATCACCAGTTCTCTGCATTCATCGGTCTGCTTCTGTATTTTTTTATTTGTTTGTTCATTTGTTTTATTTTTTAGATTCCACGTATAAGTGAAATCTGGTATTTGTCTCTGACTTATTTCATTTAGCATAATTATAATATATACCATATCTTCTTCATCCATTCATCTAATGATGGGCAGTTAGGTTGCTTCCATATCTTGGCTATTGTAAATAATGTTGCAATAAATATAAAGAATTGTATTTTTAAGACATTGGTCAAAGTTAGTGGATCAGATAAAGTTTGCAATTTTGTTTTATTATTCTCATGCTCTTACCAATTTAGATAACTGTCATAGACCTTAATTACTATTGGTTTATTCTTTTTTTTTCTCTGAAGGTTGTGATCCTAACATTTATATTGTATTAGGGTATATAATATAAAAATAACTATCTTATAATATTACAGAAGTGGTAATACAAAGCACTTCATGATTACAAAATACTCATCATACAGGGCCCTCGGAGAATGGTCTAATAGTTGCAAATTTATAAAATTTTCTTTTTAAAATATGCTTATTTTTATTCATAGAGAAGTACCTTTGCTCAGGTGGAAGCAACAGTACTTTAGTAAATTAGAAGTTCCTTAAATGGAAAACACCCCTCTCCTCCTAACAAAGACTACATATCTCTTTTTCTTACTTTACTTCCAAGACTTTGTTTTAATCGGATGAACATCAATTTCTTTTCTCTGATACTAATTACAGATTATTTATTAATTAGATGCTAATTATAGATCAGTTCTTAAATTCATTTTTTCAAATAAACACTCATTTAGAAAAATGTATAAAATATGCAGATTTCACCTAAGCTCTCCAGAGATTCCTATTCAAAATATGTGGTGTTATGTCCAAGTATTAGCATTTCTGACAACTCTGCTAGATGGTTCTGGTGCTGGTGGTTCAAGGACACTTTGAGAAACACTAAACTAAACTTTCTGAGCTTGTATAGAACAGTGGTTAGTGATTCTTAAGACAACCTGCACCATCATGCTGCAGTGGTTGTCGGCACAGGTTGGAAGGATTCTTTGATGAATGAGGCAATATTTTCCAATGGAATAAAACATAGCTGTGTTGTAGTTCCACTTCTTTTTAAATTAAATCACTAACTGCAGCTTGCAGGTGAACTGAATTCAAGCCTTCCTCCTCTCTTTCTTGCCCACTATTTAGAAATCAAGAGGGAGTATTCCTGATATAATACTGACAACAAGATTTTATTAACATGAACCTGGAATAACCTAAAAAATGAGTTATCTTAAAGATATATCCTAAGATAAACTTCCAAACTTAAACCTAATCACCATAGTTAGTATATATCCTTCAGAAATTAACTGCTGTTAGTATCTATGTAGTTCACTAGAGATGTGCATTTATTTTTTATATCTAAGAGCACATTTTATTTATTTGTGTGAAAAAATGCACAAGGATTTAAAATTGTTTAAATGTGGATACTTTAGAGTAAAATACTGATCTCATTGCCCAGGTTATTATTATATTATTACATAATTTAACTTAGTTTAATTTTATTATTTATTTATTATTATTTTATCATTTTATTTTTTATTTTAAAAGTTTTTTTAAAAGATTTTATTTATTTGACAGAGAGAGAGATCACAAATAGACAGAGAGGCAGACAAAGAGAGAGGAGGAAGCAGGATCCCTGCTGAGCAGAGAGCCTAATGTGGGGCTCAATCCCAGGACCCTGAGATCATGACCTGAGCTGAAGGCAGAGGCTTAACCCACTGAGCCACCGCGGTGCCCCTTATTTTAAATTTTTATTTAATTATTTTATATATAATGTTTTTATAATAATTATTATAATTTTTTGTCAGAATTTCTTCAAACTTCTCATTTAAAAGAATGTCTACAATGATAGCTTGGTAACTTTGATTTCTATTGAATTATATAGGCTAAAATATACATATCTATATTTTATGATATATAACCATTTGATACTTTATTCTCCATTGTTTCATGCTTTGAAGTTAACTCCAAGTTACTTCCTGAGGGTATTGAGGGGGATGAAGACTAATGTACCTCTTAAGCTTCACTCCATAGTTTGTGTATTATCCATGATGGTGCTATAAACATCAGGGGCATGTACCCCTCCAAATCTGTATTTTTGCTTTCTTTGTATTTTGTATTACTAGGTAAATACCTAGTAATACAATTGCTGAGTCATGGGGTAGTTCTTTTTTTAACTTTTAAAGGAACTTCCATACTATTTTTCAGATTGGCTGTACCAGTTTGCATTCCCATGAGCAGTACAAGAGTGTTCCCCTTTTTCTGCACACCCAACAACACCTATTATTTCTTTTGTTGTTAATTATAGCCATTCTGACAGGTGTGAGGTGATATCTCATTGTGGTTTTGATTTCTGTTTCCCTGATGTGACTGAAGTTAAGTATCTTTTCATGTGCCTGTTAGCCATCTGTATGTATTCTTTGGAAAAATGTCTATTCATGTCTTTTGCTCATTTCTTAACTGGATTATTTGATTTTTTTGGATGTTGAGTTTGATAAGTTTTTTTATAGATTTTGGGTACTAACCCTTTATCAGACATGATATTTGCAAATATCTTCTCCCATTCCATAGGCTGCATTTTGGTTTTATTGATTGTTTCTTTCACTATGCAGAAGCTTTTTATCTTCATAAAGTTGCAATAGATCATTTTTGCCAAAATATGTCTTTATGAATTTTAGTTTTTATGGTATTAAATGTTTCTGACACTGAGGTCATAAATATATCCTCTTATATTTTGTTGTTCTGTTTTTCATATTGAGATTTATATTCAGGTCATCTGGAGTTTACATTTATGGATGGTATACATTCAGAATCTAACTTTTATCTCTATGATAGCAGATTTCTCTACCATTACTTACTTATCCATCATACCCTTTCCTTTTCATTTATAATTGTATTTCCTCTGTGATTTAATATGTTCTTATGTAATGTATAAGTATCTGTCCTCTGTTTTGACTGATTTGTCTAAAACATACATTATTATCAGGCATTTAAATTTTGTTTTAACTTTATAATGAGGGGCATCCGAGTGGCTCAGTGGGTTAAGACTCTGCCTTCAGCTGGCGTCATGATCTTGGAGTCCTGGGATCGAGCCCTACATGGGGCTCTCTGCTCAGCGGGGAGCTGGCTTCCTCCTCTTTCTCCGCCTGCCTCTCTGCCTACTTGTGATCTCTCTCTCTGTCAAATAAAAAAAAAAATTTAACTTTATAATGAGGTTTGTTATCTAGTAGGGCAAGTCACTTTTGTTTTACTTCTTTAAGCTTTTCTTGATTATTTTTGCCCTGTACTTTTTCGAAAGAATTTAAGAAAAGCCTATTATGTTGTGTACACACACACGCACGCGCGCGCGCACACACACACACACACACCTTTTTGTAATTATAATTGAAATTCACTGGACTTACAGATTAATTTGGGTAGAAACAGTATCTTTAACATACTGAATCTCTGAATTTTTCCATCAGAGAATATATGGAAACATATGAACATAGTAAAAAACTTTATAGTTATTCAAATAATATGTCTATCCTTTCTTCTATTATTTTTTAATAGAGAGATCTCAGATTAAATTTTTTAGAGACTTTACATATTTTTAAAATGGTCCTTTTCCAATTATTTGTTGCTCCTGTATAGCAGTGCAGTTGATTTTTGCATGTTAACCTTTAATTCAGAAACCTTGCTGAACTTTCCTGTGGTTAAATAATTTCTGTATAGATGCTTATTCATCTCTTATGAAATCACATTTGTGTAAAAAGTAACACTTACTAGTTTTTTCTTTTCCATTCTGTATGTTTCTATTTAATTTATGTGTGTTAGCCATTCATTTTTGCAAAACTCTTGTCAACAGAATATACACGGATTTTCTTTTTATTTAAATCTAGGTTAAAATTCTATATCTCTTAATGGATAAGTGACTTTTTAATACTTATAATTGCTGAGATGTTTGTAATAATTTCAACTATTTTTATTGTAGTTCCTGCTTTCTTGCTTCTCATGATATCTTCCTACCTTTTATTTCTATCTAGTGTTATAGAATTAAATATTTGTATATGACTCAAGAAGCCTGAATTTAGTTCACATTTTATTTTTTTTTAATATTTTATTTATTTATTTGACAAAGAATGCAAGTGGGCAGAGAGACAGGCAGAGAGAGAGGAAGGGAAGCAGGCTCCCCACTGAGCAGAGAGCCTGATATGGGGCTCAATCCCAGGACCCTGGGATCATGACCCGAGCCGAAGGCAGAGGCTTTAACCCACTGAGCTACCCAGATGCCCCTAGTCCACATTTTAATCCTTCTCTGTTACAGTAAAAGAACTCAAGAATGCTTTTACTCTACTTTCCTCCTCCTATTTTCTACTATTTTTGTCAAATGTATTAGTTTCCCCTTACTTTTATTTATTATTTATTTTAAAATTATGGCAAATTTTTTTAAAAAAAATTTTATTATGTTATGTTAGTCACCATATGGTAGATTGTTAGTTTTTGATGTAGTGTTCCATAATTCATTGTTTGCATGTAACACCCAGTGCTCCATGCAATCCATGCCCTCCTTAATACCCATCACCAGGCTCACAAATTCCCCCAGGTCCCTCCCTTCTAAAACCCTCAGTTTATTTTCTGGAGTCCATAGGCAAATATTTATATGTTTTTTTCATGCAGCAAATATTTATGTATACCTATAGACAAATCATAGACATCTGCTCTGAGTTTAAAAGGGTGATCCAGGGTGGCTGGGTGGCTCAGTCAGTTTTAAGTGTTTGCCTTTGGCTCAGATCATGATTCCAGGGCCCTGGAATTGAATCCTGAGTTGGGCTACCTGCTCTTCAGGGAGACAGCTTCTCTCCCTGCCCCTCCTCCCACTCATTCCCTCAGTATCTCTTTCTCAAATAAATAAATAAAATCTTTTTTTAAAAATGTAAAGCTTTCTTTAAAAATAAAATATATATATACATGAATGTTAAATAGGTATATAGACAGGTTTTTCTTTTTTTTTTTGGCTTGTATTAGCAAAATAATGTGTACCAAAAACCTTTGTTCTGGGTATTTTAATAACCTTGTAGAAAATTGCAAATTAACTTGACTTCAGTGTTCTTTTGAGTCACATACAACTCTTCTCCTGCCTTTTAAATTAAATCTGTGTTTTTAAGAGCCTTTGCTACTGAAGTGACTTAATACTTATCCACTTATTTTCCTTTTAATTTAAAATTGTTGTAATAAAGTATTGTCATAGTTGCTGCTGTTTCTGGTGATTCTGTTATGTGTATGTTGAATGTACAAGTAAGGAGCAAGCTCACCATTAAGTTTTGGTTCTAGTTTTACTTAAAGGCAACCATGGGAATTAAAAAATTGTTTACTCGTAAGTCTTTCTGTGCTTTATGCCTTGTATTTAAATTATTCCAAATAAGTTACTATTATTATTTTTTATGATTATTCTTATTATCAGTGAATACTTATTTAGATTTATTACCATTTTAATAATTTAATAATAATTTAATAATTTTAATTTAATAATAAATTTAATAATATTTAATAATAATTTATTTCTTCATCATTTCATGCCACTTCTTCCTTCTGAGTTTATTCTTATCAAATGGTTCTGTTGGGGAATATAGTAGTTAGGAGTAAAATTCAAAATAAAATACACAATTCTTTTCATCTTTAGTTACAATTTTAGGAAAAAGTAGTTTTAACAATTTGAATTAAAAAGATTTGTAGTTTCTTTTTTTCTTTTTAAAGATTTATTTACTTGTTTTAGAAGGAGGGCGAGAGGGAGAGAGGGATTGTGAGCTCGAGCAGGGGAAGGCAGAGAGAGACTCCTTAAGCAGCTCCCCACTGAGAGCAGAGACAAATAGGGGGCTGGATCCCAGGATCCTGAGATCATGACCCAAGCTGAAATCAAGAGCCAGTCACCTAACCAACTAAGCCATCCGCCCCAAGGATTTGTACTTTAAAAAAGAAAACTGTACAAGAACAATAAAAACAAAACGAAAACAAAATAATGTACTTTCGGATTATATTCTCATGCTTGATCCCTCCCTGGAATTTTGGTTTCTCTGTTTCTTATCTTTTTTTTTTTTTTAAGTTTTATTTTTTTTTAGTTTTTAGAACCCGCTCTAGATCTGGGTCAACAGCTGTGTGTTCTTTTTTCAAGGAGGAAGTAGATTTTCAGGCTGTATTAAAGATGATGTGCACATCATGTTTCTCATCTCCTGAATCTATACCAACAGTAGAATTCTAGTCACCAGATTCTTGAACCTATAGATGGGTTGAAACTTTTGTGAGCTCTTACTTCTGCTTACCGCTTGAAGTTTGATTTATCTCCCTAATTCTGCAGACCAGGATTTTCCCTTATAAGAAGTCTTTGTTTGTTTTAATATGATTATATTTTATACAAAATTCTTATATAAGAAAATCTCATGTGTATCATTTTAGACATTCACATTGCCAGACAGCTATGACTAGTTTCTAATTAAGTAAGATGAATTTGATGGATGACATTTTGTTTTAAGGTCTTTTAAAGGTATTTTTGCTTTCAGTGTGGTGACAAAAGCAATGTTTTCCTCTTGGGCAAAACCACTGTGAGCTTTCTTAAGTACATAGTGTTAGTAGCAATTTTTTTCACAAAGATAAAACTGATGCATATTTAGATGGCTTTACAAAAACCTGTGAACTTGAGTCTTTGGTTATAATAAAATTGCTATGTCTCAACTATCATAAAGGCAAGTTTAGAGAAGAACCTCTCAACAAAAGAAGCAGTTTGTCAAGAATGACAGCTGGAATTTCTCAGCCTCCAGTGCCAGAGTTGACTTAAATCAAGTCAACAGCCACGTCACTGGTAGAATCCATGGGCTAAGTTTATTCACACAGATCATGGAGATATAAATGTTAAAAAAGCCACCCTTTTTTATCATTTGAGTAGTAATTCTCAAATCATTCTATTGAAGTATCTCTATCATGCTTTACTTTAAAGTGTAGTGACCTCTGTTTTCTACTTCAGAGTTCTGTTTGTTTCAATTATTTAATTATTGATTTGCTTTTCTATATCCCCTCAATTTTTTATATGATTATACTTGTACCTAGATATGTTACAGCTATTTTGCAGCATCATATATTCCTTTGGTATTTCTTTGTAGATACATATTCTGTTTGAAAAGACTCAAGTTTATTTTTTTTAAAGATTTTATTTATTTGAGAGAGAGAGAGAAGGAGGGACACAAAGGGGAAGTCAGAGGAGAAGCAGACTCCCCTGAGCAGAGAGCCTGATGCAGGGCTCCGTCCCAGGACCCTGAGATCATGACCCAAGAGGAAGGCAGACAGCCAACTGAGCCACCCAGGCATCCCCCAAAATACTAGTTTAAATAGGGCTACTTTATGATTGCTTCAGCCATGCAGTGGTAAGATAGAAGGTTTGAAGATGACTGTCTTGTTATCTGTGATTTTCAGAAGTTTAGATGAATTTATATATTCTTTGGAGTTTAAGGACCATAGAAATCAGATCTACTCAAGGGAGCTTGTAGGGGAGGGGGAAACTTAGTCTATACTTGTTATGAAACACTTGTCTTAAAATTTTTATAAAACAAAGTACATTACAGAGTCAAAGGTATACTAATAGTATTTATTAAATATTCTATGTGCCAAGGCATTGTTTTAAATCTCATTGTATGAATGAACACACTTAACTATTCAGATCAAAACTATTATATGTCATGTCCATATAACAAATGAGCAGTGTGAGGCAGAGGGAGGGTGAGTAACTTGCCTGAGATCATATGATCAGTAAGTCGTCATTTAGGTTATGAACTTACTTACAGCCTAGTCTTCCCATGGTTAAGAATAAAATGAGAGGGGTGCCTGGGTGGCTCAGTGGGTTAAAGCCTCTGCCTTCAGCTGGGGTCATGATCTCAGGGTCCTGGGATTGAGCCCCACATCGGGCTCTCTGCTCGGCAGGGGGCCTGCTTATGCCTCTCTGCCTCCTTGTGATCTCTGTCTGTCAAATAAGTAAATAAAATCTTTAAAAAAAAGAATAAAATGAGAATAATTGAGTAGAGGTGAGACTCCTATGATATCTCCTAACTTCTGATTTAGTGCTCTTTACTGGGTATCCATTTCTTGCAGATATTAAATATATATTATTGATGTGCATTAGTTTCCCTTGCTAAATTGAAGGGCAAAGTAATTTATATTCACAAATCTGGGATTTGAAAGGCATTCCTAGCAACTTAGTCTTCAGTATGTTTGATATGGCGCTTATAATGGGAATGGTGAGAATTTAACTGTCATTCATTTCTTTATCTCTTAAACTGTGCATTAATTGCTGATGAGGCAAAGAAACTTAAGTGATTATATTTTCCACTTCTTTGTATTCCTTTCTTTTTACATTTTGGTACGACTGCAGAGTTGTCTAGATGGATTTGTTTTGTGGTGTTTCATGGCCATTTTTCATCAGTTATAAACAATTATCAGTATTCTGTCAAATTCTGAAAGCAGTGCTTTATAAATTTCCAATAGAAACTAATATAGAACCATTCAGAGATGAGTATGCCATGAGTTGGAATGAGAAACCGACGGTTCTTCACATTTTATTCAGTTGCAGCTTTGTAACTCAGTGTGTTGTGAGCTTTTTCTCCTGACTTCTCAGTATTCACAGGAATGTAATCTTTTTGATAAAGTTCTATGACCAGTCAGTACAGTATTTCAATCAGCTTACCATTTTGTTGTTGGTAAGCCTGTCTCATAAATAAATTTGTGGGTTATTTGCTTAATGTTCAAGTTAATTTGCCACGTTTAATGTGAAAATGGTTGAAACTCACTGAGATTAAAAGGGCATTGTCTAAGATAGTAAGTCTACAGAGATCTGTTACCACAATTGTATGGTAATCACATACTGGCCTGCACACTAGTAAGAAATGTCTTCGTTAATTGGGATCCTTGTACAATTGGTCAGGTTTTGGATATTCCTTCTTTTGAATAAGAGGGTATTTAGCTTTATTTATGATTCTGAAAATGCATCTTTCAATTCTCGATTGTAAACTGGCTACCACAAATGCTATGTTCATAAGTTCCTTAACCATTATGGTAACATTGATGTACCAAGAAAACTTATCATTGCCAAAACTGTACCACAGATCTAGAATCTATTTAAATGAGAGCTCCAAACCATTTTATTTACTTCAAAAAACAAAAATTTAGGGACGCCTGGGTGGCTCAGTTGGTTAAGCAGCTGCCTTCGGCTCAGGTCATGATCCCAGCGTCCTGGGATCGAGTCCCGCATCGGGCTCCTTGCTCGGCAGGGAGCCTGCTTCTCCCTCTGCCTCTGTCTGCCTGTGCTCACTCGCTCACTCTCCCTCTATGCCTGACAAATAAATAAATAAAATCTTAAAAAAAAAAAAAAAAAAAAATTTAGAATATTGGCCTTGAATTTGCATTTTCACTTAGATAATATGGTTAAATTTTTGTACTCAAGAATTTTGTACTTAAGAAGAATTTAATTCCATCAATTTAACTATTGTAAGACATGATGATAGAGATTCAAAACATTGCTTAAGGTTTAATATTGGCTAAAATGTATGTGATTCTAGTGGTTGTTTTAATACTAACATATATGTGGCTGGATAAATAAGTATTTTAGATTTTTTTTGGTATAAGATTTTTTGGTTAAGACATTTTAAAATTTAATCTTGATTTTTTTTTCTATTTATAATTTTTTTTTTAAAAAAGCTCTTAGAAAACTGAACAAATTACAAATGGAAAGGAAATGCTATGCCATCTTATTTTTAAATTTACAAAACTTCTGTAGACAAACTGACTCAAGGAGTTATGGGAGCAGACCATAAATTTGAAAGTACATTTGGTTTCTTTTATATTCTTAAACCTACCTACTGGGGTTTACCTTCGCCGTATTTGATAATTCTTTTTGATAGGACGACATATCAGGATAGCAGAACAAACTGATAATCTTGAGACATTATAGATGCTAGAGGTCCAAAAGGAAAACTTCCCCATCTCCTACCCCATAGGTCCATAATAAAAACTATCAATGTGGGAGCCTATTATTAAGAATCAAGCACAAAAGTGAAAATTCTTATGACCGGATAGTAAGATTGACCACATGACTTATCGTGTAAACCCAGAAATCTTTGAGAGTGAAATGGGGCATTATTAGTAAAATTGACCCTTGAAAACCCAGTGGTTAAGGGTGCAGTTGAAATCCACATATAACTTTGACTCCCCCAAGACTTAACTATTAATGGCCTACTATTGACTGTCTTACCAAATACCTAAGTAGTCTTTTAACTCTGATTTTCTACATTAAGGGTATTATATACTGTATTCTTACAATAAACTAATTTAGGGAAAAATATTATTAAGATAATCTTGTGTAAAGAAAATATATTTACAACCCTGTACTGTATTTATAGAAAAAAATCCATGTATAAGTGGATCCATGAAGTTCAAGCTTGTGTTGTTCAAGGGTCAATTACTTAGATAATACGCATAAAGTAAGTCTTTCCTGGATGTGTAGTTAGCTCATTTTTTAGTTTCATGAATCACAGTCCCTGCCCTGTTATATAGTCTGTTTAGCATTCTGAATGTAAGATTTACTTAAGGCAGACACAAAATTCCAGAACAGCATTATGTGATTCTTTTGGTCAACAGAGGCCAAAGTTATGACTGAACAGACCCCTTAGTTTTGAGCTTAAGGCAGTATTCTTTTTTTTTTTTTTTTTTTTTTTTTAAAGATTTCATTTATTTATTTGACAGAGAGAGATCACAAGCAGATGGAGAGGCAGGCAGAGAGGGAGATAGAGGGAAGCAGGCTCCCTGCTGAGCAGAGAGCCCGATGCGGGACTCGATCCCAGGATCCTGAGATCATGACCTGAGCCGAAGGCAGCGGCTTAATCCACTGAGCCACCCAGGCGCCCTTAAGGCAGTATTCTTAAGGGTATAAATTATAGGCCTTCTTCAAGTTCATTTTTAGCTGGCTCATAAAGGGTGGACAATGCTTTTTAAACTGGTATATGTCAATCACCCGAGGATCTTATTAAAATGAAGATTCTGATATGGCAAGCTTAGAGTGGAGCCCGAGATTTTACATTTCTGATAATTTTACATTTCTGCTGCTGGACACTGGACCCCACTTTTAGTAGCAAAACTATAAATTATGTTAGGCAATTCATACATCTAGATTACCTCTAATTTCACTAATGAATGCTCATTTCATCACTCAGATTAACAAGGTATGTCACTAGTTTCACCAATGAAAAATCATTTCAGATATTCAGGAATCAAATTAGCCAAACTTTGGCTATTGATCAAAGACAGAAATTTTAGGAGGGATGGGTTTGGCTTTGGCTTATTCTCATAATATGCTACATCTTTCTGTGTTAAGACTGGGTGTTCTTGATTAGCTTGTCAGTTGACCACTTTGCAAATATGCTTTCTTGCTGGGCCCTTATGTATGCACTATATCCCATTTTTTATACTGAGGTGTTTCAAGTATATTTTAGGCATCATGACTCAATCTATCTTGCCTTTCATCTTTCCAGAGTCAATACATACTATTTGTGTAATTTTCATTGGTGTGTGATCATCTGATGCTAGCATGAGGGAGAATACAAATACTAGGTCAGTGTTACATGACACTGACTCACAATATGAAGATAGAGGTGACCTCCCAAGACAGGTCTCCTAAATTAGTGACATGAGTCTGAATGGTCATCTGAATTATTCCTGACAGTAATGGGAGAAGCTTTCAAGTCTTTCAAAATGTACTTTTTGGTCAAATAGAGCCTGGCTTCTTTGGCACATTCATCTTTGACATGTTTGAGTTCTTAGGTCAGTCTTTTAATGTTTTTATTTTTGTCATTTTTTTTTATTTGTAATATAACAAAGCATGTCACCACATTGCCAAGATGATTAAATGACTGATATATATATTATATGTTCTGAAAAATTAAGGTGCATTAAGGATGCTGAATTCACCAGTTCACATTTAAAATAATATTCAACTAAAAAAAACAATATCCAACTCTTTATAAGTTATCACAAGTCACTTTTTGTGGTCAAAAACCCATGAAGATATTGAGAGAAATCAAAACTATATTCTCTTACCTCCTGATGTCTTAAGAATTAGTGATATATTATGGTTGGGAATAAAAACAAATGTACTCATGTAAATCATAAGGATGTGTATGGATTTGGCTTGTTCAGCTCTCAAAACTGAGAACACAGAGAATTTAGAATAATGAAGCTCAGATATTGCATCCATAACATTAGAAAGTGTAACCATGAAATCAAGTTTTCTTTGTGCTCTAAAGAGGGAATCGTTATCTTCTTTCTTTTCTAAGGTTTGACCCTCCTGCCTGGACAAAGAGTACTTATGCCATATAAATGACCATTTGTTTTAGATTTAAGTAGATGGATATTTTCTTTTCTTTTTTCTTTATAACTAGGATCATAGACATTATGGAAAGTCTCTTTGAAGTTTTATGCTAAGTACTTTCTGCTAAGGCTCTCATTTTTCTCTCTTTACTCACTGCCTTTCCATTATGATAAATCACTGAAATCTCATAGGCTTCTCCTTACAACAAAACTATCATTCCTTTCTTCTCTCTTTTTATTTTTCTTTTCTTTTTATGAAGTTTTGATGACTTAGGTGACTTAAGCTATACATGCCACTTCTAAGAGTTATTTTATATAAATGTAGTTTTTCATCTCCTAAGCATGGATTCCCCCTCCAGAGCATGTCACCTGTGAATCATATGGTAATTGTGAAATACATGTTAAATACTAGTAAAATAAAAGTAAAAAGATTCAGACCATTTATCATTTACCTTAATCCCAACTTTTGTACTTTGTCACTGTATCCTTCACTTTCTTTACTTACATAAAACAATGCTGAGCTGAATCTTTAACTCATTTATGCTATTCACTCTACTGGACACAACATATAATATTTCCCCCCATGCATATTACCCAGAGGTTAATATTACTTGGTATAAAATCTTAGTGAGTTTTATTATACTTTTTCACATTTCTGGTCTTCAAAAGCCATATATTTTATTCCGCTGTCATTTGATTGAAGTTTTATATCACTTTTTATTTCTTATGTATGATATCAATAATAAACAATTAATAGCTGTGTACTGTGTGTATCTCAAAAAAAGCCTATAAAAAATAACATAAAATTTTGAAAATAAGAAGTCAGTACTTACAATTTGATTCACATTATATTAAACAATGTTTGCAAAATCACTGTGAAATGGACCAAAGTTAATATTCCATTTTAAATAAATTATATAAAACTCCCTTTTATAAATCACTGAATAATAAGACTTAAAAGATATGATTTAAAGATTTAATTACTATTGCTGCAATTATTATTAATTTTCTAAGGAATCAGCCTACAATGATAGTTTAAAAATTATCAGATTCTGTGTTAGAGAATTAAAGAAAAAAACATTTGTATGGCTGGGAATTAAGGTATCATTAACAATTTATTCTGTTCAATTGGTTTAAAGAACATTTCAGAAATTTTCTGGAATTTCACTTGAATTGGACCAAAGAGAAAATTATTTCTATGAATTACACTCTATCAAGTTGCTGATAAGCCAATTTTCCAAGATACAAATGTGACACAAAAGAAAGCTTTAGCCTGTGTATGCTCTTTGTTGATAGGAGTCCTGTTTTATTTATTTTTGTATCCCCAGCATCTAATGTATCATGGAATACAGCTGTTTCTCAGTTAAGTGCTTGATGACTAACCAAATCTAAATAGCATATCCAGGCAAACACTAAATTGTGATTATTCTTTCTCTTGTAATTTTTCCTCAGAGAAGAGATCCATTTCATAGGTAAATGTCCACATACAAATTTGAACATGAGGGTAAATATATTTTCCTACATGGTCACATTGGTAGTGGTCTATCTGTTCTGTCATATTTTCATATTTTTTCCCAATGGCACTATTGATCAAAAAGAATGTAGTGAAAAAGTACATCTTCCTATAAAAACATCACCTTTTTTAATAAACATGATTATTATGCTCTAAATATTAAAATAACTACTTTAGTTTTTTTGTTGATTATTAGCCAAGAAATCTGATGCCTAACATGGTTTCCGAACACCCCCATAAATTAGATTAATCACAGTCCTGGGCTCATGACACTCTATCATTGTTGGTACATGAATGGGCACATTTAAAAAAAAGATTTTGTTCATTTTATTTGAGAGAGAGAGAGAGGGAGGAGCAGAGAGAGAGGAAGAGAATCTCAAGTCAATTCCATGCTGGGCCTTGAGCCAGAGGTGGGGCTTGATCTCCTGACCCTGAGATCATGACCTGAGCCCAAACCAAGAGCTGGACATTTAACCAACTGAGCCACTCAGGCACCCCTATTGTATTCTTGTTTATTTTTTACTTTTAGCTTAAATATGTATGCCTAAACAATACCTTATTTAATTTTACTTGTTTTTGAACTCATAAACAGGCTATTGTAAGTGCATGTAGTTTGACATAAATCAGAACTGAATTACTATGTGCTTGCTTTTAATTCATACCTTTTTATTTCTACAGATATTATATTATATTCTAGGTATTTTGTTAGATTCTGTATATATGAACTAAAATTGGACAATATTCCCGTCTGGGGGGATTCTGTCTATGGTGAAAATAGGCAAGTAAACTTACTGTTACTATGTGATTTGACAGAGAAGGAATATATTATGTACTTTTTTTTCTATGTTGTGTACTTTTATGATGTGCATCAGAAGGCGGATCGAGTGGAGTCTTGAAGAATGAATAGGATTTACTTAAGCAAGGGTGTCTGGCATCCCAGGATTTTTCTATGTTTGCATGATATATGTAAACTGGTGGCATAAAATAGTAAGATGTTGGAAAGGAAGGCAGAGGCCAGATTGTGAAAGACTTTGTAAGCCATTCAAAGAATTTGAATACTTCTCTGTAGATTATAGGGAGCCTGGAAAGATTTGAGGAAGGACAAAACAGTTATGTTATTCAGCAAAATTACCCTAGTAGCAGCTTGGAAGACAGGTTACAAAGGAGATGTTAGACATAGTTTCCAGATTATGGCAATGGTCAAGGTAAGATATATTGAGGCGTCGATCTAAGAGGGGTACTGATGGAAAAAACGTGAGAGATTATTAAGGAATTTTGAATAGAACATCAACAAAACTTGTTTACCAGTGTGAATGATTGGTGGGAATTATGCTGAAAGGTAAGAAATTTAAGAAGACTTTCAGCTTTTTGGGATGGATTACCAAATGACTGGTGAAACCATTAGCCCCATCTAGGTATTTCATGTAAAGAGAAATTTTCATGAGGGATCAAGTTGGGGTGTGGGGAGAATGTTTAGTCTAAAACATGTTGAGTTTTCTAGAACCTGTAAGACAACACCTAAACCCAGCTGATTATCTAAACACAACACACTGTGCTAAGAATTCTGGAGGGAACAAAATCAATTTTGAGGCTCAGTTTTACTCTCAGGAAAGGAATGATGCAAGGACCCAAGTATCTCAAAGATAAGACAGAATATCCTAGATGGCATCAGCTGGAATGTGCAGTGCTATGACTTTCCAAAGAGAGAAAGCTCTATTCTCTTTGAATGATCAGGATGGGCTATACAAGTGAGATGCTCCTTGAGGTTCACCTTGCCAGAGCATGAGTCTTTTAGTTAACAGGGATGATGGTGAAGGAAAGAAGTACAGGAAACTAGAAATGGATGTAATAGAGAGGGGCATGGTATACGGGTAGGAATCATGGGGTATATTTATAGAACATCTAGTCCCTCATTTTGACTACAATTTAAGTTATATATATATTAAAAAAACCCACCAGTGAATGATGAACTTGAAATAAAAATTGGGACCAGATGCAGAAGGGCTTTGAATGCGAGGTGTTATAGTTTATTTAGCTGGCAACTGCACTGGGAGTTGGAGCTTTATGTTTAAGAATGGTTTGAGGGGTAAAATGACAATATCAGATTTTCACTGGGGAGGATAGAAAACAACTATGAAGATCCTGTTTAGGAACCTGTTAGAGCAGTTCGTAAAGAGAAAGTGAAAGCCATAAGGGCAGTAAAGAGGAACAGAATGGATATAATTTCTTGTTATTTTTATAACAAAATGAAAGGAAGGAGGGAATCATAGATGGTTCTAAGAATTTGGGGTAGAAATTTGATGGGAAGGCTGGTGATAGCTGTGTGGATCTGGGATGATCCTAGATGACTCTGTGTTGGAATAAATATACAGTTCTGGGTAATCAGGAGGAAATGAGAAGTAACAATTACTAAAAATAGCAAAACCAGAAAAGACTAAGTAAAAATAATTGTGAATCATTCATTACCTTTGAAAGGATTTGTAAAAATTGTGAGCATAGAGGAAAGACTAACAAGGACATGGGATTTTCCCTTTATTTGTAATATAATTTAATTAGAATAAAAATCTTCATGTTTCTTTCCAACTCTAATGTTCTGGAAGCCTAAGATTCTGTGAATATTGCAAACTTTTGGAGAGATTGGGGAGTGGGGAAATAGAGGTGTTGTGTGTAAGGATGGTTTGATTGCATTTGTAACTTAAAGGCAGGAGTCCACAAGGAGTAGAGATAGTGCAGAAGTGAAAGAGAAGTGAAAAGGATAGAGCAGGACTCCTCAAGAAGGGGGAAGGGATGAGAGCGAAAGTGGAGATGGGGACAGTCCCTGGGGAGAGTTGGCACAAGTCCACAGCAGCCATGAGGAAGGAGAAAGTGGGTGAAGATAGAGGAGGGGTACAGAAGGGATTTGATAGTGTATGTGACTGGAGAATCAAACTCCTTTTGGGGGTGCGAAGGGATATGGAGAGGGAACTGGAGCAGTTTGCGGAACATCTGCAAGTACTTGCCCTCAGAAACACAACTGACAAGAGGAGATGCACTGAAAATTGCCTAACAGCCGCGAGGCCGTACACTGCTTTGCGGCTCTTTGCAAGAACGCTGTATTATTTACTTGGGCAGACAGTGCTCATTCAGAATGTTTCGAAAAAGACTATTTTTCTGGTGAGTGTAGGTATAGATAGAGGTACTTTTCTGTAGCCCTCTTCCAGTTAGATTCAATGAGGCTGTGGAGCCTTGGGGCATGTAGGCTCGTCACTGGGAAAAAGCATTAGATACAGTTTGGAAGGGAAATACTGTTTCTTCAATCCATTGCATTTCATTTACAGCAACAAGTATTACATAAATTATTAGGATTTTCATCTCCACCACCAGCTTAGCCCAAATCACCATAGTCAGCAGTGTCTTAGCTTTGGATTGAGGGTAAAGGGACATCCAGGGTGAGAAGCCCTAAGGCAAACCTCTTGTTTGATAATATGCAGGTTTAGAAAATCTCATGTGTTTAGACATACAGTGCCTTAAAATATTAGCCCTGCATAAAGATCTTATTTTTTTTCTTGAAGAAAGAGCTTATATAGATAACCTTATTTATTTTTAATTAGAAATCCATGCCTAGGTAGAACATAATAGTGGCAATACATATGTGTTCGGCTTTATCGAAGCGATTAAAGAGAATCTTCAAGAGGACTGTTGGAAAAATCTTTTCTGTCAGTAGTTGTCTATAAACCTCTTTTACTTGCAGTCACAGTGGGAAACTGGAGCAGGGTCAAGGGCACATACCATTTCTTAGTGCCAGCAGATCCCAGTAATTGGACTTCAAAACGACGCTGAGTCCTTGTTTCTTGAAGACCAAACTGAGATTTGTGTAGCGTTTAACAACAAAATACTATTCCCTGGCCAAAATCAAAATCTCAAAATGTAGACAATGTACAGTCTTGGACCTGCTCCACCTGCTTTTGAAAGCTGCCAAATGTTTACTTTCTTCTCATTTTGTCCCGTGTTGTGTTTTCACTCATAACACATATTTTGCACCAAAAATAATTTACTGGCTTAGTGGGAATAGAGTCATAAATGAGGAGAAAATGGAGAAACTGCTGGCTGGTGGAGCAGCCCACGATTAATAAATTGTGCACCATGTGACTTGGCAGCTCTTTGATTCACCAGCAGAGTCCCCTCCCTTGTAAATTCTAGTTGGCTTTCCCATACATTATTATGTGGATTCCTTATAACCACTTCCCTTTCTGATTTTCCAGAGACAGAGTATAAAGTTTCCCTAAACACCAATAAAATGTGAAATCTTATCCCCCTCTTTAGGCTGGCTTTGTGCAGTCATCTTCTAAAATAAGAACAGCAAACGTCTTAAACGTTGCTGTTTGCTATTTTTATGTCCATTCATTAGTTGCAATTCTTCGTAATATCACAGTTTTCATTTCAATAACAGTTTGTTAATTTGAGGGAGGGATTAATATTGAGCAAAATTTTGTATGTTTTCTTTTTTTCCTTTCAGAATGAAACTGACTTCACATACCACTCTGAAGATATATCCATGTCCTTAAATTAGTATAAATTATACACTCATTTCTCCACCCACTCAAAATCTGTAGGTGAATGGACTTGAGTTAACTCCATTAACCTCAAATCCTTCAACACATAATCTTGGTTTGCTGGTATATTTCTGAAACAACATAAACACACTGGGGTTTCAAATGTTGATTTTGTTTACATAATCAGGGAATATTTGTTTTTTATGGCGGCAATAAATGCAAGCATTGTTATTAACTGTGACACATTAAAAACAAGGATTCTTTACTCTATCATTCTGAGACGTTTGTTGACAAGCTTTTAAGAGGAGGTTTTCATTTTGAGCAAGGGGGAGTGGTGGAGGGATATAAATAGCTTTCATCGCGTGCAGTGTCTTCTGAGAATCGTTTCTTTTTCTTTCTTCTTCTTCTTTTTTTTTTTAAATGGATCTTTGGCAGGGAAAAGCCTAAAATATATACATGGCATTACATCATTTGTATTAAATCATTTTGTGTTTTGAGTGCCTTCTAGATTCAGAGAGTAGAAATTAGTTGGAGTGAAAAGATAAGTCGTTCAATATGTCTCAAAGCCTCAGAACCCATGTTCCTGGTATCAGAAAAAGTTCATGGCATATTTATATCAGACCTGCAGTGTATAAGCCCTGAGTGTTTAAAAGTTGCCTTGAGAAGAAACTGGAGAAACAGGATTTGTGAAAGGAGTTTGGTAAATTTGGGATGAAGAGAATGTGGCTTCACTTAATTTTGATTTTTATAGTTCCCCACTCAACTTAGGGAATACAGGTTAAGTTTTGGAATTTGTGGTATGATTTTCCCTTTTGTATTTCTAAATGCATGACTTTGATGCCAGTGGTGCTTGGACATTTCCCTGTCTCTGGAGTTTGGGCTTAGTTGAAGGGTGGTGTAACGGTTAGACATATTTCTAAAAAGAGAGGCTTAGACAATATTTAGCTGACTTTTTGCATGAAGGTGACAGGCTTGAATCAGGTTTGGGGGGGAAGAGAAAGGGTTGTCCCCTTTCTCTTTAGTTCACATTAGGTATCAAAGGTTCAGGCTGGAGTATCCATACATGGATTTAGAGCTTGGTATATAGATGGGATGCTCCTTCTGCTTGCCCAAACAGGGCACTTCTATGGTGGAAAACAGATATGACATACAAAATAAAAAGAAAACCTCTTTTGTCTGGCTTCAGGGAAGTGTGGGAAGGAAGGAGATGGATGTGGTTGATGAAGTGAGATCCAGTGGGCCTTTTAGGAGGGATGAGGCAAGCTATTCAGGGGCTGAAATGGACCATCACACCAGGGTCTGGCTGGAGACTTGCAGACATCTGGGTATGAAATCTGTTTTTTAAATTAATTAGTTAATTTAAGCTTTATTTATTTATTTGCCAGAGAGAGTGCACAAGTAGGCAGAGTGGCAGGCAGAGGGAGAGGGAGAAGCTAGCTCTCAGCTGAGCAGGGAGCCTGATGCGGGGCTCAGTCCCAGGACCCTGGGATCATGACCTGAGTGTAAGGCAGATGATTAGCCGACTGAGCCACCCAGGTGCCCCCGAAACTTGTTTTAACTGAGGAGAAAAATCAACAAAGTTAAGTGGCCCGTGTTCCCAGGGGGAATCCGTTTGGCCCAAAGTATGGACAGAGAGCTAGTCAGCTTTGATGTTTAGAGACAGAAGCCAGCAGGGTGCCCAGAAACCAGGTGGACTGGGAACATTATCCTGCAAATAAGTTGATGTAGGCAGTATATAGGGTTCAGGAGAGGTGGAGCCCAGGAATCATATAAGATGGCAACTACCACTCAAAGAGACTGTTTATATATGTGCATCAGATTGGATTTTAATCTGGATAAAGCCAGAGTTTAATTCTCCCGCGATACCCTCAACAAGCAGGTGGGAGCTTGGAAGAATATCAGCTTAATTAAAGGCTTGGTAAAGTAGCTGCATGTCCTCAGCATGTTCCGGGACTACTGTCCGGCCACCTGTACTTTGAGCAATGGTCTGGGCAAGTAGCTAAATTTGCTGGTTGTCTTTTGAGCAGCATCACTATACCTGAGAAGCCACATGTGTCATGGGATGTCCTGTTGTGTCCTTTATTTACTCTGTGGGAAAGTGGCAGTAAAAAATTCATTCCTTATGCTTTTAAAAACCAAAATAATAATTTTTTTCCATAACTCCTCTTTGCAGACATTGGAAGTTACAAACTAATAGTCCATGAATTGTGTCAAGCTTATAGATAATGTTTTATTTGGCCTATAAGGTGTTGTTGTTGTTGTTGTTTGTTTTTTTTAATGAAGGTAATCTTTAAAAATTAGAATATTTCACAAGATAATGGAGTTCTGGCTACTATTGAAAAGATTTGGAAGTGTGACAGTGTGGTTTCTGGATTCCTAAATGTCATTAATTGCTAGAGCTGACTATCGCGTGCCCATTTTGTGGGTGATATACTCCACTTTTCCATACTTCTGTCTCTGCCAGGCTGGCTTCAATCATGACCTGTAGCTCCATGGCACTCTTTGGCATTGGATTTGTGAGTGCTGCATCCAAAGAATAAATATGATGCTTTAATCTTATACCCCAGCCTCCCACAGTTGCCACTGAACCCATATTTTCTGCCTCACCATTCATTATCTTCTAAGTTTCCTTCTCTTCAAACACAGCTACAATTTCTTCACTTGTGTTTGCCTTTCCTCATGATGTTCGAGGTCCTTTGCCTGCAAATCACACACATGAATACTCCCAGTCTCTTCATAGCCTCACAAAATCCTTAGAGTGCAAGAGTTAAGTCAAACCAAGACCACAGGTATTTCCTTACGATGCCACTATACATAGGGCATTGTGTTGGATGCCCCTGAGATCCATTCCCATGAGAAGATAACAGTATCTGGAGGAGTACAACGCGTAAACACATATAAATTAAATTAAACATCTGGGGCATTAAGTGACAGATCACTAGAATAATGGAGAAGATACGATGATGTGGTATAACCCTGTGGTGCCCCAGAAATCTGTCCGAGTTACCCACATCATCTGTATCTCCTTAGGTCAGGGAATCAGAATCCTGGATCTTTGTCAGAGAAGAATAGCTCCATTTCTTTCAAGGGTATCACTGAAATGTCAATTTAAAAAAATTATTCATTTAAATTGAAAACAAAATCTAAGCACAAATGCAATTTATATCAATTTACACCTCAGTTTCATGCATGTATACACACATAAAAACACATAATGAACATTTAGCAGAGGTTAATAAAGCCTAAAAGCATACACTTAAATTTCATGATTCTTTGAATTTCTTGGTCTTCTGTGGTTCTTCAAAATTTTGCATTTTAAAACTTGATAATGTTGAAACAGATAGAGTTGTTTTCTTATCACATAGTATAAATTAAAAACATGGTATTTTTCTCAGTTTACCGGAATTCTTCTAGAAGAACTTATTGCCATGAGAAATATGTTCTAGGAAATATGAGAAATTGTTTTTTCTCTTTCCTGTCACACTGTGAGGACTAACTTCTTTCTGCCTAGACCTAGTTAAGAAATCACAAAGATACCCTGCTGGTAAGCAAGTTAACTGCTAAATAAGGCCCCAGGGCTAAAGGTTAACAGGCATGGCTTCAACAACAACTTCTTATAATAGACATGCACCACACCTATTAACCTAAACACTCTATTATATCCATCATATTTGGCTGTATTTTATTTCAGTTTCCACCATTCCCACCCAGGAAAATTGTTGGTCCCCTCGGATTCCTGGGACTAAGCCACTGTTGCCATTCTGAAATTAGTTATCTCTATTGGTGCCATTCATCAGGCATTTAAAGTATTACTTAATTAAAATGAGTTATGAAATAAGTTCTAAAGAGAATTTAGTCTAAATAAGCTGAATAAATGCTTCTGTCTCTTCCTTTTTTCCGATTTCATGAATTACTTTAATTGGGGAAAATGAAGCCGTATCTACCAAGAGGTTATTGTACTAGAGTATACTGGGCAATCCATTTATTTCAACCAACCTAGTGATTAATTAATGTGGGTTGATTACTTAACCTTGCTGGATGGTATCCTATGAGAGTTAGTGATGAACACTCATCCATAATTCTGCCATTGCTGCGGCAAAGGAGTAAAGGCATCACAGGAAACTGGAAGGTTTAGAGTCTTCCACAGTCATATTTACATACTGTGAAGAAAAACTATTCATGTTCCTATTTGAATAGCTTCACAGCTTTCAGTTAAAAAGAAGTGGAATAAAAGGCACAGGGGAGTTCAAGAATACTCCCTCTCTCTATCACATTCCCAGGACACTACTGAAAGCTTATCAGGCCTTAGTTGAAAAAATCCCTGGTCCTTGCCAATCTGCTGCTTAGCAACTAAATCATTCTCTCCTTCCCTTTTTGGTCTACTCACCTTGCAACCTAGAAGACCAAAAAAAAAAAAAAAAAAAAAGAAAAGAAAAGAAAAGAAAGAATCTATCCCATATGTTCAAAACAATTATAGGGACTGATTTTCATAGGTTTAGGGACATGTCAGGAAAGTAGCTAAATGGTGATGTCATCTAGGGTATTACTGATGAAATGAGCTTTAAGTGGATCTGAATAGCAAAATTTTATCAACCGGTATAGTTATTTGTACCAAAATCATTTAATGGCCTTTGATTTCCAAGTTCATTAGCAAGTATGTTTTTCCTCTGGAAAAAAGAGAAAGAGGGTCTTATGTTTCTTTTTTAGTGAGCAACCAAAGGAATAATCTTATAATTCTTGAAAGTTGGTACCTAGAATAGGACCATCAGTTTTCTTTACAATAGCTATACTTTCCTTGTACTAGGAAAATGTATATGATTTCCATTTTATTTACGAAAACTTTTATTGTTTAAAAAACACAAAGAAACGAAGATTTTAAGAAAAACATTTTACATTCATGTATATACTCATTATAGTTTTCATCTTTTGTTCAACTTAATTCTTTCTAAATGTCCAGGTTTTTCTAAACATTTACTGAGGCTGAGGAGAATCTCTGCTTGAGATACAATTGTAAAAAAATGCGTAATTTGAAAAAAAAAAGCACAAAGTTGCACAAACACGTCAGTATAGTAAAAAATGTACTGCTGATAAAGTTTTCTTATCCAAATATTTGTAAAGTGTTTTGCCAGAATGACAACCACCACAACAAAACCAATGGAACAAACTTTAATTTGGGGCCACAAGACTGTGTAAAGCAAGCTCACTGATAATTACAAATTAGGTAAAATTGTGGTTAGCTTAATGAAAGGGCTCAAAAGTGTGCCAGGCCAATGGCAAAGGACCTAAATCTAAAGACAGACAAGCTTTTCTTGATTACAGTGATTACATCATGGTCATTAGAATTTAAAGTAACTAACCCAAACACAGACATCATATCTTCATTTGATAGCTGTAGTCTAGTAAATAGCGGGAAAGGATGTTATGTATGGATTAAGCTTGATGAAATGAAAACAGACATTCTTTTTGAACCTGTCTGGCAAGGAAAATGAAAACTTCAGAATCAGGCAGTAAAGTTAACTTTTAAAGCTTAGGCTTTTTGATTGGAAGGGGTCTGTGTAGTGTTTTTGGCTATTCTTTGTTTTATAGGGAAGCCACTGCAACAGCTAGCTGCACATAGCTCATTCTTGCTTGCAGTCTGTAGTCAAGTAAGATAGTTTGAGATCCACTCTTTGGAACGTAAGACAATTAGTATTTTCAAAGTATAATGCAGTACTAGCATGACTCAATATTTGTTTTCTCATCAACTGTAATACAGTTAAATCTCAAGTGTGAGTTTTGACTCTCCAAATGTGGATCTTCAAGCATTATGCAGGGTCCCACTCTGTTCTGCATGTAGACAAGTCATGCTGGGAAGACAAATGCTTTGCTCAGGCGAAAGGGATGCATTGGGTTACAGTTAGAGCTACATACATGAAAGCAAGTCCTTTGACCTCTGACTCCCAAGCCCCCTTTCATAGCACTACCTGTGGGAACACTGTTTCTAAACAGAAGAGCAGCTATTTAGTTAGATCAGGGGAGTGAGGAAAAGAAAAACAAGGCAGAGAGCCTAAAAGGATGTATTACCTGTCTTACTGATAGAAGATTTCAGCTTGGATTAAGAAAAGGCACCATCCCCCCCTTTTTAAATTTGGCATTGAGAAGATGAAGATGAAGAACAAATTAGACTTATGTAACAGCCACATTGTGTAATTTTGAGGAAAAAATAGAACTGATAAGACAATCTATGGTCTGATCTTCAGTAAGACGTTCAGTGTTAAGTAAAGCGAAGGAACACCCAAGTTAAAATCAACTTCATCATTATCATCATCAAAAAGCATTTATTGGGTGTCTGCATGCTCTGCACGCCATTGAACCTACTATGTTTAAAGTACTTAAGAAAGGAAACCAAGTCTTAATATAAACACGGCTCAAATAACTTGAATTGGTATCAGTTCCTTAAATTGCACCTTAAAGAAACCATTAGGCGTGTTTAAAGAAAAACTGTATGGAGACTGCATGTGAAGTGTCCATGTTTTATCACTCTGGTAAATAAATGATCTCGTTTTCTACTTTACTGAAGTCTCAAAATGGTCAAAGGGACTCACAAAAGTTTCACAGCAATTCTCAGAAAAGGTTTTTTTTAAAATCACAAGGAACAAAACATGGATTAAATTAATCTTCCCAAATGCATTTTGTTGACTTAGTTTGTCTTAAAATAAAAGCCAATCAAACTTGCAGGGTTTTATATTACCTCTTCTCCTAGCATCTGCCACAGCCACTGCCAAGGAGTTTCCCTCAGAGCCCAGAAAACATGCATGTGTAATGGCATTGCCCAGGAACTGTTCAGTCTGTTCAGATAGCAAGAACCTGAAACCTCAGTCTGCTCAGATGGAAGCCGGTTAGTGGCCATGTCAGTAAGAATGCATGAAAGCCTCAGTTAGCAGATATGCTCATGTTCCCTTTCTTTCTGGACACTGGCTCTCAAATGATTCTTATTTTACTCTTTTGGGCTAGGATCAAGCAGAAGCATTTTATAAATCTCCCTAGGTGAATCTAATATTCACTGTGATATAGTTTAAGTTCTTTTATCTATTTTTTGTGATTATTGATTTTTCAAGTAGGACAAATATCCAAATGATTGTACATCCAGGAGGTGGAATAATGTGTTCAAACTCCTGGATATCTACAGAATCTGGTTACCTGTCTTTTGTCTTTTAATCCCTGCAGCCCTGCCATTGGAAGATAAGAGAGAAAAGGAGCTCTAAATTATATGGAATTGGCCACTTAAAAAGTGGTAAATTGCAGTGCAGATAATAAAACCTTGTGGCATTGTATGGATAAAGGTCAAGTCGAGTTCTAAGTCTAATGGACCCAAGTGGGGCTCTGGGAGATGGATTTATCATACTGGAGAGAAAACAAGTGCAAACAGTTTGAGGACACCGGAGAGTTAAGCACTGAGGACTGGGGAACCCAGAGTTAATCTGGTGAGGAAGTCTTTACTAATAGGCAAGGAGGTTTGCTTCGGCAGGTGAAGAATAACTTGGAAACAGATGCCATGTTCTTGCCACTTAGAAATAATATTCATACTTCTACTAGGGTTCAGCTACAGAGCTGAACAATGAGTTCAGGAAAGTGTATAAAAATATCTAACAGGAAGTGGTAAAAGATGAACCCCAGTTTTAGATCATTGATTGTTTCAATATCTTATTGATCCGATAAGGACAATAAAAATATCAGTGTTTCAGGTGCATCAATTCAGTGCTCTAGACACTTCACACATACTATTATATTTAATTCTTATCATGATGGCAGATAAGAAGTATTTCTTTTTTTTTTTTTTTGATGAAAGAACTGAAAATTCAGTGATGTTAATGAACTTGTCCAAGGTACATATCTATTAATGATAGAATTAGATTTGAACTATCTGCTTATATAAACATCAGGTATTTTATCTCCTTTATTTATTGTTTTATATATTACTTTATTAAAACTTTTGTAGTCCAGAACAGAGATTCAGGCAATAAGACTCAGGTAAAAAAAAAAAAAAAAAATGATGCTTTTTATAATGTTTGTGAAAACTTAGATTTGTTTTGGCTCATTTTTCATGTTTTTGTATTTTCATATGCTCATTTCCTTTTCTCATAGTTTTGCAGACCTTGCTATGTATATGTGAAGTGCTAATATTTGGTGATAAATTTTAAAAAATCTTGATGTCAGTAGATTGTCATAAAGTTAGTCAATGTACAAGAACAGTATTTGCCTTTATCATGCAGTGAATATTTTTTAACAATTATTTAAATGGTAATATAAGGTTTTTAAGAGACCATGATTCTGGGAAAATTTAACAATAGGATTTCAAATTTCTTTGAAGTAACATCTAAACACCAGTTTAATTACTGAGGTTTTGTTTTCTTAAGATTAAAATATAAATATAAATATATATATATATTTTTTTTTTTAGCCATAGAAGTTGTCTGGATAGGAAATTACTGTAATATTTCCAAATCCAGAGCCTAACTTAGTAAGATTAAGAGCTCACACTTTATTCAATCCTGGGCAGTTTTTAAATTTTCTAATATGCTAATATTTGAATTGAAAAAAAAAATTCATGAAATCTTTGAAAAGTCACTTCTTTGTGTTTAAAATAAATGTCTGCTATAGAAGGCAGCATTAATCTCCATCAATAAATCAGTTTATTAATCTTTCTCTATTTACTGAATGTTCTTGTATGCTCTCGAATGCTCAAGAGAAGGGTGGTAAGACCCACTTCCTGGTCTCAAGAAAACATACCCAAAATACAAAGAGACTGATGTAAGACAGCACTGAGTAAAGTGTTTAATATGTGCTATAAACTTAGTTTAAATATGTGGCATAAACTTTATTCTTAAGACATGAAGGAAGCAGAAAGTAAGGCTTGGAGAAGGGCTTATAAAGGACTTGGCATGTTAACTAAATGCTCAGTGAAAGGGGTTATTTAAAGGTGGCAACAGCTTTTCAGACATAAAAGATGGGAGTAAGCAATTTGTGATAGCTAGTGGGAGGGGAGTGCTCACAGAAGTGATGACTCTGGAAACAGAAGGTAAGCCAAGGTTATGGAGAGTCTTTGTTTTCCAGCAGTGTTTTAGACTCGGAACAACTGCTGAAGTTTTTTAGATAGGAGCTAGTCTTCAAAAGATTTGTTTAAAGAGGGTCAAGTGGGTGAAGCTTTGCAAAACGACTTGTTGGAGAGGGAACAGAGTATGTAGCAAACTTGAGTAAGAAGGGCCTGAAGAGGTAGTGACAATAGAAAGAGGAAGCGCTGACACTTTCTGTGACACCACTTGGTATTTTTCACATTTTTGCAATATATACTATTAAAGATTGTTTTGGAAAAAGGAGAAATACCACTTTAATTGTTCTACTCAAATACAAGAATTTTTATTTTAGAGTATGCCCTTCTAGTCTTGAATGTCGTATGTATTTTGACACTCTGATACTTAAAGAGGTATGTAATTTAAAATTTTTCTTGAAATAGTATATTTCTTAACAATTCCCATGGCTGCTAAAAACCAAAAAGAATTTTGTAGAAAAAATACGGAAAATTGGATGCCTGAATACTAAGGTTGATAAAATGATAAAAAAATTAAGTGTGACTCCAAATATATTTTTAACAGTGGTATAAATAATAGAATGGGAACTGAGTAGTGAGTGAATATTAAATTCAATTTTGGACATACTGACAGTGAATTAAAATATCTCAAAGACAGTTGTACACATGAGACTAGAGATTTGGTCTGGAAATACAGATTTGATGACAGAGGAATAGTATGGAATAGACTTTATGCAGATTCAAGTTCATTATGATTCTTTATGTTTATTATCTGGGTAACTTCAGGCAAGTTATCTAAGTCCTTGGTGGTTTTAGTTTTTAAAAGAAATAAAAACCTATCCTTCAGACTTTGGGACTAGTACTTTGCAGACACAGTTAAAATGTCCATTCTGAAGAAATAACAGTTATAAACAGTTGTGGCATCTCAATTGTCATTTCACTGTAATTGAACATTTCTCTCGTCATAAAATCGGGAACACTGTTATAAGCTGATATGAATTTTCTTTTTTCTTTTCTTTTTTTTTAAAATCAGGAATGACCTATGTTGAGCAGATTGGCTCTGTACATACAAAACCATCTCCTGGTTTGGCATAAATCTGCTCTAGATTAGACGACTGAAGGAATAAAACAGACCATTGTATATGTTATTTTGTTTTCCCTAAATTATTTTTCCTTCAACACTATATAACCTTCCTGCTTTTGGCATCACTAATGTAGAATCCCTATTTTTCCAAAGCTATCCGAGAAATGAGTAATGAGAAATGGTGATCTCTGTGTAGCCGGAATATGCCTTTCGGAAATGATACCTGATGAAATGTGAAAATGCTGATTAATGAAGAAGAAATTGTACAGGTCTGGGAATGCAAGATAACTTTGTACTCCAAGTTCCATCTGAAAGCAGTGTATAGCAGGGAAAATGCTCTGCTTTAGCCTGTGAATAAAAGAACTTCAGTCTCTGTGACTGCCCATCTGGCATTTTTCACCAGCACCAAATTCATTAGCAATGATTAGTCCTTTTCTCCAAACCCCTCACTCAAAATAAGTAAATAAAAGGAGAGTTTGGGCAGTAAAAGATCAAGGAACAGTATCTCTATTTTGAGATGTCCTGAAGTTATCCTGATTGGCCAAAACCTAAACAAGCATTAAAGAAGGAGCTACGTGATGAAAAGATGAATTCTCAGTAAACATCTCCAATGTTATGTTCTATTTAAGGTAACAGAGCATTTAGTTGCAGTAACTCATAGATATTGACAATTTCTCATGTGAATTTAGATTTAAAATGATGGAAAAATTCTCTATTGCTCTACTTCAGCTGCAGAGAAAAATATTTATAGCTTGTTTTATTGATATACTTATCTATAATGGAAAACCTCAGAATATACATAATTTGCTTTTTTTTTTAGCTTGCTTCTTTTTGTGTATAGTATTATATTAAAGATATCTTTAGAGTTATCATGTCACTATAATATGATCATTATGTTGTTAGATATTACAAAGCCAGCAAAATTCCTAAAGGTTTTAGTAACTATCTTCTACATTTATATATCAGTAGAGTAAATTCTAGATTTTAGAATCCAGTTTTAACTGGAAGCTGGAGTGAAATAGAGATAGAGAACTTAAGAATGTATTTTCTCTAAGGAAATCCCTAAATCATTCACTTCTCAGAAATTGCTCTGTTAGAGAGTGCTTTGTGAAGATCATGACATATGTGGTATGCATAGACTAAAATCAGAATTTACCAAAATGTTAGAAGTCTTACTTCAATGTACTGATTAAATGCATATAACATGAGTTAAGTATTAGGCATGAGTTATAAGGAAAGAAGATACCCAGTGTTCAAAATACTGAGGTGCAGTATTTAATATTAGATTTAAATATGTGCTAGTTAATAGTGCTGAGAAATATGTTGCTTCATCAAATTCCACAATATAGTTTCTTTTCCTAAATATCTTCTCATTTATTTATGGATAAATTCATTGTATATTTTGTTGCTGTCCTTAGACAGTTTTATAGTTTATCATTAGGATCAAATGTATTAGTAGAGTTATAGTAATCACTAGTGTTGGCTCAAACAAACAAACAAACAAACCCCCCTTTTCCTATCCATAGCATCTAGTGTGTTTCTATCATTTAAACATTGTGGGGGTGCCTGGGTGGCTCAGTTGGTTAAGCGGCCTTTGGCTCAGGTCTTAATTCCAGGGTCCTGGGA
The DNA here is from genome assembly GCF_030435805.1 of Mustela lutreola. Lineage (NCBI taxonomy): Eukaryota > Metazoa > Chordata > Mammalia > Carnivora > Mustelidae > Mustela > Mustela lutreola. The sequence goes on from NC_081293.1 coordinate 146,834,232, forward strand.
TCGAGCCCCGCATCAGGCTCCCTGCTTAGCAGAGAACCTGCTTCTCTCTCTCCCTCTGCCTACTGCTCTGCTTACTTGTACTCTTTCTCTCTTTGTCAAATAAATAAATTAATTAAACAAACAAACAAACAAACATTGTGGTTCATGTAATAATAACATTATCTTCTTTGCACTGGCTGCTAGAAAACAGCCAAATCCATGCCCCACTTCTAAAAAGTTCAGTGGACTTAAAGCTTTCTTTTCATGTATTAACCTTTTTTTCTCCATGCCCTTGTATTTCCTTACTCTTAGGTTAGTTACATTATATGATTTTAGATACCCATTCTGTAACAAGATTTGTATATGTAACTGCATATTTAATATCATAAACATATACCCTTAGAGTACTTATAACTTCTATCACATTAAGAATATGCATTCTAAGAAGCATGGTCTAGAGAGCCACAGAGATTTTCTCTTCTTGGGTCTGATTTTGTAAATGTGCTCTCAAACACAGTATTTGCAATATCATTTAAATTTTTTCTTAAAAAAGAAAAGAAATCTAGTAAAAATGCTAATGTTTATTGAGCACTGTGCTAAGCAGTAAATATATGTAATTTCATTTGTGCTCGTATAATAACCTTATAAATGTAGGTACTATTTTTATCCCTGTTTTACTGATGAGAAAAATGAGGCCCCAAAGCTTAAGTAATTACCCGGATGTTACATCGTAAGTGGTATGACTATAATTAAAAGCCTTGAGCTCTACATGCTTGCTAAACAAACCACTTAGGAAACAAGGAATTTTCATGCATTTGGTGTAAAGCTATACTGTTGATGGCCACAAATTTCTTGGTTAATTCTGCCACTGAGAGATTAATTTTCTGCCATTAGAAGTCACTGAATATCGGTTGTTCCTCATCTTTTCCCAGTTTGCTAAAGGCTACCAACCAACAAATGTGTGTGTGTGTAGAATGGGTAAGGGAGAAGGGATTGCAGAGAAAGTTAATTCTTCACAGGACCACGGGATGCTGAATCCTGCTGAATATGATCTCCTTATCCTGGCATTTTTTTCTTGAAAGCTCTATGGAAGGGGTAGATAGTACCAGAAACAAGTCTTTAGCTGCAGACCACCATTCAGTTTGATAATTTAGGAGCTGGGCTTTCTGACTGGAAGTAACTGGTTGGAGGCACACGCAAGTCATTCTTTAGGAGGGCCCATTCTCTCTCTGATGGCATTAGCAGATTGGGAATTTAAATTGTTGCTTTCAAAGAGGATCACTAAAAGCCTAGAAATGAGAACTAGCCCAGTGAAATATTAGTGGTGAAGACATGGAAATATTTCCTTGATATGTCAATTATTAATAACTGTGGTGGCAAAATTTGCCAAGTATTTGTCACAAAGACCATGTTGATTCTTGTTTCAAGTTTATCAGGAACCTTCCATGATGTTCATTTTCTGTCTTCATTGAATGGCTCATCTGTTGGTTACAGTGCTAATAACCCAAGCAGGTCCGTTTGAAGTCTATTGAACCTGAGTCTCTTTTCTGGTTATTTTTATTTGTTTAAGGATTACAAATAGGCAGTTCATCTCTGAAATGGGAGCAAGTTTTATAAGTTTATCTATTAATGAAAACCAGAAGTCTCTGAACTGTCCTACCACTTGGCCATTTAAGTGGCTTTGATAAACTATAAATCCTTCTTTCATCAAATGTCCTGCAGATACATTTTCCTGACGTCCACGTTGAGTTGATAGCTTATCTCTGCAGGGACTGTGATTTAGTTTTGCAGATGCAGTAGAAGAAAGATTTGCCAATACTTAAAAAAACTTGATTTCCATCTGGGCAGTTTGGATTCTCTATTTACACAACTGTAAAACAACTATGAATAAAAATGTTCTAGGGATGTCTGGCAGGCTCATTCAGTAGCGCATGTGACTCTTGATCTCAGGGTCCTGGAGCCTCCTTAAAAAAAAAAAGGAGACAGGAAAAAAGAAAAAAATGTCCTAGCAATAGATGTCTATTGAGGGTGCCTGGGTGGCACAGTGGGTTAAAGCCTCTGCCTTTAGCTCAGGTCATGATCCCAGGGTCCTGGGATTGAGCCCCGCATCGGGCTCTCTGCTCAGTGGGGAGCCTCCTTCCTCCTCTCTCTCTGCCTGCCTCTCTGCCTACTTGTGGTCTCTGTCTGTCAAATAAATAAATAAAACTTAAAAAAAAAAAAAGAGATGTCTATTGAAGAACGGTTTGGAATATAGACTATTGGGCTGGAAGTCAACAACCGTCATTAGGCTGTTGTTCCAGTATAATGACAAACTAGCTTAACACCTTGATAAAGCCATTTAACTTCTCTGGGGCCATTCTTCTCATTTGTTAAACACAAATCTCGAATTCTAAATTTTTCTCTTTGCCCCAACTCAGTGAATGTCATTTCTCCACCCCAGGTTTGTTTGAGACCAGAAATGTGTCCATTGTCATCCCTGTTGGTGTGAGTACTTGCCAAATTAATAAAGCCTATGAAATGAATTTTCGGTTTGGTTAGCAATACTAGATGAAGTCTAAAGTTTATGCAACTGCTCTGGCTTCAGTTGTTTTGACAACACTTTTTATTATCACATCTGAGTTTTACAAGTATTGAGTGGGGCAGAGGGGACAAGAGACTTTTTTCCTACAAACATTTTACATATTGTTATTTGGCTGGAATTGAAGAAAACTGGTTTTATTTGAGAGGCTCCATTTTCAAAAAAATCAAAAGTGCAAAAGGCTGAAAATAGGTGTGTTAGAGGGGTGCTTGGGTGGCTCACTGAGTTAAAGCCTCTGCCTTTGGCTCAGGTCATGATCTCAGGGTCCGGGGATCGAGCCCCACATTGGGCTCTCTGCTCAGTGGGGAGACTGCTTCTCCTTCTCTCTCTGCCTGCCTCTTTGCCTGCTTGTGTCAAATAAATAAATAAAATCTTTAAAAAAAATAGGTGTGTTAGAATATGAAATATAAGAATTTAAAAAGCTGACTTTTATCTGTCATGAACTTGGTCTTATTTATGAAGGAACTGTATATCATACACAGTTGGCTTACATGGAGTTATCTGGGGGAAGCTTACATTTTATGCTTACAAATGTGTTAATTAGCTATTTCAAATTTAAGCTAGGTTAGGCTATTTGTGTTTAAGTAAAATAGTCAAAACAAAAACAGAAGTTGAGCTCAATGAGATTATTTTCAGAATTTATTTGTATCATATTCAAAAGTTATAACTTAAATAACAAGGGCTATGGATCTAAAAGCACATATAAATTCCATTTCTTTAATTTACCTCTCCCCTTTTTTCCCCATCCACCTCTGAAAGGTCAGCAGTTTCTAGACTGTAACATTTGTTGAGATTAGTTTCCAGCTCAAAGTTACTACATTATGTTTGCTAGTGTTCTTCATTCTACCAAAACTCTAAGTTGATACTCAAGAATGATTCACCCAAGCTTTGAAAAAAGTATCTTTTCTGGTTTTCTTAAATCTTGCAGCTATTTGAGTACTGTCCAAGAAAGAAAACAGATTATGATTTTTGATAACAAAGGAAGAAAATATTATTATCACAGCTTGAAATCTGTTAACAGGAACTTTCTTTAGGGAAAAACAGAACATTAAAGTCCAATAGAAATTTAATTACAAGGAGATTTTCCACTTGTCAGATATATATGCATTAATGTAGTAATAACTACAGTAAAGAGACTATTGTCTAGTGCTGCAAGAAAAGGAAAAGATGAAAGAAATTGTAATCCCTGTTACAGATACACTAAAGGGTCATTGATTATTTAGATTGTCATATTTCTAAACAAAATATTAGGTAAAAATATTAAAGCAACGCTCATTTGTTAGTGTCATGTTGCTTATCAGTACTTTACCAGGAAAGCGTCAAGGATGCTATTTGTCCTTATGGTCTAGTAGAGTAGTAGATACTAAGTATAGAATATTTAAGGGAAACTGTGACAACTATAGAAAGTCTTTTATTCATTCTTCCTTTGCTTTATACCCTTAGGTTCAGAGCATTGCTTATGGGATGAGCTTTCATGAGCATTATGTGAGAAATCCAAATATTAAATTTACTTAGAATTGGAATCTTAAGGACACTGTAAGAGTCAGAGTCCATAGAAAATCCCCTGGCAAATCAGATGGTGATTTCAAATGTTCTGACTACAGGTCCTCTTGATATAGAGAACAGAAAAAGATGCTAATGAAATGGATTTCTTATAAAGAACCAAGAGCAGTCTCATGAATTACAATTTTGATATCCAGCTAACGTCTGTTGGAAAGTCAAGGGCTCTTTACAAAAGGACTCTTACTATGTGCGAAGCTCTTTACATACATTATTTCATTTTTCCTTATAACACTTGGTTGATGCACATATAATAATGCTCTTTTCAGAGACTTCAGAGATGCAAAGTTCATTTCCTAAGGCCATTCAGCTAGAACATGGTGGAGTTATGACTGAGATGTAGGTCTGTGGAGATGATACCCTACTGACTGGTTTTAACCACACCATTTCTCCACAGCTCTGGTAGGCAATTTGAGAAATCCTCTGACATGAATTTTAAGGCCCAAATAATAAAAGCAAAGCTGTTACTCAGTGCTTCCCACCTATGATAATGAGTTCCCGGATAACATCCAAGTTAATATAAGGCATCCTTGAGTATAAGTATAAGCTTTGTGAATAATAAAATGTAAGTTCAATTATTAATTAGCACTGATTCTTAGGAGCTTTATTTTTTATCATTTTCCTAGCAAGTTACTAACAACAACAACAAATTCTTGTTAAGGATCAACTATATGTCAGATGTTATTTCTAGTCACTGGGGAGATGGCATTAAAGAAAATGGACAAAGATCTCCACTTTTGAGGAGTTTAAATTCTAGTTTAATGTGTACTACATTTCGATGGGTATGTTAGTAGCCCAACCAGAATAATTTGCTAAAATAATATGGGCCTTATCTGAAGATACTGCCTTTGTATACATATCAATGGAGTTGGAGTAGAAAGATTCAGACCAGTATCTTGTATTTCCAGTAGAAGTGATTTTGGAACTGGATTGGATAAACGGTCAGTTAAGATCAGCCACTCCAAGGTATTGTCAGAGACTGTAACACTTGTCACAACTTGGTTTTTGAGAAGTAATATTAAAAGATTGCCTGAAGGATTCTAGTCCATCTATTATGCTAAATGGCATTCAAGTTTAACCCTGGATAAAATGAGGCAAACAGAATGCTCTGTGCTTAGATTGTGTGGTTTTGGCAATCCTTTGAAACCACGTATAGGAAATTGTGCTCTGGCGTGAATTTCCCGTGAACATGGTAGGCAGCCACAGTAAGAAACAGCTCTGTGGAGCTATGTGATATAGGGTTATTACTGAGGGTGATGTTTCTGGAGTTCTTTGGTGTTCCCTCTAAGAGATACTGTAAGAGAATTTTGTGTGGACTTCAGTGTAGGAAAATGTGTTTCTCTGGGAAGGTTGGTATGTTTTTATCTTTTGCACGATGATAATTTTATAACTTATATTTCTCACTTTATTTTGTCTGGAGAGGACTTGGAGCTGAATTTATGGTGCACCTTTTAATTCTTTTGCAGAAATGTATGTATTTGTTTCTGAGTTCTTATTCTCTGGCTTTTTTATAATAGATGAGCTCATTTCTCTATTTTCTGGTTTCCCTAATTTAAAATTTTGTTTTACCATGTAGATTTTTCTAAGCAACTGCAAGTACTTTGGGAACAAGGCAGGCTATATATTCATTAATGAAATAAATAAAATAATAAGTGCTAGAAGAGATTTAAAGAAGTCAAGTACTCTAAACCCGTCTGCCTTAAAGTCACATCAAATATAAAACAACAATGTTAGGTAACTGCCTGCTATTTTCTTGAAAGGTCTTCAAAATGAGCTCTAGAAAATTCTCTTTTGAAGCATCTTCAGATTCCTACCCCCATCCTCATGGGTTGCTGTTCTTAAGGCTTCTCATGTCAGTAGAGGGTGGTTCAAATGAAACAGTTTACCTGAAGCCAGAAGTTAAGCAACTAGAGGTAGAGTTGCATGATATCTTTGTGACATCTTATTTGAATTCCACCACCTGCATCTTTACGAACCTCACATTTTTGTCACTCGGTCTAAGAATCTTCACCATGGATAACAGATTGGATGGAACATTTTGACACCTATGTTAGTTTTGCATTTTTTCCTGTTAGGTTACTGTGGAAAGTCATTTAATTTCAGTCTCCTATAGACCAGAATACATATGAACAGGAATGTTTCCTTATGTAACAAAAAGGATTAAAAAATCACTCAGTATAGGGTGCCTGGGTGGTTCAGTGGGTTGAGCCGCTGCCTTCGGCTCGGGTCATGATCTCAGGGTCCTGGAATCGAGTCCTGCGTTGGGCTCTCTGCTCAGTGGGGAGCCTGCTTCCTCCTCTCTCTCTCTGCCTGCCTCTCTGCCTACTTGTGATCTCTCTCTGTCAAATAAAAAAAAAAAAAAAAAAACCAACCAAACAAAAAATCTTAAAAAAAAAAATCACTCGGTATATAAGTTTCAAAGATCCAGCTCCATTAAGAATATAGAGCTATCTTTATTCTCTAGTCATGCTAGTCTATCTTCATTTTTTTCAAAAAGAATGTCAGTCATACCCAACTATCAGTTTTATTGGTTTATTAACTGTAGAACTTTTGAAAGTAACTGATGCTCACAGGAGGTTCCTGTTTGAGTTCACTGGACTGATGATGGTAGATCTCTTAAGAGGAATTTAGATTAGGAGATGTACAGCTCTCACAGGTCATATTAAGCCTACTTTCCCCACATATGACTGTAGTTCTTTTCATAGAGCACAATTCATACTCCTCCATGGTCCCAAGGAGGTTGTACATGTAAACAGGAATTTTCTCTTGCGGGGTGAGAGAGGAGTCAAGCAGGATGTGAACCAGGCTAATAAAATGTGAATTTATAGGTGTTCTGCTTCCGAGCCCACTCTCTCTGTCGGTTAGGACTAGCTCTTCCTAATCCTTCCTCACTACCGAGAAGTGCTGTGTCCCCCCCCCCCAACCCTTTATTTTCTTTCCTTCCTCCCTCCCTTCCTACCTTCTTCCCTCCCTCCCTCTCCCTCTCCCCCTCCCTTCCACCACCCCTCCCTGCTCCTTCCTTCTTCCCTCCCTTTCATCCCTCCCTCCCTCCTTTTCTTTCTTTCTGTGATAATGAATTTGAGAATGTGTTCTGAAGATACTGCAAGTGTTACAGACATCACAGCCAACCAGTGCAGCCACACTAGGGCTCAGATGAATCAGGAGGAGCCAAAGCCCCAGGCTGACCATTTCTCAGAGCTTACTAATGTGACCTTTAATTTGTCCATGTACTTGAAAAAAAGACACACCATTTCCTTACCTTTTTTTTTCTGAATGTTTTAGTTAATTTTTTTTTAAGATTTTATTTATTTATTTGATAGAGAGAAATCACAAGTAGATGGAGAGGCAGGCAGAGAGAGAGAGAGGGAAGCAGGCTTCCTGCTGAGCAAAGAGCCCGATGCGGGACTCGATCCCAGGACCGTGAGATCATGACCTGAGCCGAAGGCAGGGGCTTAACCCACTAGCCACCCAGGCGCCCCTGTTTTAGTTAATTTTGAACCAATTCTTTGGCTTGATAATTATCTGCACATTTATTTTTAAACACAAGTATTGATCTAAATAAAATCTTCAGAAGCATTTGAACATCAGGTAATTTACCAGACCCATAGGGTTACCATGTTAGGAAACATTCAAACAAACAAACATTCCTCGTGGGGGAAAAAAAAATACTGAACGCAGCATTTCAATTGCAGTCACAAGTAATAAACCATGTAGTTTTACAAGATATCTAACACTTTTCTCAAGTGAAAAGCTTTGCAGAGTTAATGTTAGATATTCCTGTTGAGCAGTTCTTAAAATTCATAAGAATGTAAATGGTCTAAAATTGAAGTTAACCTCTTTTGACAATTCTATAATATCTACCATTACAGACTCAAAACAGGGCAGTAATTCCATATGAAAACTTGGCTAGTTTGGCCTTTAAAAAATTTAGGATAAAAAGCCATGCAGGATGCTCCCACATAGTATTTCATAAAAATATGATTTGATCTGATCGTCATAGTCTGGAACATATTTTTCTTGGTATTTGGCTTTTTTCCTGTCATGCCTGAAATAAATTTTCTGGAGTCTGTGTCTTTGCTACATAGTATGGATTCAGAACAAAAATATCTTTCTTCTCTAGGGAGTGACTGAAGCAAACGCTTCTTTACATGGGATATTTTACTGCCTCCTCTTTTTCAGGTGCTCTTGCTTAGAAATGTCACATATTACATTTTTATTTCTTCTTATTTTTCTAAATATACTAAAATCCTCCTTCTTTTATTGTCTCTTATTAACTTTCTTAAGTCCAGTTTAATCTGCCACTTACACAAGTCTTAAATTTATCTAGAATACTGCTGCTTATTCCCTGTGGTCTCGCTTTGCTTTTTATTTCCATCCACTTGTTGTTGCTTTTCCTAGTGCAGGCTCTTTGGATATGCTCAACAGATATTTGTTGAAGGAATGAACAAACAAATATATGTGTTGCATTTACCAAAAACTGTCTTGTGTTGTAGTTAAACTTTGTGCATATAAACCATAAGTTCTTTGAGGACTATAATGTTGGGATATACTTCCTTTCCCTACCACAACTACGTGTTCATGTTGCACTAAGCTCAGAATATTGCCATCATAGGTGACAGATGTCAAAACATTTATATTGAATATGTAAATTAGCGATATATTGATACTACATCTTAAGTACAGTGCTATTCTTCATTCATTTGTTGAACAACTATTTATCGAGCCCTATAGTATGCCACACACTGCTCCGTGAATATAGGCAGGTATTTTGAAGAGCTTTGCTAGAAAGGAAAACAGAGAAATAGGGAAGTTTCCTAGGGAGTATTTAGGCCTAGGAAAATTTTTTGTTTGCTTCTTTTATTTTATAAGATGGTCCGTATTACAGCCTATATCTGTGTATGTGTGTTGTGAGGAGAATAATATACCCAACAATGAATAACATCTGTTCCCCGCCCCTGAGATGAAGGTGAGAAGTTGTGACTGGGTCTCTCTCTCTCTCTCTTAGAAACATACACTCTCCAATGCAGCTTAGTGTAGGATTCTTGAAATTGGCTTTAGATCTGGTAGAATAATTTAATATTGGGAGAGGGTCTTAAGAATTCTTAACTCCCTTCATCTCATCCCTCTTCTGAGTGAAAAGTCTAGTAATATGTTTGTAGAGTATTCATTCATGTCATAAGTACTTTATAAAGAGCGATTTATGTTCATTTGATGTTCTAGGTGTGGAGAGAAGTGAGCAGAGGTGTCATCTGCCTTCTTCTTGGTATTTGTACTTTGTTCTTGGTTGATTCATTCTGATTTTACATTGCACATCTGTAGCACACCGGTCTAAATAGTACAGGTTGAAGTATCAGATTTAAAAGGTGATCCTATTTCTATGGGATTAATTAAATTTCTATTTTTATGAATGCATTATAATGAACAAAGTTTCTTTGTTATATTTCAGAGGCTGCTAAGAGTTTTGGAACATAGTTTAATTTTATTGAGAAAATATCTTTAATTACTTACAATTTCTGTGATTATTAAGTCCACTAATAATAAGTAAAACCTTTATAATTTTCTTTTTAATGTGATACAGGGTTGTGAAATACTCTTTCCAAAAAGAAGGATCTAGGGACAATAAAAATACTTCACTCCAGTGAACATCCAAGTCTAGGACACACACTCATATCTCTTATTATCTGGAATAACTATCTGCATCACAATCCCAACTGACCCCTATATTCACTATGTGACTTGTCAGGCAAAAATTGTTAACTGTGTATTGTGTGTTTGATCGGCATTTTTGTTGTCATTTCTGCCTCAGCTTTTTGCAAAAGATTTTTTTAAACTTGAAAACTGAACCACTTGCAGTCCTTTGGGGGAAAAGGGAAAGAGGGGGTTTTACATGAATCTGTCCTACAATGATATACGCCCAGCATGGGGTGGAATGTGAAGAAGGGAAAAGGTTGAAGAAACTGAACAACTTTATTGAGCCTCCTGTGTGGTGTCCTTACAGTAGGACATTATTATTTCCCTTGGAGTGGATCGCCAGAGGAGCAGATGCCATCTTAGTCAGATGTCGGTGTAAAAACACAATCACTTGAGTCAAAGCACAGGCTTTCTTTCCGAGGAGGATCTGTCAGCTTGGATTGCTCACCCTTCTCTTGTCTCACACTGATACAAAGGACCAACAGTTATTTACTGTTTTAGGAGACATTACAGTTTTTCTTTGTATTTAATTATGTGGTTTATTTGCTTGATATCTACAAACAAAACTGATGAAAAAAATATGAGTGCAGTATTTCCCATATGTTTTAAGTTCATATTTTCACATCTGTGAGTATTCTCTAGCTTATTAACATTGCAGTTAATTTAGAAATGATATGTAATTTAAGGAAAGAATGACGTCTTCCTGGATTTAGATGATCACTACTATTTGTTGAGGTCCTACCCTTGTAGTGTATTGTTCCAGGTGTCATGGACAGTGATACTTTCCACATCAGTGTTGGGATCATGGAATTATAATTAAATTGGAGAAAGGAAACATGCACATACAGAATTTACAGAATGCAAGAAAGAATGTTTCTCTGGAGCAAAGTTTTCAGGTTAATAGTTTATGAGTTACTTATTTTCCTCCATATTCTCATTTAAAATGCTTACGTTCCTCCTTTTTTTTTTTTTTAAAGTTAAAATTGTCTAGTAACAAGAAAACACTGCCTTAACTTTTCAAGGGAAATATTTTAACCTGGAAGATGTGAGACATTTTAGTAATACAGAGTTCTATTTGAGAATAATAATGTTAACTTCTAAAATTATTTTGTAATATTTTCATACAATCCTAATTCTGAAGGAGCTGACCCACTATTTATCCAAGTGTTTTTAAAGAAGTGTGTAATGCCAGAGAAGAAAATTTTAGACACACCAGAGCATTTTTTTCTCATAAAGTTATGCACCAATAAAATAAAATTATGATAAAAAAATATTTTCTGATTTTAATTACATATTCCTGCCATACATGGCTTGCATAATAATAGCTGGGGGGGGATGGCTCAACCCAATGTCTTTAGTACCTAGACCTCATGGAACCAGAGTTCTAAATCCTGCCAGACTGAGCTCTACTCTTAATTCCTCTGAGGCAGATAAATTGAGTTCCGCACAGTTTAGTTTGTGAGATCCCATTGGTTCTACAGTGTATTAGTGATTTCATGGATGTTGTAAAGACCTCAGATCCACCCTGGTGTCCTTGGCCTGAACCTCTGTGTTTAAAGACAGGGCAATGTTCAAGTTTTCTAGTTAGTTATACAGGGTGTTGTCCTACTTGTGTTGAAGATATGTTAAAATTCACTGAAAGGGTAAAACCATGATGACATTGACATTGTTTGGGTTTCCTTATTTGATCATGAGAAAAGTTTTAGTTAGTTCACTTAGAGTAGACTGAAGGGCTGGGGGAGAATCTGAGGGTGTTTCGGTGTCAGCAACTCCAGGTCGTTTCCTGGCAAGTTCTTGGGAGTTATATGGACTTCACCTTTTAGAAGTAGAAGGGAGGAAGGAAGAAGAAATGCAAGTAAGCATCTATTTAATTTTTCCTGCAGTTTTGGTCCTCTGGAAAGTCCTCTTCCTGTCAGCCAACTTCCAAACATACCCATACATTCCCCGAAGCCCGTCTATCCTGCCAGCTTCTTCCCCCAGCTCTGAAGCTGGTCTTAGTGTCATTCTCTTAGGATTTATGTTATATTACTCTTATGCTTAGAAAATAGTCAGATTAGGTTGGAAAACCAGAGTTCAGGAGGCTCAACTCTTTTTCTGTTTCCAGAGGCATAATGGGTGAAGGGTAGTGTTATGTGAGGTCCTACCTAATCATAGGATTATGTTTCCTTTATTCTAATTAAATCTCCCAACCTGTAGTCATATCTCACATAAAATTATCCATTGAGATATATATATATGAGAGAGGACATAATCACTACCCATCCTTAGATAATTGGCTTTAAACTGCCGTTCATCTATGAAGGGGATCCTTTCTTTGGTTATTGTTTTTTGACTAATGTGTTGTTCTCAGCCATGCAAGAGTCTCTTGAAACTAAATTCAGCACCCTTTGTATTTCCTTCTCCAGGATGGACCAAGCATGGTTTCCACTTTCCACCTTGATTCCCAAACTCAACATTAACATAGGACCATTCCTTCTAAAACAAGATGATGATGTAAACCACAGCAATCATGTGCCACTTCCTCATCTTTAGTTGGTTGCATTTAATACACTATACTCTAATGTATAGTGACTTCCTACACTCCTTAGAACTACTCCATATTACAACACATCCACCAAAATTAATGTAAGCCTTTTCCTGCCAGTTCACCCCCTATGTTCTAGCCAAGCATATTTATAATCAGAAAGCTATTGCTTCACAATCAGGTTTTATTTCAACTTCTCTTTATAAGTGATTTGACCTAGTTTTCACCTTAATGACTGCTCTCTTTGGCTTCTCTCCCTTGTACCCATAAGGTGCACCTTCAAGCCTTATACTCTCATTCTGCACATTCCACTCCAGGGAACTGTGCTACATTTGACATTCAAATCTTTGTCTTTCAAATTCAATCCGTGACAAATTCAATCCACAAAAAAACCTTAACAGCTTCCTGCTATGAGCAATGTCACAATGTCCCTTATAGTTCCTAATACAAGGTATTATATGCATGGTTATATATATTTTTATTTATTACATTATATATCTTTAATGTCATGCGTTCATAAAATTAATAATAGTTTTTTTCATCTTTTATTTGCAAACTCAAGCAAATGACACTTTTGAACTCTGTTTCTCTGCCTTTCTTTGACTTGAAAAGTGGTTTCTTTAAGATAAGAAGATAGGTGTTAATTTAAAGTCTTAGTTCAATAAATATTTTGTATTTCATAGGGTTAATTTAAAAAAAATAGTTTTTTACACCTATTTTTTTCATCTCCTTACAGTTTTCTTGTGGCATCATTTTAAATAAAGCAGATATTTTGAGATGGCCAAGCATCTCAAAATACTTAATTCTGAAGAATGAATATGTTTTAAAATAATTAATTTGGTAAATTTAATAGTTAATATTATTAATAATATAATTAACATATCAAATATTCTTAACTTTAAGAATACTAGGAAATTTAAGATTGATTGGATATGTGTTTTGAACACAACATTTCTAGAATTTGGAAGGCTTAAAAATGATTAAATGATTAAAAGTGATTAAGTATATTTCATATAATTATTACAAAGAAGGATTTGAGTTCATTTTAGGAATGGGCTAAGCAGGTGAATGGCTCTCTGTGCATATGTAGAGTAAGAGGCCATATTTAGGTAAAAATGAATATTTAAGAGAAGAAAAGAAGAAAAGCAGAGATATCAGAATGCCTTTAAAGATTGCTTTTAAGACTCTATAGTCCCCAAGTAGTCTTTGAAAACTTGTTTTAGAGATATTAATCTAATCTCATCTTATTTGTCAGATAGATTTTTCCCCTACAAATGAAGCTTAGTAGGGAATTTGATGTTTAAAAAATACTTTCTGATTCTGAGTAGTTTTATTTTTTGTAATGTATGTATACATGAAATAGAATAATTGACTCTGTGTGAAGAGGGTCTTAGTAGTTTACATTTCTTTTTATGTGAGATTATATCCATAATGACTAAGGAATCCCATTACCATGCTTTGTATGTACTATAAAAAAAGGATAACAGAGCAGAAAATTTTCCATCCTAGGGAAGGAAAATTTATTATTTCATCTATCCTTTTCACCACATGTATTAATACAGCTATTTCCAGGAAAAATGATGAGCGCTCCAGCTCCTTCTCAGTGAGACATTCAGACTGTTTAATGGAGTAGCAAGAACACATCTTGTTCCCTGCAGGAAGACAAATTGCCATACTGTTTTTTGTTTTTTGTTTTTGAGGTTTTTTCTTAACTAATTGCCCTGCTATCTGGATCAAACATTGTCTACGTCAGATATATGAATTCCGTAGATTACATTCATGGTATCTGTGAAAAGGACATTAATGATTTGATGTACCAAAATCTGTCAGAGGCTACTGTCCTATTATTCTAAATGAATTACCTGGGAAGTTTATTTAAGAACAGCTCTATCTGCCTTTAGTGTGAGAGACCTTTCATTCAGCTCATTACCAGGCAGCAGTTTAGGGAGACATCACTCAAGATGATGATAATGGTTTGAATTATTTTGGGCCCCCAAATAATAAGGTATCTCCTGCAAGTGACCAAAATTTATAGCTGTGGCTTGTATAGTAGCTTAGCAGTTCACATATGGCTTATGTCAGTGGCAGAAACAACATTATTTTCTAAATCACATTGATTTGTTATGTGGTATTGAAAGATCTTAAACAGAATCAAGGTCTATAAATTGCAGAATGGAGTCTTCAAAACTTCTTATCTGTGTTTCAGTTCTGTCAAAATGAGCCCAAGAGCCAAGCATTCTATGTACACAATGCTACTAGTCAAAGAATAAGAACTGAGACCATTCAATTTCCTCTTTTTTTGGCAAAATGCCAGAGTGACATTTTCCTTTCTGTTAGTTTTGGCAAAGAAGAAAGAGAGAGGAAACTTTACTGCTCAGTTACTGATGGTTTTTCTATTTTGTTTTTATTAAAAATGTTGAAACATGGACCCTTTGTCAAAATTATTTTATTATTGAAGGGTGGGTGGGGTGAATGAACTGGCAAGTGTTCAGCAAACCATTAACAGTACTGATAATGGACAATCTTATTTTGGTTCCCCAACACAGAAGTGCTTAATTGCAATAAATTATGCTGCAGTCTGGTGACTGATGTGCATGTTTAATGAATTGGTACGGACTTGGAGGCTAATCTGCCGGGGGTGGGGGGTGCTGGGTAATAAACTTTAGCCCATCTGATATTGCAATAAAAACTATGATCTTTTAAAGTTACATGATGATATATTTTGGGCACGAAACTAAAAGAATGAGTTTTCATTGGCTGTGGATTTGTTGGGCCTCCAATACTAAAACACTGAAAAATCAACATCCCTAATGGTGACATTTGAATTAAATACAAAACCTGAGTACATGAGCAGTGGAATGCAACCCACCCAGACGGAGACTGGAGGCCATCAAAGAACTTACAGAAGATGCAGTGTGTTCTCAGAAAACAATTGCTCTTAAGCCATCTTTACCTATGTAATGGATTATATTTTTAGTTCTCAAATTATTTATATAACAAGAAAACAAATACTCTTTCTACATAATTCTCTGATAAATACTGCTTGGAATTTGTACAGAAATAGGACTTTTTTAGGAACCATGTGGAGAAAATTATTTCATAAACCTGAATGGGAAACTGAGTGTCAATTAGGAAAACACTAATAATGGATCTGCTGATGGTTATGGGGTCGCTGCCAAGGTGAATGAAAAAAAATAAATTCAGTAAAACTAAGCAACAAAACCCTTCAGTATGTGAAAAAGTTTGCAGATGGGAAGCACAAGGAGCAATTACTTCTGTATTTTGTACTCAAGTGCTTAAAATTGCTAGTTGAAAATGTGATATTTAGACCAGGCAGAAAGAAAGATATAGTGATTCATAGCTAGCATTTCTGTAATTTATGTGTTAAGTGTTTGTTTTTCCTCATCTTAAAGTAAGTATCCTGACTTTGAGGAAATCAGACTAAAATATTTGGAAGCCATATCCCTTAGCTAATAGCTACTGAAAGAAAAATAATTATTAAAAGGCTTAATCTGCTTAGAATTCCTATCTGGAGTTTCTTGTAGAGTCCTTTGCAGATGATTTAGTGAAAAATTGCTGAGAGTTACAGGTCCTTGAGAAAAGTTAAAACATGAAGTACTATGTTTCTAAAAGAAGATAAGAACCACTCTTCCAGATAAATTAATCAAGAGGCCTGTTTTGATAACAATTACTAAGTGACTATAATAGGTTGTAAAGAATAGAGTTGTAAAGAGAAGATTTGCTTAATTGGAGACATTGTACAGACTCTTGTCAGATAGATGTCTTCATTTATTTTTATTAAGGTTATTATTATTACTTTTTTTTTTTTTTGGCTGAACATACCTGTGGATTCTTCCATATATATCTTTTACAAAACCGTACAAATGAAAACCTACAATGAAATGAAAGAAAATAATAACACGGTACTTCTTAAAGACCAACATTGCCAATTCTGGAGTTCTCTTTTTTTTTGAACCCTCACATTGATGACATTGTGGACATTTTTATAATATTCAAAGATTAAAGAACATCCTTATGTGTTTGCCAGTTTCACTGATATGCTTAGTGCTCTCTCTCTCTCTTTTTAAAAGATTTTCTTATCTATTTGAGAGAAAGAGAGAGTGCAAACCAGGAGGGCAGAGGGAGAGGGAGAAAGAATCTCAGGCAGACTCTACACCAAGCATAGAGCCTGACTTGGGCTTGATCTCATGACCCTGAGGTCATGACCTGAGCTAGAACTAAGGGCAGGCACCCAGGCACCCTGGCTTAGCTTTCTTTTCAAAGGAGACAAAATGTTAGAGGCTGTTTTGTTTGGATTTCACTCATGCAATCATTACTTAGTCCAGTAAATATAAATATGCAAATGCTTTTTCTAGTTTTACCACAGAAAATTGTAAGGTGTAATATAAAATCTTGTCAAACTGCTTCCTACCTTGCTTTAATGAATTGAATGAACAATGAATTCTCTCTACCTTAACCACTCACATGCATTTCCCAAAATTGAGAATTTGGTGATAGACACCCTAGAAGAAGTATTTGGCAGAGTAGTTGAAGCCATAGGACCAACATTTCCTTTTTTGAAGAAAGAAAATTTCTAGCTAGAAATTTGCAAAGAAAATTAAGAATGCCAGGGACCCCTTTTTATGTAACGGTGCAGGGCCACATAACATGTTGTTACAATAGCTCACTCCACCAATCAGTAATATTTTTCTGGATAGGAGGAATCACCACAGTGCCTTCTCATTTTTCACTGGGTCTACTCAACATTTAAAATTTTGCCTCCAAAATGTACTTTTCAATTTGTGTAAGCAGATGCCCAGCATAAACTGTTAGATTTGATGAAAAAGTATATACAACAGTTTTAAGAAAATGGTTTTATTAGGGAGAAGTTTTGTTGGTTTTATTTTTTAATGTCAACTCAAGGTATTTAATTTATGTAATGGGTAGTATTGGTCAAAAAGTTGAACTAGGATTATACTGGTTAAAAAAGTAGCCTGAAGAAAGCCATGGACCATACAGAGAAAACTGGAAGTAGTAAGGAAACATATTCAACACATTGAACTGAATTTGATATTTGCAAATCTAAAGAGTCTATCCAAATGATACTTTCATCTTAACCACCATGATATTTTGACTAGCTCTCTAAGGAGTGTGTTGTTGACCTATAAAGACTCAAATGGACCATCCATACATAATTTAATGTTTCTTCACTGATTAGAGAATATCATGTTCCCTGAAAGCAGAAGATGAATAACCATGTATAAAATCGTATTCTGAAATAGGTTGAAACCAAAGTTCCCACATTCAACAACTGAAACAGAACTGCATGGAAATGGAAGATGTTATGGAGAGAACTTGAACAGGCTGTCTTTATATATGTATAGGGATTTCTTAAATTATTTGTGATGAGAGGAGAGAGTTGTTTTTGCTTCTTGAAGGAATGTACAGAATAAAGATGGTGATGAAAAGGGAAGGATGAAATATTGCTTGGGGACTGTCAAGATGATGATAGAATGATGGAGTAAGGAGGGTCATCGCAGTGTGCAAGAAGAGAAGAGAGAAAGTAAATACTATGGGAATGAATTCTTTCCCTCTCTTGGTGGTATTCCTAAAGTTAGAATAAAGAAGCAATTCTTGTTAAAAAACAATTTGGTCTAATTATTTTTACTTTGGAAAGCAGTATTTGTTCAGATATGCATGCTTATAGCTTATAATTTTATACCTAAATGTTAATTTTCAAATGTTGAGTACTAATTGAGTACCATATTTAAGGAACTCAAGATAAGTAGCTAATATTATTAATCTTTATGTTTTCCTTGTAATAGAGTTATGAACATGCACTTTTGAAGAACACATAATTCTCATTTTGTAGTAAGAAAACTAGACTTAAAGAAGTGATATTTCCAAAGTGACATAACTAAGTAACATCTGTTAAAACCAAATCTTTTGATTGTGGTATCAGTGTACTTTCCAATACACCACACTTTGAGTGAAAATATAAATTTATCCCATATTACTAGTGAAAAATTTAAGACTCAGTGATGTCCAAAGCTATAATGTCAGCAACAAAAGCAGGAATATCAATCACTCAAGCCACCAGATTGCTAGTCCCAGTATTGGATTAGCAATGCTGCATTTCCAAATTTGTACTTGTCAGTGACATGCATAAGTTGTACTTGTCAGTGACATGCATAATAGAGAACAGGATTCTTATGTGCTTCTAAACACACACACACACACGCACATGCACATGTGCGCACACACACAACTCTCACGGAAGATTTGGTATAAATTTTAAAGGAATTGTATGTATTACCCTATACTTGAAAAAAACCCAGTTACCTGAGTAAATCAGAATTTGTTTTGGGATGGAGAAGTGAATGGTTTTGTGTGCAAATTCGTTTTCAACCACCGACAGGTATGACCTCGGTTAGGCTCTATAATTTAGTTTCCCTGGCTGTAGACTTGGGGTACTAATAATACTCATTTCTTCTGGACTGCAAGCTAAAGGAGTTGGTGGGTGCATTTAAGTGCTTCATGTAAGAAGCCCTCAAAAAATGTTCACTATTATTAGCAACCTGAAAATGTTCATCTAAGTTTGATAGAATCATCTATCAATTATTTTATATTCCCCTCAGTTCACAGCAATGCATGGTATACCGAATAGTCCTGAATTTAGAAGTCTTTTATTTTCTTAATGTACGTTAGTTTTTAATTGTGCTAAAGGCACACGACATAATAGTTACCATCTTAATCATTTCTGAGTCTACACTTCAGTCGTGTTAAGGGAATTCACATTGTGGTACCACAACAGCCACCATCCATCTTCAGAACTCTTCATTTTGTAACACTAAAGCTCTCTGTCTTTTAAATGATAACTCTCCATTTTTCTCCCCACCAACTTCTCTGGCCCCTGAGAGCCACCTTCTATTTTCTGTCTCTATGAGTTTGACTATTCTAGATATGTCATATAGTGGAATTATACAGTATTTGTCTTTTTGTTAGTGGATTATTTCACTTAGTATAATGTATAATGTTCTCAAGGCTTGCTTATGTTAAAGCATGTGTCAGAATTTCTGCCTTTTTAACTTGGAATAGTAGTCCATTGTGCATGCATATATATATATATATATATATATATATATATATTTACACACACACACAGACACACACACATATCGTTTATCCATTTATCCAACAATGTACTCTTGGGTATTTTTTGCCTTTTGGCTGTTGTATTGTTGCTATGAATGTGTTATACAAATATCTCCTTCAGACTTTGCTTATAGTTCTTTTGGGTCTATACCCAGAAGTGGAATTGCTAGATCAGTATAATTCTATGTTTAATTTTGAGGAATCACTATATTGTTTTCCATAAAAGCTGAACCATTTTACATTCCCACCAACAATGCACAAGGGTTCCGGTATCTCAACATCTTCATCAACATTTGTTATTTTCTGTTTTTTTTTTTTTTTTTTTTTTTTTTTATAGTAGCCATCCAAATGGGTGTGAGGTGGCTAAAATTTTTATTTTTAATGTCAAGTATCTTGAGGAACTGTTGACATTTGTTATAGAATGTGACTGTTCTACCCACTAGGAGCTCTGCTATGATTCTGAGTTTGCAAAAGTCACTGCAAAAAAAGAGGAGATAATTCCAAATTCTTAATGATTCACTGGCATTTGAATGACAACCATGGAATGAAATCACAAACTAATACCTAGAATTGTTATCCATAATTGTTAAGTTTATACCAGTTACCCTGAATTCTATTACTAAAAGCTATCTAACAATTGTAGTGATAAAGCCCAATTGATATTGAGGAAGTATTGGAGCTTGAGCTTGTGTGTTTTAAGAGTTTCACCTTTCATGTTCTCCCTTAATAATGTGTTGTGCAGAAGGTAGAATATTCTGTGCAGCACTAAAATACCAGAGTGTAAAGTTTTTTCCTACTTAATATAAATGTAAAACTTTGCACTTTTAAAAACTCAAAATGGAGTATTTCTAGGTTAAACATTGAACTCTTGATTTTTGTTCAGTTCATGACTTCAGGGTCATGATCTCAGACTTGTAAGATGGAGCCCCATGCTGGGCTCCACACTGGGCATGGAGCCTGCTTAAAATTCTCTCTATCCCTTTCCTTCTGTCCTGTCACACTGCCTGTCCCCACCCCACTCACATACAATCCCTCTCTCAAACAGCAACAACAACAAACCTTATAAAAAATAATAAAAAAGAATTATGCATTTTATTATCAAATGAAGGTTAAAACAGGAACATATTCATGAGTATCCATTTTACTTAATTTTAGAGAAAAAACAATGATGAATAAGCTATATTCTGGAATTTCATTAGGTAGTATCTATTTCCTCAACAGCACTAACGAATGATAGAATGATCAAACCACTAATCAACCAGTGTGTTTATGCTCTATTTAAACAAATAGACACAAAGGATAAAAAATGTTAAACAAAAAGTTAAAAACTCTGAATGAAATCCCAGAATAAATGAATCAGTTATGTTTATGGATAGGAAGACAGTATTGTTAAGATAATCAGTTCTTCTCAAATTTATCCATAAATTTAATGCAAAATGTCAGCAAGTTATTTCATAGATCTCAATATACTGATTTTCAAGCATACATGAAGAGGTAAAAGAACTTAAAATAGCCAACAAAATATTGAAAGAGAACAAAGTTGGAGGACTAACACTGCCTAACTTCAAAACTTAATATAAAGCTACAGTAAGGGGTGCCTCGGTGGCTCAGTCAGTTAAGCATCTGTCTTCAGGTCAGGTTATAATCTTGGGGTCCTGGGATCAAGCCCCACACTGGACTCCTTGATCAGCAGGGAGTCTATTTCTCCCTCTCCCTCTGCCCCTCCCTACTACTGCCTGCTTGTGCTTGCTCTCTTTCTCTCTCAAGCAAATAAATCTTAAAATAAAATAAATCTACAGTACTCAAGACACTGTGGTATTGACAAAAGAATGGACAGATAATGGAACAGAACAGAGAGCCCATTGCCAACTGACCTTTGACAAAAGAGCAAAGGCACTTGGGTGCAACAAAGATAATTCTTTAAAAAAGAAGTGCTGGAACAAGTAGACACCTACATGCAGAAAAATTAATCTAGACACATACCGTATACTTCTCACAATAATTAATTCAAAATGGATCATAGATTTAAATATAAAAATACAAAACTCTGAAACTCCTAGAAGATAACATAGTAGCAGAAAACCCGTATGACCTTGAGTATGACAATGTTTGGATATAGCACCAAGGGCAAGATCAGTGAAAAAAATAACTGATAAGCTGAACTTCATTAATATAAACAACTTCTGCTCTGTGAAAGACAATGTCAAGAGAATGAGAAGACAAGCCACAGTGTGGGAGAAAATATTTGCTAAAGACACATTTAATGAAGGACTGTTTTACAAAATAGACACAGAACTCTTAAAAAAAAAGTATGAAAACTAGCCACCAAAGTTTATTTTGTATTTCCCTCAAATTTGTCTAGTTTTAGCTGGCATATATCGTATGGTATTTTTAAGCCAATTAAGTCGATGGCTTTAGTCAGGGCTCATTGTAACACAGGAAAGTTAAAAAAAATTGTTTATTCTATTTAGTGTGAAATTTGAATGTGAAAGAAGATACATTTTATCTTAAATTTTAGGATGTTTGATCCATTTAGGATAGTTTGAAAGCCTTTCCTTTTATACATTTTTGAATATGGAAATATATAATGAGTTTATGCCTTGACTAAGATTTATAGAGCAATCTGAAGGTTAAAAATGCCAAAAATAATATTTTCTTCCTTTTTACTTATTTGAAACATCAAGGAAAAAGGTTTTGGGGAATCTTTTCTTTTTCTACACAGAAGAAGAAAAATGCACACAGGCTTTAGTTTCACACTTTTATTTTGGTTGTAGGTTTTAGGATGTTTTAAGTATGATACATCATTTGTTAAAAGAAGATAACTGAAATATCACTGAATGAACTAAGTTTAACCAGAAATCTAAAGCACGAAGTATAGAGAATGTGCTAAGTATATTAGTTCAGGATTCCCCTATATGTGCAACATATTCAGAAGAGATTTCTTAATTATGGGCAGAGAGAAATTTTGTGTATGTTTAATTTTGTTTTAAATTGAGTCTGTACTCTATACATGAGGATCATCTAAATTCACATTATTTATATTGGAATTAAAACTTATCCATTTTATTTCAACTCAGAGTTATCAAAGTAGATAATTTCTCTTTCAGGAGCTTGGTAGAGTTACCTTTGAGTGAAGATTTAGATTTTCTAGGGATTTTTTTTTCCTCTTTGGTTACATTAAATGGAGTTGACAACTGCCACAAAAGAAAGTATTGTTCAGAAAGCTACAGCTGGGATTGTTGATGATATTATGAGGCCTTCAGCAGGCTGAATTGAAAAAAGAAAAGGCTGTTAAGGCTTCTACCCCAGATGGAATTTGGAGGCTCCCAGTGAGGAGAAAATTGAGAGTTCACCCAAACCATGTATGTATGGAAAGTGATACCTTTAGATACAGATAAGGAAAATCCTGACATTGTACATAATCACAGAGAATAATTTTAATGAAAATAGTCATTTTTTCTAAAGAAGTCTTACAGAATGTATCCTTTTGATCTCATTATTTTTACCAGAAATAGAACCATATTCCAATGAATTATTAAGTATGAATCATCTTACTGATAATTTTGATCCCTAATTATGTTGAAGTTTGAGTGAGGGACAGAAAACATGGACACAAAAGTGCAGTTGATTTCAGATTTTATGTTATTTTATTTATTTATTTATTGCTTTCAGATTTTAGAAGTAGGAGAAGGCAGAGGGAGAGATTTACCCAGAAACAAATTAATGTTGGATTGCCCAGGTGTAACTATAGTAATGCATTTCTACCTGTTCTAGTTTATACAAATTTATATAGATTTATAAACCGTCATCTTTATGGATAATAATAATGATAAATAATGACATTTTCAAATTTGAAATAAGAGAAAACCTGGTAGTGTTTGCTCTAAAATTTTTTACATGAGATATGGTCAGATGCAAAATTTCCTGTTCTTGCTTTCTTTTTCCACTTATGTAATTAAAAGAACAATGGATTGGGACATTGTTTAACTAACACTTTAAACCGTTTTCACTTGGACAAGGAATTTAAAAAGTCTTCCATGCTTTCATTTATTCATCTTAAAAAAGAGTTTGTAGGACTAGATCATATTTAAGGACTCCAGGCAATAATCCAGATCCTCATATCCTCCGAAACATAAAGGAGGTGGCTTCTGATGTTTGACTGTATTAACTTGTTGATAGTCAATTCAGTATCTTTTCCCTGATGACACAAATTATTTTCCCTTTGTAAAAAATATTTTTCTATTCTAATAATAAACTTTGTGTTAATGGGTTATATATTTTAAGATTTATTATAAAATTTGCAAGTAATATATGCTCAAAATCATTTGAAGCAATATGTAAGAATTATTAATTGAACACCTAATATTTACCATGTAATGTCTATTTAGTACTTACAACATGTGAGCTGTTAAATAAATGCTGTAGGGGAGCAGAGATGTTTCTAACACTGCCTGTGACCTCAGAAAGGAAGAGAAAATAATATGACTTAATCATTTTCCATGTGTCATTTTATATAGTATTTCATAAATTTTTGATAACTTTTGGTTTGCAGAAGTTCAAGAGATATTTTGAATAGATCTCTGTGCATTATTTATAGAGGAGGGAGCTAATGTAGTTAAATAGCTTACTAAAGGCTGTATGGTTCAGGAATTGCAGGACTAGAACACAAACCAAACATGCTTTCTGTACCCAAATAATGTGTGCTTTTCCATAATAAAATAACATTTATATGAGAAACCCAGTGTAAGACAATTCATGATGTATACCATAATGACATCAAAACCAATGTGAAATAGAGGTGCATAGAAGAAAGAAAACTATTTCTGATTTGTAAGATTAGGAAAACTTCATGGGGGAAGGATCTTTTCTTGGGTCATGAAGAATGATTAACCTCTGAGAGAGAGAGATGAAGAAGGGAATTATAGGCACTGGTAATAATTCATCAATATCATGGAGACAGGTGGTGTTTAAGGAATGATGAGAAGTTCAGTTGCCAGAACTGAGAGATGTTGACGGATGTTAGCAAGTGAGGTTGCAGTCCTGTCTTTGAGATTCCCTGAGGCTAATGACCTATTTAATATAAAAGAAAATTAAGAACTGGAAATTTTCATCCTTATAAAGGTTATACTGGTCCTCATGTGCAGGATGGTGTTATATGGATAAAACATGAGAGGCAGGGAGGCAGGCGAGGAGGCCAAGAAGAAGGAGACAAGGACCGGAAGTAGGCAATGCCAAAGAAGCTCTTCTCTCCTCTGGATGATTACCAACTCACAAATCTGTGGTGCTGCTTTCCCTGTTTCACTCCTTTATCAGTTTTCAGCAGACCATCAAAATACTCTTAAAATTGAAATTTGATCATGCCATTCCTCTGTATAAAATTCTCCAATTCTAACTTATTTTTTTTAAGTTCTTATTTAAATTCCAGTTAGTTAACATACAGTGTAATATTAGTATTAGTTTTGAGTGTACAATATAATGACTCAACACTTGCATACAACACCCAGTGCCCATCACAGGTGCCCTCCTTAACCCCCCATCCCCCCCATCCACCTCTCTTCTTGGTTTACTTGTCTCTTTCTTTTTTTCCTCCCTTTGCTTGTTTGTTTTGTTTCTTAAATTCTACTTGTAAGTGAAGCTATACAGTATTTGTCTTTCTCTGACTGACTTATTTCACTTAGTGTAATACACTCTACTTCCATCCACTTTGCTGCAAATGGCAAGATTCCATTCTTATTATGGCTGAGTAATATTCCATTATAATATGTACATGTGTACATATATGCTGCATCTTCTTTTTTTCCCCCTCAGATCTAGAGTCAGGGTTGATTATGGCCAGGGTGAGGGTATGTGCCTGGTATTCTGCAGTTCAAAGGCCTTTCCAGAGGGGTTAGGTTATGGTTAGGTTTAGAGTTAGTGTTAGGGGTTAGGGGATAAGGGTTAGGGTTCGGTCTAGTGTTAGGATTAGGTTTAGGGTATGTGCCTGGCATCCTGCGGTTCATAGACCGCTCCAGAGAATAAAGCCCCAGACTTCTGCTGGGGTGAGAATGGATATGGCCGCCATCTCACCAAGTGTTAAAAAGACTGTATAGCTAGGTTCTACCCAGCTCTCCTCCATGTCTCATGAAGCACTCACCCCGTTCACTTCTTTTTATCCAAACAGGTCTTTTTGTTTATCAGTCTTTCTGCTTTAAGGTCTTTGTAATTGATTTTTGGATATTTTGTGAAGGCTTTGTTGCTTCTTGGAATTTGTCCCCCTTTCGTGCAGTGTTCTCCCCTTATATTAAGGTCTCAGCTTGCATATGACTTTCTTAGGAAGATGTTTACTGGTTAAAAGTATTTTTTTTTTTTAATCTTAGTCTCTTGTTTGCTTTCTTTCACATAACATCACATTTGTCATTTTTAAAAATTTGTTTGCTTACATTTTGAGTCTTCTCCTAAGAAACTCTAGTTGGCCATATTGACAGCCCACCAAGAAAGACTTTATAGCAAAGCTAAAAAAGAACTATAGAGCTAAGAAAACACAGTGAATACACACATCTTTCATTTTGCTAAAACAATAGCAAATATTATTTTCAAAAAATTTCATGTTTTCTTTGTGATTGTTGATACTCTGTCCATTCCTTTTTTGTGTGAACTGCTGTGACATGAAATACATGTGAGTTAGCAGAAAGAGCATGCTTCTCCCAGAAATGTGTACGCAGCATTCAAGAGTATGTTCCCAAGATTTAACAACTCTGCAAACCTAAATTAGGAACTGGTTCCCTAGTATAAAACACAAACACAACTTTTAATTTTATTTTTTATTTTTGTGCAAAAAAAATGATTCTAATACATATGCACCAGAAGTTTTGAATGAACTTAAGTTTCCCCAGATGCCATGAAAGCTTCAACTTACTTCCTTTCCTTTGCCAATGGCAGCATTCTTCATTGTTGAACTCTTTTGGGGTATCTTTCTGACAAGGTTTCCTCTACAACAAATACACATGGACACACAAGTGTGCACAAGACCTGTGCTCTTAACTCCCATTAGCAATAAAGTCCCAAGCAGATGCTTAGCTGAGTTTAACTATAGCTGACTATTACAATCACATAATGTCATAAAATTTACTCTTAATTTTTCTCTAATATATGCTAGTGGATGTACAAGTCTCAAGTCTTACGTCTTAGGTGGTTGTTGGTATCACTTTTATGAAGTCTATAAGTTTATACACAAGGAGCACTGCTAATATCTGATTAATCTCTTTATGTATTAACATTTTTGGCATAGCATAGCCCATTTTATGTATAATTATTTAGTTTTCTTATAGTGTTTTGGGATAATAGGCTTCAAATTTATTTTTAAATTATACTTGAAATATTTTCTAAAATGTTCTCTGGATACTATTTTCCAGCTAAAATTTTAAAATCTTTCTGTATTGATCAAGGGATAACCATAAATATTTACCTTCTAAATAACATATTTGTTAGCTATTATTACATTAAATTTATCTCTGTTATTTTCTTGGACTCTAAAGTGACCTGCTCGGGAATTAAATCCACTAAACCTAACTCTCAAGATTCCCTCTTGTGTTTTATTTCTATTATAATTATTGTGGGACCAAGAAAGGCAAATGAATTTTCTCAAATTTTTCAGGGCAGTATAGAAATAGTCTATTCTTTGCCTCTTGATGAATTTAACTTGTTGCCCCAAATAGATCTTTAGTATGAGGAGTGCCCTCTGTGATTGAATTTTTAATTAGAAAATCTTGTCTCCTTCTGGGAGAGAAATGATTCTAAGATACCATAAAACATACACTATCTTGTTTTTTTTAAATGTAATGATACAATTAGTGGCCCTGATTGACTAGAAATTTATTCAAAATTATAAAAATAGAGGGGAGAAAACCATTAATGTTATCAAATTTCAGCTTAGGTCCAAGACTGGTTTGACCAATATAATAAAGTTCTTACTGTCTTCAGAACATCAGAGAACTTACTATCCGTGATTTGGTCTTTGAAGTCACCATGACACCATTGCCTCTGATAAAAGAGTTTATTTATAACTTGCTCAGCTTATGTCCTTTCCCACTGAATCAGCAGGCTCTCTAAGGTTTGGGGATATAATTTCAAGGACTGTTAAACCTCTGTCAAAGTTTGGTTGGCCCCCTGAGGGGCCCTGTGTTTCAACATTCTCTTTGCTAAGACAAGACTTCTCAAGAAAGTGCTCAGAGAACTGACAGCTTCAAGTACCAGAGGCTTTGTAACTTGAAGTGGCATTTAATCTGAAAAATAACATTAGCAAATCAGCATATAATTGGCTTTCTATTTCCTTTCCCACCCCTCATTATTTTTTCTTTTTGGTCGGGCTGAGATGCAAGTCAAAATTATACTTGATACAGCAATTTCCTCATCTCTTCAGAAGGATGTTCCTATGCACACAATTAAGTAGATAGAATGTCATTATCTCCAGAAAGTAGAAAAATGTACATTTTAATGGGGACCATTTATATTTCTAGGGTATCTTTTGCATAGTCTCTTTTATTATTCATGTATCCACTGAAATTTAAGGGGATTCTGCCAACAACTAAGCTCTGTGAACAAATTTATCAAAATATGTAAAGAAATAAAATCCTCATATAACCCTTTCACTTCTGTGTTTAGTTGCTCTTGGGTCCCTCCTCACTTTTCAGGTTGCCCTGCTTCTCAGCTCTTGTATTCTGCATTATACTATCTCCGCATTTTAGACCTTTCAAGCTAATGGGTAAATGGGAAATACCCTAAAACCTTGTATGAGATCAGGACCTTTCAGACAGCCTCTTAGATTATCATTCTCCATAATTTGGCTTCTAACATCCTTTGTCAATACTCTTTCTCTCCCTTTTTTTTTTCTTCACAAAGCAAGGTTTTATTAAATAGATTCCAGTAAATAATCTGTCCTTTCCTAAGTGTTACTTTTATGAATTTGTTTCACAATGCTTTAGCTAACGTTCCATACTGTCTGTATAAAATATGTGCACCCGGTATCATTGCTGTAGAATTCTCTGTGTGATCATGTTTCATTCCAGTATGATAGCACTGTTCTACTGCTTCTCTTACTGCTGAGATCAAATCAAGCTAATGGGGATATTGGCCTTGCTTAAGGTGACTTATGGTGACGAGAGAATAGGAACCGGACACTGGACTCTGACTCTCTTCAGCTTCGTTCTGAGAGCCTTGGTCCTTTGCCATCAGTCATTTAGTCATTTTTTCTTCAGTAGTTAGCAGTCAGACTGTGTTGATTCACAACTTTTGATCGGGTCCCCAAGGACCTATTGATGTCTACATGAATACAAACTACGCTTAATTTTTACTCTTTGTGCTGTGTTCTGCTTGGATTACACTCTGTGAAACCAACTTTCACAGGCTTTAGAATGTAATCCAAGTTCTCTATTTAATACCTTGTGATTTTGATATAGTTCCTCAACCCCTCCAAGGCTCAGTTTTCTCAAATGTTATTGAAGATCACAATAACTTCATCATAGGGCTGTTAATAATTTTTTAAAAAAGATTTTGTTTATTTATTTGACAGACAGAGATCACAAGTAGGCAGAGAGGCAGGCAGAGAGAGAGGGGGAAGCAGGCTCCCCGCTGAGCAGAGAGCATGATGCGGGGCTCCATCCCAGGACCCTGGGATCCTGACCTGAGCGGAAGGCAGAGGCTTTAACCCACTGAGCCATGCCAGCACCGCGTTGTTAATAATTCTTGTGAGGTATTTCATATAAAGTGATCAACACTCAATGAATGGTGGCTATTACTGTTAATAAGTAACAGTTATAAATCTTGCTCTTTTATTTTGATTGGTAATACAAGTTATCTATGACTTAAGAAATAATAAGTTACCAATTATTAAACATTTTTTTATCTGTTTTAGATATTAGGATAAGCATTGCACAAATACCTAATTTAGTTATGATAATAAATCTGTAAGAAGACTTTTTTTAGCACCTTTTTTGGGTGATGAAATTGATGCTTCAAGAGGATAAATTTCTTGTTCACAATATGCAGTGTTAACTAGAGCCAGGATTAAAATCTCGATGTTTGACCCTTAGAATTCTCTGTAGACCATGCTCTTCTCCGTTATCTCTTATGAATGCTAGGTGACATAGTTTACCAGAGGTTGAAAGAATTTGGAAGAAATGATTGGCTACTATTGGTTTGGAAAGTTCATAGAAGACTCAGGATTTCAGTTGAATCTTGAAGGCAATGAAGCAGTGGGTACTGAATGTTAACTGAACATTGTAAGGGGAAAGATTATCCTATTTCACTGCATACTTTCTTTTTTTAATTAATTAATCTTTAATTGACATATAATGTATTATTTGTTTCAGGGATACGGGTGTGTGAATCTTCAGTCTTATATAATACCAGTGCTCATTATAACACATACCCTCCCCAATATCGATCACCCAGTTACCCTATCCTCCAATCCTCCTCCTCTCCAGGAACCCTCAGTTTGTTTCCTAAGATTAAGTCTCTTATGGTTTGTCTCCCTCTCTGGTTTCGTGTTATTTCATTTTTTTCTCTCTTCCCTTATGATCCTCTGGCTAGTTTCTTAAATTCCACATATCAATAGGCTCATTTGATAATTGTCTTTCTCTGACTGACTTATTTGACTTAGCATAATATCCTCCAGTTCCATCCATGTCATTGCAAATAGCAAGATTTAATTTTTTGATGGCTGTGTAATATTCCATTTTCTATGTTTGTGTATATATATTTATACATATATTGTAAATAAATATGTATATATTTATATACATATGTATATATACATATAAGTATGTATATATAATGTATATATATTTATTATATGTTATGTATATATTTATATGTATTTTATATATATGACATCTCCTTATCCATTCATCTGTTGATGGACATCTGGGCTCTTTTCATAGTTTGGCTATGGTGGACATTGCTGCTATAAACACTGGGGTGCAGGTGCTCCTTAGGATCACTACATTTGTATCTTTGGTTTAAATACCCAGTGGTGCAATTGCTGAGTCATAGGGTAGTTCTATTTCCAACTTTTTGAGGAACCTCCATACTTTTTCTAGAGTGGCTGCACAAACTTGCATTCCCACCAACAGTGTAGGAAGTTTCCCCTTTCTGCATATCTTCACCAGCATCTGTTGTTTCCTAATGTGTTTATTTTAGCCATTCTGACTAATATGAGGTGGTATCTCATTGAGGTTTTGATTTGTGTTTCACTGATGCCAAGTGATGTAGAATGCTTTTTCATGTGTCTCTTGGCCATTTGGATACCTTTGGAGAAAAGTCTGTTCATGTCTTCTGCCCATTTCTTGATTAGGTGTTGAGTTTGTTAAATTCTTTATGGATTTTGGATACTAGCCCTTTCTCTGATATGTCTTTTGCAAATATCTTATCCCATTCTTTCAGTTGTCTTTTGGTTTTATGGACTTTCCTTTGCTGTGCAAAAGCTTTTTATCTTGACGAAGTCCAAATAGTTCAGTTTTGCCTTTGTTTCCCTTGCCTTTGGAGATGTGTCTAGCAAGAAGTTGTTGCGGCCGAGGTTGAAGAGGTTGCTGCCTGTGTTCTCCTCAAGGATTTTGATGGATTCTTGTCTCACATTGAGGTCTTTCAACCATTTTAAGTCCATGTTTGTGTGTGGTGTAAGAAAATAGTCTAGTTTCATTTTCTGCATTTGGCTGTCCAATTTTCCCAACACCATTTGTTGAAGAGACTGTCTTTTTTCCATTGGACATTCTTTCCTTCTGTGTTGAAGATTAGTTGACCATAGAGTTGAGGGTCCATTTCTGGGCTCTCTGTTCTGTCCCATTGATCTATGTGTCTGTTTTTGTGCCAGTACCATGCTGTCTTGATGATTACATCTTTGTAATAGAGCTTGAAGTCCAGAATTTTGGTGCCATCAGCTTTGAATTTCTTTTTCAACATTCCTCTGGCTATCTGGGGTCTTTTCTGGTTCCATACAAATTTTTGGATTATCTGTTCCAGTTCTGTGAAAAAAGCTGATGGTATTTTAATAGTGATTGCATTGAATGTATAGATTGCTCTAGGTAGCATAGGTATTTTCACAGTATTTGTTCTTGCAATTCATGAGTATCAAATATTCTTCCATTTCTTTGTGTCTTCTTCAATTTCTTTCGTAAGTATTCTGTAGTTTTCTCAGTACAGATCATTTGCCTCTTTGGTTAGATTTATTCCTTGGTATCTTATGGTTTTGGGTTCAATTCTAAATTGGTTCAACTCCTTTAATTTCTCTTTCTTCTGTCTCATTATTGGTGTATAGAAATGCAACTAATTCCTGTGCATTGATTTTATATCCTGACACTTTTTATTGAATTCCTGTGTGAATTCTAACAATTTTGGGGTAGAGTGTTTGGGGTTTTCCACATTGAATATCATGTCATCTGCAAAGAGTGAGAGTTTGACTTCTTTGCCAATTTGGGTGACTTTTATGTCTTATTGTTATCTGATTGCTGAGGCCGGGACGCCTAGTATTATATTATATTCTAGTATTATATTGAACAGTGAGACAGTGAGAGTGGACATCCTGTTGTGTTCCTGACCTTTAGGGTAAAAGCTCTCAGTTTTCCCCCATTAAGAATGATATTTACTGTGGGTTTTTCTCAGATGGCTTTTATGATATCAAGATATGTACCTTCTATCCCTACACTGTGAAAAGTTTTAATCAAGAAAGGTTGCTGTACTTTGGTCAAATGCTTTTACTGCATCTACTGAGAGGATCACATGGTTTTGTCATTTCTTTTATTTATGTAGCATATCACATTGATTTGCAGATGTTGAACCAACCTTGCAGCCCAGGAATATATCCCACTTGGTCGTGGTGAATAATCCTTATAATGTTGGATCCTATTGACTAGTATTTTGGTGAGAATTTTTGCATCCATCTTTTTTTTTTTTTTAAAGATTTTATTTATTTATTTGTCAGAGATAGAGAGAGAGAGAGAATGAGAGAGAGAGAAAGTGAGCACTGGCAGACGGAGGCAAAGGGAGAAGCAGGCTCCCTGCCGAGCAAGGACCCCGACGTGGGACTTGATCCCAGGACACTGGGATCATGACCTGAGGTGAAGGCAGCTGCTTAACCAGCTGAGCCACCCAGGCATCCCTGCATCCATCTTCATCAGGGATATTGGTGTGTAATTCTTTCAGTGGGGCAATTCATACTTTCTTAATAATACAATATTTGAATCTAAATATATTAATTTAGAGATTTAGCTTACAAAATCAATCACAAATGCCTAGGTCTGAAAATAAAGAAGTCTTAATTTGGTCAGTCTAGTGACCACCAAAAATATCTGGCAATTTCAGTGTTCTACTTAATTATTTAAAAGTATTAAGAATTCTACAGTCAATTAGAAAGAAAAACTCATGAGGGCAATGGAGAGTATGGTCCTTTTATTTTAATTATTTAAGATGAACATATTGGCAACAGTGTTGATTTTCCTGTGCCTACCTTTCTCCTGTTAATTTTGAGTTCCCTGGCATAGTACTGGACTTCTCTCTAAACTTCCTGTACTCTTATTTTTCAGGGAAGTCATCTATACACATAGTTTATATTTTGCTATATATTCGCCAAATAGCATATTTCTTTGTATTTTAACCTTATATCCTAAAACTTTGAGATAATTGCTTATGAATCCCCAAAGATTTTTTGTAGGTTTTTTTTTTTTCAGATTTCTACCTAAATGACTAAACGATCATGTCATCTGAGAGCAAAGACAGTTTAATTTCTTTCTTCCCTCTTATTTTCTTTCCCTTTTAATGGTATTCTTGAAAACTTCCAGTACAACATTGAAAAGCAATGGTGAGAGGGGACATCCTTGTGTTGTTCCTGATCTTAGCAGAAAAGCTTTGAGTTTCTCACTGTGAAGTATAATTTTCTTGTAGATAGGCTTTATCAAGTTGAAGACATGCCCTGCTATTTCTTGTTTGCTCAGAGTTTATCATAAATGAGTATAGCATTTTATCAAATGCATTTCTGAATTTATTGATATGATCACGTGGTTTTTGTTTTTTAGCCTATTGATGTGATGGATATATTAATTGATTTTTGAATGTTGAACCAACCTTGCATACCTGAGATAAATCTCCCTTGGTTGTTGTATATGATTTTTTTTTGTCTAAATAGTTTTTATTTTTCTGTGTTGCATATATATATTTTATCATTTTTCTAAATTTAAATTCAATTAATTAACATATAATGTATTATTTGTTTCAGGGGTACAGGTCTGTGATTTATCAGTCTTATATAATACCCAATGCTCATTACAATACATACCTTCCCCAGTGTTCATCACCCAGTTACCTCATCACTGGTGCTCTGTTGTTGGGTGCATACATATTAAGAATTGT
Organism: Mustela lutreola; assembly: GCF_030435805.1. Lineage (NCBI taxonomy): Eukaryota > Metazoa > Chordata > Mammalia > Carnivora > Mustelidae > Mustela > Mustela lutreola. Next base: position 146,868,095 of record NC_081293.1, read on the forward strand.
TATGTATTGGGGTGCCTGGGTGGCTCAGTGGGTTAAGCCTCTGCCTTCAGCTCAGGTCATGATCTCAGGGTCCTGGGATCGAGTCCCATATCACACTCTCTGCTCAACAGGGAGCCTGCTTCCCCCTCTCTCTCTGCCTGCCTCTCTGCCTACTTGAGATCTCTCTCTCTGTCAGATACATAAATAAAATTTAAAAAGAAAAGGAATTGTTATGTATTCTTGTAATATCTATCCCTTTATCATAATGTAGTGCCCCTCTTTATATCTGATAACTTTCCTTGCTCTGAAGTATGCTATTTAAGCTTTTTAAAAAATTAATGTTAATGTGGTCTATCTCCTTCCCTTTACTTTTTTTTTCTTAAAGATTTTATTTATTTGACAGACAGAGATCACAAGTAGGTAGAGAAGCAGGCAGAGAGAGATGAAGAAGCAGGCTTCCTGCTGAGCAGAGAGCCCGAAGCAGGACTCTATCCCAGGACCCTGGGATCCTGACCTGAGCGGAAGGCAGAGGCTTTAACCCACTGAGCCACCCAGGCGCCCACTTCCCTTTACTTTTAAGGTATATGTATCTTTGTATTTCACGTGGGTTTCTTGTAGACTACATATGGTTGGGCATTGTTTTTTGATGGAGATGATCTCTGTCTTTTAATGGTGTATTTAGATTAGTAATGCTTGAGGTAACTCTTGATATAGCTAGATTAGTATCTACCATATTTGGTACTGTTTTCCATTTGTTGCCCTTGTTTTTGGTTCCTATTTTGTCTTCCACACTTCTGCTTTTTGTGGTTTTTATTGAGCATTTTGTATGATTTCATTTAATCTGCTTTTTTTTTTTTTTAAATCTGCTTTCTTTTTTTAAAAAGATTTTGTTTGTTTATTTTTAAGGAGAGAGAGAAAGAGAGAGAGTGAGCACATGAGCAGGGGTAAGTGTAGAGAGGGAGGGGAATGGACAAGCAGACTTCTTACTGAGCATGGAGCTGCACTGGGGCTTGACCTCATCCCCCTAGATCACGACCCGAGCTAAAATCAAGTCAGATGCTTAATCGACTGAAGCCACCCAGGCACCCCATCATTTAATTGTTCTTAGTTCACCAATTATACTTCCTTTTTTTTTTTTTTTAACTTTTTTCAGTGGTTGCTGTAGGGTTTGCAGTATACATTTATGGCTTTTCTAAGTCCAATTTTCAAATAATGGGTAGCACCAATACTTTGTAACAACAAATTATTTCTAGTGGTCCCTTTCATCTCTTGAATCATTATTGTCATTCATTTTACTTATATGTAAGCGTATATATACACACAAATATATTATTGCTGTTATTATTTTGAGCAAACTATTATCTGTTAGATCAATTAAGGATAAGAAAATTAAATTTTGTAGTTTACCTTTACTTATTCTCTGGTACTGCTTTTCTTTATTTAGATCCGAGTGTCTAACTTATATCATTTTTTTTCCTCTCAGAAGAACTTTTTAAAATATTTCTTGCAAAAGAAGTCTACTAGCAATAAATGCTCTCAATTTTTTTTTTAAAGATTTTATTTATTTATTTGTCAGAGGGAGAGCAAGCGAGAGCGAGCACAGGCAGACAGAGTGGAAGGCAGAGTCAGAGGGAGAAGCAGGCTCCCTGCGGAGCAAGGAGCCCGATGTGGGACTCGATCCCAGGACGCTGGGATCATGACCTGAGCTGAAGGCAGCTGCTTAACCAACTGAGCCACCCAGGCGTCCAATGCTCTCAATTTTTGTTTGGAGAGTAAATTTTTTTTTCAGTCATCCCTAATTTTATCTCTTTCTATCCATCTGTCGATCACTTTCTCACCTAAAAAGGCCCTTCACATGCCACTGTCAGACTGTATCTCTTCCTTAATTCAAAAACTGGTATGAAACTTTGACAAAACCCTGAGTTCTCTCTCTTTATGCTAGTATTTCTAGTAATCCTTAAGAAATGGACCATGAATGTGTTGTATGTTCAATTCTTTTGTTCTTTGTATTTTAAATAAGTTTTCTGTCTGCTTCCTTTGATTTCTATACTTTCTTTTCACCATGATGTCCCAAAATGTACAGAATAATGTTCATTCCCACTTATTGATTGCTTAAATGCTATTAATCTATGGCCACTCTCAAGTAGTGTGTGGTCACAATCCATTTATGAGGTGCCTTTGAATCATGTGCCCTTAGGCTCTAGGCTCAAAGAGAAAAATACAAATAACTGTTGATTGTTTTTTGTATTGTCTACAATTTTTATTTTGAAAAAATGATAATGTGTCACCATAGTAGTTATGCTTGATTTTCATGGGAAAAAACTACTCTCAGTATGTGCTTGTACCAATAACAATTCAGTTTAGATAATGAAAGCTTTGTAAATCAATTTATGTTTGATCAGGAGAAAAGTCAGTAGTTTTGAAATCTAACTTTGAAGCTCATTTTAAAAAAGTTTGCTGAAAATTATATCAAGCCTTCAGAATGTTAAATGTAACAGCTCTATTGAGGCCTGGGCTGGTTTCTGACTGTACACGGGGCCTGTGAATTTTGAAGCTGATTTTTTGGGTCATCCAATTGTCATGTCCCCTGACAACCTTTGAAGAATGCCTGAAAGCAAAGCATAGATCTGCCAGATTTCCAATTCTGAAACACCTTTGGTAATAAGGCATGTCATAGTATTTTTTTTGTTACAGTACATAATTTGCCCAATATGTTTCAAAATTAGCTTAAATTTATGAATCTCTTGATAGTCTTTTCTTATTATTTGGTTGGCTAAAACAGAAACCCTTTCAAACATAGGTAGGAATAAAATGATCCTGCCCAATCATAATCATTTCTGTTCATGGCCAAATGACACTTACTAGAAAGGCAAATAATTTAACAAGGAAAAATGATATAGACCAGAATCAATGGGGATTTAATTCTTACTATAGAATATCCAAAAATCTTTTATTTTTTCTTTTGCACATATTATTGATACTTGTTTCTATATAGCATTTATACTTTTGCTACAAAAATCTTCAAGAAAAGAAATTAATTTGTTCATGAGTTATTTTTCCTAATATGGATCAGACACCACAGTTATAGAAGTCAATAAATCAGATATCATAACCTTCATGATAGGCCATGTTACAGTAAGTGAAAGAGAGAAAAATAAGTCTCTGTGAAGAGTTTAAATTTTGATTATAAGGGAAAACAATAAATGTGTACATGTGTGATCTCAACACTTATTTTATTTTTATTTTTTTAAAGATTTTATTTATTTATTTATTTGACAGATAGAGATTACAAGTAGGCAGAGAGGCAGGCAGAGAGAGGGGGGGGGAAAGCAGGCTCCCTGCTGAGCAGAGAACCCGATGTGGGGTTCAATCCCAGGACCTTGAGATCACGACCTGAGCCAAAGGCAGAGGCTTTAACCCACTGAGCCACCCAGGTGCCCCATCAACACTTATTTTAGATTAAAATTACATTAAACATTAAAACACATATGGAAATAAGTAGTATGTTTCATATTTCTGTTTTTGAGTTCCACTTTTTTATTCCTTCTCTGTTCTAGTTCTAGTCATACTTGTAGTTCTTATCTGTTCATTCATTTATCTGTACACTGTATATTTAATTTTTACTGTTTTAAGAAGATAATGATAGTAATTTTTCTAACGAGTACAGATCTTAATAGAAAAGGACACTAACATATGCCAGAATACACCCTCAGTTAAGAGGCTATATGTGCTATTTACTAAATATTTAGGCATTTAACAGGTGGGATTCATGATTGTTTCAAATTAAGACCCCAGATTTGTAATTGCTGTGACATATACACTATAATCATCTAGTGTTTTACAGCTTTTCTCATTGTGGTGCTTTATAAACTCTCACCTTGGCTGTGCTAAACAACTTTCCCACAGTACTCTTTTCTGTATGTTACTAGTTAGCATGAGTCATATGAACCCTAGCCATCTCTTTCCCTCTGGCTGCTGGGATACCAATCTCTAGACTTCTCAAGGAGGCCTTCCTGGACATCTAGTCCCTAGCCAGCAACTTGCTGGTCACAGATACTTGAGTAGACCCCTAGAGAATAGGAGAGGCGGCTCAAACCAATCTACAGCATTATGAGATTAAAAAAAATGTTTAAAAAATGTTTTTTATTTAAGCCACGAAATTTGAGGTAGTTTGGTATCCAGGAATAGCTAACTGATACAAAAAGAATGAACAGACAGAGGAAAGAGCTATAGACTGGGATTATATTATTTTGCAGTTATTTTTTGGCAAAATAGAAGTTAAATCCCTTAGGTCCAGAGAATAAAATGTATATTTCCCAGACCAAAAGATAGAGTACTATCTGAAATTACAAATGGAATGAAAGTAATTACTTGAAGGGAATTTGGTGCAAAATAAGTAGAATCTTATAGTGCTTCTAAATAATCTTGACTATGATGTAATTTAATGTATTGACTTGAAGATTTATACAATCACATTTTTAAAGAGAGGACATAATTCAGTTTTAAAGATCTCTAGATATTTTTCTGTTATAATAAATACTTCTAATTCCCAATTTTATTGAATAACGTCTTGAGTAACATAGAATGACATAATCTTTTCAGTTAGACTATCCTGTGAAATACTATTATACTTTATACCACTTATATGGTATTATCCTGTAGTGTCTTATGTGTTGACTGTTTACCTGACTTTTGTTTCTTTTTAATTTTTACATTTTGCATCTAAAATCCTCGTATACGCATAGACTGTGCTTTTCATGGTCTGTGCCATTGACCATCTGTGCCAGAAACAACTGGAGTGTTTGTTTGAAATGCAGATGTTTGGACCCACCCCAGAGCTTCTTAAAGTCTTCAAGGATGTGGTTGGAAATTTCCTTCTTTTGCAAATTTCCATACAAACACTAACATATAAGAATCTTTACTGTAGACCTGGCATAGTGCAAGGTGCTGAAAAATGTTCTTAAAATGAATGGCAAACAGGAATATGTGTGCTAAGTTGAATCTCCTATTTTAATATATAAAATTTGTCTATAGAATTTACATAGCAAATAGTTCATGCCAGTATCCTCAAGCAAACCATTTTCAGACAGACAGATAAAGTGTAGTTTAATACCCAGTTGCCATTGGAATAACACAAGTTACTTGTCAGGCTGGGTCTGGTGTAACTAACAAAGAAAAAAACACTTTTTACCTGAATTTGGCAGAAGACTCTTCTTTGACTTTGAGAGTCAAAATAAAAATGAGGAAAGCAGAGGTCCTGAATGAGTGAGAAGGATTTTTGGAGATTAGTAGTAAAGGCTCTAAACTAGTGTCTGTATGGCAGCTGTATGTACAGACTCTATCTAAAATTGAAATTCAAAGAAGAGCTAAACCTAAGTACTTAGTAACTTTGCATAAGCCCATCTTTATTTTTTGAAAAAAAATGATGAAACCAGTTCTTAAGGCAGACGTCATCATTATGTTAATACCTTGAGGGAATAATTGGAAACAGCAATAAATAAACTCTGCTTTAGTGTTAGCTTTAAGAATGTGGTGATAGAGATAATTTAAAGAACATGTGAGGAGCATAATTAAAATGGAGTCATGTGTGGTCTGGAAGAAATAAAATGCTCAAAACAGTTCAGGCATTTCTCAAGGATGAGTTCTTGACTTTACGAATATTTCATTAATTCTTTCTCAATATGGTAGCAAACTACAGTGTGAATGACACACCAAGAATCAAGAGTGCAAGAATATTACTTATAGATTAGAGGAACAGCCATGCCCTTTCCTACTGTTTTTGTACTCGGTTTGCTTATTTACAATTTATTCTCTTAGCCTTTTGAGAGAATTATCCTTTCCTTCCTTTTTGATGCATTTGATTCAAAATCAAAGAATTAAAAGTAGAAATATTATTTCCCAGCACTGCTCCAAATTAACTAAAATAAAGATTTTCTAACAGAGTCATGGCAACCGTAATTTTGGGAACAGATGCATAATTGGAAGAAGAGATGCTAAGGTTAGCTTCCTTTTGTTTTGAATATATATAGCTGCACCAAGGAGAATAAGCCCACATGACATCCAAACCAAGCAGTTTTTTGGGTCTAGAATATGTCTTTTAGTCTTGAAACTTCCATTGAGTGTATGTGTCATCCAGAGTGAGAAGTATGTTTTCCAAGTCTGGTTTAGTAGATTTCTCAGAACCCGCTTTGATCCTTTTAATTTTATTAACTGAGATGGAAACCTCTTGACATCAGAATTTTTGCAAAGTTTATTCCATATCCCAGCCCCTGAAAGCTTTTAAATACCTAGGGGTTGGTCCAGATTGTCACCTAATGAATAAGAAAATCTTCCAAAGTCCCTAGTATTTGAGGCCATTAGTTGCCATGAAATTACAAATGATTATATTATCCCTGTAAAAACAAATTAAAACCTTAGGTTTATTCTACTATTTTTCCATTATAAATAGGGACTTTACAGCGTCACTAAGTAAGTATGTTTGCCAAAAATGTTTAATCTGTCATTTTTTTTTAAAGATTTTATTTATTTATTTGACAGAGGGAAATGACAAATAGGCAGAGAGGCAGACAGAGAGAGGCAGGCACAGAGAGAGGAGGAAGCAGGCTCCCTGCCGAGCAGAGAGCCCGATGCGGGGCTCGATCCCAGGATCCTGAGATCATGACCTGAGCCGAAGGCAGCGGCTCAACCCATTGAGCCACTCAGGTGCCCCTAATCTGTCATTTTTGGGACCAGTTTATAGCAGATACCAGGTAGAGAAGAACAGGTCAAACAAGAAAACAAGCAACCAATCATAAGAAACCAGAAAATAAGACTGCATATAAGACTACCGTCCCATTCTTTACAAGAAGCTGATGTCTTAAGAAAAAGGCAAAGTGAGAAGGAAACTAGAGCACATTAAAAGATATTTTAGAGATAAAACAAACATATGAAACATATGGTCCTTGGCTGATCCTGGTCTGAATAAACTAGCTATAAAACATAGCTCTGGAACAATTAGCTCTGAAAATGTAAATATGTACTGGATATTAGATGATATAAGAGGATTATTAATTTGGTATCTGATAAAAGCATATAGTAAAATATCTTTGTTTGTAAGGATACATACCTTAATATTTAAAGATTAATTGTTACGATAAGTGTAATTTATTCTATAACATCTAAGCATAAGAAAAAATAGATACAGATTAGGTTGATTAATGAAACAAATATGCCATAACGATTACCAATTTTTTAAAGCTTTTAACACAATATTTTATTTATTTATTTATTTGTAATTTATTTATTTGTCAGAGAGAAAGAAAGAGAGAGAGCAAACGCAGGTAGAGTGGCAGGCAGAGGCAGAGAGAGAAGCAGGCTTCCCGCTGAGCAAGGACCCTGATGTGGGACTTGATCCCAAGACCCTGGGATCATGACCTGAGCCAAAGCCAGTGGCCAAACCAACTGAGCCACCCAGGCGTCCCTGATTATTAATTTTTAAATATCAGTTTTAATTATATGGTTCATTATACTGTGTCTTATCTGATTTTTTGAATAATTTCTTTAAATTTGAAAAGGATGTAGTTGTCTTTCATAATTCAATGAGAATTAGAATTTTTGAGTGAGCATGGGCCTTTGATATAATCTAGAATGAGCAGGTTTTAGTAGCAAAGAACATTTCACTTAGTGTTAAGAGATCTGCATTCAAGTAAAACCATGGGTGACGGCCCAGTCCAGTTGCTTTCTCACCATCTACCCAAGTTCAGTCAAGGACTTTTCAATCAGATTTAAAACAAGAACAATAATCCTTGTCACCCTCCCATGTCAAGGGGGTGTTATAATGATGAATGAGCTCCAGGAATAGATTTAGCTTGCTGATGTATTTGTAACCCATATGGCTGTATCACCCTTTGACTTTTCTAAGAGGAATAGAAAATAGTTACATTTAGTATGCCACAAATTAAATTTCTGTCAAGTTTGGTTTTAAAAACCACTCTCCTAGAAATCTGGATTTTCATAGGCTGGCAATGAATCTTTATTAGATCCCACATAGGGAACTGAAGCTACTATGCTAATACTGGGTGATTTTGTGTAAGTGGAAATGCAACTTTGTTAGCATTAAATATATATATATATATATATATATATATATATATATATATATTCTCTTTTTAAAAACAGCTTTATTGAGATATACTTGACACACAAAACTCCACATATTTAATGTGTATATAGTTTGACTAATTTAGACATGTATATTCCTGTGAAACTATCACTACAGTCAAGGCAATAAACATATCTATCTCCTCAAAAAGTTTCTTAATGCCCCTAATCTTTTTTCTTTACTTGAACAGCTTTAAGAATTATGTGTCAGTACTGCGCCCTCTATGTATTCTATGTAAAGTACTGATACAGACAGAAATATTTAGTAGAGCTTCAGTATTTTTAGTACTGATCACATCAAAGCTATATAAATTAATTATATAAATTAAGGATTAAAATTCTATATGCTGTTATTGTTTGGTTGTTACATTTAAAAAAAATTCCTATACCCAAAAGTCTTTACCAAATGCTTATATGTGTGATAGTACAGATTAAGCCAATGTATTTGATTAGAAATATGTCATGCTCTAATGTAGAAGAGGATTTTTTTTCTCAGTTGCTCAATTTAGTTCAGTAAACATTTGCTATAGATCTTTTTTTCTCCCCTGTGTCAAGTGGTATTTTCACAACAGCCTGTACAGAAAAATTCGTCTGTTTGCCTTTTGAAACTTATATTTTCAGCTAATCTTAGATAATCCTCATGCTTCTTCCCATTCCAAGAAAAAGATATCCTGGGTATCTCTTTAGACTCATTTCCATGAACTCAGACTGCATGGGCTGTAGCATGGCTACAGGGTTTGGAGTAAATGAAAATAAAGTTAGAGTTCTAGACAGAAATGAACTTAGAAAATGAAGGAGATAGCCTAAATATGCCAACAAAATGAAAGAGTGAGAAAGAAAGGAAATCTCCTGTTCTATTAAAAAATGCAACTGAGAACAGGTTATAAAAAACAATGATCAGGAGGCTACACTGGAAAAGAAGAGGTCTTTCTAGACACCTGTGGCCTCAGGCTTGGTCAGGAGGATGCTCTTTAGGAACTAAGGGTGCTCACATGTCAGGGGACCAGAGTATTCTACTTTAGTTACAGTGATGTAGCCAAAGTTTATGCTTATATTTTTTCATGTAGTTATTATATGTAGAAATAGAAGCTCTGACTGATATTGGCTCATAGGTACAATAACATCAGGGTAGATATCTTTGCAGTTCTCTTGGTCTTTCCCTTATGATGGCAAAATGGATGAACCAGCTCTAGGAATCATGGCCACATTTAAAGTAGAGAGAAGGAGGAGCAGGTGAGCACCGACATATCTGTCTCTTTTATCAGGACAGCTAGGGGCTTCTAAGTAATATTTCTTTCAGACTTTCCTTTATGTCTTATTGGCTAGAACTCAATCATGTGATTACTTATAACTGCCATGAAAGTAGGGAAATCAAGTATTTGGCAATGGGTAGTATGAGTATTATGATTGGTTTGGATTAATCATGATTCATTGCCAGGGGCTGGATATATTACTACCCTGAATATAATTAAGTTTTTAGTACCAAGAAAGGGCAGAGGGAGGGGAGATATTCTTATTAGGCAAATAAAAATATCTGCCACATTTTGCTTCACATTTTCTGTCCATATGGAGTGCCATTTTATGCTTATTCAACACAAACTTGTAGGCATGCTGACCACTCTACAATATAATCTGTTAAGCAGCTAAACTACGTGCGAATTCATAAGTGAATATTACAATACACTTAAAAAGTACTGGTTTGGATAGTTCAGAGAATTAAACCCTTTGAATTTTATTTGGACATTTTTATCTTTGTGTTTATATAGCCTCTGTCCTATGTAAAGGAAAACACATAAAAACTACAAAACAACTATCAAATTATATGAGAAAAGAATCCAACATTTTATAATAATTTTTAAAAATGGCGAAGTAGTCAAAATAAATGGCATCCCATTTAACATCCAGCCTAATGAGTGGCATGGCCTTGGACAACTTCTATCACCTGTCTAGTTGATTTCCTATCAATAAATTTGGTCTCTGTGGTCCAAATTACCTCATTCTAAAACTCATAATGTTGGTAAAATAAGATAAAAGGATTGGCTTGGAATGATCATATACAACTATGTAGTTCAGAAGAAAAAAAATGAATAAATATTTGATTTTCTAGTTTAAGTGAAAAATGATATAGCTGATAGTTACATTAACCTAACTTTTCATTTCAAAAATATTTTAAACATAATTTATTAGAGGAACAATGGGAAAGAGAAAAAAGATACTGTATATGTCAACCTGAGACATGCCACATACATTCTCGTGTCGTTCTTAAAAGGTGCTGAACGTGAAGACGGTAAACAAAAATGAGCTACATATTACACATTAAATTTACTTACCTTGTAGTATATGATATGATTTTAAGTGGTTATTATTTTCTCAAAGGAGACAGTTGAAAAATTGCAACTTACATTTTATTGATTTTCTATTAGCTGTGTTTTCAGAAAAAAATAACAAATGTAGCTGATTTTGTGAAATTATTTATGTCTTTGTATTTGTCATAATTTCCTTACACTCAGAATTCCAAGATATAGTTATATAAATTATTTTACATTTGTTCAATTAAGTAATTATGGGTAGGAAATATTTTTGTTGCATTTCTACAAGAAAATTCTTTCATAATCTCTGCCTATCTACACTGTGTATATATAGTAGCCACATTTGAAAATCCATTTATAGTATAGGTTAGTTGAGGATTTTCCTGTAAGTTAGCACCATTAGCATTAATTTATGATGCCAAAATTGAAAAATAAAATGGTATGAAATGAATGAGAAGTTACTTTTAAAATTCAAGGGTAAAAAATAATGTTCAATTTTGTAAATACAGTCTTTGTGGTTGGTTCAATCAGTGTATTCAGATATATTGCCTGAAGTTTTTAAGTTGCACTTAATCAGATTGGCTGTGGAAATAGCCCTTTAGCAAAATTACATAACAGCTTTTAAAATTAAGGCCTTAAAGCTATAGGGTGTAACAACTAACCTGTAGAGTCTTTAAAACACATCAGCAAAGTTAGGAAATATTTGGCACCTGGGAATTTTCTTTTGGCATTATTAGGGTTACAGATACAGTCAAAGCATTCACGTCAGAAAGGTTTTCAATGAAAATTCCAGATGTTTGACAAATGTGCTCCCTTGTCCTGTTTAGACGTATGCAATATGTTCATTCTTCCTAACAATTTCTCTTTAAAAAAAAAATATGTAGGCATCAATAAATACCTTGACCTAATGCATGGTGACTATAGATAGTTTAGAATTTGAACAACAAACAAAAAAATACAGTTTATGTATAGCTGACAGCTTGGGAAATATTTTCATCTCTTCTTACGGCATATTATAGTAGAAGTTTGTCATTCTCTTGGCTGCTTATCATCTATCTTTCAGATATTCTGCCTTTAAGTGTTGGTGAGAGGTAATGCCCCCTCCCAATTTAGAAGTTGAACATATCTAATAGTTGCTTTCCTGGATTCCTTTGTATAAGAGTACAGAGCAATGACTACATTTTCATCAATCAAATTCACCAGCCCCAGACTCTGAAGCAGGTATTTGTGATGCAAACAAGGCCAGAAACTCTTCTATTGTGCTGGAGATTCCAAGAAGATTCAATTCATAGAACAGAGACAGATGGCTTTTTTGTTAATGGTGGCATCCTGAACTTAGTGTTTTCGGTATTCGTAATACCGAAGTTTCTTATCCAATCCTCAGAGAGAGCCAGTGATAATTTCCATGGACAGTCTGCAGTATGATTTCCAGAGTTGTTCTTGGCTGTATAGCCCTGAGACTTTGTGTTTGGGGTGGACAGGAGAATGTGTCTCTCAAAGCTCCAATTATAGAAAGCTTAATTAACCAAGTGTTCAGCGGCTGCAGTCTGAATTTCATCACTGAGTTTGCACTCAGGCCATGCTTTGCATAGGCTACAGAGCCTCTAAGTTCTTCGTATAATTCTTGCTATAATTCAGCAAGAATTCTAAGACAGGTACTCAGTTGGGTGATTGATGGCTTTGCCGAACTTTCTTTAAGACTGCGCTAAAGAGCTTTCCTCCTATCATTTCCCCCTCTTGCCTTCACCAGGCATCAGATTGTTGCATGGTCTGATGACTCTTCTAGCTGACCCACATCCTTCCCACTTTTCTTCTCAGGTGTGTTTCCCTAATGAAACTCTTGTATTTTTAATTGAGTCTTGGTGTCTGCTTTTTGAACTGGAACTAACACAGTTATCACGTGAACTAACACATTTTCTTCAACACATTCCTTTTCTGTTTAAATAAGCCAGAGTTGGCTTTTGTTACTTTTAGAACATTCAAGGAGATATATATATCTCCTTGAATATGTATACACACACCCACACACTGTAGAACCATTAAAAATTGATATTAATTATATACAAACAAATCTAGTTACCATTCCTTGCCCCGAGGTTTTAGTTGAATCAGGTATATATTTCATACCTAACATTTCATTGAAATAATATTCATTGAAAATCGCCCAAATTAAAGACTGAAAATTTTGTAAATGTTTTTGGTCTGTTTATACAAACATTTACCAAGTTCCTTTCTGGAAAGAGTTTCTTGGAGTAACAGAGTGCATAACTTAAGGGAAGGTATTACAAGTTAATACTGCTCTTTATGGATAATTCATGGTGGAATGATTTTAGATATTGAGTACATAAATGGCATGAAATGTTTAAGTAGAAAAAGTCAAATAATATAATAAGCTACAGTATATTTTTGGGTTTTTAAATTGTTATTTGTATGTAATAAAATGAGGAGACTTTAAATGAGAGGTTTAATTGTTTTGATAAAACGAATGCCTCTGTGTGACCAATTAAGATGTAAGACCTTTTCATCGTATCAGTAAATTTCCCAGAGCCCCCCACTTCAATCTATCTCCACTTTCTCAGGGCAAGAAATCTGATTTCCATCACTATAGTTTATGTATTATACTGATCCAGAAATTCATATAAATGGAATCATACAATATGTCTTTTTTTGTGTGTCTGGCTGCCTTGAATCAACAAGATGTCATTGATGGTCTTTCTTATTGTTGCATAATATCAGCAGTTTGACCTTTTTATGGCTTAACATTACTCAATTTTAGGAACACATCAATTTGTTTATCCAGTCACCTATTAATTGGCATTTGGGTCATTTCCATATTTTATAGATTATGATTAAAACTGCTGTGAACATTCTTATATAAGCCTTTAGTGGTCATGTTTTCACTTTTCTTGGACAAATATATAGGGATGAATATCTAGATGAATTGCTGTATCTTACAGTAAATGAATATTCAGCTTCATGTTAGAAACTACTGAATTATTTTCCAAAGTGATTACATAATTTTCTATCTCTACCAGTAATATATGAAAATTGTAGTTGCTCCTCACTGATTTTTTTTCTTTTGTGCTACCATTTCTGTCTTCTTTTAGATTAATTATTATGTATTACTTTGTTTTATTATTTTTTCCATTGTATTTTTAGGCATTCCTCTTTATGTAATTTTTTTAATGGTTCTAGGAATGAGAACATACATTCTTTTTCCTTTTTAAAAATTTTATGTTTTAAGTAATCCCCACACCCAAGCTAGAACTCACAACCCCAGGATCGAGAGTCGCATGCCCCACTGACTGAGCCAGTGAAGTGCACCAAGAACATGCCTTTCTAACTTAGTATCATCTACCTTATAATACCCCCCTTGAATTAGGTAAGAATCATACAGTGGTATAATTATATTTATACCTTTTCTTGTTCTTTCCTATTGCTATATATTCTACTTCTTCATGTATTATAAACCTCGTAATATATAGCCATTATGTTTCAACAAATGAAACCAATCCAAGAAAATAATAAAAAGCAATCTTTTGTATCAGTACATACAGTTATCATTTCAGGGTACTTTCCTTATTCCAGTTTATGTTTGTATGATCTCTACTGGCTGTTCTTCATATTCACTCTTCCTTTTTCTATAGATTTTCACTTTTTATCTGTTAAAATGTTGCTTTAACCTTCAGGCAAAAAAAAAAAAAATACTCCTACCTTTTATATAATGGAAAAAGTCATTGCTTCTCCCTTATTCTGAAAAATTAAGGTAAATTTATATATAGGGAAATGTATATCTCTAAAGTATCCACTTTGGTGAGTTTGCCAAACATACATATTCATGTAACCAATGATCCAATTAAAATATAAAACATTTCCAAATCCCCAGAAATTTACTTTATGCCTCCATTTAGTGAATTCCTATGTACTACCAGCAACTAACATAATTGGATTTCATTTTTTGAACTATACTTGTTTTTTGAATATAGAATTTTAGATAGCAGAATTCCCTATCATTCCTACCTACCCCCAGTACTTTTAAAGCTCCATTTTCTTCTGACTCTCATTGTTTTTGACTTGTCATTCATACTACCTTTCCACAAATTGAATGGTATATAGTTTATCTTTTTTCTCTGTATTTAAATATTTTCTCTTTATTATTAGTTTTCAGCAATTTGATTATGATGTGCCTAGGAGACGATAGTGTCCCACATTTCATCTTCTATTGTTTATTTCTATTTTTTTCCTCTCTGGTTTATGTTTGGATGCTCTTCTATAATAATGCTCTTCTTTAACTTCACTGCTCCTCTTCTGATCAATTTGCTCTTAATTATATCTTAAATTTATCTTCAAATATTATTTTAATTATGCAATTTCTATCTGTAGAATTCTGAAACTGACGACAATTCACACACCTCCCCTGCATTTTTGGTTATAGAATTTTTAACATATTTATAATTGTTATTTTATAACTCTTTTCTGCTAATTCTAAAATCGGGATCATTTCTTGGTTTCTTTGAACTGACTGACATTTTTTTTCTTGGAGTGCACCACATTTTCTTGTTTCTTCACTTTTGTAATTTTTTAATTGCATACTGCATACTGCGTTTTGGCATATTCATCATAGAGACTCTATTTTGTTGTCTTCCTCTGAATGGTATTGGAGATTTATTCTAGTAGTGAATCATTGATGGATCACTTTTAATGTGATGTCTGTAGACTTGGTTTTGTGTTCTGTTAGGACATGTCTGCGTTAGTTTTGGCTTTAATACTAGGATGTAATTTTTATTCCTATGGCATGGCCTTTCTGGTATTTTAATGGAAAGCCCGAGATATTTATCAAGTCTTTCTAAGATTTGAACTCAAACTCTGTGTCTTCTGACATGGAAAAAGCTACGATGTCTGCTTATCTCTTTCAATTTTCGAGTTGTTGTTCTTCCCCCTGGAAAAACACTAAGTTTTGCACAATTTTAGAAATCAGCCAAGGATCTGAGGGAAAGTTAAGTGCATTGTTCTCGTATTTCTCCTTTTCCTTTACAAGTTTCCTCTGTGAATTCTAGCCATTCTTATAGTCCCCAACTCTTCAGGTTTCTCAGACTTTGGCTTTCTGCTTGAATTTGTGATCTTTCATTAATTTGTGTTTTCTCAAATTTGAAGATAATTTAAAATGTTGTTAGCACACGAATGGTTACGGTAATATGGTCTTCCCCTCCTTTCTATCCCATTCCATTAGATCTAGATTATGTGGAAGTAATGCATAGCAGTTTTGGGTAGAGTTAGAAAGTAGAATCAATGCAATTGGTTATGTTAAAGTAGAGTATGCCCAAATCAGAGTCCCCTTTGTGACCACATATTCCCCAATTAAATATACTAAAATGTTAATGTACATCTTTAAAGTGGCCTCCCTCCATTGTATTCTGGAATTTAATTTTTATATAAAGGAGAATTTGGAGTTATTTTGGCATTTTCCCTTCTCTTATTTCATCTTATCTCAAAATACTTGTAGAATGACTTATTTATCATTGATATTTAAAAATTCTTAGCGGGGGGCGCCTGGGTGGCTCAGTGAGTTAAAAGCCTCTGCCTTGGGCTTCGGTCATGATTCCAGGGTCCTTGGATCAAGCCCCACATCGGGCTCTCTACTCAGCAGGGAGCCTGCTTCCCTTCCTTTCTCTCTGCCTGCCTCTCTGCCTACTTGTGATCTCTGTCTGTCAAATAAATAAATAAAAGCTTTTAAAAAAATTCTTAGGGTATTACTATGCATGGATTTCTTTGTATTTTTTGGCAGCATAATTTTTCCATTTGCATATCCAAATTTTGTTTTAATTCCAAAAATATTTTCTTAGGTTGTCTAAAATGATCTATATATGTATAATTCCAATTTCTATAATAAAAATATCTGTATCTATAATTCTAAGGTCTGGTATCCAGTCTCCAACATCCTCCTCTGAATACTATGTCTTTTTCATTATTCTTGCCTTCTAGAAAAATTTTTCCTTTGTTCTGTATTTTACCAATCTAATATTCTGCTATTCCTGTTTTGGCAGTTTTTGGCTTTTTTCTAGTGCAGTCTTTGGTTCTGCTTTTCAACTTTCAATTCCTGCTGTAATTAATCTTTCTTTGCTTGTATCCTTATATCCTACTGCTTTTTTAGGGCTTTTGGTTCCTGTGTTATAAAGTTCAAATCTTTTATGTTATGAGGATTAGTAAAATCCTAAGATAGAGAGCATGCAAGTGGGATGGAAGGAAGGAGGGCAAAGGGAGAAAGAGAATCTTAAGTAGCCTCCACTCCCAGCACAGAACACAATGTGGCGCTTGATCTCGAAACCCTGATATCGTGACCTGACCCAAAACCAAGAGTTAAGACATTTAACCAACCGAGCCACCCGGGAAGCCCAAGAGATTGATTTTTAATGAGCCTACCAAATAATATTTATCTCAGAAATATAAATTTGGGTCAGTAGCAGAAAATGTGTCAAAGTATGTCAGGATCTTAACAAAGCAAAGCTTAGAATGTTCAAGAAACATCTAGGGAGGCCAGATGGTTAGAGTGGTTGAGTTCTGGGGGAAAAGAGTAGGAAATAAGAGAAGTAATGGGAAAGAACAGATTATGAAAAGTCTTGCAGGAGATGGTAAAGATTTTGATTTTTACATCAAGTACCATGGCAAGTCTTTGCAATTTTTTTGAGTAGGGCAAGTGACATTATCTGACATATTTTAAAAGACTCAGTCTGCTCTCTGTTAGAAGATATTTTAGGGATCGAAGATTGGGAGCAGAAAGATGATCATTATGATACATATTTTAATACTACTGAAATCTTTTACTAATATCTTATATACTTTTTTTTCCATCCACTTTCATGACTAAGATTAGTTTATATGGTTTTCTAGTGCTGTCCTTTACTAGTTTTTGTCTCATGATTAAGCAAATTATCACAGATTAGGTGAGTAGGAGCCCTTTTAAGCTGGATCCAATGTCTTTTTGACATAGTTTCATCACAGCTGAACACTTTACTTTCTTGTACTTTGAGATGGTCTAGAATTATAATTCCCACAGACCTGGAAACAGCACTTTCTTCAAGAAACCTAATTCTTATTTGTCAAGAATGGTACTTAGAAACCAACATTTGGGCATTGAGTTATTTTGTATTTTTGAATCTGTTTTTGTCATTTAAATTCCTTCCAAGACTTAAGTTTTGTAGCTAAATTTTCAAATTTATTGGCAAAATTGTGTTTATTTTAAAGAGTTCTTTTATGATTTAAAACAGTCTCTTTTGTGCTTCTATTCCTAAATAGTCTTGGTTTTACCCTTAAGATAATATACTCATATAAACAGATTTGAGTTTTGAACAATTCTTTCTTGGGGGGTAGTTTGCATTTGCTTTCAGTTTCACTAATTTTTGCCTTAATTTTAACTTTTTCTTTTCAATTTCCTTCAAAGCAGTCACATTGATCTTCAATATTCTTGATTAAATCGTACCATGCTCCATATTCTTTTACAGATCTCCAGGTAATTCCTGTGTACTGTGAAGTTTGGGAACCACTGGGATAGGATATTCATTTATTTGGTTACTCAATCTCTGTCCCTTGTTAAATATAAAAACAAATTAACACTTTTGACTTGTCTTTCCTAAATATTTCTTTTAATGCATGCTAAAATCTAATGTTTCTTAAAAATGCTGCCTGATAATGACCTTTCAGGAAACTCCAGATCGCTTCTCGGCCTTTTGGCTAAAATCAAGTGTAGGAACCTCCAGAGTTGTGCATTTCGTCCGTATCTGTGAAATGAAAGCAACAAGTAGTGTAGAAAGCGGTTGTGTGTTTATGAGACTAAAGAACCTTAGTTTAAACTAAGAAATGATCAGAATGAAAGAAAATTTTTGAAATCTAAATTGATAATGAATAAACCTGTAATCATTGCTTTTTGAAAATTAATTTAATGACAACAGGATACTGCTTCTATGAAAGAAGAGTTGTTTTGGCGGGGGAAAAGGACAGATGCATCCTCCTAACATTGAGCCCAGATAAATGAGAATTCACCAGCAAATAAAATTCTTCACAGTCCTATGCCACGTTCCTTTTTGCGTTCCTGATCTTTCCTACTTCTCGTCTCTCCTAATCTCTCCCTTCCCCCCCAACCCCTTACTTTATTATATTTGCAAATTCTTGCCATTTGGAGCAGTTTTTAAGGCAATGGAAAAGTGATGCTTGAGAGGTGAAACGCAATCACAAGCTGGCCTGGAATCAATCGATAGGGAGAGTTCTTGACAGCACTCACCAGCTGATTCCCAGCTGTGCTGGGGATGCGGCTGCTGAGCAGCCGTCCTAGCAATTTGGGTCCACTCATGGTAATCGGTTTCAGATGATTCCAGAACAACTCATTTTACACTGTCCTCTTCCCAGTGCCCAAGGAATTGGAGGGCGTAGTATGACATGTTCAAGGCAAAATCCCAGCTTCTTGGAAATCCCATCACTTAAATTCTAGTCTGAATTGGATCTCATTGTGTCCTGGTAGTCCCTGTGTGGTGAGAAGGATTATTATAGTGTTATTTCAGTGGTTAGTTGTGCTCACCCCAATGCTCTGGCTATGACCCTTCTATCTTTCTCAGAATATCTTGCTTTACAAACACTAAATGTGTCCCTAGTCATGTAATTAAGGAAAATGTTAGTGATCATATTCCTAATGTGGAAAAGAAATAGTGGGTACAATTTTACCTTGTTCTCGCTAAATGCCTCCCCTTTTTAAATTTGAAGTTTCAAAAAAAAAAAAATGCTTTCAGCACATATATTCCTCTCATTTCTTCTTTCCTCTGATAAAAGGATATAAATAAAATTTCATAATTTCTTTAGTAAAGAAATAGAGTCCATCCAGTTGCTCATTTCATAAACTGTGATGCTATTTTCAGCTCCAAGTAAAATAACAAGATGTCCAGTAATAGTGATTAAAAAAACGAGGACCTGTCAGTTAACATAAGAAGAACTCTGGAAGCAAAGTGTTTTCCAGGGTTAGTTCAGAAGCTGAAGAATGTTACAAAGGACCCAGGTGTTCAACATCGCACTCGAACTCCCACTTCTACCATCCTCACTGTCACAGTGGGTGAGGGATGTCTGCACTCATGGTGACAAGATGGTTTCATTAGAGTCAAGCATCACATCTTCAGAAAATACTATTAGTGGTGTTCTGGTCAATGTTTAATGACCCACTCTCTGGAAAACAAACACAAACAAACAAATTCTAATATGTAGCATTTGATGATTTCCATGTTGTGAATTTTCCCAGCGCTGGGCAACTTCAAGGTCCTATATGGTGTCATCGTATGCAGCATATAGAAGTAGCAATCATGAACCAGTGTGTGCTGGCTCCAATATAACACTAGATGACATCCAGAGTCAGGCAGAATCTTTTTAATGATATCTAGAGAGGGAAAGCTTTCCCAGAAATCCTTAAACACCCTTATGTCTCATTGGTCTGGCTTGCCTCTAATGCCTACCCTTAAGCTAACCACTGTCAAGAGGCCTAAAATGATCATGATTGCTTTGAAAGAAAGCTTTGAAAACTACATTTACTCCTGGCAGCAGGGTGACTTTCTTAAGCCTATAGGAGAGTAAATACCTCCAAAATATTGAAGCAGTCTAGCAACGAGGAAGGGGATGAGAATGCCTGGTGGTTGGACAAATAATAGTGTCTGCCAAAAGGACAAAACCAGACATACCGTGTTCTTATGCACAAATACACTTGAGGAGAAGTGTAGAAATGTAAGGATATACAATTTTTATTCTACTTCCAGCATCTTTTTATGAGTCTACCGCAAAAACACACACACATCATTTGGATGTGTCATCTTTTTGTTTGGGCAACTCCTGGAGCCTTGTCATGGTGAAACATCAAAGTGGAAGGAGGTTACTAGCTGAGTTGGCTCGAGGGCTCTTAGAGAGCACTTCAAACAGTGTGAGTGGTTGGGAACAGCTAAAATCCCCCTAGAAAAACATCATCTCTTGTAAGAAACATGACCCTAAACAAGGTTAATATATTTTTGAACTTGAGCACTTTATTATCTGCCGTTCTCTAGCAGCTCTCTAAAGCATGCTAATCATTTCTATCAATTGAGATGTTTCCTTTTGCTTAAAAGAATGAAGTCTTCCCCAGAGATGTGCATAGTTGTGCTAACAACAGTAGCTAGGAATGGTTAAGAAGGGCTTGGGCAGACAAAAATACTGTATTTCCTTGAGGTCAAAAGAAAAGAAGCATGTTTGTACCTTTTGATTAATGGATAGCAATTCAAGTCTTTCTTTCCATTATGCTGTTTTCCAGTGTCTTCTTGTAGTATTTTTATTTAAAGAAGTTGTCAGCTCTTTTTTTTTAAAGTTCACTTCTCTTATTTAGCCTTCATATTCCTCCTTTAGCACTACTACCATCCCCCAATATACTCGTACCACCTTACTTATGAACCTACATCTTTTTATTTTCTGTTTCTATAGAAGCTAGATTTTAGATTTTTGTTGTTGTTGTTGTTGTTCCATTTGCCATTGTTAACTGTTCTTTTTCTTATTGACAATGGAGAGGTGACATGAGCTCTTCAAAATTCTGTTCCCATTGTTATGAGGGGTTAGTAACCCTGCTGGTTTCAATTTTAGGCTATCAAATCAAGATAAAGGATTCCTTCACAAATTGAGGAGCTGATTCTCTAAGGTGGGACCAGCACAATGTTGTAATACAGGAAGAACTCTTAATGTCTTTCTAATGGTAATGACTATGTGTTGCCATACAAGTTAGTAATATTACATTGGTGCTGGGTCTACAGTACTTTACATGGTTTAACCTATGCTATAATAAGCAATTCATCATGAACATTTGTCACATGTGCTGTCTTAAAAAAATGTTTTCTTTTTCTCTCTTTATTTTAGAGAGGAGTGGTAATCAGTTTGTTCTCTTCTGGTGGAGAACCTCTCAAGGTGAAGTATATTTTGATTTTAAATGCATACTTAGATTTAAAAAAAAGAAATGTGAAGTAGATGTAAGGAAGCAGCCCTTTGAGGTTGATAAACCTCCAAGAATGAGTGAATTTATCAAACTTGGAAATATTTGGAAAAGAAAAGAGATGCTTTGCTCGCAGTATCTTGGCCGTGCCTTGTCCAGAGTACAGAAGGTATGCTGAAGACCTGGTGTCTCCTTCTAGATTTATGTCTATTCAATGATACAAATTTATTGGATAGATCTGTCTTCTCACTGGGGTCTAAAAAAAGTGATTCCTATACCATGGGCACTTTATGAATATTTGGGTACCAGATAGACATTTTGAAAGATGTGGTTTTCTTTGACCAGTTGTTCAAGCTTTCCATGGACACATACTTGAGAAAATAATCTAGTATTTATACTTCACGTAAAGATAATGATACCATTTTCCTGATGTCAAATTTAGAAGGAATACATTTCAAAACGGTTTCATATACATGATAGCTGTTCCTTTGTACACTGACACCTAGAGCTGTTGTATTTCGATTCCTTGCTTCACTACTTACCTACACAGAAATTTTAAATTTGAGTTTTTTTCAAGTTGGTGCTTCCCAATACCAAAATGTCTTTTAATGAAATATAGATAGTTTACTTATTACATTATTAGAGTAATTTATTTTTTTTTAAGATTTTATTTATTTATTAGGCAGAGAGAAATCACAAGTAGATGGAGAGGCAGGCAGAGAGAGAGAGAGGGAAACAGGCTCTCCGCTGAGCAGAGAGCCCGATGCGGGACTTGATCCCAGGACTCTGAGATCATGACCTGAGCCGAAGGCAGTGGCTTAACCCACTGAGCCACCCAGGCGCCCAATTATTAGAGTAATTTAAAAATTTAAATTTGCTATCTGCTTTGCTTCCATGGGCACAAAGGTGAAATAAAGAACAAGCAAAAATTACTGAGAAACAAATAAAATTTACAGTTCAACTGTTTTTTTAAAGATTTTATTTATTTATTTGATAGACCAAGATCACAAGTAGGCAGAGAGGTAGGCAGAGAGAGAGGAGGAAGCAGTCTCTCCGCTGAGCAGAGAGCCCAATGTGGGGTTTGATCCCAGGACCCTGAGATCATGACCTGAGCCAAAGACAGAGGCTTTAAGCCACTGAGCCACCCAAGCTCCCCCAATTTAACTCTTTTAAGCAACATTTCTCCTTTTGTTTTATAAGAACTGCATGTGGTTACCACAGATTCCTATATGGGTGTTTTTACCAAGTGCATATTTTACCTTTTAAAAATTGAGTTTTTATTCTAGGATAGTTTTAGATGTGTAGAAAAAGTATAAAGATGGTACAGAAAATACCCATCTGTCCCCCATAATTTCCCCTATTATTAATGTATTACATTCATATATAAAGTTGTTACAGTTAATGAACCAGTATTGATATATTATTCTTAACTGATATCCATACTTTGAGATTTCCTTAGTTTGTACCTAGTGTCCTTCTTCTGTTCCATCCAGGATATCACAATACAATGAGTAGTCATGTTTCATTAGCCTTCTCTTGGCTGTGATAATTTCTCAGACTTTCCTTATTTCTGATGACCTTACCAATTTTGAGAAGTTCTGATCAGGTAGTTTGTTAGAATATCCCTTGATTTGGGCTCATCTAATGTTTTTCTCATAATTAGACTGATGTTATGGGTTTTGGTGAGAAAGCCAAGTGTATTTTTATTTTTATTTTATTTTTAATTTCTTTTTAAAGATTTTATTTATTTGACAGAGATCACAAGTAGGCAGAGAAGCAGGCAGAGAAAGAGAGGAGGAAGCAGGCTCCCTACTGAGCAGAGAGCCTTATGTGGGGCCTGATCCCAGGACCCTGGGATCATGACCTGAGCCGAAGGCAGAGGCTTTAACCCACTGAGCCACCCAAGCGCCCCCTAAGTTTTTTTTTTTTTTTAAGATTTTATTTATTTGTCAGAGAGAGAGTGAGCGAGAGCGAGCATAGGCAGAGTGGAAGGCAGAGTCAGAGGGAGAAGCAGGCTCCCTGCGGAGCAAGGAGCCCGATGTGGGACTCGATCCTAGGACGCTGGGATCATGACCTGAGCCGAAGGCAGCTGCTTAACCAACTGAGCCACCCAGGCGTCCCATTAAAGATTTTATTTATTTATTTTTTTTAAATTTATTTGACAGAGAGAGAGAGAGATCACAAGTAGGCAGAGAGGCAGGCAGAGAGAGAGGAGGAAGCAGGCTCCCTGCTGAGCAGAGAGCCCGATGCGGGGCTCCATCCCAGGACCCTGAGACCATGACCTGAGCCGAAGGCAGAGGACCAACCCACTGAGCCACCCAGGCGCCCCCCCCCCCCCGCCAAGTTTTTTTAAATGCAAGTGTTTTATTCTGTCTTCCCATTTCATACTGTTGGTATTGTTTATGTTTGTGAAAATACAGGTTAAGGTCTTTTGGAAACATGGGTATTAACTGCACTGCTTACCATAAAGTTGTAAGTAGATCATGTAACAAAGTTAAATTTTCCAAAGCAAGGAAATTCTTAACTCTGGCACAATTTTGCTTCCCTTTGGAAAGAGTCAGACTATTACGAATTTTCAGTGGTGGTTTCCTGACTTCTCAATCATAAATATACAGGACTAGACCAATTCTGGTTCTCAGGAAGCTGTGTAGTATAAAACAGTAGTTTTCTAACTCGTGGGTCATGAAAATCTCTGTTCAAATGAAATCTTGCATGGTGCCATAAACAAATAAATAAAAAGTAGGACTGGTCTGATTGAAGCAGTGCAGAGACTAAGCAGCAGAGGACTTACTTAAAGTATAACTGCAAATTCTCATGTCTGATAGATTGGTAGAAAGAACAGGGAACAAAAATACCAATTTCACATGATTCATATGAGGCTTCAGTAATATGTAAAGTGTCTGGTGTTGTGCATTTATGGCACATAGTTGCTCAAGAAATATCAGATCCATTCACAAACTGTAATTTAGTGACTGTATCTTTACTCTGTCATTTGAATATGTCCCTGTATCTTTATGACCATAGCTGTGTATTAACTATCTATATATTTGTGTGTGTAGGGGTATAGCCCAAAGAAAATAAAATACTTATAATGGTGAGGATATGAGATAATTGCATTTAGTAATTAAATTTTATATTGTGAAATTGAGGCAATTACTAAGAGTTAATATCTAAACAGGGAATAGCCCAATGAAACTGCGTAAAATATTTTCTGACATCTAGTATATACCATGCTTTAAAATGCTTCCCAAAAAGACATGAATGTTGTGTTGGTGAGAGGTTTTAAAAACTACTGTCACCATATATCATATTACATTGAAAATATTATAGAGTATCTTGTCAGTCAGTCACACTGATCAGTTATTAAGCTATATTTTCTAATAATAAAAAAATTCAAGTGTTATCACTGTCTATTCCAGGAAAAGGTTAGGAGTAATAGAGTTAGAATGCAACAGAAAATTTACACTAGTCTGAGCCATTAAATCAGAATTCTAATGTACTCCACTGTGTCAATGTTTGACAAAAATTTTCCCTTAAAATGAACAAAAATGTTGAAATGATAACAATAACAGTAATAATTTGTCTTTGGTGTTTGGAGTACTCAAGAATCTAAATAATAAATTTTATGAAATTAAAAGGTCTTAATTACATTTGGTTAAAGGTGGATGACTAATAAGTTTTTAATGTGCTCTATTGCTTTATGTTTAGTAATTAATTGCAATATTACAAGGCATTATGTTAATGATAATATTGCAATGGACTTTGAAATATTTTCACATCCATGTAAGGTAGGAAGTGAAAACAATTGCTTTTCCAATTTTATAGCTGCATAAGCAAAGCAAGGAACAATTGGGTAACTTTGGTGGATTGCAAGGATATTCACTGGAGCAACTAAGTGTCCTAAATCTTGAGTCAGTAACATTTCCATTGGAGAACATGGCTGGTTTTGATAAATCTACTGTATTTATAGTTTTAAAATTTGTTTTGTCCCTCTTTACATATTTAACAGAGTGTTCTCTTTTCTTTTTCTGAATCTTCTAAGTCGTTTCAATTGGATAAAATTCAGTATCTAATCCCTTTGGATTTGAAGTGGCAAATTTTTAATGTGTGAAAGAATGACAAAGTAAGGTGATGCACTATTATGTGTCTCGTTGAAGATCTGGGTCACTGTCATATTGGTTGGAGTTTTACCCTTTGTGACTCTGTGCTATTATTTTTCTGCTGAATTTATCCTGGGTCCTGGCCAGTGTATTGCCTATGTTTTTTTTAGTTCACAAGTCAAAAGGCAGTAGAAAAACCACAAATAGTATACTTTGTTTTATTACTAAAACCTGAATATATTGGGAGTTTGCTATTTCTTAGAGTATTGGAGATAGCTAGAAAACACTTAAATGACTGACCTATAGAATTAACTAGAAAGATAGAGATCATGGCAAGATACACTGTATTATTTTTACATCAGTTTAATTAGGGGAAGCTCATATACAACACTGACATCACTAGACTTCTCTGGGTTCCTAGATATTATGTAAAACTGAATCCGAATCAGAAGACCAGATCCTGCTTCAGGTTGCCTTTGCTGAGCTACAAATCCTTTTATTAAGAAATTACCATTCTAGGAGTGCCTGGGTAGCTCAGTCGGTTAAGTGTCTTCCTTCGGCTCAGGTTGTGATTCCAGGGTCCTGGGATTGAGCCCCACATCATCCTCATCAGGCGCTCTGCTCAGCGGGGAATTTGCTTCTCCCTCTCACTCTGTCCCTCACCCCCCCCCCCCCGCTCATGCTTTTTCTCTCTCTCTCTCTGTCAAATAAATAAATAAAATCTTAAAAAAAAAATTACCATTCTGTCTGGCTGGCATCACTTTTTCCACAAGTCATCCCTGTTCCTTTGCCTTATTTTCATTATTTTAATGTAATGGTAGTTATTCACAATCCTTCATATGACATATTTCAAGAAGATGGTGATGTTCAGGGCATATTTTTACTGACTTCTGTCCTCTGTAATACTTCTTGCCATCTCTGAATTTCCACTGCCATGCATTTTTACTTTTCTGGTGTGCTTCTTTTTGTCCCATGTGATAGTTATGCGTGTGTGCTTGTTTTATCTTCTCTATCTGAGCACATACTCTGGTAAAAGAACAAGAGTTGTGATTCACCTCTTGTTACCCACACTCCTGGTCTGTGGCTCAGTGTTATGTAGCGAGTCAGTGAACATTTACTGAACTAAATCTTTAGACGGTCACAGAACGACATTTCAGAAAAACACAGCTTTTGCTTAATATCTCTGAATGTTTACTATTACTCAAATCCTACCAAAATTACTCAACTCAGAGCAGGATGGATCTCTGTGTTGGTGTGTATCTTTTGTTTTTAGTGTGAGCTATATATTTTTTTTTTCCACTCTTGGATTTTGTGCCTTCTAAGTATTTTCAACCTAGAGACTTTTCTGGCTTTCTGGATGTTTGCAAAGGCCATTTTCTACTTAAATTTATCTGCTTCACTTTTCATTGTTCTGTGTCATTTTCTTCAGCTTTTTGATAGTTTATATAGCTTACTAACTGCATGATGTTTAAGGTGTTTAGGTGTCATTTGTAGGCTTCATAAAAGGAGGTCACAGAGAGTTCAGAAATGTTTAGAAAAGGGAAGAAATCTTTGGAAGGTTCTTCTTGAGGTTAGCAATTTAGAATCTCTTCATTGTTTGCACTCAGAATGCGACATGTGATGCTAAGATTCTCTGTTGTGAATCAGGCTAAGGAAAGTGAAAAACTGGGGCAAGCAAGGGGTATCATATTTAAAGGAGTATCTCACATCCCTCGAGCCTGAGTTCTTTAAAAAGTGTGTGTGTGTATGTGTGTGTAGATTTGTGGTAATTGTAAAATGAAACACTTACTGAGTTTGAAAAAGAAATTTAAAGAAAAGAACAATAACAGAAATTTCCATTGCTCTGCCTAAATTTATTGCTCACAATTGTGGAACATATTTCCCAAGCCATAAAGACATGAAGGAGGAGCTTCTGAGTCATTATTCCCTTTCTTGTTAAGGCCAGAGGGAAGTAGAATTTAAGATTGTCATTTATGCATCTAAACGTACTATTCTAACCCTTGCCAGTCAGAGTATCCATTGAGAGGAGAGAGAGAGGGGAGACGGAAATGACCAATAGCTGGCTTCTGGCTGGATAAAACATTTACACATAACTCCTGGCTTCCCCTCAAGTGGAGCTTTTGCGAGGGATTTATAGGTCAGATAGCTCAGCAGTTTCAGCCTGTTGCCCACTGTACCTTAACAAAGCTTGTGCGTGTTTGTACAGCTGGGCTGGTAGCTGTGGGAGTCCCAAGAATCCCACAAGGCCCCGTCCTTTTACCTCCCCTTCGCCATTTACCAGCACACAAATACATGCAGAATGAAACTGTCTGACTAGCAGGTTAAAGGCCCACAATTCAAGCCCTGTTTATTTTCTTTCCTTGATTTCCTGCTGCTACAGTGAGTAAATGGTATTTTTCCCCCTTGCTTTTTTTTTTTTTTTTCTTTAAACCTGTTTGTCTGTCAGTGTCTGGTAAAGAATGAAAGAAATACCGATATTTTAACATAATTTATGGAATTTGTTAGTACACTTGGTGTACTATTTTGAATCTCTCCCTCTCTTTCTCTCCCTGTCCCCCGACCTTCCTCTCACTACCCCTCCCCACCCCCCACACCCCCCACACACCTCTGTCTCCTTTTTCTCAAGGTCTTTCCATTCTCATCTCTTTCTCATATGTTTTTGGGAAAGGAATTATTTACCCAAAGGAAGGAAAAAAAACATCCCCAAACTCTTCAAGTGTAACTTCACCCCAAGGAAGGGTGTTATTTTAATTACTGTTGAACCCATTCTGTGGGGAGGCCTGTAAATGCTTGATGCAGCTCAGAGAGTGGCAGTTAATATGCCTTTTGAATCAGTGCCACAAACTACAAAGACTGACATCTGGGGAGGTATTACATTTGTAAGAAAAAAATAGTTGAGACTTTTCTTTAAATGAGCTTGTAAATTCCAGTCAATCTTAGGTTCATTTCATTTTTTTCCAAAAAAAAAAAAAAAAAAATCCTCCCATATGAAATACTTAAAATCATATTAATTAACCAGAAAAGGAACAGCAATTCTGAATTTCTGTGAATATCGCTGTAATTCTAGGTTTGATCTGTGTGTTTATATTTTGGATTTTTTTTTTTTTTTGGTCATTTCAATAGCAATTTCATTAAACGCTTTGCATTGGAAAAGAATTAAATTGATGAAGAAAAGTTTGTTTACCTGTTTTGTATTCTTAAATTTTCTTGTTCATACCAAAAAAAAGTTTTAATTAAAAAGCAAAAATATTTAATTCTGGAACTTTAGTTATTCTTCATCTCCTATGACTGTTTTGGCAAGTGACACAGAAATGGAGGAATATTGGGAGCTGGACAAAGCTGATTAGAATTCAGGTCTCTGAGTATAAATAATGCACTGTTCTGAGACAAGGCATGAAACCTCAACTTCATCTGGAAAATGGGAAAAATGGTACTTTGCCAACTTCACAGGGTTGTTGAGGGAATCAAGTGATATGATGGCTGCCAGAGTGCTTTATACATGGAGACATTTTATGTAAATCTGAAATAGTATTCTTTCTTTGAAGTTTTAAATTATTCTTGATAGTTGAGCTTTTCCTTTCTTTTTTGGGAGAATATTTTCATGGCAAATCCATCATTACTGGCAGATACAAATTCTAAATTTCAAGGAGACTCTAAATCAGATGTAAATTATTTTTTAAAAGTAGTGTTTGCATGGTATTTTTTAACAAATTATAGAGGTACCTGAAATATAATGGGGAAAAAACCATGATTATTTTAATGGTACATCCTATTGATCTCATTATAAATATTCAGGAAAACTTCCTATAATCTTATTTCAAAATATTCCAGGATGCTTAAACTTCACACCCTGTTGACATTTTAAATTACTTAGCAGGAAACCTTCTGATACTTATCCTTCCATTTGCTAAAGTTCCTTAGTTCAAAATCCCCTATGGAATTGCAAATTTAGAGACACTGATTTAGTAAGGAAAATACACAAGAAACAGGCTCTGAGTAACATTGGACTTCATTAACACCTTTGCCATTAAGGACTATTAGAAAGACATTTTTAAAAAATCTACATATTGCATTGAAAACTAATTCATACTATTCTGAGGGGATAATGGTTGAACAACTTTTCACTCAGGAATTTTTCTTCATTTAATATTTGAATTATCATGTGGAAGATATTTTTAGTTTCCCCCTCTCATCTCCTTCCCTTCCCTTCCCTTCCCTGTGTGATCCCTGTCTATGGTGGTCTGCATGTAAAAAGTAGATATCTCTAGAACAATGTTTCTGTCCATATCCACTTTCATTTTTAAAAAATTTTCCATGTCCACTTTCATGTCCATTTACATATCCATAACCACATCCAAACCCATCCTTTGTCTAATAAGAATAGGAGGTCTTCCTAGAATATTTATTCTCATCCTTTGGATTCCATTACAGTAAAGGTGTTTTCTTTAGCTAACAGCTTTTGGTCAAAAATAAATATTTTATTCGAGCATAATTAATATTCTTCAATTTGAAAAGTCTAGTAAAAACATTTTGTCTATTTTTATTTCCCTTAAAATTTTTATCTGTATTTTCATTTATTCCTTCTCCTTCCCTTCTTTTCTGTTCCACCTGACATTTTATCAATCTTTGTGCTAAATCTCTATTTTAAAAAATAAAGCTTTAATATTCCTATGTGATGGATCAACTTATGGCTTTGTACTCATTGTGTTCTCATCATTCTGTGAAGCGGAATCTTTGTGACAGTATGTTTGACCACACTGTTCTTTTTTTTTTTTTTTTTAAGATTTTATTTATTTATCAGAGAGAGAGGAAGGCAGAGAGAGCAAGCACAGGCAGACAGAATGGCAGGCAGAGGCAGAGTGAGAAGCAGGCTCCCCGCTGAGCAAGGAGCCCGATGCGGGACTCGATCCCAGGATGCTGGGATCATGACCTGAGCCGAAGGCAGCTGCTTAACCAACTGAGCCACCCAGGCGTCCCGACCACACTGTTCTTAAGGCACTAGCATGGTGGAAGAGGTAGTGGACACTAAAAGTATCTGTTGCTCTCTTAACATTTCTGCAAGGCTGACTAATTTGCTAATTGCGTGAGATAAATTTACATGGTTAGGCACAGAGTTCTTATAAGTGCCCAGCATTTACTTGTCCTTCAGCTGTCCTCTTTATTAGTTTCTTACTATAATGGATTCCAAAACATCCTTGAACAATCTGCTTAATAAATAAGAGAAGGTGGTTGTAACTGAATAAGCAACTTCTAGGTTCAGACCAGCAGCTAAGTACATTTTTTGAGGGCCTTGGTTAAGGAAGCATTTACATTCAAAATCTTTAATGAGTTTCTTAACTGAGGCAGAAGATGCAATCAAGATGTGTTTCCCCTGTGAAAAGTGGAAGATTGCTGTAGAGTATTAAAAGTTGAACAGCTGGCCACTGTTTATGAAAACAGCCAGGCTCTTATCCATAATACAGGAAAGTGATTCAAAAGCCAAAGTCTCCTGTTTTTTAAGATACAGCTGGAAGATTTTCAGAGCTCGGGGAGAATTTTAAACATAGGGTAGACATATCTTCCCCCCACCCCTTGCAAATATAGGAAAAAGAGGAATAAGAAAATATCTTCAGGGTAAAATATCTTTATCAATTCTACAATTTATATTCTACCAAACACATGTATCTCTTTTGGGAAAAAATATTTGGTTAACTTTAACCAGAAATAAGAGCAGGTGAGTTATGTAACCACTGTATGAAAATAAGAGGAAAGTTAATTAATTAATGTAAAATGGAGGTAAAAAGTATAAAACAAACATAGCTTAGAATTAGTTTTAATTCCCTTACAATCTCCTTATTGAAGCCAATTCATGACTTTAGCTGAAGGTACTTTTTCTAAGTATAATGAACAACTTTCTTAATCAATTCTTTGGAATCCTGGCAACCTATCCGTTGTATTCCAGATTCATTGATTTTTATGGCCAAAGAGATTTACTCAGAAAAGAAGCTCTGGAGAGGGATGTTCAGGAGGAAGTAAATTGAATGCTTTATCTGTATACTTTCTAGTCATCATTTTAACTTTATCCCTTTGGGTAGTAAATATCTATCTACTGGTAGAGAAGAATTTCTCCTGTCTTCAAGATGAGTAGGAATCAGAGTTAGAGAATTTGAGGAACCAAGAAAAAAAATCAAAGTTAAAATACAATTCATTCTACATATGAACTTCCCTTTACTATGCAGTTGTATTTTGGAAGTATCAAGGTGACCTTATTTTAACAGATGACCTAAGTCTTGCAAAACAAAACAAAACAAAACAAAACAAAACAAAACGCTTTGTCCAGCAGTTAATATGAATTTGTTCAGAGCCTTCCCCATGCATAAAATCTGTAAGTGCTTCATTTGATGCTTTTATTTCTCTTTTAGAATGCTACTGAGTTCTGATAAAGTGATCACAAGTTTGGGCAAGAGAATTTGAACCTTTTGCACAAGAGAATTTGAACCTTATGCATGGAAAAGTGAATATGCATTTATACATTTTACAATGAAAACTGTTCAAGTAGGTTAAAGTTGAACTTCAAAGAAATCAAAATGAAATACAGCATGAGATAAACAATGGTTTTTAAAATTTGTACACATATCCTACATCTAGGTTTCAAATAAATCACATTAAGTTAGTTAAATTAGTTGTTATTTCATTTATTGTCATGCTAAGCTGCTTATAAAGTATGCTATAAGTTTATCATTTGTCTTTTTATTGCTTCTTTTGGGAGAGCAGTTTCTAACCTATTGTTAAAATTTTTAGAATTCTCCAAAGAGGATGACCAGTAAAGCTAAAGATTTGGATTGTCCCTTGAGTAAAAGCAAAACAGAAAAACTCCTTGTATAGTCATTAAGTCTTGTATGATATAAAGCATTTACTTCTTTTCCTTGTTTTCACTTTTTCTCCCTGTAGCAAGCATTCTTTTAGTCAAAATCAACATGCAATGAATTCTGGTTTCCTAACACCTAGGGTGCTTTCAGATATAAAATAAATGCTTTTAGTCTGAGCCAGTTAAAGAGAAGCCAGGACATACTGTTGGGTGGGTAGGATTCCAAAGAGATGGAGAATAGGAGAACCCTGATATGAGAGAAAACAGTTCTGCAGCTTCAGGAAAGCTGGGGGGTGGGGCTGGCTAGGGCCTGTTCTAGGAGCTCAGTGGTGGCAGGCGCTATAATGGAAGTGGCTCTGCCAAGAAGCCAGGTTGCATCTCACAGCAAGTAAGAAGAGCAATGGGTTGTGAGATCTGTATGCTCGGCTTTAGCTTTTTGGTCAGAAGAAGAAATGAGGTATCACAATGGCACACATCAAGGATGTCCATGATCCTGTTTTCTTTTTGCCTTGGATTAAACTGCACTGGGCCATCCTCAAGGTCAATGGGCTCTTTTGATACCCTGTTAGTCTAACCATGTTCTGAGCCTTGAATGTGGTCAAAAGCCACTGAAGAAATAGCACCAACATTCAACAGAATCCAGTTCTACCATGGAGACATAATGTAAGCTATTTATATTGTGTGACACAGATTTTGGGTGGAAATACTTGCTAATAAATAGCAAGCAACTTTTAAGACTATAATTTATATGTTCCTTTAATCCTTTTATACTCTGCATAGGTTAGGTTAGCTCTTTGAGCAATGTTTGGAAGAGGAAATATGTGATATGGATGTTGAATTACTAGCAGTGATGGAGAATAGCAGTAACTGAAGTGATTCCCAAACAAAAGGCAATTAGGAGGACATATTTAATATCACTGTCATATCATGATAAGCAGAAAACCAATTTATCAGTCTACATTAGTATAATTTTTTAAGATATTTATTTATTTGAGAGAGAGCAAGAGAGCATGTGTGTGAGCCAAAGGGAGGTTCAGAAGGAGAGAAGTGAAAGAATCCCAGGAAGACTCTGCTGAGCACAGAGCCCAAGGCGGGTCTCGATTCCAGGACCCTGAGATCATGACCTGAGCTGAAATCAAGAGTCAGAGGCTTAACCAACGGAGCCACCCAGGTACCCCTACATTAGCATAATTATTAACAAAATTAAAATCAGCTTTAAAGCCCACTGATCTTTATAAAACCTACTGAAGAATTGGGGTCCCTGAGTGGCTCAGTTGGTTGAGCAAACTAGATTTCAACTCAGGTTTTGATCTCATGGTGGGTGGGGAGCTCTGCATTAGCGTCAGAGCCTGCTTAAGATTCTCTCTCTCCCTCACCTTATTCCCTTTCTTTCTCTCCCTTTCTAAAAACAGGAAAAAAAACAAAACCAAACAAACAAAAACTATTGAAGGATTAAAAACATATCAATACACAAAGTAGATGACTTTTTTTTTAGGAGTTTATTTATTCATCTGAGAGAAAGCATGAGAGGGAGAAGGATCAGAAGGAGAAGCAGACTCTCTGCCGAGAAGGGAGACTCCTAGGGACTCCAGGATCATGACCTGAGCTGAAGGCAGTTGCTTAACCAACTGAGCCACCCAGGTAGATGGCTTTTATATTTAGAATTATATTACTTTTCTTAATTATGGCTCTTTCTCGTGGTATTGGAAATGCATTTTATGAATTTGTATGCACTCTAGGTTAGGTCTGTGAATAACAAGTGTCATTTCTAAATATACTTTATAGACAAGTCAGTTCTCACTTTGCTTAAAAGAATCTCACGCTGGGATATATATCTTTGATCCATTAGAATAGGCATGGACACCAACTCCTTTTTAAATAATTTTATTTGTGGATCTGGCTTCTAGACTTTACCTTTTTGTCCTCGCCTCCACTTCAGACCTGCGTTGCTGACATTATATACTGGTCTATGAATTTGGATTTTATCCCCTTAAATAAGAACAATACCTCTGTTTAACTCCAGCTGAATAATTTGGGACAGCACTCAATAACCAATGGAGAAAGATTAATTTCCACCTGGCACTGCAGAGAGTTCTACTCTGTGGCAGAAAGTGTTGTTTTTGGAACAATGTTAGACACTCTCTACTATTTTACTGTGTCCTGACAGAAATTAATCGTGAAGGTCTTCTAGAGTCATTTATCAACAACAACCTTCTGAATTCACACTCTTACAAACCACGTATCCTCAGTTGAGGGAATATGTTGCCTGTGATTTTGCATCAAAATGTCAGTGGAAGGCAGATTCTGACCAGGGTAAGGTTTTCGGAGTAACTGATCTGGGTGACTTGGACTTTGGTTAGACTTCTTGAGGCCTCGTCCTGAAAGAGGCTGAAAGGGCCTTCAGCAAGGCTCTGAGTGATCCACAAGATATGTAAACACAGATGCACCAAGCAGAGGCAAGCAGCCCAGCAAAGAGCCTGGGCCAAAGTCAGAGCAATTAGCACATTGTGAAACAAAGTGCCCGGGCAGGCCTCAGAAAATAAGCAAACTGTTGTGTGCATGTGGTTTTAAAGAAAGCTTCAAAGTAGGCTTGCAATTTTATGACGGATCATGAAAATGGGAAGGATTCAATATGTTCTATTTATATCTTTTGCAAAAAAAAAAAAAAAGTAGTTATGATATGTACTACTTTTGTGTATCTATAATATAAAGGTGAAATGTCCATTTAAAACTAGTGTGCTTTTTAGTTTCTATTAAGCATAGCCTAAGTCTTAGTATTTTTACCAAAAGCGTTTGTTAGAAGGATATTTAAAAATGTGCCACACCAGTGCAGGATAGTAATAGGAGAAACTGGGGAGGGGTAATATATGACAATTGTTTTCCTGTAAACCTAAAACTGTTCTAAAAAACCCAAAGTATATTAGTTTTTAAAATATATATTTTTAAGATTTTATTCATTTATTTGAGAGAGAGTATGAGCAGGTGAGAGGAACAGAGGCAGAAGCAAGCACTCCACTGGGCAGAGAGCCTAAGGTGAGGCTTGATCCTGGGATTCTGGGATCATGACCTGAGTTGAAGGCACATGCTTAACTGACTGAGCCACTGAGGTGCTCCAATTTTTAATATATTTTTTAAAGGATATTAAAACCAGTGCCATAATTCATGATGAGATAACTCTACTGTCATAAAGTCAAGAAGTTTAGAAGTGCATTTTATGTGTTTATAATGGAAACAAATGAAAATTACGTAACCTGTAGAAATGTGTGCTTAAGAAAATGGATGAGACTAAAGTATATATGAAATATATTTTTAAAAATAAGAACCTGCCCTCTCTGGGTTTTTGTGTAGAAAAAGGCAGACAGAATTAATATGTGTGTGTGTCTGTGTGTATGTATATTTATATAAATATAAATGCACATATATATGTGTGTGTGTAAACATCTTCTCAGTGTAGTGAAGAAAGAGTTTTATAATAGTATTTTCAGCAATAGATAAACCTTTTTTTAAAAAGCCTTTAAAAATGACAAAGATATATGTATGAAAGTTGATTTTAAAAGTCCTCCTATTGAGTAATTTTAGTAAGTATTAATATATTCAAATTAGCCGTCACTGTGTGTTGGTATGGGTATGGATAATGTGCATTTTCCAAAGCCTATTCCTAGAAAGAGAGAGCGAAGAACACATTAACTGAAGTGTGATATTCTAGTGGAAACTATTAAAGGCATTTTTCAGTAGCGAGCTTTATTTCCAGCCATTTATCTTGTACCACTTCCTTTCTCTCAATGTGACTTCTGATTTTACTTTGTCTGAGAAATAACAGCAAGTTGAGTAGAAAGTCCTGAGGTTAAAAAAAAAAAAAAAAGTTTGAAGTTTTGACAAAGAAAAATATTCTTTCTAATTCTGTCAAGTGATTTCCAGGATCAGAATTTATAGGGGCCCGAAATTCCTGGCACTACGTGACATAACTGGCATTATTTGATCTTTCTAACCACAGCACCTCAAAGCTGAAACGAATCAGTCAGGTAGAATTCACATCTATTTTTTCCTTCAATGAAATTCATTGTATAGTAGCATATGTTTAAGGGAATGTGTGAGTTTTATTGCAGGTCAGAAAGGCTGCAGTTCTAATCTGTGATTCACAAAGAAAATAGCACACAAAGACCAGGGCAAGACGGCTGGGTTGGAGATTGGAAGGTTCCAGTGTGTAAACCATATTCCAGTCTGATATGTGTGCAACAATAGGGTCATAAATATGAAAACACTCCATGTGGACAGGAGACAGTCTCTGTTTTAGGGCTCTTAATGCTTTATTTAAAAGTTGTTGGTCAGGTTCTTGCAAGGCTAGAATGATTCTGAGTGTGGTGCTTTGTGAAGTGCATAAACCATTTGTGAACTCAAGGGGAATATTAAATATATTTCCCTTGCCAAGAAGCTAATCAGTCAACCACAGATCCTTATTCATTGTGATTTATTGAACACCTGCCATATTAGAAGAGCCATAACAAGCCAGGTGGTGAACTGAAATGGCAACACTGCCCTCAAGGTGCTTATAATCAGAAGAAAATAAAGAAGATGGCAACTGAAACTTAACAAGGGCCTCCCAGTTTACACTATTTCACATACAAAGGGTGGCTGGAGCACGATCATTACATACAAGACCATCATTATCAACAAGCAGATATATATAATGATCAGTTATTGGTATGTGTGTGCATGTGAGTGAGTGGGTTCACGTGCAGAAGGGGACATTTGTCCTTAGTCTGGAGTAGCTTTAGGGAAGACTTGAAGTTGCAACAGATTTCTGAAGAAATAGTAAGAAACAAAAAAGAGGCTTTGTAGTTATGGGACAGAATTCTGAGTGATGTGACTATTTGGAAAATAAATACCATGTCAAATTGTAGTAATCAAGTAATCAAGTAATTATCTGTTAGCTTCCCAATTCAAAGTATTAACTTGATTTTGAAACTAATTGGGAACAGTTAGTTAAAAGGTTTCGAGCATGGAGTGATATATATAAGAATTCACTTAAAGAAGACTCTTCTGTCTTCTATTTATGACAAATGACTAAGACACTAGAGGCAGTTTGGTCTCATGGTTTGAAGGTATGATCCTTCTAATTATATTGAAAGGTTCTGGACAGATCAGAAGAGATAGGGTTAGCTTTAAGTAATTACACCCACTCTGTGTGTGCCTGTTAACTCATTAAGACAATTAGATTTATAACAAAAGATGGTTATGAAGATTGATGAAATAATATAAAAACATATGGCGTGTGGTAGACACTCAAATGGCTTAGTTTAATCTGAATCTAAAATGCATGTCTTATTATAACAATTATAATAACAGTTTCATATATGGCCTCAAAAAGAAAGTTACTTTTTTTGTAAATAGATATTTGGTTTTATAGTAAGGTTATCCAGAGAAAATTTACATTTAGCAGAAACTATATAGGACCATCTCACAGTCACAAGAGAAAAAAAAAAAAAGGTATACCTTATAATAGCATTCCATTTTTTGCCAATTTAGGATGAATCTATAGTAAATCTGTTTTTAAAGTGATCTTACTTCTGAGAAAATCTAGAGGGCTGTGACAATCATTTTGCACAAAGTATTCAGTGTTTCTTTTCAACCAGTCAAATGGCTATTTTAATGTAATTTCATTCATGTAATTTCATAATATAATGTAGTCTGATTTATCATTCCTTATCAAATAAAATCTCAAGAAAGTAGCAATCCTTTTCTAAAGTTGGGTATATAAAACAAAACAGAACCTGATGAGATTTTTTAAAAAACCTGAATTGAATGGTTCTAATGTGGAACTTGGTTTTAACTCACTTTAATTTTAATAGTTCTTTAAACTTAAGGATTTCAGTCTTTTGAATATGTATTTATGTTTGTGACATGTAAATAAACAAGGGAAGGTTTTCATTCTCTCAGAGTATGAACTTTTTTTTAAAAATTTGTTTTCAGCGTAACAGTATTCATTGTTTTTGCACCACACCCAGTGCTCCATGTAATCCGTGCCCTCTCTAATACACACACAAAACAGATAATCATATAAAAAAATGGGCAGAAGATATGAACAGACACTTCTCCAATGAAGACATACAAATGGCTATCAGACACATGAAAAAATGTTCATGTTTAGTTTGAATCTCCCACCAGGGAGATTCAAATTAAAACCACATTGAGATACCACCTTACACCAGTTAGAATGGCCAAAATTAGCAAGACAGGAAACAATATGTGTTGGAGAGGATGTGGAGAAAGGGGAACCCTCTTACACTGTTGGTGGGAAAGCAAGTTGGTGCAGCCACTTTGGAGAACAGAGTATCAACTTTTAAGTTAGTCTGTTTTTGCAGTTCATCTTCTCTCCTTACTAATTCTGGGGCTCTGGCAGGGTCAACCTCCCCTCCAGAACGGCTCCATTAAATGAGGTGGAAAGCAGCCTCCGCAGAACACACACTCATCAAACAGCTCACCCTTTTCTCTCCTTTCTCTGTTCTTACTTACAACCTCAGTCCAAGTACAGACTCAAGCCTAAAAGAACAAACAATACTGAAAACAATCATTTGTATTTACCCAGAACTCTGTAGTTTATAAATGCTTTCAAGCTTGTTATGTTACTTGCTATGGAAAGAGCAACTATTACTGTCACAGTTAATACCAAAGATTATTTTGAAACTTAAGTGGTTCAGAAAATATCACAGATCACAAAATTAATAAATGTTACGACCATATTGAAACCCAGATGTCCCTACACTGAGGACAGGGTTCTCTCCTATTCTATACTGCTGTTGGCAACTGGGTGAGCTTTGAGAGAGAAAGAGAAGTAGACAAATGAAGGGCAAATTCATGCTAGCAAGTAAGGGTAGAGTGATAGGATAAGCTGATGCTAATTTTATGTGTCAAGATAGATGACAATTTTTCAACACAAGTTGTTTTAAAAATGCAGGTACTGAAATAGAATTAGGAATAAAACCATATATATGCAAATATACATCAGGAGCTTGAAAGATACTGAAATTAATTTCTAAGTTCTTTTATAAGAGCTAGAATACTTGTATCAATTAATGGCCAGGTCCTAATGCTTTGTGTTTAGGGCATATTTTCTAACTGTACTTGGTTATTCATTGAATTAGTAATAAAGTCACATTTTTTCAGTTGTAAAGATGTAAGATGGACACAACAAAAAGTTTCTCTTCTGGGTTTGTCATCCGAAGCACACAGTTACCCTTCTGTATCAGCCAGGGTTCAACAAGAGAGGCAAACCAATAGGACATAGGAGATAGACAGAAAGAAAATAGATAATCTCTATCTCAAACCTCTCACATATATATCCTATGTATGTATACATACATAGGATACATACATAGGATATATATGTGGATATATATGGATATATATATAGGATATAGGATATGGATATATATGGATATATATATATGGATATATATATATATATATATATATATATATATATATATATGGATCCTATATGGATATATAGGATATATATGTGTGCATAAAAAGATTTATCACAAGACATTTGCTATTCTGATTGTGGAGCCTGACTAAGCAAGCCCAAAATTTGTAGAGCAGCCAGTCAGGAAGAGAAGATCATGAGGAGGTTGAAACTCCGCAGACACAAGCAGAAGGTCTTCTCCACTGATGGAGTTTCTTTTTTCTCTCAGAGAAATCTCAGCCTTGCTTATAGATTCAGTCTAGTCACAAAGATTACCCAATATAATCTAATTCAATGTTAACTGATTAGGAGCTTTCCTGAAATAAGTTTCTCTCATATTTTGCAATGTTCTTTTAGTATCATGTTTGGCTATAGTATATTACTAATTTTTGCAGCAATATTCCTTGGTGAGATTGTAATTTTGTTTTACCTTTTTGCTCTCTTTCAGATTTTGTTATTTGTGTAATTTCTGTTTAACTTAATATAACTAGATGTGTCTTTTCTTTTATGTTTTATGAAAGTGTATATATCATCATTGGATTTTCTATGCCATAATTGTTCAGTAGAGTTTGACTGTCTTGGGTCTTTTTTCAGGGAGTGGAGAAGGTAGATGTTTGGCAAGTTTTCTATTTCTTTCAATGATTAAATCAGCCCACTCACAGGTTCTTTCCCTTTTGGAACAAATTTAGATAAATGATACATCCCTTTAAATGCATCTGTTTCATTCAAATATGGTTAAAAGCATGTTTCAAGATATACTTACTATCTCTGATGATTTGGAGAAATTTCTCTAGATTCTGTATTCCTCAGTTTCTTCATCTATAAAATAGAATCATATACTACCTTAGAAGATTACTCTCAGAATTAAGTGAGGTAATTAATATTGTTTGTGTTTTGTTTGGTCCTTGTCAATTTCAGAGTATTTTGGGGATGAAGAGGGAAATTTTGGCCTTTCTTCTCTATTTTCAAACCAGAAGTCTTCATCTGAGTTAAATTTTCTTTTAATAGAATTTTGGCAATATATTTGAAGATTTTTTAAATCTAAATTCAAGTTAGTTAATATATAGTGTAGTATTGGTTTCAGGAGTAGAATTTAGTGATTTATCACTCGCCTATAACACCCAGTGCTCATCCCAACAAGTGCCCTCCTTAATACCCGTCACCCATTTGTCCTTTCCCCCCACCCACCTCCTCTCCAGCAACCATCAGTTTCTTCTCTACAGTTAGGAATCTCTTATGGTTTCCCTCCCTCTCTGTTTTTTTTTTTTTTTTTTTTTTTTTTTTAGATTTTATTTATTTATTTGACAGACAAAGATCACAAGCAGGCAGAGAGGCAGGCAGAGAGAGAGGAGGAAGCAGGCTCCCCGCTGAGCAGAGAACCCGATGCGGGACTCGATCCCAGGACCCTGAGATCATGACCTGAGCCGAAGGCAGCGGCTTAACCCACTGAGCCACCAGGCGCCCATCTCTCTCTGTTTTTATCTTATTTTATTTTTCCTTCCCTTCCCCTATGTTCATCTGTTTTGTGTCTTAAATTCTACATATGAGTGAAATCATAGGATATTTGTCTTTCTCTGACTGACTTATTTCCCTTAGCATAATTACTTTCTAGTTCCATCCACATTGTTGCATTTGGCAAGATTTCATTCTTTTAGATTGTATATTTATGTATGCATGTGTGTATGTATGTGTGTACACACACATACACACCCATATATATATACATATATATTTATACATATATATGTAGGTATATATATATATATATCACATCTTCTTTATCCATTCATCAGTTAATGGACATTTGGATTCTTTTTAGAATTTGAATTTGTCT
The DNA here is from genome assembly GCF_030435805.1 of Mustela lutreola. NCBI lineage: Eukaryota > Metazoa > Chordata > Mammalia > Carnivora > Mustelidae > Mustela > Mustela lutreola. The sequence goes on from NC_081293.1 coordinate 146,909,743, forward strand.
ATTGTTGATAGCACAGCTCTAAACATGGGGTGCATGTGCTGCTTCAAATCAGCATTTTTGTGTCCTTTGGATAAATACCTAGTAGTACAATTCCTGGGTCATAGGGTAGCTCTACTTTTAACTTTTTGAGGAACCTCCATACTGTTTTCCAGAGTGGCTGCACCAGTTTGCATTCCTGCCAACAATGCAAAAGTGCTTTTCCTTTTTCCACATCCTCACCAACACCTGTTGTTTCCTGAGTTGTTAATTTTAGCCATTCTGACAAGTATGAGGTGGTATCTCACTGTGGTTTTGATTTGCATTTCCCCAATGATGACTGTTTGAGCATCTTTTCATGTGTCTGTTAACCATCTGTAGGTCTTCTTTGGGAAAATGTCTATTCATGTCTTCTACCCATTTCTTATATTCATTTTTGCTTTTATTTGCCTGGTCTTCAGAGTTGTGTATAGTAAGAGGCTGCTGCAGCTGAGGTGAAAGAGTTTGCTGCCTATGTTCTTCTCTAGGATTTTGATGGTTTCCTGTCTTATATTTAGGTCTTTCATCTGTTTTGAAATTATTTTTGTGTACGGTGTGAGAAAGTGGTCCAGTTTCATTGTTCTGCATGTCACTGTACTGTTTTCCCAACACCACTTGTTATAGAGACTTTTTTCCCCATTGGATATTCTTTCCTGCTTTGTCAAAGATTAGTTGACCGTATGGTTGTGGGTCCATTTCTGGATTCCCTATTCTGTTCCGTTGATCCATGTGCCTGTTTTTGTGCTAGTACCATGCTGTCTTGATGATTTCAACTTTGTAATACAAATTGAAACCCAGAATTGTGATGCCACCTGCTTTGGTTTTCTTTTTCAACACTATTTTGGCTATTCGGGCCCTTTTCTTGTTCCATACAAATTTTGGAATTGTTTGTTCTAGATGCTGGTGTTATTTTGATAGGGATTGCTTTGAATGTGTCGATTGCTTTAGGTATTATAGACAGTTTAACGATATTTGTTCTTCCAATTCATGAGCATGGAATAGTTTTCCATTTCTTTATGCCTTGTTCAATTACTTTCATGAGTATTCTGTAGTTTTTTCAATATATGAGATCTAAACATACTGACTTTTTAAAAATAAATAAGTAATAAACATGCTGATTTTGATTTTGTCTTTAAAATGGCCCCAGTATGGACTCCTATTAAATACTTTATGATCATAAGTCCTTTTTCTCCTGCCCTCACTCATTTTGCTCCAGCCACACTGGCTTCCTTCCTATTCCTCTCTTGGGATAAGCTAATTTTAGACTCAGATCTTCTTTTGTATTTGTGTTCTCTACAGCTAGAATGCCTTTCCTCATGTCCACATGACTTGCTTCTTGCCTTCTTCAAGCCTCTGGCCATATATCACCCTCCCAGTGACCCTCTATTTAAAGAGCAACATTGCTCTCCCCAACCTCTATTACCACCTGCTTATTCTCCCTAGTTGCCATATTTTTCTTTATAGCTAAAATACTTTCTAAAATACTCCATCACCTTTTTTTTTTTTGTCTATCACTTATTTTCCACCATTAAAATAAAACAAAAACCTCATGGGAGAAGGGCATTTTCCCCTATTTTATTTGCTCCTATATCCTTGATTTCTATTACAGTTCCTGGCATATGATAGAGGCTCCATAAAATGTTTGTCGACTGCATGAAAGTAATGTCTGTCCACTGAGTCAGTATCTAGTAATCACCACTATGGTCAGCAATGCAGATCAACTTTTAAATTATTATCATAATTTTGATTGAATACAGTAAGCTTTTCAAAAACAGGAAATATTTATTTGCATTACTTCGGTTGGAACTCTTTAATCTGTGATTAAAAGACTGACCTAGCCAAAAGTGGGCTATGTCAGTAATCTATGTGTAAAGATATGCACATTGTTTAAGTCAGAATTCATATTATTTGAGACAGGGATCTGCCTCTAGCTCTGCTTCCATTTTGTTGGTGTCAGTCAGGCTGAACAGTAGCTCTTAAGCCTGTATACTTTCAGGTTTTAAGTCTTTTTCTTGTCTTGACTTGTCTTTTGTGTGTGTGTGTGTGCCGAAAAGCCGGGATCAAATCAGATTTTAAGTCTTGAGAGAAGGATCATGTCCATTTCTCCAGTAGCTTCAGCCTCACCCAATCAGCAGTGTCCTGGGACTGAGACTAGTAAGCTTCTGATTATTCCATTCACCAACTGGTTTCTGTAGCCATATCCAGGAGTCTTCTGTTTGTGTAAGGACCCACTAAGCTCATGCCCTACCCTTGAAGTCAGAAAGTAGTTGCCACATAGTTTGTGAGTAGAGAAGGAAGTGGTTAAAGACCAAAGAAATAGATCCTAAATATATATAAAGTACCTAGGTGTTCCATAAATACTGGTTGATCATGTTTCTCATAATCATTTTCTTTCCTTAATAATTACAACTTTTCAAATGCTTCATTTTTACCTAAGTACTGGAGACATATATGTAGAAAGTGATTTTTACCCTTTGAAATTACATTTTTAAATTTAATTTCATTTTTCTTTAGGCTCTTCAGATAATTGTCCTTCCCCTGCTCCTTTTATAGGAGAAAGTGAGCTTCAGTCAAGGGATACTGTTGTGGCAAATCCATAGAGTTCTCTGGGACAGTTGAAAAACTGAAGATGTATTCTAGGTGGGCATCTTGCCTGTTTTTGTCCCTCCCTGGAGATATTTGCTACCTATGTTTTAAGCATAATCAAAATTAAAGTTAGGCTTCCCAAGATGTTCATCTACCAGAAGCACTAAAACATTACTAAAGTCCTTAAACCATATCAGAAATCTAAAATGATTTTTAAAACAGTGGGTAGGGATCTTAGAGGCCACTTAATAGTATGGTGGTGGTATATAACATTTCTCCATTTGGCTGCAGTACACAGAAGTTGTGGTAACATTTTTGCTGATTTTATATGGTTAACCAACATGTGGGTCAATAAGTGGATTTTTGTAATTTTCTTACACATTTGCATAATAATAAAACAATGTATATTTTTTTGAAGTATTGTGTGTTGTTAAAGGAAAACTTTAAAATGTAGCTCAGAGTTGGAAGTGAAACTTCAGGCTAATGGAAAGATTTGAGTGTAATGATCAGCTACTGTAAATGATGTGTAATAAATTACCCCAACCATAGTGGCTAGCAGCAATAAGCATTTTTTCCTATATTTGTTGGTCTGCTGGTTGATGTTCGATGAGTGTACAAGGGACTTCATCTGGGTGTGGCTCTAAGGTGAGGATTTAGGTCTGTGCAGTATGTACCCATTCTGGGACCCCACTGAAGGGCCATTGATTAATAGAACTATGATAAATGCTGCACAGGAGAGCAAGTGCATGATGTGTCCTTGAGTCTTAGTCTGGAAATTTGAGTTATTTTCTTCCGCATCTAATTTACTGAAGCAAGTCGCATAATCAACCCAATGACTATGGTATGAGGAAATATCCTTTACCTTTCATGGAGGAAATGGAGAGTCTCAGGGCTAAGGATGTGGATGTATAATTCTGACTTAGGGGTTGGTGAAGAATTGGAAGCAAAGATTCAATCATCTATGTTGAGTAACAAAGTATATATGCCAAACTATTTCTCAAGTGAGGTTAGGAGCTACAGGGTGATTTTTTTTGCTGAGCTGGGGTTAGAGATTAGGTCCCATATTTGTTCTCTTTCTTCTGATGTGTGTGTGTGTGTGTGTATGTGTGTATGTGTGTGTGTGTGTCTGTAAATGTGTTTTATACACACATAACGACTGGCAAGTCCTAAGATCTGCAGGGTAAGTGGGCAAGCTGGAGAGCCAGGAGAATTGATGTAGCTCTAATCTGAAGGCTGGCAGGCATGATACCCAGGAGGAACAGAAATTTTAGATAAAGTCTGAAGGAAGAAAAAAAGTTGGTGTCCCAGTTTGAAGGACATCAGGCAGGAAGAATTATTTCTTACACAGAGAGGGTCAGCTTTTTTATTCTATTGAGGCCTTGGTTGGATGAATGTCACTCATAGAAGGGAGGACAATCTGCATCACTCAGTCTACCAATTTAAATATTAATCTCATCCAAAAACTTTTTCTCAGAAACACCCAAAATAATGTTGGACCAAATATGTGGGCACTCTGTGACCCAGTCAAACTAACATATTAAAATTAACTATCACGAGCCCTGGTTTTGTTTGTTTTTGTCCTGACTTTTTATGACAAGAAAAAAAGAAGCTGAGTGAATGCTCCTTTTCTATCTTTTTCTTATTGAATTCCCAACCTCTTTTCTAAATAAATAGTGAGGCAGCCAAACTTTGAAGACTATAGGTTTAAAGGGATGCCAAATTATTAGCTTGTCTTGGTTGCCCATGGATCTTGGTCTGGCCCTGTTCCTAAGGTTTGTGCATGTGGCCCTTGGAAACTCAAGAGAGTAAAAGTTCCCTTTCCTTCAAGAGAGAACCACACTCTGGGAATCTGAAGTCTTTGTTCACATGACCTCATTGTGGAACTCAGCATTAAAACAGTGGGTAAGAATCTCTGAGGCTACTTAATGGTATGGTGGTACATGAAGTTTCTCCATTTGGCTGTGGTATGTAGAATTTGTGGTGACATTTTTGCTGATTTTATATGGTAAACCAACATGTGAGTCAATAAGTGGATTTTTATAATTCGTTTATCCATTTGCATAATAATAGGAGTGTCTGAAGGACAGGTTGAAGAAACCACATCCTGCCTTTGGAAAAACAAAGTATCTGAGGTAGATTGTTGCCAGTTGAAATATCATCTTTAGAGTATAGTGGAATAGTTTGGAACCTGAATGTATAAAAAGTCAAAAAAAGGTTTCAGTATTTGTCCAAAGGAAAATGATCTAAATTTTGTGAACTCTTAAGACTGCACAGTCAGTTTTTATGATTGCCTTTAAGGAGAGGAGTAATGTATGGGATTCTATTGCAAGATTCAAAAGAAAGTGCCTGAAGAACGTACTGTTTGGCATGGTAAAAGAGTAAAGGGTGAGTATATAAAAATGAGATGAAAAGGCAACCTCTGGCTTTATCATTGAGGGCCTTGTTTGTGAAATTAGGGAATGTGAACTGCCTTTTATGGGTGTTCCAGACCCATCAAGATGTTTAAGCAAGTGAGTGACAGAACTGTTGTTTCTGGACAGTTTGCCCTGGTGTTAGTAAGATCTGATCAGAATTTTTTAAAGATCTAAAGATTGAAAAGATTCTGGGGGCACCCTTTATGTAATTTAAACTAATACATAAAGCATATCCTGAAATTAAAATAATGCCTAAAGCTTAAATATCATAATTATAACTTTTTTCCAGAGATTCTACTTTCAAAAAAATCTGGTTACATTCACTGAACATAAGCTTTTCTCATATTTTATATTGTGTTTGCTTTACTGACAACCTAAGAATATGATTTTATCACCCACTGGGTGATCTGGCATTCCATGAGAATTTCAATAAAGGCAGTAGCAATGGGGATGGACAACATGGATAGCAGAAAACTTTAGAAGACAGACTGGAAAGAATTTGGTAGTCGACTGGTAGAGGAGAAAGTCGGGGATTTGGATGTTTCCAGCTTACAACCATGAGTAGATTAAAATAAAAGTGCATAGAAAAAAAGCAATGATAGGGACGCCTGGGTGGCTCAGTTAGTTAAGCAGCTGCCTTCGGCTCAGGTCATGATCCCAGCGTCCTGAGATCGAGTCCCACATGGAGCTCCTTGCTCCGCAGGGAGCCTGCTTCTCCCTCTGTCTGCCTGTGCTCGCTCTCACTCACTCTCTCTCTGACTAATAAATAAATAAAATCTTTAAAAAAAAAAAAGAAAAGAAAAAAAGCAATGATAATTGGAATGGTAATAGAAACATATGGTCAATCTAAAATGTAGATTAATTCTTACTGTATCACATCAAATTGGTTTGAAAGTAAGTTTCCTGGTCGTAGGAGAATTTTTTTTCTAAATTTATATAGACTAAAGTTGTATTCTTGAAAGAGGTGATTTAAATAACTTCTAGAACCAAACAGATATTTAGAATAAAAATTTTACCTTGATATTATCTAGGAGACTTCTTGATAACAGACATTGTCTACTTATTTGGAGAAAGGCTGCTATTCATTACTAAATTGCAAGCTTCATAATTTTAGCTAATCATATATTGTTGATCATGCCTGTGAATGCCTTGAATTTCTTCAGCCCATGCCAATGATGAATGTGGGTAGGGGATTTGAAAAAAATAATAAAGAAACAAATAGTTTCAGGGTCCTACTTAAGAACTCATTGCTGCTCTAGAATTCTGAAATCCCCTTCATTTACTCAACAAATGTTCCTTTGACACAAGCAAGCCTACAAAATCTGTATGTAGTCCTATTCTCTGCGATGTTATGTGAAAGCATGTAATCCATTCTTTATGTACTCATGTGCCTTTGACCTGAAATTGTATTGGAAAAACGTAGAATTAAATGAAAATACTGGTGAAGTAAATTTCTTTTACCTTATTGCTAAACATGGTACCCTTTGGAATGTTGTCAGTGACTAGTAACAGAAGTGAAAGAAGATATTCAGACTAATTCAAGATATGAATTCTCACAAAGGAATATGGCCTTTTCCATCCTTTTTCTCATCCGTTTTCCCCCTCCTCTTTTTCCTCTTGGGTATCAAATGCAAAAATAAAAAAGGCAAATGAAGTTTACTTCTCAGGTTCTTATACTTGGTTCTGGCTGTGTCCTGAAATTAGTCCTTTCTCCCCCCCACCCCCTGGGAAAACATCAGCATGAAGATGGTGACCCTGTGCACTTGTTTTAGATGAGGGTAAACAGAAAACGATATTACTTGCCTGAATGGAGTAGACTATCCCATGGAGGAGAATAATAGCTGTCTTCTAGTTTCTGTTTTTCTAAAAAGACCAGTGAGAACTTGAAAGGAGAAAGACCTGGAGAGGGGGTGAAAGATGATTACCTTAAGGATTAGAGCTGTTACCCTGGTGAAGTCTGCAAATACTGTTTCTAAGTGATGGGTTCAATGTCTCTCAAGTAAAATGAATTTCAACTAAGGGATTAGCAGTAAATCTTTACAGGAAAATATCTCTCAGTTAGTTATCCATTATGATAGCGTGATTTCAGTAAAAATGGATATTGTTTCACTCATTAACCAGGCTGTCATATAAATATTATTTTAAAAGATCAGAAGAAATATACTATTTTCTGGAAGAGTTCAAATTGCCGAAATTTTATCTCAAGTTTGACTATTTTAAAATAAATTCAACAATAATGACTTCTTTCAAAATGAAACATGGCATTGATCTGCCCTTCTTAGTGACTTTACAAATTGAAATACTTCAAGTATTTTATGAAAAGTATAGTAGATACAGGTTTCATAGATGCCTTTTAATTTGCTATATACTCTTGTTGGCATTTTTTATTTTTAAGAAGTAATCAAAAACACATTGTAAGCTCAAGGAACAGCATATATGCTTAAGGTTAACACGGTAATGGCTCTGACCTTTAACCCTGATGCAACTGTTCTATGCTAACAGCTCTTTGTGAAAGGACACCAAATACTGAAGAAATTGGAAAGGTTAACAAAGTTAGCGGACAAAATAAACTTGATACTGAGAATGAACTTTCACATGTAGCAAAAAAATAAACACTATTCTCTTAAGCTGATCATCAAAGGATGTTTAAGATGCCTATATAGGCTTCTTAGTGCTAAGTTCATACTCTCTTTTGAGAATTGTTTATACAGAGGGTTACCAAATTCATAGTGAGTCAATTATTGTAAATTCATAAGAAATAATATGTAAGGATCATTTTAAAACAATTGAAGTCCCAGCACCACTGGGGTGGCAATCATACTTAGGAACTTGCTATTTTTTTCAAGTCATTTTCATGACATCCAAGTATAAGAGGCATTCCTAACTTCCTTATGTGCACTCGAGTGAATTATTCCCCAATGTAATTTATAGAATTTGGGTCCAAAATATAACCTGAATTCTTGGCTGCAACAAGGTAATATAAAGCCTGACTTCTGTAACTGACACATTGTAGAAGTTCACAGCTCAGGCTGACTCTACAATGGGAATTACATATCAGATTACTTTTGTAGAAATGGAAAAGAGCAAAGTTACTGCAAAGCTGTGTATGATCACGAAGAATATGGTGTGGAAAGGTCATTTAAAGAACACTAAAAAGGTAGGTGTGTTTTTTACAGGTTACTGCTCATCTTCTAAACCGTTTTATTAGCATTTCCTAAAAGCTACATAACATCCTAAAGAAGTAAGGATGGTCTCTCTCTCTTGGGCAAGAGAGAAAATACCCCTTAAAGGAGATATCCCAGACTCAAACTCACCAAAGCACTCTAAATGTTATTTTTAGTGATGAGAAATACAGGTTAGGACCTTTTTTATTTCTCATTGTATCAAGAAAATAATGTTTACATGAAAAGAAAAGCAAATGACAGACGAGAATGGTCATATCTGGTTTTGCATTTAAAAGTCCAATCCTTAATGGCTTAAAAAAAATAAAACTTCAGGTGGTCTTATTTTTTAACTTAACAAAGTTCCACTTGTTATATAAGTCATCTTACTAATTTATTGTTGGGCTTTGAAAAAGCTTCCCCATTTTGCCGGTCTTCCAAAGTATTGGTTGATGTGGCTAGCAGTCTTTCAGAAAACAGCAGGATTAACAGGGTATTTGCACACCTGCAAAGCTCATTTAATGACTAAAATTGCAAATGCTGTACAAGTAAAACAAAAAAAAATGTATTTTTTAAGTTATTTAGTGACCACAGCTATATAATACTATTCCGACAACCAAGAATGTATGTCTATATATTATGCATTTCAAAACGTAGTTTTGATTGATTATTTTTCCATGTCGAATATTTTGATTTGCTGGAAAAGATGATTAAAAAAAAAAAAAAAACCTGAACAGAAAAAGACAACTTTATAAGAAAATGAACAGCAAAAGCAAGAAAGTTATCTTGAGAATCTTAAAGTCAGCAGATTAGAGAAAGAACATGTACATCAAGATGGGGAGCATGGTTGCTTTTTGCTCTAAGGACTTGTATTTAGATGCCTTGCCATGCATATCTAAGCTAACCATATAAACTTCCCTGGGAAGTGCTCTCTGGATGATTCACCCATCTTTCAGACATGTAATTTTTAGACTTTTCTTTATTGATCATTTGATTGTTTTTGATCAATAGATTTCCATTTTGATGATTGCTAGGTTTCTTGAAAATTCTCTCATTTCTCATAAGATCATTTAAACTGAGGGCTACGTTGTCACCTGAGCTTGGCTTTCCAAGGAGGTAATTTCTGGAGGCCTAATTGAGGTAGGGAAGGGTTAGGTATTAAGGACTGAAATTGCAGCCAGAGCATTTGATACCATGTAGGAATTCTATGTACTCCCCACTTCTGAGGCCCATGGCACACATATGTACTGAACTAAAGATCTTAAGTGCAACCTAAAATCTTCCTTAACTCTCAGCTCCAGGCGGCCACCATTAATCTCTTAAATTGGCTCAAACAGTGAAATCTATTTGCCATCCTGCATGAGATTCATATTCTAAGCTTTAATATTTACTCTTCCTCTCTTTCATGGAGATGATAACATCACTTTCTTTCTGCTACCTTGGTGTGAGAACTAGTCCTAGAGAAGGGTTATATGAAGACATAGTGCAACGTTTCCTTCTAAAACTGTAGGACTACCCATGATAAACCCATTTAGATTGAAAGAGACTTAATCAAAATTTCTCTAACAGATTATCATCTATTTACTTCTAAATCATTATTATTCATTCTGTGTTCACTGTAGCAAAAAATGAGTTAATCTGAAATGGAGTTCTTTAAGACATTAGGTTTTGTTTGTGAAAATGATTAGTTTATACTACTGATATAATTTTACTATGAGTGTAGGAATAAGAAGTAGATGAGATTTCATATAAATAGAAGAGTTTGATGCTATTGACTTAAGGAGAAAAATGATCCTCAGAGGGCTCACAATCACAGCTTGCTAGAATCAGCATCTAATGAATTAATGTCCTGCTTACATTTTTCAAACTGTAAACACTTTGCTACTTAAATTTTCAGCAATATTTGAGAATCAGTTTGCAACTCGGAAACTTTGGGCTTTGCAAATTTTGAATATAAGTGAACGGGTACTAAGTTATACATGAGGCTGGAAATACATGGAGATTCTTGTGTGGGTATGAAAGCACATCTGCAAATTGTAGTTAGATTCCGCCTCAGTCTGTGTTTTCCCCAGTGTGACTCACTCAGTCATCACCCGGTTTGCGTTATTACTGACTCCTAACTATGTGAAACACTCAAACAGTTGGGATTCCTTTTGGAACACATACAAACAACCCAAATCTTCCAATTCAGATTATGTGGTTGTTCCCAAGACTGTTTTGAAGACAGGGAGGAAAAACCTGAAGGCTGTCTGTGGTTATGGGGTGTGGTATTGTGGGGTTGGTGGTACAGTTCTAGGGTGTTAGTTAATACAGGAAGGTACTCAAGTTACATCCAGTAGAATGTACCAAACTTGGAAAATCTCTCTTCTACTTCTCTCTCTCTTTCTCTCTCTCTCTCTCTCTCTCTCTCTCTCCCTCTGTTCCTCCCTCCCTCCCTAAACCCTCCCCTCCACCTCACCTCACCCCACCCTTTCTCTCTCTTTCCATAGCAATTGGTAACTAACCTTCCTGACAGTGTAACCTGAGGCAGATTACTTGGGTCAAGTTTCTCAGCAGTTCTTTTGTCCTTACAATTAAACCCACATCAAGTCTAAGTAAAAGCTCATTCTGACGATCAATATTTATTGTATTTAGTTCTGTATAAGCTGCAGTGCCTGCTCATTTCTTCTTACCAAAACTCTTGAACTCCTTAAATCCAGTCACCACAAAATTGCTGTGGATGGAAGCCTTTCATTATGCTCCCTTTGTTTTCTAATTTTTTGGATTTTGAAAATTTGAAAATAATTCCAAGTCACCACTTTAAAGTGTACAGTTCAGTGGTTTTTAAGGTATTTACAGAGTTGTCCAGCCATCACCACTATCTAACTCCAGTACAGGTTCATCACCCCAGAAAGAAGTCCTGTGACCATTAGCAGTTTCTCCCCATTCTCCCCTCTTCCTAGCCTCTGGCAACCATTAATCTACTTTCTGTCCCTATGGATTTGCCTAGACTGAATACTTCATACAAATGGAATCATAAAATAGGTGGCCTTTTGTGATCGGCTTCTTTCACTAGGCATAATATTTTCAGCCTTCATCCATGGCCAACTAATATTCCATTGTATGGATATAATACATTTTATTTATCCATTTGTCATTTGCTGGACATTTCATGGGGAAATATTTTTCCTTTTCTCTATTTCTCTGCTAATTTTTCTCTTTTTTGTTTCATGTTATTTGTTTTTGTTCTCCTTATGATATTTGTTATAAGTTATTTAATTTCACACATTGAAAATCCTTCTAGTAACTTCTAAAGTTTCTCAAAGTTCAATGTGTACATAAAACATAGAGGGCTCCTTTTACTTTTTTTGGGAAATTTTGTTTATTTACTTTAAAGAGGAAGAATGAAAGCAGGAGTAGGAGCAGAGGGAGAGGGAGAGAGAGAATCTCAAGCAGATTCCACACTGAGCATGGAGCCTGACAAGGGGCTTGATCTCATGATCATAACCTGAGATCATAACCTGAGCTGAAATCAAGAGTCCCACACTTAACTGACTGAGCCACCCAGGTGCCCTAGGGCTTCTTAAAAAATACTCTGATTCAGTAGTTCAAGGAGTAAGCCGATGATTCTGCATTTAACAAGTTCCCATGTGATACTGATGCTGATCTGTAAAAAACACTTGATTCTGACTGTATGTTCCACCGAAAGAGAATATTCTAAATAGACTAGTTCATACCAGGCACCTTTGTAGATGCTTTCACAAATTTTATATTTATCTAAATATTTCATTAACAGCTATTTAATACATGCCCAACTGCCTTCACATAGTATTTAAACAGGGTGTAGTTTTAAACAGAGCTTGGCAACTTAAGACCTGTGATTTTTGCCTGCCACCTGTTTTTTAAAATAAAATTTTATTAGAACCTAGCCATACGCATTCATTTGTATGTTGTCTATGGCTGCTTTAGATGACAACAACAGAGCTGAATAACTTTTTTATGGAAACCATAAGGCTTGCTAATTGTGACGAAGACCCCATGGTTTACAAAGCCTGACATAACTACTATCTAGCCCTTTACAGAGAAAAATTGCCAATCCCTGCTTTAAAGACTTCCTATGTTATGAAACAATTTGAATCAATTTACTAAGCACAAATCTATGTGTAGACTAAAGAACTTAGGGTATAGAACAGCAATAATCACTAAGAACATTTAATCAAGATAAGATTGATGTTCAACAAGAACATCCATGCATGGACCACTTTTTAATGAGGGCACAACCAAAGAATAAAAATACAGTCAATATTTTCAACTACTTGAACGTTGTGTTTAACTCAACAATCTGTTAATTCTAGGTATGCACCCAAGCAACTGAGTACGGCTGGAAAAAAAAAAAAAAAGCAATTGTCACACAACAATTTTATGATCACTAAACTCAACTAGATCCTTAATGAATCATGGGAATTAATTCTCTAATTCATTTGTATTTCTACACTCCTGGATGACTGTCCATGCCTTTTCATCAAACTCTCAGCACCTCATATTCCATTCTCAGTCTTAAGTGAGGACTGCTTATTGTCTACTAAAAAAATAAAATCTATCAGAAGAGAACTTGTTTTGTTCTTGTCATATGTTCTCTCTTACCTCACCTTAGCCTCCAAACACTGGTTTTGTTTTTGTTACACTGGATGAATTATTTGTCCTTTTCACAAAGACCAGTCTCTTCACTTGTGCACACCACATCCTTACCTTTATCGCCTACTTCACATCATGGCAGCACTTTTTTCTTGCTCCTGCATTGTCAAGTTTGGCCACTGTACCTGATTTCCCCCCTCATTACTTAAACATGTTCTTATTTCTTTCATCTTTAAATAAAAGACTAAATTTTCTTGACTCCATTTGCCTCTTCATAAGCATCCATTTCTTCCTTCCCTTGACAACAAATGTCTTTGAAAGAGATGTCTATACTCAGTCTCCAGATTTCTCCTTCCATTCTTTGTTGAGTCTGCCTTAAGAGTTTATCCCCATGCTTACCCTGAAATTGTTCTTGTTAAGGCCACCATGACCTTTCCAATACAGATATCAGTGGCCATTCTCAATGCTGAAACTGTCAGTGGCTGTGGGCCATGTAACAGCTGAGCAGTCACTCATTTGGTAACGCAGTCATCCCTTGGTGTCTAAAACCCACAATCTTCTTATCTTCCTTCTATTACTCTAGCCATTCTCACCCCCCAAGTCCTTTTGCTATTTTCTTTTCATTTACTTGACCTCTAAATATGGGTCCTCTTCCTTTCTTTATCTATACTCAATCCCTTCATGAATCATGGTTTACGATATCACATTTATGATGATGGCTTCAGGATTTCTATCTCCAGCCCAAACTTCTCTATAACTCTGGAGTTTTAAATCCAACTGTCCACATACCATCTCCATTTAGATATTCAGTGGGCATCTCAAACTTACCATGCCCACAACTAAAATGCTGACTTTCTCCTTCACCCTAAATCTTATCCTTCTGTCTTAGTCATCTCCGTGAATGGTAATTTCATTTTTACCGTTGCTCAAACTGAAGAGCTTGGAATGATTCCTGATTCTTCTTTCTTTCACACCCCATATCCAATCCATCAAAACATCCTGTCAACACTTGCTTTAAGATACATCTGGAATCCAACCACATTTCTTCACTTCATAGCCACCATCCTTGTCCATTCTACCACCCTCTCTCACCTGGATTTTTGTAAGTGTCGTGATGTCTATAGATCCTTCAGTGACTTTCCATTTCACTTAGAGTAGAAGCCAGTATGTTTCCTGTGGGCTATAGGGAGCTATGCACCAACTCTATGACTTTAACCCATACTCTTCTCCTCTTTCTCACTCAACTCAACAGCTTTCACCTCTTTGTTTTTTCACCAACCTGCTAATCATATTTATGCCATGGAGCCTTTGTATTTTTAGTTTTGTTTGCCTGGAGTACTCCTGTGATATTCACATGGCTCCTTCATTCATCTCCTCAGGTTTTAATTCTTTTCCTCTTAGGACTTCCTCCCTCATTCTATTTCCCTGATTTAATATTCTCCATAGCATTTATGATTCCCAAACAAATAATTTTTATCTGGTTATTTTGATTATTGTCTCTGTCTATCCAATGAATATAAACTTGATGAAATCAGGGATTTTTTGCATTGTGTTTATTGTTTTAAAGCATAGGACTACAGACTCAAAACCTTTGACTTCTGGATGAGAAGAGTTTCTCTGGCTAAAGCAATTTCAAACCAATGTTATCTCCCCCCAAGTTAACATCTCTCCTTCAGGGTGATATTACCTGTCATTTGACATTTTTTTTTTTTCCCCTCCTTTGCTCTACTAGGTTAAAACAACTTAATGCTGACTTTTGGCATCAGTCAGAAACACTGTGTTGTTATAGTACTTTCCCCACAAAATGTCTTCTTATGTCTTAGAGTAACAGTCACCAGTGCAGCTCTCTCTTTGAGTTGGTTTAGCTAGAGAAATTCCTGTCATTATCTCAAAACACAGACGTGTTCTGATTAAAATAAACAAAAAGAGAAGCTTTTATTCCATAGAGAGGTCCTCCTTAGAAAGAGGTTAGTTATTACAAGGGAGCATTGTAGATTTGAAAACTCGTTTCCCATTTTCAGAAAACAAAGACAACTTTTTCAATATCCATGAAAGTGAAAAAGTCATCTTTTAAATTCTCTCCCAGAAGGGTTTGTACCCATTCCGTTTTGCCTTATTCTGACTCTAATCTCTACCTATTGACAGATGAAGTCCCATTCAAACCATGGAACAGTTGTAAATTTTTTGCTAACTCTGCCTTTATAAAATCTCGGCATTTAACATCTTGTTAGTAAGATTAATGTGTAAATTTATTTTATGTTTATAATTATTATATATTTAGATTTGTCTCTGTAACTAGAAACTACTGTAAACTTTGCCCTTAAAAAAGTCTAATCTAAAAATTAAGACTAAATAATAAGTCAGACTTCCTGTTAAATTGCTCTCTTGCTTTGAGAAACTTTGCCAGCACAAAGAACCAATCCACAGTAGCCCCAGATAGTGGTTTTTGGCTAAGCATCAAATGATAAACACTATTTATATGTATTCCAAAATACAGAAGTTGGCTATACTTCATACTGAATATAGAATTGTGCTAGTTGATATTTTTAAATATTACTAAGGGATTTGATTTTTTAAAGATTGATGTTATAGCATAATTTTTTAAAACTGTGCCATGGATTCTTTGTTTTTACATATATATATATATGCATATATAATTGTGTGAATTCTCTATTCATTTTTTACTTCCATGTGCCATCATGCTTTTCTCCCATCTTGTGACAAGGGAATAAATAGGCCCTTTCTCCAAACGTGAGACTTCGATAGTATCCATTGGTCCATTTTTTTTTTTAATGTCCTGAATGATTTTATTCCATATGGTGTTCCTCTGGGTCATCTGTCTTTATAAAGAATACCTCTTTTTAATCTAAAATCTATGATACTTTCCATTAAAGAAAACGTTTCCTATTCCCCTTGAGTCTTTTATGACACAAACATATCTTTTTAAATGTTTTTCCAATTAAAGTACATTTGCCTTATACTTGAGTTTAGTTTGCTAAGTCTTCAGGGCTACCTTTAAAATCCATTTACTGATTTTGAGGTTAGAGAATAGCTTAAATGCAATAGGTGACTTGTGGACCAGTTTACTGTGTAGCTGGTGATAATTAGTAATAGATTTTAGTTGTGCTTTATATTTAATGTCACTTTTAGAAGCATTGATTTATTCATTATTAGAGATTCCTACATAGTTCTGTTCCAAGCAGGTTTTAGTTTATAATTGTTACTTATTCTTAAAATTCTCTTTAGTAAAAGGAGGTATTTTAGGTATATTAATGAGAATAGAAAAAATATTTGTTGCATTTTCAATCTAGAATTATCTTTAAAATGTCTGTCATCTATCATTACTATTTCTTTTAAAAAAATTTTAAATTTTTTAAATTAACATATAATGTATTATTAGCCCCAGGGGTACAGGTCTGTGAATCGCCAGGTTTACACACTTCACATCACTCACCATAGTACGTACCTACTATTTCTTTTTTTTCATGACTCATTCTTTCACTGATGTCTGTCGAGGAATCTAAAAAATGAAATTTTTGTAAAAGACCTTACAAAAACTTTCTAATACCTTAATTACCAAATTCATTTTTAGTCCATCTTCTTTTCTCATATTGTTAAAAATTTTTGATGTTGTTGAAACTTATCTCCTCTCAGAACTCTTTTCTCTTGACCTTTTGCACAAGAGTCTTATGTGTCTTTCTCTAGGTCTGCCTGGTTCAACAAGGATTTTATCCTTGACTCCTTATCACTCTTCAACCAATGGACAGCCCTTTTGTGAATCTGCATCTCTGCTGCTGGTTTTGTTTGTTTGTTTTTGTCAAGGTTCCAATTGATCATGACAGCTAGCTGACTCCTATTTGTAAATTTTGCATGCCTCCATCTAAATTTGTTTCTGTCCTACCAGTCCAGTTTTGTTATTTCTAATAATGGTCCACCCCAAGTTGTTCAAGTCTGAAATTTTAATTGTCTAAATTTTTCCTAGCTTCCTTTGCCTCCTAGATATATTCCTTTATGCAGACATCAATAGGCCCTGCCTATTTTCTCTTAATTTCTATCTAAAATCTTTGCAACAGCCTCTTAAATTTTTTGTACCTCTAATTTTCTTCTCTAATTTCCCATATATTTATCTACTCTTAAATTATGTTTCTGGTTTTAGATCACATATCTAGCCTCATGGACACAGTCTCCTGAAACTCATCTTTGCAGCCTTGACTTTTTGAGAGAATATGAATGTTAGTCTTAACCTGAGGTGTCCCAAATATATCTATTCATCTTCCATGAAAACTTCCCTGATCATTTTATTTGGAGAAGATTCCTCTCACCCTCTGAACTCACACACAATATCGTCCTGTTCTAGCTGGCTTGCTTTCTATGTGGTATAATTACTATTTATTGTGGGATTGTAAACTCACAAGAGAGAGATTTCAGACTTAGTTATCTTTATATATCCTATAGAGACGATTTCAGTGCTTTAGATATTACAGATACATGATAATTGTCAAATGAATAAACATCAGATATGCATTCTTTTATACCACAGTTGCTTTAGACAGCATTGTAAAAGTCTTTTCATTATCTAAGTGTGAAAGGTAATTTCTCAGTATAGCATCACGTAATGTATGAATCACAGTTTTCTTATAGGCATATGGTTTTATAGCTTTAAATTTTATGGGAATCCTTATAAACTTAAAAAAGGATACAGGTAAAGGGGAGAGAAGACCAATATCCTGGGAGTTTCCGTAAGATACATAGAGCAAAAGGCCTGAATTTGACATCATAGACCATTGCTCTCCATCCTCCCCCACAACGACTGTCCCACACCCACAACTGCCCCTGCCCAATCTTGCACATGAAACTTTAGAAGTCCCATGTATAAATCTACAGAAACCTATCCACTCTTCAGAAACAAAGTAATACTGGTCATTATGTTGCTGAATGCCATCATATTATATGGTGTTAAATGACATACTGTTGGTTGTATATTCTACATATGATTTCCAAGAGTTATATATTACATCTTTTTCAGGAGAATAATCCTACATTGTTTTCTTTTTAATATTTCATGTTAAATCAAAAAAAATACTTCAATGGAATATGTTGCAAAGGGAGCTATTTTGAATGTAAACTGAAGCAAAATTAATTAGAAGTTGCTGAAATACTAGAGAAATAATCCTAATTTTAAATGGGCTCCATGTGATGTTTGATTTCATTACTGACAAATTTAGAATGAACTTCATTTATTATGCCGTGAATGTTCATTATTTTTGCAATGTATTGCACACACATTTCCATTCCTTCCAACCTATTTTTTAGTCTCAGCATTTCTATTTTGACGTTAGAAAAATATACAACCAAAATCTATAAGACTTTGATTAAATGTTGATACAGCTGATTTCAACACAGCCAAAGCCAGTGACCATACATGGAATCTAAACAACAGCTAGTAATTACAATGTCAAAGGCATGTATACACTGTGAGTTATGTTTCATTGTCTGGCATGCAAATATAGTCTCCGTTTCCTTTACACTATGTCCAAAGTATAAAGAAAGCCAACCAAAGAGTTCTGTTTCGTTTACACAAAAGAACAAGGTTCAATCATGTTTGATAAGTTGCAAATTACTGGTAATACCACGAGTGTTGTTACAGCTGCTAAGAATGGTCAGGAGGATGTACAAAATGCAGCAAAGGCATGAATCAAAAGAAAAAACCTAAACAAGTTGGAATGATGGTGTATAGTATGGCTAACTTTAACTTCACTTGGGGCCTGGAAATGCCGTGTTTGGTGCAGCATGAGGAGCCTCATATGGAATCTGGCCTCGTGCAGATCTGCTGGGCTTTCAACTCTCTCCACACAAACGAAGTGGCCTCTTCTCGTTTGCAGGCAAGCATGGTATTTACCAATCAGAGTTCTTACAGTTTTATAAGATCTGAGCTACCAGGGACAAAGAAAAGAAATAAAGAGGGAGATAACATTTGGAGACAGTAAGAAGCAATCTGACTTTCTCGTGACAACATTAAAACCCGTTTTTAAGAATCAGAGCAAGCTGGCAAAATAAAAGAAAAAATGAAACATGACACTTTCCTGGGAACCCGAATAGTTGAAATACGAGGGTTTTTAAAGTCTCTAATTCATGATGGAATTTAATTCAGTGAGCATTTATGAAATCCTACCATGTACTGCAACTTCTCATTTCATATACTTTTATCTCTGTTTCCCTCCTCGTCAGTCCTACCCGCGATTCAGGAAGATGGGTTCAAATGGGAAGACGGCTATGGAAAACATTGGGGTGATGAAAAAAAGACTCATAAACCATCGTTCCTATCCCTTGTCGAATGCTGGCAACCTGTGTAACTTTCTGAGCTTCCTGGGCCCTCATTTATGTGCCTGTAAAATGAAGAGGAATGAATGGCATCAGAAGTTGCAGACAGATGACCCTAGAGCTAAGTGTCACCCGCAGACGTATTTGGTTGGATCCACAATTTGAATCAGGTTTCCAGTACTTAAAACACAGGACATTTTGTGTAAAATTCCAGATTTTTGACTTCATTTGAAAAAAAAGAAATTGTAAAATCTGCCACTAGCGGGCTGGCATTTGTACATAGCAACACCAGCGTGCTGCTGAGTAACAGCGATCTCGTACATAGATAGAACACGCAGTCTCCTCGTGAGGTCGGGTCTTAACAGAAGCAAACAGGGTTATCTGTTCTACCCTCAAATGACCATTGTCTTCTCTGAATTTTCTAAAACCACTTGTTCAATTTTGCTCTCAGAGTCCTCTCTTTCTGACTAATGCTATGCTATATTTATAAAAATACATATAGAAGTTGTTTATGTCTAATGAATGCAATTCTAGAGTAGCACCCCACTTCATAGTTATGATATTAGTATTACCACTACTTGTGGGAATATTAATAATAGTACCAAATATTTAATGATTACTAAGTTTGTGGCTGGCAAAACTCTGAGTGCTTCCATAGGGATTAACTGAAAAAATGCTTACAACAACCTATTATAATGTAATCTCCAAGAGGACAGGATGTTACATTCTAAACCAGTGGTTCTCAAACTTGAGCATGCATTAGAGCCATCTGAGGGCTTGTTAAGACATAGGTTTCCAGGTGCCAATATAGGGTTTGAGAGAGGAAACTATGATAGAATCAGAAAAGCAATTGCAAAAATGTATTAATATTCTGCATTCATACTGCTTTGCATTTTTTTTAGATGATGTATTTAACATTGAAGTTTAAAGTTAAGAGAAACAGAGCTTGAAAGTCACACTTGATCCATCACGGATGTGATTTGTGCAAAGAAGAAAGCAGAGCACCAATACTGAACCTATGCACTAGAGGTTGGCAAACTATTGCTGAGACTGGAAATGGCCATAGCCTGTATTTGTACAGACCCTGAACTAAGAATGATTTTTACATTTTAAAGGGTTGGGAAAAGAAGGAGAAGGAGAAAACAAAGAAGCAGAAGGGGATGGGGAGGAGGAGGAGGAAGAGGAGAAAAAGCACAAGAAGGAAAAGGAAAAGGAGGAAGAGGAAAAAGAGAAAACAGGAGACGGAGGGGGAGGAGGAATGTGTGAGGACTGTGGAGGAAGGGGAGGAGGAACCAGAGCAGGAGCACTGATAGAGGACAAAGGTGGCCCTCAAAACCAGAACTATTTACTATATCCTTTTACAGAAAAAGTCTGAAGAGCCATGTTATGCAGTAGAAAGGACTTTGTCCCACTTGAGTGATTTGTCTCCAGAATGCATATTTATTTATGCCATAAATTAAAATATTCTAGGCTTGCATATGTCTTTTGTAAAAAAAAAAAAGGGAAAAAAGAAAGACAGCTTTAATTGATTTTTTTACTATTACTTAAACTGTCTTGATAGGTTGGGAAAAAAGTTTTCCACTTATAAAGGGTGCTCAGAAAAACTACTGTCTTGTTCATTTGCCTGATTGAACTCGGATCTGTTTCCTTCCCTTTAGTGGCAGGATTCTTCCAAGTCTTTATTCCCAATATGGCAAAATTTCATCATCAGTCTGCCTGAGTAGAATCTGCTACTGTGGGTTTGGATGTTCCTTATGAATAATAGCAAATTCATACAACTTTACCCTAACCCCATTTTTCAATGTATTCATTGATTTATCCATCATCAATCAGGTGTCAGCTTGGTGCCAGGTAATGTCCTGGTCGCTGTTTCCTATGGCCCTCCATCTCTCTTGCCCAAGGGCCTCATTTTCATATCATGTGGAACTAAGGAAAAACCCCAGCATCTGCTTTCTCTCCTTGCTATGTTGGTCCTTTCCACAGTGAGTGTCCCTGCATTAGTTGTTTGGAAGGAGAATTTAATTCACTTCTCAATTACTTCGCTTGATGTAAGTATGACTTCATTCATTAGAATCTTGGCTAGGTGAGGTAGCAGGAAAAGGTAAGCGTATAAACCATAACCTTCATACATTAGCCAGTTTCCCCAAAATGTATAGAGGTACTTGTATTTTTTGTGTAGCACAGAACAACCTTAGGAAATAGTATTTTTTAAAAAGGGCTTTTAATCTCCAAGGTAAAATAAAGGTGTACTATAAAGCCATATGGTAATACTTTACAGCAGCTGGGCTGAGACAGTGTACTGCTAATTTGCACAGTTCTTTTATGTAAGTTAAATGTATTTCTTTGGCTAAATGCAGTTCTGAAGGCAAGGGTATTATTAATTGCTAATGCTGCCCCTGGTATTCTGATATTCACTGCTAATTATATAAGCCAGTATACTTCAGTCTTAGTGAACCATTTTTCTTCTGCTCTGAGATATTTGATCAGAAGGAATTCCACTTCTGGAACAACTTGTATTAGGTTAGCCCTCTGGGAAAGTTCTAATTTACAAGATCCTTACTAAAAAAATCAAATCTGTTTCAAAGAGATTACATTATAAATGTAAACTTCCTAATGAGCTTGAGTGAAACGCTGTGGGCTACAACTGGTGAACTTTGAAAGTTTTTACCCTTTTCCTTTTCCTATATATATATTTTATGTAATCTGTATCCCAAGTCCTATAAAGAGACCAGCTGTTACTCCCAGTGAACTGATGCTTGTAGCCAAATCTTACATTTTCCCTGATATAGGCGATCCTTCCTTTTTTATTCTTTTCATTAAGAAAAAATGTTTATGATAATAAAACAGCTAACATTGTGCTGATTATTCTTGCGCAAAAGTAAGTGCAAAAGTAAGCACTTTTGCATAAAGTACCTCATCTGATCTTCACAAGTTAAGTAACTTACCCAAGGTCTCTTAGCTATTAATTAAGGATCAAAAAAATAATCTGGTGCTTGAGCTTGCTAGAGATTGAGATAGTAAAAAACATTATTAAAAGCATGAGAAAATCAGGGGCGCCTAGGTGGCTCAGTGGGTTAAGGCCTCTGCCTTCGGCCCAGGTCATGATCCCAGGGTCCTGAGATCGAGCCCCGCATCTGGCTCTCTGCTCTGCAGGGAAGCCTGCTTCCCCCTCTCTCTCTGCCTGCCTCTCTGCCTACTTGTGACCTCTGTCTGTCAAATAAATAAAGGAAATCTAAAAAAAAAAAAAAAAAAAGCATGAGAAAATCAGATAAAGCAATTATTTTCTTTTTTTTTAAATGGTTATTTCCATCATTTAAGTGTCAGGATACTGACTTGTTTGATTTTGGTGTTCTTTCTTCTCTTCTCCTTTGCATATATGAAACAGATCAAATTGAAAAAATGTCCATGTGACTTGTGAATTACTCTATTCTTATTTTTATTTTAGTGTAAGTCTCAGGATAATTTTCGAGTAGTTACTTATCCTAATAAATACTGTCCGTTGACTAACAAATGCCTTGTACCCAATTCCCTACATGTATGACTGAAGAATATGACAATATTCGTGTTGGTATCTGGCACTAAGCATTTTGCAAAAGCCCAGTGGTCTGTATTTCACATGACTTGGGTTCAAGGTCCAAATTAATCTCTATTATTACGTATATGACCCTGGACAAATCTTTTCATGTCTGTGGACTCTAGTTTCTTTATGTAAAAGAGAATAGTTGGATTTTGCTGTCTCTAAGATAACTTATTCTAGTCTATTCAAAATTCCATGAAGTTTTTAATTTAAATTTTAAAAAACCTTGGTTGTATGCCCAAATAAAACTAGAGCTTTAGAAGTCTTGTGTATAGCTCCCTGCTTATCTGTCTCTTGCCATCCTTTTCTTCCCATTCGGTTCCATTCAGCTACTCTATTCTTCATCACTGATTTTCTGAGTTAGCCATGTCTTTGCACAGAGAGCCTTCTTAACTGAACTTCTGTACTGATGGCAGTGTTGCAGAGAGTTAATTCCAAGGAGAAGCTGACCGTTGGTAGAAACAGAAAGGCAGAGGAGGAACTTGTAAGCCATCATCCTTTGATAACTATCCCACTTTCTCTCACCCTGTCCTCTCTCTTGCTCCCTGCCATCCTTAAGCAAACCACGCCTACTGCACTTCCTGTTCCTTCCTTGCCCAGATGCAAAAAAGCTTTAATGACAATGCCTCTTGGCTCTCATCTCATTCTGGGTGTATCTCTTAAAAGAAAAGGAACTGCTTGCTAACAGCCTCTGAAAGCCCACCTGGCAGCCTCACGTTGACTAGTCACCATTCAGTCAAGGGCGGTTTTCAGCCCCAGTGAAGGGGAAGAGATGTGAAAGAAGAATCAGCTCTGAACTTGGTCAGTAGTTTCTGGGTGTGCCGTGAATAGGTGGAAATTAGAGATGAAATCCTCTTGACCGTGGATGGTAGAAGTTAATGTTACTCATGATGAGGATGGAAGGGATGGGGAACATTGGGAAGGAGGGAGATAGTAAAAAAGAGAAAAAGCAGGAGAAAAATATTGTGAGCCCACTGCCCGTTGAAATAATCTATCAAGTAATAGTTTGCAGATATAGTTATTTTTCTACTCTAACCTGTTGAAGTTTGGATTCTCGTTGAGGGTTTTTTTCTCAAATTAGCAAAGGCAGCATTCAGTATTCATGAGTTTTGCTTTTTCTAAAGGTACCCTATGCTTCCTTTCTGAAGGAAGCCTAAGAGGTTTGTCTGTAAGTCCTAAAACTGGGTAAATCCTTACAGTAATGGGTATATCTGTGTGCTAATTTAGGGAGGTGAGATGTGTATTTTGAAATGTCAGTAATTAGGAAAGGTAAAAGGCACCTCCTGCATAATTTTTCTAAAACAGCTACACTCCCTGGCTTTTTCAAATACGCCATAATAATATGCAGCCGAAGGTAACAAATCAAAGGACGAGACCTGTGCTCTCTCTTGCGGAGTAACTGTTTCGACCTCAGCTGGCCCTGACTCCTGCCCCCTTCCTTGTTCATAGTACCCTCTGTGTGTGTGTGAGTGGTATTACGTTCTGCTTTGAGGACTTCTGAGATGAAAGTGGGAGGTATGCTCCATCCTCCTCCCTTTTCTTCCAAGATGATTGTCATTATTCTGACTCTAATGATATGGAGAAAATAGTGTTTTCTGAACAGCCAATGTGGGAATTTCTTCGTAGGGCAAGCGGAGCTGTGCTGAGAAGATACTTTGAAAGGCCTATGGTGGGGAAGAAGCTAGACTGGGACTGGCATCTAGAGTTGGTGAAGGAACACTTCAAAGAGGGAAAGGAAAAGAAATGGTGCTGAACACCCTGTGGGAGGAATGGTTAGAGCTGGGTGACCTTGTGGTTGACTACAGGAAGGAAAGACTTGGCAAAGAGAAATGTCTCTTTTTTTAAATGAAATGCCAGTGGGCTGTGGGATGTTACCTACCCACCCCAAGCCACAATCCCATAAAAATTCAAAAATAATATACTAAATATGCTTGCATTTCTTATGCAAGACAGTGAAAGGAGTTGTGTCAGGTCAAGATTGGCATTGGCTGAAATAGATCCAAAAAATGGAAGGAACAGTTGACATCATGATGTTATTATTATTCTGAGGCCAGTGTTTTTAATGGATTTCTGGAGGAAACTTCTCTCAGCTTTAGAAGTTTCCTACCATGTACACCCACGGCATAGGCACCAGATTCAGGTAAGAAGTGTTCTTAGAAAGAGCCTCAGACAAGTATGAAGAGGGTCAGAGGCACAACAAAGGTGCAGGCACTGACTGGTATTAACGAGTGTTTAGTCAGGTATGTTAATTTCGTTAATGTCTATATAAACCTCAGGTGCAGGCTATTATGCCGTATCCAAGCCATGGGTCGACCTGCTATTATATCACCAGTTACCTTATTCAGTTATATTATTTTAGTCAGAGAAACCAAGAAGGAATGAAATTCTGCATTGTTTAAAATTCGCCAGGAATCCTTAGTCAATGAAACAACCATTCTCAAAGGCCTCATCTTCTCCATTATTCCAGTTTTAACTAAGCGCAGAAACTATTTTGTTAAACAGATTGCAGACACAAAGCAAAACTATTTCCAAACCCTCCAGTCAGGTGAAAAAAGTTGCTGGCACTCTGTCCGGGGATCTACAGCCGTGTTCCCAGAGCCAGAAGCTCACACGGTGCTTCCTGCCTGCCTCGCTGCTGGCAGAAATGGCCGCTGGTTGGAAATAATCGTTTTTAATAATGCAGATCATCACAAGAGCTCGTGGGAAATCACTCTAAATATTACCCTTGGACTTTAGTATAGAAATATAGCAAAGGGAAATTGTCCCTATGATGCTCAAGGGTTAGAATAATATGGAAAAACCAACTCAGTTCGAATAATTTATTGTCTCTGCCATGCTTTTTGCATAGCACGGCTTAAGCTGTCATTCACCGAAGGGCTATTTATACAGTCTGAAATTCCAAAGGATTCCTGGATTTGTGTTCTTCTCCTCTCTTTAAATGATACATAATAAGGTACTCGACAGAGGTCTTTTGTAATGAATGTGGAACTGTTTAGTTTGGGCCCCATCAAAGGGATGGAGGAACAGTAACTGGCTGTTTGAAATTTTATATTATAGAAACTATACTCTGCCACCACTTGAATTTGTTAGCATCTTTAAAATAATCTTTATCCCCAGACAAAACCAAATAAATCTCCATATTCTTGACATTTCACTACAGAGGCCAATGAGAGGTGTAAATAGAAGCCCCAAGGACTACAGGAGGTAGTTTTCCTGGAGGGGCATTCTGGAGGACATATGCTGGCTATTGTTGATGGCGTTTTTTTCCAAAGGTGGCCAAGTTTTTCTTGGCTTCTTTGACCTAATTATAATGCTTGCTTTCAGATAGGCATGGCAGTGTTGAGACTTGCGTTGCAGAGTTATCAAGCTAGATACCTGCTAGACATCTCAAACGGGGTGTCCTGCAGGAACCCTAGCTTAACGAGCTCAAACTCTTGCCCCTAATGCCCCACTCCCTGCAAGTACTTGATATTTCTCCTTCATTCTTCATCTCAGCAAGTGGCAAATGACTTATCCAGGCGTCCAAAACAAACATAGGAATATTGTGTGTGGAACAGTGTGAGGGGAGTGGGAGACACTTGGTGAAGTCTCGGTCAAGTTCACCAAATAGTTAAAAATATGGCAGCTGATTGTATCAATATTGATATCCTGGTTGTGATTTTATACTGTACTTTTGCAAGGCATTATTATGGAGTGAAACTAAGTAATAGGTGTGCAGATCTCTATTATTTCTTATAATGACATGTGAATCTATAATTACCTCATAATAAAAAGTAAAAAAAAATCTCTTGATTCAGATATAGAAATGCACATTCACAGTACTCTTTGAAGCATAAATTCTATTTTCACCATATGATAGATGAACGTACAAAATGTGACGGCTAACTTAAAAATCTTTTCCTTCTGTTGCTCTAGTCCTTCCATTTTTTCAGAGTATTGAGTAGTAAATCAGATAAATCAAACCATGGTCCTAGGCTGCTGTTTGATATCCTATACATAAAAATAGGCACATGGCTTGGTTTCAGTTGACCAAGCATGCTTTCAGTGCTAAGCTTGCACTCAGTAGGTTTCTTCTTTTAGCATGTAACTCTAGCACTGGGAGACTTCTAGCACTGGGAGACTTCTAGCTTCCTCCCCTGAAATGCATTATGATTTTTCTATGTGTGACTCACTTTATATCTCAGATTTCTCAAAGAGTACTGGAGAAGATTAAGATGATTCTATTTATGGATTCTGTTTTCTGCTTGATGACCAAGCCTGGAATTGCTCGAATAGTTTGTGTATGCTGGATTATAATATTATCTCTAAGGCCATCTGAGGCTCTTAGAATGGAAAAATGTAGTGAGGAATAGTGTGTCTGCTTCTTTCTATGTAATGTTTAGGCATGTGGTTTTTAGAAATAAATGAAGAAATCAAAATGAAGAGCAATTTTACCAAAATAAACTCTCAGCCTATTAAAGTTGTACCATATTCCAAGAAGTATATCCATAATTCCTCAATCTAATGCTTAAAGAGAATAAGCAAAACTTGTAAAACATGCTGCTTATTTTTTTTTCAGCTGATAAATTTACAACTACTTAGGATTAAAAAAAAAAGTATTTGGGTGAGCTCTTGGTTTGTGAGTGGGATGTCCATCTACTATTTGTTTCAGGGGAAACATGGTCATTTTTTGGTGATTTAAACACAAAGATGGGGCCCAATAATAGATGAAATATAGGAGACAAGAAAAACTCTTCTTCCTTCTGTTCTAGTAGACTGTTTAGGATTTGCTTGCATCAAGTGCTTTGATTTTCCCTCTCTTCATTTTACATGGGAGTATATATTTATTCCCTGGAAAGCTTAATCTGTAATCAATTATATTTAACAAGTTAACTCAATTTTAAATGATATGATATAAATGAAGATTAAAGCTAATTTAAGGCAGCTTTTTTTTTTTTTTTTTTTTTACTACTGTTTAAATTAGCATTGGAAGAATCAGAAGGAACTATGTTTTTGATTAAGGTTTGGTTTAGGCTGAAGAGTTTCAATAAGATAATTTTCATAAAACTCTGAACTGGAGCTAAAAGATAACAGGATATATTAAATCCATATTAGACATTTAAAAATAAAGTTTCTGAACACCTTTAATCAGGAAACAAACTGTGTGTGTGTGTGTGTGTGTGTGTGTGTGTGTGTGTAGTATGAAGCCTCCCTGCTGTCTTCCACAGTTCAGTGTGCTTGTACCCTTCTCTTACCCTTCTCTTACCTCACTCCCATTACTTGGACTCATGCCACCATCCTCCGTGGCCAGTAGTTCTGGTTTACTGACCAGCATCCCCTATGTACAGTTTGCATTCTGCCTTAAAATTCCTGATTCATTTTTCATACTAAAATCAAGATAATCTAAAATAGCATTCTGATCATGGCCAGTTGTCTACTTAACATTGTCTAGTACTTTTCCATTGGCTTTAAGATGGAGTCCAAGTTCTTTGCAGATAGGGTGTGTCCCAGCTCAACTAATGTCATCCCTTGCTACCCTTGTCTAGGTATCCCTTCCAGTTACTCATTTTATGTTCTCTGAACATGGAACTTTCTCTTATCTCCTGGTCTTTTCAGTGTTTTTAACTCTTCCTGAAATATCTTCCTCCTGACTCGCATACCTGTCATCTAAGTTCTAATAATGGCTCCAGCCATGTCTTGGAAATGAAGAATCTCCCAGGTTACAGATGATAGCTTATTTGTCTGTTCTCCCAATAAATATAAAAGTGACTTAGATGAAGGAGTGGGTCCTTGCTCACCATTATATCCCCCTATTTTATGAGATTTAAAGATTCTTTTGGAGGCACCTGCATGGCTCAGTTGGTTAAGCATCTTAAGCTTTCGGCTCAGGTCATGATCCTAGGGTCCCGGGATCAAGTCCTGCATTGGGAATCCTTGCTCAGTGGGGAGTGTTTCTCCCTCTCCCTTCCCACATCTCTCATGCTCTCTCTCTCCTCTCTCTCTCTCTCTCTCTCTCTCTCTCTCTCTCTCAAATAAAGAAATAAAATCCTTAAAATAAATAAAGACTTTTTTGATGGTAAGACACAACAGAGTGACATGCAAATGGATGAAAGGTAGATCTTTGTTATTTATAGCTCCCAGAGAGATTAAACTGACAGGCAGAGTCACACAACAGGTCATACCCTGGGACAGGTGAGCAGCAAGCTAGAGCTGTTGAGAGCAGCCTTTGTATGACAAGGAGGATGAAGTTAACTGGATTTCCCAGTCTCCTATAGATTGGCTAATTTACCCCCAAGTTGTCTGGTATGCAGCCCTTGAGTGATTAGAAAAATACATAGCGGTCCTTGAGTGTAACTCCGTGAGGAAAGTGGTCGGGGTGTCGATGTAAAATAGTTGCCCTAGAAGGGAGTCTGACTGATGTCTAGCCAGTGTCGAAATTGCATCAGCACATTTCAAACAATGCGTGCATGCTTGAATGAATGACAGACCAACAAAATATATCATGCTATAGTTTAGTACTTAAATGCATGCTTAAAATAAATATTTAATTGACACCATGAGTAAAAAAATTGGATATACATATGCATGTCTATGCTACCATTTGGCCCTATAATAATTATGATTTTTCTCAAATATCTAGTTATTTAGAATGGACTTACAAGTGCCCAGTGTCATCTTCCACTAAGTGTCTCTGAACCTCAGTTTTCACATCTTTAAAATGGGTTTTAGTTTCCTTCTTAATTAAGGAGAAGAGGTAATGAATTTGATAAATTTTAAAAATGTACATTTTTTATTTTCAGAAATATTAATTAAATAATTATATTTATAATTATATGTTTGCTGGTTGGACCTATTTTGGTAAGGTCTAGTCAAGAAACAGTTTCTAGGCCTAAAAGGCCAAATTTGCTCCCTGCCTTTTAAAATATGCTTAAAAATTAGCCTTTTATTAAGTAGTAGTCTTATGGAATGAGTGCTGAAATTGCAGACAATAATGTTAACACATAAATGAAAAAAACAGTTTATGCTTTAAAGTATCTTTTTTGACATCAAGAATAATGTGGATAATTGCCTTCTTGCTGTAGTTGCGATTTGAGAAGCATAATAAAAGCATTTGCAGAGTGTATTCAGATGAACTCTTTTCAAGAACTTTATGAAAACAAATGCTTTTCATCCAGGGGCAAAATAAAAAAATGTTCTATTTAGCCAATATTTTTCTGGAGATAATATATTTTGTAATTTCTAGGCTCCTTTTTACATTGTTAGTATTATTTACAATATGATTAAGACTGTGTTAGTCAGGGTTCTCCAGAGAAACAGAACCACTAGGATACATATGAGAGGAGATTTATGATAGAAATTGGCTTACACAATTGTGGAGGGCAAGTAGTCCCATCATCTGCTGCTATAAGCTGGAGACTCTTGAAAACTGGTGGTGTAATTCAGTCCAAGTTCAGGAGAAGGTGGATGTCTCAGCTCATATAAAGAGAGACCACATTCATCCTTGTTCTGTTTGGGCCCTCAATACATTGGACTTGGGTGATGTTGAGCCACATGGAGGAGAACCATCTCTTTTCTTCAGTTTGCTAATTTAATTGGTAATCTCTTCTGGAACACTCTCACAGACAAACCCCCTAATAATATTTTAAAGGCTATCTGGGCATCCCTTAGCCTTAAAATTGACAAATAAAATTAACCACCTGAAAGACTGAAGAGCTTATTCTAAATATTTGTTAATTGCATATCATATTATCTATATAAGGTATAGACAAAAATATATTAAAAATGAAGGGATGGAGAAGATATATCATCCTAATACCAAAAGAAAGTTGAAATGGCTCTATTCATCTCACACAAAGAAGACTTCAGAACAAGGTAAATTATCAGGAATAGGGAGGGAATTACATAACGATAAAGGAGTAAATTCTCCAATGCTGAATGTATGTGTTCCAGCAAGAGAGTGTCAAAATACATGAGGCAAAAATTGTTAGATCTTGGCAACAGAAAATCAGTAAGAATAAAGTTGAACTAAAAAGGACCATCACTCAACTGTATCTGATTGGCATTTATGGAACACTTCACTCAACAACAGGATACACATTCTTCATAAGCTCACATGGAACAGTCACCAAGATTGATCATAGTCTGGGCCATAAAAGACCCCCCTTTTTTTTTGAAGATTTTATTTATTCATTTGACAGACAGAGATCACAAATAGGCAGAGAGACAAGCAGAGAAAGAGAGGAAGAGAAGCAGGCCTCCCACCAAGCAGAGAGCCCGATGCGGGGGCCTGATCCCAGGACCCTGGGACCATGACCCCAGCCGAAGGCAGAGGCTTTAACCCACTGAGCCACCCAGGTGGCCACATAAAACACATCTTAACAAACTTAAAGTACAGAAATTATACAATGTATGCTCTCAATCCACCATAGAATTAAACTAGAAAATAATAACAGAATGATAGGTAGAAAGTCCCTAAATATTTCCACATTTAAAAATGCACTTCTGGGGTGCCTGGGTGGCTCAGTGGGTTAAACCGCTGCCTTCGGCTCAGGTCATGATCTCGCGTCCCGGGATCGAGTCCCGCATCGGGCTCTCTGCTCGGCGGGGAGCCTGCTTCCTCCTCTCTCTCTCTCTGCCTGCCTCTCTGCCTGCTTGTGATCTCTCTCTGTCAAATAAATAAATAAAATCTTTAAAAAAATAAAAAATAATAAAAATAAAAATAAAAATGCACTTCTAAATAATACATGGATAGACATGCCTGGGTGGCTCAGTTGGTGAAGCATACAACTCCTGGTTTTGGTTCAGTTTGTGATCTCAGGGTCCTGAGACCAAGCTCCATGCTCTCACATTTCTCAGCATGGAGTCTGCTTGAGATTCTCTCTCCCTCTCTCCCTCCTGCTTGTGTTCTTGCTCTCTTTCTCTGTCTAAAAATAAAAATGAAAATAAAAATCAATAAATAACACATGGAACAAAGAAAAATCCTTAAGAGAAAACTATGAAATATTCCAAAGAAAGTGAAAATGAGAATACAAGTGTCAAGATTTTTGAGATAAAGCAAATGCAATATATTAGAGGGATATTCATAGCATTGAATGCATTTATTAAAAAAGAAGATAACTCTAAAATCAGAAATCTAAGTTTCTATCTTAGAAGAAGTAGGGAAAGAAAGCGAAGTAAATCCAAAATAATAAGAAAATAAATAATAAAAATTAGAGCAGAGATCAATGAAATTGAAAGTAGGAAATTAATAGAGAAAATAAAAAACCAAAAAAATGATTCTTTGAAAATAGCAATAAAATTGATAAGCTTTTAGCCAGGTTAATCAGGAAAAAAAAGAGAAAAGAAACAAATTGTCTAATAGATTAATACCTTCAAAAACATAATCAAATAAAACTGAAATTATATATCTATTATATATCTTCAGCCTGAACAAGCCTGCATCAAATAGTTTTGATCAATAGTTTAACGGTCTTCTAAAACAGAAAGGTCCAAGTCCAAATGGTTTCACCACTGAATTTTGTAAAACGTTCAAAGAAGAAATATACTAATATTTTACTACTTTCTTTCTTTTTTTAAAAGATTTTATTTCTTTATTTGTCAGAGAGAGAGAGGGAGAGAGCACAAGCAGGGGAGGGGAAGACAGAGGGAGAAAAAGACTCCTTACCTAGCAGGGAGCCCATTGCGGGACTGGATCTCAGGACCCTGGGATCATGACCTGAGCTGAGGGCAGATGTTTAACTGACTGAGCTGCCCAGATGCCCCAAGGAAATACTTTCTAACTCATTCTATAAGGACAGCATCACTCTCATACCAAAACCAGGCAAATATAATACTAAGGAGGAAAATGACAGACCCAGATCTTTAATAAGCATGTATATAAAAATTCTCAACAAAATATTAGGAAAGAAAATCTCACAATTTATAAAAACAATTATATACCATGACCAAGTGGAATTTATTCCAGGTATTCAAGGTTGGTTAACATTAAAAAATCAGTTCATATAATTCATCACATCAACAGGCTAAAGAAGAAAAATATGTAATCAAATCAATAGGTGAAGAAAAAGCATTTGATGAAATCCAAAATGCAGTCATATTAAAAATTCTCAGGAAATTAGGAAAAGAACAAACACTATACTCAACGGTGAGAAAGTAGATTTTTTCCTTCTTAGATCAGAACAAGAAAAGCTATGCCCCTCTTATCACTATTACTCAATATCAGACAAGAAGTCCAAGCTAATGCAGTAGGAAAAAGAAATAAAATACATTCAGTTTTAGAGAGAAGTAAAGCTGTCTTTGTTCACTGATGATATAATTATCTCTGTACAAATTCCCAAATAGACATAAAACCTCCTGGAAGGTAGCAGGATGCAAGATTAACTAATATAATATTAATATTCAAAAGTTAATTGCTTTCTTAAATAGCAATAAATTAGCAGTTAGAATTTGAACTTAAAAACACAAAATCACTTACATCAGTACCATAAGACCTGAAATACTTATAAAATATGTACAAGAGCAATATGAGAAAAACTACAAAGCTCTAATGAAAAATGAACGAAGACTTTAACTGGAGAGATATTCTATGTTTATTGATAGATAAATTCAATATTATTAAGATATTAATTCTCCCCAATTTTATAAATTCAATAAAATCCTAATCAAAATTCCAGCAACTTATTTTTGGATTATCACGAATTGGTTCTAAAGTTTATATGGATGCAAAGAGCCAGAATACCCAACAGAACACTGAACAACAATAAACTGGAAGACTCACACTAACAGACTGTAAAGCCACAGTAATCAAGAGAGTGTAGTACAGAAAAAAAAGACAAATAGATAAATAGAACAAGAAAATAGAGAGCAATCAGTAGAGGTGGGATAGTGTTTTCCAGTAAATGGCTGGGGTACAATTGGACATCCAAAAAATTAATATAAATATGTGCAAAAAATGTAATCTAGACACAGATGTTACATTTTTCCTAAAAATTGAGTTGAAGTGGCTCATGAACCTAAATGCAATACTATACAACTTTTAAAATATAACAGTGGAGAAAAACTAGATGATCTTCTGTTTATCAAGGACTTTTTAGGTACAATATCAAAAGCATAGACATGAAAGCAAAAATTGATAAAGTGAGTTTCTTCAAAATTAAAAACTCCTGCTTTCTGAGAAGCAATGTTAAGAGAATAAAAGGACAAACTAGGAGAAAATATTTGCAAAATACACATCTAATAAAGAAATTATACCCCAAATATACAAAGAGCTCTTAAAACTCAATAAGAAAACAATCCAATTACAAGATGGACAAAAAAATCTAAATAGACACTTTACCAAAGAAGATATATAAATGGTAAGTGGATGTATTAAGTTCAACATCATATGGGTGTAATAAAATAATTTCAACATCACATGTCACTAGGGAATTGCAAATAAAAACAGTGATATACCAAAGTACATTTTTGAAAAATGGCTAAATTCCAGCTCACATTCATCATCAAATTCTAGCGATGATGTAGAACAACAGGAATTCTGATTTGTTGCTTATGGGAATGCAAAATGGTATAGCCACTTTGGAAGACAATCTGGCAGTTTCTTACAAAGCCAAATACAGGCTTACCGTATAAGACTGCAATTGTGCTCCTAGGTTTTTACTCAAATGAGATGAAAACTTATGTTCACACAACAGCTTGCACACGATAGGGTACAGCAGCTTTATTTATAAGTGCCAGAAAAACAAACAATATATTCTTTAATGGGTGGGTGGATAAACAAACGTGCATCTATTGAGTGTACATCCATAACATGGAGCAATGAATACATCCATACAATTCAGTAATAAAAAGGAATGAGCCATCAAGCTATGAGAAGACATGGAGGAAACTTAAATGCATATCACTAAGGGAACCTTAAATGCATATTGCTAAGGGAAAGAAGCCAATCTGCAAAAGCTATAAACTGTATGACTCCAACTATATGTTCCAGAAAAGGCAAACTGTATAGATAGCAAAACGATTGGTTGGGGGATTCAGGGAAAGAGAAGAAGGGATAAATAGGTGGCGCTCAGGGCATTTTTAGGGAAATAAAACTATTCAGTATACTACATACACATGATGGATCACATAACATTATATATTTGTCAAAACCCATAAAACTGTACAACACAAAAGTGCATCTTATTTTAACTATGGACTTCATTTAATAGTGTATCAGTATTCACTCATCAGCGGCAACTAATGTACCACATTAATGCAAAATGTTGATAATAGGAGCAACTGTGTGTGTGAAATGGAGAGAGAAAAGAGCAGGATATGGGAACTCTCTGTATGAGCCAGTTTCCCTGTAAACTTAAAACTGCTCTGAAAGTAAAATCTATTAATACAAAATAGTAATATATGCACAGAGTAATGGATGTATTCATTATAAAAAGTTAAAAAATGTAAATATGTTCATCAGATGTATAGTCCTCTACTTTTTTGTTGTTGTTGTTAAAGATTTTATTTATTTATCAGAGAGAGAGGGAAAGAGAGCAAGCACAGGCAGGCAGAGTGGCAGCAGAGGCAGAGGGAGAAGCAGGCTCCCTGCTGAGCAAGGAGCCCGATGTGGGACTCGTTTCCAGGACGCTGGGATCATGACCTGAGCCGAAGGCAGCTGCTTAACCAACTGAGCCACCCAGGCGTCCCTAGTCCTCTACTTTTAATCATTGAAATTTCTTGTATCGCCTTGTAGATCATTATCTCTTCAATAACTTAAGCACATGTGCATGTTTTCATGTACATTTATATGTGTATATCTATCCCTTTTTTAATACAACCTGACAGTAATTTTTTTGATAATAGCACTTGGAAATCTTTTATATCAGCACATAGAATTATATCTCATAATTTTTACAAAATTAAGTAATATTTGTCCTATGTTGAATTTTTTTTTCAGTGTTGTCATTTTTTTTTCTTTTTTCCCCCTTACGAGCAATGCTCTATAAGAATCCTTGTCCAAATGTCTTGTTATACTTTTATAAGTGTGTCCACAGCAAAAATTCCTGGCTGTGGAATTGTTTGGTCAAAGGGCATACGCATTTTAAATTTCAATTAGTGTTACCAAATTCCTCTCTACATTTTGTAACAATTTATGACATCTACTTTCCCACATCCATTTTTACCTATCCAATAGGTGAAAATTAGTATCTTATTTTAAGTTTTCTATAATAATTAATTTTAAATAATTAATCATGGAAGGTTATTTTTAAATCTTTAAAATCTGAGTATAGGTAACACATTATTACATTAGTTTCAAGTGTACAACATAGTGATTCAATGTCTTCATATGTTATACCATGTTCACTACTGCTATAGCTAGTGTCTATTGCCATAGAATGCTATGACAGGATCAGTGGCTTTATTCCTTATGCTGTGCCTTATTCATTTCATAACTGGAAGCCTGTATCTCTCACTCTCCTTCACCCATTTTGTCCATCCCTGCCCCCTGCCCCATCAACCACCAGTTCTTTTCTTTGTAATTTATCGGTCTGATTTTTTATTTGTTTTGTTTTTTAGATTCCACATATGAGTGAGATCATAATTATCTCTCAGTCTGATTTATTTCACTTAGTATAACACCCTCTCGGTACATCCATGTTGTTGTAAATGACACACTCTTATTTACGTTTGTGTTTATGTAATTATGAGTTAGATGGACTATTTCATATTTATTAAATTTTTGTACTTTTTTGATAAAGAATCATTTTATATTCTACCTTAGAAGCTTGTGGAGTTAGACTCCATTATTTTTTAAAACATTTTCTTGACTCCTTTAGCACTTTTTTCCAGATGAACTTGATAATAGTATTCACATTAAAATGTGATTACTCCTATTATTAACATTTCACACTAATGTGAAATATTTGTTACAATTGATTAACAAGATATTACTGAGTATATTTATAAAATAATTTCAAGAACAGTGATATCTTTAAAATATTATCTTTCCATTAATAAATATAGTGTCAGTTCTCACTTGATTCTGTTCTTAGAAGTTTTAGAATTTTTTCTCAATTTAAGTCAAATATATAATACATACATACATGTATTAATCTTATTTCTAGAAATATTGTCTCTCATGGTCTTTTAAATAGTAGCAATTCAATTCTGTGAAAATATGCCTTGAGATTATCTAAGAGACATATTGCTTACTTAAATGTTAAAAAAATTTTTTTACCTTCTATCAGTAATTATTTTCATAGGAACTGTTCAAAAAAAGAGGGAGACAAACCATAATTGACTCTTAATCTCACAAAACAAACTGAGGGTTGCCGGGGGGAGGGGGTTGGGGAGAAGGGGGTGGGATTATGGACATTGGGGAGGGTATGTGATTTGGTGAGTGCTGTGAAGTGTGTAAACCTGGTGATTCACAGACCTGGGGATAAAAATATATGTATATAAAAAATATATGTTTATAAAAAATAAAAAATTAAAAAAAAAAAAAAAAAAAAAAAAAAGATTGTGATATGTTAATGGCAATCCTAGAAACTCCTTGTGATTGAATTAACCTAAAGCAATTGCTATGCAGTGAAGATTTAACCACTATTCTGTTCTTTCTTCACACCCTTACTATGTCCAAAAATATTTGAACTTTGAGCCTCTCTTAATGTGATAAAGTTTATGAAGGTATGTTTATAGAAGGAACTGGCTTTCTCTCTAAGTCCAGGTTTGACTGTTATCACAGATATTACCCGAAGCAGAAGAATCATTTTCTGGATCCAATGGGGTGTGGCACGGTGAGCCTTGGGGATGAGGTAATTGAGTGGTAATGTAGATTTAAAAAGATAAACTTACTTAGCCTTGGGGATGAGGTAATTGAGTGGTAATGTAGATTTAAAAAGATAAACTTACTTATTTGATTGATTTTACTGTATTTTGGGAGCAAACAAAAAAATGAAGACCATGACAAAAATATGAAGATGGATGTGAGAACTAACACTAAAGGTGTACCTTTCTTTGCTACAACTAACATATACTTGAGTATCATCATGAGATACATTCTTTGTCCTTTTACAGATCAGAAAATATAAGACCAGAATGCTAGAGTCAGTTTCCCAAGGTGAAAATCGCAGATTTAGTGATGAAGCCTGAGGGCTTGAATTTAGGTGTAGTCTGACTCCAGAACCCAGGCTCTTTTCTTTTTTTTTTTAATAATTTTTAAAAACTTTTTATAAACATATAATGTACTATTAGCCCCAGGACTACAGGTCTGTGAATCGCCAGGTTCACACACTTCACAGCACTCACCATACCACATACCCTCCCCAATGTCCATAACCCCACCACCCTCTCCCTACCCCTTTACCCTGGCCCCCCTCAGTTTGTTTTGTGACATTAAGAGTCTCTTATGGTTTGTCTCCCTCCCGATCCCATCTTGTTTCATTTATTCTTTTCCTACCCCCCCAAACCCCGCCATGTTGCCTCTCCACTTCCTCATATTAGGGAGATCATATGATAGTTGTCTTTCTCCGATGGACTTATTTCGCTGAGCACAATACCCTCTAGCTCCATCCATGCCATCGCAAATGGCAAGATTTCATTTTTTTTGTTGGCTGCATAGTATTCCATTGTATATATATACCACATCTTCTTTAGCCATTCATTTGTTGATGGACATCTAGGTTCTTTTCATAGTTTGGCTATTGTGAACATTGCTACTATAAACATTTGGGTGCACGTGCCCCTTCGGATCACTACATTTGTATCTTTAGGGTAAATACCCAGCAGTGCAATTGCTGGGTCGTAGGGTAGCTCTGTTTTCAACTTTTTGAGGAACCTCCATGCTGTTTTCCAGAGTGTTTGCACCAGCTTGCATTCCCACCAACAGTGTAGGAGGATTCCCCTTTCTCCGCATTGTCGCCAGCATCTGTCATTTCCTGACTTGTTGATTTTAGCCATTCTGACTGGTGTGAGGTGGTATCTCATTGTGGTTTTGATTTGTATTTCCCTGATGCTGAGTGATGTGGAGCACTTTTTCATGTGTCTGTTGGCCATCTGGATGTCTTCTTTGCAGAAATGTCTGTTCATGTCCTCTGCCCATTTCTTGATTGGATTATTCTTTGGATGTTGAGTTTGCTAAGCTCTTTATAGATTTTTGGATACTAGCCTTTTATCTGATAGGTCATTTGCAAATTTCTTCTCCCATTCTGTCAGTTGTCTTTTGATTTTGTTAACTGTTTCCTTTGCTGTGCAAAAGCTTTTGATCTTGATGAAGTCCCAGTAGTTCATTTTTGCCCTTGCTTCCCTTGCCTTTGGCGATGTTCCTAGGAAGAAGTTGCTGCAGCTGAGGTCGAAGAGGTTGCTGCCTGTGTTCTCCTCAAGGATTTTGATGGATTCCTTTCGCACATTGAGGTCCTTCATCCATTTTGAGTCGATTTTCGTGTGTGGTGTAAGGAAATGGTCCAATTTCATTTTTCTGCATGTGGCTGTCCAATTTTCCCAATACCATTTGTTGAAGAGGCTGTCTTTTTTCCATTGAACATTTTTTCCTGCTTTGTCAAAGATTAGTTGACCATAGAGTTGAGGGTTTATTTCTGGAGCCCATGCTCTTTTTACATAAGACCACTATGCCACTAGGAAACCAGTGTCTACAAACAGGAAAAATACTAGGTAGAGGGATTCAGGTAATAAACCAGAGTAACAAACAAAACATGAATAATATGCTTAAATAAAATGTAAAAAAAAGTGACATCTTTTCTACTGCATCCTGTAGGCACTTTGGCAAAGCATATCACATTCTACCATACAAATAGTGTAAACACCACTGCTTCTAATTATATACTTGCTTTTTAATGCTCAATCATGCTGTCTCCCTATGGCATGTGCTGCATGTTTTTTTTTTTTTTCCTGTGATAGCAAGGTAATTAAAAACCTTAATTTCTTCTTGTAAAATAAGGACTCAATATTAATCATTGAGCAGTAGGTAGATTCTACCTACTTTTTTTCCTTACTTCACTTTTCTTTGTTCCAGGCACTATAGCCTTCCTATGTACACACTCATACATCTGTGAGTCTGTTAAGAGTAACTGCTAGAAAATACAGAATAGAGCAGTTTAGACTTGAGAAGGCCCATAGAGGTGATCTGGACCAACATTCCTCATAATGTGAGGAGTGAGATATAGAGACAAGAGCAAAGTCTGAAATTGGACACAGAACTCATCTCTGGAAGACTTAACTTCTCTACAGATACCATGACTGTCCCTGCTGACATCTCCTGGTGCATGACTTAACTGCAGTGCCTCAAGAAATTAAATCTACAGCCCCTGCTTTTATCCTTGCCAGAGTGTGTCCTCAGTATTCCCTCTGCTTTGCCTTTTTGGTTCCCAAACTAAACTCAACTGCAGGTGCTTCTGATTAGAGGCTAGCTTTATCCCTGCAACCTAGCTTCAAAGGTTTGAACAAGCAGGTATCTGATGTCTATGGTGGGGGCGGGGGGAATGTCAAACATTCCCTGCATTTGTCAAGGTCCCTATTAAAAGGGGCTCCCTAAATTGAACGCATCATTCCAGATGGTTTATGACCAATGCAGTATGCAATGCAATTAACAACCTTCATCTGGATAGAGTACATAATGATATTAAAGCCCATACGAAGATTACGTGAACATTCTTCAAATCCACATCAAAGTGTTGGTTCATAATTAAGCTTTCAGTTAACCATAACCCTGAAACTTGCTCACCTTTCACTCCGGTTTAGCCATGTGTTCTCGATCTTATATTTGTACAATTGTGTTTCAGTTTTTTTTAAGCCAGACATGGAACTTTATTTAGCCCTGTTAAATTTCACTTTGTTAGTTTTGGCTCATCTTTCTAACTTTTTGCAATCCTCTTGAACACTGTTTCTGTCATTCAGTATAGTAACTATCATTCCACAGTTTTGGGTCATACACAAGTTGGATAAATATGCTTTTCATTTTCATCCAAATCTCTGATAAAAAATGTTGAAAGAGTAGAAAGCATCATAGAATACCACAGAATACTTTCAGCAAAGGTGGCATCTAACCATTAATTAATATGTTATACCATATTGACTACACTGAATTTATGTAGAATTATATTAAACACATGTTCATTCTTTTAGCTTACATGATGATGATGGTGATGATGATGGTGAAAAGAAATAGATGAAAGGTATCCAAAGGAAAAACTTTTTAGAGTGCGAGTGTTATACAGAAAGTGGTGATTAAGAATTAAGTAGAAAATATTCTCCATTGTGTGGACCACATACTTCTCCAAAAAGTAAAATTAAAGAAACCAAGATCACTATTACTTGTATATTAAAGATCAGTCTTAATATTGTATACCTTTGAATCTCAGAGTGTTACTAGAGCAGGGACTAGTAAACATTTTCTGTGAAAGACCAGACAGTAAATATTTTAGACTTTGCAAGCCGTATGGTCTCTATTGCAATGGTGTTACTTTGCCCTTGTAACACAAAATGAGCCCTAGACAACACATAAATAAATGGGCATT
Source organism: Mustela lutreola (assembly GCF_030435805.1). Classification (NCBI taxonomy): domain Eukaryota; kingdom Metazoa; phylum Chordata; class Mammalia; order Carnivora; family Mustelidae; genus Mustela; species Mustela lutreola. Next base: position 146,950,919 of record NC_081293.1, read on the forward strand.
ACTGTGTTCCAATAAAATGTTATTTATAAAAACATGTGGCCAGATTTGCCCAACAAGCTATAGTTGGTCCATCTATGTATAAGATGGTTTTTCTAAGGGCAGCATTTGTACTTTGATGAAAATATTACAGTCTTCCCAAACATAAGATATATTTATTATTTTAGAAATTTCATGCCCTAGGTCCTCAAGAGAAAGAACTATCCTATTCCCTTTTGAACTTCAGTACCTAACTCTGTTCTAGTACTTGGTAGTTGCTTTGTTTCTTTTTGAGGTCATGAATAAAAAACCTTTAAGGCTTTTGTTCAATCTCAGATTCGTTATTTTAAGATTTTTTTTTTTTTGACAGAGAGAGAGAGCATTAGTGAGAACACAAGCAGGGTGGGTAGGAGAGGGAGAAGCAGGCTCCCCGCTGAGGAAGGAGCCCCATGTGGGACTCAATCCCTGGACCCTGGGATCATGACCAGCGCTAAAGGCAGACATTTAATGACTGAACCACCCAGGCACCCTCAGATTCATTATTTTAATGATCAATTAATCACAATACTTATAGGCATTAACATAAAATTGAATATAGAGTCAACATTCATAGGGGTTATGGCTGCCCAGGTCTTCTTTCAAGAATTAGGGGCCTATTACCCCAAATCCTGGGAGTTTGTCTGCTGGCAGATAGCCCTCAGCTGAACCCCCTTTCAGGTTACTTAGCTGTAAGAGAACCACCTCTCCAAAGACCATGCCTCCTTCCCATCATTCTCTATACCCAGCGGTTGGTCAACATGGAGGCCCAGCCTTTTCATCCTAACAAAGGACAACCCTGAAGGTCATCTCACCCTTTGAGTTCTTCTCTGTGTCTTTTACTGAGACTGCATTTCAGCTAATGGCTCTCTTGTCTCAATCTTTCATCTTTGTCTAAGTGTTGATCCCAGACTTCTCCTTAATAACCCCTCTGTACTCTAATTTCTGTCACAGAATCTGCTTTCTAATGAATGTAACCTGAAACAATAAGAATATTTTTACTCTAATTATGGCAACCACAGTCATATATTAATGACATCCATTCAAGTTTTACTTGCCTTCAACTGATCTTATACATAGCCTAACCTATGAGGTATGATATTGAATGTTGGTCCTTGTATTAGAAGTTCCTGTGGATTCACTTTGTCTTTCCAAATTAATGAAGATCATCTATTCCAGTAGATCTTAAGTAACCTCATCGATTGCTTACCATTTATATCACCTCCTGGTTCTCACAATTCTCATAGTTACTAGAGCAGGCACTATCTGCTTACTGGTGCAGGAGAAACACCAAAACCTTGCCCTAACAATCGTGAAAGTTTTAAATCTCCACCAGAAGAGACAATAAATAAATCTTCAACAAGTTCATGCTTTCAAAAGAGGCATTGTGGAACACTGGTAAATACAAGAAGTGAATATAAGATCACATTCTTGTGCCACAAGAATTTAAAATTCAGTAATGAAGATGAGGCAAATGAAAAGGAAACTAATGCTTCCTAAAAAATGGGATGTGCCCAACAGATGGTGAGGCAAGCTCAGACGAGGTAGTTAATAAAGTAGCCTAAGATGATCTTGGAAGAAGACAATGAGCTACATTTAGAGGAAATGCCATTTTTTTGTTTTTCCAAATTGCCTTCTCCTGAATGATTTCAAAGTCATAAATGAAATTACCATAGTCATAGTTGAAATCAGGAGAGAGGACAAAAAAAAGAGAATTTGGAGAATGGAAGGGAAATAACTTTTATTTAGCACTTTCACTTAGAAACCCATTTCTAAAAATCTTCAGAGAGCTTACACTAGTGACAAAGTATTATATGCATGTGGACTGGGTTAGCTGTGAATGTTCTGAACTTTGTCCAAACAAGGTTTGCATCTACCCAATTTATACCATTTACATTTTGGAACCAAAATACCTCCCATGCTTGTGGTGTTTCTAGAAAAATAGTGAAATACATTCTTTAGCAATTAGATACTTGTAAACTGCAGGTGTTTTGCATTTTTGACAATTCTTTCCTAAATGTTGTTGCTTTATTCAAACAAACACGGTAATTACAACATGGAAGTATGTATAGAATGTGGATTGAGAAAGGAGAGGGTTGGGAAGAGAATTGGTAATGAGGGAAGTGCCAAATGTATGTAATCAGATATTAAATTGGAAGTTTCGATTTAGGCACTAGATACAATCAAGACTGATTCTGAAGATAGGTTAAAAACTGTCTAATAATCAAAAACTGTTGCATGCCTTGAAAACGTCATATATGTTAAGACACTTGAAGAGTAGAGAGATTGGTGAAGAGGTTTCTTTAGAGAGAACTGTCCATTTTTTTTTTAATACTACTCTCTAAATTTTTAAAGTGAAAGGAAATTCCCCATTTTGTGTCAAGACAAGAGAGGACTTTTAGTGTTATCACTCAGGGATCTTCCTGGGTCTCCTGAAGGTACCTGATTCCAGCCAAAATAACCTAAGGCAGAGAAAGCCACCCAGTTACCTGCTAGCAGTGTGAGGAATGTGCTTACTGTATTGTGATCACAGTATGCTTTAGAGACTTTGCACAGGTGAAGAGTCTTTTGAGTGCTTCCTGAGGACCAGATGCACTGCACAATTATAGGCCATCTTAGAGCTTGTCCAATAGGGCCACCTAGAGGGGAAGCTGAAGGTGGCTGAGTGAGTTCTGAAAGTTTGAGAATCATTGTAGGTAAAATGGTCAAGAAGCCTGCTGATAAGATTGCCAGTAATAAGAGTCTTTTTTAGAACCCATGAAAGCGTGCCATAAGAGAGAGATCTTCTTCAAATATCCTTCATATCATGCCTCAGTCCCAGCCCAGAATGGGTCTGAAATAGCAGGTAGGAGTGGGTGGGTGGGTGCGTAGAATGAACAAAAAAGGAACAAGAAGCTGATTACAGTCCCCATCCCCACCCTTTCTGTTGCCTACAGCTAGGTAGCAGGAAGCCTTAACTGGGAGAACACAAAGAAGTCTTGCTTTGCAAGGAGATTGAGTGTAGATTAATACATTGTTCTGATATTCATACTGCTTAGTTGATACTGTTTTGCTGTTTAGAAGTGACTACATGACTTTAAGACCCACCTAGGTTTTCATCAAAGGTGACCACCAAGAAAGAAACTTTAAAAGTTCACTGGAAAAACAAAGATTTTTTTAAAGCACATTTTATGAATCATCATGTGTCATTATATCAGGTACATATATTTTTATAATAAAGATAATTTCAGTGAGCTCAGAAGATAGAGTTTGGATAGAGAAGTTGATAGGATTGAAAATTAGTTAAGTAGAGAATCATGAATGTCAGGTTAAGGCATCTAAACTTTATTATATAGAAACTGGAAAATCATTGAATTTTGGTGCATTATAGATAACATGACCATTTTGACAAGTGGCATTATATTTAGTGGCGACATGTACTGATTCCAGATGGAATATTGGTAATGCAGGAGGCAATAAAAATTTCTGGAACTGTTAAATACATGCGTAAATAGAAGTAGCTTTTTGTATTGTTAAAAAAAAAAAACAGCAATAACATTTTCTGAAGTTTAAGTGTGTGTGGATTTAAAATACATAACAATAATAACACAAAAGAAAGAAGGCATTGACATGTTATAAGTTTTTCATTTTGCTCTGGAAAATTTTTAAAGTAAAAATTAAGAGAGACTTTAATAATTCCAAGATGTGTGTTCAAATCTCTACAGTAACTACAAATAAAAAAATGAAATAATGCACTTCTAAAAACCTAATAAAGGGAAAATTGGAAGAATACAAATATTACTTATTCTTTAAAAAGGCAGGAAAGGAGACAAAAAGAAAAAAAACAAGTAATGGGTCAAATTGTATGTAAATATTGAAATGTATGTTTAAGCTCATGTACACCAGTGATTATATTAAATATAAATGGACTAAACACTTCAATTAAAACAAATATTTTTCTGTTGGGAGTAAAGAACATACATGCTTCTTTTAAGAACCATACTATAAATATATGTGTGATACAATAAATAAACAAGAGAAAGTTGGTATAGCTCTTCTGATAACAGGTGAAACAGAGTTTAAGGGCAGAAACAGTATCAGAGTTAAAGAGCATTCTTACAATATAATAAATGAGACTTCAAGAGGAAGATACAACAAGTTGATGCCTAAAAATATATTTTTAAAAATGAACAGAGACAAAAGGAGAAAGAGACAAATTCAAAATTATAGTTGGAAAATTTAACATATTGTTTTTAGAAACCAATAAAATGAGCTTTTTAGAGAGCAGTAAAGCTATCAATTTTAGTAAGACAAGTTTACTTTACAATTACTTTACAATTTTAGTAAGACAGTTTTAACAACATGGTTAACATATTCTCCCTAGTTGAAATATATACGACATTGCATTCAATGATTGTCAAAAACGTATTTTTAAAAAAGTGTATGTGAATCAATTACTAACCTATAAAACAAGTCTAAACAAAATTTAAAGGGTAGAACTTAAACACAATATATTCTCTGACTGTAGTAGAACTAAACTAGAAAGCCACTACAAAAATGTAACTAGAAAATTCTTCAGTGTTTAAAAATTAAATAGTATACATTAGCAACACAAAAGTGAAATAAAAAAAGAACTGTATTGGAAATTAGAAAACAATTTGAACTGTTTGATAATGAAAATATATAAAATATGTGGGGTTTAGCTAAATTTGTGATTAGAATGGCGGTTCCCAGCTGAGGGTTTTGGAGGGGAGTGGGGTGGGGGTTGGGTGAGTCTGGTGGTCAATATTAGGGAGGGCACATATTGCATGGAACACTTGATGTGGTGCATAAACAGTGAATTCTGGAACACCGAAAAGAAATAAAACAAAAGAATAATAAAATAGACACACCTTTAGCAAAAGTAATCAAGAAAAAAAGAAGGCACAAATGACTGAAATCAGGAATAAAAAAATGAGACATCATTTTTGGCACCTTCAGCTACTAAGAAGGGAGTAAGAGGCTATTATGAACAACTTTACATCAATAAACTTGAAAGTTAAAATAAAATTGATAACTTGAAAAACACACCAATACTGACATCAGTAGTAAAAAATATGAATAGTTTAAAAAATGAATGTGTAATTCAAGTTTTATTTCTTTCCTAGAGATTAAAAAGGAGAAATTTTCCAATGTGTTTCACTGAAGGTGGCAAAACTGACAAAAAATCTGACATGGGCAGTATATACCCCCCCCACACACACACACTCACACATACACTCATACAAAATTGGAGTGTGAATCTCTCTAGAACATACAAACTTCCTGATTAAAATATTGCAAAATATTAATAAATATAATTCATTTTTATATAAAAGAAAATTACAACCAATTGGGATTTACTGTAAAATTGTAAGGTTGATCTAACATATTTAAAAATTAATTAACTTAATGTAACAAATCATATTAACAGTAAAAGGAAAAAAAACCAATATGACCCCCACTTAAAAAGATCAGAAGCAGCATTCCATATAATTCAACACCCATTTATGATTTCAAAAACCTCTTAAAAAACCAGATTTATAATGAGAGGTAAGGGGTAGCCACAGAAACATGTAACAAATATTTTACTTTATATTGGATTATTAAGTTTCAACTCTGATATTAGAAAGGAGGCAAAGCTATTTATTAAAATTATATCTATCCAATATATATACTAGAGATCTTTGCAAGTAAAATATGGCAAGAAAAGAAGTAAAAGAAAAATTTTAAAGGAGGATAAAGATTATAGTTGTAGAAAATTGAGAAAATACAGATAAGATACAGATAACAGAATTAGTAATTGCATTTTGCATGGTCACTTCCTGCAAGTTAGGTGTAAATAAGAAATTATGATTATTTTACTAACAATATACTTGAAAATAAGATTTTATAAGTGATACTACTTAGAATAAAAACTATAAAATTCCTAGGAATAAATACAAGAAGAGATGTATGAAACCTCCATACAGAAAGCTATACTTAATAAAGGGAAGGAGTGTTCATTTGCACTGTTTGGGAATTCTAAATATGTTGACTCTCACCAAAATGATTGATAGAATCAATGCACATTTAGTCAAACATCAATACAATATTTCATGGAAGCAGACCATCTGATTTCAAATTTTGTATGGAAATGCAAAAGAGCAAGAATAACAAAAAATAATCTTGGGAAAGTGGTAGCATTTCAATAATTGATGTAATGATTTGTTATAAAGTTAGCAAAATTAAACAATGTGGTATTAGTATAAGGATGACCAAAGAGACCAAATAAATATTTATACATAGAGAGTCCTCTGACTTATTTCTAAGTTGCACCTATAATGCAGTATGAAAAGAGTAACTTTATAAATGGGCTGGGTCAATTAGATGCCTATATGGAATTTTAAAATTGAACCTTTCTCCCAATGTCATGGGATGTACAACTATCAAATTTAGATGAAGCATGGGCCAATAATGGAAAGTAAAATAACTAAAATGAAGATATTGAAGAACAATATCTCTGTGGTCTTGGGGTACTTACTTATTTACAATTTACTTATATGGATATCAAGTGCACTAACCAGACAAATTTGATGAGTTGAACTACATAAAAATTAGATCTCTTATTTATCAAAAATTATTAGTTAGATTATGAGGACAGTAGAGATGATATTCACTATATATGTATTTATGTGTCCAATAAAGAATTCATATCCATAATATAAAATGATTTCTTCAAATCAATAAGAGAAATACAGTAATCCACTTTTAAAACTATGCAAATGATCTGCAGAGTCATTTCACAAAAAAGTATCCAAATGACAGACATACACAGTTGCTCAATCTCATTATATACCTGGGATATGCAAATTAAAACTAAAATGTCATGTTATAATACACCTCCCAGGGTTGCTCCCCATTTTTTTAGTATTATAAAGGATCTACAAGGACATGGAGTAAGTGGAACTCATACATTGTTCATGGGAATGTAAATGAAACTTTGGCAATACCTGTTAAAGCTGAAATTTGCATATTCTATGACCCAGTGATTTAATCACTAGATACACATTTGCCAGAAATACATAGAAATGTACATCAAAAGACATGTTCAGTAATGTTCCCAAAGTATATAGATACATATATAGATACATATATCATGTTTGTTTACTCAATACAATACAATTGAAAAATCTACACAAAAGAATATAATTCTCATAATCACAATTTTAACCAAAAGGAGACAAAAATAACATAAATCTCATAATTCCATCTCTATAAAACTCAAAAATAAGCAAAACAAATCTGTGCCTATATACAGCCTGGAGCAGAGTTTGCTCAGTAGATCATCAGAGGGTTGGCCTAGGGTTGGTCTTGTTGCAAACAAATGGTCTATAGATCAGGTGGACAAACTTTTCTGTAAAGGGTCAAATAGTGAAATTTTACAGCTTTGTGCACCATGGTGTCTCTGTTGTGACTATTCAACACTCTTGTTGTAAGGATGAGGGCACTCATGGACAATATGTAAACAAATGAATGTGACTTTGTTCCAGTAACACTTTATTTACAAATATAGGAGGCAGGAGGGCCATATTTGTCCCGAGGCCCCCAGTGTTCTGACGCCTGCGATAGATAGAAGATCGCTGTATTTAACTTTTTAGTCAGTGTTAGATAGAAGATCGCTGTACTTAACTTTTTAGTCAGTGTTGCTCCCTGTAGATCGTTGTCCATGTCTTTCTGCTATTTTATAAGCTTTGGCTTGCATCAATAGTAGTTTCAGACATTCCTTAAATTTAAGGTTCCATTTTATTGTTCTGTTTTAAATTTCAGTCCACTGTGCAGTTTAGTAATATAAAAACAGAATCTGTGTGACTAAATTTGCATAAGAAGGTGAATTTTAGAGAAAGAATTGAAAATAAATCTAATGTCTCATTAAAGAGAATCATCATTTCCTACTTAACTGTTGCAAATGTGATCTATAATACCCCAAAAAAGTGCACTTCACCTTTTATGGACCTACTGCTAATAAACATAAGCCTTCTATTCCCAGTACTTCCATCTGCATTGTGAACATGGGTCAAGTAGAGAATTATCTAGGGAGATTCAAATAAAATAGAAGACCTTGGGGTCATGGCAATAGTATACTTCCTTGCCCCAAGAGAAGGTAAGGAATGACTTCTTACATTTAGATTGGCTAGGCTGGGAACTCACTTCAACTTTTATACTCCTGTGATCCTTTGGCACAAGATTTTTACCATCATATTAACTTTATCTCTAGAGTTGAAAAAATAAGTCCCAAGGTTAATTATAAGCAGAGTTGTCCTTGATAGGAAATATCTTTCATTCCAATCGTGCAAAAAGTGCATAATAGTGTAATAAAGCTGTTTGGGAAAACAGATAATGGTCAGGTGTTTTTCCTATACCCTTGGGAGAGAATTTGACTCTGTTGGAAAGCAGGCGTGGGAGCTAAGATGCCTCTTTCCCCCTCATCTTACCATGACTTCGTAGTGTGCTCCTGTGAAATTACTTTAACCTTTTCCATCTAAGGTGATGAGTTTGCAAGAGGATTGCCTTTTACTCAGAGGTTCCAAGAGGTATTATTAACTGTTTTCCTAATGGGAGTTCTTTGTGCATCTTTTTTTTTTAAAGCGTCTTTAAAAAAATGTCAATATGATTTTTCTTCCCTCTCAAGGTTTTGATTGGCCTTTTCAAGCACTAAGTAGAAAAAAATCTACAGTTTTCATTTCATGAAATATTTATTCTGTGGTACATTAAAAAAAAAAAACGAACAGCTGAACAATAGTTAATTTTGAGGCTAGATGGATTTTCTTTTGGCTGCAAGCAATTGCTCTTTATGGATTCACGGTTTCTGGGGAATTTGGCTGCAGTATGAGTTTTGTTTCTTGAAACTATTCATATAGTCTTGATGTACACATGTGTGAAACATTATAAGAAGACTTCTTTCGGGGTTGGGACAAAGAAAAATTACCAGGGAAATAGATAAGGAAACCGAGGCTCCCATTTGTGAGGTATAAACTGTGTAACCAGCCTATATCTTTCTGGACTTCAGGCATCTGGGCACTTTTAGGAGGTTTCTCATCCTTACTGACCCAACACAATGATACTTAGGCTAGTATTTCTAATTTGAATATAGGTTTAAGAGTTGTGTCTGTAAATGGAAGAAGTTTGAATCCATATACCAATTTATATGCCATGCCTCATAGCTCCCTAGACCAAGACTGGCTGTGGTTCTCTTACTGATGTCTGAAAAATAGTAAATTTGGAGCATTTCTCTTTTATCTAACTTAGTTTTGTAAAAACCACTCAAAATATATGACAATATCAGGAAATGGAGGCAGAGGTGAAGTGCTCTGAGGATTTTATGAAAAGGAGCTATATAAATGCAAAGCATTAATATTATCATTATGGAAACACATTTCCTCATCAATCTCCATTTCCATGCCAACAAATATTCTTCAAAAGGCTCATTTTATCTTTGACCATTTTGCACGCAGACCTTGGCAGCCACCTAGTAAAACCCATGGTACGTGCATACTGCTTGCAGACACTTCATTATGAATCAGGCCTTTCAGCTGGTAAATACAGAAAAATTAAGCATGAAATAAACCAACACTCCAAACCAAAAAATAACTACAGCAAAAGTGAAAAATCTCAAGGCAGACTTCACAAACCAAATAAGAATTTAAATCCCCTATCCCATAATAGAACCCAGTTTATTGGAAAGGGACAGCCCAGTTTTAATTCAAACATGATCATTTATCTAAAACATATAATATCCCTAAATCCATGAAATGAAAAACAGTAGAGAATGGGGACAATTTTACTTTTACTCCCACTCAAATATAAAGAATACATACCAGGTAATTCATACCCAGCTATTTGCAGTTAGCCTATTTGTAAGATTTGACTATAAGAGATGATGTTCTATTAGCTAGTACAGCATTAGGAACTTAGAGATTCAATTTTAAGATGGCATTAGTATGCTTATATTTATATTTATTACTTGTCAGTAAAAGAATAAATATATATATACATACTAGTATGTATACTTAGTATGAATTCTCTTAGTAAATTAAGGGGTTTCTTTATACCTCTTTTAGACATCTTAAATAAATGTGTTGACATGTCACTTACATTAACACAACCTCTTCAGAAATTGGTTAACTTCTTAACTGATTCTAAAGGACTACTTACAAGCAAATTTTGAGGATAGAAGGCAGTACTTTATTAATTTAAATAGAAAAATCATCAGCAAAAATAGACTAGCCTTTGTACCTATTTTCTTTAATTTTCAATAATTGTATCTAGGGTGATATTTAGCTCTAAGTAGTTGATCATTGTAATCTAGCTCCTTACTTTCCTCCTTATGTTCTGTAATTCATTCTCAAACATTCTGTCAGGTATCATCATTTTAAGATTAATATACAGTAAGTCCAAATGAAGTTTATTTAATTTACATTACAACAAAGAAATATAGAACTAATGCATATTTTACAGTTATTTTTTGTTGGGAAAAATTCTAAGTTTAAAATGGAAATATAAGATAAAAATGTTATCTATACCTCATTCATTCATTCACCACATATTTAGCACTTACTGTTTATGGGAAATATACCATGAACCTTCTGTGTTCAGAAGCTTTGACTAGTGCCTAAGGAAAATCATTCAATTGTCCTTTCCTTCTTTTCAAGATTTATTTATTTGTTTAGAGAGAGAGAGAGAGTACACACATGAGCAGGTGGAGGGGCAGAGGGGAAGAATCTCAAGCAGACTCCCCAGTGAGTGTGGAGCCTGATGAAGGTATTGATCCCATGACCCATGAGATCACCACCTGAGCCTAAACCAAGAGTTAGGCATATAGCTGACTGAGTAACCTGGCGCCCCTCAATTCCTTTTTTTTTTTTTTCTTGGTAAATATTATAGGAAGAGATGATTCTCTAAGGTCCATTGGTCTGAGATTGAATCTATATAGCTCATCTGAATGAAACACTTCCTCAGAATTTTTTTTACCAAAATGATCTTGTTGGAGTTGATGCTTAGAAAAGGGAACAGTTTTGGGGTGCCTGGGTGGCTCAATAGGTTAAGCATCCAACTTTTGATTTCTGCTCAGGTCACGATTTCTGCTCAGGTTATGATCTCAGAGTCCTGACACCTTCAGACTCTGTGCTCATCGGGGTGTCAGCTTGGGATTCTTTCTCTCCCTCTCCCTCTGCCTAGCCCCCCAACCCCCCACCAAGACTTGTGCGTGCTCTCTCTCTCTCAAATAAATAAATAAGTCTTAAAAAATAGAAACGAAATCACTTTCTATTCCCATTACCATGTGTTCATATGTGTGTGTGTGTGTGTGTGTGTGTGAGAGAGAGAGAGAGAGAAAGAGAGATAACCTGGAAGCTTATACACCCCTATCTGAGATGTCCTGATTCCCTTACCTGATTTTACAGCATATTTACAGTTGGGTTTTTATTTTTATTTTTTATTTTTTTTACTAGAAGCAGTAATACGTGATAATTAACATGGAATTTTTAACACATACTACCTTAGCTCAGATGACTCTTGTTTTCTGTGAGTATTTTCATATATATCAAAGACTACAGCCTTACAAGCAAGTTGCTTACATTCTGAGATGAAAAGTCAGATAAATATAAAGGAGCCAAAAATATCCAAGTATGTATTCATGCCAGGGTAACTATATGATTTAATCATCCAAAGGTGTTTGAGAGTGAAAGGGATACTTGTAATAATTATGTTAAGATAACAATTAGAAAGTAGGACCTTGGTGAATTGGAATATGTGGTTACCCTTCATATTACATATATTGAGCTTAAAAAAATCACACATATATATATAGGTGTCAAACTAATGTGTAGCATGGTAAATCGAATTACTTTGACTAGGAGAGCATTTTAGTTCATAGTGAGGATGCTGAGAAATTATCTAAAATTGAAGATTATTGTTAACATATAGTAATATATCTCCTTTTAACATGTTTGAGGATAAAGGAGGAAATTTTGTACAATGTAAAGTCATTTATAACAACTATTACAAGGTATGCAAGTGAAGAGAATTTTTTTAACTGGATAAATAAATGGATACAGCCATTCTCAATCCTACCTCCACTAGAGTATCTGTTGCTGGTATGTAGAAAGTTTACCTCCACCCTCTGTTTGGAAGTTGGCAACTTTACTGAGTACTCCAGCCTCTATTGCTATAACCCCTGCAGTTTATTCCCTTGGTTTGGGCAGCATCACATTGCTTTGTTCAAGTCTTAATCATTATTGCATCATAATTGAGACCAGGTAAAATTAATAGTAACATTTTAATTCTTACCCCAGCCAAACATATTTTGGCAGTTATAAAGAGAATATTTATATAAGTCTCCTTCAGAATTAAACTTTAAATTAACCTTAAATAGAGTAAAATTGAAGAGATTGGATTTGCACTGTTAATGGTGGGAAGTCAAATACTGGTACTCAGATCTTATAGGGAATACTTAAATATGCATTTTTTATAACCAGCCCAAGATTTTCAAAAAGTCAGAATTTATATATATATATTTTATTAAATATTAAATATATAAATATATATTGTATATATAATATAAATAGTTATATAATCTATTAAAATATTGTATATTTATTTAATAAAATCCATATTTTATCAAATAAAATATTATATACTTCATTAAGTATATATATACATATATATATATAAATCCCCTAGTTTTCTGTTCATAAGATATATGCATGAAGAGAATTTTCACTCATAACTTTAAAGGTTCAAAATATTTCATACCCTGGGATCCCCCAGACTGATATGGAGTCTTCAAATTTTACAGCAAACTCAAGAAACATGGATCCTTCTATTACTAATGATACATTTTTCTGGTTTTATCTGAAAAAGCTTTCCTTGAATGTATGTGTCACAGACCGGCATGTTTGGTGCATTTTTCTTCAGTCTATATTATTACTTTGTAAAATTAGCTTAAAATGCCACATTTATAAAATTCTCTTATTGGCAGCATTTGAAGACTGAGGACAAAAAATACTGTACGCTTGAATTGTACATTGAGTGGGAAAAGTAGATGATAGAATCCCATTACAGGAAAATAAGTAAACTGGATTGTCACTTTAAGAGATTTCTTATGGAGGATTTATTCTTTAGCTTGTTATGATTTCTTTTTTATAGGAGCAGCTGTACTTGTTATCGCACTCTGCCACATCATCAGTCATCTAGCTACTGCAGAGAATTCCCCCCGGCAGAACAGGACATTCATGAGTTTATATTACTGCCATAAATTCTTTGGCTGTAAGTTTTTATACAAATAATCCCATGTCTCTTGTATACATTGCACCAATTGGTTAATAACATGATCTCTACCAGGGGATTTCTGGAATGTTCTATCTTTTAAAAATAATGGCCAGAGTACATTTTTACATACACTAAAAATCTTCTAAATGAGATTGGGCAATTTGAGGACATCTATATGATGAGAAAATATGTTTTCCCTTAATTTTCCAATTTAACCTGGTGAGCTTTGATTTAGCTGAAGGACATGAAAACAAGTATTTACAAAAGGAGTATAATAAGATTAGTTATGTTAAAAAAAAATATGGAGTTGCTTTTCAATTGAGAGTGGGGAGTTCCTGGCTGTGAAACTCTGTTCACAGTTTCTGTATCACTTTTCAGAATTGAATAATCTCCATAAAGGAGCCCAGCAATTTCATCATGCCAGCCACTAAGTAGTTGCCAGATTCTCTGGCCATTGGCAAATTCTCCTCACGATAAAAGCAAAAAGAATGCTTAAAAGCAGTATACCAGTTCACCAGTTGGTCCATCGACTAATGACTAATGGCACTGATCTGATTTTCTTTTACCTCCTTTTCTTTTCTGACAAGAGTACTAATAAGATTTCTGACAAGAGTACTAATAAGATTTCAACTCTAAAAGATGAAAGTATCCTTCCCTGGGTCTTCTTTCATCAATGGCACCGTCTCCCATGTTTTCTTGCGCTCCATTTCTGGATGTAGTAAGCCATTGACCAAGTTTCAGATTTTAGTGATGAGGTTGATATTATCTAAAGAACCCCAGGAAAATTTTCAAAAGGGAACACAGATTCAACATGAAATACATCAATTTAGATTTGAGAAAGAGATAGCTTGGGATTAGTGTTTATGATGTAAAGTAATCTTTTTTAACATCATTATTCCAAATCCAGTCAGTTTTCCAATATGGAAAGAATGGTCAACTAAATTGAAACTTTCTAATTGCTCACATTCAATAACATGTTCTTCTACTACAAGTATCTTCAACAACTTACATTTAGCTGCCATTAAATTAAAGTTTAAAGTATCCTTGCTATTGAAATACAAAATGAGGTCATTGCAATAAATATGTCCTCAAAGTAGAGGTAAGTAGGTTACCAAGTTAGAGATTCATGTATATAGTAGGACCCCATTTGTAGGGAAATGTCACACATATGTTTGCCTATGATTATGATGTTTAAATACACCTACAAAAATATTAATTGTGGTTATTTATAGACTGGAAATTTGGAAAGTGAGAATAGCATAAGTTGTAGTGTTGATTTGTACTTTTGAATTTTAGAAGAATCATGTTTGAATGAGAAAAATTAAAACATTAAGAAAAACAGAGAAAAGGAAAATGATGTAAACTCTTTCAGTATTAATCTATATCAAGAATATTAATCTTTATCAAGATATTTATTGTTTTTCATTCTGGGCTGTAGCAATAATATGATTGATTCTAAAATAGAAATGAGTTAAAGAAACATTTAAGATTGTGTTAAGAAAAGCAAATAAAACCATGATGAACCATGGATCATCTGTGCAATATTTTAATAGCATAAATTATCCAGTTGAATAGCTTACCTTAAAATGGAGAATAAAATTTTAGCTGTGTTGTAAATTCTAAACATTTGTCATGATTTAAAAAGTAAGTATTCTCCTTTAAAATGCATATATATTTTTTTTAGTGGTCACAAGTATGCCAAATAAACATGATCTTTGTGAGTGGAATGATAATTGTTTTTAAAGCTGAGAGAATCTGTCTTTTTAGATTTCAAACTCCATGAGGTTAATGCTACATATATAAAACATCTGTTAGAAGAAGTGATAAAAATCAAGAGAAAATACATATGAACTGTAACCAACTACTGCTATCTAGGTCTATGCCTGGACTGGGGGATGATAGGATTACTTACTGTATTTTGGGACTAAGCATGATAAAGATAATTGTTAAGTGATGCCATTTGAGAACTATAATTAATAGAATTTTCTGTTCAACATTAGAACATTTCAGGGAGAAGTTGAGTTTTGTAGTTTGGAGCCAAGAGGGAAGCATAGATGGCACTGAGCACTCTTCTCAAACTCAGTGGACTTTCTCACACTTTTTGTTATCTGACTGCTATAGAAGCTTTTCTGGAATATTCTCGGTCAGCCTTTCAGGCATGAATAATTTAGACCAGAAATTTAATCAAAGCATATTTGCTATGGGATAGATTCAGAAAATGAAGGAGAAAAAATATTGAACAGTAGGTCCAGATTCTAGTTTCAGTTCTGCCTCCATGTGAAATTTTGATGTAGTTACTTAATCTTTCTAGGCCTCAAAATAAAAGTTGTAAATAATGTTTTCTAACAGATGAGTTCTAAGGCCCTCTCTGGTTGCCATATTCTCTGATTCCAGATTCCTTGAAATTCTTTAATCATAATATGTGGTTCATTTAGAACCATATCTACCCTCCAGCAGACATCTTCTACCTTTCCCTAGGAGCCCATGTACTTCCTTTTTCTTTTTTTTTTAACTTGTTTGTCCTATAAGTATGACAGAATAATAAACTAATCACATTTTTAAAATTAAGGATGGTACTAGCAGTAGTCCTATGATCTCAAGGAAGAATGATTAAAACATCACATAATGGAAAATTAATTTTTCTCATCCAGTAGCGGTAACATTTTATTTTATTTTTTTTAAAGATTTTATTTATTTATTTGACAGACAGAGATCACAAGTAGGCAGAGAGGCAGGCGGAGAGAGAGGAAGAGAAGCAGGCTCCCTGCGGAGCAGAGAGCCCAATGTGGGGCTCAATCCCAGGACCCTGCGATCATGACCTGAGCGGAAGGCAGAGGCTTTAACCCACTGAGCCACCCAGGCGCCCCTAAAGGTAACATTTTAGATACATGTGTTATTATTATGTGTGTATTTGATGGAGGGATAACTGGCTTTGAACAGAATAATAAAGCTACTTTGTGAAGATCTGACACAGGAGGAACTGGAAAGGAGCCTACTTCCACAATCTAATTTCAAACTCAGTCCTGTTCTGTAATGTCTCCAGGAAGAAAATAGAGTAAGTTCTCTCCTCTCTTAATTCTTCCCTGTAACATAACACCTATCCAGTTGTTTGGGAATCTCTGTACTCAGAGAAAGTAGGAGGTCATATATCAAGAGAGCAAATATTTCACTAATGTGCATTTGGATTTTCACACAAGATAAGTCCAAGACATATAGGTAACCTACCTGCTCATAGATGTGTGAGAATTTACTATTAATCAAAGAAAAATCATTTTTAATCAACTCATGTGTTCATTTATTTGTTAATTCATTCAACATTTACTAGTCAGCATTAGTGCCACTTTTGCTTAGTGCTAGGGTGTCAGTATGATGAGCATATAAGAGCATATAACCAGGGCGCCTGGGTGGCTCAGTGGGTTAAGCCGCTGCCTTCGGCTCAGGTCATGATCTCAGGGTCCTGGGATCGAGTCCCACATCGGGCTCTCTGCTCAGCAGGAGGCCTGCTTCTCTTCCTCTCTCTGTGATCTCTTCCCTTCCTCTCTCCTACTGTGATCTCTCTCTGTCAAATAAATAAATAAAATCTTAAAAAAAAAAAAGAGCATATAACCACTAACATTCATGAGCATACAATTGAGAAGAGAAGATAAATTATGTCTATATGTGACAATTATCTGAGTCATCATGTGTTAAATTCCAGAAGATAAATTATGATGAAAATTTTTACCTTGGCTGTGATGATCACATAAGTCTTCACTGGGAAAAGTTCCTTTTTTGTTATATAAAGTCCCATGCGGGGCGCCTGGGTGGCTCAGTGGGTTAAGCCGCTGCCTTCGGCTCAGGTCATGATCTCAGGGTCCTGGGATCAAGTCCCGCATCGGGCTCTCTGCTCAGCAGGGAGCCTGCTTCCCTCTCTCTCTCTCTGCCTGCCTCTCCATCTACTTGTGATTTCTCTCTGTCAAATAAATAAATAAAATCTTTAAAAAAAAAGTCCCATGCCAGTGATTTATCCTATGTTTCCTGCAATAACAGTATTTACTATTATTTATGATCTAAGTTAATTGTTATATGTTTATTAATTAGGAACATGTATTATTATCTTAGCTTTATATGTAAATCTAGGGATAGTGGACAGAGAGCATGGTAGTGGAGATGAAAAGAGACGTTTTATCTTTCCAAATCACCACATAAAAACAGAACAACTAAATTGCAACCCCCCAAATCCATGTACGTTTGCAACAAAACCGGGTAAGAAGGTTTCCCTACAGACTCCAAAACTCCCAGATACATGCAGGTGGTGATAACCCACAGAAGGTCACCAGACTTTCATGATATCAGCATCTGTATGGGAGAAAGCAGAAAGAAAAAACAAAGTGTGGGATAACGCTGAGAAGAGGAAAATCACCTAAGAACCAAACTCATGGCTTTCTTGATGAGATTGAATCTGAGTGAAAAAAATTTACAAATCGTGTTACCATGTTGGAGAAAAGTGTGTTGAAGTTAGGTCAAGAACCAAATGACCATTTTCCACACTAGGAAAATCAAGTTATAGCTAAAATGAAAAAAATATACATATAACCACATTATGTAATTTAGAAACAGAAATAAATGCTGGCTAAAAGAATTTAAAACAGCAACCAAGGCAATACACAATGGAGCAGGAGGCTTCTATTTTCTCCTATATCCTCACTATTACTATTTGATTGTTTGAACCATGTATATACATAACTTCGAGGGAAAAAGTCTGTATTAATAGCATTGGCAAAAAATTAAAAAGCATTTCAATGGTCTAAGTGAAAACAATATAAACTTTTGAGACTAACATTTGACTGCATTTTAATGTTAATACAGAAATATAGGAAAACATCCGGGAGTATTTCAGTTAAATCCCGACTCTGTCCAGAGAAAACAGCACATGCTGCCTTCACCCCGAGCAATTCTGGCTCCAGTTTATGTTCTGAAAATTATAGTATTCCCTTCTTTCCTTAACAGGCACTGAAATTATTTTGATGAAGATTTCTGTCTGTGAAATATTTCCAAAATATGTGGCAATTTAAAATCTTACTTAGAAAAAATAATCAGGATAATGACAAATAGCAGTTCACAAAAAGAGTCAAATTCATTTCTTGTTAGATCATCAAAAAATGACAAACCTGTCCCCATGTAGTCAACAAACGATTTATCAAAAATTAAATAGTCAAGCCTCAATTCCAAGTTTTTTAACACAAGACTGAGTGATACTAGAGTTTCTCCAAAAGAGAATTCTAAGACATCAGTATTGGTGATAAAATTTACTTAACTAGAAAACTGGTTAGTAGTCTTTCACCCAGCTTTTATTAATATCTTCCTTGACATTTTTCTTAAAGAAGTGGTTAAAGTTGAAATAGAAAAAATGTTTTGTAAACCTTTCTACCTTTCATCACATGTAATATTTTATTCCTCCCTTCCATAACCTAACATGGATTTGTTCATACTTCAATTCTGAGACTCTGAAATTGCTATTAGAGATTGATTGATAATTTTGTGGGGAAGTAAAAATAACTTCAAAAATAACATATACGTAAACTATAAACTTTTTGTAAAGCTACCATCTAATTACAGAGCATAATGTGTAAGTGCTCAGTGAAGTGAATCCTAGTATAGTGAACTCAGCTGCTTACCAGAACTCTGCTGAAGAGATTATTACTATACCCCAGAAGCCCACACTCACAAATACATTATTTTTATCTGGCTTTGAACTTTATAGAAATAAAATATAGTTTGTACGCTGATGTCTGGCTACTTCTTTTGGTTGACATTATGTTTGTGGGTTATACGGTTATTGCATGTAGCAACAATTCGTTCTTTCTCATTTCCGTGTAGTATTCTGCTCAATTAGTATGCCACAATTTCCTTTATCATTTGATAGAGATGTGGGTTGTTTGAAGTTTTGGGGTATTAAGAATAGTGCTACTATGAACTTTCTTTTTAATATTCTTTGGGGACAGATGGGTACCTATCTGGTAGATATATACAATGGGTAAATTCCAGGATTGTGAAGTATGCATGTGAACCGCTTTGGTAGATCCTGTCAAAGAGTTTTCCATACTGTACCAAAGAACACAAACACCAACAGTGTATGAAAGTTCCAATTTTTGCACCAACTTGTCAACACTTAGCATTTTCAATATTTAACTTGGCACTTTTATCATCACTACTAAACATACATACCTTTTCATATAGTTATCAGTCATTTGAATATGATCTTTTATTGCTGTTGTTGACATGCTGGTTTAAATCTCAAGACATCTTTTGAGTTGCCTTTTTTCATTGATTCCTATGAATTCTTTGGATATTTTGGGCATGATAGGTTTTATTCTTCAGCTGATTATAAGTTTATTCCTTTGTTTTAATTTTTGGAAGTTTTGATATGTCTGGCAGTGGCTATTATTATTATTTGTTTATCCTCTTTGAGGTTCACTCCGTCTCTCTCTTCTTTTTTTTAAGATTTTATTTATTTATTTGACAGAGAAGGATCACAAGTAGGCAGAGAGGCAGGCAGAGAGAGAGAGAGGAGGAAGCAGGCTCCCTGCCGAGCAGAGATCCAGATGTGGAGCTCTATCCCAGGACCCTGGGATCATGGCCTGAGCTAAAGGCAGAGGCTTTAACCCACTGAGCCACCCAGACACCCCTCACCCCTCACCCCTCTCTTGAATCTAGAGTTTTATGTCTTTCATCAAATTTGGCATTTATTGATATTTTGGTATTTTATATTTTTTCAGCTCCATATCCTTTCACCTTTTGGAATTCTCATAACATAGAGCTAAGATATATATATTTTTAAATTATGCTGTACATCCCTGAGGTTCTATTCATTTTAATCTATCTTCTCTGAATAATTTATATTGCTATATCTTCAAGTTTACTGATTTTTTTCCTTCACTCTTATTCCTCCCAGTGAACTCTAAAAGAAATTTGTAGTTATAGTGTTTATAGTTCTTAAACTTTTATTTGCTTGCTCTTTATATCTTTTCTTTTTTGAGAATTTCTACTTTTTAATGTTTCAAGAGTGTTCATAAATTCTCATTGAATTATTTTTCTGATAGCTTTTAAAAATATTTGTCAAATGGGGCCCCTGAGTGGCTTAGTGGGTTAAAGCCTCTGCCTTCAGCTTGGATCATGATCCCAGGGTCCTGGGATCAAGCCCCGTATTGGGCTCACTGCTCAGCAGGGAGCCTGCTTCCTCCTCTCTCTCTGCCTGCCTCTCTGCCTGCTTGTGATCTGTCTGTCAAATAAAAATAAATAAAATCTGTAAAAAAATTGTCAAATAATTCAGATATCTATGCCATCTCAGTGTTGATGTCTGTTTATTGTCCTTCCATTTTTTTTTTAAGATTTTATTTATTTATTTGACAGAGAGAGATCACAAGTAGGCAGAGAAGCAGGAAGAGAGAGAGAGAGGAGGAAGCAGACTCCCTGCAGAGCAGAGAGCCCGATGCGGGACTCGATCCCAGGACCCTGAGATCATGACCTGAGCCGAAGGCAGCGGCTTAACCCACTGAGCCACCCAGGCGCCCTGTCCTTCCATTTTTTAAAAAAAGATTTTATTTATTTTAGAGAGAGAGAGAGAATGCAAGTGGAGGCAGGGATGACGGGAGAGGAAGAAGGAGAAAAGCTCATGCAGACTACGTACTGAGCTGAAACCCGACCTATGACTCGATCCCATGACCCTGAGATTATGACCTGAGCCAAAACCAAGTGTTGGTTGCCCAACCAACTGAGCCACCCAGCTCCCTGTTTCTTTATTTGAACTGGTGTTTGATATATGATAAATTATTTTCTTTTTATTGTATACTGGGCATTTTCAGTTTTACTATGTGAGAATCAGGTTTCTATGTAAAGCTCATCACTGAGAAACCAGGATGGTGACTAGGGCTGTGCTCACACAGATAATCTCTGTAGATATCCCCTGGCCAGGAGAGCTATATCCTTACTATGATTGTAGTCAGGGTCTGCCCTTACAGCCTCTGTGCATGCCCACTGTTAGAGAAGGAAACTCTCTCCTTACTGCCAGCTTGAAATGATAGTAATTTTGCTTTCACACAAATCCTCCATAAATGTCCACCAACTAGAAGCAGAACTGCCTCTTTACTGTAGAAGTGAAGTGAAAGTCAGAGTTTTGCTCACTTTGGCTGGAGTAGAGCTGGTCAAAACATTTTTGTTCTTCTCAAGTTGAGCCTCTGCCAGCCTTGTAGGTAGAACTTAAAATAAATAATTAATTAAGGCATAGCTTGCTTTAGTCTCTCTCTCTCTCTCTCTCTCTCTCTCTGTGTGTGTGTGTGTGTTTTGTTTTTATTTTTTTGGTTTGTGCCTGTGGTATATTCAGGCTGCAAAAACTCCTTTATCAAGTAAAATGAGAAATGTATAGGAAGAGAAAACCAAGAAATTAACAAACAGCAACAAGTTAACACAAAATAGGAAACTCAGTTCTGAGACCCAGTGTCTCAAGAGAGCCCAGACTTCTTTTTCACCATATTTCAAAGTCCTCTGGTGTTTATTTCATGTATTTTTCCAAGGTTTCCATATAAACTAAAGCAGGATAAAATAGGGTAAAGTATATCTACTCTATTTTTTCCAGAACTAGAAGCAAAATGGTATCATTTCTAAGTTTCATTTTCAAATTGTTTGCTGCTAGTCAACAATACAGTTCACTTTATGTAGACCCTTTCACTGGGGATCTTTCTTTCTTTCTTTCTTTTTCTTTCTTTTATTAACATATAATGTATTATTTGCCCCAGAGGTACAAGTCTGTGAATCATCAGGCTTACACATTTCATAGCACTCATCATAGCATATACCCTACCCAACGCCCATAACCCCGCCACACTAGCCCTACCTCTCCACCCCCCAGCAACCTTCATTTGTTTCCTGAGATTGAGTCTCTTAAGGTTGTCTCCCTCCCAATCCCTCTTGTTTCATTTTTCCCCTCCCTAACCCCCATGAGCCCCCGCCCTGCCTCTCAAATTCCTCATATCAGAGAGAGCATGATAATTGTCTTTCTCTGATTGACTTATTTTGTTCAGCATATCTTCTAGTTTCATCCACTTCATTGCAAATGGCAAGATTTCATTTATATTGATATATAGTATTCCACTGTATGTATATACCACATCATCTTTATCCATTCATCTGTTGATGAACATCTAGGCTCTTTCCATAGATTGACTATTGTGGACATTGCTGCTATAACAACGTCCCTTCAGATGTGCATGTGCCCCTTCGGATCACTACATTTGTATCTTTGGGGTAAATACCCAGTAGTGCAATTGCAGAGTTGTAGGGTAGCTCTGTTTTCAACTTTTTTGAGGAATCTACATACTGTATTCCAGAGTGGCTGCACCAGCTTGCATTCCCACTAACAGTGTAGGAGGGTTCCCCTTTCTCTGCATCCTCGCCAACACCCGTTGTTTCCTGAGTTGTTAATTTTAGCCATTCTGACTGCTGTGAGGTGGTATCTTACTGTGGTTTTGATTTGTATTTCCCTGAAGCCGAGTGACGTGGAATACTTTTGCATGTGTCTATTAGCCATTTGAATATCGTAGTCATCTTTTTTTTTGCCATTTGAATGTCTTCTTCACAGAAATGTCTTTTCATGTCTTCTGCCCATTTCTTGATTGGATTATTTGTTCTTTGGGTGTTGAGTTTGATAAGTTCTTTATAGATTTTGGATAATAGTCACTGAGAATTTTCTTAGTTATAAATTCTAACACTCATTATTTCTTTTTTGATTTTCTACATTAAAAAGTATTTTATTCATGAATATTGGATTTTCTTTTTTCTTTTTGAATATTTTTTAATTTAATTGCCATAATGTACAGGATTTAGTAAAAGCTTTTTGCTTAGATTTGTTGGGAAATTTTTAATATGGGATTATGAAACATAATATTTCTCAATTACAGTAAAAAATCCTTTTTAAATTCCCTGGTCTGCAATGAATTTTATCATGAAAGAGCCGTTTTATCAAGTATTTATTCTACAACTAATGAAACAATTATTTGTTTTTCTCTCCAGGTTATACTGAAGCTGGTGAGTGTTACTGGTAGTTTTTCATATGTTAGAGCAAACTTATAATCACTGACCAAAGCTAAAAGCATCATGATTTCTTACCATTTTTATATTTTCCTAGGTTCTCATTGCTGAAATTCATGATTTCTCATCTTTATTTAGCAAAGAGCTTAGCCTTTAGTATTCATTTCTTATAGTGTTCCTTGTCAGTTTTTTCTGTTTGTTTGTTTAGATTTAAGTTGACTTTATAAACTTGTTAGGAAGTGTTTCCTCTATTTCTGTTTTTGTATGGTTGATTGTATTCTTCAGTGTTTGTAAGAATTCACCAAAGATTATTGCTTCGTGGGGAAGTTTTAAGTTAAAAACTTAATTTTAAAAATACATATAGATCAATTCAGATTTTCTAGATTTTATTTATTTAATTAATTTATTTGACAGACAGAGATGACAATTAGGCAGAGAGGCAGTCAGAGAGAAAGAAGAAAGCAGGCTCCCTGCTGAGCAGAGAGCCCGATGTGGGGCTCCATCCCAGGACTCTGGGATCATGACCTGAGCCAAAGGCAGAGGCTTTAACCTACTGAGCCACCCAGGTGCTCCCAATTCAGATTTTCTATTTCTTCTTAAGTTAGTATTGTATTTTCTATAAATTTGTTCATTGTTAATTAACAATTAATTGTATTTTCTATAAATTTATTCACTTTAACTAAGGGCATCAGCAAGATCACAGTGTAGCAGATACCAGCTTTTGCCCTCTCCCCCCAAAAACACATATATGTAATATATAATGGAATATTATGGAGCCTTAAAAAAAAAGAAAGGAAGTCCTGCCATTTGCAGTAATGTGGACAAACCTATAGGACATTATGCTAAGTGAAACAAGCCAGCACAGAAAGACAAATGCTGCATAATTTTGCTTATATGTAAATCTAAAAGTAAAAAAATCAAACCCCTAGTAACAGAGTAGGATGGTGATTAACAGGGACTATGAGGTTCTGGGGAAAAGAGGAGATGTTTGTCAGAGTGTACAAACTTACATTACAAGGTGACTACGTTCTGGAAACCTAATGTACAACATAATATATATTTAATAATAATTTATTATATACATGAAATTTCCTAAGAAAATAGGTCTCAAACATTCTCATCATGAAAAATTTTTAAAAAGTAACTATGTGAGATGGTAGATACGTTAATCAGTTTGATTGTGGTGAACATTTCACTATATCTATCTATTTACCACATTGTACAACCTAAATATATCCAATTTTTATTTGTGAATCCTAGCACAATAGTGTAACTAATTGCACATGTATCAGATATTTTAGCTGTGTTACATATTTTCTTAGGAGCTTTTCTCCATTTTCTGGTTTCTTTTCTCTCCTCACTTCAGTCTAGATATTTTTCACTGGTCTCTCTTTTGCCTTATGCATTTTCACTCATCTTTCTCTTGCTTCCTCTCTCTCTCTTACCTGTTTGGTACTTAATATCAATATTGCACTTTTCAGTTCTATATTCCTCATTTGTTCAATTTTTAAATATTCTAGCTCTCTGGAGAAATTTTCTTCTTACTATTACTACTATTAATCTATTTTAAGTCTAAGGTCTAGATCTGATAACTCCATTAACTGAGTTATTTGTGTGTTTATTTCTGTCATTTTGTTCCTTTGTGTCTTGGGATTATTTATTTTTCTACTCAGCAGTTATCAGTTGAATGCTGCATATTTTCTATGAGACAATATAGAAGATAAGGATTAGGTTGGCTATCTTCAAAGATAGTTCAGTATTTTCTCTGATAACCAATTATAATTGTTTCAATTTAGACTTTGTAAGTCTTAATCTACCTCTCCAGCCCCTACCAGTTAAGCCTCCTATCTAGGAGCCCAGAGTGTCTGCTATAAGCCAGTCCCTTCCTGGGTGCTGAGCTCCTGTTTTGAATCTCCTCCTTGGCACTGTGAAACTACTTAAAACTTCACTCTGTATTGATTAAATTTCTGTTAGTCTTCTCAGCCTTTTACTTTGTGCAGCTGAAGTGTTTCACTGGTGTGTCAAGAGGAAGTTCACTGAGTTTTTTACTTAAATCTTGACTACTTTTCTCTCTGAGATCTTGGTCCCACAAGTACTGACTGCCTTGAGAGACACTAAGTCTTTTTTTTTCCCTCCCAGCTTTGTAGGATTTCCAAAGCCTGATGGGTTTTCTTTATTTTAGTAAGGATTTTCTGCCTGAAATTGTCATGTCTCCTATCACCAATAATCAGCAAATATTCCAAGGGTAAAAATAGGTAGAAAGTTTCCTCATCTCTCTGAAGTTTCCTTCTCTCCAAGACCTTGACCTTTCTAATTCTGCCTGCCCCCTCACTTCTCCTTATATATCCAAGCTCTGTGGTATATGTCCCAGAGGGCAAGGGGTCTTATCCAGCTTTCCTAAGTTTCCTCAATGGGAGCATTGTTTGCTGTTTACCAGAAATGATACAGTCATGGAGAAGCTGAAGTATACATTTTTTATTAAATTTATTTATTATTAAATATATAGTAATAAATAGCATTTATTAAATGACTAATATATTTTAACCACATTTCTATCAAATTATTTCTGATATTTTTATTCAATAAACTGATAGAGAATGTTGGCTAAAAATTTTGCTTCAGACTTTCTATATATTTCTCTTAAGCCATTAATAATTACTTAATTAAAATTACTAAATTAGGATTCTGATAAATCTCTGCTTGAATCTCACTTCTGTCACTTCTTTGGTTACTAGTTGTATGACTGGGCAATTTAATTATGTTCTCCCAGCCTTAATTGCTTTATCCATTATAAATGTAAAAAATGTTAACTCCTGGGTTGTTTGAGAATTAATTTAAATTATATACTAAAAAAGCAAAACCCGGTCCACATTAACCAGCCACTAAATGCTATTTCATTTTTTATCATCATCCTGTCCTCTGCTAAGGATGTAAAGTAACAATGGAAAGCCAAATGACCAGTAATAGATGACAGTAAAATAACGAGGCTGCAGCTATGTGAGTAATTGAGATTTAACAATAAGTGCCAATATATATTTAATTATACAATTCCATGGAATTCAGCTTAGTTAAATTATTTGTTCCCACTTGTATAAAATTGTGAGAATGGAATGAGGGAGAGGGCAGTGGAAAAGCAAGGAAAAGAGAACAATATATATCTTTCTTTAAGCATATAGTAGGGCTCTAAATATACACTTTTGAAGAAAGTTACAAATCTATTTATTACTCTCATGAAAGGTATATACTACCTATTGTTTATTAAATTATTAGCTTTATCTAATTAGAAATAATCAGTTGATAAATTGTCTTTGTCTGGTGAAATATTTGTGTTAGCTCTTTTGCGATACAGAAAATTTCAAGCCAAATCTGAATTTTTCTTCATCAACCAATCACACTGCTATCCCCATTAAAGCACTATACACAATATGCTAAAGCACAGGGTCTAGCTCCCCTATCCTCCTTTAACTTAAGAAATTATACCTTTATGTAAGGTGCCAAATGTAAGAACTTTTTAAATTCTTTTTATTTTAAGCATTGGATCCAATAAACTCAGTTACATTTTAATATTTGTAAGAGGCTCTAAAAGAGGAAACAAAGGTGGTAAAAGAATAGAGAATTAATCCTCAAAGGAAAAAATAGACGACATGAAAGTGGTTTAGCCTAGAAAATAATTAATTATCTGAAGGTCAGTTATGAAATGTTTATATATTTAAAAAGTTCAGTTGCCTATCCAGATCAATCTGATGGGGGGAAAAAAGATACGGATTTGAATTATAAGAAACAAAAATATTATCTTTAAACTATTTCACTAAAGAAGACTGAAGGATATTATTTTCCAGTAATGTTCAAAGAAAGCAAGCAAAATTTTTAAAATGTAGACCTCACTGTCATGCTCTTGACTATGCATATGTTTTGCTCTCTGGGAAATGATGTTGAGCAAACTCTTTTTTAGATTATTATTATTTTGTTGCTAATCTGCTAGTCTCTACAAGACTCAGGAGGAACACATATGGATAAGAGTGCAAAATTATATGAGGAACAAATACAGGGGAACTCTGTGAAGATACTGAGATTAATGTAGAAGAAAGGCATACGGAATGTTGGTAGGTCTTAATTTCCAAAATCTTCTGCAAAACTAGGTCAGGAGCAAACTTTCCGTGCTGTGGGTTTCTCCATTTTTCTTTTCCTTTTTTTTTTTTTCTTTTTCTTTAAACTACCTGTTCCCATTTATACAAAAATGTTTTCAATCAGTGCAGATTACCAAATCAAGCATGATTTATATTTACAACTTCAGAGGTGAACTTGACTGTTTCATGGGGTGAGTCAACCCAAACATTTTTTAGAGTCATCCAGCCTACTTAATTTGAAAAGTAGCTGACAATGGCATGTTTTTTTGTAAGTTAATGATGTGAGAAATATGCATTGCATCCTGGGCTATTTCAACATTCAGAAAGGTTCTCCTCCAACAGAATTTCTAATACGTTTCTTTTATTTCTTTCATGACACAGTAATTTAGTTCTCCCAAATAACTCATATTCAGTTTTGTTGGTCAAGTGCCTGAGTTTTTCAAATAAGATGTTCTTAAAGAATTACTTTGCAACCAGGGATGGTTGAGCAAATAGAGAAAAACCTTGTCAGTAGAAGCCTGTATTTTTTCCTTAGTTGAGTACAAAAGGAAAGCAAGATGGCCTCTGAGCAATGTTCTAGAAACAGTGACCTGTCAAGGACCTCAGTGTTCAAGTTTATTTTGTCCCTTTCTTTATTACCCCCTCGTCTATTTGCTGGGTCAGTAATTCCAAGATTCTGGTAGAGAAGGCAATCCTTGAGAGTCTGCTGCCATGAAAGTGCTTGTATATGTTGTGGCTTCCATTTTGCATAGATAAGGGAAGAAGTACATAAAAAAGATGGAGAAGTAGGAGGAGAATGGCACTAATTTTTGTATGCCTCATTTTCTCTCTGTGTAGCATGTATCACAAAGAAGAAACACTGTCTATCCATATGTGTAGAGATGGGGTAGAATACGAAGTCCATTGCTTTGGGAACCCCTAAAACTGGGTTCTGATCTCCATGTAGCCACTAATACTATACTTTATTATTGCTACCTTGCAGGATTCTTCATCTATAAAATGGATACTGTTAGCTCATCTAAGATTCTTTCTTATTTTACAAATCTTTGTTGACTGAAATGTGACAAAATCAAAAGTCTATGAATCCCAAGTGTTATCTGGTCAATATTTTCTAATGACTGCTTACTCTACATGTTTCTGCAGTGATCTCAGTTAGGCCTCAGTGAGCCTAAAGCTGCCCAACTATTGGTCATAGGTTTTGCCTGGCAACTCTGAATATTTGTAGATAACACAAGAATTTGGAAAGGAACAGGAGGGAGGGCCTCTGCCTGCTGTGGCTTCTTATTGACAAGAAGACAAGAGCATACTAAGAGCATGAAAACGAAGTGGAAAGAGTAAGAATTCCTGAAAGGCATCAATGCAGTTGTGGCAACAAAAAAGTCTTTCCATGAAAATTATCTGAGAATAGATTAACAGTCTTTAGGTATGGTTGTATAAGATTAGCTATCAGAGCAATCGTGTGTGTGTGTGTGTGTGTGTGTGTGTGTGTGTGTGTGTGTGTGTTTATGAGAGAGATCTTTTTACTTCCAAAATTTCACTTATTTCTCATGCTATGTTCACTAAGCTATCAACTTGGCAAACATATGGACGAGGTACAGGAAGTGATGGAGGAGATACTCTACTATCTGTCAGATACTGTGCAAGCATTATATATTTATAATTTCATTTAATGTTCACACTATTTTATAATACCCGATATGAAGTATTTAAAAGGGAGCTCATAAAGATCAATTGACCCATGTAAGATCACATAGCTGTTGAAGTGTTGGAGGCTGAATTGCAACCCCGGTCTTCTTCACACTAATACTCATTTGGGCCATGCAGCCTCTATTAGCACAACAGGGCATTATCACTAAAATCTACTCATTCCAGACACTGGTGTGTCTTTGATTTTACTCTAGTTGCAAGCTGCAGCTGCAACTTCCTGCATTAGCTGTGTTGAACCGATGTAAGAAATTGCTACATTCAGCGGCTTAAGACAATTTTTCTTTATCATATCACAGTTCTGTAGCGTGAAGTCCTCTAGACTAGTCTGCTTAAGGTCTCAGAAGGCCAAAATCAAGGTCTCAGTGGCTCTTCCTTGGATGCTCTGGGGGAGAATCTGTTCTTAGCCACACCTGGAATTCTGTTGGCAGAATTTAGTTCAGATCCTTGTGCTTGTATGACTCTGGCCATTATTTCTTTGCTGGCTCTTAGCCAGGGGTTATTCTCAGTTTCTTCAGGTTACCTGTGCTCCTTGGTTTGTGGGACCTACTATTTTCAAAGTGAGCAATGACACATGAGATATTTCTTTTTCTCTGAATCTCTTTGACCCTCTCTTCCCCTGTATCTCCCTGACTGCCTCTTCTGCCTCTGCTAATAATGAAATAAATACATGGGTATGTATATACTGATATCAATACATTGAACTCACACTGATAATCCAGTATAATCTCCCTGTTTTAAACTACTTAGTAACCTCTGCAAATTTCTTTTTTGTGTGTGTGAAACAACACATCCACAAGCATAGCATCTCATGATAGTCATAGTCCCAGGGATCAGGGGGTAGAATCTTCTTAGATCATAATTCCTCCTGCCACAGGTCCTGCTGCCCATGTCCTTTGAGGACAATAAATATGGTCCAGATGGTTGCTTACATGCAGTGAGTCTGCATCCTGCATGAGAAAAACCAAGCTTGAGGAATCTACCACTTTTATAGCAAGCAACGAGACTGTTCTTTGTTTAGTAGAGAGACATTAACTCATCTTTCAAAGTTATTATCTCTCATTTGCATAAATTCAGCCCTGAGAAATTGATATTGTAAAGAGTAGCCAGGGCACCATATTCTTGGCAAGGTTGGTGAGAATTGTAGGAGGCAAAAGAGTCCCTATAGAGGACTATTTTAACAGACTCCAAAAATTCTTGAGGAACCCAGATGACAAATTAACCTTCAATCTCCAAATACATAGGTCATTCCCAATGAAGTAAAAAGATCTCTTTCAGATCAGACTTTCAGTTGCAGTGAAAAATATGCTCCTTGAATTTCAATTAAGAGGGAAGGGAGTAGAAATAAGGCTGGCTATCAAAATCTATGCAATTTTTGTGGGTGGGGCAGAGTCTTTGTCATGTATGTAAAAGACAGACAAGAGATAAATCAAAATCTATGAAAAAGCTCAGGATGTCAGATTTGAGAGAACTATAATGGAAACACCTTTGAATACATTATCATAGGGGTCCAGGTTTGCTACTTACTTCTAAGATATGTGATTTTGGACAAGTTACTTAATCTCTCTGAACCTCTGTTTCTCAGTCATTTGATGAAAATAATAATACCTGTCCTAAAGATTTATTGGAGGATATAAACAGGATAACTTCTATAAAGCCTTATAATATAGAAGGCTTCCCACAGATGTTTCTCTAGCAGCTCCCTCCCCAACTCTACATATATCCAAATATGAACTAGTTTGGCGTGAACCCAACTTTGTTATGATCAAATGCCATAGCTTCCATTCTGCAAAAAAATGTCTGCTAAAAGCCAATAGGTAACATTTGCATGAACACCCCCATTGTGCACCAGGCTTTCTCTCAAAATTAGTTTCTAATTTAGCGTAACTATATATATGATAAATGAATGCAAGTTTCCAAATTGTATTGATATTTACATATACCCATAGCTTCCCTAACACAAAACACTTCACTTCTATACATGTCTGAGTTTAGAGAGTTTTCCAAGAGTTTTAAGTATCATATGCTCAGAATTTTTAACTCACCATGTAAGTGTTAGGAAGAGTGTAGCCCTAAGCTTTGGAAGATGTGACCCTTTCTCTGAGATAAATACTTACCTGCAGGAGGCATTGGGAAAATGATGGTGGCTCCACTGCTCTGTAGCAGTTTCCGCACACCACTTAGGCAGGGCATAAGGCTCTGTGGACCACCTACCCAACTATATTCATTTTTTTTGATATCACAGAGCCCTCAATACCGTTTTGTAGTGTTTTTGCTTGGCTCTGTAATCATAATTGTGGTTAGATTTTTTTTTTTTAAGTTCATTTTCATGCTTTCCAGCAGAGGCTCAGATCTGCAGTGGAAAATACATTTATAAAACTGTGTTGTTGCCTGTGTAACTTGCATTTTGGCCTTGTCCCAGACCACCTGGAACACCTTCATGGGTTCCAGTTATCCAAGAGCCACATCGTGAAAATCAGTGGATGCTTCACTAGGTTACTACTGGCCATGCTTTGAGATCCCCAAGTAAAAATCAGAAGCTGTTTTTAAAAAAAAAAAATTCTCCTTTTGCTGCAAATAAAGTGTACCTTTTGTACATGTTAGTGTCTTGGTTCATATTTGAAATGTGCAGCATTAAAAAAAAAAGAATAAAAATACTGGCCTTTAACTGGAGGCAGAGGTAAATTACAAAATGACTGTAGCATTCTGAGGACGCTGCCGCCTGTTTTTCTAACCCGGGCACTGGAGTCTGCAAAGTACAGACCACACCCTCAGAGCCTACCTCAGCTTTATAGAAGGCCTAGTGTGTGGTCAGGGCCTCTAGACTCGCAGTTACAAGTTCAGACCAGGGATGGGCTCAATGATACTGATGGCTTTTTACAATTAAGTTGAACCCTCCTCTGGCAGAAGTCCTAAGCAATCAGTCCCTCAAGACTATACCACCAAGGTAAGGCAGCTAAGCTCCACAAATTTTTTCAATGCTCAAGGATTCTGATTTTTAAATAAATATTAATGCTCCAATTTCTATGCTATGGAAAGAATAAGGAAAAGGCTTAGGAATCCAGCCCACAAATTTCATGGTTAGAGAGAACTAACTACCTGACCGGCAGATAGAGAAAGCCAAAGGCACACCAAACCACACAGTAAAAACTCAGTTTGCCAGAACTGTGGCTGAGTTGAAGTGGATTTGGCCCTAAGTATATTAATTCCAGGCACCCGGTGGTCTGAGACAGAAAAGGCAAAAGTAAGCAAGCTAATTGGTAAGAGGATAATCTTTTCCCTTCCTCTTCTCTTTTTTGTAACAATTTCTCTCTCAGATGTGCCTCCGATTTCTCCACACAGCAGTGGAAGGAAAAGGGGATAGCAGGTGACAGCGTGGCTCTGGGACCAGAGGCAGGATTTGTTTTGCAAAGTGTTCTAAAGTTTCAGGTGTTCTCCAGCCACATGAGGAGAGACCTTGTCTTTCTAAAACGAGAGAGCTTTGATTTCCGTTCAGATCTTGATCTCAGGGTTGGGGTTAAAGCCCAGCATTGGGCTCCATGCTGGATATGGTGTGTCCTTAAAAAAAAAAAAAAAAAAAAAAAAAAAAAGATTAAAACGAGAGGGCTGATCTCCTTCCGCTTTCCCTCTTTTTAAAGCAAAATTATGAACTTGGGATAACAAGTCTTTAAGCTTGCATAAACTGGCAACTTCTAGACAATAAATCTGAGGTACGGACTGCATCAGAACTTGTCTGCTTACCCGTTGAAAGTGTTGAACTTGACTCCATTTGTCTTTATCTGCTTTCTTTTTGGAAAGGAGAAACAAAAGAACACAGATGTGAAATCAAATGCCAGCTGCCCATCGTATTTATGTATTATTGCCTTTATTTAAAAATAAAGTTTGATTTTTTTTTTAACCTTAGATTTATTTCTTCTTTAGGTAATTGTTTCTGAGACAAAAGTGCTCCCTCTAGCCACCAGCTTAAATAACACACATCCTGTGAACCAGAAAGAAATTTTCCTTAAGCGTGGACTTATGTTTATATAGCAATAAAACTGTATTCTGAATAGCAATGACAAGACTTCTGCAGAGCTATTAAACTTCCAATTTATTGGACTGGATTTTTTTTTTTACTGTGTTTTTTGTATTATTGTCGGGAAAATATTTCTATAGAAGACAAATAATGGGGGATAGCCAGTGGTAATAGGAATCATCTTTCAAAGCAATAAACTGGAAATGTGTTATAGTATTTAAGGTAATGCTACTCTTTTTTTGTTGTTATTTTCTGTTTGTTTTGTTTTAATTTAATTTTATTTATTTTCAGTGTTCCAAGATTCATTGTTTATGCACCACGCCCTCTGCTCCATGCAATATGTGCCCTCCTTAATACCCACCACCAGGCTCACCCGGCCCCCCACGCCCCTCCCCTCCAACACCCTCAGTTTGTTTCTTAGACTCCGCTACTCCTTACGCTCTTTACAAGTATTGAGGGGCAACTCAAGATCCCAAACTGTTGCATCTTAAGGTCAAATTATGTGAGAACCCATAAAACTTACTGTAGAATGTGAAGTCCTTTATGTTTGTCTAAAAGACACAGTTAGAAAATATTTAGACATCATGTTTCTATTTTGAACCTACTTGTGCTGCTGTTTTACCAAGAGCTATACTTTCCTCCTAATGCTGTGCCTGTATATTTATGCCTTTAGTATGCCCACCTTTAAGTGTTAAAAGAAAACCAAAGACACAAACAATTCAAATCTAAATGATTTCAAATAATGTTTTAACTGTGCCAAATCAGTAAGTTTAAAAAAATTTCCTGTCAAGCAGGCACCCCCCCAAGCAAACCAGTAGCCCTGTTCCACACAATGTAGTGAGGGCTATCTCCTCATTACCTCTGCTGGGCGGTCTTCTGAGAAGTGAGTAGAAAAAGCAGGACTAAAGTAGAAACTTGAATGGTACACAGAATAAACTAAAATTATGATAGAATGTTCCATAATAAAAAATTATGGCAGGGATAAAAGTTAATTTTTAAAGTTATTAAAATGAAGAAAAGGAGTTATCTTGAGTTAAATTTATTATAACAATTACCAGCATCTGATAACAATTGAAGGCTTGGTAGTAAAACTTGTTTTGCTTTGGTTTGGGGTAGGGAGTAAGTGAAAGGATATATACATAGCTCAAACTTTCAGTTGTTCTGGGAGGATTCAAAGAGCACCCAGAAAGCCTAGTTCTCAAGTCTCCTGCTGGAGCTGCCTAGAACTTGGCCCTTGTTCACCCAGAGCTCCTTAGTGCTTCACCATTTTTATTTTGCGTGCACATACCTTGCATGTGGGAATGATTATGGCATTCCCTGAAGCACAGTGGTTTTGAGATGATATACAATTTCCCCTCCCACCTCCCTGAGAAAAGATTTCTATTTCTGTATTGTGTCTTTATGAATGGCAATATACCACTTCTTGGCATGATACCCAACATTTTGTGGATACTATAGATTCCAAAGGCCAATTGGACATTACCTGTGTGCTTTGTGAAGCTAGTTGTATTCATTAGAACATTATGGGCTTCAAGCCACTTGTAAGCCTTCACTTTGATAATAAATATCTATTATAATTTTTAGCAAAAAATTCAGAGATTGTTTAAATTGCATTAGCTTTTAATCTGAAAAGCAGGAAGTACCACTGCTTCCTTCTGGTCCTCTCCTACTGAATCCTGTCTATTGGATGCTGATCCCACACACTGACCAACATGCATCGTGCATCAATTTTATCTGTAGATTCTTATGTTTTCCACAGATAAGTATAAAGAATAGAAAAAGAGCTAAAATACTGGAAGGAAAATTTTAAATCTAATTGTGATATATTTTTAAAGAACATATATCTACTTTAAAAAAAATATATCTGGGTGGGGGTAGGTTTCAGTCCCTTTCCCCAAAAAAAAACCCTGTTTGTTTTCCAGTTTTCCCCTCCAAACTGCTTCTACATGTATAGCTTTGGTGACAGACTGGGTCTCAATGTTTCCTGTGTTAGTGAGCAAATGAGCAAACAGATTTAACAAAAATGGCTAGTAGCCTCATAGTTCCTGACTAAAACTTGGAAGTCTTAATAGTGTTAAGAGATTTTTCATGTTTTACAATATGATTTGACCTATAATCTTCCTCCAGCATGAGTGCTTACTAGTTTCTATATTGCTTATTAAAAACTTTATTGTTAGGCACCTGGGTGGCTCAGTTGGTTGGGCAACTGCCTTTGGCACAGGTCATGATCCTGGAGTCACAAGATCGAGTTTTGTATCGGGCTCCCCGTTTAGCGGGGACTCTGCTTCTCCCTCCGACGTCTCTCCTCTTATGCTCTCTCTCTCTCTCATTCTCTCTCTCTCAAATTAACAAAATCTTTAAAAAAAAAACTTTATTGTTTATTAAATGAATAATTATTAAGTACCTACTGTGTTCTAGAAATTGTTTTAGGGGCTGCAATACAGCCATGTCTTGCTTGGTGAGATTTTAATTTTAATGCTTGAGATGATTAAATTACAGAAATTACTTTTTTTTTTCAGTAGAGATCAATTCCATTAAGTAGAGAGAGGCACGGGATAGTTCGGAGGATAATGAACACAGACTTAGTTCAGTCAGGGGATCTAGAGAAAAGTTCCTGGGGAAATGACTTTTGTGTGCAACATTCTTGCCAAATTTCTGATCGAGTATTAAAGGATTTCTTTATGCATGATTTGTGCTTACTCTCTGAATTCTGTTGGTGGGGAAACTATTTTTATTTTAGTTCATCGTCAGTAGTAGGCACATACAATTACAGCAAATGTTCTGTTGTAGAAAGGACAACCTATTTGTGCATACTTTTCTGCATCTGAAAAACAGGATAATTCTAACTTATTTAAATTCACAGCCCCTAGGGACTGAAACTGGCTCAGAACCAAAGGGTTCTGCTTCTTGTCGCGAGCCAGGACAATTATTCATAAAACATCAGAGTGTTTAATTTCTTAATCTGTCAATGTATAACAGATTTTTGGAGAAGAAAAATCATAATTCTGAATGTTTTGGGGTGACCCCTTTGGGATCCAGAGGAGCTGCACATTCGTGACTCAGAGCAATAGCAAACCATATCTCCGCTCACACAGCTCTTTGAGAGCTATGATTATGTTTACACCAGAAAACACCAGATTTTTTTCAGGATCTTATCATTATTCTCAAATTGGTGAGAACATCTCTCTTTCATTTGGCTAATTTTGAATTGTCAGCTTTAAAGAAAATTCTTATGTTCTAATTTGTATTTGAAATCACTTTAAAATAACTGTATATTTGACATAGAAGAGACTTAATTTGGAGTTCTCTCTTTTCAACCAGTGAAGCCAAATGTAATACATTTTTAAATATGACAGAAAAAATTTCAAATGGTTGGGGTTTTGACTTTCCATTCATTAATAAGCAGCCAAAAATACTTTAAAAAAATTTTTTAAACTAACTGTTTTGTTTGAGTGTGGTTGACACACAGTGTTATATTAGGTCCAGTCAAGCATACTTTACTTTGAATACAAATGTCAAAGTAAGGTGAATATGTACTTTTAGAACTTGGAAACAATTAAATACATATTCAAATGGTGACCTGCAGCAAGGAAAACTAGACTGAGAATGTTTGAGAATTACTTTATCCCTCTTTAGAGTTTAATTCATTTTGTATTTTATGAATCACTAGTTGTGACAACACAAAGATGTTTTTATTCATATGATTTAAAGATGATTTTCTACTTATATGTCTAATAGTTCCAAAAAATAAACTAAAGCATATTCTTTTGTAGCGTGGCTAGAAAGCTATCAATTAATTAAATAAAATCACATATTTTCACAGTTATTTTCAGGAAAGTTTATGAACTCAATGCAAAGATAATTTATTTTTATTAGTATTATTGTCATTATCATTGTTAGAAGCAGCATCTACCAATGTGGAAACTTTGGCCACGGGTGAAGTTTTTTTACTCTAAAATAGAAACCGTACCATTTTGCCTAAAGTAGAAAAATACCGAGCATTATCCTTTGCTTCATGGAAGAGGTAACCTGGGGGTAATATAATTTTATAAATTCGGGTGTGTAGGGTTGGTAGTCATAGGGATATGTGGTTCCAGAATGCAGAAAACAAAGCCAGGATGGTAACACTTGCACATTTCCTTTCCTGATTAGAACAAGCAACAAAATACTTAAATTGTTCTGGGAGGATTCAAAGAGTACTCAGAAACCCTAGTTCTCAAGTCTCCTGCTGGAGTTGCCTAGAACTTTTGTTCACCCAGAGCTCCTTCATGATACATGAATGAACATTAGAATGTATGTGTGGTGTTGTGCATAGAGACAGAGCTCTGTTGTACGTGGTTACTTTGCAATGGGAGCACTAGAATGGAAACAGAAACCCAGAACATGGGGCATATGATGAGTCCACTTTCCAACACATTTTTTTAAAAATGTTTTTAAAAAAGATTTTATTTATTAATTTGACAAAGAGAGAGACACAGCGAGAGAAGGAACATAAGCAGGGGGAGTGGAGATGGAGAAGCAGGCTTCCCACCAAGCAGGGAGCCCAATGTGGGGCTCGATCCCAGCACCCTGGGATCATGACCTTAGCCAAAAGCAGACACTTAACAACTGAGCCACCCAGACGCCCCTTTCCAACACATTTTAATGAGATTGGACTTAGCGATTGCAGTAAAAAAATAGTGGACATTTAGTTTAGACTCTGTAGGATGCTTTATGATAGAGCTGGTATTTTCCTAGTTTAATGTCTCAGTCTCCCTTGTTAACAGTTGCCAGTTATGTCTATCTTGGTCAATGATCAGACTCATCAATGGCATATTTCAGAAAGCTCTAGCAAATATTTATTTCTAGAAAGAGAGAGTCCACAAATGGAGAGAAACACTATCAGCTGGGCTGAGGCCTACAAGACCATGACATAGTAAAATGGAGGTAGATGTCATGGAGAGTACTTGATGCAAGGAAATGCAAATCTCGAAATCACCAATCACCAATCAAATCAGATATACACCAATCAAATATACATTTAACTGTGATGCCATTAACTTAGAAGGCAAAGGCTTGCCTCTTGATGGCAGCAGCCTGTGACAGAGTTTATAAGGAAAATAGAAAATCCCCCAAATTGTTCTCAGCCAGGTTAAGTTGTGGAAATCGGATAAGAAATGATTACAGAGAGGAACTCTTTTTTAAGAAAATGGACCACTTTGTAGCAACAGAAGAGAGATCTCTTCAATTGTAAAGTTTGGACAAATATCCTAGTCTACCCTCTATCTGTATGGAAACCATTCAACAACAGTTCTGGGAAATCTAATTTATTAAAAAAAAAAAAAAGTAAGAGAAAAGAGTACATTTAGCATCCTACTAAGATACTATATAAGAAAAGAAGAAAATAACATAAAATTCCTATAGGTAACCAAAATTCATCAGAAATATGTGCCATTAAATAAATGAAAATCATAAGCCAACATTCCATTTGGAGTTTAATCAGAGAATCAGAGCTACCATGAGTAACATAGAGTGAGGGCTTTCTTTTAAGGGTTAGACCTTATGCAGTTTTGGAAATTGCCTCTGTAACTAGTGTTGATCCTGAAGTCTGTTTAAGTCAGTCAAAGTGGCAGTTTAGGAGGAGACCAGGATGTGCAGGAGAGTGATAGTTTTCAACATGCATCTGTCTTTGACCATCTCAATCTTTGAATGTGTTCGTTCTTACTGCTTGATTTATTCATCAATGACATGAGAACCTTCTTTCCTAAATCAGATAATAATTTTTGAATACTAGAATATCATTTCCCCATTTTCTTGTGCTATTTACAATGTAAAAGCTATAGGCACAACACAATTTTAAATTTAGTTTGTGTTATTAACATTATTCCATTGCTTTTTAAGTTCAAGCAATCAGCAAAACAATAAATAAAGTGCTGATTTCAGCATTTGCCCATTTCTGTGGTGTAGATGCTCTCTCCATAGCCAGTTTCAGGCTACCAAAATGCCATCACTGAACAGAAAATTGGAAAGAGATAGAACACATCATTATATAGTATTTCCACCGTGCACATAAATGACATAAATAACCTAAAAGCATAGATAATAGTAATATGCAGTAAAGTAATTAGGAGGATAGAGATCGGAATATTTATTATTTTGTGGTTAATGTTGTATATATAATTATAAGTTTAATAATTTGAAGAATACTTGTATATAACAACTGGCTCATAAAATTCCTGGAAATTAGTAATCAGCTCCTATTAGCCAGTATTAGCCATCTCCGGTAAATTGTATACATAACATTTGTGTACTTCACTCTATTTAAATTAAACCTCAAAAAGTTACCAGTAAAATGAAGCTTACTAATTAGTTAATTTGCTTTTAAGAATACGATGGGTTAGCAATTTTGAAATTAATTATTGTATATTCTGGGCTTGAGGAAAATGTTTAAATATATTGATGATAATGGGAAGCAATTTCTCACTCTTGAAGAGGGAAGTTAAAAACATCAAAATAAGAGAAACTAGACTACATCTTGTGCTATTGGTTTGGAGGAGGATGTATTTGTTTAGATAGATACACAAATAAATATACATGTTTATATGTTCAAGTGTATATTTATATGTATAAAGATGTACATAAACATGTCTGTATCACATATTTCCATGTACATATGTGTGTACATATGTATATATATGGCTAAATATACATATGCATTATCTCTGTTGGGACAGCCTAGAGTCAAGGATATGCCAGTCTGAGTACCTCTATTGTCCATGAGTGCTTGTTTCTAAATACCAGTCATCAGTAAAAAGAATCAGGACTTCTTGGAGGAATGTTTGATTCCTAAGTGGGGAAAGAAAAGAGCAAGATGAACCTGAGGAAACATTTTGCATCACAAATTAAGGAAATGCACAAAGAATCAAGAGCACATATTAAAAAGATACAGGAGCTAAATAAGGGTCTTAGATTGTAACCCACTGAATATAATTTCAATCTATAATTGCATTCTGATAATAAATGAATACGGGAGAAAGGAAAGTTTGTCCAAACTATAGAATACTATATAGCTACTATAAAAGGAATAATGGATTTAGAAACTTAAAGATGGATGATAAAAAGTCAATTAAAATTTGATAATGAATAGGAAATTTATAAATTCTCAAGATCTGTTACCCAAGTTACTTTTTAATTAAATAAAAATCAGTATCTTTATAATGGGGAGGTGTGGTAAACTTTACCTTAACCAAGTAATTGATGTTAATCTCACCAAAATAAGAAAGAAAATAATAGTATGTGCATTCTAATTTGATAAACTGAGATGTAACATCATTTTATCAATGGTATGCCTGCCAAAAATTCGTAGCATGAATCTATTCATCAGGAAATATTAGAACCAGTATATGGAATTTCTCACAACAATGAGCTGGGATCTAAAAAAGATGGGATTTCAAAAAATCAATGTCTTTCTTTGTCAAAACTGCCAAGGTCTGGAAAAAAAAAAAGGATTTCAGAATAACTCTTCCTGATTAAAGGAGATTAAAAAGACATGGCATGATTAAGTTGCAGTCATCCCAGGAATTCAAGGATGTTGCAATATTCAGAATTCAATCAATGTGGCTCACCAAATCAATACACTAAAAAGGAAGACCCTTAGCATTAACAAGTGCAGGGAAAATAATTTTGAGGATTCAATATCCATTCGTAGTGAAAATTCTCAGCTAACTGAAGGGATTTTATTCGACTTGATAAAGAGAATAAAAAAAAAAACAACTCATAGTTAATATGTACTTAATGATGAAAGATAATACTTTCCTTCTAAGATCAAGAACAAGGAAAGGTGTTTGATATTGTCATCTAATCATCATTATATGGGGGATTTCTGCCAGTGCAATAAGGAAAGAAAAATAAATAAGAAAAAGAAAAATAGGGGTGCTTGGGTGGCCTAGATGGTTAAGCATCTGCCTTTGGCTTAGGTCATGATCCCCAGGTCCTGGGATCAAGCCCCATGTTGGGCCCCCAGCTCAGTGGAGAGTCTGCTCCTCCCTCTCCCTATGCTTTTCCCCTGCTGTGCTCTCTTTGTCTCTCTCTCAAATGAATAAATAAAATCTCAAAAAAAAAAAAAAAAGACAGCATACAAACTGGAAAGGAAGAAATTAAAATGTCTCTTTCACAGATGACAAAATTTTCTATGTAGACGTTCAAACCATCTAAGAGGAGCTCCCAGAACTAATAACTGAATTTGTCAAGGTAAAAAGATACAGTCAGTGTAACAAAATCAATTGTATGCATATATACTACAAATGAAAATTTGGAACTTTCTATAAAGAGAAACAATACCATTATAATACCATGAAACATGAAATGCTGGTGGATAAGTATACCAAAATATGTTCAGTGTTTATATATTATAAACCACGAAAGAACCTCTAAGCAAAGAGAGATATATATCATGTTCATAGATTGTCAAATAAGCACATGAAAGATGCTCAAAGTCATTAGTCAACAAGGAAATGAAAATTAAGGCCATGATGCGATACCACTATAAATCTTCTACAATGGTTATAATTATAATTTTAAGAACAACAGTACAAAATGCAGGCAAGGTTGTGGTGCCACTGCAGTGCTCACACATTACTTGTGGGAACGCAAAAAACCCAAGTACTTTGGAGGAATCTTTGACAGTTTCATATGAAGATAAACATATACTGACCACATGATCCACAAATCTAATGCCTGAATGTTTAGAAAAGAGAAATGAAAACACATACTCACCTAAAGCATTATTCATAATAGCCACAAATTAGAAACAAACCAAATGTCCTCAATTTGGTGAATGAGAAAACCAACTGAGGCATATCTATACAACAGAATACTACTCTGAGGAAAAAAAAAGAAGGAATGAAATATTGATGCTTTACAAAAATATGGAAGAATCTCAAATGCCCTGAACTAAGTTAAAGAAGTCAGGCACAAAATATTGCGTAATGCATGGTTCAATTGATTTGAAATTTGAGAAATGACAAAATCATAGAGATAGGAATCAAATCAGTAATAGTGAGGGGCTGGAGTTGGGGAAGAAAATGTATACAAAGTGGTGTGAGGAAGCATATTGGTATGCTGGAAATTGATGTCTTAATTTTTGTGCTTGCTAAGCAACTGTGTATATTTGTCAAAATTCATAAAACTGGACATCTGAAATGAGTGAGCTTTATATCAATAAACTTTAAAAGATGTGACAGTTAAGGACAAGGGATGATAAATTTGTTATTGAATTCTAGACATGGGAAAAATGAGGTATGAAAGACATTTTCAGGACAATTGACAAAATTTGAATATGCTCTACTCATTAGATAATGTTATCATAATTATATTAAAGCTCCTGATGTTAATTGTATTACTACGGTCATGTAAGAAAATGTCCTTGTTCTCAGGAATTGTGTAGTCAAGTATTTATTGTTAAAGGGATGTGGTATCTCTAACCATATACATTAGTTTATGGATATATGTGTATATATTCATAAATGTGTGTCCCTATACATGTATACATGCATATGTGTACACACACACACACACACACACACACACAAATTAGAGAGTGGAGAGGAGAGGAAAAGTGAAGAAGGAGATGAATAGTAAAGGCAATTGGGGTAAAATGTAAACACTTAATGAGTTGGGTAAAAGGCATACTGGACTTTCTTATGTTATTCTTGCAACTTTTAGTTATGTTTCAAATTCAAAGGTACACTTCAAAAAAAAGAAATTAAATGCATAATACTTTAGGGAAAGAACTAAAACTAACATTATTCATAGACTACTTGATTATTTTTTTACATTAAATTCCAAAGTTATCTACAGAAAAGGTATACGTATTAGTAAATTAATTTATCAAGTTTAAGGTATATAATTATAATATTCCAAAATCAATGTTAGAAGCATATGAAAAATTCAAAAATTTAAAATGATGCAATGTAAAAATGAACTAAAAAGCATCCAATACCTTGGAATATATCTGAAGAAATATGTGCTAGGTCTACACTGTAGACTATAATAAGATATTATTGACGCAAGTTAAAGAATACAAAAACAAATGGAGAGATATAATCAGGGTTTAGAAGACTTAGTATTATAAAGTTTGACCCTCAAATCCATCCATAAATTCATAAATTCATAAATCCATAAATTCAAAGGTATCCCATACAGTGTTGGTAAGATTTTTTTTTTTTTAAGATTTTATTTATTTATTTAACAGAGAGAGAAATCACGAGTAGGCTGAGAGGTAGGCAAGAGAGGGAAGGGGAAGCAGGCTCCCTGCTGAGCAGAGAGCCTGATGCAGGGTCGATCCCAAGACTGTCAGATCATGACCTGAGCCTAAGGCAGAGGCTTAACCCACTGAGCTACCCAGGTGCCCCTTCTTTTGATGGGTGGACAGAGGGAGATATTTTCCAAAATGTATATAGAAATTTAAAAATTAAGACATATAAGATAATTATGTACAAGAAAACAAGTGGAAAACTTACATTAACATTTATAATAAGATTTATTTTAAGTCTAATCATGGCAATATTCAACTGGAAAAGGATACACAAAT
Organism: Mustela lutreola; assembly: GCF_030435805.1. Taxonomy (NCBI): domain Eukaryota; kingdom Metazoa; phylum Chordata; class Mammalia; order Carnivora; family Mustelidae; genus Mustela; species Mustela lutreola. The sequence continues at coordinate 146,994,717 of NC_081293.1, forward strand.
AGATGATAAGCCCAAAACAGAGTCCATGTACAGAATCATATATGCATGAATATTTGATTTTGGAAAATGGGTAAATAATTGTACTATAGTCACACAGTGGACTGCTATGTAGCAATAAGAGTGAATCATCCAAAGAAGAGGGGTGCCTGGGTGGCTCAGTGGGTTAAAGCCTCTGCCTTCGGCTCAGGTCCTGATCTCAGGGTCCTGGGATCTTACAGCGCATCGGCCTCTGCGGGGAGCCTGCTTCCCTTCCTCTCTCTCTGCCTGCCTCTCTGACTACCTGTGATCTCTGTCTGTCAAATAAATACATAAAATCTTTAAAAAATAATAAAAAATAAAGTACCTGGAAGATATGTGGAATCTCACAAGCAAGGAGAGCAAATGAAGTAATAGCATAAAAAGTGAGACATGAAAGACTATATGCCATATGATTCCATTAACAAAAAGTAAAACATTTCTTAATGCAGAACTATTCTATCCTGATAGAACTGTGGCAAGTGGGTACTCTGGGGAGTGTGCTGTGACAGAAAGGGGACACAAGGGCTTTCGAATCCTGGAAATGTTTATTAGCCTCGATATTGGTTATATGGGTGTGTGATTAAAATGTATCAAAAAATATACTTGTGATAAATGCATTTATCTGCATTATCTGCCATAGTTCAATAAATTTTAAGTTAAAAAATAAACTTTGGAAGAAAATTAGAATAAAACTTAGAATTAAATAAGGTTCTTCTTCTTCCTTAGACTAAGACTGGGAGAGAGTATGTGGTTGGTAGAGGGAAGAGAGGCAAGGAGCTACAATTTGTTGGTCTTTATGCATTTCTCTTTGTTTGTCCCGTACAGGGTAAAGTAACCTAAAATGTAAGAGTGTTTGAGTGCCTTTACTTACAGCGAAAGGTGGTCAGAATTCACTGCACAAACGTTTTCAAGGGATGCCTTTGATATTCTCTGTTGTAACATACAGGATAAACCCTAGCGAAGCACTTTGAAGGCTACTAAAAGTTGGGCTCACTGCTGGAACACTTAACTTCTGTGACCTTTACTGAAGGCGTGCCAGGAACTCTACAGAGCACTGTGTTGTTCCTGAAAGAAGCTGTCACATGGGATTAGAAATTCAGTCAGAAATTTGACTTACCCCGTAGGTTCTGTTGTGACTTGATTAAACTAGAGAATTTCCTAAAATAAAAATTCTTACTTTTTCATGCTGATGAACTTGTGTAAAGACTAAAAATCAAAATATTAAGAAGTCTCTTTTCTAATTTATTTTTTTCAAAACAGAGTTCAGTTATATGAAATTCTTGATATTAGTTGCCCATTTAACCTATTTGCAATTTAAGTAAATTCCCAGTGTTCCAAGCTATCTATTAACACCTCAAGGCATTTTCTATACTTACTGTATTTTTAAATATTGGTTTAACTTATTTAGATGAAAATATGTTTTAACACTGAGTAATATAACTGTTTTATTGTTTTTAGTTTCCTTTTCTTAATTTTTTTATGTTATGTTAGTCACTATACAGTACATCATGAGTTTTGATGTAGTGTTCCATGACTCATTGTGCATAACACCCAGTGATCCATGCAATATGTGCCCTCCTTAATACCCAATCAAAGCAACGGGATGAGGGTGAGATTTTTAAAAGGTGGGAAGGAATCATACCAGAGGTTAAATTGGATGGCTAGCAAGAGGCTGACTGCAAGCCAAGCATTGTAAGATGTCCCAAAGGAAGTTGAGTGACATGTAAGGTTACTGTCACCATATACCAGTATGTTCTTGACATGAACAGATAATCTCTTATAAGATATGCAGTGTTTCTTGATGGTGAAGGGCAGGGAATAAAACAGAAAGAGACAAAGATAAATATGAAGCCCTTTCTCGCTTCAAGAGCTCTCTGTATTGTGCTGGAAACAATGTTTAACAATTATTTAAAATACCTTGTAATGATTATTATAACAAGACAGAAAAGACCACAATAATATTTGAAGGGGGTCTTTCATAGATACTTTTCAGCATTGCAGTTAGAAGAGTGGGAAAATCCTGGAAGATAAATTCACTTATACAAAGAAGCAGAGTGTGGGAAAACTTGCTTGGAATTAGCTTTCCGTAGCTGGAGTTCATGATGTATAATAGTGGAAAGCCAAGTCTTGAAATCCAGATGAGGTCTCTTGCTTGAAGGACTTTGTCTGATATTCTAAAAAAAGTACATCTTAAATCTATGTATATATAGGTGTGGAAGTTCCTATTTACACACAATGTATGAACAGAAACTTAAGATGCACAGTTTTGTTTATGCAGCAGCAACTTATCTTGTAGCAACCTTTTTTGTTTTTTCAAAGATTTGTTGATTTAGGGGCACCTGGGTAGCTCAGTGGGTTAAAGCCTCTGCCTTCAGCTCAGGTCATGACCTCAGGATCCTGGGATGGAGCCCCATATTGGGCTTTCTGTTCTGCGGAGAGCCTGCTTCCCCCTCCTCTCTCTCTGCCTGCCTCTCTGCCTACTTGTGATCTCTGTCTGTCAAATAAATAAATAAAATCTTAAAAAAAAAAAAAAAGATTTGTTGATTTATTTTAGAGCGAGAGAAAGAGAACAGGGGGGAGGAGTAGAGGGAGAGGGAGATAGTCTCAAACCGACTCCCCTCTGAACATGGAGCCCAGTGCAGGCTTCATCTCAGGACCCAGAGATCACAACCTGAGCTGAAACATAGAGTTGGACACTTAACCGACTCTGCCTCCCATCCACCCCTCTTGTACCAACCTTTAACAAAACTGTCACTGTTATATAGATAAATATGGATGCTCCTTCACCAAGAGATTTTGAGGCTGCATTGAAAAATATACTACATATTTACTGAGTTCGGATTAAAAATGATGATTGTATTTCTTAGATTTCATGTATGAAATAAAAGGAAAGATAAATTGCATTTATTTATTAATTTTTAAAGCAAGGCAATGATCTTAAATCATTTTGTTGGTGTCCTTATTAAAACTGGATGTATTAAAAATCATAATAGTTCTAATACATGTATTTAAATGAGTGCACAGCAACTACTGGAGTTTTCTTCTAAAAATATCAACTAACGGGAGCAGAGGTGCCTAAAACTTTTGCCCTTCAAATGTCTCTTAATGGACATAAAGGGGAGAAAAATTACTTTAATGTGAACAGAGATGCCTTTGGCCTCTCCTGGAAATAAATCACACTGAATGCAAGTGAATTTTCTTAGATACATCTTATGTATGCTCTTATTATTTATCAGACAGTTAACATCAGGCAATTTCTGAATAATAAAATAATTGTCAAAGTAAGTCAGAGAAATTTCTTTCACTTGATTATTAATTATGGAAACTAACCTCAACTCTTTGGACTCGCTGCTGCCTTGCTCAGATTGAGAAGTACAAAGTGAAGACCCTGCTGTGTGGGTAAACTGATGACTCCCTTTTAATATCAGGTCGAGCCAGGAACTCAGACTCTGCCAAGTTGACTCCACAGGGAGTCCCACTTCAACCCACTCACATTTCCTAATAACGGCGCTCTTTTTCAGCAGTGCTGAAATAAACTGAGCTCCTCTTTGGCATTTTGATTTGTAAATGAAGGTAGCATGTAAAATAATGAATTGCAGTGATTTTTAGGATGAAGTTTTAAAGCAGCCAAGTTAAAAGGACACCTATATTAGGATAATGACAGGCAATTGTATCCTAGTGAGAATGAGAAAAGATATACTTTCAGGATACATTTTGCTCCCATTTTATTCCACCTGCAGAATGAGAAAAATAATTTTGTTGTCATCTATAATATGAAGATGGTAGTAGGGAAGAGGGGCATTTATTAATTTATGCTTATAGAAATAGGACTTTGAAAGAGGTTTAATTTATAAACTCAGGGCCAAAGAAGCTTCATGTGATGCAGGCCATGCGTTTCTGTGTTTTGACATTGGGGTTTAAGCTATCACGCTAGTTAGGATTTTTATGACTCCTTTAGACATGTTTATTTGAAATCTCTCTGGCTCTGCTTGGTGAACTCTAGACATTCAAAAGTACCCTGAGGGCACACACTCACCTCTGGCAGATTTGTTTCCCATTTTTCTCCTTTTAGAACTCTGGCTCCACCACTATTGCCACCCAGATCAAAAGCCTCATGTTTATTGTCCTGGCCACATGGTGGAAATATATCTCTGGGAAAGCCTTCCCTAGGTTTCCTGCCTGAAAAGACAAAATACTTTCTGTTCAGACACAAAGATTGTCCTTAAAGAGGCTTGTGTTTGCAGATGAAACTGCATGACCACACTGATGGCAAATCCAGCAACATTTTGAGATACTAACAAATCACTGCTTTGGTTTTGTTCCTTTAATGTTCGCTTCCCTCCCCTTCTCCACAGCACCGGGGTTCTTTGTAGAAGTCATTCTGACGACCTTGGTGCACTTTGTTCTTCCTGAGACCGAAAGAGTCACTTGGGTGTGCAAAAGACTGGTAATTTGAAATGCTTTCACTGAGCTTTGAAAGGTGAGCCACATATCAATCATACTTGCTATGTTATGAGTGTGGTGCCTTTGTGATACTGCAGGTGTATGCTCAGGGAATTAAATAAACAGGCCTTTAATTGAACAGATCCCAGAGTAGTGCCAACAGCAAGCAACCCAGTCTTACTCAATAGCAAGATTTCAATTACCAAGGTAAAAACATAATAATAGTGATAATAAAAAGCAGACATATCTAGCGATCTGTACAGCCACCTGTAGCTATGCTGTAATAGCACACAGACTGTTGGCTTTTCCTTTTTCTTTTTAGTTTTAAATTTTTCTTCCAGTATAGCTAACATGAAGTGTTGTATTACTGTCAAGTGCACAATATGGCAATTCAACAATTGTATACATTGTGTGATGCTCGTCATAAGTGCACTCTTTAATCCCCCTCACCTAGTTCGTGCAGACTTCACCCACCCCCCTCTGGTAACCATCAGGTTGTTCTCTATCCTTAAGAGTCTGTTTCTTGGTTTGTGTCTCTTTCTCTCTCTTTCTTTTTTCCTTCGCTCATTCGTATTGTTTCATAAATTACAGATATGAATGAAATCATATGGTTTGTCTTTCTCTGACTTACTTATTTCGCTAACTTGATCCACGTTGTTGCAAATGGCAAGAAGTCATTCTTTTTTTGTGGCTGAATACCGCATCTTTGTTATCCTTCATCAATCAATGGACGCTTGCTTCAGTTCTTTCCATAATCTCGCTGTTGTGACTAATGCTGGTAAACATTGGGGTGCATGTATCCTTTTGAATTCATGTTTTTGTATTTTGAGGTATATATACCCAGTAGTGCAATTACTAAATCATAAGGTAGTTCTATTTTTAACTTTTTGAGGAACCTCCATATTATTTTCCACAGTGGCTGCACCAGTTTGCATTCCCACCACCCGTGCAGGAGGTGCGAGGAGGAGGGTCCCTTTTTTCCCCACATCCTTGAAGTGTTGGATTTTTCTAAGTAGAAATTTTATTCTTTGACCTAAACTCTTGGAGAATCCTCTATTCTGCTTTGTAGAGAACAGTGTGAGAAAGAACAGGAGGAAGGAAAGGGGAAACAAAAGGAGAAGGTGAAGAAGGATGCTAAGGAGGAGGAGTAAAAAAAGAGTAGAAACAAAAGTAAATAAGAGATGCCTGGGTAGGTCAGTCCACTGAGCAGCCAACTATTGATTTCAGCTCAGGTCATGATGTCAGGGTGGTGAGCTCAAGCCTGTATCACGCTCTGTGTTCTGCAAGTATCTGCGTGAGATTCTCTCCCTTTTCCTCTGCCCCTCCTCCTGCATGTGTGCTCTGTCTCTAAAATAAGTAAGTGAATCTTTTTTTAACCACCCACACAATGAAAGAATCTATGTATCAAGAGACATGCACCCAAATATAAAGTAGAACATGACAATATCAATTACATCAATAAATGTGTCTAGATTAACACATCTATTAAAAAAGTCTTGATTGTCCAAAATCAGCATTTAACTCTATGCTTATATGAGAGACACACATAAAACAGAGATTAGATAGACTCAAAATGAGAGAATCATAACACATTAGGTGAAATGAAGTAGGGCTCATTAAGTTGACAACTGATTGCTTAGAATTCAGTACAAAGAGAGGAAAAGACACAAAGAAGGACATTTTTAATGCCTAGGCTTCAATTCAAAATGAAGAGCAAATAGTTACATTTATCTAACAAATTCCTGGCAAATTTCATAAAGCAGAAACAAAAGAAGATGTATCAAAAAACAGACAAATACAGTAATCAGGGAAAATTTTTGACAAAGGCAAATCAAGTGGACAAAAAGAAAATTACTGAAGACCAAAACAACAAAATTGGTAAGATGATTCTGATAAATACTGAAACGTTTAATAGAGTATACATCTTATTGTTACGAAAACCTCAACAAATTTGAAAAAAATAGAAATAACATAAGTAGTATTTTCTTACTATAACACAATAAATCTAGAAATTAATAATAGAGGATTTTAAAGATTTCCTCACCTAGATGTGGGAAGAAAAACGCATTGGCAATTCTTAAAGAATTTCAAAGTCAAAATGAATATTTGAAAAAGTGATAAAAATGTGACATTAGGGTTTTAGGACTATAGCTAAAATAGTGATGACTGAAAATGTATTACTTGAGATAACTATGTCAAAAAATGATGAAAGGAATGAATAAATTAAACTCCTACTTCAATATCTAGAAAAATAATAACTGAACTGAAAGTATTAGCATGTAATAAAGGTAAAAATAGAAATTAACAAGTTAGAAAATGAAAAAAAAACAGTAGAATAAAAAAATAGAAACCCATTAAATGAACAAAGGAAAAAAAAAAACAAATACAAAAATTAGCAATCACAGGGCACCTGGGTGGCTCAGTGTGTTGGGCTTCTGCCTTCAGCTCAGGTCATGATCCCAGGGTCCTAGGATCAAGCCCCGCATCAGGCTCTGTGCTCAGCAGGGGGCCTGCTTCCCCCGATCTCTCTGCCTGCCTCTCTGCCTGCTTGTGATCTCTCTCTCTGTCAAATAAATAAATAAATTCTTTAAAAAAAATTAGCTTGTTTGGAGATTTTTAATGACTGTTTCAATCTCCTTACTGGTTATGGGTCTGTTCAGGCTTTCTATTTCTTCCTGGTTCAGTTGTGGTAGTTTATATGTTTCTAGGAATGCATCCATTTCTTCCAGATTGTCAAATTTATTGCCGTAGAGTTGCTCATAGTATGTTCTTATAATAGTTTGTATTTCTTTGGTGTTAGTTGTGATCTCTCCTCTTTCATTCATGATTTTATTTATTTGGGTCCTTTCTCTTTTCTTTTTGATAAGTCAGGCCAGGGGTTTATCAATTTTATTAATTCTTTCAAAGAACCAGCTCCTACTTTCGTTGATTTGTTCTATTGTTTTTTTGGTTTCTATTTCATTGATTTCTGCTCTGATCTTTATGATTTCTCTTCTTCTGCTAGGCTTAGGGTTTCTTTCTTGTTCTTTCTCCAGCTCCTTTAGGTGTAGGGTTAGATTGTGTACCTGAGACCTTTCTTGTTTCTTGAGAAAGGCTTGTACCGCTATATCATTCTCAATGGAGAAAAACTGAAAGCTTTTCCGCTAAGGTCAGGAACACGGCAGGGATGTCCATTATCACCACTGCTATTCAACATAGTACTAGAGGTCCTAGCCTCAGCAATCAGACAACAAAAGGAAATTAAAGGCATCCAAATCGGCAAAGAAGAAGTCAAATTATCACTCTTCGCAGATATGATACTATATGTGGAAAACCCAAAAGACTCCACTCCAAAACTGCTAGAACTTATACAGGAATTCAGTAAAGTGTCAGGATATAAAATCAATGCACAGAAATCAGTTGCATTTCTCTACACCAACAGCAAGACAAAAGAAAGGGAAATTAAGGAGTCAATCCCATTTACAATTGCACCCAAAACCATAAGATACCTAGGAATAAACCTAACCAAAGAGACACAGAATCTATACTCAGAAAACTATAAAGTACTCATGAAAGAAATTGAGGAAGACACAAAGAAATGGAAAAATGTTCCATGCTCCTGGATTGGAAGAATAAATATTGTAAAATGTCTCAGGACTGCCTTTGTTGTGTCCCACAGATTTTGAACCGTTGTATTTTCATTATCATTTGTTTCCATGATTTTTTTCAATTCTTCTTTAATTTCCCGGTTGACCCATTCATTCTTTAGAAGGATGCTGCCTAAAGCAATCTACACATTTAATGCAATTCCTATCAAATTACCATCCATCTTTTTCAAAGAAATGGAACAAATAATTCTAAAATTTATATGGAACCAGAAAAGACCTCGAATAGCTAAAGGGATATCGAAAAAGAAAGCCAACGTTGGTGGCATCACAATCCCGGACTTCAAGCTCTATTACAAAGCTGTCATCATCAAGACAGCATGGTACTGGCACAAAAACAGACCCATAGATCAATGGAACAGAATAGAGAGCCCAGAAATAGACCCTCAACTCTATGGTCAACTAATCTTCGACAAAGCAGGAAAGAATGTCCAATGGAAAAAAGACAGCCTCTTCAATAAATGGTGCTGGGAAAATTGGACAGCCACATGCAGAAAAATGAAATTGGATCATTTCCTTACACCACACACGAAAATAGACTCAAAATGGATGAAGGACCTCAATGTGCGAAAGGAATCCATCAAAATCCTTGAGGAGAACACAGGCAGCAACCTCTTCGACCTCAGCCGCAGCAACATCTTCCTAGGAACAACGCAAAAGGCAAGGGAAGCAAGGGCAAAAATGAACTATTGGGATTTCATCAAGATCAAAAGCTTTTGCACAGCAAAGGAAACAGTTCACAAAATCAAAAGACAACTGACAGAATGGGAGAAGATATTTGCAAACGACATATCAGATAAAGGACTAGTGTCCAGAATCTATAAAGAACTTAGCAAACTCAACACCCAAAGAACAAATAATCCAATCAAGAAATGGGCAGAGGACATGAACAGACATTTCTGCAAGAAGACATCCAGATGGCCAACAGACACATGAAAAAGTGCTCCATATCACTCGGCATCAGGGAAATACAAATCAAAACCACAATGCGATATCACCTCATGCCAGTCAGAATGGCTAAAATCAACAAGTCAGGAAATGACAGATGCTGGCGAGGATGTGGAGAAAGGGAAACCCTCCTACACTTTTGGTGGGAATGCAAGCTGGTGCAGCCACTCTGGAAAACAGCATGGAGGTTCCTCAAAATGTTGAAAATAGAACTGCCCTATGACCCAGCAATTGCACTATTGGGTATTTACCCTAAAGATACAAACGTAGTGATCCAAAGGGGCACGTGTACTCGAATGTTTATAGCAGCAATGTCCACAATAGCCAAACTATGGAAAGAACCTAGATGTCCATCAACAGATGAATGGATCAAGAAGATGTGGTATATATACACAATGGAATACTATGCAGCCATCAAAAGAAATGAAATCTTGCCATTTGTGACAACATGGATGGAACTAGAGCGTATCATGCTTAGCGAAATAAGTCAAGCAGAGAAAGACAACTATCATATGATCTCCCTGATATGAGGAAGTGGTGATGCAACATGGGGGCTTAAGTGGGTACGAGAAGAATAAATGAAAGAAGATGGAATTGGGAGGGAGACAAACCATAAGTGACTCTTAATCTCACAAAACAAACTGAGGGTTGCTGGGGGGAGGGGGTTTGGGAGAAGGGGGTGGTATTATGGACATTGGGGAGGGTATGTGTTTTGGTGAGTGCTGTGAAGTGTGTAAACCTGGTGATTCACAGACCTGTACCCCTGGGGATAAAAATATATGTTTATTAAAAAAAAATTATATTAAAAAAATAATAATAAAAAAAATTAAAAAAATTAGCAATCACAAAGGACACAATCATCAAAAGACAATTTATAACACATTTTCCTTATTCACTGATCTATTGATGGATACTTAGATTGTTTCCATATCTTGGCTTTTGTAAATAACACTACAATAAAAATAGGGGTGCATATATCTTTTCAAATTAGTGATTTAGTTTTCTTGTAATGAAATTATTGGATCTTGCAGTATTTCTATATTTAATTTTTTGAAGACTCTCCAGACTGTTTTCTTCAGTGGTTGTACCAATTTACCAGGGTTCCTTTTCCTCTACATTCTTGCCAACACTCATTATTTCTTGTCTTTTTGACTTTAGCCATTCTGAGAGTTGTACTGTCACACACATATGTGTGTCACACATACATACACACAGTGGAATATTACACATCTATAAACGTGGATGAAATCTTGCCACTTGTGAAAGAATGGATGGGTCTATATTATGCCAAGGGAAATGAGTTAAACTGAGAAAGGCAAATACCATAAGATTTCACTCTTGTGTAATCTAAAAAGCAAAATAGATGAATAAACAAATAAAAAGTAGAATCAGATCTAAAAATATAGAGAACAAACTGATGGTTGCCAGAGGGAAGTGGATTAAGGATATGGACAAAATGGGTGAAGGGGAGTGGAAGAGTCATGCTTCCAGTTATGGAATGAATAAATCACAGAAATAAAAGGCACAGCGTAAGGAATATAGTGAATGATCTGTTTTCCATAGTGGCTGCACATCACCACCAATGCTTTTCCCAACAAGAAAAAATCTGTGTTTTTTCCTCACCCTCACCAACTTGTTATCTCTTGCGTTTTGATGATAGTCATCCTAAGTGTGAAGAGCTAGCTAACTATGCTTTTTGATTTGCATTTCCCTGACCATTAGTGAATTTGAGCAACTTTTCATATAGCTATTGGCCATTTGTATGTCTTCTTTGGAAAAAATGTCTATTAAAGTTCTTTGCTCATTTTGAAATCAGGTTATTTAGTGTGTTTGTTTGTTTGCTATTTCATCATATAAATTCCTTCCATATTTTGGAGATTAAACCTTTATCAGATATATGGTTTGCAAATACTTTCTCCCATTTAATGGGTTGTCTTTTCACTTGGATGATTACTTCCTTTGCTGTGCAGAAGCTTTTTAGTTTGATGTAGTCCCATTTATTTGGTTTTACTTTTGTTGACTTTATTTCTGGTGTCATATCGAAAGGTCCATTTGACTTGATGATATAAGGCTCCAATTAATATCTTTTGCATGTGTGTATCTGCTTTTCTCCTCATTTATTGAAGAGGCTATGCTTCCCCATTGTGTATTATTGGTGCCTTTGTCAAAAATTAATTGACTATAGGGGACCCCTGTAACTTAGCTGGTTGGGTGCCTGCCTTTGAGTCAGGTCATGGTCCCAGGTTCCTCGGATTGAGCCCAGTATCGGGCTCCCTGTGCAGTGAGGACTCTGCTTCTCTCTCTCTCTCTCTCTACCTCCTGCTCTGCCAACTTGTGCTCTCTTTCTGTAAAATAAATATATAAAATCTCTTTAAAAATTAGTTCACTGTGTATGCATGGGCTTAATTTGGGGCTCTCTGTTGTGTTGCATTGATGTATGTGCCTTTTTTTAAAATGACAATACATACTGTTTTGATTAGTATAACTTTTTAAATATTAATATATAATGTATTATTTGCCCCTGGAGTACAGGTCTGTGAATCATCAGGCTTACACATTTCACAGCAATTACCATAGTACATACCTTCCCCAGTGTCTGTAATCCAGCCACCCTATCCTCCACCCACCCCCCAGCAACCCTCAGTTTGTTTTCCTGAGATTAAGAGTCTCTTATGGTTTGTCTCCCTCCTAATCCCATCTTGTTTCATTTTTCCCTCTCTCTACCCAACTCCCATCTCTCAAACACCTCATATCAGAGAGAGCATATGATAATTGTCTTTCTCTGATTAACTTATTTTGCTCAGCATAATACCTTCTAGCTCCATCCACTTCATTGCAAATGGCAAGATTTCATTTCTCTTGATGCCTGCATAGTATTCCATTATATATATATATATATATATATACCATATCTTCTTTATCCATTCCTTTGTTGATAGACATCTAGGCTCTTTCCATAGTGTGGCTATTGTGGACATTGCTGCTATAAACATTTGGGTGCATGTGCCCCTTTGGATCACTACATTTGTATCCTTAGGGTAAATATCCAGTAGTGCAATTGCCTGGGTCGTAGGGTAGCTCTATTTTCAACTTTTTGAGGAAACTCCATACTGTTTTCCAGAGTAGTTGCACCAGCTTGCATTCCCACCAACAGTGTAGGAGGGTTCCCCTTTCTGTGCATCCTCGCCAACATCTGTCAATTCCCTGACTTGTTAATTTTAGCCATTCTGACTGGTGTGAGGTGGTATCTCACTGTGCTTTTGATTTGTATTTCCCTGATGCCAAGTGATGTTGAGCACTTTTTCAAGTGTCTGTTGGCCATCTGGATGTCTTCTTTGTAGAAATGTCTGTTCATGCCTTCTGCCCATTTCTTGATTGGATTATTTGTTCTTTGGGTGTTGAGTTGGATACGTTCTTTATAGATTTTGGGTACTAGCCCTTTATCTGATAGTCATTTGCAAATACCTTCTCCCATTCTGTCAGTTGTCTTTTGGTTTTGTTGACTGTTTCCTTTGTTATGCAAAAGCTCTTGATCTTGATGAAATCCCAATAGTTCATTTCTGCCCTTCCTTCAATCGCCTTTGGTGATGTTTCTAGGGAGAATTTACTGCAGCTGAGGTCAAAGAGGTTGCTGCATGTGTTCTTCTCGAGGATTTTGATGGATTCCTGTCTCACACTGAGGTCTTCCTTGTATTGAGTCTGTTTTTGTGTGTGGTGTAAGGAAGTGGTCCAGTTTCATTCTTCTGCCAGTGGCTGTCGAGTGTTCACAACACCATTTGTTGAGGAGACTTTTTTCCACTTCTTCTGTCTTGTGGTTGGTGTATAGAAATGCAACTGGTTTCTGTGCATTTATTTTATATCCTGGCAATTTACTGAATTCCTTTATGAGTTCTAAAAATTTTGGAGTGGAGTTTTTGGGTTTTCCACATAAAGTAGCATATCATCTGCAATCTGAGAGTTTGACTTCTTTTTTGCAGATTTGGATGCCTTTAGTTTCTTTTTGTTGTCTGATTGCCAAGGCTAGGACTTCTAGTACTATGTTGAATAGCAGAGATAATGGATATCCCTACCATGTTCCTGACATTAGGAGAAGAGCTCTCAGTTTTTCCCCATTGAAAATGGTATTCACTGTGGGTTTTTCATAGATGGCTTTGATGATATTGAGGTATGTACCGTCTATCCCTACACTGTGAAGAGTTTTGATCAAGAAAGGCTGTTGTACTTTGTCAAATGCTTTTTCAGCATCTATTGAGAGTATCATATGGTGGTTGTTCTTTCTTTTATTAATGCATTGTATCACATTGGTTGATTTGTGGATGTTGAACCAACCTTGAAGCCCAGGAATAAATCCTACAGATTGGTTATGGTGAATAATCCTTTCAATTTACTGTTGGATCCTATTGGCTAGTATTTTGGTGAGAATTTTTGCATCTGTGTTCATCAAGGATATTCATCTATAATTCTCCTTTTTGATGGGTCTTTGTCTGGTTTTGGGATCAAGGCAATGCTGGCCTCATAAAATGAGTTTGGACATTTTCCTTCCATTTCTATTTTTTTGGAACCATTTCAGGAGAATAGGTATTAATTCTTCTTTAAATGTTTGGTAGAATTCCTCGGAAACCATCTGGCCCTGGGCTCTTGTTTGGTGGGAGATTTTTGTTGACTGCTTCATTCTCCTTGCTGGTTATGGGTTTTCTATTTCTTTCTGGTTCAGTTTTGATCGTTTATATGTCTCTAGGAATGCATCCATTTCTTCTAGATTGTCAAATTTGCTGGCATATAGTTGCTCATAATATGTTCTTATAATTGTTTGTATTTCTTTGGTGTTGGTTGTGATTTCTCCTCTTTCATTCATGATTTTATAAATTTGGGTCCTTTCTCTCTCTCTCTCTCTCTCTCTCTCTCTCTCTCTCTCTTTGATAAATTTGGTCAGGAGTTTATCAATTTTATTAATTCTTTCAAAGAACCAGCTCCTAGTTTCATTGATTTGTTCTACTGTTCTTTTGGTTTCTATTTCATTGATTTCTGCTCTGATCTTTATTATTTCTCTTTTCCTGCTGGGTTTAAGCTTTCTTTGCTGTTCTTTCTCCATCTCCTTTAGTTATGGGGTTAGGCTGTATACTTGAGACCTTCCCTGTTTCTTGAGAAAGGCTTGTATTGCTATATACTTTCCTCTAAGAACCGCCTTTGCTTTGTCCCAAGATTTTGAACAGTGGTGTTTTCATTTTCATTTGTTTCCATGATTTTTTTTTTTTTTTAGTTCCTCTTTAATTTCCTAGTTGACCCATTCATTCTTTAGTAGGATGCACTTTAGCCTCCATGTATTTGGGTTCTTTCCAACTTTCCTCTTCTGATTGAATTCTAGTTTCAAAGCATTGTGGTCTAAAAAATATTCAGGGAATGATTCCAGTTTTTTAGTATCAGTTGAGACCTGATTTGTGACCCATAATGTGATCTATTCTGGAGAATGTTCCATGTGTACTAGAGAAGAATATGTATTTTGTTGTTTTGGGGTGGAATGTTCTAAATATATCTGTGATGTCCATCTCATTCAGTATGTCATTTAAAACCTTTATTTCCTTGTTGATCTTTTGCTTAAATGATCTATCCATTTCAATGAGGGGAGTGGTAAAGTCCCCTACTATTATTGTATAATTGTCAATGTTTCTTTGATTTTGTTATTAATTGGTTTATATAGTTGGCTGCTCCCATGTTCAGGGCATAGATATTTAAAATCATTAGATCTTCTTGTTTGACAGACCCTTTGAGTATGATATAGTGTCTTTCCTCATCTCTCATTATAGTCTTTGGCTTAAAATCTAATTAATCTCATATAAGTATAGCCACCTCAGCTTTCTTTTGATGTCCATTAGCATGGTAAATTGTTTTCCACCCCCTCACTTTAAATCTGGAGGTGTCTTTGGGTCTAAAATGAGTTTCTTGCAGACAGCATATCGATAGGTCTTTTTTTTTTTTTAATACATTCTGATATGCTGTGTCTTTTGATTGGGGCATTTAGCCCATTTACATTCAGGGTAACTATTGAAAGATATTTAAAAAATATTTTAAATATTTAAAAAATATTTTGGGTATATTTTGGTCTGTTAGAAGAAACTCATCCCAAAATTTTAAAGAAAGAAAAACATATATATACACACATATGCCTATATATGTGTATATGTATATATATATATGCATATATACATGTATGCATATATATATATATATATATATATATACACACAGACAAAAAAAATAAGGGTAATCACGATGAGGGGATGAAATAAGACTATAAAGATGAAAATTAAGAAGATTCTAAAAAAGGAATTGATAAGATAAGAAGTTGGTTAAAGAAAGAAAAGAAAAGAAAAAGAGAAAAAAGAAAAAGAAGAAAGAACGTGATCATGCTGGAGACTACAGCAAAGCCATGATCTAGATTTAGGGTACATTTTGATTAGAAGAAACTGTATCCCAAAATTTTAAAGGAAAAAAACCTATATGTATATAAAAACTAAGGTTAAGGAGTGCCTGGGTGCTCATTGGGTTAATGCCTCTGCCTTTGGCTCAGGTCATGATCTCAGGGTCCTGGGATCAAGCCCTGCATCAGGTTTTCTGCCCAGCATGGAGCCTGCTTCCCCCCCACTGCCCACCTGCCTCTCTGCCTACTTGTGATCTTTCTCTCTCTCTCTCTGTCAAATAAGTAAGTAAATAAATAATAAAAAAAGAAACCAGAATGTGGTGAAGCATCTTTCCTATTTAAAAAAAATAATAAGGTTAAATACAATGAAGGGATAAAATATGAGTATAACAATGAAAATTTTAAAAGATTTTTAAAAAGGTATTGATAAGATGAAATGGTTAGAAATGTTAAAGTAGGAAAGAGGAAAATTTTTAAAAATATAGAATATCTGGAATATCCAAACCCAGAAGATTCCTGCAGCATGGTCCCATGCCACTCCTTCCCAAGGAGGAAGGTGAATCTCTCCGGATCTTCCATTTGTGGGGACCCTGCTCAAAGAGTAGTGCACTGGCTGTGCCATGGATCATGGTTTAATGTAACCCTGAGCAGAGAGCTCACTCCTCAGCTCCGTCTCTGCAGCCTGCTTCCTCGCTCTGAAACCTGGGAGCTCTGCCACACCCAGACACCCCTGTCCTGAGAGCACACTGTCCCCTCGAGTGCTCCACCCCCCAACTTAGCCACTGGAGTGACATCCCTCCATGGAGCTGATGTCTACAAGTTCCGATTTTGTGCTTTGCTGCTCTCTCACCTGCCAGGAGCCGGCCCCTCTCCCCGTGGTCTTTCTTCCTGAATGTTGCCTCAGATTCACTTCTCTGCACATCCTACCTTCTGGAAAGTGGTTGATTTTCTGTTCCTAGAATTGTTGCTCTTCTTCTCTTTGATTTCCTGTTGAGTTTGTAGCTGTTAAGAATGGTTTGATAACTATCTAGCTGAATTCCTGTGACCTGATACTAGGTCTCCTATTCCTCCACCATCTTGCTCCGCCTCTCTCTGATTACTATAACGTTTTAAATGTATTTAGAAATCAGGAAATGTGATCCCTCTAGCTTTGTTGTTCTTTTTCAAGATTGCTTTGACTCTTTCAGGTCTTTTGAGTTACACACAAATTTGAGCCTTTTGGGGAGGGGTTGCTTTGAATTTGTACATTGCTTTGGGTAGGATGCACATTTTAATATTAATTCCTTCAATTCATGAACAAGAGATAGTTTTCTGTTGATTTTTATCTCCTTCAATCTTTCTTCCATGTGTTATAGTTTTACATATGTAAACTTAGAATACACTCTAGGTAGCAATACAAATCATAAGGGAAAAGAATGAACTTTTTAAATAAGTCCTGCTAGAATAATGGCCAGCCTTGTAGAGAATGACAAAATTGGATTTATTCTTTATTTCATATGTTAAGGTCAATGTGATGTGGATCAGGAATTTAAATTTATTAAATTTAAGAAACAGAACCATACAAGCTCTGGAAAATAAACCTAAGTGAATTCTCCTGTAGTCTGGGTGTGGAAGAACTTTCCTAACTGTCACTAAAATTCCTTGATATAAAGGGGAAATGGGATATATTGAAATACATAAAAATATTTTCAATGTGTCATAGAAAAAACACAGTACATATGTAAAATACAAATTTCAAATGGTTTAAAATATTTTCAAATAAAGTTGCAGGCTCTCTAAGTTTCTTATTACTGATGTAACAAATCATTGCAAAATTAATGGCTTAAAACAACATAAATGAATTATCTTACAGTTCTGGAGGTCAGAAATCTAAATTATCTTCACTGCAGGGCTTCATTTCTTCAGGATGCCGTAGGAAGAGATTCCGTCCTCTTATCTTTTCCAGATTCTAGAAGCTGCCAGCGTTCCTTGGTTCATGACCCTTCCTTTATCTTCAAAGACAGCAGCATAGCCTTTCATTATGCATTTTCAATTTTTAAGACTTTGTCTATTACAATAGCTTCTGGAAATTTTTATAAAAAATAAATCCAATGACCTACTTTTCTAAATCAACAAAATTTTGAAAGCTCTTAAAGCTTTGTTTATAAATGAAGCATTGTGTTCAGAAATACAGCGTGAACTTTCTGTTGGTATGTTCTGCATAATGGTTCTGCATTGTGTCTACACAGCCTGAATCAGGGCTAGAAATTAGGGGAAAAGAAGGCCCTGCATTCAATTGTAGAATATTTATCTATCCATTTTACTTCAATCACAACTGAAGCTTTGAATTCTTGGAAGGAAAGTACTCAAATTTTGTCTTGGTCTCTTTATGAGTAGGAATATTTTGAATGATGCTACTATATTCATAGTTGTAAGTCTATACTGTGGGATGAACCCTCTAGAGCTTATTACTATTAATGTAAGTATAATTTTATAAAGAACACAGTATATTCATTTCCTTTATTCCCTTGTTTAATCCTTTAGTTTGGTTTGCCCAAGGAGAATCTTTACCTTGCTCCCTTAGATCCTCTTTTTCTTTTCCTAGTCCTCATTTTGCACAGTTCAGTGACTGTGTTCTACACCCCATTCTTTATTGGAATCATAATTTTAATTTTTTATTAGCCACAGTGCAGTCAGTTACTTTTCTTACAGTAGGTCAAGGTAAGACATATGTCAACTAAAATCTTTTTAATTCAGTTGCTTGCACCATTAATATTGCTCTGAAACTGCCCTTGCAAATACCCATGCATGCAAGAACTGTGGGGCTCTTGAGTGCATGATATGCAAAAGCCTTTGCTCTTTGAATGTTCTCTTTGCACAGAGTAGTAATGCTGAGTCTAGTAAAATGGGCCATCTTGACTTTTATTTTTTTGCCAAAAAGTGGATAAAATATATTGAGTACTTTTTGAAAAAATTTCTCCATTGGTCAGAAGTTTTTAATTTTTTATGGCTTTCAGATGCCCCTGTTATTTAACTGCTTAGGGTTTTACATATTATGCTTTACAATATGAACTTGTATGGTTACCAAAGAACTCACTAAAATATGATGATATGTCTACATACTGGAAGTTCCTTTGCTAGTGAAGTATTCTCTTAGTAATTTGGAATAAGTGTTTTTGAGAGTTCAAATTTAAGATCAACACATAACTGTTGAGAGTATAATGTGCAAAATCAAGTTAGAAATAGAGTAAAACTTCACCTTCAAGAGCTTTGTTGTTGCATAATTTAATATATAAACTTTCTAAAGAAGAGTTTCTTTGGAGGAGGGTACATTTGGATGAGGGGTTTTTAACTATGAACTAAAAAGTAGTAGGCATACAGACAGATGAAAGATCTTCAAGCCAGCAAGCCCAGGGGAGAAAGGAGTCTTTGAAAATGGACTTTATGCATTCTATACTCCTTTACAAAGCCAACATGTGGTACAGAGTGGAGGAGACTACAGACAGTGAATTTTAGTGTTCTATCCTGTTGAGGTGAGTGCCTATCTTATCACATTCCACTAAAATTTTACTAAATCTCTTTTTTATCTGGTTTCATGTATATAGAGAGAACTATTTAGTTTTGATTTTCCATTTGATTTTCACCAAGAGATGATGTGCTAATCAAACATATGTTAACGTTCCAATTTCTAATAACGTTGTATTTCTCATTGCAAATGTAAAATTTCTCTTTGGGTGTTATTTATCTTGAAGAAATCTATTCTGATCTTGTATAGTTGATTATTCTTCTTCATATGACAGCTTTTCTCTTCCAAATTAGTAAATGATCATTTTTCTTCGATATAATTCTCTCTTGAATTGCTGAAGTTGAGCACACCCCCAAGAAGCAGATATATTAAATATGTGCTGATAAAATCAAAACTTGGGATTTTGTTAAACTGACCTTTCCAGTCAACAAAAATTTATTAAGTGCTTACTGCATATCACATTGTTCTAAGTGTTTAGGACATATCAGAAAATAAAGCAGACAAAATTTCTACCCTCAGATTCTAGCTCAAACTCGAGCGGTAATGTATGGACATCTGTGAGGTGTCTTCCTGACAGCTTGCTTGTCTTTCTTCTGCCTGGCATGCTCAAACGTAATTAAAATATTTGCCTTTCAAGTGAGTAACATTTATACTAGATACCTCCAGGAGGAAGTATGTCATTTCTATCTCATTTTAAGAAATACTTTATTATAAGTCACTTAAAACATTCTCACTCTCACACAAAGTTTGCAGTTTTCCATTTCCAGGAAGCAATTTTTCTTGGAAAATCAAATTCCCTGTCTGTACATTCTGAATCATTATCTCTTTCAAATCAGAGCCATCATCTCTCTGAGGAATTAAGCATTCAGCTGTGAAAGCATAGTTGAATTCTTCCTCTCCATCTATTTAAGTGATAAATTGGCTTCTTTATGCAGCAGTATTCCTCTGAAAACTCATTTTGGATTTTTGTACAAAAAGAAAGCATAGCTTTCGATGGAAAAAATAATTAATTCCTAGATTTTATACTCATAGGGAACTCTTTCCAAAGCCAAGAAATAGTAGATGGAGGCATCCATGTGATATGTGATGTATCAGTCTCTTGAAGGCATCTGTAAGTATTCCCATTAAAAGCATTTCACATTTCACAAAGTCAAAAACCTGCTAATTATATGATATATTTTAGAACTAAAGTACTGATTAAACATATTTTAAATAAAGCCTAAAGTTCAGTGATTGACTCATGTATACCTGTGTATTTATGAGCAAGTTCCAGAAAAGTAGCAATTTGGTTTTATTTTTATGTATAGTCTCAGCTTTTTCTTTTTTCACATCTTTTTTCCACCTCCCATTTCTTCCCCTTTAAATCTTTCTGTGGGGGCACCTGGGTGGCTCAGTGGGTTAAAGCCTCTGCCTTAGGCTCAGGTCGTGATCCCAGGGTCCTGGGATCGAGCCCCACATCGGGCTCTCTGCTCCGCAGGGAGCCTGCTTCCTCCTCTCTATCTGCCTCTCTGCCTAGTTTCTCTCTGTCAAATAAATTAAATTTTAAAAAATAAATAAATAAATAAATCTTTCTGTGGTCTTCTGTGTCTCCTACATCTTTAATATCCTATTTCAGAATTTTATTATCATCAGTCTAGAGCATTGCAATAGTCTCCCTAAATCAGAGCTACTCAAATGGCTGGTGGAAGGTAACTAGATAAGGACAGAATTTGAGCTTAAGCATTTAGTACAACATTTGAATGTTTTTGAGAATTCTAAGCATGTAATGACTGGATCTGTCTCACTGAATGTGACTAGGTTGTGGACCTTTTAGGGTGTTGTTGACTCTTAGAGTGACTGGCATGTGACACAAGCTGCATACTAGCATGTGTAGCATGAATGCTTATTGGTCTGCGTCCAACTGGAAATTAAAAACAGAAGAAAATGAATAAACAAAAAACTTGTCCAACAACAATGGTTCACAAAAAACTGACCTAATTACTCTTTCTGTCTTCCTCTTTGGAAGTACTTATCGATGGCTCAAAGTACTTATCAATGGCTCTTAGAAAAGCCCTAGCCCCTTGTCATGTCATGCAAGATTTTCCATTATTTTTTCCTTCCTCTAGTCTATCCATTCATCACTCTCTCACACACCAGTAAGCAACAGAAATGCCAAGTTGTGTGTGTGCCATGGGAGGCCATATGCTGTTTACACTTTTATGTCTTTGCTCAAACATGTGTCTTCTCTGGTTTGAAACCTTCCCTGAGCACTCAGACTGGCTTTATTGTACTCTTCTCATATAATTCTTAGTGTATATACTCATTGTCACACACATCCCACTGGAACATCACTGTTTGGTCCCTCTCAAGAAGATGAGCTCTTTTAGATAGATGCTATGTCCTATTCCTTATTAGTAAGCCCCTGTCTTTCAGAATAGACATTCAAACAAGACTGTTAAGTTAATGAGTGATTAATATGTATTAGGCCAAAGTCAAGATTCCTGGGTTTGACCTCTCTATCTGTGTGTAGTAGGCATAAATGCTTCCTTGGGTAGAATTGTAAGTTTATTTTTCCATTCAAATGCAAAGACAAGGAATTGGACTCAATGATATCTAGTGTCATGTCAATAAAATTTGAGGCTCTATATTTTGAGAATTTGTTACTGTGTACACTTTCAAAGTACAAAAATGTTTTATTCTTTATTCTTTCTTCAGATGTCCCCTAAGCCCTTGGACCTGCAGAACCATTTAGTAAGAGGAGAAATCTTCAGTTATTGTTATAGAAGCCTTTTAATCGTGTTAACTCTACTTTTCAGCATTGTTGTTTTCCCCTGAAGAGTTCATCTTATACATGCACTCAATTCAAAGTAGTAATGAATTATTAATGAAATTCCTTTCCAAATGAACATTGAAGGAATTTGGATAAGCTTGAAAAATATTGGAAATTTTACAATCCTTTTTGTTTTAAAAGCCACACAGGTAGTATACCTATATTAGACTTTTTATAGAAATTCTAGCAGTTTGAAGAGCAGTGAAATATATATAAAATAAAAGGGCTTCCATGTAGATATATAAAGTTATGTAAGTGATAGGCCAATTAAAATTATAAATGTGTTGGGAGCAAGAGAGCAGACCACCTCCCTTTTTAATGCACACACACTCAGAGACACCCTCACCTTCCTTCCCCACCAGTGACCACCCAGACACAGTAATGGTTACCTAAGGGTAATTCAGTAACATGACACATTCAAGTACTCTGGGTCACACACAGTGTGAGATCATTATTCAGTACCCACCTATATTAAATTTTTAAAACACTCCTTGGATTGGATCCAAGAATTATCTCATCAACACTTAACACCCCAGCCACAGATAAAGAAGCAGGAGAGTGGAATATCACACTGACATATGAAGGAAAGGAGGGGCTGAATTGAGACATAGGGAAGGGAGGGTTTCAGAAACACACAGGGGCTGCATTTAGCCCCTAGTCCACACACTGGGTGAGCCCGCACACTTGGCTGTACCTCAGAAACCCAGCCAGCGCACATTGTACACATCTCCACCAAGTGCTTTCAGCTCCTTACTGGTGGTAGAAATGGATGAGTGAGGAAGGAGAAGGGACTAAGAGGAAGTGACTGAGAGAACACCAAGAACCGTTTAGGAGAAACAGGGACAGAATGAAGAATGTAGAGCAGGCCTGCTTGTTCACGTCGGCAGCTGTGTTTCCTAAGAAGGAAAACAGAAAGCCTTCTTTTTAAGCCTTTCAGTATTTAGAGGTCTACAAAAGCAGATTTACCTTAGAACATATTTAGCTATGCGAGTATTTCCAATAGGTGAGAAGCAAGATTTTTGACATGCTCAAAGCATGTATGTTGCTCATTCTCTAAAGAAACATTCTTCTTCAAAGGATATAGACCTACCTTTTTACTTAAAGCACTCTAGACTAATGATGGAAAAAATCACTTACAAGCTAGAAAGAATTTTGAAAGATGATCTCTTGTTATGACTGGTATTCTTTTAATTCTTTTATGACTTTCACGGATGTACTTACATCTTTATGACTTCTGGGAATATTTATTAACTGTTGGTGACTGAGAAACAGGGACACAATGACAAACAAGACTGACGTCTTTTATAGTCCACTGAGGAGTATAGGCCAAAAAAAATCACAATAAACTGTTAGAAGTGTTATGATAACAAGGTAATAAGTATTGTGAAAGGCATAGCAGGAACTCCTGATTAAGGTGACAGGAAAATTAAAGCCAGTGACATTTTTCTAAACTACGGAGGATGAGTAGGAGTCTACCTAGTGAAAAATGAGAATAAATGTTTTGTTTTCATTTTTTTTTCTTCTTGATTGTTAAAGGTAACTGGCCAGAGGTAAGAAGAGAGAGAGGATGGATGGGAGAGAAAACATAATGTGAAAGACAGTTATTTTATCATAGCTAGAGTATAGATGGCAGGGTGGGGAGTAGTGTAAGGTGAGCCTTCAGAGGAAAGCCAGCTAATCAGGTCAAGGAAGACTTTATGACAGTGACCATATAATTTATCATATGAACTGGGATAGTTTAGAGAATGAGAGAAGACACTATTAGTAATTGTGCCAGAACATATGGTGATTCCATTGAAAAGATGTAGAAAGAATTTTCAGGAGAAGCATGACATGCTGACATTGCATTTTTATTTTTATTTTTATTTATTTTTTTGAGAGTGGGGAGGGGCAGAGGGAGAGACAAAATCTTAAGCAGACTCCATGCTGGGCATGCAGCCTGACATGGGACCTGAGACATGAGCCCAACACAAGACCCTGAGATCCTGACTGAGCCAAAATCAAGAGTCAGATGCTTAACTCACTGAGCCACCCAGGCACCCTAATGGTGCATTTTTAAAATTTTAATTTAAATGTACAGTGGTTTGGAGAAATAAGGATGGGTTTAGGAAAAGAAGCTCAGATGTTTCAGATTAACCAGGGTGATTGAAGATCATGATCTGAACTAAGATAGTTTTAGCTATTTGTAGTGGAATAGATACACCTTGATTTACTGGAAGTATAGTCGACAAGTGTTGCTGGAGGGGCTCCTGGGTGGCTCAGCCATAAGCAACTGCCTCCAGCTCAGGTCATGATCCCAGGGTCCATCCACCTCAAGGGCTTTTTGCTCTGTGGGAAGCCCGCTTCTCCCTTTCCCTCTGCTTGCCGCTCCCCCTCCTTGGGCGCGGGCTCGCGCGCTCTCTCTCTCTGACAAATAAATAAAATCTTAAAACAACTACAACAAAGCGTTACTGGAATTGAAGGGGTAAAGAGAATGGATTGAAAAAGATCCTTTCCAAACTATGACTTAGGCTGCTGAGTTCATGGTGATGACTTTTATTGAGATAGGGAACACTGTAGGCATATTCTGATTTAAGGAGATGGCAGTAGAACACGGTTAGTTTGTATCCTAGTGAGTTTGAGGGGCCTGGGAAATTTTTAGTCCAAAAACTATTCAGTAGACAGTTCATACATCAGGAGTTATAAAAGCAGGGGTCATTTACAGATGTAGTAAGGGGAAAGGAATATATTTTTAAAGAAGAGAATATAAAGGAGTTAAAAAGATATTGGACTATATCTTGTTCTCCAACGTTTAAGAATTTGGTACAAAAAGAAAGATTGGCCAAGGAACCTAAGAAAGAGAAAACAAAGAGGTAGAAACCAAAGAGTGAAAACTTTTTAATGAGATGTCAAAAAAAAAAATAAGGGTTACAAGTAAAATAAATATACAATAAATCCAATCACAGATAGATCATAGAGGTTGCCATGTGTTTTATCTCTTTCTTTTCTTTTGCTATATTTTGTCAGAGACTGCTCTATGGATTCTCATTTGATTTCTTTTGCCTTGATTTATAAGAAATGTATTGTGATTTTAATTCTATTAATGACAGCCCAGGCATTATATGTAGGTTTATATAACTCTAATTATATAATTTTAAAAGATGAAGCAGTAATTTTAACCCGATTTTATAAACAAACATTGCTACTTTATTTTGGTTCACATTTCTTCTTTCTTCTTGTTTTTTTTTTCCTTTATTTAACTTAGAATTGCATGTCCTATTTGTATCTGCTTTCTAAATTACCTACTATTAATAATTCCATTTTCTCTTTATATTCTCTTTTGATGATATGATGGCAAACTCTCTTTTACAAATAATTATTTCACTTCCATTTGCCTTCTGGAAGCTGACAGATCTGAATATAAATACCAACTCAAGCTTATATTAATAGTATGAACTTAAACTGTTGTTTTTTTGAAAATGGGAAGTTTCTGGCACAAGTTAGTATTCAGAATGTATTTATTTTCTCTTTTGCTTTATTCCTGATCTTTAGCCTGTTTTAATATTCACTGTCCATTTCTCCTGTGACTTTCCAGTTTGGGGATTCTGCTTTTGATTGAATCATCTGACCACTTAGAAAACTTTGGCAGGAGAAAAGCACTGTATTAGTGCATTTTCCAAAACCTTGTAAATATGAGGATGTCTTTCTAGTACAATAAGATCATTGGGTCATAATCCTCTCCACTGTCAAATCTTTAAGGAATTTGTTTTCTTTGTTTTATGGAATTTTACTGTCAAAGAGCAAAAATATGAGTCTGGTTTGATTTTGCTTCTTTGAAAATAACCTCTTTTCTTCTTTCTGAATGCTAGCAGAATTCTTTAATCTTGAAATTTAATGTTTTTACAGTTTATGTGTATATGTGTGTGCTATTGAATTTAGTACTCTGGTTTTGCTTAAACAGTTTTGCCATCTCTCAGGCTCCCAAGTCAGATCTTTTTGTGACCTGGAAAGTTCTCTTTACACATACAATGGATTATTGTTTACAACCTATTTGCATTATTTTTCAAAATCATCTATATTTTTATGTAGCTTTACTCTACCTGACTCTAAGCCTAGGGTGAGTGGTCCAGTGAAGCTGAAGAAAAGACTTGGAGACGGCGATACAGATATAGGTTTATTTGGGGAACTTACATAAAGAGAGTCCAGGAGTGCCAGCAGGACAAAGTATCCATATTGGGATCTATATGCAGCATGTTTTTATAATATAAGAACTTAGCTTAGCAGCTACCTAGTCCTAACCTTCTTGCATGGCCAGCGCTCCAAGGAGATCAAGTTCTTCCATTGGGGCACTCTTCCTTACAACAGAGAAGCTCCTGGTTGACCACCCCTGGAGCTGCTTACTTTGAACTCTGAAGAGCACCTTCTTCTACACATTCTGCTTGATGGGCATGTAGAGGGAGGACAGGATCTCTACATTCTCAAAACAGTGATCAACAGGGACACTCGGTGTGCATGCACAAACTAACTATCTGGCAGGTACCATACGATTTTGTGACCTGAATTTTTATGTTTTGTCTTCTATAAGTTCACCTTCTGTTATATTTTATTTCTTTATATAATTTTTTCTCGTTTTGGTAATATTTCCAGATTTTGCCTTCTTTATTGACAGTTATTTGGAAATATTGTGAAATTATTAAAATTTACAAATTTCATTTCATTTTGTCTTCTACTTTTTAAAATTTCATTGATCTTTCTAGTGATTTGGGGGGGGAGATGTCCTTGTTTTTTAACAAGCAACTCAATTTCCTTTGGTAATTGTGGTCAGTACAACCATGTCTTTATTTTTCCAGTTGTTTCAGTAACATAAGGATCTTACAGTCTGTAGATCAGAAGATTGATACAAATTTCACTGGGCATAAAATCGAGACATTAGCAGGTTGTGTTTCTTTCTGGGAGTTCTAGAGGAGAATCCATTTCTGTTCATTCTAGTTGTTGGCTGTATTTGGTTCCTTGTAGTTCTTGGATTAAGATTCCTGAAAGTGAAGAACTCTCTAAGTTCATACTGCAAGGACTCTTTCCATAAGCATGTCCCCTAAATGTCCTCACTCTGCAGCTTTTCTTTTCTTTTTTTTTTTTTCTTTAAAAAAAGCAGGACTTTTGCCATTATCCTGTCAGCCCCTAAAGACCATTCTATTTTTTTCTCTGAAGTACAAGATATCTGCTAAGAATGGTGGTAGGCAAGCCTAAACAGAGGATTTGAGATGATGAGAGAAATAATGACATAGTTCTAGAGGAGAATGGAAAGGAAATTAACCAAGACAAGGAAAAGAAGATCTGGGAAAAATAGTCTATTTGGCTAAAAGTGAGAACCATAAATTTGTGGTTTCTGCCCTCTGGGAACATAAAATTCATTTGGGAAACATGAGAAGTACTCAAATGGTTAGAACCCAAACAATGTACACTGGTACATAACTATGAATGAGCAATACAAATAAATTTATGACTCAGTCCCTTTTCCTTTTTATGCTAGACATTCCCAAATATAAAAGGCAAAACATTTTTCTTATTCTTCCATCAAAAAATCTAAAAAGAATAACAAACATGGATGGTCACATCTCCTAACTAGTTCATCCACTTTCTGATAAGTTTTCTTAATGCTCATATTGGGATGAGTAATAATCTAAATTTACTTAGTTTATTATATATGTTAAAGATGCAAACTCTGACTTAGTTTTGCCCCTGCATCCTAAATACCTTTAGCTTCTAATCTTCAAATTTAAGTATAAATAAATAAAAAGAAGATGCCTTTATAAGTGATTCCTATTTGATGTGAGCTTTTTGGTCTATATTTAGAAAATGTTTCAAAGACAGTTATAGTATGTTTGAATTTTAAACTGTGGATTATATTAATTATACTGAAATAAAGAAGACAAAAAAATTATACCATGAAATTACCAAATATGATAATATATAATTAATAATATACTAATTAATTCACATTAATTCAAGGAAAACTAAAGAGCTTATAGTTATACTGAGTCCTAGAGGATAAAAGTCTGGGGAATGAAGAAGTAGAAAGTAGAAATTTTGACAAGATGGAATGACATTAGAGATTTAAATAAAAAATTGTAGCTGTGCTGGGTGGGGTATACTATGGTATATCAGTCCACCAGGTAACATGGATAAGTTATGATTCTCACTAGAAATTTCCCCAAACAGGCATCATGTTGCCTGATTTCAAGCTATATTACAAAGTGTGATTACCAAGACAGCATGGTACTGGCACAAAAACAAACACAAAGGTCAGTGGAACAGAATAGAGAGCCCGGGTATGGACCCTCAACTCTATGGTCAAATAATCTTTGACAATGTAGGAAAAAATATCCAATGGAAAAAAGACAGTCTCTTCAATAAATGGTGGTGGGAAAATTAGGCAGTTACATACAGAAGAATGACACGTGACCAATCTCTTATACCATACACAAAGATAAACTCAAAATGGATGAAAGATCTCAATGTGAGATAGGAATACATCAAAATCCTAGATGAGAACATAGGCAATAACCTCATTGACACTGGCCACAGCAACTTCTTTCAAGACTCATCTCCAAAAGCAAGGGAAACAAAAGGAAAAATGAACTTTTGGGACTTATCAAGATAAAAAAAGCTTCTGCACAGCAAAGGAAACAGTCAACAAAACAAAGAGGCAACCCATGGAATGGGAGAAGATATTTCCAAATGACACCACAGACAAAGGCCTGATATCCAAGAGCTATAAAGAACTTCTCAAAGTCAACACCCAGAAAACAAATAATCAAGTCGAAAAATGGGCAGAAGACATGAACATACACTTCTCAAAAGAAGTCCTACAAATGGCTAACAGACACGTGAAAAAATGTTCATCATCACTAGCCATCGGAGAAATTCAAATCAGAACCACATTGAGATAATACCTTACACCAGGTAGAATGACAAAAATTCACAAGGCAAAACACAACAAATGTTGGAGAGGTTGTGGAGAAAGGGGAACCCTCTCACACTGTTAGTAGGAATGCACGTTGGTGCAGCCACCTTGGAAAACAGCATGGAGTTTCCTCAAAAAATTAAAACTAGAGCTACCCTCTGACCCTGCAATTGCACCATTGGGTATTTACCCCAAAGGTACAGATGTAGTGAAAAGAAGGACCATATTCACCCCAATGTTTATAGCAGCAATGCCGACAATAGCCAAACTGTGGAAAAAGCTGAGATGCCCTGCAACAGATAAATGGATAAAGAAGACGTAGTTCATATATACAATGGAATATTACTCAGCCATCAGAAAGGATGAATACCCAACTTTTGTATCAACATGTATGGGGCTGGGGGAGATTATGCTGAGTGAAATAAGTCAAGCAGAGAAAGTAAATTATCATATGGTTTCACTTATTTGTGGAACAGAAGGCATAACATGGAAGACATTAGGAGAAGAAAGGGAAAAAGGAAGGGGGGAAATTGGAGGGGGAGATGAACTATGAGAGACTATGGACTCTGGGAAACAAACTGGGAGTTTTGGAGGAGAGCAGGGTGGGGGGTTGGGTGAGCCTGGTGGTGGATATTAAGGAGGGCATGTATTGCATGGACCACTGGGAGTGGTGCATAAATAATGAATCTTGGAACACTGAAAAAAATCAAATCCAATTAAATTAAAAAAACAAACAAAATATGTGTTAATCGACTGTTTATGTTATAGGTAAGGCTTCCAGTCAATAGTAGGCTCTTAGTAGGAAAGTCAAAAGTTGTATGTGTATTTGTAATAGTTTAAGGTGTTAGTACGCCTACCCACCCCCATCTTGTTCAAGGGTCAACTGTGTGTGTGTGTGTGTGTGTGTGTGTGTGTGTGTAAGAATAAGAAATCTACTATCTGTCCTCATGAAGACATTAATGCTATCCAATCAGGGTTTCACCTAATGACCTCATTTAACTTTAATTACTTCCTCCGAGGCCCCATCTCCAAATACAGCCATCTTCCTGGAGGTTAGGGCTTCAACATATGAATTTTAGGGAGACACAAACATTCAGTACATACCACCATCCATGGGATAGAATTACTGGAAAAACATTTTAGCTTTATTTAAAAGTAGTCCCCTCCAAATGCACCGGTTGGAGCTACATAAATAACTTCTAATATTTGAAAAAGAGGCACAGTTGAAAGCAGCATTAGCCTTTTCCCAGTGCCCAGGACCTCTTTGAAACCTACTTGAGTCTCAAATTTATCCTATCCTTTCCCATGACTGGCCAGGG
The DNA here is from genome assembly GCF_030435805.1 of Mustela lutreola. Taxonomy (NCBI): domain Eukaryota; kingdom Metazoa; phylum Chordata; class Mammalia; order Carnivora; family Mustelidae; genus Mustela; species Mustela lutreola. Next base: position 147,024,764 of record NC_081293.1, read on the forward strand.
AGGTGGTGGAGGTAGAGGTAGAGGGTGGAAAATCCAAGATCACACAGTACAAGTGGCTCACTCTCATCCTTTTAAATGACCAGAAACTATCCTCTGGGTAGGCCAAAAAGCTGGTTTGCAAAATCTGAATCCCTTTTCCCAAAAATATCCGTTACATTTGTAGTTCGAATATTTCATTCAAAGCACTCTCATCTTCCAATAAGTACCCACCAATCTTGTTAGGTTCTTTGGAGCATGCAACCACCTCTTTTTCCTAAGGATGATCTTGACTAGATTTTACATGCTTAAAATAGCTAACCTTCCTATTGCCTTATGCATTTGCTTTCTGAGTGCTATTGTGAATAATCATGCTTCATGTGTAAGTATGCACATATTTCTGTTTCACCCTTTACCTAAAATAATATTAGCAAAACTGCCTTGAACCGTGGATCTTGACAATAATTTTTATAACTTGATTGTTACCGATATTGCTATCAAATAATTACCCTACTATTCCAATCGTCACCTAAACCCAATTAATTGAATAGCACGCTTGTTTGTTTTTCTGTTTTGTTTTGTTTATTTATTTATTTATTTTGGTAACTTTCCCTGTTATATCTCTGAGAGAGTTTTCTCTTCATGCAGTTTTTTGAGCTGAGGAAATAATTTACTAGACTGTTTTATATTTTCGTTTGTTTAATTCAATTGAAGACAAAACGTATTTCTGGAATGGATTATGGCAAAGCAGTTGTCAAAAACAAAGTATCTAATAACCTCTTCACTGCCTATGCAACAGTTCGCTATTAAAACATTTGTCCAGGGTATTAAAATGACATACAGATTGATGTTTATTGCTCTGGAGTAAAAAGCGCTGCCTGTTGTTTTCCAGAAACTCTGTTTCATATCAGTGCATGCTTGGATTTGCTCTCCAATATGATTTCCATTCCTTAGACCCAGGCCTCCTAGATATACCATCCATGATCTGCCCACTACTTGTCTTCTGTACATCAAACAATGCAGGACTCGTTGGAGTATATTATTTTTAAAAACAGTTCTGGTACTTTCTTGGCTCTTTTGTAACTGTTATTACTGGAATTTTTACAATCTTACGGAATTCAATGGGACCCTACAATTTCCATGAGTGTAGGATTTCTTCTTTCCTGTGTTTTTATGCCACAAAACTGAGTTTCAAAGAGAAACACGAGAAACATTCTTCTTTCTACAAGGACTAAAAGGGCCTCAGCAAATTCCTAATCTAATTAACATCTTTAACAACTCAGACAATAAATTGACTGCAACTGCTCTGGAAGCTCTGTGCCACCTTGTTAAGCTCCTTTCCAAGACTGCTGTAAATCAAAGGAGAAATGCGAGGGTCGTTGTACATGTTTGTTGCTTGTTCCAATGTGAAAGGCTGATTGCTTTACCAACTGCTCATTTAGACTGAATATTGTTTTAGACATGTTTAGCATTTCAGGTTTGGAAAAGAGGCCCCTCTGAAGGCACAGGATTATATGTTGGCTCCAGGTCTTTAGGCCAAAATTGAATAACTTTATTACTTCGTATAGATTATGCACATTTTCAAAGAGCATAATGGGCAAATTAAAACATGAAAGAGGGGATACACGATCCTTCAGTATCTAGTCAGAAATGATGGTGTGCTACTAGACTTCTATAATTTTTTTTTTATCATGAATTTCTAGGAGATTTCATGTATGTTCACTCTGTGGTTATGATAATGGCATTTCTCCAATGGGTTATCATCAAGATAAGTCAATGGTGGTTTTTTTTAAGAGTTCATTTATTTATTTGAGAGAGAGAAAGCCAGAGACAGATCAAGAGCAGTGGGGGAGGGGGAAGGGAAGGGGTAGAGAGAGAGGAAAAGCAGACTTCTCACTGAGCAGGGAGTCCGGGAACTGGATCCCAGGACCCTGGGATCATGACCTGAGCTGAAGGAAGACGCTTGACGACTGAGCCACCCAGGTGCCCCTAAGATAACTCAGTGTTTTATTTCAAACTGAACCTTTATACAACTGAGACACAGATAGAAAGGCAAGTGTAACTTAATCGTTTGAATGTAAATTCAGTCTATCTGAACACATCCTACCTTTCGGATGTCTGAGTATACCAGTACTCAGACCAAATTGGGTGGTAGACCAAGTTGGGTGAAATTTTGCCCCTTGTCCAGTTTGCTCAGTTATCTACAAAGACCACAATAGATTCATGACCATCATCCTGGGATTTTAACCCATGTCTTTTTTTTTTTTTTTTTTTTTTTTTTTTTTGCAATGTCTTTTATTAACTGCAAATTACAGAGTCCCTGGAGCATAGATCTTGACCTGGTATAAAACAAAAGAAAACTAATTATTTTAATGTTCAATTCAAAAAGGGTTTCAATTATTATCATGCAGCATTCAACTGCCAAGTAACTTTGTTGAAATGAAAAAGGCAAGAGAATTGTACTGCACTGTGTCAACAAATAGCAAGGATAGGCTTCAGGCCTATTCACAGAAAGGGAAATAAAATAATGAAGAAAAAAATTAAGAAACATCTTATCTCATTCATTTTTAAGAAAGGACGAATAATAATACACAATGGCAGTAAATTTGGTACTTCCATATACTATTCATGGTATTAACGAGGGGCATAATTTTTTGGAAAACAATTTCACAGTATATCTATACAATCAATACTAATGTTCAGAAATCCTGTAGGTGGTTATATCAAAAAGAAATAATAGAGATGTTTGGAGAAGCATTTGTAATGGTGATAACCAAATTGTTAATTAAATTATACTTCAACTACATACATTTTACTAAACAATTAAAGTGATGGTTATAAATATCATATACCTATATGGAAGAAAGCTTATTGTGAGCTTACATTAGGGGGGAAATAAAAGCAGGATGAAGATCTTGTATGCATTATAATTATAGATATTTATAAATATACACATAAAAAGGGGAGTAATACTAAAATAATGGTAGCTGCTGTTTGAGGGTAGTGTTTTATGGATAGTCTTCCTTTCTGCTCTCCAAACTTTAGTAATATGGTTATATAATATTATTTTATGATTTTTTTTAAAGTATGGTAAATTTTTTAACACATTATTCATAGATCAGTAAACAAAACCTCCGTGCAAACCCTTCTAGGAATTAGCCTCTGCCCAGCTTCCCACACTATTCAGTAAGTATGCCTTTATATCTGAACTACTGTGAGGGAGAGAGAAAATATCAAAAATAAAAAAGGTCAAGCCTACCTGCGCTTCAAGAGCTGGTAATATGTCATGAGAGTGAATTGTGAGTAACTGCAGGGCATCTGACACTCTGACTCCGTGGTCTGTTTCCACATCTTCTGGATGGAGGCTAGAAAATATTTTGTAAAAATACATTTTTGTGAAGTGTCTTGGAGTATATTGATTTAAGCTTATGGAAAGTCTGATGCTTACAATGATGGGAAAGTCAATCAGGAGGCAGACTGACAAAGCTCACAGCTGAGTTTTTATTTTTATTTTTTATTTATTTTTTATTTTTGTTTATTTCAGGGTAATATCACAAATCTTCCAAATTATCATTTACCCTTGTGTGTTAGACTTGAGAGGAAACCTTCCACATCTGTGTCATCCAGATGAGTTTCTTCTTTCTTGAAGTTTTGACGTAGTGTTATTTCTATATTTAAGGTTAGCAGATATCTGCAGTTTGGGGAGGAAGCCTGGGATTTGCTTTCCCAGATGCATCATATCTCTAGGTTGGAGGAATAACTTGGAGAATTCAGCTGCTCAAGGGGGAATAAAGGATTAAGCTTGACTTTCTCTATGGAGTCAACATCTGGTTAAATATCTGTTGTTCGTATTCCTGACTACCTAAATGAACAAATTGAATACATGATTGAGTCACATTTTGATTCTTCTCCTTGTGGGTTGTCTAATTTTTAAAAAAGTAACTTCTCTAGTAACTTCTTGCAATACTGTTTTCATCACACATTTAAGGGCAAGATGGACGGTCTGATCAATGCAAAGATCTGGTTCTTTGAAGTGTGAGATATTTTGTTTCTACACCACACTAAAGATTCAACTGAAATGATCTGTTTCTATCAAGCGGATCAAACCCAAACTGGAAGGTTAATGCTTCCATGAAAGTATTTTTACTTACACAGAGTAAATCTGACCTCCTAAATCAGAACAAGAGATAACCCAGAACAGTTCTTTAGTTTCTTTACTCCATAAACACTATTTAAATCTGAGAGTTTGGAGACAAAGTAGCAAGATCCTGAAGAACTGGAGAAGGACTAAAGGCAGCCCTGCTCCAGACTGACTATCGTACTGGGAGGACCTAGGGAATCAGAACCAGGTTAGGCCTGAAGGGCTTTTCAGTTTTTAAAGAAAAAGCCTGAGAGATTTAGTCTGCCCTATTACAAAAACTACTTCTGTTGAGTACTGAGTAGAATTGTTGCCTATGTTTGTCCGTAGTTTTGCCATAAACTACTTTTCTGGTCATTAGGACACGATTTTATATGATTAAAAAAAAAAATCATCTAGTTGCATTAGTCTCACCTTGCTTTTCTTCAGGCTATCTTTATTATAGTTTGTTGGACCTATTTAAAACCTTTTATGCCTTTATTAATCAGGCCACTTTTCACCTTGGATTTGTGGTGACTAATTTATCTATTTAGTAGGGAATTCAAACTATACCTGATATCAGCACTTTACCAATAAAAACCTCATGTGAGGCTTTGATTGCTTTCGTGCAAGAAAAATTATAGGTGCAAAAGGCTTTGTCTCTTGTTGCTATCATTAGTGTGTTTGGTGGTTAACCTCAAAGAAATAGCAAAATATAAAGGAGCTAGTTAAAAAAAAACTGTGCAATTGAACCATTTCACCCATTCACCTTTATTTTTTTTCTGCAGTCATCTTATCATCTATATCTCTAGCACAAAATATTGTGCTTAACACATGATCAATACTCAATACACCTATACTGGATTGGTATAAAATTAATCAATCAGTATACTACTGTTATGTAAAACCATGTAGTAAATTTCAGAAAAGATAAATCAAGATTTTCAGATTTTCTTTCTCAAATTAAACTCAAACATGTGATCTAATGAGATTCTGGGACTGCAGTCAACATTGAATTTGGTTGTAAAATGTATAATTTATTGGTCATCACTAAGCAAATTGCTGAGACACTAAATCATTTTATAAATACACACAGTGACAACTGTGTTTATCACTCGTTTCCATGAATTGGTCATGCAAACAAAAGATTTGCCTGGACTGTTTTCTTTCTTAACATATAAACTTGAAGTCTTGAGCCTTCCAATCATGCCTAATGGGAGTTCTTAAGCGTTATAAGGTCCATGAGTAAATTGTTAAAAAATCTAATTTAGTAAAGGCTTAAAATAGCTATATTTTAAAAGATTGGCTTGACCAGACACATACACACACAAAACCCCTCATATTGTACTATTCCATTTATACAAAATGTCTAGAAAAGTCAGAGACACAGAAAGAAAATTAATGGTTTCCTGGGGCTGTGGGTAGGAACAAGAATTAACTGTAAATGGGCACAGGGATCTTATTAGGGCAATGTGAATGTTCTTTAACAGAATCATGATGATCGTTACATAACTTGGCAAATTTACTAAAATTTTTCACATAACATTTATAAAGCATGGCTTAAGATGTACTCAAATCTGATTATCTCAGTGATTATACAATAAAATGTACTCAGTTTAAGCTTCTTATATAATTTATCCTTTTCTTTTTACCCATACAGTATGATAGAAATAAGTTCTGGACATATCCTATGGCTTCCTATATTTGGGAAAACTTGCCTTGTCCTCCACTTTTAACCAGTTTACCAGACAACTCAGAAAATGACAGTGACCCGGATATTTTCTGGAAGGAAATCTAAAATCGATGCAAGCACATCACTCATGTTTATCTTTATCACAGCTCTGTATCCCCAGAACCTACTATGGTGTCATGTACTTGGTATACTTTTGTAAGTATCTGTTGAATGAAGAAGTAGAGAACTGCATGAATGTATAGCTCCATCATAAAGTTGTGGGTTCTATAGCAGAATATCCTATAAATATGGGAGACTGTATTAAGTAATACATAATCTGCTATTTGTTTTGGTACTTTATGGTTGTTTAAGATTAACACATAGCACAAGTATTTCACCAAACATCACTTTATCTCTATGCTACTATTTTTTTAAAAGATTTTATTTATTTGACACAGAAAGAGAGAGAGAGAGAGATCACAAGTAGGCAGAGAGGCAGGCAGAGGGGCAGGAGGAAGCAGGCTCCCTGCTGAGCAGAGAGCTCAATTCGGGGCTCGATCCCAGGACCCTGAGATAATGACCTGAGCCAAAATCAGAGGCTTAACCCACTGAGCCACCCAGGCACCCCTCTTTATGCTACTATTATGAAATATTATTTTCTTCTCCTCCAAACAACTGAACATTTCCCCCATGGGAGGGGGTTAAAAATAAGCACAGTGTTCCATCAACTTACTAGAATACAACGAAAAACCATTTTTACAATCACAGAAATCATGGGTAATTACATGTTCTGGTTTATTCATAAAAGTATGCTGGAAAGACCTACATGCAATTCAGCTTTTGGCAGTAGACATTTTTAAGGAACAAAATCAATAAAAGTCAGGGTGCATTAAGGAATTTATGGATCAAACAAAGGCATTTTGGCATAAAAACGAAATTCTTTGTAACTTGAGTTTGACTTATGATAGTCGATTCTATTGAACTTAAATGATAGATTTAAGTCACAGAGTGCTGATTTCATAGTCCCTTTGTTTGCCCTAGCTGTTCCTGCATAGGTGTTAGAGGTAATTAACTGCCTAGTAATTCAGAAACTGCAATGAATCAAAGCCTCTGTATGAGTGATTATAGAAAATGGCAACATATGGTTTGTTATATAGTTCATCCTTATTCTAGTTGTTTAATGTTGGGAGCAGTTACCCTGGAGTTTATTATGCATGACTATTAGACAATTGGTTTCTCTTGCTAAATACCAACTTTAAATCCATGGATGCACATACATATACATACATTTGTGCTCCCACACATACCCGCATACAGGCATGAATGTACGTTGTCACACCAAAAAGCTATAGAGTATGGCAATTGTAGTCATAAATATGACTGATTAGAACCTCAGGGTTATGTTCAAACTAGGAGCCACTTCTTTTGAACACAGAATTGTTTTTCTTTGTTCCATTCTTTAAAAAATGGATATCTTATGGGGGGCCTGGGTGGCTGAGTGGATTAAGTGTCTGTATTCCACTCAGGTTATGTTCCCGGTGTCCTGGAATGGAGCCCTGCATTGGACACCCTGCTTAGTGGGGAGTCTGCTTCTCTCTCTGCCTCTCTCCCTCCCTGCCCCTACTTGTGCTCACTCTCTCTTGCTCTCTTCCAAATTAAGAACAAAATGGATAACTTGTGAGAAATTTATGATTCAGATTCACACATGGCCATAAGGTGGTAGTAAGAAAAAATGCATCTTCTCGTTTTATGTGTGGTACCATGGAGAAAATTGAGGCATCATTATCAGTTAGTAGTCAGTGTCTCAGAGATACTCAAACTTATACCTGTCTCTCAACTGCATCTATCACAATGAAGCCATTGGAAAGTTTACTTCTGGAAGTCGTTCCATAATTGGAAGCTCAGTGCTCAGCTCATTAGCATACTGTCTGGGCAGGCTGCTAGGAAACAGTTGGTAGTTGCTTTCTGTACCTTTGATCCTGTGGCAGAGGTAAAGAGTTTCTAAAACCAAGATCCAGCCTCTTATTTGCAATCAAAGCCTGCCCTGGAGGCCAAATGTGTGTAGTTCAGCCGCCAGAACCACAGAGGACTTGCCATGTGTTTTTCACCTTGGCAATTTCTATCAGCCGAGTTTCCACTGGGTGCTTTGTTTTCATTTAAGAGGTTGATGATAAGGGACTGTACCAAAACCATGACCAAAGTCACCACATACCTAAGCAGGGTTTTCTTATGACAGAGCTAATCCAGCATGATAGAAATGCATTCCTCCTTTCTGTCCTGGATGGACAGAAGTACACCAAGGGGAGAATATTGTGCCCAGAAGACAACTTTTCCCATTCATTGCCTTCTTAGGACCTGGAGGAGTCATTAGTTAAATTCCCACACCAAGTCTTTCCCTAAAACCTTGTTTGATAATGTGGGTCTTCCTCATTACCCTGGAAGCTCCCAAGGATAAGGGCCATGGTTTTGGGGTTTTTTGTTTTTTGTTTTTTTTCTTTTCTTTTCTTTTCTTTTCCTTTCCTTTCCTTTCCTTTTTCTTTTCTTTTCTTTTCTTTTCCTTTCCTTTTCATTTGCTAGAGTAAACACAGAGCCTTTAGCATAGTGCTTAGTGCGTCATTGGAAACTGATACTTAGTTGTTGAAATTTTTCAAAGGTTTTCTAAGATACATTTGTTGAATAGTCACTTAACTGACATTCAGCTACAAACTCAGGCCTGTTATGATTCTTCAAGTCCACTCATGTAAGAAGAGCCTGATTACTGCTGTGTAGGTTTGGTGGTATTTTTATTCTCAACAATTACCAACTTGTTTTTGGAACTTTCAAAATAACGTCTCTACCGAAGGCCTATTTACAAAACCAGTTCATCTGTTTGACTCAGTATGAAAGCATTTCTTCTTTCTGAGATCACTGGGGGCAGTGAAGCATGAACTCTTTTTTCTACATATTTCTTAGTCCTGGGCTTTAGAGCTACCCATTTTCAGTTACCTAACCAGTTAGGACTGATGTCAGCCTTATCTCGGTTTATACTTAGATTAGACACCCCATGCCTGCGGCTTGCAGGAGCCAGAACTCTCTGGAGCCCCCTGCTCACTTAGAGGGGTAGTCCTTATTTTCCTCTCTGAGTGGCCCTTGGCTCACATGGAAAACACTTCTCATAATGTGAGCATCGGGTCTAGGATGAGCATTCCCTCCTGGGAACAGAATTTCTCCTTGTCTTGATTTCTGCCCAGGTGAATGTTGGTCCTCAAGCCTGACGATTGTTACTCTGAGGATTGATTTGGCCCTTGTGAAGTACGGACAGGGTCCCCTGCATCGAATAAAACCGAGGAGGCAACATGCTTCACTTTCCCACTGGCTTAGCGTTGAGGTAATTATGGTTCTGGGTTTTGTGCATGTTTGGAATTTAAAACTGTTGCTTTGTCAGTGTGTTGATTTTATGGTCAGTCTCAAGAGTAAGTAGATTTCAAAAACAGCCAGTTAAAAGGAGAGTTGGCTGACTGTTAGATAGAAGTATCTGGATAATAGGAATATGCGTCCCACAAGATGGTTCTGAGAGGAGGGCTGTAATTGACTTAAGCCCCGTTTTGCTGCCTGTTCTTTTAAACATGTGGTTGGAAACCCTCTTCTGGTCTCTTAGCTCAAATGCTCAAACATATTCTGTAACAGTCATGCAGCCTCGTCCAACACAAAGAAAGTATTGTACTTCATCACTTGCCTAGGTTTTTCTACAAGATCAAAAGTGAAAGCTATTTCCATTTGAATTGGAAATATGTGGTATACTTTTTCTTGATAGAACTTTTAAGATTTCTCTGTGCATTGTAAGGAAGGAAAAAATAAAATTGGATTGTATCCCCTTAAGGCAGAAAAAAAATGGAGTACGATTTTTTTTTTCTGGCAAAGTCACCGGCTAATATCAAAAAGACTATCAAACTGTTGAACTGCATAAGGGACAGTACTTAGAGATGGGAAATAGGATTTAGGAATAGAGTTAAATCTTAGAGGCTGAGAGTTTGTGCTACTTTCAGCAAGGGTTTGCACTATTTAACTTAGAGTGATTCATAAAAGAAAGAGTTGAAAAAGCAACTCCTGAGACAAAGACATTTACAGAGCATGTTTATGTGACTTAAGAAGTAGTGACTCCAACATCTCTTAAATGTGTTAGAAGGGCCATTTTCAAAACAGCAATTAAGATGAAAAAGCCAAACATTCCTAATAAGGAATTTATTAGGGAAGGTTTTCTTGTGTAATTACAATTTGTAACTAAATAAAAGTGACAGAAACCATTGTTTGACCTCAAAGAATTACATAACTATTCGCAACCAGCACTTTGCCTCCTGTGTCTCCCACACCCTCACTTGCCCTGTTGATTTATAGGTCCCAGTGACAACTCCAGGCCCAAAGCAGAATAGGATGAGGGCCATTGACCTGGTGTAGTCCTTTCATTTTTATTATACTGGGCCCAGCATACAATGATACACCATTAGGAAGGTAGAGGTGGGAAGGAGTCATGAGGATTTACAACTGCATCGTTCTGCCATCTCTCATATGAATTTAGGACCAACTGTATGGTGGAATCTGCATCTGGGAAAGAGTCCAGGGAGACTGACCATGACTGCTGGAGGTAGGGATCTGGTGAGAGAAACATGGGCCATGGCTATGGAGATGAATATGGAGGGCTCAGATCCCAGGAACTCATCCAGGTACACGGGAGTCCTCAGTGTGTATCCCTGGCATGGGCAGGAGAGTATAGTAGGCAGAGTAGCCCCTGAAGAAAGTAGGAATGGGCCTGGAGCTGGTGCTTGGAAAGCCGGAGGCTCACCGCATTTGAAAAGGGAAGAACAGAACAAACAAGGCACATTCAGAGCTGTGAGAGGCTACCACAGACCCTAACCCTGAACCTATGCCTTTTATCTCATCTTGGCCTAGAAACCACGTCCATTTTGAATGAAGCCAGGGGCAAAGTCCTACAATGTCATGTGTCTGGGCACATTTAGTGGACCAAGTAGGAAAGAAAGCCAGGGGAAACTGCACCCTCCACTAGAAAAGGACAGCTCAAAGCAATACGTTTTTCCTCCTGATGTGCAAAGGAGAACCTGTAGGTGGGAACTGGTCTGTAATTCTCTCTTCTACTCAGGACATAGTCTTAGGGCCTCACTTAAGGATCATGTAATAGACAGAACAGATGTACCTGAGAAAACACTGTATGTACTCTTGTTTATGGCTGAAGACCTAGCAATGGGCTTCTCAGTGAAGAAGACAGGGCGTTGCTCTTTGGACCTGGCTGGCCTTATGAATAGCCTCCTGTAAGTGCTATAAATTCATGAGCATCTGTAGATATTGGTACCCGCTCTTCCTTGTATGCCTGTGCATGAAACCCTTGATAACTGCTTTTGATAGGACAGAATTTATTTTCTTCACATCAAGAACCTTTTGAACATTTTCAAAAAAGTCCCATATTTTTAGGAAATGGTGGATTTCCTCCTTATTCCAAAGATAAAAGTGTTGGCCTGCATGGGAGGCACCTTGAATGCCTTCAAGCTACATCTTTGAGTGATTCTCAGGGCCATGCTTTCCATTGACAGGGCCAAGGTCAGGCACTGCCAAAGGATGTGAGATGATGAAGTCTTAACCTGGCAGAGCAGAGATGCAGCCTCCCCCTAGGATTTAACATTATCATTAGTGTGGTGATCCCAGGATCATGACCTGAGCTGAAGGCAGATCCTTCACCAGCTGAACCACCCGGACATCCCAAAAATAAGTGATCCTTTGATAGGAGCTTATTTCTTAAGCATTTGCCTGTGGAAGGATGAAGAGTTTATCTCCTCACTGTATTGAAAAACAAAATCTAGGGGCCCCTGGGTCACTCAGTTTTTAAGTATCTGCCTTCTGCTCAAGTCATGATCCCAGGTCCTGGGATCGGGCCCCATATTGGGCTCCGTGCTCGGTGAGAGGCCTGCTTTTTCCTCTCTCACTCTCCTACTTGTTCCCTCTCTTGCTGTCTCTCTCTTTCTCTCTCTGTCAAATAAATAAATAAATAAAATCTTTAAAAAAAAATCTAAATCTAAAATTCTCAGTGTCAAGGGCAGAACTGGGAAAATACATATGCAATGTGAAGTAATCGAGTATTCCGGTCTCAGACAAATACCCATGATTTGTTTAAAATCCAAAGCAGAAACACATTCCCAGAATCAGGAATTTTGTAAAGAAACATTAAGTGGGAAGGCAGCATAGCAAGGGATTAAGGGTAGCAGCTCTGAAAGCAAAGTACCAGGATTTTAATCCCAGATCCAAAATTTTAATGTTGCTCTTTCTGTGAAAATGAGGGTAATGGAGACATCTACCCACAAAGTTGAAAACATTATTTGACTTTTTCACTCTGAGTTCAAGTGTGATTCTAAGAGCCTTAGGCTCTACTTGTGATTCTAGATTCCCATGTACCTCTACAAGTCTATGTAAAGGCATAAGGAATAAAGTGAAGTACCAGCTTAAGTGACACCAATGTGTATCCTATTATACCGATTATTTAAGGAGTGAAGTGGTTCTCCATTTAGGGAGGGTTATCTGGGCTTAGCAGGAAGAGTCCAGTGTTTAGTCTTCATGGAATCCTAGATCGTCTGGGTTCCCCCCCCTCTTTTGGAATGTTATACTGTTGTCTATTACTTAACCAAAAGGGTTTTGCCAAACCCAGATCATTTGGAAAATAAAAGCAAAGCTCCAGACAAATATTAAGACGGGAGTTTCCGACTGGTTTTGAAAGGAGGAACTATTTTCACTTTTCATTTCTCAGAAGGCTCAAATAATGCATTTGCAGGGATGCGGGGAGGTGGAAACAGAGGGTTATTTAGTGGGAGAGCAGCTGGTGAGGGAAAATTATACTAGTGAAGTCCCTGACATGGTGGAAAGATGGATGTGGTAGGAGACTTAAAAGGGGAGGTCCAGAAGAAGTACCATAGCATCAACACTGGAAATATTGGTAGTTGTTTCAGGCATTGAGTGGGAAATGGAAAGTGGCAATGTCACTTAGCTTGGAAAATTGCCATTAGATTTCTATCCGTTGGATGGGCAGACCTCTTTGTCAAGGTATGCCAAAAACTCTGAAGTCAAAAGACACAAGACAAAACTAATTATTTCAGTTAGTGTGAATTGAAGCATTTGGGTAGTGGTTAGAAGACGGCCGTATGGGTTTATCAATCTGAGGTGTATTTGCTTACCTTTAATTTATTGTTTAGTATTGTATAATTAAATTCTAAGTGCTTCTGAGTGTGGAGAAATGGAGGCATGCAGAATCTGTAAGCTAGAAGGACTAGAAGGAGTATGCATAATTGTTGCGTTTCTGTAGGTATAGTTTTATTTTGAATGTGGCAAAATAGCACACTACTTATTTTCCTAAGGTGTGCCTTTCTGTAAAATGAAGACCCCTTTCTAATAATGCCAGTAATGCTGGATTCAGTATTATGACTTTTTATGTCAGAGTTTCTTAAAAAAATTCTCTAATCTAGTGACTCTAAATGATTCTATAGTCTAAAATGACTCTCTATCTAAATAATATATTCATAACCCAAGGCAAAGATTCAATAATGATTAAAAAAATAAGAGATCCCAAACTCTTGACACTGTGGACCCATACAGTTTTATGAAGTTTCAAATCAGTTGTAACTTTTAAAGATTTAAGATTTCCCTGAAAATCGGGTGCCTGGGTGGCTCAGTGGGTTAAGCCACTGCCTTCAGCTCAGGTCATGATCTCAGGGTCCTGGGATCTAGTCCCGCATCAGGCTCTCTGCTCAGTGGAGAGCCTGCTTCCCCCTCTCTCTCTGCCTGCCTCTCTGCCTACTTGTGATTTCTCTCTATCAAATAAATAAATAAAATCTTAAAAAAAAAAAGATTTCCCTGAAAATCCAATTCTCAGCTTCTTTTGAAGGACATCTATAGGCTGTTTGAACACATTCCTCAGTGACAGCAAGGATTCCTTGCCTGCACAGTCGTCTCCCTGACCCACCTGCTTTTCTCATTCACCTTGTCTAGCCCCAGATGGAATTTGAATCCAAGACATCATACTCAGACTTATCTTCATTTTACTTACCAATGGAGTATTTTTTAATTGAATAGTCAAAAGGAAATGAAGTAGTGATGTATGCTATGCTACAAAATGGATGAATCTTGAACACATTATGTTAAATAGAAGAAGCCATAAAAGAAAAAAAAAAAAAAAACACCCCACAAAAACCAAAAATAAATAAAAGAAAGTATATTGGGTGGCTGAGTTATGGACATTGGGGAAGTTATGTGCTATGGTGAGTGCTATGAAATGTGTAAGCCTAATGATTCACAGACCTGTATCCCTGGGGCAAATAATACATTATATGTTAATCACAAAAAGAAAATATATGAAATGAAAGGGGGAAAAAAAAAAAAGGAAGGGGCTAAATGGTGGCACTACCTCCCTGCCTCCACATTTATCCATCAAGACCATTTTCAGAGGCAACAACCTTTGGGGAATTCTCTTTCCTTTAAGCTTTTCAAACTGTTCTCATCAGTTAATGTGAAATTTTGAAACAGGAATTTTGCCATCGGAGTCAAAGCCCCCAAACTCAATTAAGACAAACAAGCAGATGAGATAGCACTGACCGAAAGAATGTGACTAGATATTTCTCACAAACTTCCACCGTTCAGGCTGTTGACATGTGTCTTGCTGCAGCAGGGATCATCTGCCAGCGGGCAGGGACGGACCAGCGGTGCCCAACCCCCTGAGGTATTTCTCATGCTGGCTGTTGGGAAAGATTCTGTACAGCAGCTTCAGAGACACAATCATGTTTGTTCTTTAAGTCATCAACTATGTTTTTTATGCTGTACTTGCTTCCAGAATGCTTAACCTGAAGCTGTGGGATTCAACACTTTTAATGCAGACAGGTGGGATGACCGAGGCCCCAGAGTGGTTACGCAGCCACTGTAATACAACTAGAAAAAAAATATTGAAGAGTCAATTCAGATGAATGACTGATATGAATGATATAGATTTTGCTTTTGTTTTTTCCCCTCTCTACCACTCCTCTCTCCTCCTCCCCCTCCCCCTCCTTCCTCCTCCTCCTCCTCTTCCCCTCCTCCTCTGCTCTTCTTCTCTCCTCCCCCTTCCTCCCCTTCTCCTCCTCCCCCTCCTCTTCCCTCCCCTTCACCTCCCTTCCCTTCTCCTTCCCCTCCTCCTTCCTCCCCCCTCCTCCTCCTCCTTTTTGCCTTCTCTTTCTTTTCCCCCTCCTCTTCCTCCTTCTTCATAGTCTCTCTCTCTCTCTCTGGCATTTAGTGGATATTGGTAACCAACTTATGTCCATACTTTTTCTGTGAATGGGAAGGGATGGTTAAACTAGCCTAATGATTATCTGGAGATTAATCTCTAATTAAATGCTTATTAAAAAAAGATACAGCCTTTTGTACAATCTTATAAAACTATGTCTTTTTAATGAATGAAACAAGATGGGATTGGGAGGGAGGCAAACCATAAGTGACTCTTAATCTCACAAAACAAACTGAGGGTTGCCGGGGGGGGGGGGGGGGGGGGGGGGGGGGGGGGGGTTGGGAGAAGGGGGTGGGGTTATGGACATTGGGGAGGGTATGTGCTTTGGTGAGTGCTGTGAAGTGCGTAAACCTGGCGATTCACAGACCTGTACCCCTGGGGATAAAAATACATTATATGTTTATAAAAAATTTAAAAAATAAAAAAATGGAAAAAAAACAAAAAACAAAACTATGTCTTTTAAAAAACAGCTTCTATTTAGGGACATTGTCCTACTGTTTCTAAGTAACAATCATTTAGAAACAATTCCTAGGCTGGAGGATTATATAATTTTTGGAAAACATATATTATAAATATTGAGGATGATAAAAATTTAGTGCAGAAAGAAAAAACCTGAATAGTTTAATGGAAAAGACAGAAGCCTATTTCATGCAAATTATTCACTAATTAGAAGCATAAAAGGTACTTCAGAAAAGAATATGCAGTTTCTCCCTTTTACAAATATGCTGTTTTTCGGAGTTCTCATTTTTTTTAAAAAAACTTGAGTATAGTGCTTTAGAATTCTTAAGACATATCCACATACATTTTGCCACTTTATTTTTATAACCCTGTATAAAAAGACCAAGCAATTACTGTTCCCATTTTAGAGGTACAGAGACTGAGTCTGAATGAGATGTTTCGAATCACTTTCTGGAGGATCACACAACCAATTAGCGGTGGAGCCAGATGTGGAACTCTTTATTCTGACTTTCAATCCAGAACTCTTTCCACTGCATTACCCACACCCTCAGTTTGCAGTAGAATCTTTTCCAAAGTAACACTGAAATTAAATGTCTAGTCCCAAAGGTGCTACAATGCTAAAATACGAGATGTGATTTAAATTAATTGTCACGTTCTGTGGTAAAGAAAAGAAAATATTATTCAAGTTTAACCTTTGAGACAAATTCATATGAACTCAGCCAAATACTTGGAGAAAATTCCACAAAACTGCTCCATGGAAGGTGAATCAAATTCAGCCAAAACCATCTGCAATGTCCTACTGCTGTTTAAAGTGGAAGCTATTCCCTTGTGGTAGTGCTTTGAATGCCATTTCTCAGAATATATTTTTGTATCATCCTGACATGCTGAGAAATTGCTAAGTTCTTTCTAGATATTTCCACTTTTTAATTGCTTGAGCAAATGGATAAAAACAAGTTTTGCAGCAGTCA
The DNA here is from genome assembly GCF_030435805.1 of Mustela lutreola. Taxonomy (NCBI): domain Eukaryota; kingdom Metazoa; phylum Chordata; class Mammalia; order Carnivora; family Mustelidae; genus Mustela; species Mustela lutreola. The sequence continues at coordinate 147,041,242 of NC_081293.1, forward strand.
GACTAACAGTCTCCTTGGATTTCCTGGTTCTCGTGTCTTTTATGGATTGGCGGGTATAAATGAGCAGTGAATACAAAAAAGTGCTACAACTATTCTGTTTTTTAAGATCTTAAGACCAGTGTTGTCTAGTACAGTGAGTAAAAGTTCATCCTCAAAATCAGAAATTTTTCAGCTTTCTGTTGTTCAGCCATGTGGACAAATTGCTTAAGTTTTTTAAGCCTTGTTCATTCATTTATTCATTTCAAAATATTTATTCACTCTGTCATATAATAACAAATGCTATGAAATATGTTAGAGGCTAAAGATATGGCAGTAAAGAATGAAGACAAAGAAAATGGAACAAAAAGATGAAAAAATGGAACTCTCATGGGGCTTCCATGTTAGTGACCCAGTATCACTGACTGTAAAATGGGGATAATTGTATTTACTCCATTGGATAATTCCTGGGATGTTATAAAATTAGCCCTGGTTTAGAAGTGTACTTGTGCACATTAGATGATCTAATCTTTGTCTTAAGCATGTTGGAGAATAGATCTGAGGAATAACAATTTCAATTCCGAAATACCCTCCTATGTATTTAAGCTGTGATCCTTAGTGGAAGTGAAAATAAATGAGAAAACCCCAAATAGGACCCAGCAAAGGGAAACATATCATAAACGAAAAGTGCTAATTTAGCATATATCACTCTCTCTAATTTTTTTTACCTTTTTATTTTGAAATAACTTCAGACTTCAGAAACCTTTTAAAAATAGTAGAGGGTTTTAGTAGACCCTTCATTAGATTCCACTAATGTTAATATCTTGAATAACTGTAATACAACTAGCAAAACCAAGAAATTCATGCTGGTAAGGTGCATTAGTTAAACTAGGAATAGACCAAATTTTTTAGTTTGTCCTCTGTGGGGTTTCTGTTGTTGCTGTTCTTACAAATATTCTTCTGTTCCAGGATCCAATGCAGAATATCACACTGCATTTAGTAGTCATGCTTCCTGAGTCTGTGTCAGTTCACCAGCCTTTCCTTCTGTCTCATGACTTTGACATATTTAAAGAATACTGATCAGGTAGAATGTCTTTAAATTTGGTTTTGCCTGATGGTTTTTCTCATGATTAGGTTGAGGTTGTATATTTTGGCAAGAATAGTATGGAAGTGATGTAGTCTCCTTAGTCTACTCTAGGAGGGGTTCAAGATGTCTTACTACTGGTGATATTAACCTTGGTCACTTGATGCCTGTGGTTTCTGCTAGGTTTTATCTTTGTAAATAATAAATATCTTAGGGAAGATACTTGGAGACTATGTGCAAATACCCGGTTTCTCCCCAAGATTTAATCTAGTAATTTTAGCATCCATTGGTAGATTTTGCCTGCAATAATTATTATTGTGTTCTAATGGAGATATTTCTATTTGCTTTTTCTCTTCTACATTTATAATTATTATTTTTCTGTAAGGAAGAACTATCTCTTCTCTTTCATTTGTTTGTTCAACTTTCATGAGCTTGTGGACTTTTATTGCATGCTATAATGCATTAATATTTTATTTACTTTTTACTCAATTGTTCCATTTGTAACCATAAGGAACTTTTTTAACTTAACGCCTGTGTCCCTTCCACGTGTACCCAACTAGGTCTGAACACTTTCTTACTCTCTGGCACAACAAGGTGCCTCCCTTTACCTTTAAGGAAAGGATGTCAGGTCCTTTGAGAACATAACCTGTGTAAGGCTTTAATATTTTCTGAAAATGCTAAAACCAGGAAAAGATTACCCTCCAAGACTTTGTCAGGAAAGATTAATGTCAATGGATGTCTTTGGTCCAACATTGTACCAAGCACTTAACTGTTTTCAAGCTAAACTAGTCATATTAAAGAATCTGTTTCCCTATATTCCTTACTTTATATAAGGGTGGTGGCTTCAGTACATCAATGTACCATTGAAATGATTTCTGAACTTTTTTCCTCCCTGACTTGGTGAGGATATCACAGCATCCAATGTACAGCGATGTGTATTTTGGTACATAAATGCATGAGGAGAATTTTATTCACTTGACATTACTCAGCAACACTCCTTAGTTCTGGATCTGGGAGTGTGGGGTCAAGCCAAATTAAATGCTATTTCCAGAAATCTGTTAGGTGGACTTACTGGCTCTGTTATACATTTTAAGAGTATGAGAAAAACACACCCACTCAGTAGAAGGGAGGCTTTGGTGTAAGTTTTCTGTAGTTTCTACCTTCTTTTAGAACAGAGGCTAGCAAACTATAGCCCTTGGACCAAATTAAATTAGTTGCCTTTTTTTTAATCACCTGCAAGTTGTTTGTTTTATAGTTATATGAATCCCTACATAATATCCTCAATATTTTCTCTTGGCTCTCAAATCTTTCCTGACCTCTGTTCTAGAAGTCACCCCTCTTTGCTTTGCTCATGTTCTTCCCTCTGCCTGAAACATTCTTCTCTACTTTGCTCCATTGACTGATGCCTACTTGTCCTTTCAGTCTCAACTCCAGGATTCCCTATTCTGCAGTCTTTTCCTACCCTACCATGTAATCAGATGCCTGTCTTCAGACGACCTGTACTATGAGCCTATAGTATAAGGGCATGACTCTTTTCTAATTCAGTGGTGTGCTGGCAGCTGATGGGACCCAATTATATATGTCTTTTCTCAGTTCCACATTCAGTGATATACTGATATACTCTTATACTGAATACTGACACCCTGAAATTGATCCTGTTGGGAGTATTTATACTGTGGAAATTTGCAAATTTCGCAAGCCAGTATTTTCCTCTCCCCCATGCCCTCCAGAGAGCAGGGCATTTAACTTTGCAAGCACCCAACTATTTATCACGATGTTTTTTATGTACTTGGTTTTTGATTTGTTTTTTGGGGGGGGGGGTTCTGATTTTGCCATCAGAATCTGAGCTACTTAAGGATTGAGTCTGAGTTTTATTCATCTTTCATAGTGCCTTATATACATTCAGATGTTCATACTTTTTGAATTAATGAAAAACTGAGTTAGTGAAAGTTGTATACATGGAGGAAAATCCTTTTTCTGTAATCATTTCTAAATCTAAGGAATAATATAAGGTAGTGGCCTAAAACTTATGTAAATCAAAGATTTTTTGCTTAAAGTAACCATTTTCGGATCCTCAATACAAAGTAAAGAATGGGAAAAGTTAGGGAATAGAAAGAGATTGCATAATAAGATAATAGAATTTCCTAGTTGAAAGCATTCTTTAAAAATCATAAGTTCCACAATGCTGGTGGCAATGTGGAATAAGTCTTGAGGCTTTTTGATTCATGTCCCAGGCTGTTTCCACTGCCCTGGACGCCAGCAATTAGGCCAGATTTGTGCAAAGGGAACCCCCGTCTCCTACATCTGTATTTTCTTTATTCTTGTGTTAACCTTCCCTTAGTTTCTCTTCCCATTCTTTAATTTAGGTAAATAGGCTGGGGGAGAGAAAAGGCTGTTGCAGAGAGTCTGCAATAATGTAAAAACTAGGAAACTAGATCCACTTCTCCCCTGCAATTCTTGGTGGAAAATGAGTGGAGAGAGGAAGCAAGGAAAGAATGTCTTTGTCAAAATTAAATATGCAGAAACATAGTAACATATTCATATTCTGGGACATTATTTCAGAAATCTCACTTCTTCTGACCAGTGTGCCTTTAACCTGGTACAAAAATAACACATGCATACCAACATGCCTTCTATATTACTCAGGGTGCTAGGTATCTTCAGTTTATCTCTATGGCTTCTAATCAGGAAAAAGGAACATATTTCAAAGGACAAAATGATTCCCTACATATCCTAGTCAATCCCTTTCTGGGACTCCTGGTGTCCAGGTGGTACTTCCGTTCTATGACTATGAATGTAAAATCAATTTTCTAATTTCTTCTTCCTGTTTCTTTCAAGTTAAACTAAGAAAATATTTCATGGGTATAATACAGTACATGTACTTTAAAGTAGAGAAAGTGAGGCACATAATTTATATCCTGTTAGAAAAGTCACAATTATCCTTGGTCATAGAGGCAAACCCAAAGAGAAAAGGCTATTTTTACAAATTAAAGATTCCTGAAAAGGCAGTGGAGGAAATTAGAAATCATTGCTCTTATGTCTAAACTCAGTATCTGAATCCTTCAATAGTTTTATGGTCTTAATGTACAATTCTTTATCACTCTATTTTATGCAAGAAAACTTTACAGAATGTGAAATTCTTTTTTATAGAAACAATATATCTATCAAATATATATTTTTTCAAATGACACATAGTCCACTCCCCAGAAAGGTGTTCTCTTATTTCCCCTACCACTGAGAATCATTAAAAATGATCAGTTGGTCAGTAATGAGTATTTGGGGCATTTTTCATTGCCCCATTGCATTCAAAATAATAAAGCTAAATTTGTCGACTATCTTTGTGCTTGCATGACTTGCTCAGTATTACAGAAGGCAGCTGGAATATGAATTGTTCAGGGTTAAAGTAAATTGCTTTCCAGTTTTAAATACAGAATCTTTTTCATAGTCCCAATACTCATAAGTGCTACTAAAACTATTTCACAAGTGCACTCCCAAAATCTTCAAGCAGTTCAATAGTCCATGCTGTCTCAAAGCGAAAGAGAGAAAGTCCAAGTGATGATGTTGCCAAAGCAAGAGGGTTGTATTTGGCTCCTCTACTTGAAGGACAATCTAGCTACTGTGAAAAGCCTGGGAATTTGACTTCTGTTATAATTGGATCAGATCTTTCCAGCAGCTCCTTCAAGGGGATATTACTTTCATATGGAACCTGTAGTTCTTCCAATTTGAGGCTTTGATCGTACAAATAAATGTTGAAATGCTCATTCTGATCCTCTCATGCTAATAGAATTGGTGACTGGATTTGTATTCAACTGTATAAAAGACACAGGGGAGTGGGCAAAGAACTAAATGGGCCATTTACTTAGAAGGCATGGTGCTGGTCTGAAGATGATGAAAAGATTGTCTAAGGTTTTCAGGAGATTTGCTTTTATTGCTAAATTAATAACCACTCTATGTTATCATAAAATCTGAAGTTGCTACACAGCTATGAACAATCAAACTGCAGATTTCTTGAGGAAATGTTCTGTAGTGTTAACAAGGTTTTGGAGATACCTCTGCCATCATTCTTCTTAATTCACCATGTGGTTAAAGCTGATGTATCTGAAAAGTACGTGGATTCCTCTTTCAAAATATATTATATTTGATGACTATGCTAATAGATATAGGCATACCACTAAGGATGTATTTGAAATTAAATATGACATTAAGCTTTTTTTGAAAAAACTTTTTTTTATTATACAATGCTTTAAGAGTTATAGAAAAGTTGCAAAGATAGCAGTTTTTATTCACTTAGTTTCTTCTTTTGTTAACATCTTTCATTAGTATGATGCCTTTGCTACAACCAATGAACCAATATTAATTCATTATTATTAACCAAAGTCTGTACTTCATTCACACTTTTCTTAGATTTTAGCTAATGTCATTTTTCTGTCTCAGAATACTACCCACGATACCACGTTAGTTTACCACCTAGTTTTTAAACTTCTAGATGAAGTAGTGTATGTCATATTTCTCCATTGTAAAGTTACTATTTTTTCTTTCCTTTTCATACTATAATCTTTGGAAGGAAGTCACCAAATGCAACCTACACATAAGGAGTGGGGAATTATGAGTAGGAATATAATATAAAGTATTTGGAATTTTTCTGGACAGATTTGTCATTCATTTATCTATTTGGTCACTTATTTCTTTTTTTTTTAAGATTTTATTTATTTATTTGACAGAGGTAACAAATAGGCAGAGAGGTAGGTGGGGGGGGAATCAGGCTCCCTGCTGAGCAGAGAACCCCATGTAGGGCTGGATCCCAGGACCCTGAGATCATGACCCAAGCCTAAGGCAGAGGCTTAACCAGCTGAGCCACCCAGGTACCCCTGGTCACTTACTTGTATCACTGTACACCTATGGATATTTATTTTGTAACCAATGTAATATTATTTATTTTGTTGTTCATATTATGTCAGCTTTTGCCATTGGAACCTCTTTGGGTTGGCGCCAATATGTCTTTGACATACCTCTTCTCATTCTTACCCGACATTGTTTTGTTTTGTTCCAGTGTCTTCTTACACTATAAGATCTTTGGATGCCAGCTTTTCTTGTATATTCCATGACTTCAGTCCTAGAACCAACCATTTGGGATTTAAATATCAAAATCAAACTTTATTCAGTAATTCAACAAATCTGTGTCTGTATTTTAATCTTCATTGCTCATCAATGTAAACAATTTTAGTAATAAAAATAGAAGCTTCAGGGCGCCTGGGTGGCTCAGTGGTTAAGCCGCTGCCTTCGGCTCAGGTCATGATCTCAGGGTCCTGGGATCGAGTCCCGCATCGGGCTCTCTGCTCAGCAGGGAGCCTGCTTCCTCCTCTCTCTCTCTCTGTCTGCCTCTCTGCCTACTTGTGATTTCTCTCTGTCAAATAAATAAATAAAATCTTTAAAAAAAAAAAAAAAAATAGAAGCTTCAGGGCACCTGGGTGGCTCAGTGGGTTAAAGCCTTTGCCTTTGGCTCAGGTCATGATCCCAGGGTCATGGGATCGAGCCCCACATCGGGCTCTCTGCTCAGCAGGGAGCCTGCTTCCTACTCTCTCTCTGCCTGCCTCTGTCAAAAAAATAAGTAAAAATCTTAAAAAAATAGAAGCTTCTATTTGGTTGCTAATGGATTATTTTAGAAAGGCAAGTGACTTGTGGCTTTTTAAAATTATAATCAAAGATATATTATTCTAATTACTTCTGTTCAAACCCAAAGAACATTAAGTTAAATATGTCTAATTTGATGAAATATCATCTGTTTGAATCATGACCTTAAGAAATCATTCTTGACTGAAAGAGGAAAATCAAATTACTCTATGGAATATTGGGGAATATGCCTCCTGGCATGAAAGGCTAGATATTCTGAAAAAGACGAGTTCTGAAATAATGAGCAAACAGCTAACTAAGATTGTACCTGGGATATAATTTGAGAACCTGGCAAAATGGGAGAAAGAAGAGAAGAGCGGCATCTGGGTGGCTCAGTGGGTTAAGCCTCTGCCTTCGGCTCAGGTCATGATCTCAGGGTTCTGGGATCGAGCCCCGCATCGGGCTCTCTGCTCAGCAGGGAGCATGCTTCCTTCCTCTCTCTCTGCCTGCCTCTCTGCCTACTTGTGATCTCTGTCAAATAAAGAAATAAAATCTTTTAAAAAAAGAAGAAGAAAGAAGAGAAGCGAAGGAAGGAAATGAAAAGGAAGAAAAGAAAAGATAAAAAGAAAAGGAGGGAGGAAGGAAGGAGAAAAGGAAGAAAGAAAAGACTTCATTCAAGGTTGTCAACTCATTATTTACCTGACAAAAATGCAAAACTAAAGCTAAAAATAAGATTCTGATTCTGGAATTTCACTTGAGAATACATCAATAGAGGAATCCTACACAATTTTAAAGAAATAGAAGAGAACGTTTTGTATCAATTTAAAATTCAACGTAAAAGAAAAAAAAAGTTTCCTTTAAAATTATGATACGCTACTATTTTGAGGTGGCAGGCAGGAGGAGGGACTATTGGGGAAGATGCCATAAACAGCAAATCTCTTTTCCTCACATCTCTTCAATGTAATCCTGTGGGGTTTTTTTCCAGAACATTAGGTACTAGTCATTAATTTCTGCTGGTAGTCTCATGTTGGTGAATCATCTCTTGGGAACACACTTGTCATGGTTTTAAAGAAAGTATTTGGTGCTTAAGATTCTTTAACTTTCTTCCTGTTTTACTTTTCTTTTAAAGGTAAACTTCCTTATACCTTTAGAATTTCAGTATGCTAGAGTCTGTTTTGTCATAACAGTAGCACTTGTGTTTTCATTTGAAGGGTTGAGTCAGCAGCATCATTAAAAAAAAAAAAAAAACTACTGTTTTTTCTACTCTTTCTTTTGAATATTTTTGAAGGAACGTAAGTAGGCTAACTCAATTATTTTTTGCTCTTTTTCAATAAAATCTCTTCTTTTTCTTTAGTTATTTAAAATAAGTTTGTTATTCGTTGAGTGTGTGTTTTTTTAAATTCTGTTTTCCTCTCATGTAATGTAAGAGCTTGAGCCAAAGAGAACACTTTATTTTTTGAAAACGTTTTAGTATTTTATAAAATGAGAAGAGTTGAGTGGCTAGAGACCTTCTGTGGAATACTATCCCAAATCTACTGATAACATTTATTTTTCTTTTATCTATTCTTCCATGTCTCTGCCCGCTTATTCATCCATCTATCTGCTGCCTCAATAATGCTGTGTGAAACACTACACTAATGGAATTTTGAGTAGTACAACTGTTATGCAGTTCCTGTATAAACAGGACAAAAAACTTACTTCCTAATGGAAGGCTGCATAAACATTTTTCCAAAAGGTAGATGATGTTATAGACTAGATGAGTGGTATAAAAAATTAAATACAATAGACAGGCAAAATTATAGAGTTTTCTTGAAATTGGGGCAATCTTATCAGGTCAGATATAAAATCATAAAATTACATTTGAGCTGATCAGATATCATTGATCAGAAGGGTGGGCTGGATGTTAAAATGATGAGAAGGAAGAATGGATTCAGAATGAATGTATTCCTTCATCCATTTATTTAGAAAGTGTCCGATAAAGATTTGTGCACAAGACACTTCACTAGTTCGGAAGCACTGTTTGAGGAACAGCTGATGGGTGGCTCAGTGGGTTAAGTCTCTGCCTTCAGCTCAGGTCATGATCTCAGGGTCCTGGGATCGAGTTCTGTATCGGGCTCTGTGCTCAGCGGTGAGCCTTCTTCCCCCTCTCTCTCTGCCTGCATCTCTGCCTACTTGTGATTTCTCTCTCTCTCTCTCTCTCTCTCTGTCAAATAAACAAATAAAATCTTTTTTACAAAAAATCAGATTTGTATTGCAGTGAAATCTTTGACTAGAATTCAAAGTTGGGGACTGGTCATGTAAGAACCAGAATATTAATTACTGGATACTAACATTAATTAGTGGATACTAACTGATTTGAGCAAGAGATGATGGCAAGTCCTATGTTTCAAAGATGGATAAAGAAATTGGTGATATTAAGGATTTGGTTTATGTAAGTATTTGTAAGAATTGCTGTAGAAAATAGATAGGAAGTTTTTCCATAAAGACATCACAAGAAAATAAAACTAGACAGCAGTATCCCTTATGAATATAGATTAAAATATCCTTAATAAAATGATAGCAAATGAATACCCTATTATTTGTCCTAATTGCTAACAGTGTATCTAATGAATCCAATTGAAATGAGACCCATAAAATTTCCAATAAATATTTTACAAATTAAGAATTGTAGGGCACCTGGGTGGCTCAGTGGGTTAAAGCCGCTGCCTTCAGCTCAGGTCATGGTCTCGGGGTCCTGGGATCGAGTCCCACATCGGGCTCTCTGCTCAGCAGGGAACCTGCTTTCCCCCCGCCCTGCCCTCTCTCTCTCTCTGCCTGCCTCTCCATCTACTTGTGATCTTTCTCTGTCAAATAAATAAATAAAATCTTAAAAAAAAAAAAAGAATTGTATGCTTTGGGGCACCTGGGTGGCTCAGTGGGTTAAAGCCTCTGCCTTCGGCTCAGATCATGATCTCAGGGTCCAGGGATCGAGCCCCGCATCGGGCTCTCTGCTCAGCGGGGAGCCTGCTTCCTTCTCTCTCTGCCTGCCTCTCTGTCTACTTGTGATCTCTGTCTGTCAAATAAATAAATAAAATCTTAAAAAAAAAAAAAAGAATTGTATGCTTTATTCATTCAGCTGTTGAAGGACATCTCAGGTCCTTCCACAGTTTGGCTACTGTGGATATTGCACATTATGTGATGAGCACTGGTGTTATATACAACTAATGAATCATTGAACACTACATCAAAAGCTAACAATGTACTATATGTTGACTAATTGAACATAATAAATTTTAAAAATTTAAAAGAAGAATTATATGCTTTTCATGATAGTAGATAATGGTTTTAAAAGCCTCTCTTAATGTGTAAAGGAGTAATGTATTCTTAAATTGCCCAAATGCTTGTGTTATAAACATTGACTTTTGTTTAATAAATAGAAACTGTAGATAAAGAATTTTATGTATTTAAAATGACAGAAATAAACCAGGCTGAACAAAACAAAACAAAACAAAATAGGTAGGAAATTAATAAGATTCTTTAGCATTTACTAGAGAACTGGTAGTGTCTATTTTTATTAGAAACAAGGAGTCCAGTTTTATTCATGTCTAGTTATACAATGGAAGCAGAGAAAATATAAAGTGAAATTGTCTCAGAGTTGAAGAGTAGCTTGTTAGTCATAGAAAAGATGAAAGGATCAGCTTTCTAAATTCAACAAGGTAATTATGGAAAGAAAAAAAAAGTGGGGGGCGCCTGGGTGGCTCAGTGGGTTAAAGCCTCTGCCTTCGGCTCACGTCATGATCCCAGGGTCCTGGGATCGAGCCCCGCATCGGGCTCTCTGCTCAACGGGGAGCCTGCTTCCTCCTATCTCTCTGCCTGCCTCTCTGCCTACTTGTGATCTCAGTCTGTCAAAAAAAAAAAAAAAAAGTGGGTGAGTTCAAGGAACTTATGATTATTAAAATAATAAAAAGGTGGTTTTGAGACAGAAGCTTATGGATGTGTATGGTATGCTGTGATGGTTAATTTTATGTGTCAACTTCACTAGGTTATGGTGCCCAGATGTTTGGTCAAACTCCAATCTAGATATTGTGTAGAGATATTTTTATGTGATTAACATTTATGTTAGTAAACTTTGAATAAAGCAAATTACCCTCCTTATTGTGGATGGGCCTCATCGAATCAGTTGAAAGTCTTAAGAACTAAAGTCCTTAGGAAGTCCTGAAGAAGAGGAAATTCTGCCCCCAGACTTCCTTTAGACTTGAGCTGCATCATCTAGTTTTCCCTGGATCTCCATTTTCCTGCTTTCTGTAGAATTTGCCAGCACGTGCCAGCACCACCATTGGGAGGGCCAATTCCTTCAATTTTTCTTTTTCCCTCTTTTTTTGTCTCTCCAGGTGTGTGTATCTCTGCATAAACATACATACACACAGAGACATACACACACACACACACAGAGGAACCCTAAATGCATATACACAAGTGTATATGTGTATTCTGCTGGTTTTGTTTCTCTGGAGAACCCTAATACAGAGGTTGTTATATATATATTTTCCAGCTCTGACTATGGAGGAGATCTAAAAACAATGACATCCTGTAGGGATGAGCATAGTTAGCACTTACATCTTGGTTTTTAATTATTCTCTGGTGAAAGGTTCTGGGTCCTTGGAAAAATGGCTGATTCTAGGATTGAAGCATGGAAAATATGAGATGAGTCTGGAAAATCTTGCAGTGCCAGAGTCTGAGTGATCTAAAAATAGTTTGGGGATGGGCATGTTGAAAGGACACATGAGCAATTTGAAAGAATCTACCATAGCCAGATTTGGGATAAGTTGAACAATAAATTAAATAAAATTCATAGACTAAAATAGATATCCATGTGTCTATACTGATATAAATAAGTAAGTGATTAAAAAAATGAGGAGAGAGACAGCTCTTCCATTCTGTAGTCCCAAGTAATAAATGTAGAAGGAAAGATGGAAATATTAAATCACAATTGGCATAACAATAATTTTTGCAGGCAAGAATCATCAATGGTTGCTAAAGTAATGAGTAAAAGTGTAATAAAAATGGGATATTTGAATAGTCTGTCTTTCTCCTACAAGATGCTTACCAATTACAAATGGGAAAAAACAGAAAATGTTACAGTTTCAGGTGAAACTTTGCAGTTGCAGGTGAAACAGTAGAAAAATTGATGAAGGTTAACATCACCAGTAATGATACACTGAGGCTTTAGACGTTTCCTGATATGATTCACCAAGAAGGTACAACATCATTTCTGGGATTTGTTTAACAATAATGCATATGGATTTTTATCAGATGTATAAAGATATCATTTTCATAAATCACTTATATTAGTCTTTAAGTTTATTCATATTTGTGTTTTATTAAACTTACATGCTGTGCAGTTATCATAATCCAATTTTAGGACATTTTTATTACCACAAAAAATTACCTCTTGAGAAACTGCAGTTAATTCCTACTCTAATCCCAACTCCAGGCAAAAATTGATGTGCTTTTTGTCTTTATAGTTTTGCCTTTCCTAGTAATGTTATATATGTAGAATCATATATCTCCTATATCTGGATTCTTTCACCTAGAATTACAGTTTTAGATTTGCCGTGTCTTGTAGTTTCTTCATATTGCTGAATAGCATCTCATTATATAGATATACCATATTTTCATATTCATTCACCAACTGAAGGACATTTGGTTTGGATCATTTTTATGAATAATGCTCCTGTAAACATTCATGTGCAAGTATTTGTGTATAAATAGCTTTTCATTTTCCTGGGGAAAATACCTAGAGGTAGAATTGCTGAGTCATATGGTAAATGTATATTTGTAAGAAACTACCAATCTCTCTTCCAAAATTGCTGTCATTTTGAATTCTTAACAGCAATTTCTGAGAGTTCCAGTTGCTCCATATCCTTACCAGTACATGATATTGTCAGTATTTTTCTTTCTTTTTTTTTTTTTTTTAAGATTTTATTTATTTATTTGACAGAGAGAGATCACAAGTAGGCAGAGAGGCAGGCAGAGAGAGAGGGGGAAGCAGGCTCCCTGCTGAGCAGAGAGCCCGATGCGGGACTCGATCCCAGGACCCTGAGATCATGACCTGAGCCGAAGGCAGCGGCTTAACCCACTGAGCCACCCAGGCGCCCCTGTCAGTATTTTTCTAATTAAGCCATTGTAGTATATGTATAGTAGTATCTCATTTTGGAATTAGTTTGCATTTCTCTAATAAATAATGATGCTTAGCATCTTTTCATGTACTTAACTCCTACTTATTTATCCTCATTGGAGAATACATGTTAAAATGTTTTTCCCAAATTTTTATAGGATAGTTTCTTTTTATTAATTTTATTGGTTTAGTTTCTTATTATTGAGTTATATGACTTCTTTGTCATATATATAGTAATCCTTCATCATATATATATAGAAATTCTTCATATATATTTTTAAATATTATTTCCTAGTATAAGGCTTGCCTTTTCATTTTCTTAACAGTGCTTTTTGAAGAGCAAAGGTTTGCAGTTTTGATGGAGTCTATTTTGTAAACTTTTTTCTTTTTTGCCTTATGTTCTTTTTTGTCCTAAGAAATATTTGCTGGATCAAGTTCAAAAAGATCTTCTCCTTTTTTCTTCTAGAAATTGTATCATTTTAGCTTTTATCTTAGATCTATGATTGATTTCAAGTTTATCTCTGTGTTTGATGTCAGCTAATGAGAGAGGATCATTTATCAATACACAGATATCCAATTTTTCCATTCCCATTTATTTTAAAAAAATGATTCTTGTTGAATTACCTTGGCACTTTGTATAAAAATGATATCCTTTCTCCCTGAAACGCTTGATAGGATTCTACATCAACATCCACTGGGCCTTGAATTTTTTTTTTTTTTTACATTTCTGAAGGTTTTTTTAAAATAATAAGAAATAGAATACATTTTTAGTACTATTTTAGATTTACAGAAAATTTGAGCAGATAGTACAGAGTTCTATATAGCCAGCCCCTATTATAGCATACCTCCAAACAAACACAATTTCCCCTCTTAATGAATCTTGCATTTGTGTAGTCCATTCATTATAATTAAAAAAACAATAGTGACATATCATTATTAACTAAAGTCCATAGTTTACATTTGGATCACTCTTTGTGTTGTAAAGACTCAAATGCATAATATGAAGTTTGATGAACGCATATTTAACGCCCTAAAAACCACCTGTGCTCTGCCATTTTACCTCTTACCTCAGTCTCTATTAACTGCTGACCCCCACTGCTCTAAAAAGATATACAAAACTAATCAGGTGTTTTTTAGAAAAGACAGTAAAATAATTGTCTCCATAATTTTGCATTTTCCAAAATGACATATAATTGAAATCATAAAACTTTCAACATTTAGACTGGTAGCAATGTGTATTTAAATTTCTTATTTATCTTTTTATGGTTCATAGGTCATTTCTTCTTATTGCTGAATAATATTCCATTTTATGAATTATTATATTATATGTAATATAATAATGACTTATTATTTCATGAATATATTGTGGCTATTTATCTATTCATCTATTGTAAAATATCTTGATTGTTTTTGGTTTTTAGTCATTAGGGATAAAACTGCTGTAAACTTTTCAGTCCAGGTTTTTGTATGGACATAAATCTTTAACTCCACTGGGTAAATACCTAGGAGCATAGTTCTTGGATCGTATGACAAGACTATGTTTATCTTTGTAAGAAACTTTCAAATTGTCTTCTAAAGTAGTTGTACAATTTTGCATTCCCACCAGCAATGAATGTGTGTTCATGTTGCTCAGCATACTCATAAGCATTTGTTATTTTCAGTGTTTTGGATTTTATTTATTCCAATAGGTGTGTAGTAGTGACTCATATTATTTTAATTTACAATTTTTTAATGACATGAGATGTGGGACATCTTTTCATGTGCTTATATGCCATCTTTGCTGAGGATTCTTCAGATATTCTGTCCCTTTGTAATTGGGTTGAATGTTTATATATTGTTGGGTTTTAAGAGTTCTTGTATATTTTGGATACAAGTTCTTTACCTAATATATATTTTGAAAATGCTTTTACCAGGTCTGTGACTTATCTCTTCATTCTCTTAACAGTGAACACAAGTTTTGACTTTAAGAAAGTCCAACATAACAAAAGTTTCGGATAGTGCTCTTTGTGCTGTATCTAAAAACTTATCTAACCCATGGTCACTTAGATTTTGTCCTGTTATCCAGAAGTTTTACAGTTTTGCATGTTGTATTTTGGTTTAAAATCCATTCGAGTTAACATTTTCAAAAGGTGTAGGTCACTATGTATATTTTTTCCATAAAGATGTCCAACTGTTACAACACCCTTTGTTGAAAAGACTTGTTATTTATGGAATTGCCTTTGCTACTTTGTCTGTTTGTCTGTCTGTTCCTGGGCTTTCTGTTTCCATTGATCTATTTGTCTAGCCTTTTGTAAATATCACACATCCTTGATTACTGTAGCTTTATGGTAATTCTTGAGGTGGGTAGTGTCTGTCCTCTTGTTTTTCTGCAATGTTCTGTTAACTATCCTGGGTCTGCTTTCTTTCCACATAAACTTTAGAATACGTTTGTTGATATATCTGGAATAACTTGGGATTTTTATTGGGATTGCCTTAAATCTGTAGATCAGGTTGGGAAGAATTGGCTTCTTAACATCCCTATCATAACATTTCTAGACTACTTATCCATTTATTTAAACCTTTGATTTCTTTCATCAAGTTTCCTAGTTTTTCTCAGATAGACCTTACACATGATTAATTAGATGTATACATAAGTCTTTCATACATTTTGATGCTAATGTCAATGGATTTATGTTTTTATTTCAAATTCCTGTTGTTTGTTGCTGGTATATGGGGGGAGCCATTGACTTTGGCATAGGAAGGGTACCATTTATCTCACCTTTTAATGGGTCCACCAAGGCTCCTGATGTTTGCCATCAATGCTGAATAAATATCTCTCATCCACCACTCATAAAGCTGTGGATTTTGCGGACTGAGCTGGAGTGGTGGAGTGAGGTGGGATTGGAAGGGTCCTCACGCAAGAATACTACAAAATTGCCATTAGGCTCCCCCCATTGTAGTTGCAGTTTTTCAGGAGTAAACACATTGCATTTTGTTGTGTCTTTGGTCACTTAGAAGTACCTGAAATACTTCATTTTTTTTCTTTTTATATTTTACTCAGTTTCACAATTGCTTTGAGAATTGCTTGATCTCCTCACACAGACCTTATTGATAGTCTATATCCTGAATTTAATTATAAGGAAGCATCAGACAAGTCCAAATATCATTCCTCCTGCTTTAAATACACTTGATATCCAAGAACGATGTTGGTTGACATCTTCCAAAGAACCAGTCTAATACCACCATATGAAGCAGAAATGTTAAAAGAAAATGTGTTTCTTATGATACTTATATGCAGTGATTTTTTTTTGCGTGAACAGAGGAGAACTGATGGCATTATAAACTTGGAGACTTAGATAAGATGTTGCGAAATTTGTCACAAACTAATCTAGCCCATAGAATTACCAGATATATGATGGCAATACTTTCCATGATTTAGTAAATAAGCGCTAATGCCCTAGGAGAGAAATGAAGTAATATCTAGATCTTCATAATCTGGTTCTGATGAAGTTTTAATGATTGTGGGAAATGTTGCTTTATCCAAACTTACCTATCATGCTTGCTTTCTATCTAGTATTGAAGAGGTTTTAAGATCTATTTGGTCTCTGTTTGATGACTACAACTCACTAGATTTAGCTGTGTCTTAGGCAGCTGACTTAGAGAAAGGTCTTGTATAATGAAATATTGAAGCCATAAAAATGAAAACCTTAATTCTTTCTGCCAGACCAGCACTGGCACTAGGAAAGCTTGATAATTTCCTATAGAATTTTCTTGGAAATGGAGGATAAAGAGTTCTGATTAAATCCACATTTGATACAGCTGTCTAGAAGCAGCATGCAAATCCCACAAAGCTTCCAAGGCAACAGAAGCTATGCTCACATATTCCAATTAATCACTAAATTAAGTCTACATATGAGAATCAAAGGACTAAATCACTGCAGCAAAGAACCATTCACAAATTCAAAGATTATGTACTATTTATACTTAATGACAATTTATTTCTGTACAAAGTTTTTATTGTTACTAATCACAAAGAATAAATAAAAATGAGCTTCAATTTTGCAAGTATATTTGATTTTATATGTGCATTTTCTAATAATGTCTGGGCTTACAAATTTGGACACTGATACCAGCAACAACTAGATATATGTTTATATATGATAGATACATGTTTATTTGTGCACACATTTGTTGGTGCTAATATTTGGTAATAGCCTTACTAGTGATTACTGAATCTTACAAATGTGTATGTTGTTGATATTTTGATTCCTCCTTCCTTCCTTCCTTATGCAACTTGGATTCCATAGCTCATTACCATAGGCCCTCATTGGCAAAACTCCTCTGTTCACTGTCTTTTTCTCCTTCAGTCATACTTGATCTTTCACAGTCCAATTCTAAAGGAGCCCAAACATCCATCTTCTGCTTTACTGGATGTGTACATCTGGGCAATGCTGAAAATAATCACACATCTAGCAGGTTGGTGTCAGATTCATGGCCACAACCTCAAATGGGTACATGACCATGATATTTTCAAGTAAGCTCACTCTCTTACTGTATTGCTGTGTTAATATTACACTTTTCTTCCATCCTCCTACTATTCTCATATATAGATTGTATCTTTTACCCATATTAATGATCTTTCCTCAAAAATTATGTTTCCGTCAAAGTATCCTCATCTTATTTGATGGCAACTCCTTGCCATTTTATCAGGCTTATAGCTCTGGGGACCTTGATACTCCTCTTTTCACATTCTGTCTCTGGTCCATCAGTAAGTTCTCTTTATATTCAAAAGAGTTTCAGAATCTAACATCTTCTTACCTCCTCCACTGTTGCCCATATGATCTGACCTACAATCTTGATTATTGCAATATCTTCCCAATAGATCATGAACCTTGGCTTAATTGTCTTGGCTCTAATTACCATCACTTAACATAATGCCTGCCACATAATAGATACTCAGTGAGTATTCGATAAATTGAGAAAGTTAGATTGAATGACGCATCAACATTCAAACATAGTTTAAATTTTCCATTAAAAATAACTGACTGTTTTCAACATATGATGCAAGGACTTATTGAAAAGATGGAAGTACCTCCTAAAGTGAGCAATAGATTCAGTGCACTCTGTATCAAAAGCCCAATAACGTTTTTGGAAGAAATATAAAAATCCATCCTAAAATGTTTATGGAATCACAAATGTCCCCAGATCGGAGCAATTCTGAAAAAGAACAAAGTTGGAAAACTAAATTCATTAATCATCTCTTATTTCCATATCTTCCAGTTAATGTTTCATTTTCTACCACCATCAACTCCAATCTTCTCACACCCACCAAACACAAAAGTGTTGCCTCCTTCAGGTCTGTCTACCTTCTCACTTGGCACTTGCGCATCATCTCCCTCTGCATTCTGCTTTCTTGTCCCCCACCATTCCATGTTCAAATTCAAGCAGACACAATCTGTCCATATCTTATATGATCTCCTGGCAGGATTTGACACTCATTTATTTTCTCTATCCATAGGTCTCCAGGTTTTTCTCATACCACTCTGTGTTCTGATTACTTCTCTACTTTTCAAGTTATTTCTCCAACCAGACTTCAGGTGTCAGAGATCCTCAAGACTCAGGACAGGTCCTTTATCTTTTCTCTCCATAGGAGAGAATGAAGAACAGGTGATAAATAACACCTAAGTAAGAAGAAAAGCTAAGTTTATTGCAGAAAATAGTTTGGAAGTGTATCTATCCAAACAATATACCAGACTCCAGGATATTCATGTTCTCATAATTCAACACTAACCTGGTGAAATATAGTCAGTCATTACTATATATTATACTCAAATGCATTATTAAATTATAAGCTGAATGATCAGAATAATACTAAAAGCATGTCTTTCTACTGGGTCTGTGTGGCAGGCTTCAAATATTTTGAGTGTAAAGAATTTATTTAATTAAATGATGTTTTAAAATCTCAGTGAAATAAATCCACAAAGTAGAAAGAACATAGGCTTGCAGGCAGCCAAATCTAATCCATTATAACATTATAATAGCTATTCAGGGTACTGTGAATTTCTCAACATCTTTGGTCTTCAGTTTTCTATTGAAATTTGGGAATAACAAAGTTTAGCCCATGGCACTATTGTGGACAACAAACTATGTGACATGTGAGCACTTCTTACAAATAGCAATTTTTAAGGGAAATTTTCCTAATTGAAGTGCATTGATATTAAAGTCTGTCATATACCTCAATTTCTGGAATATTATCTTGCCTTTTCTCCTCATTGCCTGAAACATTAATACAATGATGTATATGAAATTTCCCCTCCCATTTTAGAGATTTGTAAATGTTAACAATTAAGGTGACTGATGTTCCATTATTCCTATCTTCCCAGTTCCCTGGAAGATATTTTGGAATCCTTGTAAAAACCCCAATGATGTGATAATTACTTTGGTTATTTTCAAAGATATATGAAGTCCTCTGATGTCCTTAATTCACACTTTTTAATTGTTGTGCAAAGTTTAAGGTAAATTGAAGAGGCAAGAAATTGTAAAAAGAATAAATATTGATTTAACTTTTCAGATAAAGAATAAATGCTGTTTAGTTTGGAAAACAGCAGTACTGAAGCCACCATCACTAATACCACTACTAGGTAATTGAACAGCATTTTTAAAAGTGTGCAAAGACTAAGACTGATGCTTTTCAAAGTTCAGTGTGCATATATAGCATCTGGGAGCTTGTTATAATGCAGATTCCAATTAAGTAAATCTGTACTGAGAGCTGGGAATCTGAATTTCTAAGCTCCTGAGTGATTGCCACAGTTTAGGGCTTCAAATTATACTCATTTGCAATGATTTGAAAGCCTTTGCTTGTACAAAGAAATCGGAGTAAAAAAGGAAATCATCCAATTGAACTTCATTTATCATTTAAAAAGGGTTTGGACCATGCAAAAAAAAGTCATCTCCAAGAAGTTTTTATATTTTTAGAAGGCAAAGCGAAGAATGAATAAATACATATGGGAATAAACTCATCCAGTATATTGGAAATAGTGTAGGGTTTGATGCCAGAGATCTGGCTTTGAATTCATCTGGGCCACTCACTAATTGTGTGCTTATGGACAAAACTACCTAAATA
The DNA here is from genome assembly GCF_030435805.1 of Mustela lutreola. Classification (NCBI taxonomy): domain Eukaryota; kingdom Metazoa; phylum Chordata; class Mammalia; order Carnivora; family Mustelidae; genus Mustela; species Mustela lutreola. The sequence goes on from NC_081293.1 coordinate 147,061,171, forward strand.
ACTTTGATCCTCAGTTTACTTATTCATAAAATAAGCTCAGTAATATAAGATTGTTATAAACATTACATGAGAAAACATATCAGCATGAGGAAAAATAAAACTTTGTTTTTCTTTTTCAACATAGCTTTATTTTTTTATTTTTTTTTTAAGATTTTATTTATTTATTTGAGAGAGAATGAGTGAGAGAGAGCATGAGAGAGGAGAAGGTCAGAGGGGGAAGCAGACTCCATGGAGCTGGGATCCCGATGCGGGACTCGATCCTGGAAGTCCGGGATCATGACCTAAGCTGAAAGCAGTCGCTCAACCCACTGAGCCACCCAGGCACCCGAGAACTTTATTTTTTACATGTTGTCTATACCATATATTACCCTCCATACTAGCACTGTTTACAGTATGACTATGGCAAACTTTTTTCTATTTTAAATAATTATGTAAAAGTTAATCATTACAATGCAAATGTAAATAATATCTATCATATTTAATGGTGAGTCTTTGATAGGAATCAAAAGATGTAATTATTTCCATGCTAATGGACAAGTATCTTTTTATAACACAATGACTGAAACATACTATCAAAAAATTATGAATTATCTATTTGTACACATGTACATGAAATGAGAAGACCTGCCATTTAAGACTCAGCTCTGCTATTAATTTATGTTTTCTTGGGAAAGCTACTTAATTTCTTTTTTTTTTTAATTTATTTATTTGACAGACAGAAATCACAAGTAGGCAGAGAGAGACAGGCGGGGGTGGGGGGAGGCAGGCTCCCTGCTGAGCAGAGAGCCTGATGCGGGGCTTGATCCCAGGACCCTGAGATCATGACCTGAGCTGAAGGCAGAGGCTTTAACCCACTGAGCCACCCAGGCGCCCCAAAGCTACTTAATTTCTATGGATTTTGGTTTCCTAATCTGGAAAATCATATTGGATTACAACTAAAATCTCTTCCACCTCTAAGATTCTAATCCCCACCCTATTACGGTTCTTGCAACTGCCTGAAAGTTTAGCCAGCTGGATGTAAATACCATGGCACAATAGGGAGACTGTTCTTTGAACAGTCAAATATGAATCATCTGCGTAAATTCAACACTCATCACATGAATATATTTACATTCAGTTAATATTTTATGCTGATAAAAATCACTAGATATGAATGATAAGTCATTTAGATATGATAGAATCATTTTGATATGAATCTAAAATGACAAATATTGAACATTTGCTAGCTGTTCTTCCAGACTTTTTTTTTTTTTTTTACAAAATTTAAGTTGTTAAATCCTCATTAAACCTTATGAAGTAGGTGCTGTTATTGTCTCCATTTTACAGTTGAGGAAGCTAAGGCATGAGGAGATTAACTTGCCTATGGTCATTCAGAGTTACGGTCCCCATGACTTGGCTTTGGAGGTCATATTCTTAACCAGTATGATAAGCAACCTATGTCACCATAACCATAAATGTTTCTTAATTCATAGTTTATTTCGTTTGTCAGGTAGGAACACTGAATTGACTTTTTATTAGTTGATTTATGTACACGAGACTCCCGTAAAATCATTCTGTCAACCACGTTAAAGATTGCCCTCACGAGCATTTTGGCCAAACATTATTTTGTTGCAGTATCCTGTGTAGTCACATGCTTGACAGACTTTCGATACCTACTTCACCCTGTCACCCCGTGCCCTCACCGCACCATTCTTCCCTCAGATAAGAGAAAATTATGCTTAAGGGACCCAAGAAATGAAAATCATCAGAAAGTAACTCATTCTTTTTTTGTTAGTACATTTGAAACCATTAAAGGAGAGGGATTTTCTTCTGGCTAATATTGCAACACATTTATGCAGTTTCTAGGAAAAATAGTTCACTGCATTTTTTTGGTAACAAGTCAAGTACATATAAATTCAGGTCCAGGTTAAGTAGTTATGCTTTTTGAAGATTTTATATCTGGTGTGGTCTGCTCAGTGTCACCAGGTTTCCACAGCAATGTAGCTGTAACATTCCTTCTGAGAGAACTCGCATCAGGCTCACTGGAGCAGATTTATGTCATCGACCCCCACAAGGTATTAATCATTCTTTGAGGTCATTTTCAGCTATCAAAGTAGGTGCATTTGAAAAAAAAAATTGCTAAAACTTCTTTCAAGTCAGGTCTCGTGACTAGTTTTCGTGGTGGAAAAACAAAAGTTGAAAATTCACAAAACAAATTTCTTGGCAGAGAAAGTATGAAGATTGAGGTTTAGATGAGGGTGTTGCCATTCATTAGCGCACTTACAAAATGTCTGTGTTATGAAAGCCAGGGCACACTAAGAGGAAAATAAACAGATTTATCAGCCTGGTTACAATTTTACGAGGTACAATGTTGAAAAGTTTCCACTGTCTGTGTGAAATCCGGACAAGATAATTCAGACATGGCTTGGACTGATGTGACTTTTTTGTCTGGTGCTAGAAAATGTATTAACAGCCAGATATACTTCTCATCTGAGGCTAGGCCAGGTTCTAAAGAACTGTTTATATTTTAAAGATTTTATCTTTGTAGAAGTCAGCCAGCCAGTTCTGGTACATGAATGGGAGCTGCTTTTTACCTAACTAAGTATCTGTAGTGAAACTGAGGGGAATGAGAGCGCTGACATTTAGTCAGGACTATTTCATTGTCAAGTGCTTCAGAACGTGGCTGACAGAGGAATTTCACCTCCGTGGAAAAGCCCAGAGGCCTAAACTCTACCTGAATCTGGGCTTGCAGTGTAGGGAGAGGAAGCAGATATTTAAATGTGGTCTGAGATGTATAAAGACTACAGTGAGTCCATGGAAAGCAGACTCATAAAGAGTCTTTTATTTGAAATTTCTATCTGTATGTGCATATGAGTATTTTGTACTTATATGCATGTAATTTCAGAAAGAGATAGACATAGAATTGTAAGAGGAACCACCAACTGAAAACATCTTTTCCAAACTATTCTGTCCCACCACTTTCCTCCTCATCCCTAAGTGAGATCTTATAGCTTGAGGATTTTTTATGCACAGTTGATTCCAAAACCCACATCTAAGAGAGTGCTGACATCCTTGGTGAAGCTGTTCATTTTGGGACAATACTTTCTGGTTTCTACAGGAATTTAAGATGGTTGGGGATGCAACTCAGCTATTTCCAAGGAGTTGTGTTCTTGATGCTTCTTATTTTCCAACTCTAGTAGTTTGAACAATAGAATTTTTTTCCCACTATAAAAATATTTAAAAGTAGTTTTTTTCCACACTTTCTTGAAACACTTACCAGTGTCTTGAAGTCTTATCCAAATTCATATGTATATCAAGGAGATTTTGCCCAACTTTTTGAGGCTTACCCAATTTATGAGCACAGTGTGAAATATCTCAAATTCAGGCAGTAAAAGAAGGAGTTTAATGTTTTTAGGAACTGTAATTCCTTTTCAGTAGCAACAAATATTGACTAGATTCTGTAGGGTGAAGAGTGATTTAATGAATAATTTCCCAAGGCTACTTGGAAGTTTACATGTCTTCTTCCTGACCATGACCAACCCTTTACCCCATAGAACTTCTGTCCAACAGTCTAGTATCTCGTATCATACTCTTCAGAAATAAATATGCTATATTTTCCCCATATATATAAAAATCCAACATAATACTTTAAATCAACAAATATTAAGTATATACTTGTTATACTCAGTCCATATTAGATAAGGCAAACCTTAGGTCAGATGGGAAATAATGAACCTATTATGTATAGACTTGGTTACTCCGGTATGACAGCGGTGGGATTGCATAAGGTAGAGGGAAAATTCCAAAGAGGAAGATAACTCTACTTCGAGCCACTATCTTTGATTCACCTATTAAATGTGACTGTTTCATCCTACCTTAAATGTTCTCTGCAACTGCCTTTATATCGATGTAGAAGATAGATACTTGGGATGAAATAACGCAGCATAGTTTGAAGAGGTCTCCCTCTCAAGACTTAGCCTATTTGTTGTCCCAAATGCTAATTTGGTTTCTCACTGGCTCCTATAGACTGAATGTTCATGTCCCTTCTGAATGCATATGTTAAATCTTGATACCAAATGTGACAGTATTAAGAGGTGGGGCCTTTGGGAGGTGATTCGAGCATAAGGATAGAAGATAGAGACCTCATGAATGGGGTTAGTGCCTTTATGAAAGAGGCTTCGGAGAGCTCTCTTGCCCCCTTTTAATCATGTGAGGTTACAGTGACAAGGCAGCCAGCTGTGAACCAGGAAGCTGGCCCTCACCAGAAAACAAATCTACTAGGGCCTTGATCTTGGACTTTTTAGCCTCCAGAAGTTTGAGAAATCAATTTTTCTTGTTTCTAAGCTACCCAGTCTGTGGTATTTTGTTATCAATCCAGATGGACTAACACTCTGGCTTGTGGCCTACTTTTATAATCTGAAGTTTTGGGTAGTAGCTTTCTTTGATGTTTGAAGAAGGTGATATAGTACTTACTTCATAATAGTGTGTATTTGTGTGTGTGTGTGTGTGAGAGAGAGAGAGAGAGAGAGAAAGAGAGAGAGAGAGAGTCTTCCAAATCTAATTGTGTAATAGATACCATTTTATTTTCAGTCTTTTTTTATTATAGATATGAGAAGCAGAGTAATAAAAGTCATAGAAAATAAGACAAAATCATTTTATAGTAAATAATGTACTTTTTCAAATCTAAAGTAACATGAAAAGGCATCATTGATTTACTAACACCTTCTTTGAAAATCTACTTTTTAAAAAGTCCACTACAAAGGTATGCATCAGTTATAAAAAAAATGCATACTAATTATGGAACTATGAAAAGGTAAAAATAAGTAATTGCTTATAATTATGGAAATACAGTAGTTTTTCTCTTCTTCTTTATGTATCAATTATTTTACCAGACATGTTATTAAATTATATTGATTCATAAATACTTGAGTGCCACTCATTTATTCTATAACAATACTTTATTATTCTGGGTGGTCGGACATACAAAAAACTTAGAGAATAGAATTCTAAAATGGAAAGTAATTGTGCTCTCCCTCTATCTAAACTTGTTCTTGGAACAGTTTTGCTTTGAGAACTGTAATAATGCTAAGGTTCATGAACCTTCTCTCTGTCTCTTCAGAAACTTATCCAGATCAGCATTTCCCCATCTTTCATGGAATAAAAGGTGGGGATGTGGTCAGTTTTTCTGGGACATGTTGCCAAAACTTTAAGGTTATATCAACAATAGAGTGGATATAAGAATGAACTATCCTTTCTATTAAGATGGGAAGAAAAGAGACCCAATTTCATTTAGAGGTTTGCTTTGAATATTTTCTCTGTGTTCTGAAGTGACCTGAAGTTGCTTCTACCACCACACCCAATCCCACAAGGATTTTAATTGGCATGCCTGATAATATTGTTTTAAATTTAGTAGGGAAGGCCTCCCACCACTCACTGTTTCTATAGAGCATTATTGAACTCTTGGGGAATTTTTCCTCCAAAGAAAGCATGGAATTCCTCTCTGAAATATTTATTTCTCTAGGACTCCAAATGGAAGTGTCTGGAATAAAAAAGAGAGTGCGAATGAGAAAGTGAGAGAGTAGGAGAGAGACGGGGAGTGGGGGAAGGAAGGAGGGAGAAAAAGATTCTTGGCAAATAACTCTTTGGGGATTTTTGCACATTTGCATTCAGCTGAGAATGTATTTGACTTTTGCCAAGTGAGATTTGGAAGATGCTAACAAAAACTTCAAAAGTGTGAAGGAAAATTTACTGATCATTTCTTCTATCTTTGGAAATATACTTATTTTCAAATTACTCAATAGGATGAAGGTAAATGACTATTTATTTGCTGTTTGTTGTCTAATAAGCAGACATCATTGGACTAAAATCATCTTTTTCTTGAGCTTTTAGGTTGCATCTAAATGCTAGGCTGCAATAATAGACCCATTTAGGGTCCTGCCAAGATTTTTTTTTCCTGATAGTAATTTTCCAGTAGTATGCTCAAATTAAATTCTAAGATGTCCAGAATATTTAGGCCATGGTGAGAGATGTCCTCTGTTCTGGCTGGATGACATACCTTCTATAAGTTTACCCCTATCAAAAGCAAAGAATCTACATTTCTTTTTTTTTTTTTCTTCCTTTTTTTTTTTTTTCTTCCTTTTTTTTTTTTTTTTAATCTACATTTCTTTTAATTTGCTTGTTCTAGTGTGAAACTTCACTGTTGGATACTTTTAGGGAATATATAACCATGTTTAATTCCCTTCTTATTATATTCTTCAGATGATCTCAAATGAGCTACATCATTGCTTATGCATCCTACAGAGATAATCACCAAAGAGTGAATTTTGGCTGATAGACACTGATGCCTGGAAGACCAATCAAAATGAAGAGCCAGAGTCAAGATCCTGATTCCCTTCCTGCCATCACGTCCAAAGTAGCCTTTTTCATGCATCCAGGTAATGCTTGGGCTCTCAATCCAAGATTAAAAACATCTGCTAGAGGACTTGTCAAACAGTCTTGGAACACTTAGTCGAATTCACAGGAACTCCATCTGGGACTGGTGATACTTACTTCTTTCATATCTTTAATTGTTTCTAGCACCTCCATAGATCAAAGTTCTCTCCATAATCCTTTCTTTCCATCATGGCATATTTACCCATTTTATATCAAAATATATAATCTTTACCATCTGGTTTCATAGAGGAATATAAATCTTTATCAAAGTAGATTAACATTAAGTAACTTTTTTTCCGGCACTGTGAACCTGTATTTCTTTCTTATGTGCAAATTTAAGGAAATCATCCTCTCTTCCATGTTAGACTTTAAATATAGAAACAGGATTCCTAGGCTTTTCTAACTGTGGAGTACTTTTACATGTTGCCTTGTGCTTGAATTTAGAAGTTCAAAGGAAGTTAGTGTTTCGATACCCTTCATCTTCTGTACTAGAATGATATATATTATTCTTACAACAAATATCACTTGATCTGGATTATACTTTTGCACATTTGCAAATCTGTGTCATGTCATAAAGCAAATAATCAACAAGACTTAATTAGTTTTTAACAATTTTTAGTACTTGGTCTGACTAGTTTATAGTTGGTCCTCAGTAAATTGTATTAATAATACAGTAGATTATTGTATTATTATATAATCATAACACTTGTGTTAAATTATAGATTTTCATGTTAAAATGAAAATTGTAAATCATCTAAATGTTGTAAAGCCTTAAATAATAGAAGGCTAAAATTATTACACATACACAGAAATATTATGTCATGATCTGATTCATACAAATGAATGTATCGTTCTAGTTGTTATAATTCATAAGCCCCTATAAAACATTATTCCTATTTCATACTCTATTCTTAGAATACTTCATATTTTCCCACTATTACACATCTAATGGATTCTTTTGTCTTGTACACAATGTAGTAGTTTATTGCTTCTACTCACCCCACACTTTCTATCATGCACACAATCTGGGTTTCTTTGTTTGTTTTAAGATCTTATTTATTTATTTGACACAGAGAGAGAGAGAGATCACAAGTAGGCAGAGAGAGGGGGGAAAGCAGGAAGCAGGCTCCCTGCTGAACAGAGGAGCGCCAATGCGGCACTCGATCCCAGGACCCTGAGATCATGACCTGAGCCAAAGGCAGGGGTCTGACCCACTGAGCCAGGTGCCCCCACAGTCTGGGTTTTTAATACAAACAGCACATTTTTTACCAGAAAGTAGGTGGTTAAATCTTAAAATGTTTGTGTTGCTAATTTCTTTTTTATAGCTAAATATTACTTTTTATTTCCAGTTTCTGATTGGTTGTTAGTGAGTCACTCTTGAAAACACAGACAGAATTCTCATTAATTACTATCAATAAGATAAATTCACATTCTCTCAAATTCCCAACACTGAAGAGCAGGCATGGACTCAAGAGACACTTTTAAGTGAGGAGACCTTACTATAAAAAGTGTTTTAGAATTTGGTAGATGTAACCTTTTTATCCATTTTGGATAGTTACCAATTCTCTAATCCTAGTGTTAAAGGTAACACCTCAATCATATTCCTCTTACCCGGGACTAAAAAAATGTTTCTTTCTAAGACAAAGACCCTTTCCAGGGAGCACACCATAAATTCTAAATATACCTCAATATTCTTCTATTATGACATATGCCACTGAAAACTATGAAAAATGAGCTAATTTTAAAGCAAAGCTTTGAAAAGATAGCATTACTTATAATAGCATCTATCCTATTGAACTTCAAAGAGTGAAGTATTTTAGCAGCAAATGTCAAGGCTCTATTGGGGAAATCTGTAGAGGGAAAAGAAAAATATCTAAGGTCATATAGAATACAACAATTTTTATTGAAATTATAGCTCAAGAAACTTTGGGATTTTGATATAACATCATATTTACATTGACAAAATGAAATATTTATGTTTCAAACATTAAATTTACAAATATATAGTTATTTTAAAAATAGATGTAATTTTTAAATATATACAGTGGTACTTTTTTCCCCCTGAATTAACTGCTGCTATATAAAATGCCTCAGAGAGGAGAGGAGAGGAGAAGGACCCTTGAAGTGTGATTCCAAAGGCATGTTTTAATTCAATATCTGATACTAACTAGATAATTATAGGCAATATATTTTTTTTGCCTCTGGGCCTCTTATGTAAAATTAAAGGAGTGGACTGTATGATTTTTAGAGTTCCTTTAAACACTGAACTTTATGGTCTTTTTTTTAATTTATTCATTTGACAGACAGAGATCACAAGCAGGCAGAGGCAGGCAGAGAGAGAGGAAGGGAAGCAGGCTCCCTGCTGAGCAGAGAGCCCGATGCGGGGCTCCATCCCAGGACCCTGGGATCATGACCTGAGCTGAAGGCAGAGGCTTTAACCCACTGAGCCACCCAAGCACCCCTGAAATTTATGATCTTATAGAAAATATTTAGATTATAATCACTGTACTCAAGCCAAACACCACATAAAACCCTACAGCGTCATCCCAACCCTCACCTGTAAAAGCTGAGTGAGGAGGCTAAAATTTGCCTTCATGAGGTTGTAATGAGGCACCTCAGTACCCCCCAACTGGTGATATTAGAGAAAGCCACGTAGAGAGCTGAGACTTTCATCCCTGCTGGCCACTAATAAGCCCTCTTCTAACCCTCAGTGTCTATGGAGACCAACTAGGGAGACTGGACTTTTACTCCCACCCAGGAACAATAAGACATCCACCCCTTCCCATGTTTCCTGGGTGGTATCAGAGGAGCCCTGGTGGAAAGTCAGGACTTTCACAATAGCTAAGCTCACCCAACAGTAATGAGGAGTTTCTTTCTTGTGTCAGTGGTGGATAGGTGGGAAATTGGACTTTAACCACTACCTAACAGTAATGATGAACTGCCCCCCTTACCTGCCAGAACAGTGTCAGAGAAAGCTAGCTAGAATAGAAGATTAAAATAAGATCCAGAGTCTCTGAAGATAATGCAAAAATGTTCTGGTTACAATAGAAAATTACCCATCATACCAAGAACCAGGAAGATGCAAAGAATAATCAAAAGATACCAACATCAAGATAACCTAATTGTTAGAATTATTTGACAAGTATCTTAAAAGACCCATCATAAAAATACTTCAGTGAGCAACTAAAAACGTACTTGAAGCAAATAAAAAATTAGAAAGTCTTAGCAAATACTTGATGATGTAAAGAAGAACCAAATAGAAACTTTATGACTGAAAAATACAATGACCAAGATTAAAAGGCTCAATGGCAGAAAGTAAGGGACAAAGGAAAGGGTAGCTACAATTTAAATTACTCAATTTGAACTACAGAGTTTAAATAAACTAAACATAAATGAGCAATGCCTCAGGGACCTTAGAAATTATAACAAAAAAATCTAATTAATGTCATGGGAGTTCTAGAAGGAGGAAAGAAAGAAGGCAAGGCTGAAAAAATACTCAAAGAAATAATGACTGAAAACTTCTCAAATTTGGCAAGAAATATAAACCTACAGATTTAGGACACTGAGTGAGCCCCACAGAAATTAATGTCAGAGCACCTCAAAATTAAGACTACTGAAAATGGGGGGTGCCTGGGTGGCTCAGTTCTTAAGTGTCTGCCTTTGGCCCCGGTCATGATCCCAGGGTCCTGGGATCGAGCTCCACATTGAGTTCTCTGCTTGGCGGGAAGCCTGCTTCTCCCTCTCCCATTCCTTCTGCTTGTGTTCCCTTTCTCGCTGTGTCTTTCTCTGTCAAATAAATAAATAAAATCTTAAAAAAGAAAAGACTACTGACAATAAAGGACAAACAAATCTTGAAGCAGTGAGAGAGATATAACACCTCACATACAGGAGAAAGACAATTAGAATGATACCCTTCTTTTAAGAATGCATGGAAACAAGAAGGAAGTGGCACAATATTGATTTTTCAGGTGTTAAAGGAAAGAAATTGTCAACTCAGTCTTATAGCTAGTGAATCTCTCTCACTAAGAGAGATTTACTCTTAGTGAGACAAACTAAGGGAATTTGTCCCAGGAGACCTACCCTAAAAGAATGGCCGAAGAATTTCTCTAAACAGGAAGGAAAACAATATGAGAAAGAGCCTTAGAATATCAGGAACAAAGGACATAATAAGCAAAAACATGAGTAAATATAAGTGGCTTTTATTCTCCTTTTGATTTTTTAAAATTGTTTGATGGTTGAAGCAAAAATTATAAAACTGTCAAATGTGGTTCTAAATACATGTGGAGGAGATATTTAAGACAATTATAAATGGGTGAGAATAATAAGAAGTAAGGGAAGCTAAGGTTTCTATACCTGCCTTGAAATGGTAAAATGAGGACAACAGTAAACTGTGGTATATGTTTGATGTAATACTTAGAGCAACTAAGGAATCTATACAAAGAGGTATACTCAAAATATTGTAGATATGTCAAAACGGAATTCTAAAAAGTTCAAGTAATCCACAGGATGGCATGAAAAATAAAACAGAAATGAAAACCAGAAGGAGCAAACAAAAACAGAATGGCAAACCCTACATACATCAATAACAACACTAACTGTAAAAAAATCTAAATATGCCAACTAAAAATGGAACTTTGGGAGATTGGATTAAAAAACATGGCCCAACCATATGCAGGTGACAATAAAATTACTTCAAACAGAATTGAAAAGGTAGGTAGAAAGCAAAGGGATGGAAAAAGATATACCATGTGAATATTAATCAAAGGAAAGTAGGAGTGGCTATACTGATAGAAGACTTCAGGACGAAGGAAATTACCAGAGACAGAGAAGGATGTGGTATAATTATAAAAGGACAAATCCACAAAGACGTAGCTATCTTTAATATGTATGCACTAGGGGCGCCTGGGTGGTTCAGTGGGTTAAGCCTCTGCCTTCAGCTCACGTCATGGTCTCAGGGTCCTGGGATCAAGCCCCGCATTGGGCTCTCTGCTCAGTGGAGAGCCTGCCTACCCCTCTCTCTCTGGATGCCTCTCTGCCGACTTGTGCTCTCTCTCTTTGTCAAATAAATAAATAAATAATCTTTAAAAAGAAAAATATGTATGCACTAGATAATAGAGAAACTACAGTAGGGAAAATAAACTCACAGAACTGAAAGGAGAAATAGACAAATCCACAATTAGAGTGGATCCAGGGCTTGGCAATGAATTCTTAGACTTGACACAAAAGGTGCAATCCATAAAAAGAAACACTCATAAACTGACCTTAAATAAAAATTAAAAATTTCTTCTGCAAAAGATCCTACAGACTAGAAGTGTAAGATCAGGATGCCAGAATGGTTGGTTTTTTACCAAGACTCCCTTTCTGGCTTGTAAATGGCTGCCTTCTCACTGTATCCTCACATGTCAGAGTTAGGGGGTGGAGAGGATTTCTTCTTTTTCTTATAAGGGCACTAATCCCATTATGAAGGCCCAGCCTTATGACCTCCTTTAACCCCAATTACCTCTCAAAGACCCCATCTCCAAATACCATCATATCGGGTGTTAGGGCTTCAATGTGTGTATTTGGGAGGCAGGACACAAACATTTAGTCCATACAAAGGAGGAATACTAAAAATCCCCAAATTAGAAAATATGTAGTTGAATACTTAGGTGTGCATTCAGTTTCATACCAACCCCCCGGATCTTTAAGGAGACCTGACTATTTTAGAGTTCATTTGAAATTGGGAAAGAGTCTAAAAGAATTGCAGCAAGCCCTTTGTTGTTTACCATGAGGATAATCAACAGCATTGTTTGATTATGTTTATATGGATAAATATGTTTATTTATGGATAATGTTAGGTCTCCTTGAATGAATGTCTTCTATGTAAATAGACCTGAAATTCACACTATTCAGAACTATCTGTTGGTTTAGATTATTTTACATTACACTGTTTGTATGATATTGAAACATGGTGGTCTCTTTGCAGATCTCTATTCCCAGCCCCACATTAGATGAGTTTCCAGTTAAGCTGTCTAGGGAACTGGGCTCTAGATAAATAAAGAGAAAAATGCTAGATAAAATGTTGAGAAAGAATACTCACACCTTGATGTTTATAGAAATATGATTGCTCTTTTTTAGGATTAATTCTTTTCTACTTTTTTTTTTATTTTAAAAAAGGAACTTAAAATAAACTTAACATGGTGCCCAGCTGCACATTGGATTCAGATGGGAATTCCCAAGTAACTTGTGCTATTGCTATAAAAACTACAGACAATCCATGTCTAAAAATTTTAAAGGGAATCTTTAAATTACTCAAAGAATTTGGGGTTTGAAATAATTCCATAGTGAACAAAGTTTACAATGAGCAATCCTAAATGATCCTGATGAGTGAAACTATAGACATTCAGAAAGGGAGTGAAGAGAAAAAAAATGAGGAAATGAGGAATACTTGTTAAATAAATGGACATGAAGAATTTGGGTTAAACATTTTGAAATTATTGGAGCTGGGAGAATGCCTAGTGATCGGTATAAATACTTAGAGTTGGTAATTAGTAAGGACTAGTTGATAGATGTGTTCTTAAATTCACTATCTGCTATTTTACAGATATGCAAATACTTTATATGACATCTCTCCCTCCTAATACCATCACACTGGGGGGTAGGGTTTAATGTACAAATTTTAGAGGGACTCAAACTTTCCACCAGAATGTCAAAAATGTCAGTAGAGGTTTGGATGGTGGTGGTAGTGTTTTGTTTGTTTTCAAGCAGAAGCGTAGATGGAAAGAAGTAAGGAAATATGCATGCATACTCATCGCCTTTTTCTCACACAGGAGGTAGAGTGTCATAAAAAGTTTTGTCCATTCTTTTTTTTTAAAATCTAATGTAATATCCTTGAAATCCCTCAATATCAGTGGATAGAGATATTCACTCTTCATAGCTTGATAGTCTTCCATTTTATGAAAGTACGACTGTTTATTCGTACACTCTCCTATGTATGGGCATTTAGGTCATTTCTAATATTTTGATATTGCAAATAATACTTGAGCATATGTTTTTATATTTGGGGGGATGTATCCTTAAGTTAAATTATTAAAAATTGAGTATGTGGACAAAGATTAAATATGAGCATCTTTTTGTATGTTTAAGGGCCATTTGTATATATTTGCCTATGAACTATCTATTAATAATCTTTGCACCTTTTCTAAATGATTTTGGCCTTTTTATCTCTTGTTTTTTAAGAGTTCTTTACTACGAGGGGTTGTTCTAAGGGACACACTGGTATGTTGTAGTAAGTGCCCAAGCAACATTACAGCGAAAATTAAGAACTAAAATATGCAGATGATTTCCTTCTTTTAAAAGAGAAAAGCAAATATAAGGCCATCCCTAGAAAATAATGCTCTCTATCCATTGCTTTCCAGCCTAGCTTGTTGCATAGAAGAGAAAAAATAAGAGCTCACCAGCCCTCTGAGAACTGTATTTAACTCAGGTAAGCCTACGAGAACTATGTTCAAGTGTCCTCTTTCTTGTATGATGAGAAACAAACATGCAGTCAAACAGTTCTCTTCAAAATAATCCATATGGCATTTATAAATGTTTCCATTCTTATTTGGTTGATAGAGAGTACAGTTCTCCATATATTGTTACCTATTAACTTGATTATCATTGTCAAAGCAGTCCTCTGTGCCCACTGGCTGGAACACTGCCTTCATAGAAACGTTCGGCGGTACATTACAACACAAATCGTCTTTATCTCCGTATCATTCTTCAGAGCACACCCCTCTCATTTTCCCACTTTATGTAATACATATACCTTGGGGAATCTTTATTATTACTAGCCTATTATTCTAAGCCATAATTATCTGGATCGGAACACACCGGATTCCCTAGGTATATATTTGTACAATATTATTATGAGTCACATCAGCCAACTTCAGTCGTTCCTCCCCTCCTCCCCCTCTCTTTTTCCCTCTTTCCTTGGTCCCTCATTCCCTTCTTTCCTTCCTCCCTCTTCTCTCCCCCCTCCTGACTTCTTTACTTCCTTTTCTGTAACATGTTCATATGTCTTCTCAGACCCAAGTTTATTCCACGTGAGGCCTTTCTCCATTATAACTTTGTCCTTTCAGAGATAGTTCAGCATGGATTTGTAGACCATGTACTTCAGATTACAGAACAAACAAAATTGCCTCAAGTTAGGTAATCAGGTGCTGCGGATTCGGTTAAACTCTACTACATATTTGCATTCTTTTTTTTTACCACATGTTTAAAGATTCAGGTTAAAGCCTGAATTTTTATGGCAATGAGCATGTGTGTTTGTGTGTGTTTTTCTTTTCATTTTGCAATTTGCTGGTAGAAGATTTACTGATGAGAACACTGACTTAGACAAAATAAAAATCCACTCAACAGGGCCATGTATCACGTGTTTAAAAACGGAATGCTCCCATTTTGCAGTTTATTACCCCTGCCTAAGTACTTTTCCACTACTTTGGAACCTTTTATTCATTATTTCTCCATTTTCCTTTTTGCTACTATTCAGATTCATCCCCATTCTGATTATAAATAAAAAAGTTGCTTCTTGACGTATATAATTACTCAGTCTGCAGCCTGAGATAGAACTTCTTTCAAAAAGAATTAGATTTCTCTCAACTAATGAGTCATTAAGTTTCATATCTATTGCCAACTACATCTTATCTTTTATTTAATGTGATGTGCTGAATCCAGAAATCTCCCTGAATGCCAAAATATTCTCTCCCTCTCTCTACACTCTTTCTCCGGGGATCCATACATTTGTTCACTCATCTCAGCTCTGATCCACATGCCTGCTCTTTCCATTCCAGCCATCTCCATGAGCTGCCAGTCACATTGTGTTTGGCCGGAAGGCTTGGGCCTTTTGAATTTGTGCAGCCAAATATCCACAGACTGGGCTCACTCCACCCAGCACGTTTGGATTTTGGTTTCAGCATTATTTTTCACACAGACTTCCAGAAATGAGAGGTGCTCTTACCAAATCCCCATGCCACCTGGCTCTTTCTCCTTACTTATATTTCCCATTTTCCCAGCTGCAGTGTAAGTGCCAACCTAAGAGTAGATAGTAAAAGACTCTTGGGAGTGCACTGGGTTTCACAATCAATGTGTGCTGCCTGCTGCTGCCTCAGGGGCTTATTTACTGAAAATTTTACAATTTTGTATTTTCTTCTAAGCCACCTCAGCAAAGGTTTTGACTTTCAGTGGTGGAAGATGATAGAATGATGACAGGTTGGCATGAGGTAGCTTTTGCCAGCTGAATGAAAAGAACCTTAAAGACTTTGGAGAAAGCATCTAGGAATAACCAGACAGCATTTCCTTTGAAAACTCTTTATAGTTCAGCTACTAAAGGTAGCCTGTTTGCTTCTCACAGTGGCGTTCTGTTTTCTTCTCAAAATTTGGAGTGAAAGAATTGGGAATTAGCAGCTCTAGGTTTCATTACCTTACATTTGATGGTGTTTATTATTAGAATATGCAAATACCAGTCATTTTGACCAAAAGGATTAAAGAATACCATTCCATCATAGATAATTTTTTGCTTGTGCTTCTTAAATATAAAAAATAATAATAATTTCATTTCTTGACTCCACCTCCCTAAAATGGGGGACCTATTATTAGTTAAAACTGTTAGCCTTCAGGTAGAGGATAGTTTTGCTGCCTTCCTCTTAACAGGTTTTTACTTTCTTTCTTTCTTTTTCTATTTATTTATTTGACAGAGAAAGAGATCAGAAGTAGGCATAAAGGCAGGCAGAGAGAGGGGGGAAACAGGCTCCCTGCTGAGCAGAGAGCCTGATGCGGGGCTGGATCTCAGGACCCCAGGACCATGACCTGAGCTGAAGGCAGAGGCTTAACCCACTGAGCCACCCAGGCGCCCCTTAACAGGTTTTTATTTATTTATTTATTTATTTAAAGATTTTATTTATTTATCAGAGAGAGGGGTGGGGAGAGAGCGAGCACAGGCAGGCAGAATGGCAGGCAGAGGCAGAGGGAGAAGCAGGCTCCCCGCCGAGCAAGGAGCCCGATGTGGGACTCGATCCAGGACGCTGGGATCATGACCTGAGCCAAAGGCAGCCACTCAACCAACTGAGCCACCCAGGCGTCCCTTAACAGGTTTTTAAATCATCACAGATACCAAATGGAGAGAGCCCTGTACCATATTACTCCTATAAGCTGAGAAATCAGAACTATAGGATACTAAACTGCCAGTGGCATGCATTTGACACAGTTTTCTCACCTGTATCTGGACCAAAACACACCCTAAGTCTTATGGATACAGGATGCTAAGGCTGCAGGTCACATCACAATGACATCCGTGAGATTTCTGAGCATTGAAGGAGTCATCATAGTGGCCTAGTATTTGGCTCTCAGCTTTTTATGTCCAGGATTTCAGGATATCAGTTCTACGTTGAGATCTTGAGGAAGTTATGAGTCTGATTATATGTACCAGAAATACATTTATAAGGCAATTTTCAGGTATATGTATTTATCTTGGAAGACATCCTTCCAGGAATCAAAATTTCTACTATACAAGATACCCCACTCCTAATACCAAACCATTTAGAAGCCAAATCAGCAAGCAGAAATTGTTTGAGGAGTATGAGATCATACAGAAAGACTAGAATGGGATTGAAGTCTTCTTCATTAAGCACTTGAAACATTGTTGTGCTACAGATTTCTTCCTTTTGAGGAAAGGATATGTTACTTGAATCTTCCATACACAGTTTCCCTCACACACTCGCTTATTCTCTTACTCTCTTGCTCCTTCTCTTTTTCTCTGTTCCTTTCTAAAATTGGTCTGATAACCATCAGTACTTTTTTTTTTCCTGGCAAGCTCTCTTTTTTTCATATTCCATTATAACTATCTTTCACTCTCATTGCAATAGTACCTTCCTTCATTTCAACATAGTTTCATACTATGTTACAACTCACAAGGGTATAGGGTTTTTTTTTTAATTGCCCAGCAGAATTACTATTTCCCAGTGTTTAAAAGATTATTACTATTGATAAAATTTCCAAACACTTTTTGTTTGCCTTAATTTTGGACAAAGAATCCAATCCATCCATGGTGTATACATTCTACTTAGCTTTCCTCATAGTTGCTGAAATTTCCTTTGGGAGTCCGTCTATCTTTCAGAACTTTAAAAACCGTATACATCTAGATTTTTCTTCCTAAATGGCTCTTTTACAAGAGTCATTGAAATTAGAAGTGCCATCTTCAGTGACACTGCATGAGAGAAAAAACTGCCTTTGATTCCCTGCACCATAACCAACAATTTTATCAAATAAATTAGAGAGAGTGTGGTATGTGCAGTTCAGAAATCAGTTTCTCTTGCCAGAGATTTGCATTCGAAGTACAGCTCCCCTGTTACATCAGCTGTGGAACTATGGGTCAGGTCCTTCTCTTAGCTTTAGTTTTCTTATCTATAAAAGGTGAAAGCTAAATCTCTCTCTCCCTGCTCCTCCCTTTATCCCACACCAACACTAGGGCTGCTATAAGGCTTCAATGAGAAAACATGACATGCTGAGGCACATGACTGGCAGGAGCTAGTCATCAGTAAGGGTTGGCCAACATGTTACCATCTGAGTATGGGTAAGGATACTGGGATGAATTTTCTGCTGCCAACTCAGCATCATAACTGCACCTTTTTTTTTTTTAAGATTTTATTTATTTATTTGACAGACAGAAATCACAAGTAGGCAGAGAGGCAGGCAGAGAGAGAGGAAGAAGCAGGCTCCCTTCTGAGCAGAGAGCCCGATGCGGGGCTCGATTCCAGGACCCTGGGATCATGACCTGAGCCGAAGGCAGAGGCTTTAACCCACTGAGCCACCCAGGTGCCCCATAACTACACTTTTTTAAGGTCTGGGAGATTGCGTTCCCCACACTCCTCTTCCTTATTTCATTCTGGGTAAGATTTCCCTTTTCCCTTTGAGAGGAAGTTGCATGAGGTTTGGACAGCAGAAGAGAAGCTAAATATATTATTGTGTGGACGTGGTGGCAGCCAGACTTGTAGGCAGGCATGAGAATCACAGCAGCTTTTTAGTGAGCACTTGAGAACTACCCGGATCATAGCTTCAGGTGGCAGCGGTCCTTCCTAACTCTGCAGGCCAACTTCCCTGACTTCCAGCTCTGGTGCCCTTGATTTTCCATGGCAAATCTCTGATCTTCCCTTTCCAGATCTTCCAACATCCATATAAAACCCAATTTCTAAGTGAAACCTTTTATTCTTGGAAGAGTGAAACCGGTGGGTCTGTTTTTCTGACTGACCCCAGCCTGTTGAAGCTGGCTGTAGTCAGGTTCAGGGAAATGCTGGAAAGTGGAATTCACCTGAAACCAGGCAACTGCCCCTGTCCTATATTGAGAAGGCTTATTTATAGATCATTTGAATAATATTATTCTTGCCCATTAGACTACGGCAGCACGTCTCATGCTTGGCCCATAGTAAGGACTCAGTAAACATTTCTTGAAAGCCAGCATGTATGTATGACTGCTTCTGTTTGACCTTCACCTCAGTCCCCTTCTTCTCAAGTGTCTTCTTGTTTCCTCTTCCACCACTGGATAGTTGAACAAGAGCCATAATCCTGTGGTCACGTTGTTCCTTGTTCATTGTTCACATCACATCTATCTAATCAAAATTTTTCTGAAGAGTTTTTCAAGTGGAAGCTAACAGAAGGGACTCATTATAGCCTGGAAGCTACCAGGAGCCCTTGTCTCAACACCATGAAGTTTTTCTGGAAGAGACAAAAGAGCAGGCATGTGAAATGGTGAGAGGATCCTGTCAGTATTCAGATCCACTCACGGCCTAGTGGAGGATGGCGTATCCCTCACCATTACGGTTTGGTTGTGAAGGATGATACACCACCTTTCTTGCCTGAGCAAGTAGGAACTGAGTTTCTGTCACTGCACCAAAAGATCCACCTGCTTGTACCCCACTAGTTTTATAGTGCCCCCACTCCTGCCTTCACTTTTCACCATGCCCTTAACATCCCCTTTTGGAAGGAGAGAAATGATAGAGGCAAAAGTTAGAGTTGAGTTAGAGAAGAAAATGTGGGTACCTGTAAAAGGAAGGCAGGAAGAGAATTACCAAGGGTCTTCAAAGACAAGGCTGTGAGAGAGCAAATTTAAGAATTAATCTTTTAAAGTTTATAAGTAAATGCATTTTGTTCTGGCAAAAATAACCAAAACCTAGTGTTAGGACAACCATTCAGTTTCCCATTTTGTTAGTTATGTCATTCTTCAGATCTGCACTAACTTAATAACTCCATAGAATCACATGCTTGCCATATTATATCACAATTTTTCTACCTACTAGCTTTTCTGCTTTACTGATCTGTAATCTATAGCAAGGCAGAGATCGTCTTTTATTTGTCTGCACATTTCCAGCATCTAGAGTATTGCTCATCCCACAGTACATGATCGGTAATTCTGTTGAACAAATGAAATGTACTTACACAAAATGTATAGCAAAGTAGTATCTCTGTCTTGACACATTAAGAAAGATCAATTGGCACATTCGTTCAAAGAAATATTGTATACATTATAGTTTAATGAGGAATTTGGACAGTTTTTGACATTTTAATTATATGGGAAAAATATATATATATACACACACATACATATGTGTATGATGTAACCATATATAATTTCCATGCACCACTTTAAAATGTTTTCTAGAATTCAGACTGAAAAAATCTGGAAATACTATGAGTTAATTCTTTGGTGTTTCTTCCCTATCTCTCTCCCTCCCTTTCTTATTTCCAAGTAGCAAGTCACGTGCTACAGGAGCTGTAGATAGTAAGACGTACAAGCTCTTGGTCCTTCCTTAAGACAGATGCTGGAGTCCAGTGATAATAGAGATAGACACACTGGCAAATGTCTGTCTATCTGTTCTCTAACATGCTTAGAGTTATTAGAGATAAATATTTTATTTTATTATCAAATGACCAGCAAAGGACCCAACAGCAATAGTGAATTTGTGTCTTAAAGTAAAATCTGACTCAGCTCTCAAAGTATGGAAAGATGCTATAAAAATTTGACAACCTAACAAAAGTGGAAAAGAACAGCTCACGTGAATGCTCTGGAGTAAGAATAATGATAACAATATTATCTAATGTTTAGAGTGCTAAGTGCCATGAATTCTGATACATATATTACATGTTATATCTATATTACTCTATGCCTACTAGGCACATGAGGTAGCTATAAATAATTACATATTTGCAAATACAGAAAATTATGCTGAAAGATATTAAATAGCTTTCCCAAGATCACATAGCTAACATGTGCTAGAGCCAGCATTCAAAGCCAAAGGTGTCTATCTGCAGAGCCAGCATTCTTTCCTCAAGCAAAGAGACAATGTTCAAATATACACTTGGCAAAGAGAAAAATCAATGCTGTTATAATAGATAGTATGGAGTGTGGACCCTAAGAAGCTGTATGGAACAGGGTTTAGTAGATGCCTCATGATGGAAACCATGTATTTAGAAGAGTTGGGAATGAAGTTTAAATATATTTAAAAAGATTAGAGCAGTGAAAGGCCAAGGTTCACAATGTCAGAGGTGGAAAACAGTCTTAAATAAATATTTAACTAAAATACGGCATAGATATGCTACTATAGAATAGAAGATGATCATCATTGAGTCATTGCAGAGTTTTCAAAGGTTAGATAAAAAAACATTCTTTTGTCTACTTTGAAATGTTTACTCTACAAATATCTAAGATAAATAAGTAGAAATACACAGATTAGCAACAAGGTTGCTCCTAGACAGAGAGGCTCCATTTAAGCTACAAGGACCGAAAGTCTGAAAGAGATAGTTCATTGAGGAAAAGTAGAGTTTTCTTATCAAAGAAAGTGATACTGGGCAGGAAAAATAAAAGCAGATATTTGCTTCATGTAGTATTTGAAATATATGTCTGGATTTTGTCTAGAATATTTAGCTGGAATTTCAAGGGCCTTAACTCCACTATGTTTTTTTTCTTTTTCTTTCTACCCTTGGCTTTACATGTGCCTTGTCACTCCTGGCTATAGCCTCAACCATCATAAAAGAGCTCAGATGTTGTGGTGGAAAGAGTACCAGATTCAGAATCATCCTTAACAGGTAGGATTCTGTATATTCTTTGATTAGGCTACAACTCATCAAACATCAACTGAATTTGTTCTAAATCAAGAGAGGTGACTCTAGGACCCATTCAGTTTTAAAATCCTATTATTCTTCACTGGTCCTCATTAAGTTGTAAAATTCCTTTCCTACAGTACTTCTTCCACAACCATCCTGAGTTGGTACTTCCTTTTCCTATACATATACACATATGAATCGTGGTCCAAGTTAGTTTTGTTAAGGTTAAACCATATATTTATTTGAACATTTATGTGTCAGCTCAGTTCTGAATTATTTTTAAAATAATTTTAAATATTTTAAAATATTTAAATTTTTAAATTATTTTTATATTGAAAAATAATAATTATAAAATAATTTTTTAAAGTGCTATGAACATTTACAAATATTCATTTATAAATGTATACTGTGACAAATATGTATTAAGGCCTCCATATATAGTTGTTTGATGGACTAGAAGCTTTCAAGCCACTTCACTCTTATGGTGGGAAAACAAAAAGTAATCTGTCTCTAAGAATTGTTTTTATCATAAGAAATCAGTTTTTACAATTTTATTTTACAGAGGAGGAAATTGAAATGAGGGTTAGCTGAGGTTCTTGTCTCAGTCATGCCTTGTGTCCTCTGATTCTAGATCTAATTTTCTTCCATCTATATCACATAAGAATTTTCTATAAAATGTATGTTTGAAATTAGCAGTCCCCAAGCTGATTCTTCTTCCAAATGCCTATCCATTTATTCAACCATCAAGTGTGTCGGCCCTATGCGGGGTGTAGGCTATAGAAAAAAGGAAGCCAGTGATTGCTGTATGTTGGCCTATGAGGTAGCAGTAGAGTATGTAAGAGCAACAAAATGGCACTAAGAATATACTGTGAGGAGTAGAATGATGAACCAGGATATAATGTAGGAAATACAATGAGAAGCATTTAATCCAGACCAAATGGGACAAAAAAAGTTTTTTTGAGGTAATGATAAAGCTAAGTCTTAGAAGGAAAGAATGGACATTTTAGGCAAATGAAGCAGCATACACACACACACACACACACACACACACACACACACACACAAAGAGATGAAGTTGCCTCAGCCCTGTGGGGAATAGCAAATGACTCAGCCTGGCTGGGACCAGAGGCAAAGAGAAGACTCTGCATACTCTACATAAGAATTCTTCTTTTGTAAAATAATAAATAGTTTTGTATTATACTTAAAAGAAATGTGCAATTCATCACAAAATTAAAGGGGTTTAAAAAAAAAAAAAAGGAGGTGTGACAATAATATAAGACCTGAAAGAACAAGATCAATCCCAGAAGGAAGGAAAAGGAGAGAGAGAAGCATGAAAGTATCTTGACCTTTGGTTGCTGAGCAGCAGAGGAAGGTCTCTCTGTGGTCCCTTCCAGCACAAATCAGTCAGCCAAGGTGAAAGTCACCTGAAGAAACAGACATAAGTCACTGTGTGCGTTTATTTTCCCTACCACAATCCAGAAGGAGGACCAAATCAGTTCAGAATCTGTGGCTTTGCCTGCATGAGTGATAGCAGGTCATTTTCAGTGGGCCAAGTCCAGCACTGTATTTATTCAGCGCTGAAATGTAGTGAGGGAACAGGGAGTTGGTTGACTTCCAGAATTATGAAATAAAACATTTGGCCACAAAATTAACCAAATGAACAAATGTCTTTTGAGGTTTGTTGTGGTAGCTGTATTTTGCATCAAGCCTACTTTGGGATGTATAGGCTTTTCCTCTTATACTACATTGATTTGCCTCAGCCAATGAAAATCACTAATGTCAGAATATATACAATATTGTGTATTATGAAATTCACAGTATTTTCCCTGAACTCCAGCAGAAATCGATACCTGGGTCACTATAAAGGAGACTTGCTTTCAACACTGGTCATCTCACCAGGGAGGTAAGTCTGTAAAAAAATTTTTAATTCCCTGAAGCCAATATTAACATACACCCTGAAGTTCTATTCACTTGAATCTGTCAGTTTCCTTTGTCAGCTGAAGTTGAAATTGGCTACACAACTAGACTTAATTAGGTTGTATTCTCCTAGCTCTGAATTTCATTATTATTCAATAAATGGTTGATAAAATGGGATAGGTCCATCCACTCTATAAAAATCTTCAACTTGGGAAGGAATATACATTCAAGTCATTTTCAGTATCCTTTTTTTTTTTTTTAAGATTCTATTTATTTATTTGACAGACAGAGATCACAAGTGGACAGAGAGGCAGGCAGAGAGACAGAAGGGAGAAGCCGGCTCCCCGCTGAGCAGAGAGCAGGATGTGAGGCTTGATCCTAGAACCTGAGACCATGACCTGAGTCATGGGTTAAGAATAAACAGGCTTAACCCTTTGAGCCACCCAGTTGCCCTTTTTTCAGTATCCTTGTATTCTGTTGTGAATTCTAAAACATGGTTTTTTAAGAAGAGCAATAAATTACCATTTTATAATAGTAAAATCAACTTCTTTTAGTGTAGTAGAAATATCATTGTGCTTAGGATCAGAAGACCTATTTTTTTCTGCTAGATCTGGAGCCAACTATATTCTTTATATTGAACAAGTTAAATCTTCCTGTTCTTAATTCTTCCTGTGTAAAATAAGGTATATGGACTAGGTAGCTTCTATGATTCCCTCCTATGATATGTTGAATATTTAAACAAATGTAGTTCAAGGCTTCTAGTAAAAGAAATATGGAGACAAAACAGGTCATACCATGACATCACAGCATCAAATCTTTTGTGAATGGGTTTCAGTCATTCTAGAAATGATAGCCACTACTATCATGATATAGCATTTATCAAATTTCTACATGCTCACGTCACCATGCTAGACACTAAGATATTTCAAATAAACTAAACAGATGCGGTCCTGGCTGGACTCCTAGGAGCACAATAGATAAAAAGAGAAAATGGTTTCCCACATGAAACTGCTCCCTCAAAGGAACCATTCTTCAGGCTTTTCCTTCCACATGATTCATGATGTGTAGTATTCTGCTCACTTCCAGGTTAAGAAAGAATAACTAAGAACAGAGCTGACAAATTAAGTCAGTCAGTGCCACCTGCAGTTGGAACATTGACATAAATCCTACCACTTTTTATAGGTAAACTTAATGGAAACTGTTGAGAAAAAAGTCAATGAAACTATCAAATACTGGGTCCTTGTTACAGTTTTCAAAGGAAGAGGGAGTGGGAGTATAAGATGAAAATCAGTACCTGAGGACATTTATACTCTAGGGGATAAAACAAGATGTTTAAATACAAATTAAAGTTCACTCCAGAAATTTATCACCATTTTTAATAGTAATTGAAACTTACATACACAGAAATAAATATCTGTGGACACAGGACCTAATGATTGGCATAAACAGAAAATAGTCTATGAGCTGAACATAGAATAACCCCTTTGATCTTTCAAAGACTCATCTGTGCCTCGGATGGGGCACAAACTTAGGATATGTTTGCATTTACTGTTGTCTTCTTCATACTCTTTCATCAGTGTCTTCTAATTTCAGTGTACTGGCCTTATGCCTATTGGTTAAATTTATTCCAAAGTATTTTATATGTTTTGGTGCTATTATAAACAAAATTGCTTTCTTAATTTCCTTTTCAGAAAGTTCATTGGCTATATATAGAAATGCAACTGAGTCTTGTATGTTGATTTTGTGTCCTGCACTATAAATGAATTTATTAGTACTAACATTTTAATGATGAGAGTCTTTAGGTTTTCCAATATACAATATCATGTCATCTGCAAACAGAATTCATTTTACTTCTTCCTTTCTGATTTGCATGACTTTTCTTCCTTTCTTTTATATATGTGGTGTGTGTGCACATACATATTTTTTTCCCCTAACTACTTTAGCAAGAATTTCCAGTACTATCTTGAATAAAAGTAGTGAGAGCAAGTACTCTATTCTTGTTCCTGATCTTAGAGAAAAAGTTCCAGCATTTAATCATTGAGTATGATTTTATCTCTGGGCTTGCCATATATGTGTTCTATTATGTTGAGGTATATTTTCTCTTACCCAGCTTGTTAAGAGTTTTTAATCATGAAAACATGTTGATTTTTGTTAAAATGCTTTTTATGTACCTCTTTAGGTGATCATGTGGTTTTAATCCTCCCTTTTGTTATTTATTGGTTTGCACTTGTTGAATCATTTTTAAGCCCAATAAATTCATCTTGATCATGCTGTATGATCCTTTTAATTTGCTGTCTAATTTAATTTGCTAAAATTTTGTTGAGGTTTATTGCATCTATGTTCATCAAAGATATTCACCTGTAATTTTGTTTTTTTGAAGTGTCCTTGTCTGGTTTTGGTATCAGGATGATGCTAGTCTCACAGAGTGAGTTTGAAAGTGTCCTCTTCAGTTTTTTGGAAGAGCAGAGAAGCATTGGTATTAATTCTTCTTTAAGCGTTTGGTAGCACTTACTAGGGAAGCCATCTGGTTCCCTACTTTGTAGGTTGAAAGGTTTTAAATTACTAATTAAACTCCTTAGCAATAATTGGTCTATAGAGATTTTCTATTTCTTCATTTAGTCTTGGTAGGTCATAAGTTTCTTGGAATTTAATCCTTTCTCCCAGTTTGGTCATAACAGCCTCTTATGATCTTTCATATTGGTGTCAGTTGTAATGACTTCTCTTCATTTCTCATCTTGTTTATTTCTGTCCTTTTTTGTGGGGGGGGGGGAAGGAGGAGTATATCTCAAGGTATGTCAATTTTGTTTATCTTTTCAAAAAAACAACACTAGCTTTGTTAATTTTTTTTTAATTGTCTTTCCAGTCCTTGCTTCATTGTTTTCAGCTCTCTATTGTGGCCTTCCTTCTGCTAACTCAGTTTAGTTTGTTCATTTTCTAATTCCTTGAGGTGTAAAATTAGGTTGTGTATTTGAAATTTTTCTTTTCTCTTAATGTCATCATTTATCACTATAAACTTCCCTGTTATGATTACTTTTGCTGCATCCCATAAGATTTGGTATGCTGTGTTTTCATTTTTGTTCAACATACTTTCTAACTTCCTATTTGATTTCTTCTTTGACCCATTGGTTGTTCAGGAATGTGCTATCTGATATCCACATATTTGTTGAATTTTTCAGTTTTCCTTCTTTTATTGATTTCAGGTTTCATGTCATTGTGATCAGAAAATATGCTTGATGTGATTTCAATCTTCTTATATTTTTTAAGACTTGTTTTTATATGTTTAAGACTTGTCCAATATATGATCTGTCCTGGGGAATGTTCTGCACATGTAAGAAGAATGTGTATTCTGCTATGGTGGGATGGTACTGTATATGTCTGATAGCGCCATCTTGTCTACAGTGTTATTCACATTTGCTGTTACTTATTAGCTTTCTTTATGACTCATTAAGTATTGAGAAAACTGGATATCCATATGCAAAAGAATGAAACTGGACTCTTATCTGATACTGTACACAAAAAATAGCTCAGAACTTATTAAGGACTTTAATGTAAGACCTGGAGCCATAAAATTGCTAAAAGAAAACAGAAGAAAAGTTTTTGATATTGGTCTTTGCAATTATTATTGGATATGATACTAAAAGCACAAGAAACAAAAGCAAGAATAGACAAATGGAGCAACAACAAACTAAAAAGCTCTCTATAGCAAAGGAAATCATCAACAAAATGAAAAGGCAACCTGTGGAATGGAATAAAATAATTTCAAAACATATATCTGATAAGGAGTTAATATCCAAAATATAAAAGGAACTCATAGAACGCAATAGCAAGAAGAAAAATGAAAACACAAATAACCCAATTTGAAAATGAGAGAAGAACCTGAATAGACATTTTTCTAAAGACATGCAGGTTGTCAGCAGATATATGAAAGGTGCTCAACATCATTAATCATTATGGAAATTCAAATCAAAATCATGATGAGATTGTACTTCACACCTGTCAGAATGGCTATTACCAACATAATGAGAGGTAACAAGTATTGGTGAGGATATGGAGAAAAAGGAACACTTGTGCACTATTGGTGGGAATGTAAATTGATATAGCCACTATGGAAAACAGTATGGAGGTTCCCCAAGGAATTTTAAATGGAACTACCGTATCTCCATGTCAGCAATCTCACTTATGGGTATATATCCAAAAGAAATGAAATCAGGATCTTGAAGAGATACCTGCATTCCCATGTTTATCACAGCATGATTCACAATACTGAAGACATGAAACAATATAAATGTCCATCCAAAAGGATGAAGAAAATCTTGTATATGTTTACAATGGAATATTATTCCAATATTCCATAATATTCCATTCCATTAAAAACAAGAAAATTCTGCTTTTTGTGACAACATAGATGAATCTAGAGGATGCTATGCTAAGTGAAATAAGCCAGACACAGAAGGATAAATAATACATGAGACATCTTATATAAGGAATCTAATTAGATTCATAGACACAGAGTAGAATATGAATGTAAGGGTCTGTGGGAAGGGGGAAACAGAGAGGTATTAGTCAAAATGTGCAGAATGTTAGTTATACAAGATGAATAAGTCCTAGAGATCAACTGTACCACATATTGCCTGTAGTTAACAACACTGTATTATATATTTAAACATTTGCTAAGAGGGCATATTTTATGTTAAGTATTCTAACTACAAAAAATGTCTACATGCTTTATGATTTTATAAGGACAGTCTATAAAGACAGAATAGAGCAGTTGTTGTGAAGAATTGGCATGGAGAGAGTTTACTAAAAGACTCAACTGAATATTTAGTTGGTAGGAAATTATTTTATGTATTGATTGTGGCAGTAGTGTGCATTTAACAAAACTCATAGAGTTATATGCTAAAAGGGGTGAATTTTATTGTATGTAAATTATATCTCAGTAAACCCAATTTAAATATACATTTATTTTATATATATGATATATATGATATATATGAAATATATAGAAATGAAGAGGGAGTCAAATGGTTTATTAGGAAAAAAATCAATCAAACACAAAGAAGACAGTATTGGAAGAGATGAGGAGAAAAAAGATATAAGACATATAGAAAATAAGTATAAAATATATGTCACCAAAACTGAATCAGGAAGAAATAGAAAACCTCAGAGACTTATGACAAAGAGATTGAATCAGGTAGTAATATAAAACCTTACAAAAAAGAAAGCAACATAATCTTATGACTTCACTGATGAATTCTACCAAACATCTGGAGAGAAGTTAATACCAAATCTAATCAAATTCTTCCCCAAAAATGGAAGAGGAAAGAACACTTCCTAAAGTGTCTTATGAGGCTAGCATTATCCTGATACCAAAGCCAGACAAATTTACTACGAAAGAAGGGAAAACAACAGATAAACATTCCTTATTAAAACAAATGCAAAAGTCCTCAACAAAATACCAGGAAACCAAATCCAAGAGCACATTAAAATGTTTGTACACCAATGTCGGCTGGAATTTACCAGAGGAATGCAACAGTGGTTCAATACAAGACAATCAATCAATAAAATACACTACCACATTAATAGAACAAAGGAACAATAGAAAAAATGATCATCTCAATAAACTGTTGACAAAATCCAGCAACTCTTCCTAATTAAAAACATTTAGCAAACTAGGAATAGAAAGAAAATTCTTCAATATAATAAATGGCATTCACAAAAAACCCACAGTTAACATTATACTTAAAGGTAAATGACCAAAAGCTTCCCCCCTAAGATCAGGAACAAGACAAGGATACCTGCTTTCACCAATGCTATTGAACATTGTATTGGAAGTCCTAGCAAGAGTAATTAGGCAAGAAAAAAGAAATAGAAAGTATCCAAATAGAAAGGAGGAAAAAGTACCTCTATTTGCAGATGACAAGATTCAATGTATAGAAAATCCTAAAGAATCAAAAACAAAATACCAAAAATCCTACTAGGGCTACTAGAAAAGATCAGCAGAATTACAGCTTACAGAATCAACATGCAAAAAACAGTTGTGTTTCTTACACCAGCAATAAACAACCTGATATGAAATGAAGAAACTAATGCTATTTATAATAGCATCTGAAAGAATAAAATACCTAGGAATAAATTTAACCTAAATTTAATAAATTTAACCTAATAATAATTTAAAGAGTTAAAAGACTTGCATACTGGAAACTAAAACATTGCTGAAAAAAATATTTAAAAGACCTAAATAAATAAAAAACATTCTGTGTCCATGGATTGGAAGACTTAATATTTTTAAGATGGCCATACACCCCAAAGTGGGCTACACTTGTCTCTTTTGCAGAAATGAAAGCATGATCCAAAAATTCACATGAAATTTTAAGAGGCCCCAAGTAGTCCAAACAACATCGAAAGAGAAAAGCAAAGTTGAAGGAGTCACATTTACTGATTTTAAAACTTATCACAGGGGCGCCTGGGTGGCTCAGTGGGTTAAAGCCTCTGCCTTCGGCTCAGGTCATGATCCCAAGATCCTGGGATCAGGCCCCGCATTGGGGGTCTCAGCAGGGAGCCTGCTTCCCCCCCCCTCTCTGCCTGCCTCTCTGCCTACTTGCGTCTCTCTCCCAAATAAATAAAATAAAATAAAATAAAATAAAATAAAATAAAATAAAAACTTACTGCAAAGTTAGAGTATTCAAAACAGTGTGGTACTTATAAAAAGACACAAATTTAGACAAATGGAATAGAAATGAGAGTCCAGAAATA
This sequence comes from Mustela lutreola, assembly GCF_030435805.1. Lineage (NCBI taxonomy): Eukaryota > Metazoa > Chordata > Mammalia > Carnivora > Mustelidae > Mustela > Mustela lutreola. The sequence goes on from NC_081293.1 coordinate 147,091,366, forward strand.
ATTGTCTATAGATAATTGATTTTTTATAAGAATGCCAAGACCATTCAATGAGGAAAGAATAGTTCGTAAACATATGTAACATAACATGCTGAGACAACTTAGTAGCCATATACAAAAGACTTAAGTTGGATTCCTACCTCACTTCATATGTAAAAAATAACTTCAAATGGATCAACAACTAAATGTAAGAGCTAAAACTATGAAATTATTAGAACAAAAAGCATAGGGGTAATTCTTGATGGCCTCATGATTGGCAGTAAGATTCCAGATTTGGCACCAAAAGCACAAGCTACAAAAGGAAAAAAATAGACAAATTGGAATTCATAACCATTAAAAACTTTTGTGCATCAAATGATACCAGGAAAACAAAAGAAAAGCTACAGAATGGGAGAAAATGTTTGCAAATACTTTATCTGATAAGGGTTTAATATCCAGAATATGTAAAGAACCCCTAAACCTCTACAACACAAAGTTTAGTAAATGAACAAAGGACTTGAATAGACATTTTCCCAAGGAAGATATACAAATGGCCAATAGCACATGAACAATACACCACATCATATTTAGTAGGTAAATGCAAATGAAAGCCACAGTGAGATACCGCTTCACAACTACTAAGATGGCTAGAATTTTTTTAAAAAGGAAGATAACAAGTATTGACAAGGATGTGAAGAGATTGGAACCCTCATACATTGTTGGTGGAAATGTAAAATGGTATAGCTGCTGCACAGAACAGTTTGGCAGTTCCTCTAAAAGCTAAACATAACATTACTGTGGGACTTAGCAATTCTACTCCTAGACATAAATCTAAAAGAACTGAAAATTGAAACTCAGACAGATTCTCATACGCCAGTGTTCATTGTGGCATTTTTCATAGTGGCCAAAAGGTGGAAACAACTCAAGTGCCCATCAGTGGATGAATAAATAAAATATGGTATATATGTACAACAGAATATTATTCAGCCATAAAAAGAATGATGTTCTGATACATGTCACCATGTGCACGAGCCTTGAAAACATTATGCTAAGTAAAAGAAACCACACAAAATGTCATATATCCTATGATGCCTTTTATATGAAATATCCATAATAGGCATAGAGACAGAGAGTGCATTAGTGACTGTCCAAGGACAGAAGGAGCAGAGAATGGGGAAGACTACTTAATTTTTCCAGTGTGTTCTGAGGTGATAAAAAGTTTTGAAACTGGGAAAGATGGTAGTTGCACAACATTCTGAATCCACTAAATGTCAGTGGGTTAAAGCCTCTGCCTTCGGCTCAGGTCATGATCCCAAGGTTCTGGGATCAGGGCCCGCATTGGGGTCTCTGCTCAGGAGGGAGCCTGCTTCCCCCCCTCTCTCTGCCTGCCTCTCTGCCTACTTGCGTCTCTCTTTCTCCCAAATAAATAAATAAAATAAAATAAAATAAAATAAAATAAAAACTTACTGTATGTTTTGTGAATTACAAGTCAATAAAAAAATAAATTGTTAGGCTAAACATAAAACTGTTTGGTTGGTTACCACTCAACAATTAAAACAAGAAAAATTAAACCACTCTTCAGTTCTGAAACAATCACTTGAAATGTCATCTTCCTCTTTCCAAATTTGAATTTGTCTTCATTATGTCTTAATCTTGGCTCAGTAGACATACTGGGGGTGATGTGGAGGGCTAGAGAACGTGTCCTTTTCCTTTTTTTTTTTTTTTTTGCTTTATCTACTGTGCAAAAGTTGAAATATTTTGAAAAGATAGATTAGTCTGGACAGGGATTCCAAAGTATTCTGGTGTAAGTGAAGAGCAACATTTCCGTGGTCTTCTAGAGGTCTGAGATGCGAACCACAGGATACTACTTAAACAACATGCTTTCTTTACTGTCATGCATCATTGTCATTGGCTCTGCGGTGTGGCCAGTCATAGCTCCTGTCATTAATCTACTGAGTAACAAACAAGAGGGATTAGGCAGGGAGATGTCATGAAGTTGTAATTTCATGACTGCCAGATCTATAAAAATCCATAAGGCCCAAGTAGCCTTTGCTTCCAGGGATATCATTTGCCCTTGATCTGAGCTGAAAGTACATTGAGCCATTGAAAGACTATTGTATCCTAGCTAGGAATTATCTAACATCAATAAACAGACTTTATGTCAGTAAGTCAAGTCTTTTGCATGATAATCCTGAAACAATTCAGGAGCACAACCATATTTCCAGAAAAATGGAATACACTTCAATAAATATTTTTCAATACAAACTATATATTATCACAAATAATATATATATATATATATACATAAAATAAAAGGAAATACAAATACATGTATACAAAATACAAATAATCAAAGTAGTAGACTATGCCATGACTTCTGCTTCTGAGGAAAAAACATACATAGTTGCATGAAAATTAAATGCCATTTCAAGATGCTATTTCATAAAATCTCTACAGGATTGGAATAGATTGCTTTGCTTTCTCCCTTTGGGGGCTATTGAATGAAATATTTGTTTACTGTTTTTTCTTAATTATACCTGAGTAGTAATTCAAATGATTCTTAGAGTGTTCAAAATTTTAGTACTCAAAATTTCTGCATTCATTAAAGCACTATTTCAATATATATCTATCTATGTAATAGAATTAATATGGTTAGAAATGGTTTAAAAAGATCCCATATTTAAAGCAATACTCCACCCTGTGGTAGAGAATGAAAAATGCATAGAAATTTTTTCAACAAAGAAATGGTTACAAAATCATTGACTCAGAGTGGGGCTTTTTTTCCCTTGACTTTTGCTGTTTAAGAAAATGCTATAAAATTTTAGGTTTTTAAATAATGATTTCTCAAATCATAATGAAAATCAAATTTCCTTTTAATTTGGAGAAAACAGACCTTGAAAAGAATTAAACACTGTTACTGACTTATTTTAATATGAATAGATTGATAAAAATGCATTTGAAATTTAAAATAGAAGTGCTGGTTGGTACATAAACAATGAATCTTGGAACATTAAAAAAAAGGATAAAATAAAATAGAAGTGCTGGGGCTAGTTTTCTCTATTGATAAAACAGGACAGACCTTTTTAGAAACCTAGAAAAATCAAAATTAAAAACTAAAATTAATATAGGTATGCCTATTACACATTTATAATGTAAATGATTTTATAAATTATAGTTATACCACAAGGAAAAGCACATTTAATAGGAGCATTCTTTGTGGTAAAAACAAAACAAAACAGAACAACAACAACAACAAAAAAACAGTGTTTCAAAAAGATATATCAAAATACATTACCCTGAAACCTCTATAGCTAATACAGTTTTTAACTTAAAATCTGATCTTAATCATTTTGAACCTGAATAATAGAAGTATTTGATTAGAAGTATTGCGATTTTTAAGGGTGCATTTTTTTTTTCAATATGGCAGATTTCTCTCTTTTTGCTTTTTAAGGAAGAAAATCTCCCAAGTGTGTAAAGTAATTGATGTTTCAAATAGTCGCCCTTAACTATGGGTCTACCTTTGCCAGCCAATGAACTAAGTCCTTTTCTTTTACTATGCCTAAACCTATGGCATTCCTACAAAATAAATCTTACTGTCTCCCACTTCACAGTTGAGGAAACAGGTTCTGAGTTAAGTAATCTGCCCAAAGATTTGGACCTAATTCTGCCAGGGTTGAAGCCCCTACGTTTGCATGGCCAGGGTGAAGTGGTTCATTTATCAAACAAAGCAAATTTCACAAATTATGTGAGAAGGACTAATTTTCTTGTTTCTACAAACCATCAGAAACAGCATGAAGTTTATATAAAATAAATGGCCAATAACATACTGCTGTTGTCAAAGAAGTTTTGAAAAACTTGGGATCTACACAGGTATTTTTTATTCTATTTTTAAGATAATTATTTTTTTCATTGTTATGTTAGTCACCATACAGTACATTATTAATTTTTGATGTAGTGTTCCATGATTCACTCTTTGCATATAATACCCAGTGCTCCATGCAATATGTGCCCTCCTAAGTACCTATTTAAAAGTATGTTAAACAATGCCTATATGTCTACGTCTGACATCCTCAAATGTGTAAGTTCACAATGCAAGGGTTAGAAGAAAAAGTGTCATTTGCACTCAGGATAAATTAGCCTTGTATTAAAACATGATGTACCAATGGCCAAAGTAGATGTACAGATGGCCAACAGACACATGAAGAGACGCTCAGCATCCACTCAATCATCAGGGAAATGCAAATCAAAACCACAATGAGATCACTTCACACCTATCAGAATGGCTAAAATAAAAAACACAAGTTTTGGCGAGTATGTAAAAAAGAGGAACTCTCTTGCACTGTTGGTGGGAATGCAAAGTGGAGTATAGCCACTATGGAAAATGCTATGACGTTTGCTCAAAAAATTAAAAATAGATTTACTATTGATCCTATAATTACAGTCCTGGGTGTTTATCCCCGAATAAGAAAACAATAATTTGAAAAGACATGCACATTCCTATGTTTATTGCAGCATTATTTACAATAGACAAATTATGGAAGCAGCCCAAGTGTCCACTGATAGATGAATTGATAAAGAAGATTATTCCTACATGAAGGGGCACACGCTCCCTAATGTTTATAGCAACAATATTCACAATAGCACAACCCCAGGATTTTTTTTTCCACTTGCATTTGCATAGTAAATGCTTTTTCTTCCCTTTTAGTGTCCTTGTGTCTTTAGGTCTGAAATGAATGTCAAGTAGGCAACATATAGGTGGGTCTGGTTTTTGTGAAATTCCATCACCCTATGTCTTTTGATTGGAGTGTTTAGTCTATTTACGTCCAAGGTTCTTGTTGATATTTATGAACTTATTGCCACTATTTTATTTGTTTTATGGGTTTTATATTTGCCCCTGTTTCTTTCTTCTCCTATTCTCTTTTCTCAAGGTTAATGGCTTTCTTTAGTCATATACTTGGATTCCTTTCTCTTTATTTTTTGCATATCTATTAGTGGTTTTGCATATCTATTATGATTACTAATAGGCTTATAGTAATCTACATTATGTTGGTGGATGCTTAAGTTTGAGCTATTCTAACAGCACCAAATTTTTACTCCTCTCCCCCCATGTTTTAGGCATATGATGTCATACTTCATAGCCTTTTATTTTGTGAATCCTTTTTTAAAATTTTTTATTAATTTATTTTTATTTCTTTTCAGTGTTCCAGAATTCATTGTTTATGCACCACACATAGTGCTCCATGCAATACGTGCCATCCATGATACCCACCACCAGGCTCACCCAACCTCCCACTTCCCTCCCCTTCAAAACCCTCGGTTTGTTTCTCAAAGTCCACCTTTAACTGATTTTATATCAGTTATTTATTTTTATTTATTTTTATAGCTTTTGTGTTTCTTATTTTTCTTACTTCAGCCATGGTCTTTCCTGTCCACCCACAGAATCCCCTTTAACATCTCCGTAAGGCTGGTTTAGTGGTGATGAACTAACTCCTTAACTTTTCTATGTCTGAGAAACTCTTTACCTGTCCTTCTATTCTGAATGCCTGTCTTGCAGAATAGAGTATTCTTGGTTGCAGGTTTTTTCTTTCAGCACTTTTAATATATCAGCCACTCCCCTCTGGCCTGCACTTTCTGCTGGACGATCCACTGATATCCTTATCGGGTTTCTCTTGTATGTAACTGTTTTTATTGTCTCTTGCTGCCTTTAAAATTATGTCTTTATCACTACTTTTTGTGATTTAATTACTATGTGTCCCTGTGTGGACATCCTTGGGTTGATTTTGTTGAGACATTCCTGTGCCTCCTAGATCTGGAGGTCTGATTTTTTTCCCTAGATTCAGGAAGTTTTCAGCTATTATTTTTTTCAGATAAATTTCCTTCTTCCTTTTCTCTCTCATCTCCTGGGATCCCTATAATGTGAATGTTATTACTTTTGATGGTGGCACTGAGTTTCCTTAATCTATTCTCATTTTCTATTTCTTTTTTCCTTTCTCCTGTTCAGCTTGATTGCTTTCTGTTACTCTTCTCCAGGTCTCTGATCCATTCTTATTTCCTGTGGTCTACTATTTATTCACTCTATGTATTTTTAACTTCAGTTATTGAGTCCTTCATCTCCAATTGGTTCTTTTTATGATTTCTATTTATTTTTTCAGGGTCTAGTTGAGATCTCTCACTCTTCTCAAGTTCAGTGAGTTTATGACCATTACTTTAAGTTCTTTATCAACTGTATTACTTATCTCCCTTGCATTTTGTTCTGCTGCTGTGATTTTGCCCTTTGTTTTCATCTGAGACATAGTCATCTCTGTCTCTTCATTTTGTCTAACTCCCTGTGTCTGTTTTTTTGTGTTAGGAAAGTCAGCTATGTCTCCTGATCTTGAAAGCATTGGCTTTATGAAGAAGAGATCCTTCAGTGCCCTGCAGTACAGTGTCCCCCGTTCATCAGAATCTGGTGCTTTGGATGTGAGTCTCCTATGTGTGTTGCATGTGTGTTGCATGCACACTAGTGTTGTTGCTGAGCCATATTTTCCTTCAGTCCAGTTGTCTGCAATGGCTCTTTTTGCCTGTTGTGGGCAGTTTGGTCCCCATGTTGTTTTGGGGCCAGTTTGGGGCTGCCTCGAGCTTGAGTTGGGTCAGACCTGTTATCTGCCAGAGCACAGAACTGCAGGGAATTCTCCCTCTGTTGTCCCTTGAGAAACTCCCCTTGGTGGGCAGTGCCTGTAGTCAAACCACATGTCTGTTCCAAGGGCACTGATGAAGCAGCAATGGAACTGGTATATATGGTTATGTTCCCCTCTCTCTGGGGCAAGAGTCACTTTTATGTGGTGCTGATCCTGTTGATGCTACTTGCGTGCTTCCATGCATGTGGTGCTGCTTTGGATGGATATCTGCAGAGGGCAGGTTGGAGAGGGTGGGTCTACAGAAGTATGTGGGGGCAAGGCAAACATACTCCACCAGCTAGGTGGAGAATGTTCACGCTATGCTGGCTCCTGTCTGTTTATCTAGGCTGGGGGGCAGGGTGGGGAAGTGACATCTATCAGCTCTTTGGTCTCTGCCCCTTCTGCAAATGCTCTGAGATTAGTAAATAAATCTCCCTCCCATACACCCTGAGGTTTTCAAATTCCTGCTTTTTTGCTGTATCTCAGTGGAACTGTTTGTATGCTGTTGCTTTAAGGGTGAGGACTCGGTTTCCTATTGCCCTCCAGATCTCCTAGAACTGAACTCATTGATTTTTAAAGTTCCTGATGTTAATAACCCCCTCTGAGTATAAGAACTCAGCCTCGGGCTTTCCAAGGCAAAAGCTATGGGTATTCATCATCCTAGTATGGGTTCCTGGAGTGCCTGGTGTGGGGTCTTTTCATCTCTCTTCTCTGTGCCTATGGTTTCCTCACTCCCACAGACAGTCTTACAGGTCACTTTGGTTCCTGACAGCTCTGCCCTTCTTGATGTGGCCTTTTCTCTATATCTCTGTATTTCATAGCTGTAGAGACTAAGTTCTGCCACTCCTTGGGTTGTTTTCTGGGCTATTTATACTGATGTGGTTGTTATCTAGGTGTATCCATGGGATGGAGTGAGCTTAGAGTCCTCCCACTCTGCCATCTTCCCCAGAAGTCTCTAACAAAAAAGTTTTAATATTTCTAGGATAAATAACTAGGAATTGGATTGCTAGGTCATATTGTGAATGCATTTTTAAATTTATGGGAAACTGACTATGTGTTTTCTAGAGTAGCTCCACATTTTTTATTTCTACCAGCAATCTATGAGATATTTAGTTGTTCTGTATCCTTGCTAACACTTGGTTATTGTCAGTTTGTTTCATTTTATATTATTTCCTTTAGCTGTTCTAATAGCTATGCTCTAGTAGCTCACTGTGCATTCAATTGGCATTTGCTTAATACTAATACAATATTAAGTATCATCCCAAGTGCTTATTTGCCATTTGCCATTCTTATATATTTTTTGGTGAAATGTCTCTTGAATACATTTGCTGCCCCTTCTTTTTTCAATTGATTTTTTTTTTTTTTTTTTTTTTTTTTTGCTATTGAATCTGAGAGTTCCTTATATATTTAGGACTTATTTTTTTTTAAGATTTTATTTATTTATTTGATGCAGAGCGAGAGGAATCACAAGTAATTAGAGCAGCAGGCAAAAAGAGAGGGAGGGAAGCAGGCTCCCTGCTGAGCAGAAAGCCTGATGCAGGGCTTAATCCCAGGACCCTGAGATCATGACCTGAGCCTAAGGCAGAGGCTTAACCCACAGAGCCACCCAGGCACCCTATATATTTAGGATTTAAATCCATTGGTGGTTATATGATTTGAAAATTGGTCCTCATTATTTGCAGGTTCTGTATGTATACATTTGACTCCTTGCTAAAATTTATCTGTAACTCCCAAATCAATACATGCCATCTTGCTATGGTCATTCATAGACCTGCACAGAATGGTGAAAAATTTGAATTGCTGGACATGCATGTTTCCAGCTGAACTTGAGCAAGGCAACACTCTACCTCCTTATATCAGCTATCATACTATAAAAAAATATAGGGTTTTTGATCTATTAAGTGACATATTTTAACATTTTTTTTCTTTTTTCTTTTTTTTTTTTTTTTTGTAATTTCACTGTTTAGAATAGCTCCTAAGAATTATGCTGAAGTGCTATATAATGTCCCTTAGTGTAAGAAAATTGTGATACATGTTATGGAGAAAGTATGTTTGTTAGATAAAATTCATTCAAGAATTAATTACAGTGCTATTGCCATGAGTTCAATGTCAGTGAACCAATAATATATTTTAAATAAGCTACCTTTAAATAGAAACATGCATAGAATATGTATATATATTAATCAGTCAATAAAAATATTGTGACCAGAGACACAAAGCAAATTAATTCTGTATTACCTCCAGGAATAGTAGTTCAGTGTTCATTAATTTGGAATAAATTTAAAATATTATTTTATGGAGCAAACTACTGTGAATAGTGAGAATCAATTGTACTTTCTTCCAGTGTATAGCTTGTCTTTTCATTCTCAGTAATGTCTTTCACAAATCAAAAGTTTTTAATTTTTATAAAATCCAATTTATATTTTTTTCTTTATGTATCATGCTTGTACATATATTCAAAATTCAGAGCCAAAGACAAAGATAAAATCTTGAAAGTAACTGCAGGGAAATTTAAAAAATGAAATTCCACCTATAGATAAAATTCTACCTGATAATAATTACATTGGTCTTCTCATCAGAAACCATGTAAGCAAGAAGAAAGTGGAGTGAATAGTTAAAATGTTAGGTGGAAAACACCAGCAACCTAGAACTTCATACCCAGCAGAGATGTCTTCAAAAGTGCAGAAGATACAAAGACTTTTTCAGCAAAAGTTAAGAGAATTCATCAAAACCATACCCATTCTAGGGCACCTGGGTGTCTAAGTCAGTTAATCATATGATTCTTGATCTCAGCTCATGTAAGAAATGTTAAAAGGAGTTGTTCAGATGATAAAAAAAATTATATAGGACAGACACTGAGTATGCATAATGGAAGAAAGAACATTGAAAAAGAAATAAGTGAAAGTAAAATGAAATTAATTTTTTTAAAATATTTTATTTATTTATTTATTTGACAGACAGAGATCTCAAGTAATGGAGAGGCAGGCAGAGAGAGAGAGAGAAGGAAGCAGGCTCCCCACGAGCAGAAAGCCCGACAGGGAGCTCTATCCCAAGACCCTAGGATCATGACCTAAGCCAAAGGCTCAGTGAGCCACCCAGGCACCCCATAATTGATATAAAATATAACTACTTTCTTAAATAATAATATTAACAGTGTATTGGGTGATTAGAGCATAAATTAAAAGATTAAACCTCTAAAGGAGTGAGAAGAGCAAATTGGGACTAGTTTATTTTAAGGTACCTGCACTACACAAGAGGAAGTATAGTTATTTGAAAGTAGACCTAGATTAGTTAACAATTTATATTGCAAACACTACAAAAATCACTAGTTTTATTTTAAAAATTATAATTGGTACACTAAGGGAAGATAAAGAGGATTCATAGAAAATAAAGCTAGACAAGGCAGAAAATAGAAATTTTAAAAAGGAACAAATACAGCAAGTAGATAGATGATCTAAAGATGCCAACTAAAAGAGACATATTGTCAGAGTGAAGTAAAAGAAGAAACAATTTTATGCTATCTATAGGAAGCCATGATAAATATAAAGATACACATATCTTTTTATATATGGAAATACCAATCAGAAGAAAATGGGAGTGGATATAGTAATATCAAATAGACTTCTGAGCAAAGAAAATTGTCAGAGACAGAAAGGCAGTTTACATAATGATGAAAGCATCAATTTACCAAGAAAATTTAGCAATCCTAAATATGTAACAGACAATAAACCTACTAGACATCTACAGTAAAAACTGATGGAACTAAAAAGGAATAGACAAATCCCTATTGATAACTGGGTCTTCAGCACCCCTCCCTTAATAATTGATAGCACATCTAGACTGAAATAAGCAAGATTAGAGAAACTCAACATTATCAATTAATAGAGGCCAATCAACATTTATAGAACACTTTCCCCAACAAGACAATACACATTCTGTTCAAGTGTCCATAGCACATATCTCCAGATAAACAATTGCTTGAGACCAAAAAAAAGAAAGAAAGAAAGAAAGAAAGAAAAGAAAAAAAAAAAGATACAGATAGATTTAAAGGAAAGGAAAGGAAAAAGGTACATCATGCTATCATTAATCAAAAGAAAATGAAAGTAGCTATGCTAACTGTAGGCAGCTCGGACACAAGAACAAGGATGATCATCAGGAATAAAGGACATTAGGTTATGGTAAAAGAGTCAATCAAGAAGAGATAACATGTGCACCAAACAAAAGATCTTCTGTATAAATGAAGCAAACTGACAAAAGTAAAAGGAGAAATAAATCCACTGTTATAGTTAGAGGTTTCCACAACCCTCTATCTTTAAGTGATAGATCAAAAGGCAGAAAGTCAATATGAATTTAGATGTCCTAAACAACCCTACCAACATTCATAAAATATCCCAGCAAACAACAGAATGGACCTTCACAAAGATAGACCACATGATGGGCCATTAAATACTAATAATCAACATTTCAAAAGGAAGTCCCAAGAAAAATCAAAAATAGAAAAAATATTTTTAAATAACTAAAGTAGAAAATGTAACTTTTTTAAATGTGTGAGATGCAGTGAATACAATGCATAGAGGAAAATTTATAGCATTAATGATTTATGTCCTGAAAGAAGAAAGGTCTAAAATCAATAACATAAGTTATTACCCAACCTTGGGAAAGTAAAGAAAGAAAAATGATTTAAGCCCAAATGGAAAAAATGAATAATAAAAATTAGAGCAGAAATAAATCAAAATGACAAATATAGAAGTAGAGAAAAATCAATGAAAACAAAAGCAGATTCCTTTAAAAAAATCAATAAAATTAGTAAACCTTTTATGAAGGAAAAACAGAGAGAAGATCCAAATTATCAATATTAGAAATGAAAGAATGGTCATTACATTGATCTCATGGCTATTAAAGTGAACAGCTCTATACCTACAAATTTGATAGCTTAAATGAAATAAATAAATTCCTTGAAAAATACAAACTAATAAAACTCTCAAGGAGAGAGAACTTTAATAGCCCTAAATGTATTTCTAAAATTTAATCCATAATTAACCTTCAAAAGAAAAACACCAGGACCAGTTTGTTTTCCTGGTGAATTTTATCAAGCATTTAAGGAAGAAATAATACTAACCTTCCACAGTCTCTCCAGAAAAAAAGAAGAAAAAAAAAAAGAGAAAGAAGCAGAGGGAAATTTTCTTAATTTATTCTAGGAGGCCAATATTACCCTATTTCAAAAACCAGATAAAGACATTATATGATAGAGAAACTACAGACTGATATATCTCTGTCTTGCCAGATAAAGTATTCTTGGCTGTGCATGTTCTTCTCATTTAGTGCCCTGGAAATGTCAATCTGCCCTTTCTAGTTTGCCAGGTTTCTGTGGACAGGTCTGACGTTACTCTGATGTACCTCCCTCTGTATATGAGGAATCTCTTACCCCTGGCTGTCCTTAAGATAATTTCTCTGGTTTTATGATTTGCAAGTTTCACAAATGCAAGCGAGTAGGTCTCTCCATCCTTGCTGATATTGGGGGTTGTCCTCTCTGCCTCTAGGACATGAACTCTTGTTCCATTCCCTAGATTAAGGAAATTCTCAGGTAGGATTTGCTCATTATATCTTCTAGTCATCTCTCTCTTTCCACTCTCTCAGGGATCCCATTAATTCTGACATTGGAATGTTTCATGCTGTCATTATTTCTCTGTTTTCATAGATTCTAAGCTGTGTGTTCCAGGCCTCCTCCTGATTCTTCTTTTCTATTGGTTTGTCTTCTAGATCACTAACTGGGTCTTCTGCCTCATTTACCCTAGCTGTTAGAGTATCTAGATTAGATTGGATCTCATTGATAGCATTTTTAAGTTCTTCCAGATCAGCTCTCACTCTTCCCTTAGAGAATCTATGTTGCCATTATTGTTTTTCTCCAACCTACCCATTGTCTGCATAGCTGTCACCCTGAATTCTATTTCTGACATCTTGCTTATTTCCATATCCATTAGTTCTGTGGCAGAGGTCACAATCTCTGAATATTTCCTCTGTGGGGGATTCCTCCTCCTAGTCATTCGGGTGAGAGGTGGTTGAAGGGATGTATAGCTGAAAATATCAACCATGATCCAAGCAAGGTGCACCCTGGAAAGTTTCAGAGCAATCGGAAGTCACCACGAAAAAGAAAGGGAAAAAAAAACAAAACCCAGCCAAAATAAGCCCCAAGAGTAATATTTATAAAGTACAAAAACAAAGACCGACAAAAGAAAAAGAAAAAAAAACTAGCCAAAATGAACTCCCAAGAATAAGATTTATTAAATACAAAAAAAAACAAACAGAAAGACCAACAAAAGAAAAAAAAAAAAACATAAAAAAGAGGGATGACAGGAAGGTGGTTATAATCCCTAGATGTGGGCAAGGAAGGGTAGTTCAGTTCTTCCTGTTATCTTTGTTAGAAGACTCAACTTTACAGAGATACAAGAAATTAAAACTGGTGTATATATATAGAGGAAGTATTGAATAGGGAAAAAAGGACTATATTGAAGCTTATATCTATATATATATTTTTAAAAAGTATATGTATGGAAAAAGTTCAAATCAAAAAGTTACTATGGAATATGTTGTATTAACATCTAGTTGAAATGGTAAGTAGGTAAAAAAAAAAAAAAGGAAGAAAGAAAAGAAAAGAACAAGAATAGTGAGAAAGAATTGAAAAAAGGGAGAGAGAGTAAAGTTGTATCTAAGAAATATACAGGCTGTGAGGCAATACCGGCAGCTTAATATACTGGTTTCCCCTGGTGTTGGGGTTTTACAGTCTTATGGGGACCCTGTGATTGTTGTCCTCTTGTTCTTTCTGCTTGTCTTCTGGGGAGCAGCCAGCTACGTTGTTTTTCAGTTGATTCTGCTTTGGTGGAGTTGCCATGCCCCCTATCAAGGGGCTGGGCTCCGTGAAAACTGGTTTTTCTGGCTTTTGTTCTCTGGAGGCTTTTGTGATCTGGCGGCTTTTCCTGCCTTTTCCAGTGGTCAGAGCAAAGTAAACTGTCCACACCCAGACCTCTGCCTCAGAGAGAAGCCACAGTATGCTCCTCTCTGAATCCTGCAGAACACACAGACTCCCCTCTGCAAACTCCGTTAAATACCCCAACCTCCCACAGGTGGTGCGCACCCCCAGCCACCATCTCAGTGATTGCCCCAGGCTCCTGCTTGTCTCTGTACCCCCGTGCCATCAAAACCATGAACAATAGTGGTCCAGGCGAGCCCGTTCCTGGCAGCTGCATTTGCCAGGACCACTGATTCAAGTCCGCAGCCGGTCCTCTCAGCCCTATTGGAGGCAGAGGCAGCTGTGGTATCAGTGGCAGCTGCCAGCCCCAGGCACCGCCCACTCAAGCCCTTGCTGGGTGCAGGTGGGCAGTGGCTGCAGCTGGTCGCAGGACTGTGGGCTTTGGCCCATGCAATTGTCCCTTAATTCACTTTGTTCTATTTGAGTGCTGTTATCAGTCCCTTCCCATCTCGCAGCCACAGGTCTCCAAGCTGTTGCAGCTCCCAAGCTCCTTCCCTCTTCTGTTTATCTTCCGATACCTGTCTGTGTACTCTCAACTCTGTCTTTTGTACCTCTCGACCAATGATCCTCTGCCCCCGTAGAGATCCAGAAGTGTATAATCTTACATCTCAGGCTGATTTCATGGCTGTCCAGAATGCTCTGGTAGATACCCAACTCAATTCAGGGGACTGGTTGAAATAGGGTCTCCTACTTCTCTACCATCTTGCCCCTACTCTCTGATATATCCCATGACTATGTAAATAAAAATCTTCAACCAAATATTAGCAAATTAAATTCAGTATTATAAAAAACTATACACCATGACCAAATAGGATTTATTAAACATATTGACTGGCTCAACATTCAAACTTCAGCCACTGTAGTCCCTTATCAAAATGGTGAAGAAAAACCATATGATCATGTCAATTGATGCAGGAAAAAGCATTTCAAAATATATAGTGCTGATTAATGATAAAAATCTTAAACTAAGAATAGAGAGGAATTTCTCTAACTTAATAAAAATATATACATAATCCTTTTTGAAAGAGGCTTTTCTTGTAATAGTCTAACACCATTTAATGGCAAAAGGCTGGATGCTTTTTCCCTGAGTTGGAAAAAAACAAGGATGTCATTTCATACCACTTTTAGTCAGCCTCACACTATAAGTCCTACTAAATGCAATAAGGGAAGAAAAAGAAATAAAAGGTATGTGTATTGAAAAGAAACAAAGAAACTCCTTTTAATTGCACATGAAGTGAGGGTCTGTGTAGGAACACCAATGAATGTGCACAATAATTTCTATAATTAATGAGTAAATATAGCAAAGTCAATATACAGAAGTCGATTTCTTATCTATATACCACCAATGAACAATTAGAAGTTAAAATTAAATAAACGGTACATTTACAATAGCACCAAAAATGAAACACTTATATTTAAATCTATCAAAATATGAATACCATCTGCATACAGAAACCACAAAACACTGAAGGAAAAAAATGAAGATCAAAATAAATCAAGAGTTATTTTATGTTTGCAGATTTGAAAATGCAATATAACTAAAATACCAATTCTTCCCAACTTTATCTTTAGAATCAATGGAATCCCAACAAAATTCCCAGAACATTCTTTGGTAGATTTGGACACTCTTACACTAAAATTTTTATGGAAAGGGTAAAGACCTAGAATAGTGAATACAGTATTGAAAAAGAAGAGCAAATTTTGCAAACTCACTCTGCCCAATGTCATGACATATTGCAAAGCTACAGAAATAAAGTTAGCATAGTATCAGTGAAAGAATACATACATAGATGAAACATAATGGAACATAACAGAGAGCCCAAGAGAGATGCACACCTATAGAGTCAGCTGATTTTTGGCAAAGTTGCAAGGCAATTCAAAGGAGAAAGAGTAATTTTTCAACAACTGATGCTGAAATAATTGGATATTCATAAGCAAAAAGCATGAACCTAGACATAGACCTTACACCTTACACAAAATTGACTTAAAATGGATCATGGAAACATCAAATACAAAATTACAGTACCTATAGAAGGAAAC
This sequence comes from Mustela lutreola, assembly GCF_030435805.1. Classification (NCBI taxonomy): domain Eukaryota; kingdom Metazoa; phylum Chordata; class Mammalia; order Carnivora; family Mustelidae; genus Mustela; species Mustela lutreola. The sequence goes on from NC_081293.1 coordinate 147,107,065, forward strand.
AGAAGAGAATGTTTGAGCTTCGATTTGGTGGTGAGATTTCCGATATATTACCAAAAACATGATCATAAAAAAAAAAGTTGGATTTTATTAAAGCTAAAAAATCCTGCTTTTTAATAAACACTTAATAGAATGAAAATAAAACCCACAGATTGGAAGAAAATATTTGCAAAACATGTATATAATCAAGGACTTCTGTCTATATCCAAAAGCCAAACAACAAAACCCAAAAACCTTAAAACTCAACAATAAAGACATAAAACCTCTCAACAAAGTGGACAAAAGATGTAAACAGACCCCTATCCAAAGATATATACAGATGGAAGCTAAGCATATAAAAAGATGTTCAACTTATTTATCCTATAACTGGAAGTTTGCACCCTTTGACCACTGTGTTAACTACAGTGAACAATGTGTTATATATTTAAAAGTTGGTAAGAGAATAAATCTTAAAAGTTCTAACAAAAAGAAATTCTATGCGATGGTAGTAGATATTCACTAGACTTACTGTGGTAATCATTTTGAGATATATATATACATATCTCAAGATATATATATGTGTGTGTGTGTGTGTATATATATATATATATGATTAAGTTGTACATCTGAATCCAATATAATATTATATGTCACTTATATCTCAATACAAAATGATGTTCAACATCATTTTTCATTAGGGAAATACCAAATAAAACATGAAATACCATGACATAGCTATTAGAATGTTTAAAAAAACAAAACAGGACAAAAAACCAAAAGTACTAAATGCTGGTGAGGATGCAGGGCAACAGGGACTCTCATTCACTGCATATATGAATGTAAATCAGTACAGCTGTTTTGGAAGACAATTTGGATATTTTTTTTTTTTAAATTTATTTATTTATTTGAGAGGCAGAGATCACAAGGAGGCAGAGAGGCAGGCAGAGAGAGAGAGGAGGAAGCAGGCTCCCCGCTGAGCAGAGATCCCAATGTGGGACTCGATCCCAGGACCCTGAGATCATGACCTGAGCCGAAGGCAGCGGCTTAACCCACTGAGCCACCCAGGTGCCCCGACAATTTGGATATTTATTGCAAAGTTAAAAATAGTCTTATCATACAACCCAGCAATTGTACTCCTAGTTATTTACCCAACTGATTTGAAATGTTGTAGCAGCATTATGCATAACTGCCAAAAATGGAAACAACCAAGATGTCCTTCAGAGGATGAAAGATTAAACAAACTGTGGTGTATCCATACAGTGGGCTGCTACTCAGCAATAGAAAGGAATGCTCTATCAAGCAATAAAAAGACAGGGGTGAATATTAAATGTTTATTGCTAAATGAAAGAAACCAGGCTATATATTGTATAATTCTAGTTATATGGCCCTCAAAAAACGGCAAAAGTATAGAGATGGCAAAAATATCAAAGGTTTAGGATAGAGGAAGGGTTGAACAAGTGAAGCACAGGGGATGTTTTTGAGCAGTGTTGACTATTTTATGTGATACCATAATGGTGGAGACAAGCAACCATGTGTTTGTCAAAACTCAATGAACTTTACAGCAAAAATAGAGAATCTTAATTTGTGCATATTTCTTTAAAAAATCATTTAAGAGTCCAGAGAGATCCTAGGATAGAATGCAGAATGTGACAAAGCAGTCCAAGTATTACAAATGAATGGAACAACTTCACTAAGGGGAGTGGAGGTGAAAGTGTTGACCTAAGTGACTTTGGAAGTGACAAGAGCCTGTAATACTACATAAAAAGGAAGTTGTACATAAGCCCTGTACTCTAGTTGATTAACTTGTTTTCCACAGGAATATGTGCGTGTGTGTATATATATATATACGCACACATATACGCAGAAATTAAGTAGAAATTAAGTTACGCAGAAATTAAGTTAAGTAAATGGAGAGTGAGCCAGGTTTCTCAGTCTTGGAGAGGAAGGGTATAGGAAAACGAGAGAGTTAGAATTATCTCATGATGATAGGTTAGAGTTGGAGACATGAGTCAGGACCCATGTTTACCCTAATATAATAGAGATAAAAATATTTGTTGATACGTGCATATACATGGGTATATGCATATACATGTATTCCTTGATCTGTCAGTTACGAAGGCATAAATGCAACAACAACCCAGTAGCAATGAGCATACCTGACACCCAGGTCCTAGTTTTTAATACCATTCTGTAATAAAAGGAAATAAAAGAGCTCCTAATAGCCAAAGTTGGAATAATTTTAACAATAAAATAATACAAGGAATATAGAATTACAAATCAAAGTATTAAATAAGTCTTCATAAGGCCATGTTGATATATTTAATGATTGAGTAAGTAAATATATAGAGAAGAATAAACAAATTTCTTTTGTAGAAGAAATCCAAAAAAATGATGTAAATTCTCTGCCTTTAAAGAGGTGGAGCACTTACAGAGATACTAATTCAAAGAGATACATGCACCAGGATGTTTAAGGAGCATTGTTTACAATAGCCAAAATACGGAAACAGCCCAAGTGTCTATAAATAGGTGAATGGATAAAGAGTTTGTGGTATATATATATGTATACACACATACACGCACACACACACAATGGAATAAGCCATAACAAAGTATGAAATCTTGCCATTTGCAACAACATGGGTGGAGCTAGACAGTGTGATGCGAAGGGAAATGAGTCAGCCAGAGAAAGACAAATACCATATGATTTCACTCAAACGTGGAACTTAGAAAACAAAACAAACACGCAAAGGGACAAAAAAAAGAGAGAGAGAAGCAAACCAAGAAACAAACTCTTAATTATAGAGAAAAATGTGGTGATTACTGGAGGGAGTTGAGTTGGAGGAGGGCGGTTATATAGGTTAAGAATTAAGGAGTACCATTGTGATGAGCACTGGGTATTGTATGGAAATGTTGAATCACTATATTGTATACCTGAAACTCATACCGCACTGTATGTTAACTAACTGTAATTTAAATAAAAACTTAAAAAAACACAAATAATTAAAAAAAAACAAAGAAGTGTAGTGTAACTCCCTACTCTTTAAATGTGAACTGCATGTAATGATTTCCATCTTAAGAGAACAACTGGAGGGCGCCTGGGTGACTCATCGGTTAAGGGTCTGCCTTTAGCTCAGGTCAAGCTTGGCTCATGATCCTGGGGTCCTGGGATCAAGCCCCACATTGGGCTCTCTGCTCAGTGGGGAGCCTGCTTCTCCCTCTCCCTCTGCTCCTCCCCCTGCGTGTGCTCGCTCTCTCTCTCTCAAATAAATAAAATCCTTTAAAAAGAGAGAGAGAGAAAGGAAAAAAAAAAGTGGAAAACAGGAGGAGGAGGCAGAGGTGGAGGCTGGGGTGAGAGAAAGAAGTACATTTACAGTGAAGAATCTTGAGAAACACTACCTCAGTCAGGTGAAGGTCAGTATCAACAGTGGTAAGTTGTGTTGATAGTATATACCCTTGATATGATGTGGTAAGAATGGTACTTTAGCCCTGTAGCCTTTACAAAAATCCATAACTCTGGTCTAATCACGAGAAACACACCAGAAAAATCACAAATAAATTTAAAAAAAAAAAAAAAAAAGAAGAAGAAGGAAAGAAAAGTCCCAACTGAGGAACAGTCCAGAAAATAACTGACTATTACCCTCAAAAACTGTCAAGGTCATTAAAAATAAGAAGAGTGTAAAAAACTGTCACAATCAAGAGGAGACTAAGGGGGCATGGTGATTATCCTAAATGAAATCCTAGAACAGAAAAAAGAGGTTAGGTAAAAACTAAGAAAATCTGAATAAAGTGTGGACTTAATAATAATAATATGTCACTATTGGTTCACTAATTGTGACAAATGTACCAAACTAATGTTAAGTGTTAATTGTAAGAGAAACTGGATGTGGGGATATGGGAAGGCTCTATTATCTTTACAGCTTTTCTGTAAATCGGAATCTGTTCTAAATTAAAATGTTCATAAATTTTTTAAAAAATCAACTAGCCATATTTGTGTAGGTCTATTTCTGGACTCTTATTTTCATTGATTTGGAGTATACCCCTTTAATACCACATAGTCTGATTACTACAGTGATACACTAAATATTAAAATGAGATAGTGTCAGTTCAGCAACTATTTCTTATCTATTTTTTTTATTTTATTTACTTTATCTTACCATATAGATTTTAGAATCAGCTTGCCTATAGTTTCAAAAATATTATGCTAGGATTCTGATTGGGTTTGAATTACACTATAAATCAGTTTGGAAAATTAAGAATTTTTTTCAATATTTCATTACTAGTATATAAAACTTCCAAGGATTGAATTTCTTTATGTTAGCCATATATCCTGTAACATGTAAATGCAACTATTACTTATTTGGATAAATATCTAGAGATTTTCTATGGCAATCATGGTATTTTAAATAGGGCCCATTTTATTTCTTCATTTCTAATCTGTATGCCTTTTATTTCTCTTCCTTGCATATTATTGCACTGACTAGGATTTCTAGCACTATATTGGTTAGAGATGGTCAGGGTGAACATCTTTGTCTTTACTCCAAACTTCGGAGGAAAGTATTCTTTCGATACGAGGGTTCGATACTATCTGCCTGGTTCATCATCAGGAATGCAGTGGTAGAGAAGTCTGGCAGATTACCAACCCAGCTGTTGTGTCTATCATAATATGAGATTTAAAATATTTAGATGATTAATAGTAATCCAGAAAAAAAAAATTTTACTGGGAAAAATATCTACTGCCGAGAAAAATTGTTCTAGGAACCAAAAAAAAAAAAAAAAAAAAGGGTAAAAAAAGGGTAATATCAGTGAGTCAGACAACAGGGAAGTATAAGTATGATTTGTAACTTCTCTTTAGTCTTTTAAAGCCAAATAAATTACTTTTTAGAGAAATCAATTTTTAGATAAACACTCATATAAATAATCCTAATACCAAAGCAACCAGTCTTCCCCTCTAAAATATAAAATCACCTCCCAACTTAGTGAGTAAAAGGTAAGAAGACAATGGTCAAATATTCTTAAAATTAATCAACTTTTTAAAAATGAAGGAAGGAGGCGTCAAGATATTTGGAAATCAGGTGAATGTGGGCAAGAAAGGGTGTATTAATTGTAAGTAGAATGCTTATCAGTCCTATAACTGAGATGCCCTTCATTCCAGACCACACACTATATTGTATCAAAGGTAATTATTTTGAATTAAAGTAGAACAAGGTTTTTGAATTAATTTTATCATCCTACTCTTGCAAGTCTAAGTAAAAGCAGACCCATTACATAAAGATGACTTCAATTATTTTAAAACTAAAACAAATGTTCATGCATGAAGTAAGACCGTGATATAAGATGTTAGCTCTGATGTTTTGTAGATTCCATTTGTTAGGAAAAATTCCCTCTTCTTAGTTTGCCGAGCAGTTTTTTAAATATATAATGAATGGATGTTGAATTTTTTCAAATGATTTTTCAGCTACAATATGATCTTGTAGCTTTTCTTTGTTTGTTGATATGGTGAATTCCATTATTTATGAATATTGAAATCACCTTGCATTCCTAGTATTAAGCCCACTTGATTGTGTTGATTAGACTTAGTATATATTGCTTAATCCAAATTTGCTTATATTTTATTGAGGATTTTGTGTTTATGGTCACAAAAAATAAGAATTGGCATTTTGGGTTTTTTGTACTTTCTCTAGTTTGAAGTAAAAGATATAAAATGAGTCAGAAAGTCCTCTCTCTTCTATCTTCTAGAAGAGATTGTATGAAATAGTATAATTTCTTCTTCAAATGTTTGGTAGCATTTATTAGCTTGAAACATTGAGCTCCTACCTGCTTTCCATGGGCTATAGTTTCAGTGTCACTCCAATTTCAAAGTGCTCCCTAATAGCCAATATGAGACCTGAGTGGTAGTGTAAACCCAGAGTTCAGTTCCGGAAGACTTTAATATGCTTTTTACAGTCAGACCCATGCACGTGTAGCTAGAGAGTAAGAGAAAAAGCTAATACACAACTTCAGGGTATTGCTTTCTTAAGCTCCCTCCTCTTTGTACACTCCCAATTGTTTGTGATTCTCATGGGTTCCCTGAGTGGTCCTTTTTATTTAAAAAAAAAATTGCAGCTTTAGTTTCCCTACTTGGCCAAGCATTCCTGAAAGTGTCTTCCTCCAGAGCCAAGTGATGAGAGGGTAGAGAGCGAAAATAAAACAATGGGCATCCTCTCCATGCTCTTGAGACCTTTGACAATTCTGGTCAAAGGAAAAAAATTCCCCTGCCACCATCAGCTTGCTTGGAAGTCAGCCAGAAGAAATTAAAAACAAAACTAAGCAAGACAAAACTATCTCACAGGGTACTCCTTTCCTACTCTTTGGACGAACAAGAAATAGAAATTTTCTCTTGAAACTCTCTGTTTGCCTGTAATACACAGTTCTTGCTTTCAGGACTCTTTTAAGTGTAGATCAGGAGATACCCAGGGAAAAAGGAATGACCAAACTCACTACTGGTTCCACGGCACTTTACTTTCTGCATTCCTTCCCCAATCCACATGCTGCCACTACTCTCCAGAGTCCTCAAATAGCTGTCCTATGTATTCATTTCAGGGTTTTTAATTAAATTTTAAATTCTAATTTAATTAATTAAGTTAATTAATAATTAATACTTAATTTACTTAAATTTAATTTAAATTAAATTTTAATTAAATTCAGATAGGGTGGATCTTGCATATTTAATCTTTTTAAAATTAACATATAATGCGTTATTTGTTTCAGGAGCTTAGGTCTGTGATTCATCAGTCTTAGATAATTCACAGCACTTACCATAGCACAAACTCTCCCCAAGGTCCATCACTGAGCCACCTTACCCCTTCCTACCCCTCTCCCCTCCAACAACCCTCAGTTTATTTCCTGAGATTAAGAGTCTCTTATGGGAGTGCCTGGGTGGCTCAGTGGGTTAAGTCTGCCTTTGGATGAGGTCATGGTCTCAGGGTCCTGGAATAGAGCCCCACATTGGACTCTGTGTGGTGGGGAGCCTGCTTTCCCCTCTCTCTCTGCCTGCTGCTCTGTCTACTTGTGATCTCTCTCTGTCAAATAAATAAATGAAATCTTTAAAAAAAAAAAAAAGTATCTTATGGTTTGTCTCCTTCTCTCATTTCATCTTGTTTTATTTTTCCCTCCCTTCCCCTATGATCTTCTGTCTTGTTTCTCAAATTTCTCATATCAGTAAGATCATATGATAATTGTCTTTCTCTGATTGACTTACTTCGCTTAGCATAATACCCTCTAGTTCCATCACTTTGTTGTAAATGGCAAGATTTCGGGGGTTTTGATGGCTGCATAGTATTCCATTGTATATATATATACCACATCTTCTTTATCCATTCCTCTGTTGATGGACATGTAGGCTCTTTCCATAGTTTGGCTACTGTGGACATTGCTTGCATATTCAATCTTGATCGTAAGCAGAACCACCTCTAAATATTTAAAAATATAATTATTTTTAATTTAACAACATTTTAGTTAGGATATATTCCTGAAGGCTTGAGGTACATTTCATGAGGAAGTTTCCTGCCTCACCCCACCCTTTCTGATAATTCTAAGGATAGAAGAGAATGAAATGGACAACGTGCGTGTGATAATTTCTCAGAAAAAGAATATATTAAACTTTCTCACGTATTTAAGACTTAGTAATGAAACATGAATAAATAGTGCTAAGTTTATTGAGCTATGATTTGAGGTAGAAAGACTAATTCAAACAAAGTAACATCAAATAAATGAAGAAATTAAGAAATAATTTGTACTTCAAGTCTCCAGGTGAGAGCAAGGCAGAAGGGGTAGAGAACTCTGAGCCCATATATTAGCATTTGTATTTCTTTTTTCCTTAGTAAGTATTTTTATTTTTAACTTTTTATTTAACTTTATTTTCCTAGAGCAGTTTTAGGTTCACAGCAAAATTGAGGGGAAGATGTAGAGATTTCCCATTTACTGCCTTAAATTTCTACTTAAATTTCTTCCATGTCTTTTCTTTTTTTTTCTTTTTTCAAAGATTTTATTTATTTATTTGACAGAGAGAGATCACAAGTAGGCAGAGAGGCAGGCAGAGAGAGAGAGGAGGAAGCAGGCTCTCCGCTGAGCAAAGAGCCTGATGCGGGACTCGATCCCAGGACCCTGAGATCATGACCTGAGCCGAAGGCAGCGGCTTAACCCACTGAGCCACCCAGGCACCCTCTTCCATGTCTTTTCATGTCTTGATAACTCATTTCCTTTTAGCACTGAAAGTAAAGACATCTTTACTTTCTTCCAAGTTTTGGCAATTATGAATAAAGCTACTATAAATATCCATGTTCAGGTTTTTGTGTGGATATAATTTTCAGTTCCTCTGGGAGCATGATTATTATACCGTATTGTAGAAGTATGCTTGGTTTAATAAGAAATTTGCTTTTCTAATATATGTATTCCATGCTTTAAATTTCCCTTTAATTCTTTTTACTGCATCCCACAAATTTTAGCAAGTTGTGTTTTTGTTTTCATTGAGTTCAGAATATTTTGCAGTGTTCCCTGAAATTTCTTCTGTGACCCATGTGCTATTTAGAAGTGTGTTAATTTCCATATATTTGAGGATTTTCCAGTTATCTTTCTGTGACTGATTTATAGCTTAATTCTGTTGTGGTCTGAGAGCTGGTCTATTCTTTTAAAGTGTTAAGATGTATTTTACGACCCAAATTGTGGTCTGTCTTGGTGAATATTCTCATGTGATCCTGATAAAAATGTGTTCTTTGATGTTGTTGGATGAAGTAGTATATATATATATATACTATATATACTATATATATATAGTATATATATATACTATATATATATAGTATATATAGTATATATATATATATATACTACTTCATCTATATACTACTTCATCCATATATATATATACATATATATATATGGTTGATTAATGACGTTGTTGAATTCGACTATGCCCTTGTTGATTTTCTGACTGCTGGCTCTGTCCCTTTCTAACGACGTATATTGAAGTCTCCAACCATGATAGTGAATTCATCCATTTCTCCTTGGAGTTCTATCAGTTTTTGCTTCATGTATTTTATGTTCTGTTGTTAGGCACATACAAGTTGAGTTTTATCTTCTTGGAGGATTGACCCTTTTGTCTTGTAATGTCCTTTTTTACCCCTGAGAACTTTCCTTGTTTGAAGTCTCCTGTGCCTGAAATGGATTTAGCCACTCCTGCTTTTTTTTCTTCTTCTTTTTTAAACTGAAGTGTAGCTGATGGACAGTGTTACACTGGTTTCAGGTATCTGACATACTGACTCAACAAGTCTGTGCATTATGCCCTGCTCACTGCAAGTGTAGCTGTTACCTGTCACTATACAAGGCTATTACAATACCATTAACTATACTCCCTATGGTGTGCCTTTTATTCCCGTGATTTATTCATTGCATAACTGGAAGCCCGTGTCTCCCACTTCCTTTCACCCATTTTGCCCAGCCCCTTACCACCCCAGCCATCCATTTACATTTAATTAATATGTGTCTTTTTTAGCTAAAGTGGGTTTCTTATAGACAGTATATAGTTGTGTCTTGCCTTTTCATCCTCTCTGATAATCTTTCTCTCTTTTTTAAAGATCTAGTTATTTATTTGAGAGAGAAAGAGAGAGAGCCCAGGGGCAGAAGGGCACAAGGAGAGGGAAAGAGAAACCCGAACAGATCCTGTGCTGAGCACGGAGCCCAACTCAGGACTTGATCTCATAACCCTGAGAAAATGACCTGAGCCAAAACCAAGAGTCAGATGCTTAACCAACTGTACCAGCCAGGTGCCCCACTATTGAATTTTTCCATGAGTCCATTTAGACTGTTGATATGCCAAGTGATTAGTGATATAGTTGGATTCATATTGACCATTTTGTTACTGGTTTCTTGTTCTTTGTCACTACTTTTGTCTTCTATTCTTTTTCTGCCTTTCGTGCTTATAACTGAGATTTTATGATTCCATTTTCTTTCCTTCCTTAGCCTATTAGTTAAACTTCTTTTCTTGCCTTTTTTAGTGATTACTCTAGAGTTTGCCATATACATTTACAACTAAACACAGTCTGCTTTCAAGTAACAGTTTACCATTCCATGAGTAGTATGAGTACCTTATAATATCAAAATAATTTTTAATTCCACTTTTTATTCTTTATATCACTGCTTTTATTCATTTTACCTATATATAAAGCATACTTAAGTATACATGTATACATGAACAATAACAAAATAATAGCAACAATGCATTTGGTTAGGTATGCTTATGTATTATATATGGATAAAATACTTAAGCATGTGCTTGCAAGTAATATGTAAAAAACATAATTATACTTAATCAAATACATTATTGCCATTATTACTTTGTGGGGTTTTTTTAAAGTTTTTATTTAAATTCCAGTTAACAAACAGTAAACTGTTGAGGCTGTCTGGTAATTCAACCTAAGTATTCCCTGGATATAGCAATATCCTCAATGCTCAAGGCTACTCCTTTTTAATATTCTAGGACCTCGGAATGTTCTAGGACTGTTCTGTAACATTCTTTTCACCTACAGCTTGTCTTCCTCATATTTTCCTCACAAAGAATAAAACAGAAATACAAATAAACATGTAGTACATTGTTATAAATAATACATTATTAAAATATTAAAAAAGTAAATAAATTCTCATTAACATACAGCATACTATTAGTTTCAAGTGTAAACTATAATGATCCAGCACTTCCTTACATCACCAGTGCTCATCACAAGTGCACTCCTTAATCCCTGTCGTCTATTTCACCCATTCCCCTGCCCACCTCCCCCCATAACCATCATTTTGTTCTTTATAATTAAGAGTCTATTTCTTGGGGCGCCTGGGTGGCTCAGTGGGTTAAGCTGCTGCCTTCGGCTCAGGTCATGATCTCAGAGTCCTGGGATCGAGTCCCGCATCGGGCTCTCTGCTCAGCGGGGAGCCTGCTTCCTTCTCTCTCTCTCTCTGCCTGCCTCTCTGTCTACTTGTGATCTCTCTGTCAAATAAATAAATAAAATCTTAAAAAAAAAAAAGAGTCTATTTCTTGATTTTCCTTTCTCTCTCTCCTTTTGCCCTTTGCTTGCTTGTTTTGTTTCTTAAATTCCACATATGAGTGAAAGCATATAGTATTTGTCTTTCTCTGACTGACTTATTTTGCTTAGTATAATAACCAAATACAATGTTGCTGTTGTTTTTTGAACAAACTGTTGTCTGTTAGATCAATTAAGAATAAGTAGAATGAAAGTTTTCAGTCTACTTTTCACCTATTTTCTTTTTTAAAAAAATATATTATTTATTTATTTGACAGAGAGAGAGATCACAAGTAGGCAGAGAGGCAGGCAGAGAGAGAGGGGGAAGCAGGCTCCCTGCTGAGCAGAGAGCCTGATGCGGGGCTCGATCTCAGGTCCCCAGGATCATGACCTGAGCTGAAGGCAGAGGCTTAACCCACTGAGCCACCCAGATTCCCCACCTATTCCTTTTCAGTGCTCTTCCTTTATGTATATCTGTCAGACATATATTATGTTCCTTCTCTCTGAAGAACTTCTTTTAACAGTTCTTGCCAGACAGGTCAACTAGCAATAAATTCCCCCAATTTTTGTTTGTTTGAGAAACTCTTTTTTCTCTCCTTCGCCTTTGGAGGATAATTTCATAGAGTACAGGATTCTAGTTTGGTGGTTTTATTTTCTCAACATTTCAAATATTGCACTTCACTCTCTTCTTATTTGTATGGTTTCTTAGGGGAAATTAATGTAATTCTTATATTTGGTCCTCTACAGATAAGGTGGTTTTCTTTTCCCCCCTCTGGATTCTTTCAGGATCTTTTTTCCCTTTCATTTTCTGTCATTTGAGAATGATATGCCTAGTTGTTTTCTTGGCATTTATCCTGTTTTCTATTCTCTTTGCATCCTGGATCTGTGGCTTGGTGTCTGATATTAATTTGGGCAAATTGTGTCATTATTATTTCAAATATGTCTTTTGTTTCTTTCTCTCTTTTCTTCTCCTTCTGGTGTTTCCATTATGCATATGCTACCTTTTGCATAACTACCTTTTGTAGTTGTCCCACAGTCCTTGGTATTTTTTTCAGTTTTTGTTATTTTTTCCCTCTCACTTTTGGAGATTTCTGTTGACATATCCTCGAGTTCAGATTCTTTCCTCAGATGTGACTAGTCTCTAATAAGGCCAATCAAAGGCAACCTTCATTTCTGGGACAGTGTTTTTGATCTCAGCCCTTCTTTTTGGTTGTTTCTTTGGATTCAATCTTTGTTCTCATATTCCCCATCTGTTTTTGTATGCTATCTACTTTATCCTTTGAAAATTCTTAGCATATTAACATAGTTGTTTTAAATTGCCAGTTGGGTTTTTTTTTTTATTTTTTTTATTTGACAGAGAAAGAGAGATCACAAGTAGGCAGAGAGGCAGGCAGAGGGTGGGGGGGGGTAGGCTTCCTGCTGAGCAGAGAGCCCAATGTGGGACTCGATCCCAGGACGCTGAGATCATAACCTGAGTTGAAGGCAGTGGCTTAAACCACTGAGCCACCCAGGCGCCCCGCCAGTTGGATATTTTTAACATCCTGGCTATGTCTGGTCCTTAATGCTTGCTTTGTTTCTTAAAACAGTTTTTTACCTTTTAGTGTTCCTCCTTATTTGTTCTTGCTATCTAGACATGATGTACCAAGTCAAAGAAGCTACTATTGGGGCACCTGAATGGCTAAGTCAGTTAAGTGTCTGCCTTCAGCTCGGGTCACGATCCCAGAGCTCTGGGATCAAGCCCCACATGGGGCTCACTGCTCAGTTCTCCCTTTCCCACTCCCCCTGCTTGTGCTCTGTCTCTCTGTCACTCTCTCTGTCAAATAAATAAGTAAAATATTAAAAAAAAAAAAAGAAGAAGCTACTATTAATAGGTCTATAGTGCTGTGGTGATAAGATACAGGGACAAGGGGAAGCATCTATAGTCTTATTGTTAGATCTCAGTTTTGATGAGCCTATGCTGCTGAACTGGGAATGCACAAGTTTTGTAGGGAATTTTTCTTTTCTCCCTTTAGGTGAGACAGGATGGCTGTCCCAGCAGGTTGAGGTCTTGTTAACTAGTTTCCCCTGAGGGCAGGCCTTATTAAAATCAACGTGCTCTGGCCTCTTTCAAAATGGTTCCTTTCCAGTCCTGACGCCAGAAGCCCAGGAGGTCTTTTCCTGGATGTTTACTGTGGGAACGCTGTCAAGCTCTTAGATGTAAGTCTTACAATATTGTGGAAGCCTACATATGAGTACCTCCCACTGGAGTTTTTAATTTTCAGATTTGTCTACACTGAGTCTCCAGAAATTTGTCAATTACAGTTTCGGTTTTCCCCCCTGAGCACTGGTTCTCCAGGGCGGTTTCCTCTTATGAGTCTGCTCCCATAAGCTGTGACTCACTGATTTCACTTGTCTGTCTTTATAATTTTGGGCCAGGAGTTTGCCCTGTATCCTATCCTCTCCTACGGATCCAAAGGTTTGTTAATGTTTTAGTTTTTTCAGCTTTTTACTTGTTGTTAGGATAGAGTGGTGACTTCTAAGCCCAATTTACTTAGACCCAGAAACTGGAAGTCCTCCTTTATTGATTTTTAAGATTCTATTGATTAAATTTCACATAACTTAAGTACACTTATGTATGAGGAGTAAATGGATTAGAAGGATATTATAAAAAATAATTATGTTGTAGAACTATTAACTAGAGTGGATTTCAAGGGGTCATCTGCTATAGGAATGATTATTTCTAATATATAAAAGACTCAAACATGGGTAGAGAAGAAGTTAATATGATGAAAGAGAGTATCAGTAGAAAGATATGAGAGAGTGAGAGGAGTTCAGAGACAAGAAGAGTAAGAAAGTTGTTATTTTTGTACTCTTGGAATGGTGAATTCAGAATGTTAATTTAGGGGCGCCTGGGTGGCTCAGTGGGTTAAGCCGCTGCCTTTGGCTCAGGTCATGATCTCAGGGTCCTGGGATCGAGTCCCGCGTCGGGCTCTCTGCTCAGCAGGGAGCCTGCTTCCCTCTCTCTCTCTCTCTGCCTGCCTCTCCATCTACTTGTGATTTCTGTCAAATTAATAAATAAAAAATCTTTAAAAAAAAAAAAGAATGTTAATTTAAATTCTCTACAGAAGCACAAAATTAAAACAAAAATAATGGAATGCATTCTTTCAAATGTAAATATAATAAATTAAAGATCCCTATTAATGGTCTCTCATTGTCACTGACTCATCATTGGAGGGGCTCACACATGCTTCTCTTTCCTTGGCCCCATCCTATTCACGAAACTCTTGAGCTCTTAGGACTTGTTACCTCATTACCTTCAAGAAAAATTGTATGATGTCTTACTAAGTTTGTTTCAGATCTCAATAATAAAACACAGTTGACTTTGCATGAATAAAATCACTTTTTCTAGATAATTATCAATCCAGTTTATCATTATTTTTACCTGATGTTTCACATAAGTTTGTTTGTTTTTATTAACATATAATGTATTATTTGCCCGAGGGGCACAGGTCTTTGAATCATCAGGTTTACATATTTAGTACATTTTGAAACTTACTAAGTATTTTATAAAATGTTATAAAAATGTTACAGTAACTTTAAGATTTACCCTATAACTCTTGTGCATTTTGTGAGAAAGTTACTAAGATTTCTAAAGATGGGTCTCCACCATATGAAAATGTTAACTGATCTGCATTATTTGGCCATCATAGTGAACAAAATTTGACTTGTAGTCACACAATCCAGAACATGAGCCATTGCTTTTCAAAAGATTTTCTTTAACTCACAAGTTCCTCTATAGGGAATGGAACAATGTGGATACCACCTGTTAATCACATTTGTAACCTTGTGTGTACTTAACATAAAACCTGCAATTAGTAAGTTTTTAATACACTATTTTAAAAACAAAATATACAAAACTTTTTCTCTCATTAATTTTTTTCCATGTATTTCAGTTACTTTGTTGTAAAATGGGGGAATAAGGAGAAAAATTATATTTAGGAGTTGTTCTGTTTTCAAATCACTGAAGAAATAAGACCCATTCACATCGAGATGAAAGTATTTATAAGCCTAGATATTTCCCCCAATATTGATACACTCTCATAAAAGTAACTAAGGTGCTCAAATGTTGTAGGTACTCACTAACCTCAACTTGTTTCAAATGAAGTAGGAGAAGGAAACCTGATGGCCATATCAGTTGTGGCTATCTATTAGAAATCTGAGCAACTTTCTGCCACACTTAAACATTATTTTCAAGGTTGCTTAAGCAATGCAACAAGTTTGCTTAATTAACATAAGTCAAATCCTTATAATAGCCAGTCCTTAACAATAGTAAAGAGCTCTTTGGTTGCAGGAAACAGAACTGCCTCAAAAGAGTTCAAATTAAAAGGATGTTTATCATAAAAAGAAGAATTCTCTCATGGAAGCCAACAGCAGGAAATAAAGCCAGGCTTTACATGAAGTAGAAAATTGGCTGGCAGCCAGTCTCTCACATTCTGTCCTTCTGGGGATAATCCATCTTCTCCCAGAAAACCAGCTCTCTTTGTAAAGTCCTAATTTTTGTTTTTCAGTAATTGTAACTTGCACCAGAATCTACCTGATTATTTTTCTGACATTATTTCTAGTCTCCATGAATTTACAGCTCCAGTCCCCACTAAATATGCTGATTCATTCTCTATTTTTATATTGCACATTATTCAGAAAGAGACATAGTTATTTCAGATTGGATCATTGTCCATCCTGATCAAATCAATATGGCTAGAAAACTCTAGTGGTATGATACCAGGGCTTGCCCTTACTGCTCCTGTTGGCCAGACCTGACTGGGTTAAAGAGGGTGCAGGTGGGAAGAGAAGAACTTCATTTCTAGTTATGCTTAAAGTACATTTCACTTATACTTATTTGTGATAGAATATTAAATTACATACACACCTCATTCTATTTTCGTATTGTTTCATTGCAAACTATCAGAGTAGGTATTTTTACTTACTTTTTTTTTTTAAGGATTTTATTCATTTATTTGACAGAGATCACAAGTAGGCAGAGAGGCAGGCGGGGGGTGGGAGGTAGGGGTGGGCAAGGAGCAGACTCTCTGCAGAGCAGAAAGCCCAATGCAGGGCTCAATCCCAGGACCCTGGGATCATGACCTGAGCTGAAGGCAGAGGCTTTAACCCACTGAGCCACCCAGGCACCCCTATTTTTACTTACTTTTAAGTATTATAAATATCTGTGTATAAGGGCGCCTGGGTGGCTCAGTGGGTTTAAGCCTCTGCCTTCAGCTCAGGTCATGATCCCAGGGTCCTGGGATTGAGCCCTGCATCAGGCTCTCTGCTTGGTAGGGAGCCTGCTTCCTCCTCTCTCTGCCTACCTCTCTGCCTACCTGTGGTCTCTGTCAAATGAATAAATAAACCCTTAAAAAAATAAAATATCTGTGCATATAAAGGAAGCATACCTGAGTCAATCATTTAAACTCCCTCGAGGATACAGTACTGGAAATTGACACCCGGAAGCCACTACATCAATGTTAAACAGAAGGAATGCTATTTGATACACCTATGATATACAAGTTTAAAACCTATGAATATACTATTTTTTTAATAATTTGAAACCAAAACAGATCAGGCATATTTCATGTGACACTTAAGATTTTAAATATATTTTTCCAACTCCAGGTCCTCCTTTATCCTTGATATAATTGATACTCAAGTAATGATTAAACAAACACCATTAACTGCTTCAGAGTAAGTGCTTTAGATTATTGGCCAAGGTTAGGTGATGTCAAAGATACAAAGATGTAAAAGGAAAAATTAACTCTTTCTGAACTCATCATGTCTCCCCTTGACCTTGCTGACTGTGCTGTAGCCAAATAGGTATCCTGGCTCTGGAAATCTTTCAGAAATTGGAAACCCAGGACACTCTTCCCATGTTTAGACCTCTTCATTGTCTGTGCCCTAACTGTGACATTCTCTCCCTCTAGATTCCATCATCTTTGGTATTTGTTCTAATTTTACCTTCTAATGACCCCTCACTGTCCTACTTAAAATTGTGACTGTAACCTTTACTACTCTGAAATGTCTTCTGCATTATTTCTCTTTTTATCATTTATCATCATTTCATCTACTACCTACTTAAATTTTTGTCTGTCTCCTACAACTAAATTATGCCCTTCGTTGGCAGGCAGTTTTATCTGGTTTTTTCCTCTGATAAAATCCTACCTAAATCAGAGCGTGACCCATAGTAGGTATCCACTAAATATTTGTTGCATGAATGAATGGCTCAGAGGAAAAAGAAAACCCAAAAACTGTCTAAATATAATACAACAAATGGCCTTTTAAGTTGAAGGTATGTTCACATTCAGACTCACGAACTTGGGGCCACTAGAGACTAAGTCTGGGCTTTATGATATAACATCATGTGATATCAAATAGGAAATGTAGCCTGAAACCAAAATTAAAAGAAAATATGATTTTTAGGGGCACCTGGGTGGCTCAGTGGGTTAAAGCCTCTGCCTTCAGCTCAGGTCATGATCCCAGGGTCCTGGCATCGAGCCCCACATCAGGCTTTCTGCTCAGCAGGGAGCCTGCTTCCCTTCCTCTCTCTCTCTCTCTGCCTGCCTCTCTGGCTACTTGTAATCTCTGTCTATCAAATAAATAAATAAATAAATAAATCTTTAAAAAAAGAAAATATGATTTTTAGTTTCAAATACATATGTCTGTACATGATAAATGCAAAGCTCTTCAGTTTTATTGGGATTATAAATATGCTTCAAAAAATTGATGTAAACTCCATAGTTATGATTGGCAGAACCCCACTGATACCCATTAGCGATTGAAACTGTCACTTTTGAGTTTTCTTGGTCTATAAATTTCCTTTGGAAAAAATTCTAAGTCACTTTAGAATGCAAGTGGAGGGGTCTTAATACTCTAGTCTTCACTCTTCACTTTAAATCTGAGGTGTCCTTACAGCTATTAGAATTAACTGTAAAAGAAAATATCCATAGAAAATAGATTTTAAAATTTTAAGTCTTGCTGGTATATATAGTAATCCCAGTATCGGTGATACATATCACATATGGTTATGTATAGAAACCCAGCAGAGGGTTATGTATAGAATTCAAATCACTATACATCTAAAACAATATAACTAAAATAGTATGTCAGCTATACGTCAGTTTAAAAAAATGGTTTTGCTCCATAACCCCTCTCAAGACATTAAAAAAGTGTCTCAAAGCAAAATTGGCCAGTCTTTATTTTGTTTGTTTTTTTTTAATTTTTTATTTACTTTCCTTGTGAGTTTTCTCAAGTTTAGTTCAAGTGTGTATCTGAAGTACTCATGTGGACATTTTGGATACCAAGGAGTTTCTCCATTTTTAATTTCTTTCTTTATTTTTAATTCCAGTGTAGTTAACATACGGTGAATCTGTCTAGTCTTAGACTTTTTTTCATCGGGAGATTTTCATTACTAATTCAATTCCTTGCTGGTAATCCATATGTTCACATGTTCTATTTCTTCCTGCTTCAGTTTTGCAGATTGCCATTTGTTGGTAGATAAATTTTCATAATATTCTGTTATGATTATTTGCATTTCTATGGTGTTGGTTGTTATTTCTCCTCTTATATTTGCTATTGTTTATTTGATTACTTTCTCTCTCTTTCTTTTGATGAGTCTGGCTAGAGTTTATATCAATTTTGTTGATCTTTTCAAAGAAACAGTTCCTGCTGTCATGGATCTGTTCTATTGATTTTTAGCATCTACATTTTTTACTTCTGCTCTAATTTTATTTTCTTCCTTCTGCTTGTTTTGGGTTTTGCTTGTTACTCTTTTTCTAGCACCTTTTAGGTGTAGAATTAGATAGAGATTTTTCTTGTTTTTTGAGGTAGGCCTGTGTTGCTATAAACTTTTCTCTTAGAACCATCTCTGCTGCATCTCAAAGGTTTTGGGCCATTGTGTTTTCATTTTTGTTTGTTTCCACATGTTGATTTCTTCCTTAATTTCTTGGTTGACTCATTCATTCTTCAGTAGCATGTTATTTAACTTCCACGTACTTGTGGTCTTTCCTGATTTTTTCTTGTGCTTGACTTCTAGTTTCATAATATTGTGGTCAGAAAAGATGCATGGTATGGCTCTGATCTTTTTGAATTTGTTGAGACTTGTTTTGTGGCCTAATATGGGGCTCATTCTGGACAGTTTTCAATGTGCATTCATAAAGAATGTATATTCCTGTTTTCAGTATGGAGTGTTCTGAATGTATCTGTTAAATCCATCATATCCAAAATGTCATTCAAAGTCATTGTTTCCTTGAGTTTGTTTGAACTGTCCATTGATGTAGGTGGGGTGTTAAAGTCCCTTACTATTATTGTATTATTATCAGTTACTTCCTTTATAGTGGTTACTAGCTGCTTTATGTATTTGGGTGCTCCCATGTTGGGTGCATAAATATTTACCGTTATTATGTCTTCTTGTTGGATTGTCCCCTTAGTGATTATATAGTGTTCTTTGTCTCATTACAGTCTCTGTTTTAAAGTCTTTTGTGTCCCATGGAAGTATTTCCACACCCACTTACTTTTCATAGCCATTTGCATGATAAATGCTTTTCGATCCCCTCTCTTTGAATCTGCATGTTTCTTTAGGTCTGAAATTAGTTTCTTATATTCAGCATATAGAAGGGTCTTGCTTTTTTATCCATTCTGACACCCAATGTCTCTTGATTGGAGCATTTATTTCATTTACATTTAAAGTAATTATTGTAAGTATGTATTATTTATAATTTTGTTTAATGGTTATTTTGTTTTATGATTCTTTTTGTAGTTTTTTCTGTTATTTGTTTTATGGTTATTTGTTTTATGGTTGTTTTTGTAGTTTTTCTCTGTTCCATTCTTCCCTTGCTCTCTTCTCTTAAAATAAGTTGGCGTTTTTTACATGCTTAGATTCCTTTCTCTTTATTTTTTGCATATCTATTAGTGGTTTTTGATTTGAGGTTACCATTCAGTTTTTATAGAACAACTTCTGCACTTAGCAGTCTATTTTAATTTGGCCACTTAAGTTTGAACCAACTCTTTTACTCTATACTTTAGATTACTTTTATGAGTAGCTTAACTGATTTTTAAAGATATACTTATTTTTACTGCTCTATTGTGCTTTTTACTTAGTCCTGCTTGTGATCTTTCTTTTCTGCTCACAGAGCCTCCTTTACAATTTCTTGGGGCTGCATTAGTGGTCATAAATTCCTTTAACTTTTGTTTGACTGGGAAACTATCTCTCCTCCAATTCCAAATGATAGTCTTGCTGGATATTCTTGGCTGCAGATATTCCTTTAAGTATTTGAAATATATCCTCCCTTTCCCTTTTAGCCTGCAAAGTTTCTGCTGAGAAATACACTGACAGTCTTATAGAATTGCCGTTGTATGTAACTCTTTTCTTGTCTCACTGCTTTTAACATTCTATTACTACTTTTTACCATTTGAATTACTATGTGTCTTGGCATGGACATCCTCGGTTAAATTTGGGGGAGGATTTCTGTGCATTTTCGATCGAAATTCTATTTCCTTCACCAGATTCAGTTATTATTTCTTCAGATACATTTTCATCCTCCTTTTCTCTTCTCTTTCTGGAATCCCCATGATGTGAATGTTACTACATTTTATGGAGTCACTGAGTTCCCTAAGTCTCTTCTCATTTTGTATAACTTTTTTTTCTCTCATCTGCTTGACTTGATTACTTTCCATTGCTCTGTCCTCCAGGTTACTGATTAGTTCTTATCCTTTCTCTAGTCTATTTAATTCCATCTAGTGTTTAAGTTTCATTTATTGTGTTCCTTTTTTCTGGTTCTTTCTTAACTCTTTGTTAAGGGATCTTACTAACTCATCTCACTAATACTCTCCACTCTTGACTCAAGTCCAGTCAGTATATTTATGACCATTTCTTTAAATTTTCTATCAGGCATATTACCTATCTCCATTTCACTTGGGTCTCTTGATGTGGTTTTGTCCTATTCTTTCATTTGGGATGTATTCAACTGTCTCATTTTGTCTCATTCTCTGTTTCTCAGTGATAGGAAAGTCTGCTCTATCTCCTGCTCTTGAAAGTAGTGACCTGGGGCACCTGGATGGTTCAGTGGGTTAAGCCTCTGCCTTCAGCTCCAGTCATGATTTCAGGGTCCTGGGATCGAGCCCCACATCGGGCTCTTTGCCATGCGAAGTGTGCTTCCCCCTCTCTCTCTCTGCCTGCCTCTCTGCCTACTTGTGATCTCTCTCTCTCTCTCAAATAAATAAAATCTTAAAAAAAAAATTAAGTAGTGACCTTATGAAGAGGACGTCTTACATTACCCTGCAATTCGATGTCCCCTGTTTACTCGAAACTGGTTCTTCAGAAGTGCCTCTTACATGTGTGGTGTGTGCCCTGATGTGGCTGAACCATGTTTTCTTTCAGTCCAGTTATCTGCAGTGGCTCTCTTTTCCTGTCTTGGGCAGGATTCGATCCCTGTTGTGTTAGTGGGCCAGTCTGGGGCCGCATGGGGCTTGAGGGAAGTCAGACCAAATATTTTCCAGAGAAGCAGTAGCACCAAACTGCATGGTACTTTACCTGTGTTGTCCCTTGAGAAACTTCTTCGGTGGGAGGGGCCTGCAACCAGTTGTTTGTCCCCAACCTACAGCTGGAGACAGTCTGACTGGTTTGTGTGATTATTTTTCCCTCTCCCCAGGGCAGGAGTCACTTTGGAGTAGTGACTCCATGCTGGTCCTCAGTGAGAGGAGACTTATTGCTGCCAGGACCCAGGCCCCATAAACCACAGGAAGGAGGCAGTGTAGGGTTGTGGTAAGGTTTGAGCTGTTCTCAAACAGCTAGGGGAGGGGGCCCATGCTGCTGAGACACGCAGGCCTGGCTGAAGGGGGTGGATCCCCAAACCCCACGGGGCAGGGCACCATATAAGCAAGTAAATGTCCACAATGCTGGTTTCTGCAGGTGGCCATGTGTTTATGTTAGAGAAGAGGGAAGAAAACATTGCCTTTTTGCTCCTTTATTTTTGGAGGAGTCTCCCAGAATCTCTGTCCTTCCAGGGCACACTCTGAGAGCAGTAATTCTCCCTCCAGTATGCCCCAGGTGTTTTTCAAACTGCTGTTTCTATGCTGTATGTTCATAGGCTGTTTGTTCTGCTGTCTCTTTAAGGTCAGGGACTTCCCGCTTCCTCTGGCCCTCTAGGCTTTCCCAGAAAGAAGCCCACTGATTTTTAAAACTCCAGGCTGTAAGTCCTGCCTCTAGTAAAAACTCAAGAAATTTATCCCCTGGTTTTCACAGCCAAATACTATGGGGATTCATCTTCCCTTTATAGGCTTCCTTGTGTGATAGTCTGTTTCTTTCCCTTCTTCATGCCTGTGGGTCCCTCCCTCCTATGGGCAGTTCTGTGGTCCTTTTTGCCCCCACTGTGTCTCCACCCTTCCTACCCTCTTCCTTGTGGCTTTTTGTCTGCATTTACTTGGGGAGTTCATTCTGCCAGACTTTGGGTCATTTTCTGCATTATTTATACGGATATGAGTGTTACCTAGTTGTATCCCTGGGACAAGGTAAGTTTAGTGTCTCTTACTCCGTCTTCCCAGCAATGACCTCATTTGTTTTTTTAATATGTCAGCATTACAGGTTTGCCGTATTTTAAAGTAATTTGAACTCAAATGTGGAGACAGTTAACAAAGGAACCCAGATCTAGGCTGTGTGTTCTCATTACTTCTTCCTGTCACATGTGGGTTGGTAAAATATACAGAATCTCCAACATTTAGCTGGATGAAAACAATACCTCTCTTGGCTCATCTTTAATTTGGTGACTAGACCCACAAAGGCACTTTGGCAGCCCTTTGTTTTTCTTGCAAAAAGCAATAAACATTATGCCAGCACCACAAGCCACAGCCTCCAGGGCAATAAATAGAGAATCAAACAAATAAATGGGAAGAATAGAATAAACTATGCTTCCCCAGGGATGGCTATAATTAATGAGTGATTTTAAAAAATAAGTGGATTCTTTCCCTTTAAAAAAAAAAATGTGATTTTTGAAAGGAGGAAATGGATGAACCATGTATTTCATAGATAAAATGGAAACTTGAAGTACAATAGCTTAATACATTTGTAAATGCCTCTCCTAATCCTCCCACTACTATGGCCCTTGAGATGACACAGGCATATTACTTCTGAGTTATAAAAATAGAACGTACCTATTCTTAAAGCTGTATGTTCCTACCTTGACTGATTGATTTAAAAGTAGCCAGAGTAATCTGCTAGTAGATTCAGATAATACTAACACATTGACTAGGATCATTATCCATGACACTCTAATATTGCTATTTCAATCTCATGCTTTTTTAACTGAATCGAAGATGTCATTTAGTCACAAACTCTATGGGGATAAAAACAATACAAAAGAAAATTTTGCCATTTCAAAATGCTTATTAAGATAAAAACATTATGGTTACTAGGTACCAGGTGTAGAAGTGACCTTTTGGAATATCTGCCAGATAACAGTGATTCACCCTTTTTGGGTGACTTGTTTATACAAGTCTTCACGAGTTCTAGTAAGTTCTCACAAGTTAGAGTACCAGAAAACCATGTCATTCCTATCAGGAGTGGACACCATCTCCAAACTGGGCTGGATTCTTTCTCCTGAGAATTTGTTATTGGGACTGAGGGCCAAAGAATTACTCTCTGTATGGCTGGGACTGTAATGTTTGTAGGGAATGTCTATAAGTGTTCAAGAGAAACTCAGTAGTTTGCAGTAATTTCTATTCTTTCTGGAGGTCCAACTTCATTCTTGTTTTCAAGTTCCTATGGCAATGCTGAATTTGTGTAACAACTCTCATTCCCACCTTTTAAGTTTAAGTAAATTCTAGCAAGCTTCTTTACTTGGGAAAAAATGAATTCTAAACTATGGGATTATGGGAAGAGAAATCAATATACTGCTTATGAAATTCTTGTGAGTCCTTTGCTCCAACAGAGCCTGTCAGAGTGGAAAATGTTAATTTGATGGGACAAGACAACGCGGCTCTGAAAAACAAAGTAAAAGAAAAAATGTTGTTAATGGCATTGAACTCTACAGGGAGTAAAGACTGAATTACATCATATTAAGGTAGGCTTAAGTACTTTTCTCTCCTAAGGGTAGATTTACTCAGACCTTTTGCGTGCATTAAAGAGCAGAACAAAGATTCTGCCCATTGGGTCTTCTGGACTAAAAGAGTAGCCTTGGCTCCATGGTTGTCTTTTATAATTCTGTAATCTAGCCTTAAAGTAGTTAGAGGTTATAAGGAGAAGAATTAAGTGTGTAATTTATTCATTCATTCAACAAATCTGTATTTACTGCCTACTATGTGACCAGCAATGTACTAAGTACTTAGGATTTAGAGGCAATCTGGATCGACTGTGTTTTTGTAAATTGGAAGGAGATTGGCAATATTGCTGCTCTCCTGGAAGAGGAGAGGGAGGATTTCTTGGTTCCTAGGCTACAGTTGTTCAAGAAGATGGTTCTGGCTTCAGCTTGACTGATTTTAAGAATTCGGATTGTTATCAGTTCTCTCCATCTCTGTGGCTCTATTGTCCTGTCTATTTTCCTGATGATAGGCTCATTCCATATGACAGTAAAAATAGTTACTATCATCTTTGATCACAGTTAGTGATCTGTATTAGATCTTCCAAGGCACCTAAGCACAATTGAATATGCAAGAATTTTGTTAGGGAAAGTGCCTGAGAGAGAATTGGGAGGGAACTGGGGAAGACAGGGTAAGCTATAAGACCACACTGTAAGTCTGACGTGGAAGGAAAGTTAAGTAGAAGTGTTCTAGGTTGCTATGTAATCTAAAGAATGTTCATAGAAGGGCCATCAGGGAGTCCTCAAGTCAAAGCTGGTTGTTAGAGAACAACTGTGTTGCCCAGGCATGAGTCTGCTTTACATTCATGCTGCATACCAACACAGCATGCCAGCAGTAGAGAGTATGGCCTTGAGATTTCAGAGTGCCGCAGCTAGGGCAGTTAGCTAATTAAGCTCCGTTGTTTGGGAGGTCTGTGAGGCTTATTCCCAAGGAGGTTTAATGATCTCTAAGTAAGAACACAAGCTTCTCTAGTACAGTATAAAAATTGGTACTCCAAAGCTCCCCCTGCCATTCACTGAATCATAATTAACTTAATTTTCTTAAAACATAATTAGCATAATTAACATTAATCAAAATAACTAATCACTTAGTTATTTTAGAAATCATAATTCCTGAGGTGGGGAATATTGGGTCCCATATTGGGTCCCATGATTTCATAACCACATGTTAATCCATGGAATAGAGGAGAGGTGGTTTCTAAAAGGAATATTACACAGAAAACTTAGTAGATATGCACTCATATGCATGAGTTTATATACATATTAATGTATGCGTATGTGCATGTGATGCACCAAGATGTTAGTGCTTTATTTGACCTTTAGTTTTAAAATAAGACAAATGAAATAAATAGTAAACAACTTGAAGATAAGTTTTCTAAAGATAAATCCATAAAATAAAAAGTGTTAGTTAAGTTTAATATTGAAGTTGAGATAATGGATTCTCTAATATGATCATATTAGTATACATTGCATATATTATATCAATCTGTAGTGACCTATAGTATATGTATAAATTATATAGAGATTATAAATTGACCTTATCTTTTGAGAAGAGGTGATTTGATGAGACAGTTTTCCGCAAGTCTCTTTCATTTTTGCACATCTTGTGAATAAGAGGCATTTAGAGCTTTTGCTCCAGCCAAACTTTTCAAAGATGTTTATATAGCTAACGTCATAGAAAATAAAAATCATGTCTCCTCCATAATGGAGGGCATGTTGGTTTTCTTTGTTGTGTAATAATGATAACATCTTCCTCTGGAGCAAACGGTTAGGCAGTTTGCTTATAGCCATTATAAATGAATAGACTCCCTAAGTGTAGGGTTTCTTAGCTGTACTGCAAGTGCTCTTCATGCACACTATCTACCTGGGACCCACAGCATTATCCTCAGGACACTTGCGCGGGAAAAGGAACTGACACAGCAAGAAGCTCAAGCTGCCTGGTGTGCTATGAATAATTACAGTGCTGTGTTCCTCACCCAGGAGTCTCATGTTACACAAGCATTCCATGAAACTGTGAGAGACTAACTCATTAGCTTGCAAGTAGGTTGAAATGTTATTCTTTACAATTTTTTATTAATATATAATGTATTATTTGCTTCAAGGGTACAGGTCTGTGAATCATCAGTCTTCCACAATGCACATCACTCACTATAGCACCTATCCTCCCCAATGTCCATAACCCAGCCACCCTATCCCTACCCGCCCTGCCGCCCAGCAGCCCTCAGTTTGCTTCCTGAGATTTAGAGTCTCTTATGGTTTGTCTCCCTCCCGATCCCATCTTGTGTCATTTTTTACCCTCCCTTCCCTCCCCTCCCTCCTTCCCTACCCACCACAGCCCCTGGCCCTGCCTCTCAAATTCCTCATATCAGAGAGATCATATGATAATTGTTTTTCTCCAATTGACTTATTTCCCTTAGCATAACACCCTCCAGTTCCATCCACATTGTTGCAAATGGTAAGATTTTATTTCTTTTGATGGCTGCATAGTATTCCATTGTATATATATACCACATCTTTATCCATTCATCTGTTGATGGACATCTTGGCTCTTTCCATACTTTGGCTATTGTGGGCATTGCTGTTATAAACAGCAAGTGCAAGTGCCCTTTTGGATCACTACATTTGTATCTTTAGGGTAAATACCCAGTAGTGCAATTGCTGGGTCGTAGGGTAGCTCTATTTTCAACTTTCTGAGGAACCTCCATATTGTTTTCTGGAGTAGCTGCACCAGCTTGCATTCCCACCAACAGTGTAGGAGGGTTCCCCTTTCCTGCATCCTCACCAACATCTGTCGTTTCCTGACTTGTTAATTTTAGCCATTCTGACTGGTGAGGTGGTATCTCACCTTGCTTTTGATTTTATTTCCCTGACGCCAAGTGATGTTGAGCACTTTTGCATGTGTCTGTTGGCCATCTGGATGTCGTCTTTGCAGAAACGTCTGTTCATGCCTTCTGCCCGTTTCTTGATTGGATTATTTGTTCTTTGGGTATTGAGTTGGATAGGTTCTTTATAGATTTTGGATACTAGCCCTTTATCTGATATATCATTTGCAAATATCTTCTCCCATTTTGTCAGTTGTCTTTTGGTTTTGTTCATGTTTCCTTTGTTGTGCAAAAGCTTGTGATCTTGATGAAGTCCCAAGAGTTCATTTTTTGCCCTTGCTTCCCTTGCCTTTGGTGATGTTTCTAGGAAGAAGTTGCTGCAGCTGAGGTTGAAGAGGTTCCTGCCTGTGTTCTCCTCAAGGATTTTATTGGATTGCTATCTCACATTGAGGTCTTTCACCCATTTTTTGTGTGTGTGGTGGAAGGAAATGGTCATTTCATTCTTCTGCCTGTCACTATTCAGTGTTCCCAACACTATTTGTTGAGGAATCTGTTTTTTTTTTTTCCGTTGGACATTCTTTCCTGCTTAGTCGAAGATTTGTTGACCATAGAGTTGAGGGTCCATTTCTGGGCTCTCTATTCTGTTCCATTGATCCATGTGTCTGTTTTTGTGCCAGTACCATACTGTCTTGATGATGACAGCTTTGTAATAGAGCTTGAAGTCTGGAATTGTGATGCCACCAGCTTTGGTTTTCTTTTTCAACATTCTTCTGGCTATTTGGGGTCTTTTCTGGTTCCATATAAATTTTAGGATTATTTGTTCCATTTCTTTGAAAAAAAACTGGTAGTATTTTGATAAGGATTGCATTAAATGTATAGATTGCTTTAGGTAGAATAGACATTTTACAATATTTGTTCTTCCAATCCATAAGCATGGAATGTTTTCCCATTTGTGTCTTCCTCAATTTCTTTCATGACTACTTCATAGTTTTCTGAGTACAGATTCCTTTCCTCTTTTGTTAGGTTTATTCCTCGGTATCTTATGGTTTTGGGTGCAATTGTAAATGGGAACGACTCCTCAATTTCCCTTTCTTCTGTCTTGCTGTTGGTGTATAGAAATGCAAGTGATTTCTATGCACTGATTTTATATCCTGCTATTTTAATGAATTCCTGTATGAGTTCTAGCAGTTTTGGAGTGGAGTCTTCTGGGTTTTCCTCATAAAGTATCATGTCATCTGCAAAAATTGGAAGTTTGACTTCTTCTTTGCCAATTTGGATGCCTTTTATTTCTTTTTGTTCGTCTGATTGTTCTTTTTGTTGTCTGATTGCTGAGGCTAGGATTTCTAGTATCATGCTGATTAGCAGTGGTGATAGTAGACAGCCCTGATGTGTTCCCGACCTAGGGGAAAAGCTCTCAGTTTTTCCCCATTGAAAATGATATTTGCTGTGGGTTTTTCATAGTTGGCTTTGATGATATTGTGGTATGTATCCTCTATGCCTACACTGTGAAGAGTTTTGATCAAGAAAGGATGCTGTACTTTGTCAAATGCTTTTTCAGCATCTATCGAGAGTATCATATGGTTATTGTTCTTTCTTTTATTAATGTATTGTATCACACTTATTGATTTGCAGATGTTGAACCAACCTTGCAGTCCAGGAATAAATCCTGCAGATGGGTCATGGTGAATAATCCTTTTAATGTACTGTTGGATCCTATTGGCTAGCATTTTGGTGAGAATTTTTGCATCCATGTTCATCAAGGATATTGGTCTGTAATTCCCCTTTTTGATGGGTCTTTGTCTGGTTTTGGAATCAAGGTAATGCCGTTCTCATAAAATGAGTTTGGAAGTTTTCCTTCCATTTCTATTTTTGGAACAGTTTCAGGAGAATTTGTATTAATTCTTCTTTATTTTTTTTTAAGATTTTATTTATTTATTTGATAGACAGAGATCACAAGTAGGCAGAGAGGCAGGCAGAGAGAGAGGAAGGGAAGCAGGCTTCCCCGCTGAGCAGAAAGCCTGATGCGGGGCTCAATCCCAGGACCCTGGGATCATGACCTGGGCCGAAGGCAAAGGATTTAACCCACTGAGCCACCCAGGCACCCCTTAATTCATCTTTAAATGATTGGTAGAATTCCCCTGGGAAGCTGTCTGGCCCTGGGCTCTGTTTTTTTGGGATATTTTGTTGACTGCTTCATTCTCCTTGCTAATTATGGGTCTGTTCAGGCTTTCTATTTCTTCCTGGTTCAGTTTTGGTAGTTTATATGCCTCTAGGAATGCATCCATTTCTTCTAGATTGTCAAATTGGCATATAGTTGCTCATAATATGTTCTTATAATTGTTTGTATTTCTTTGGTGTTGGTTGTGATCTCTCCTATTTCATTCATGATTTAATTAATATGGTACTTTTGTCTTTTCTTTTTGATAAGTCTGGCCAGGGGTTTATCAATCTTATTAATTCTTTCAAAGAACCATCTCCTAGTTTCGTTGATTTGTTCTACTGTTCTTTTGGTTTCTGTTTCATTGATTTCTGCTTTGATATTTATTATTTCTCTTTTCCTGCTGGGTTTAGGATTTCTTTGCTGCACTTTTTCTAGCTCCTTTAGGTGTAGATTTAGATTGTATACTTGAGACCATTCTTGTGTCTTGAGAAAAGCTTGTATTGCTATATACTTTCAGGACCACCTTTGCTGTGTCCCAAGAATTTTGAACAGTTGTGCTTTCATTTTCATTTGTTTCCATGATTTTTTAAAATTATTCTTTAATTTCCTTGTTGGCCCATTCATTCTTTAGTAGGATGCTCTTTAGCCTCCATGTATTTGAGTTCTTTACAACTTTCCTCTTGTGGTTGACTTCTACTTTCAAAGCATTGTGGTCTGAAAATATGCAGGGAATGATCCCAGTCTTTTGGTGCTGGGTGAGACCTGATTTGTGGGTCCATGATGTGATCTATTCTGGAGAATGTTCCATGTGCACTAGAATGTGTATTCTGTTGTTTTGAGATGGAATGTTCTGAATGTATCTATGATATACATCTAGTCCTGTGTGTCATTTAAGGCCTTTATTTCCTTGTTGATCCATTGCTATAGTGATCTGCCCATTTCAGTGAGGGAGATATTATTGTATTATTGTTGATGTGTTTCTTTGATTTTGTTATTAATTGTTTTATATAATTGGCTGCTCCCATATTAGGAACATATATATTTAAAATTGTTAGATCTTCTTGGACAGACCCTTTAAATAGGATATAGTGTCCTTCCTCTCTTAGTATAGCTTTGGCTTAAAATCTAATTTATCTGATATAAGGATTGCCACCCCAGGTTTTTTTTTTTATTTCCATTAGCATGGTTAAATGTTTTGCACCCCCTCACTTTAAATGAGGTGTCTGGAGGTGTCTTTGGGTCTAAAATGAGTTTGTTGTAGACAGCATATCAATGGGTCTTGGTTTTTTTCTCTCTCTCTTTTTTAAATCCATTCTGATCACTGTGTCTTTTGATTGTGGCATTTAGCCCATTTACGTTCAGAGTAACTATTGAAAGATATGAATTTAGTGTCATTGTATTGCCTATAAGCTGACTACTACTGCATATTGTCTCTGTTCCTTTCAGGTCTGTTACTTTTAGGCTCTCTCTTTGCTTAGAGGACCCCTTTCAATATTTTGGTATGGCTGGTTTGGTGCTTGCAAATTCTTTTAGTTTTTGTTTGTCTTGGAAGCTATTTATCTCTCCTGTTTTAATGAGAGCCTAGCTGGAATAGTATTCTGGGCTGCATATTTTTCTCATTTAGTGCTGTGAATACATCATGCTAGTCTTTTCTGGCCTGCTAGGTCTCTGTGGATAGGTCTGCTGCCAATCTACTATTTCTACCATCATATGTTATACACTTCTTGTCCCGAGCTGCTTTCAAGTTATTCTCTTTGTCAATGAGACTTGTAAAGTTTACAGTTTGATGATGGGGTGTGGACCTATTTCTATTGGTTTTTGAGGTGGGGATTCTCTGTGCCTCCTGCATTTGGATGCTTGTTCCAGTCACCAAATTAGGGAAATTCCTTACTGTAATTTGCTCCATTATACTTTCTGCCCCTCTCTCTTTCTTCTTCTTCTGGGATCCCAATTATCCTAATATTGTTTCATTTTATGGTATCACTTATCTCTCAAATTCTCCTCTTGTGGTAGTTGTTATTCTCTATTTTTCCCAACTTCCTTATTCTCCATCATTTGGTGTTCTATATTACTAAATCTCTCTTCTGCCTCATTTATCCTAGCAGTGAGAGCCTCCATTTTTTATTGTACCTCACTAATAGCTTTTTTGATTTCAGCTTGGTTAGATTTTAGTTTTTATTTCCCAGGAAGGTATTTTATTTCTCCAGAAAGGGATTCTCTATTATCTTCCATGTTTTTTTCAAGCCCAACTAGCATGTTGATAATCGTCATTCTGAACTCTAGTTCTGACATATTACTAATGTCCATTTTGATTAGGTCCCTAGCCATTGGTACTGCCTCTTTTTTTTTTTTTTTTTTTTTTGGTGAGTTTTTCCACCTTGTCATTTTATCCAGATAAGAATAGATGAATGAGAGAACAAAAATACTAAAAAGGTAACAACGACCCCAGAAAAATATCCACTAACCAAATCAGAAGAGACCCAAAACTGGGGGAAGAAGAAAGGGGGGAAAAAAGAAAAAAAAATACATACTTACATATGTGTGTGTGTGTGTGTGTGTGTGTGTGTGTGTATACACACATATACATATTAGATTGGTGAATAGAACAGAGCCACACACTTGATTTTGGGTATATTTTGGTCTGTTAGAAGAAACTACCTCCCAAAATTTTAAAGAAAGAAAAACTTATATATAAAAAAATAAGGGTAAACACGATGAAGGGATGAAATATTACTATAAAGATGAAAACTTAAAAAGAGTCTAAAAAAGGAATTGATTAGATAAAAAGTTTGTTGAAAAAAGAAAAAGGAAAAAATGTGATCAGACTGAGACTGGAACAAAGCCATGTGCTAGATTTAGGGTATATTTTGATTAGAAGATACTGTATTCCCAAATTTTAAAGAATGAAAAACCTATATGTATACAAAAAATAAGGCTAAATACAAGGAAGGGATAGAATATGACTATAACAATGAAAACTTTAAAAAAAAAATTAAAGGCTTTGATGAGATAAAATAGTTAAAAATGTTAAAATAGTGGTGCCTGGGTGGCTCAGTTGGTTAAGCAACAGCCTTCTGCTTAGGTCATGAAACCAGGAGTCCTGGGATCAAATCCCATATTGGGCTCCCAGCTCCATAGGGAGTCTGCTTCTCCCTCTGACCTCTCCTCTCATGCTTTCTCAAATAAATAAAATCTTTAAAAAATGTTAAAATAAGAAATATGAATTTTTTTTTAATAGAAAAGTAAAGCAATTAAAAAATTTAACTTTGAAAGACTAAGGAATCATGGGGGAAAAGCCATGATTTCTATGTGTTTCTTTCCCCTAGCTCTGGATTTCTGCAGTTCTCATTGATCAGTGAACTTGGTCTTGGCTGGATGTTCTTGCTGATCTGGGGTAGGGTCCTGTTGCCATGATTCTCAAATGTCTTTGCCCAAGGCAGAATTGCATCTCCATTGCAGGGGCCAGACTAAGTAATCTGCTCAGTTTTGGTCTCAGGAGCTTTTGTTCCCTGAGTGCTTTTCATACAGCTTTGGAGGATGAGAGTAAAAATGGTGGCATCCCAGTATCTGGCCCCGTAGGAGTCGAGAGCTCAGGGCCCCCCTCCTCAGTGGAAAGCAGTCAGTCACTTCAGTCTCCATGATCTCTGGCCACACTCCATGCTCATCCAGCCTGTGATCTCTGGTTCATTGCCTCTTTTGGAGTCTCCAAACCCAGCTTATTCCTGCAGAGTGATCCCATGTCACTTCTCTGGGAGGAGGAAGGATGGGGTCTCCCTGTATCTGCCACTTATGGGGTTCCTGCTCAAAGAGCAGCAGCCCAACTGTGCCTTGGATCATGTTTTAAGGTAACCCCGAGCTGGGAGCCCATTCCTTGGCTCTGTCTCTGCAGCCAGCTTTCCCACTCTGATACCTGGGAACTCTGCCACACTCAGGCACCCCCAGTCTTTTTGTGACCCTGCAGGTCCTGAGACCACACTGTCCCCATGAGGGCTCCCCCACCCCCACCCTGCACTTAGCCTCTGGAGCAACATCCCTCAGTTGGAGTAGACTTCTAAAAGTTCCGATTTTGTGCTCTGTTCTTCTACCACTTGCTGGAAGCTGGCCCTTCCCCTCACAGTCTCTCTTCCTGTTTATCACCTCAGGTTCATTTCTCCACATGTCCTACTTTCCAGAAAGTCATAGATTTTCTGTTTCTAGAATTGCTGATCATCTTCTCTTCTATCTCCTGTTGAGTTTGTAGGTGTTCAGAATGCTTTGGTAACTACTTAGTTGAACTCTTGGGACCTGATGATATTTAGGTCTCCTATTCTTCTGCCATCTTGCTCCTCCCCCACTCATTCTTCACAGTTCTTAATAGATGCAAGTAAATTAATGAGATTCCAAATATGTAATATACTATTTGTGATAGACAGCAGTATGCATGACATTCAGGATTTTGTAACTGAAGGAAACCTTTAGATCATCTAGTTCCCAACTGAAAAGTTAAAACAGTTAAAAGAACACACACTAGAGAGGTTAACAAAATTGTTCAAAGTAACAAATTGATAAGAATCAGTTAAATTCACTGTCAAGTTTGCTTTATTCTACCTGCATTGAGTTAACCCCTGTCATTTAAAATGTGAAAGTTAAAAGCAGTGAATAAAAAATTTGGTACCAATGATGGAGAACACTGAGCACTGAGGACTAGTATTCTTTCAGTATTCATATGAATGAGAGCAAATAATTACACAAAGTATGTTTTTTGATGCCTATAAGAATCTTCTTTAACTGGTTATCTGTTCTATAGGCACCCAAATTAGAAAGATATTAGACTGTAACAAAATATGGTAGGATGCAAAATTTCTTTCATGTATTAGACACACTGTGTTTAGATTTCTTTCCTATCTTGTTCATAATCTCATAAATCTCTAGGTCATTTTATTTACTAACACACTGTAATTTTAAATTCTATATCATGGTCCTTTTTCATTGATCTACTACCTTATATTTTCAACTTTTTACTAAAACAAGAGTTGGCAATGTATTTGATTTGTCCTGGTTTTCCCCTGGTCATTATGTACCAGAGCACTTTCTATTTATGTCCAATGAATGTGGAACTGCTTAACTACAACTACACAGACTGCAGCTTGTTTGCTGTTGAAATCTTATTTGCAAACTTCTATTTGGTGATTCAGCTTCTATTCTTAATTACTCCAATTTTACATCTTCCAATATTTACAACTAAATATTTGCCTTACTAAAAACTTTCAAATTCAAGACAAGGACCAAAATCATGTAATTAGCAAGTAGAAACAAGGTTTATCAGCCTAATGTCAGACAGAAGGGATCTGGACTTTAAGATAACCCAATGTACTAAATATTTATGTGAAGGAAGACAAAACAATAACCTGAAGTTATTTACTGCTGCCAGGTCAGAGGTTTGAGAGAGAAAACAGTTTAGACTAAATAGTTGAACATCTTTGTTTTTAGTGGGGAGAGGCAGTGACATACTGAGTCCAATGTTTATTACATTTTCCATGAATTACCCAAAGGAAATGCCAAAAAAAAAAGTCCGATCCCATTCAGAGTTCTCCATTATATTTCAATTTTGTTCTTACTGGACTGTATATTAAAACTATTTTTAAAGTGATTTGTATTACTTTTAAAAAGATAAATTTTCCTTGCAAGTGCCTAAAGAATATTTTTAATAACTAATCATGAACTGGGATTCAAAGAAAATCTCAATTTCCGAAAGTAGAAATCACAGCTTAGCTTACCTTTGAAAACCACAATGCAAAAAAAAAAAAAAAAAAAAAAAAAAAAAAAAAAAAAAAAGCTAAAACTTTTTTAAAAGCTAGCAGTAAACATCATCAACAACAGAGACTTATTAATTTTAACAATACCCTTCTAAATAAATGTTAGATCAAGTAGCTCAGAAATATCTAGATGTTAAGAACAGTAAGAATAGTACATAAGCATCTTCTTGGATACAAGTAAGAGTAAAAATCATAAGATTTTAGATTCAGATGCTTCCATTAAGACATGAGAAAGCTTGAAATTAAGTGGGAACTAAGAGTCTTAAGACATTTAAGACAACAAAGTAGACCAAAATACAGAACTTAGTGAAGACCAAACAAATTGGCAAACCTGGTAAATAAAACTAGTAATAATTTAAGAAGGCAAATATCATACACAATACTGGGGCACTTGAGGGTGGCTCCGTCAGGTACATGTCTGCCTCAGGTCTTGATCGTAGGGTCCTGGGATCAAGTCTCCACATTAGGCTCCCTGCTCAGTGGGGAGAACCTGCTTCTCCCTCTTCCCTGCCACTCCCCCTGCTTCGGCTCACTCACTCACACACTCACTTTCTGACAAAGAAGTAAATTCTTTTAAAAAAAATACACAAAATTTTGGCACATCTGGTCTCACTGAAGGTTAGCATATACAATTATTTTGTATTTTAAATCTTTCACCACTGTTTTATTTTCCTCAATGTCTGGTGAAGTTTTGGTATCGTTAGGATTTTTTAAATTGAAGTATGATTAACATACAGTGTTATACTAGAATGTATTGCTTTAACAATTCTATACATTACTCAGTGCTCATCATGCTAGGTGTATTCTTAATCCCCTTTATCTATTTTACCCATCCTCTCAACTAGCTCCTCTCTGACAACCACCAGTGTGTTCCCTGTATTGAAGAGTCTTTTTTTTTTCCCCTGTTTGTCATTTTATTTGCTAAATTCCACATGTGATCAAAATCATATGGCATTTTTCTTACTGTCTTATTTCTTCTTTCACTTAGCATCACACCCTCTAGGTCCAACCATGTTGTTGGAAATGGCAAGATTTCATTGTTTTTTTATGGGTGAGTAATAATCTGTTGCATGTACATACTACTTCTTTATCTATTCATCTATCAGTGGATACTTGGGTTGTTTCTGTATCTTAGCTACTGTAAATAATACTGCAGTAAACACGGGGGTGCATATATCTTTTCAAACTAGTGTTTTCTTTGGTTAAATACATAGTAATAGAATTACTGGATTATATGATAATTCTATTTTTAATTTTCGAAATTTCCATACTGTTTCCACAGTGGCTGAGCTAGTTTGCATTCCCACAGCGGTGCACCAGGGTTCTTTTTTTCTCCACATCCTCACCAACATTTGTTTCTTCTGTTTTTGACTATAACCATTATGACCAGCATGATACCTCATTGTGGTTTGGATTTACACTACCCTGATGACTAGTGATGTTGAGCATCTTTTCATATGCCTCTTGCCCAGCCATCTTTATATCTTCTTTGGAAAAATGTTTCTTTATGTCCTCTGCCCATTTTTTAAAATTTAAATTCAATTTAGTTAACAAATAGTGTATTAGCAGTTTCAGGGGTAGAATTTAGTGATTCATCACTTGCATATAATACCCAGTGCTCATTACATCAAATGCCCTCCTTAATGCCCATCACCCAATTAACCCACTCACCTCACCCTCCCCTCCAGCAACCTTCAGTTTGTTCCATATAGTTAAGATCCTCTTAAGATTTGCCTGGCTGTTTTTATCTTACTTTCTCTTTTCCTTCCCTTCTCTTTCCTTTGTTCATCTGTTCTGTTTCTTAAATTCCACATATCAGTGAAATCATATATTTGTCTTTCTCTGACTGACTTACTTTGCTTAGCATAATACCCTCTAGATTGCATCCACATTTTTGTAAATGGCTAGAGTTCATTCTTTTGGATGACTGAGTAATATTCCATTATAAATACACACATTCCATTTTATGCACACACACACACACACACACACCACTTTATCCAGTCATCTGTTGATGGACATCTGGGCTCTTTCCATATTTTGACTATTGCTGTTATAAACAATGGGATACATATGCCCCTTTGAATCCCCGGTTTGTGTATCCTTTGGGTAAATACCTAGTTTTGCAATCGCTGGGTCATAGGGTAGCTCTATTTTTAACTTTTTGAGGAAACGCCATACTGTTTTCCGGAGTGGCTCTACCACCTTGCATTCCCACCAACAGCGTTAAGAGGGTTCCCATTCTCCCTGTCCTCACCAACATCTGCTATTTCTTGATTTGTTAATTTTAGCCATTCTGACTTGTGTGAGGTGGTATCTCATTGTGGTTTTGATTGGTATTTCTGTGATGCCGAGTGATGTGGAACATTTTTTCATGTGTCTGTTGGCCATTTGTATGTCTCCTTTGGAGAAATGTCTATTTGTGTCTTCTGCCCATTTCTTGACTGGATTATTTGGGTTTTGGGGGGGGGGGTGTTGAATCTGGTAAGTTCTTTATAGATTTTGGATACAAGCCCTTTACCTAATATGTTATTTGCAAATACCTGTTTCCATTCTGTAGATTGCCTTTTTGTTTTTTTGAATGTTTCCTTCACTGTGCAGAAGTTGTTTTTATTTGTTTGTTTTATCTTATTGTAATGCCACTGGTTCATTTTTGCTTTTGTTTCCCTTGCTCTTGAAGGCCTATCTAGCGAGAAGTTGCTGTGGCTGGGGTCAGAGGTTGCTATGTCCTCCTCTAGGATTTTGATGGATTCCTGTCTCACATTTAAGTCTTTCATCCATTTTGAGTTTATTTTTTTGTATGGTGTAAGAAAGTGGTCCAGTTTCATTCTTCTTTGTGTGGCAGTCCAGTTTTTCCAACACCATTTGAAGAAACTGTCTTTTTTCCATTGGATATTATTCTCTGCTTTGTCAAAGATTAGTTGACCAGAGTTGAGGGTCCATTTCTGAGTTCTCTGTGTTCCATTGATCTGTGTGTCTGTGTTTGTGCCAGTGCCATATTGTGTTGGTGATTATAGCTTTTTAATAGAGCTTGAAGTCTGGAATTGTGATGCCACCAGCTTTGGTTTTCTTTTTCAACATTTCTATCACTATTTGGGGTCTTTTATGGTTCAATACAAAGTTTAGGATTATTGTTCTAGTTCTGTGAAAAAAAAGTTGATGGTATTTTAATAGGGACTGCTGTGTAGATTGCTCTAGGTATCATAGATATTTTCACAATTTTTGTCCTTCCGATCCATGAGCATGGGACATTTTTACATTTCTTCGTGTCTTCCTCAATTTCTTTCATGAGTATTCTATAGTTTTCTGAGTAGACATCCTTTCCCTCTTTGGTTAGATTTGTTCCTTGGTATTTTATGCTCTTGGGTACAATTGTAAATGAGATCAGCTCCTTAATTTCCCTTTCTACTGCTTCATTGTTAGTGAATAGAAATGCAACAGACCTCTGTGCATTGATTTTATATCCTGCAACTTTGATGAGTTCCTGTATCAGTTCTAGCAATTTCTGGGTGGAGTCTTTCAGGTATTATACATAGAATATCATGTCTGTGAAGAGTGAAGTTTGATTTCTTCTTTGGTGATTTTGTTACCTTTTATTTCTGTTGGTTGGTTGCTAATGCTGGGACTTCTAGTACTACGTTGAATAACAGTTGTGATAGTGAACATTCCTGCTGTGTTCCTGACGTTGGGGGAGGGGAACTCTCCATTGGGGTTGATACTTGCTCTTCCGCATTGAAGATGATATTTGCTGTGAGTCTTTCATATATAGCTTTTATGATGTTGAGGTGTGTTCCCTCTATCCCTACATTGTGGAGAGTTTTTATCAAGACAGCATGCTGTATTTTGTCAGATGCTTCTTCTGCATCTATTGAGAAAATCATACAGTTCTTACTTTCTTTTATTAGTATGATGTATCAAGTTGATGGGTTTGTGATGTTGAACCAGCCCTGCAGCCCAGGAATACATCCCAATTGGTCATGGTAAATAAACCTTTCCATGTACTTTTGGATCCTATCAGCTAGTATCTTGTCGAGGATTTTTGTGTCCATGTTTATCAGAGATACTGGTCTGTAATTCTCCCTTTTAGTGGGGTCTTTGTCTCATTTTAGGACCAAGGTAATGCTGGGTTCATAGAATGAGTTTGTAGGTTTTCCTTCCATTTTTATTTTTTGGAACAGTTTGGAACAACAGGTGTTAATTCTTCTTCAGATGTTTGGTAGAATTCCCCCTGAGAAGCTGTTTGGCCCTAGATTTCTGTTTGGTGGGAGATTTTTGATTAATGACTCAATTTATTTGCAGATTATGGGTCTGTTCAGATTTTCTATTTTTATTTCAGTTTTGGTACTTTACATGTTTCTAGGAATTTATCCATTTCTTCTAGATTACCTAATTGTTGGCATATAATTACTCATAATATGGTCTTATAATTGTATGTATTTCTACAGTTTTGGTTGTGATCTCTCCTCTTTCATCCATGATCCTATTTATTTGGGTCCTTTATCTTTTCTTTTTGATAAGTCTGGCTAGGGGTTTATCAATCTTGCTAATTCTTTCAAAGAACTAACACCTACTTTCATTGATCTGTTTTTTAAAATTTCTATATCATTGATTTGTGATGTGATCTTTATTACTTCCCTTCTCCTGCTGGATATATAAAGCCTCTAGGCTTTATTTGCTGTTCTTTTCCCAGCTTCTTTAGGTATAAGTTTAGGTTGTGTATTTGAGACTTGCTTCTTAATGAAGGCCTGTATTGCAAAATACTTCTCTCTTAGGACCACCTTTGCTGTAACCCAAAGATTTTGAACTGTCATATTTTCATTTTCCTTTGTTTCCATGTATTTTTAAAATTCTTCTTTAATTTCCTGGTTGATCCATTTATTCTTAAGTAGAATACTCTTTTACCTCCATGTATTTGTGGTCATTCCAATTTTTTTCTTATGGTTGACTTCAAGTTTCATAACATTGTTGTCTGAAAATATGCAAGATATTATCTCAGCCTTGTATTGTTTGAGTTCTGTTTTGTGACCTAGTATATTATCTATTCTGGAGAATGTTCCATGTGCACCCAAAAAGTATGTGTATTCTACTACATTAGGATGAAATGTTCTCAATATGTTTGTTAAGTCCATCTAGTAAAGTGTGTAATTCAAAGCCCTCTTTCCTTGTTAATCTACTTAGATGATGTATCCATTGCTGTGAGTTGGGGGTTAAAGTCCCCTACTGTTATTTTATTATTAGCCCTGAGTTTCTTTACTCTTGTTATTGATTTATATATTGGGCTGCTCACAAGTTAGGAGCATAAGTATTTAGTTTTTTAGATCTTATTGGATAGACCATGTTATTATGCTATAATGTCCTTCTTCATCTTTAATCACAGTCTTTCATTTAAAATCTAGTTTGTTTGATATAAGGATGGCTATGTAGCTTTCTTTCAATGCCCATTATTAGCATGATAAGTGGTTCTCCCCTCACTTTAAGGCTGGAGGTATCTTTGGATCTAAGTGAATCTCTTGTAACCTGAAGAGATTCAGGTTTGTTTGTTTTTTATCCATTCTGATACCCTTTGTCTTTTGATTTAAGCATTGAATCCATTTACATTCAGAGTAATTATTGAAAGATACGAATTTAGTGCCACTGTGTTACCTGTAAAATCACTATTTTTGTAGATTGTCTCTGTTCCTTTCTGGTATTAGTTACTTTTGGTCTCCCCTTTAATATTTCTTGCAGAGCTGGCTTAGTGTTCATGAATTCCTTTATTTTTTGCTTGTCTTGGAAACTCTTTATCTCTCTTGCTATTCTGAATGACAGCCTTGGTGGATAAAGTATTCCTGGCTGCATAGTTTTCCCATTTAGCATGTTGAATATATCATGCCAGTCCTTTCTGGCCTGCCAGATCTCTGTGAATAGTTCTGCTGCTAGCCTTATGTGCCTACCTTTGTTAAGGACCTCTTGTCCCAAGCTGCTCTCAGGACTTTCTCTTAATTTTTGTAATTTGCAGGTTACACTATAATATGTCATGGTATTGACCTATTTTTGTTGATTTTTGAGGGGAGTTCTCTGTGCCTCTTGGACTTGAGTGACTCTTTCCTTTCCCAGATTAAGGAAGTTCTCATCTATAATTTATTCAAATAAACTCCCCCCCCTCTTCTGGGATTCCTGTAATACAGATATTATTTCTCTTTATGGAATCAGAGAGTCCCTTAAGTCTACCTTCATGATCTAATAGTTTTCTTTCCCTATTATTTTCAGCTTCGGTATTTTCCATAATTTTCTCTTATGTATCAATGACTCACTCTTCTTCATTCATCCTTATTTTTA
Source organism: Mustela lutreola (assembly GCF_030435805.1). Lineage (NCBI taxonomy): Eukaryota > Metazoa > Chordata > Mammalia > Carnivora > Mustelidae > Mustela > Mustela lutreola. Next base: position 147,148,279 of record NC_081293.1, read on the forward strand.
TGGCCTCCATTTAAGACTGCATCTTGATTACAGCATCTTTAATTCCAGCCCGATGAGATTTTTAGTTCTTTTGTCTCTATAGTAAGAAATTCACTAGTGTCTTCTATGCTTTTGTCAAGCCCAGCTAATATCTTTATTACTGTTGTTTTAAATTCTAGTTAAGCATCTTCCTTATATCCATTTTGATTAAGTCCCTGGCTATGAGTACTACCTCCTGTTTTTTTCGGGTGACTTTTCCTCCTTGCATTTTTGTCTAGAAAAGAAAGGAAGAAAAAGAAAACAACAACAAAACTTAAGTGTTTCTGGTATATGCTAGAACCCTCTGCCCTCGGGTTTTGCTGCTCTTTCCTATGGGTCCATCCTGTACAGAGTTAGTTCCTCCTTGCTTATCGTAGGGAGTCCTTGGACCTTTAACTAGGTCTGTTTTGTTTTGTCTGTAGAGGTAAGCCTGATCCAACACAAGAAAAAAGGAAAAGGAACAAAAATGCAAACAAATAGGCAAATAAAAAACTATAAGCCTAATTCCAAAGAACAAGAAAGAAGGAAAAAAGTAAAGAAGGAGGAGGAGAGAAGGAAAAAAGCCTGATATGAAAAATAAGAGAAGGAAACAAACAAATCAATACATGAACAAAAAATTAAAAGCCTGATACCAAAAAAAGATGAAGAAAAAATATATATATATAAAATACTAAAAAAAAATTTTTTAATTAAAAAATAAAAAAAGTAAACCTGGTCTTCTTTCTCCCAGAAGCTGACATTTTGGAGCATTGTTTAACGGGTAAACTTGTTACATGCAGGGGGCCTGTATTGGTCTTCTGAAGGAGAGGCCTGCTGGGCTGGCTCACAGGCTGACTTGCCCTTGTAAAGATGCCCCTGCCAGGCACAGGGGGATGGGCTTTAGTATAAGGGACTGCGGCCTCAACCGGAGGCATTATGTTTCTGAAATCCAGCTGTGCTGGAGGGCAGGGTGTGGAGGGCTGGTGGAGGAGGAAGACAATATCACCTGTGCTCTCTTCCAGGGAGGGCAATCCAGGACATCTGTTCGGGAAGCCCTCACGGAAAAGCTAACAATCTCTTGTGTCCTAGGCTTTCATCACTTTCCTACCCTTAACGTGTCTGTGCCTGGGCTTCTGGCCTGCCAAGAGCCACAGATCTGTATTTTATCTCTGGCCAGTGGCTGCAATTCAAAATTCCGAGTTTTAAAGGGCCTGACAAGATGCAGACCCACTCCTCTCCCCTGAAGGAGAGACTCACAGTGCGCCCACCACCGTCTTGTCCCCACAAAGCTGTCACACAGTACGCACACGGAGGCTAGAACTTACCGCAATGCGCAGTAAAAACCTGGAACCAGGTTATTTGCTCTGCATGCAACTACTTTCTGTCCCAGAAAAGCAGTCGCACAGAGGCTGGAGTCAATTAATGAAGACCGTGAAAAGCAGCAACCAGGTTATCTACGGTCTGCCCGTGTCTCTCCCCTCTGCTCAGTTCTGTCTGAGAAAAGCAGCTGCTTTGTGTGCAGGTGGTGGTTTAAATCTATTGTGGCTCACAGCAAGTAGCTACAAGGTTATCTGCCCTCTGTGCCCACCTCTGTCCCTGCTGTTGAGTGCTGCTCAGTGGCTCCCAGCTGGCCTTTTGTCCGTAGAGAGGCAAAATATGCTCTTCCAAATATAGTCCAGGCAGGAGAGCAGTTTCTCCTAGTGCTGCCCAGAGATCTCCTCACCTCGGCTGATTGTGCAGCCCCTGCCCACTGCTCTCTTTGCCACTCTCCCTTTCTCTCTCCCTCTCCCTAACTTTGTTCTGCAGCTTTTCTCTGCCCCAGTTCATGGCTCCAAACCTCCCATCTGCCATATTCTCTCCAGCTGTGCAGATTGTTTTCTTAAGCCACATTGTATTCCTAGTCATTCAAATAGATGTTGATCTAACTGTATTAGAGGAATGAGGCAAGCTCAGGGTTACCTGCTTCCCCCTGCTACTCCACCATCTTCCTCTGTTCATTTTTAAACCAGATTATTGGGTGGGTTTTCTTTGTATTGAGTTGTGGAAGTTCTTTCTATATTTTGGATATTACCCTTTATTGGATATATCATTTGCAAATATCTTTTCCCATGCAGTAGCTTGCCTTTTTGTTTTGTTGGCTTCCTTTGCTGTGCAAAAGCCTTTCATTCTCATGTAGTCCCATTAGTTTAATTTTGCTTTTGTTTCCCTTGCTTGAGGAGGCATCCCTAGAAAAATATTGCTACGGTCAATGTCAAAAATTAATGATTATGTTTTCTTCCAGGAGTTTCCTGGTTTTAGCTCTTATATTTAGGTCTTTAATCCATCTTGAGTTAATTCTTGTGTATGGTGTAGGAAAGTGGTCTGGTTTCATTCTTTTGTATGTAGTTCTCCAGTTTTCCCAGCACCATTTGTTGAAGAAACTGGTTTTTCCCCCATTGTACACTCTGGTCTCCTTTAACATAGAATATTATTGTAAGCATGAGGTTACTTCTGGGCTCCCTGCTCTGTTCCGTTGGTGTATATATATCTATTTTTATGCCAGTATTATACTGTTGTGATTAGTACAGCTTTGTGTATCTTGAAATATGGAATTTTGAGAACTCCAAGTTCTTTCCTGGGATTTCTTTGGCTATACAGAGTCTTCTGTTGTGTGATAGAAAGTTTAGGATTATTTTTTTCTAACTATGGAAAAATGTTGGTGTTTTGGTAGGGAGTGCAATTTGTAGATTACTTTGGGTAGTATGGACATTCTAACAATGTTGGTTCTTCCAATCAGTCCATGAGCATGGAAAATCTTGTGTCATTTCCATTTCTTTTAGCAAAATTTTAGTTTTTGAAGTAAGCTCTTTTACCTCCTTGGTTAAGTTTATTTCTAGGTATTAGATTATTTTTGGTGCAACTATAAATGGAATTTTCTTAATTTCTCATGATGCTACTTCATTATTGGTGTATAGATCTGCAGATGATTTCTGTATATTAATTTTACATCCTGTGAGTTTGCTGAATTCATTTATCAATTCTGGTAGCTTTTTGTTGGAGTATTTATATTGTTTTCTATATAAAGTATCATGTGACTTGCAAGTAGTCAAAGTTTTACTTCTTCCTTACCAATCTGGATATGTTTTCTTCTTCTTACCTGAAGCTATGGCTAGAACTTGCAGTACTGTGTTGTATAGAAGTGGTGAAAGTGGACCTTCTTGCCTTGTTCCTGATCTTAGAGGAAAAGCTATCAGTTTTTCACCATTGTATGTGATGTTAGCTGTAGGGTTTTCATATGTGACCTTTATTACACTTAGTTCTCCCTACACCTACATTGTTGAGAGTTTTTATGAATAGATGTGGTATTTGTCAAATGATTTTTCTGCATCTCTTGAGATGATAATAATGGTTCTCTTTTTTCTAGGATTTCTCTTATTTATTTGACAGAGAGAGATACAGTGAGAGAGGGAACACAAGTAGGGGGAGTGGGAGAGGGAGAAGCAGGCTTCCTGCCGAGCGTGGGATCATGACCTGAGTCAACAGCAGACGCTTAACGACTGAGCCACCCAGGCTCTCTGATCATAATGGTTTTTATCCTTTCTCTTCATAATGTGACTTACACATTAACCGATTTGCATTTCTCAAATAAATCCCTCTTGATTGTGGTGAATGATTCTTTTTTTTTTTTTTTGGTAAATGTACTGTTGGATTTGGTTTGATAATATTTTGTTGAGTACTTTAGCATTTATGTTTATCAAAGATAATAGCCTGTATTTGTTGTGAGGTGTCTTTATCCAGTTTTGGTATCAAGGTATTGTTGACTTCATAGAATGAATTTGGATGCTTTCCTTACTCCTTTATTTTTTGGTAGAGTTTGAGAATAGGTATTATCTGTTTGGTACATTTCACCTGAGAAGCCATCTGGTCCTACACTTTGGTTTTTTGGGAGTTTTTAGATTACTGATCCAATTCCATTCAGAGGTAATCAGTCAGTTTACATTTTCTATCTCTCATAGTTTTTTAGATATTTCTAAGAATGTACCCATTTCTTCTAGGTTATCCAGTTTGTTGGCATATAATTTTTCATAATAATCCATTGCAATCCTTTGTATTTCTTTGCTGTCAGTTATTATTTCTTCTCCTTCATTTCTGAATTTGAGTCCTCTCTCCTTTTTCTTGGAGTCTGGCTACAGTGTAACTAATTTTATCTTTTCAAAAACCTGGCTTTCTTTTGGCATCCATTTGTATGACAACAGTCTATATTAAGTTAATGGGCATTTATGTTTAAACTCATTCTTTACTCCTCCCCTCCCCACATTTTAGGTCTATGCTCTATTTTATATCCTTTTATTTTGTGAGCTCCTTTACTGATTAAAGAAATACTCATTTTTACTGCTCTTGTGTTTCCTACCTTCATACTATCACTTTTGGACTTTCCTTTCCACTCACAGTACTCTTTATTATTTCTTGCAGGGCTGGTTTAGTGGTCATGAACTCCTTTAGTTTTTGTTTGTCTGGACAAGTCGGTCTCTCCTATTCTGAATGATAACCCTGCTGGCTAGAGAGTATTCTGGGCTGCAGATTTTTTTGCTTTCAGCCCTTTGAATATATCCTGTCGGTCCTTTCTGGATTGAAACTTCTGCTAAAAAAGAAATCTGCTAAAAGCCTTATGGGGGGTTAAAAATTTTTTATCATTTGATTTTGTTATTTTAATTATGGGTTGGTATAGGTCTCCTTTTGTTGATTTTGCTGGGGGTTCTCTGCCTCCTGCATCTCTTCCCCTGTTATAGCAGTTTTCAGGTATTATCTCTTCAAAAAAATTTCTCTCTTCTTCTGGGACTCCTATAATGCAGATGTGACTATGTTCGATGGGGTCACTGAGTTCCCTAAGTCTATTCTCATTTAGTCTTTCTTTTCTCTCTTTTGCTCAGCTTAATTACTTTGTATTACTATCTTCTAGGCCATTAATTCATTTATCTGCCTCTTTGATCTTGCTGTTTATTGCATCAAGCATGTTTCTGGTCTCCTTTATTGCTCTTTGTTTCTGATTGGTTCATTTTTTATCTTTCTGCCAAGGGTTTCCCTGATGTCTTACATTCCTTCCTCCAGTCCAGTGAGTATCCTTATGATCCTTGCTGAAGTACACCCTCATGCATATTACTTACCTGTGCTTCACTTGGGTCTCTGGTTGTGGCCTTGTCCTATTCTTTAATTTGGGACATATTTCTCTATCTCAACATTTTGTCCAAGTCTCTATGTCTGTTTGTGTTAGGAAAGTCAACTATGTCTCCTGTTCTTGAAGGTAATGGCCTTATGAAGAAGAGGTCCTATAGTGTCCTGCTATGCAGGGACTCCTGTTCTCTTGGGCCTGGTGCTTCTGGCATTGTCTCAAATATCTGTGGCATGTGCTCTGCTGTTTTGTCTTGGCTGGCTTATCCCTTAAGCCTGTCCTCTGCAGAGGCTGTGCTGCCTTCTTGTGGGTTGTGTTTGGTCCCTGGCCTAATTTGGCACATTGTAACTAGGTATGCTCTGGTCTTTGTCTGAAATAAGACCTCTAACCACTGCCACCAGATCCAAGGCCCTGCAGAACTCACAGCTGGGAAATGTAGTGTTGGCAGAGATTTACATTCATCCTCTGGTGGGGCAAGGGACCACCCCCCAACCACCCAACTGGGACTGAGGCATGTATGACTAAGAAGGCCAGTTTCACTAAAGAATGGGAGACTATGACTTGGTGTAACCACGTTTGGTAGCAAGGGATGGAACAAGCCCCAAGTGGCCTATGCTGCTGCTAAGTGGTGGGAAAGGAAAATGGCACTGGCCAGTCCCTTTTTCCCTAGAAGATTCTCTCCATGAACATAGGGGTGGCATCAGGTGGGCATGGGTTATTTCAAATATTCTGCGTCCTTTGCAGAGTTCCAAGTGGCATCGTTTCCATCTGGGGGGCAGGCGGAGTCCTCTGGTGTGTCTCAGGTGTCCACAATCTATAGAACTTGGGTACCAAGCCTCTGGGGACAGAAGTCTGAAAACCCAGCCTAGGGTTAGAGTTAGGACCTAGGGACACGACACACCCAATCTGCTGTCACTGAGGTGAGCTGCCCTGGGGGCAGAGTTGAGGGTCAGAGGGTCAGGATCTGGGTTTGTTTCCAGGGGGCTGCTTAACTTGGGGATTTCTTCAGGGGGGCAGATTTGCGGTGCTCTGAATCAGTTGTGGACTTCCAAATGGCACAGTTTCCTTCTGGGTGGCAGGGGGAGTCCTCTGGTGTGGCTCAGGTGTCCACAATCTGTAAAACTTGGGGGCCAAGCCTCTGGATACAAAAGCCTGAAAACCCAGCCTAGGATTAAAGTCAGGGCTTAGGGTCATGGCAAGCCCAATCTTTTGTTGCTGGGGTAAGATCCATGGGGAAGCGGGGCAGACTTGAGGACGTGGGTCAGGGTGTCTCTGGGTTTGGGTCCAGGGGCCACTGAACATGGGGGTGGCCTCAGGTGGGCTTTGCAGATTTCTTGGCTCTGAATCCTTTCTGGACTTGCAAATGGTACAGTTTCCTTTGGAGTGGGAGGCTGAATCCTCCGGTATAGCTCAGGTATCCCAAATCTGTAGGACTTTGGTGCCAGGCCCCTGGGGACAGAATCCTGAAAACCCAACCTAGTGTTAAGGATAGGGTCTTAGGGGCACAACAGGCCCAATCTGCCAGGATGAGATGAGCTGCCCAGGGGGGCTGAGTTGAGAGTCAGGGTGGGTGTCAGGCTCCCAGTTTGTGTCCCTGGTGTCGGGGACCGCCTCCGGCAGGGAAAGTCCCCGCCATTACAAGATGGCGCTCGGCTCACTGCCAGCAAAATACGCTGCAAGTAAACAACAAACTTTCTGGTGAAGCCCGCCTAAAGGAGGACATAGTCATTGGCTGTTTCAAATTTAATCAGCATAGTAACAGGACTCTGATTGGCTTTCCCCATTGCTTGGCCCCTTATTGATCACCCTGCTGCATATAAGCTAAGGAAGTTGACGAAATAAACGGGAATGAAGCATTAACACCATACCAGGCTTCTTGTTGTCCTTGCGGGTTGAGGGCGACAAATGGTGCCGAAACCCAGGAAATATTAAGAAAAATAGAAAAACCTTGCAAGGGAGAAGTCCGCAGGTAAGTGGGGTGGGAAACTTGTACAAGTCTGCAATAAGAAGCGAGGCGGCCTTAGAGCCGGGATTTAGCGAGTCTGCAATAAGAAGCAGGGCGGCCTTAGAGCCGGGATTTAGCGGCGAGTATACGTGGAACAGCCATTAGGTTGGGGTTCTAATTATGGGGTCTGGACTGTCAAAGTCGAGGTTAGAGGGTTCCCTAAAGGACCTTCTAAAGGCCAATGGCACACCGTTAAAAACGAAAACTGCTAGGATAAAAACGGTCAAGCAGCAGCTGAAAGACATTCAGCCCGTATGGATTCTTCCCCCAAGCCCTTAGTTCTTTGGAAGGATATCTTTATGGGACAATGGAAAGGCCTGGATCCTGTATTAATCTGGAGCAGAGGTTCCGTTTGTGTTTTCCCACAGGACAAAGAAGTGCCGATTTGGATTCCAGAGAGATTGGTCTGGAAGGTCCCTGAGAAAGAGGATGAGGACAGAGGAAGCCGTGATCCTCCTACTGTCGTGGGGGACTCTGATATTCCTAATTACCCCGACGGCGACACGTGAATTATGGGCTATTCTGAAGGCTTGGCCCTATCCTTTACCTTTAACTAATTACTGAGTGTTGGCTCTATTGTTCGTTTTTCTGCGCTCTGTGTTACCCCTATAAAATTCTCTAACCTTAGTCAGATTAGCAATTCCTCCCAACAGCTCTCCCAGTATTTGCAGGGTGCTTGGTCTGACGAAATAGTATGCGGGTGCAACCAGCTTCCCTCCCAGAGCTATTTCCAACATTCAGCAATATGTTCCAGTTCACCAAACAATGGGCTGGTACAATTGGTCTTCTTGTCCTCCTTCTTATTGGCATTCTGCTTCTATTCAGAAAAGTTCGCCAATGGAGAACACAGCAGCGAGAGCAGAGCCGAGCTATAGTACAAGCCCTTATGTCAATAGAGGCTGGGACATCTCCCCAGATATGACTAAGCATGCCAGATCAGTAGTCAAAGATGGGTCAGATCAGTAGAGAAACATACCAACCTAAGACAGGACAGAGATCATCAATATCTTGTGTCTGATGACGGGTAAGGATGTTTTCTGCTACTGACGACCTAAGACAGACACGATCTCTGCCATAAAACAAAAAAGGGGGAGATGTCGGGGACCGCCTCCGGCCGGGAAAGTCGCCGCCATTACAAGATGGCACTTGGCTCACTGCCAGCAAAATACGCTGCAAGTAAACAACGAACTTTCTGGTGAAGCCCGCCTAAAGGAGGACATAGTCATTGGCTGTTTCAAATTTAAACAGCATAGTAACAGGACTCTGATTGGCTCTCCCCATTGCTTGGCCCCTTATTGGTCACCCTGCTGCATATAAGCTAGGGAAGTTGACGAAATAAATGGGAATGAAGCATTAACACCATACCAGGCTTCTTGTCGTCCTTGCGGGTCAAGGGCAACACCTGGGGCCACTGAAAATGGTAGTGGCCTCAGTTGGGCACCACGGTTTTTCCTGTTATGAATCATTTGCGGACTTCCAAATGGCACGGTTTCTTTCTGGGTGGTAGGCAGAATGCACTGGTATAGCTCAAGGATTCCCAATCTGTAGCGCTTGGGGCCAGGGCTCTGGGGATAGAAGCCTGAAAACCCAACCTCGGGATAGGGTAAGGACTTAGTGGCACTCAAGACCCAATCTGTGGGTGCTGAGGTGAGCGCCCCTGGGGCCCGAGTTGAGGACATGGGTCACAGTGAGTGTCAAGTTCCAGGTTTTTGTCCAGGGGGCCGCTAAACATGGGGGTGGCCTCAGGTGGCCATAGATTTCTACTGCTCTCAATCTATTGCAGAGCTCCAAATGGCATGGTTTCCATGTGAGTGGCAGGTGAAGTTTTCTGGTATGACTCAGGTGTCCCCAGTCTGTGGCACTTGGATGCTGAGGCTCCGGGGAGAGAAGCCTATAAGCACAACCCTGGCTTAGGTTTAGGAGCATGGCAGGCCCAATCTGTGGACGCTGAAGAGAGCTCCCCAGGAGGCTGAGTTGAGGGCAAGGTCAGGCTGTGTCAGGCTGCGGATTTGTGTCCCGGAGGCCACTGAACATGGGAGTGGTCTCAGGTGGGCATCGCAGTTATCTCCTGTTAGGAATCATTAGCATACTTCCAAATGGCATGGTTTCTTTCTGGGTGGCAGGCAGAATGCTGGTATACCTTAAGGGTCCCCGGTCTGTGGCACTTGGGTGCTGGGGCTCTGGGGACAGAAGCCGGTAAACCCAAGCTAGGGTTAGGGTTTAAGAGCATGGCATGCCCGATTTTCAGACACTGAAGGCAGTTATCCTGGGGGTTGCATTGAGGGCGTGGGTTAGAGTGTGTAGTTCTCTCCCTGGGACCTCTGAACATGAGGGTGGCCTTAGGTAGGCATAGCATATTTCTCCTGTTATGAATCATTTGTGTACTTCCAAATGGCACGGTTTCTTTCTGGGTAGCAGGCTGAATGCACTGGTATAGTTCATGGGTCCCCAATCGGTAGCACTTGGGTGCTGGGGCTTTGGGGAGAGAAGCCTGAAAACCCAACCTAGGGTTATGATTAGGGCTTAGGTATATGGCAGGCCCAATCTGTGGGCTGAGGCGAGTTCTCCTGGAACCTGAGTTGAAGGGGTAGGTCAAGGGTGAGTATCAAGGTCTGGGTTTGTGTCCAGGGTGCCACTAAACATGGGGGCATAGCCGATCTCTACTGCTCTGAATCTATTGCAGAGTTCCAACGGGAAAGGTCTTTTGTATGGCTCAGGTGTCCCTAGTCTATAGGGCTTGGGTACTAGCCTGTGGGGACAGAAGCCTGAATATCCAACCTAGGGTTACAGTTAGGGCCTAGGGGCACAGCAGGTTCAATCTGCAGATGCTGAAGTGAGCTCCCCTGGGGCCTGAGTTAAGGGGATAGGTCAGGGTGGGTGTAAGACTGGGGGTTTGTGTCCCTGGGGCCACTGAACATGGGGGTGGCCTCAGGTGGGCATAGCAAATTTCTCCTGCTCTGAATCCCATCCAGAATTTCAAGTGGCACAATTTCCTTCTGGATGGCAGTCAGAGTCCTTTGCTATGGCTCTGGTGTCCCGTCCGTAGGGCTTGGGTGCCAGGCCTCTGGGGACAGAATCCTGAATCCCCAACCTAGGGTTAGGGTTAGGGCTTAGGGGCACGGCATTCCGGAACTGCTGGCATGGAGGCCAAGTCCCTGGGCAGGTGAGCTGAGGGCATGAATCACTGTGTCGGGTTCCAGTTTCTTGTCCAGGGGTCCGCTGAATGGGGTGTGGCCTCAGGTGGGCATCACAGATTTCTCCTGGTCTCATTTATTTGTGGAGATCCCAGTGGCACAGTTTCATTCTAGGTGGCAGACAGTGTCCCCTGGTATGGCGCAGGTGTCCCCAATCTATAGGGCTTGGGGGAACAGAAACCTGAATGCCAGTCCTAGGATTAGGGCCTAGGGGAATGGCAGGCCCAATATGGTGGCGTTGAAGCAAGGTCCCCTGGGACCTGAGTTGAGGACGGGGGTCAGGATGAGTGTCAAGCTCTGAGTTTGTGTCCAGGGGACCGCTAAACATGGAGGTGGCCTCGGGAGGGAATACGAAATTTCTCCTGCTCTGAATCTATTGCAGGGTCCTAATGGCACAGTTTCCTTGCGGGTGGCAGGCAAAGTCTTTTGGTATCACTCGGGTGTCACCAGTCTATAGGTCTTGAGTGCCAGCCTCTGAGCACAGAAGTCTGTATACCCAACCCGCAGGTAGGGGTAGGTCATAGTGGCACGGCAGTGGAATGCACTGGTGTATAATTCATGGGTCCCCTATCTATAGCACTTGGGGGCCGGGGCTCTGGGGATAGAAGCCTATAAACCCAACCTAGGATTAGGGTTAGGGTCAATATGCGGACACTGAAGTGAGCTCTCCTGGGGGCTGAGTTGCGGGTATGGGTCAGGGTGTGTGTCAGACAGGGTGTTTCTTTCCCTGTGGACTCCAAACATGGGGGTGGCCTGGGTGGGCATAGCAGATTTTTCCTGTTATGAATCATTTGTCGAGTTCCAAGTGGCATGGTTTCCTTCTGGGTGGCAGTCAGAGTCCTCTGGTTTGGCTCTGGTGTCCCCAATCTGTAGGGCTTAGGTACTAGGCCTCTGGGACAGAAGCCAGAAACCCTAACCAGAAACCCCATGGTTAGGGCTTAGGGGCACATGGGGGCACCTGGGTGACTCAGTGGGTTAAAGCCTCTGCCTTCAGCTCAGGTCATGATCTCAGGATCCCGAGATCAAGCCCTGCATTGTGTTCTCTGCTCGGCAGGGAGCCTGCTTCCCCCCATCTCTCTGCCTGCCTCCCTCTCTCTCTCTCCCTACCGAACTCGGGGAGCTGATGTGAGCTCCCCCTGGGACTGTTGAGGGCATGGGTCGGTGTATGTGTCAAGATCCAGGTTTTTGTCCAGGGATCTACTGAACATGGGGGTTGACTTCAAGGGGACATTGCAGATGGCTCCTGCTCTCAATCCTTTCCTGAGATCCAAATGGCATGATTTCATTCTGAGTGGCAGGCTGAGTCCTCTGGTATGGCTCAGGTGTCCCCAGTTTGTGTGGCTGGGGTACTAGGACGGAAGCCTGAATACCCAACTTAGGGTTACAGTTAGGGCCTAGGGGCATGGCAGGTCTGATCTGGTGGCACTGAGGTGAGCTCCCAGGGCCCTAAGTTGAGGACTTGGGTGAGCGTGAGTTCAAGCTTCAGGTTTGTGTCTAGGGAGGCACTAAACTTGGGGGTGCCCTCCGGTGGGCAGAACAGATTTCTCCTCCTCTGAATCTATTGCAGAGCCTTAAATGGCATGGTTTCCTTGTGGGTTGTGGGTGATGTCTTCTGGTATGGTTCAGGTGTACCCAAACTGTAGGGCTTAGGTACCAGGCTCCTGGGCACAGAAGCCTATATACCCAACTTAAGGTTAGTGTTAGGGACTAGGGATATGGCATGGCCAATCTGCGGGCACTGATGCGAGCTCCTCGGGAGGCTGAGTTGAGGGTGTGGGTCAGAGTTAGTGTAAATCTCCAGGTTTGTGTCCCCGGGTCCATTGAACATGGGAGTCACCTCAGGTGTGCATCACAGTTTTCCCCAGCTAAAATTGCTTGCGGACTTCCAAATGGCATAGTCTCTTTCTAGGTGGCAGGCTGAATGCACTGCTATCACTCATGTGTCTCCAATTTGTAGCACTTGGGTGCCAGAGCTCTGGGGACAGAAGCCTGAAAACTCAACCTAAGGTTAGGGTTAGGGTTTGGAGCATGGCATGCCCAATCTGCAGGTGCTGAAGAGAGTGAAGTGGGCTGAGTTGAGGGCGTAGGTCAGGGTGTGTGTCAGGCTGGGCATTTCTGTCCCTGGGGCCACTTAGCATGGGGTTTGCCTTTGGTGGGTGTAGCTGATTTCTCCTGCTCTGAATCCTTTGCGAAGTTCCAATTGGCATTGCTTCCTTCTTGGTGGCAGTTGGGAGTCTTTTGCTATGACTCTGGTGTCACTAGTCCCTAGTCTGTAAGGCTTGTGCTTCAGGTGTCTGGGGACAGAACCCTGAAAACCCAACCTAGGGTTAGTGTTAGAACTTAGGGGCACATGGGACGCCTGGGTGGCTCAGTGGGTTAAAGCCTCTGCCTTTGGCTCAGGTCATGATCTCAGAGTCCTGGGATCGAGCCCCACCTTATGTTCTCTGCTTGGCAGGGAGCCTGTTTCCCCCTCTCTTTCTGCCTGCCTCTCTGCCTACTTGTGATCTCTTAGGGGCACAGCATTCCCAAACTCCTTGCATTAAGGCAAGCTCTCCGGGGAACTGAGATAAGGGCTTGGTTCAGCATGTGGGTCAGTGTCCAGGTTTTTGTCTATGGGGCCACAGAATGTGTGGGTGTTCAAGTAGTCATGGCAGGTGTCTTGCTCTCAGTCCTTTGTAGAGATCCAAATGGCACAATTTCGTTCTGATTGGCTGGTGGAGTCTTCTGGTATGGCTCAGGTGCCCACAATTTATAGGGCTTTGATGACAGGCCTCCGGGGAGAGAAGCCTAAGGACACAGCTGTCCCAATCTGCTGGCTCTGAGCTTAGCTCCCCAGGGGGCTGAGTTGAGGGCATGGGTCAGAGTGTCATGGCATCTTCTGGATGTCCAGACATCCTCTAGATATAGGGGTGGCCTCAGGTGGGCATAAGCAGATTTCTCCTGCTCTGAGTCCTTGGAATTCCAAGTGTCACATTTCCTTCTGGGTGGCAGGCAAAGTCTTCTGTTATGGCTCAGGTGTCCCCAATCTATAGGCTTTGGTAACAGGCCTCTGCAGGCAGAAGCCTGAATACCCTGCTTAGGGTTAGGGTTAGAACCTAGGGGTGTCGTAGGCCCGCTGAGGCCTGTGTGTGTGCTGAGGTGAGCTTTCCTAAAAGCTGAGTTTAGGATATGGGTCAGGGTGAGTATCAGGCTCCGGGTTTGTGTCCAGGGAGTCACTAATTGTAGCGGTGCCCTCAGGTGAATGCCCGTCAGGTACACACAGTATTGGAATCAAAAACCTCCCACTGTGTCCCAGGCTCACTCTTCAGATCACTGTTTCCACATATATGTGTGTGGGCTGTGGGCCATGTCTTTTCTCCAAGAGCAGTGCAGCGACTTTTAGGGTCTATGGGAACAAGTGTACTGAACTTTAGAACTCAAAGCTTTAAACTGTACTACTTGCAGGAACTCCAGAAATTCAGCCCCTATCAGAGGCTTTCCAAGCTAATTGCTGTGGGGATTAGTTTTCCCCTGCGCTCCCTTGCATGTTATTCTGTCTCTCCCTTTTCTGTGACAGGGTTTCCCTCCCCACTGTAGCAGCCAGGATCCATTTATCTGCCACGCCACATCTCTGTAGTAGCTACCTTCTTTGTTATGGCCTCTTGTCTCCCTTTAGTTGTGGATTTTGTTGTCAGTCTTCAGGTCCGTTTCTGGGGTATTGGGGATGATTTTGTAGTTACTGATATTTGTGGGTTGAGGTGAGCCTTGCTCTGCTGCCATCTTACCCTGTCCTGGATTCCCTTTTCTTTCTTCTTACTACAGATTTTCAATTTGTTGTTGTTCATAAACAACTTAGGTTTATAGCAGTCTCTTTTAAGTTGATGCTTAAGTTTAAACCCTTTCTCATGGGTTGCATTTTTTACTCATTCCTCACATTTTATGTATATGCCATACTTGACATCCTCTTATTTTGTGAAATTCTTGACTGATTTACGTAGATAAAATTTATTTTCCTGCATATGTGCTTTAACCTCCATACCAGTTTTGTTAAGAGAATAATCTACTTTTATTTGGATTTAGCTGTGAAATTTTTTAATTTCATAATTATTTTACTCCTGATTATGGCTTTGCCTCCCCAAGAATTCTCTTTAACTTTCGTTGGTCTGGGGAACCATTTCTACATATATTCTAATAGAGACCTTTGGTGAGTAGTGTGTTCTTGGTTGCATTTTTTCTTTTCAGTACTTTGTTTTTTTTTTTTTTTTTATTTTTATTTTTTTTTTTTTTATTTTTTTTTTATTTTTTTTAAAGATTTTGTTTATTTATTTATTTGACAGACAGAGATCACAAGTAGGCAGAGAGGCGGGCAGAGAGAGAGGAGGAAGCAAGCTCTCTGCCAAGCAGAGAGCCCGATGTGGGGCTCGATCCCAGGACTCCGGGATCATGACCTGAGCCGAAGGCAGAGGCTTTAACCCACTGAGCCACCCAGGCGCCCCTCTTTTCAGTACTTTGAATGCATCATGGCACTCCTTCTGGTCTGTAGATTTTGTGCTGAAAACTTATCTATTAGCTTTATGGGGTTTTGCTTGTATGTAACTTTTCTCTTGTAACTTTAAAATTCTCTTTATCGGTACTTTCTGCTATTGTAATTACTATATGCTTTGGTGTAGATCTCCTTGGGTTAGGTTGGTTGGGGTTCTCCATGCCTCCTGGATCTGGATGTCTGCTACCTTTCCCAGGTTAGGAAAGTTTTCAGCTATTACTTCAAATTTTACTGCTTATATATCTCTCTCTATTCTCCTTCTGAGATCCCTACAATGCAACTATTGTTATGCTTGATGAAGTTGCTGAGATTCCTTAATCAGTTTTTATTACTTTTTCTCTTTAGCTTGGCTGATTTCCATTATTCTCTCTTCTACATCACTGATCCATTATGCTTCCTCCAGTCTGCTAATTCCCTCTAGTGTATTTTTAACTTCAGTTATTGAGTTCTTCATGTTTATTTTTTATATTTTCTATCTCTTTGCTGAACATTGCACTGAGATCTTACACACTTCCTCTCAAGTCCATTGAGTAGCTTTGTGGACCGTTACTTTAAATTCTCTCAGGTGTATTGCTTGTCTCCGCTTCATTCAGCTCTTTTGCTGTGGTTTTCTGCTTGTCTTTCATTTGGTTTATTCCTTTATTCAGTCTGTTTCTAAGTATTAGGGAAGTCAGGTACTTCTCCTGCTCTTGAAGTAGCCTTTGGAAGAAAAGTTCCTCGGGTGCCCTATAGCACAAACCCCCTGTTCAGCAGGACCAGGTGCTTCAGAGCTGTCTCCTATGTGAGTTGTTTGTGCCCTACTGTTGTGACTCATGTTTGCTTTCAGTTGCAATAGGCTACTAAGCCTATTGTGGGTACACTGGTTTGGTCCCTGTGCCGTTAAGGGGCCAGTGCAGGGGGCACAACGGTCCTATAGTTGGATGCTGTCAGCAGTCAGACCCATGCCTACCCCCACATGTCTGCCAGAGTTGTAGTCTCATGGACCTGCAAAGCATTCTGACTTCCTTGTCCCAGGGGACTTCTGCTGGTAGGCCAGGGCCTTCAGTCAGGCCCAATGCCTGCTCTCAGCCTGTCTGCTGGGACTGTGGGTACGAAGGTGAGTGTGTGTGTGTGTGTGTGTGTGTGTGTGTGAGAGAGAGAGAGATCTTCCCCTCTCCTTGAGGTAGGAGTCACTTTGGAATGGTGCCAGTTCCTGCTGCTGCTTGTAGGGTGTGTTGAGACAGAAGCTACATTGCAGACACCTGCCGATTTGTGAGTTGGATGGGTCAGATACGCAGAGCATGGGGGTGGAGCATAAAGTCTTAGGCAAGATAGATGGAGTATGCTTGTTCTACCAAGTGTCTACTTATCCAGCCTGTGGATGGAGGGAAATGGTACCTGTCAAATATTTTGTTCTTGGAGAACTCTTCTGTCCCTTCCCCTCTAGCATAAATAGGTATTAGTCAATATTCATGTATACCCTAGGCACTTTTCAAATTGCTGCTTCCATGCTATAACTCAGGCAGGTTATGGGCCTTTAAGGGCCCATAGAGAATCAGTTTCCTATGGCCCTCAGCTCTCCTGAAACTAAGTATGTAAATTTTAAGTACTCAGTGTTATGCCCTGATGATTGCAAAACTAACAAAGTTAAGCACCTTTGGTTTTCAAAGACAAATGTTAAGGGGACTTGTCTTCCTGGTGCAGGTCCCCTGTGTCTCAATGAGGGTTTAATTCTCAATCATGTCTCCACCCCCCTCCTACTCTTTATTTTTATTTATTTATTTATTTATTTATTTATTTATTTTTTATTTGACAGAGAGAAATCACAAGTAGATGGAGAAGCAGGCAGAGAGAGAGAGAGGGAAGCAGGCTCCCTGCTGAGCAGAGAGCCCGATGAGGGACTCCATCCCAGGACCCTGAGATCATGACCTGAGCCGAAGGCAGTGGCTTAACCCACTGAGCCACCCAGGCTCCCCACCCCCTCCTACTCTTTTAGCTGTGGCCTCTTATCCACCATGAATTGTGGGAACTCTGTTCTGCTGGTCATTTTCTGAGCTCACTCATGTGACTTATCTCAGTGTGTCCCTTGGAAGAGGTGAGTTCAGGATCTTCCTAATTCCACCGTCTTCCCTGAAGTCTTTTGCTGCCCCCCCCCCACCCCACCACTCCAAAAATTAGTTTCCATATAGTTTCTACAGTGGCTTCACTAGTTTATATTCCCAACAGTGCAAGAATTTCCCTTTTTGCCACATCCTCATCAACACTTGTTCCTTGTCTTTTTGATTCTAATCACTCTGACCTGTGTATAGTGATAATCTCATTGTGGTTTTGATTTGCATATTCCTGATCATTAGTGATGGTGACCATATTTTCATGTCTGTTGGCCAGCCATCTGTATGTCTTCTTTGGAAAAAGTGTCTATTCAGGTCCTCTACCCATTTTTAAAATTAGATTATTTGGGGTTTGCTTTTGGTGTTGAGATGTGTAAGTACTTTATATATAGTGTAGATGTTAACCCTTTATTGGATATATCATTTGCAAAAACCTTCTCCTATGCAGTAGCTTGCCTTTTTGTTTGTTGGCTTCCTTTGCTGTGCAAAAGCCATCATTTCCCTGGAGTCTCACTTGCTTAATGTGTTTCCTTGCCTGAGAAGATACCCCTAGAAAAATGGTATTAGAGCTAATGTCAAAAAATTAATGCCTGTTTTCTTCCAGGAGTTTTGTCTTAGTTCTCACTTTTCTGTCTTCAGTTGGTCTTCTGTATTGGTATGGTGTAAGAACATGAGGCCCGATTCAGTACTATGTAGAATATAAGTGGTGAAAGTGGACATCCTTGTCTTGTTCCTGATGTCAGAGGAAAAATTCAGCCTTTCACTACTGAGTATGAGATTAGCTTTGTGTTTTTTCATATAGTCTTTATTATGGTGAGGTATGTTGCGTGTAAACCTGTATTGTTGAGTTTTTATTACAAATGGTGTTGTATTTGCAAAGTGATTTTTCTGAATCTACTGAGATCATGTGGTTTTTATCCTTTCTCTCAATGTGATATAGCCCATGACTGATGGATTTGCCAATACTGAGCCACAGCTGCAACCCTGGAGTAAATCCCTTGATTGTGATGAATGATTTTAACGTACTGCTGTATTTAACGTATTGTATGTATTGTTGGATATTGTTTGCTAATGTTTTGTTGAGGATTAATCTGATACCAAAAAACATATATAAATACTACCAATAAAAAAAAAACCCAAAAGCCTACAGGCCATTATCTCTGATGAACCTAAATACAGAAATCCTCAAAAAAATACTAATGAGCCTCACATTCCATTTTAAATCTTTTACCTGCAAAAAGACAAAAACAAAAAACTGAATATAAATTTTATTTAACATACTATATACCAAAAATAGAATTTCACCAATATACAAAATTGAGATATTTTACATTATTTGTACATCTTCAGAATCTTGGACTTTATACTGATAGCACATGTTAATTTGTATTAGCCATATTTTAAGGGCTCAATACCCACATTAAATTGTAGGAAAAGAAACTGGTCTGTGTCTTTGCATTGTTTGGTCTTACTAATTTACTTGGGGACAAACATGTGAATACTACTCCCCAAATTCTATATTCTATCATTACAGATTTGGATCAAGATATACTACTAGCAGAATTTAAATATTAAAATTAAACCATGTGAAACCAGTGCAATATCAGATACTAGAAAAAAACAGAATAGTTGCCATGTGAAGTTCATTTCATCTACCCATCCTCTTAGAGATATTAACACAGCTAACATGAATAGTCAGTCTTGTTAGTACTTATCAGAATTACTAATTCTCTGTATTTACTCACGTATGTGTGCGCATCTGTATCTCCTCTGACACTCCATAATGGAAGGAACTACATCTTTCCTTAGATGTGTTACACACAGCCATATGGTCAGGTACTGTTAATTCAATGAATGTGGCCATGCTTTGATTATTAGCTTGAAACAGCTTGTCATTTCATTACTCAGTGTTTTCTAGTAGTTAAAAAAGTCCACATTTTCTCAATGGAATTTTTTCTTAATCATTAAGTAGTTGAGAAATTCCCACTTGGACCAATAGCATTTATCATGTCTTAATCAGACTCTACGGCTCCAAACACAGCAAAAGCAGAATAATATAAGGAAACAGCCTTCTCTATCAACCTCCCTCCATCTGGAAGGCAAGAATAGTCAACTGTTAATAGTGGCATGGTTCTTAAGAGCTCTGGAGACTTCAGGAACTCCTTTGGCAAACCATTCTAACTTGAGCCCAGAAACATGGTAGTAGCCATGACCTGCACCCACTCCCCCAATCTAAAAATCATGACTAAAGGTCAAACCCATTAAAAAGAAAAAAAAAAAAAAAAAAAAAAGCTCCAACTCATTCTTAAATGATTATGAATAACACTATATTACAAAGTCCTTTTGCCAGTCTTCAGAGTATAGAAATAATTTTATTTGAAATGTAAAAACTGGGAAAATGTTAAGATTTGAAAGAATAACTCTTACCTTTTTATTTTGTATACAATAAAATGGCTGTTTAATAATATTGGTGTTTCCCACAGTAATGATCATTTAATAATTTAAGCACCAAAAACTCCTAATCAAATGTTTCCTGTTTTGTAGACTACAGGAATATACCAGCATTTCATACTATTCCCACATTTAATCCATCTTTTATCTAAATCTTTAAAAAGCTGAATATTTAAAATTCATTAAAGAAAATTACTTTTCTCTTTTCTTTTTAGGTGAGTGTTCCAAAAGTGGGGTAAATTCAGCTTCCTCACTGTGTTTTCTTTTCTTTTTTTTCTTTTTATGGTCACTCTGGTAACCGCTGGAGTCACTGCCTTGGAAAACAGGATCCTGGTCCTGATCTTCCTGGTGCTTTTTCTTCTTCTTCTTCTTTGGTGCATCCTTCCAGAGGTCATTATCAATCTGCAGGTCTGTCTCTTTGTTCATTGTGGCATCAGCATAATCTGCTAGCTCTCTATTACCACTTTCCACTTCATATGACTCTGGGTCTTTCTTTTTTTTCTTTTTCTTCTTGAGAGGTTTTACAGTAATTTCTTCAGGGCCAGTTTCTGTTATTTCTTCAGAAACTCCAGAGCACTTGGTCTGTAAACTGAATTAACAGTTGAAAAAATTTACAGAGCAATAAACAAAAGGAGTAAGATGAAATCAAGAATATACTAAGTGTTTTTTTTTTTCCTAAATGACAGCAGGACAAGATAAAGTATGGCATAAATTTCTAATATTCTGTTATCCCTTAGCCCATTAAAATGTCTGAGAAAGGTTACAATTTTTTCCAAAGTACTTCTTCCGGATTGTTTTCATACACAGAAATGGCAAATTTTATCAAAAGTAGCTTCTAAATTTAGGTTTGGTTAGAAAAAATTGGTTACAATAAACCTTACCCTACCATGTGTGGCTTAAGAGCCACATATCTGACCAGTGATAAAATATAGTTCCATCATCTATGAAATAAATGGAGTTCATCTACTCTATCAATCCTCATTTCATTTTTTTCTCTTAATAGTGCTTGAAGCGATATTACTTTCAAAGTTATGAGTTAACACTAAAATAAAAACAAGGATCAATGCAGTAGCCCTCTGGAACTGCAGAGTCCTATGTAGTAATATTAGCTACATATAAGATACTACACAAATACACCACACATTTCTATCATCACAGAAAGTTCTATTGGACAACAGTTCTAAAACGTTAACCCATACTTTTAATAATCAAGGGAAAAAAAAAAAAATTATTAACACCAACAATACTCCCAAAGCTATTTTTTCCTCTTCACTCCATTCTCAAGATGACAATAGTTCTTACAAGAATTTCAATACCAGAAAATTAAATTATCTACCTGGCATAATGACAATCAAATTTTTTTGTTTAAGCTGTGTAAAAATAGAAGCCTAAGAGCTATGCAATATGATCAAGCTTTTGGTTAACAAATTAAACTAGAAAATAGTAAGACCGAGTTAGTAAAATACAGAAGAGTTAGCTAGATGTGTAGAGCTTCGGAATATTCAGTGCTTTGCAACAGCACTTAAGATTCCTATTTACATTGATTTTATGGTTTAGAAGCATGGAAATTCTAATAAAATTTATTTTAAATGAGGGGCTTATATTATTCAGAATTAAACAGAAATTACTAAGTATCAAAATTAAAATAATCTGATTAGGAACTGACCTAGTGATATTTAATTTTCCCCGAATGCAGAATACTCCAGCAGCATCTGAGTCCAAACGAAATACTTCAAATTCTAGTTCATCACCCACGTTTATCTCCAGGTTCTGCCACTGTTCAGCAGGCATATGCTCAGGTTTAGGGATGGAGGCATTGAAACACCCATGTACTAAACAGCCAATGTGGCTGGAGGACACTTTATTAACTGTACCCTGGGAAGAAAGGAGGAAAAAAAATAAAAATCAAGAAATCCAAAGACTTTAAAAATAAGTGAAAACTTCTTAAGCTTCAAACTGATCTTCAAAGAGAAAACATCCAAAATATGCTGTAATTTGATATAGGAAAAGTTTTTAAAATTTACGTTATACTAAACAATCATTTTAGAATACTAGTTTTTAGAAAGCCCAAACTTAGGCAGTTGATATGCAATTACTTACTAACTGAATAAAAAACTATTCTTCCTACCCCTAAAGAAGCAAAAACAAACCAAACTCCTTAGCTCCCACTACAGGATTCCCTGGGGAATAGATTATAACCATACTGAAACCAAGCAGAAAATACTCTTTGATATAACCTAAATGTGAAAAGACCTCAAAGCAGGAAGCATATGCTTTCTATAACTGGGAGCCATATTATATTTCTATAAACAGTCTGAGTTTCAAAGCTTAAAGAACCTTATTTCGCTTCTTCCTTAACTTCAGCAATGTATCAGAAGACAGTTTACCCTTCCTATGTAGATCCTGAGCAGGGCTACTTTGAATCACAATAGCATTTTTAGAAGCTTTAAAATACATGCTATATGATTTTAAGCTCAAAGTTTTTTAAAAAGCCTTAGTTTTCTTCCCCTAAGAATCAACATATGTAACATACATAAATGAACATCTGAAATGCTTTTCTAAAATCATGTTTTAAACTTTGACGCTAACATGTATACAGCCTTGTTTAATGTTAGCAACATAGAAAATTCTTTGGCTGTCATTATCAAGGGCTGGTGTTCCCAATGGCACATGCTGGATGGTACGGACAAACTGCAGTTATGCAATGGAGTACTTATTCAACAGTAAAACAAAACAAAACAAACCTATCAAGCCATGAAAAGAAATGCATACTGCTAAGTCAGAGGCAGCAAGCTGAAAAGGCTACATACAATAGGATTCCAACTATATGAAATTCCAGAGAAGGTAAACTATGGAGACAGTAAAGAAGATCAATAGTTGCCAGGATTCAAGAGGATGGAAGGAGGGAGAGGGATAAACAGATAAAATACACAGAATTTTTAGAGCCGTGCCCAATTATTCAATAAACTACAGGAACAGGGGACACATGTCATTGTGTTGTACATTCCATGGGTTTTAGGAGGTACAACAGAGAAAACTATTTATTTTAAAAGTCTAGAATTAATGTAGTGATATCAGCTTAACCGTAACCAATGTATTCCCACTAACGTAAGATGTCAGTGATAGGAGTAACTGTGTGCTGTAGTGGGAGAGCGAAGAGAGGTATTCTTTTTCAACTCACTTTTTCTGTAAATCTAAAACTGCTGTAAAAGAATAAAGTCTATCAATTTAAGAAATAACACAAAAGTAAACTCTTCAATTTAGAGTTCTGAAACAACTAAATAACCATATGAATAAGAAAATGGATTTCAAGGGCCTACTTCACACTACACACAAAAATTAAAGATGGGTTATAGATCTAAATGGAAAACCTAAAACTAAAAAATTCTACAAGGCTTACAGAAACTATCTTCACAATCTAAGAGTAGGCAAGTTTCTTAAATAGGATCCAGAAAGCAGTAACCATAAAAATAGGACATATTGGACCTCATCAATATTAAAAACTTCCGTTTATGAAATGATACCATTACAAGTTAAGAGACAAGTCCCAGACTGGGGGAAAGTACTCACAATACATTTATCTGAAGAGGATTTGTAGAAAGACTATAAACAGAACTACTCAAAACCTCAATAATACAAAAACCCAATTAAAAATGGGCAAATTGGGACGCCTGCAGCTGCAGTTGGTTAAGCAGCTGTCTTCGGCTCAGGTCATGATCCCGGGGTCCTGGGATCGAGTCCTGCATGCGGCTCCTTGCTCGGCGGGGAGCCTGCTTCTCCCTCTGCCTCTGCCTGCCTCTCTGTCTGCCTGTGCTCGCTCGCTCTCTCTCCCTCTCTCTCTGACAAATAAATAATAAAATCTTAAAAAAAAAAAAAAATGGGCAAATTACTTGAATAGGCCCCTTACTGAAACACATGAAAAAGAGCTCACAGAAGAAATGCAAATTAAAATCATAATGAGAAACTAGTATATGCCCCTAAGTAAAATTAAAAGACTGACAAAACCAAATGCTGTCAAGGATGCAGAACAACTAGTAGTACTAAATGGGAAATTAGCCTGTTTTTCGTAAAGGTAAAAAAAATACCTACCCTCTGACTTAGGAGAAATGAAAATGTACATTCACAGCTTTATTCATAATAGCTTCGTACTGGAAGCAACCCAAATGTCAATCAATAAAGATGGGCAATTAAATTACGATACAATCATATAACCAAATACTATGAATAACAAAAAGAAATAAACTACCAATACACCAAACAGCATGGATGAAATGCAAAAACACGTAGAGCAAAAGAGGTCAGATTTTCAAACACTGTGTAATGAAAATTCCATTATCATTAAATTCAAGAATGAGTAAAACTAATTTTATAATAAATGCATTCAGAACAATGATTGTATCTAGAAGAGAGAGGACTGAACCGGAAAGGGCATGAGGCTCTTTCCAAAATAGAATGGTATATATGCTCTTCACAGAAATGACTGAACTGCACTCTGATCTGTGCATTTTGTTGTATGTAAATTATTCCTGATATTAAAAAAAAAAAATGAACTGTCTAAATTTATTTAAAGACTGGAACTTATTGTAGGAAAGTAAAAGGACTGATTTTTTTATTTCATACTTTCTGTATAGTATTTCCATGTGTACATTTACAGTAACTTACACAAAGCAGATACATGTGGGAATTTTTAAGTACAAATCTACTGCCAATTTTATTAGAGAAGAAAAGCTATACTATAGCCATATAACTGTTATGGAGGCTGGTTGTAGGATCCCAGCTGGGCAGGCCCACAATACTCTACCACTTTAATAATGAACAACTTCTTAAAATTAAAAATGTCTTATAGATTCTGACAGTAAAATTTGACCTGTATTTTAGTAGCAATAAAGTGTTAATAGTTCTTAAATGATTAAGCAATTCCTATAACATTTTTCATTAAAAAAATGTATGTGTATGTAAAAGTGCAAACACACAGGAAGTGCTGGTAGATGAGAAAGACAAATGCAGAGCATAATGGGGTATAGTTCAGTCAACTTCACATCAATCTATGTATTTCCTGCTTCTCCTGAAAAACTAAAAGACCTACCCCACAGGGCCATGGCACATTATAGGTGCCCTGACCTCATCCTTCATTCACATTTCATTACCTGCTCCCACAACACTCTGAATTTTCAACTCCTCTTTGATACACTACTATATGATTTGAATCCTTTATAAAGAAACTATTTGTGTATAATTAAGAAATAATAAACTTCATTGTTATTTTTTTTTTCCACTGCTTAAGATCATTCTGGTGCTATCCAAAGAAGAGAATAAATTCTGAGACACACTCTCTGCACATTCAAGGAGTTTTAGAAGAATGGAGTTTTTAAAAACTTACCAGTGTTGAACTGATGGTAAATTTTTTAGGAACCAACAACACCAATCTATTTGCTTCCCAAGTCTCTTAAAATTTTTCATATTACACTATTATACAACTATACAAAGAAAGCTTAGGGGGAAAAAAGAATATATATATATATATATATATATATATATATATATATATATAAATACATACATACCATAAGCTTTTGTCCCGGTTCAGGACAGAAAATAACAAAATCTGCTTCTATGTTAAGATGAATGTGTCCTTGATCATCATAAATATCTCCCAGTTCACCCACTACTTTGATGTTGTCATATGCAATGGGGACACCTAAAAGGCTATTAAAAAAGAAAATAAAATTTTAATCTTCTCTTAAACTAAGCCATTATCATACTGATTAAATATACTGAGTCTAAAAATTATATACCTCTTAAACATAACCTCATATGCCAAAACACAACAGCATATGATTAATCCCTAACAACTTGAGTAATTCAATTTCACCAAAGGGTTTCAGATATACTGATGAAGTTAAAAATGATTACTCAAAATAAGTACCCAGAAACAAAATGTCCAATTCTACATGAGCAGTAGGTTGAATCTATTAGCTATGCACTTGAATTCCAGTCATGCGAGAATGAGAGGAAAAAAAAGACTTGCAAGAAAAATTTCTCTATTTCTGAGTATAACTGAATCAAGGTAATTTTGGTATTATCTACCATAAATGAATTTCTGCACAGATGACCCTCAGTAAGAGAAGTATTAGAGTCACAGGTGAAGTTCCTGAATATTAAAGCCAATGACTTAAGGGAGAAAAATCCTCAAACTGCAACTGTTAGTAATAAATAGAAATGCTAATAAATGAAATACATAGTTTTACTTATTAAGACCTGATTTTGCCACTTAGTCTACACAGTATGACAGGACTGGGGGCAATTACTATGTCTAAATGTCATTTCCAAGTATTTAAGAAATTTTAATTACTAAGGAGGTACACCTGGTGGCTTCACTACCACACCCAATACTTTGTTCAAGAAAACTTCCCAGACTCTCCAAGGCAAGGCTGAAATCACTCCTCCTCTAAAAGACAGAGTGACGGGGTGCCTGGGTGGCTCAGTCATTAGGCATCTGCCTTCAGCTCAGGTCATGGTCCCAGGGTCCTGGGATGGAGCCCCACTTCGGGCTCTTTGCTCGGCAGTAGGTCTGCTTCTCCCTCTTCCACTCCCTGTTTGTGTTCCCTCTCTCCTTGTCACTCTGTCGAACAAATAAAATCTTTAAAAGACACAGTGCCACAACATCACACTGAACTTAATCTCATTTTATTGACTATTTGTGTATATTTGCATTCCACACACTACTGTAAGATCCTTGAGAGCACAGAACATTTTTGTCGAACTCTACTAAATTTCTAAAACTACTCACATAGCATAAGAGAAAGAATTTATCCCTAACAGCTGTTGCTTAAATAAAACAGCCAGAAACCACTGGAAAGGAACTTTAATAACTATCAAATCAAGACCAAAAACTCAAAAGGCTTACTCCAGAAAGCATTTTTTTCTTTCTTTCTTTTTTTTTTTTTTTAAAGATTTTATTCATTTATTTGACAGAGAGAAATCACAAGTAGATGGAGAGGCAGGCAGAGAGAGAGAGAGAGAGGGAAGCAGGCTCCCTGCTGAGCAGAGAGCCCGATGCGGGACTCCATCCCAGGACCCTGAGATCATGACCTAAGCCGAAGGCAGCGGCTTAACCCACTGAGCCACCCAGGCGCCCCAGAAAGCATTTTTTTCAACTGTTAATTTCAGCATGTGTTTTCCCAAGCAGGAACTACATCACCAGGACAGTCATCAAGGCACAAAAAACCCAGAAGTCTACATGACCTCTGGAAGAGGTAATAAATGGACTTATAAATAGGTGGACACTGAATCTAATTCTAAATACTATATATATATGTGCATATATACATATATATACGTATTCACACTTATACATATACACACTTTTAAATATATGTGTATATACATGCATATATACATATATATACATATACACACTTCTTTATATATATATACACATGTATCTAAATGTGTATGTGTGTTAATACATATATACTTTATATATTTATATATACACACATGCACACACACATATATAACATATCAGCATCAAGTCATATTTGCATCATTTCAGTATACATTAAAATTTCCAGGAAAGAAGTAGCAAATTCAAGGGTAGATTAAATAGGAAACTCTATTGAGAACTACTCACTACTTCAGAAAAGCATTTCACCAATGGAGAGACTGTATTTTTTCTGGGTTGTCAACTCAAAACCTCTGCATCAATCTACCTTCGTAACAGAGCTTTGGACATACAAATTTTTTTCCAAATAAAATACTGAAAATATTGATTGCTAAACATAGGTTTGTCTACTTTTGTCTTATTACAGAAAAAATAAGGATAAATTTGGATCTGTTCATAAACATGTTTTATGCTTATTGAAAGACTGCACCAGAGAGGAGGAATGACCCTGGGTGGGAGGGACTCCTTGAGGGCAGAGAGGGGAAAGAAGACCTCTCCCCAGGTTGGTGGGCTGCACTGACAAGACAAATCCCTGTAACATTTGGCTTTGAAAACCGGAGGGCCCTGGCTTCTCCTTATTTTGTTTTTTGTTTTGTTTTAAAATAAATAATCAACATGTTATTTTGTTTTTAAATAAATATTGATTTACAAATCAATAGCCTCAATACCTTAAGAAGTAGGAGGGGAATAGAAAACGGAGTCCCTGGGGCACCTGGGTGGCTCAGTGGGTTAAAACCTCTGCTTTTGGCTCAGGTCATGATCCCAGGGTCCTGGGATCGAGCCCCACATCAGGCTCTCTGCTCTGCAGGGAGCCTGCTTCCTCCTCTCTCTCTGCCTGCCTTTCTGCCTACTTGTGATCTCTGTCTGCCAAATAAATAAATAAAATCTTAAAAAAAAAAAAAAAAAAAAAAAAAGAAAACAGAGTCCCTGCCCTTGAAGAGACAGCACAACAAACAGCCCAGCTGAGATACAGCGGTTTGAAAAATACCTCGGGTACACAGGAAGGAGATTTATTTAATAATCTCAGAGCATGGGATGGAGAGGCAGGGAACTTGGGGAGATTTCTTCAATAACAAAAGAGCTGGTGGGCACCACTTTCCTCCCCAGTACCCAACCCATCCTGAATACAGGGACAGCTGCAGGACCCAACACAACACTACAACCTCCACTTAGTTTGCTTTTTTTTTTTTTTTTTTTAAAAGGTTTTATTTATTTATTTGACAGAGAGAAATCACAAGTAGATAGAGAGGCAGGCAGAGAGAGAGAGAGGGAAGCAGGCTCTCTGCTGAGCAGAGAGCCCGATGCGGGACTCGATCCCAGGACTCTGAGATCATGACCTGAGCCGAAGGCAGCGGCTCAACCCACTGAGCCACCCAGGCGCCCCACTTAGTTTGCTTTTTAAAGCATGCCCCAGCCACACATTTGTGTGGATCTACTCCCTCCAGTCCTCTGAAGGAGTTTTCCCAGGCTGCTCTATCTCCTCCCCTACAGCAGACCAATGTAGTCAATCTTGCTCACACTGTGTGTAGCACACCCAGCTCCCCCGTTCTCCTTGTAGATCTTGTCTGAAGCCCATCCAAAGTAGTGCTGCAAGCCTTGCACTGTGCCTGTAGCCCCAACAGGGGCCAGCACCACTCTAAAGTGACACCTGCCCCTGGGAGAGGGAAAATTACAGCACACACCAGTGCAACAGCAGCCCCAGCAGTGGACTGGAGACAGACATCTGGTCTAACTGCAGACCCAGCCCACCAACAGAAACTTCAGATGACCACACAGGGAAAGCACTCTTGACTTTGGTGCTAACACAGCTCTGGCAAAAAACTGCTCTGGCTCCATCCAAGCCCAAGGTGGCCCCAGACCAGCCTACTAACAACACAAGGATCAAACCCTGCCCACCCAGGCAGAGAGAGCCATTGAAGGTGACTAGCCTGAAGGAAAACATGGCTCAGCCACAAAAGCAGGGCATACACAACACACATAAGAGACACCCCTGAAATGCCAGGTTCTGGTGAATAGGAAACACTGCACTGCAGGGCATTACACGACCTCTTGTTTATTAGGGCATTACTTGCAAGAGCAGATGACTTTCCTAACAAAGAATTAGACAAAATGAGAAGGAGTAAGTAATATACCTAATAGAGAAAGTAGTGATCATAAAGATGATCACTGTATTTGAGAAAAGAGTGGAGGATATCAGTGAGGCCCTCAACAAAGAAATACAAAACATACAAGAAACAATTTAGATATGAAGAACTCAATAAGTGAAATTAAAAATATACTAGAGGGAATAAATCATAGCTGGAGGATGCAGAAGAATGGATCAGCGACCTCAAGGACAGTGTAATAGAAAGCAATCAAGATGAACAGGAGAAAGAAACAGATCATAAAAAATGAAAATGGATTAAAGGAACTCAGGACACTATCAAGTTTATTAACATTTGCATTATGAGGATCCCAGAAGGAAAAAAGAAATGGGAGCAGAAAATTTATTTGAAGAAATAACAGCTAAAAACTTCCTAAGTCTGGGGAAGGAACTAGACATCTAGATCTAGGAAGCACAGAGGTCTCCAGACAAAAGCAACCCAAAGATGTCCACACCAAGACACAGAGTAATGAAAATATTAAAAAAAAAAAAAAATGATAAAAAGAGAATTTTAAAAGCATCAAGAGAAAAGAAAACAGTTACATAAAGGAAACTCCTTAAGGCTTCAGTGGAGTTTTCAGCAGCAAGGAGTGGCTTGATATATTCAAAGAAAAAAACCCATAAGGATACTCTATCCAGCAAGGCTATTATTCAGAATTGGAGAGATAAAGGATTTCTCAGACAAAAAGTTAAAGGAACTCATCACCATTAAACACAATAACAAACAAGGAAGTAATCAACAGTAATGTAATAGCAGAGACTTTAATACCCCACCTCCATCAATAGAGAGATCATCCAAACAGAAAAATCAACACAACAGTGACTCTGAATGACACATCCGAACAGATGGATCTAACAGATATACACAGAACATACCATTCTAGAGCATAAAATACATTCTTTTCAAATGCGCACAGAATAGTCTCCAAATCACAGATTAACAAAATTGATAAATCTTAGCCATACTCATCAAGAGAGAAAACTCAAACAAAATCAGAATTGAAAGAGGAGAAATAACCATCAGAGAAATACAAAACATTTTAAGACATTATTAAAAATTATATACCAACAAATTAGACAACCTAGAAGAATTGGATAATTGCCTAGAAACTGAGAACCATCCAAAACCAAATAAAAGAGAAACAGAAAATTTGAACAGACTGATTACCAGCAATGAAATTGAATAAATAACCTAAAAATGCTCAAAAATAACAGTCCAGGGCCAAATCACTTCAGAGGTAAATTCTACCACACGTTTAAATACTTATTTTCAAAGTGTCCTAAAAAACAGAAGAGTTAAAAAAAAAAAAAAGCGTCCAT
This sequence comes from Mustela lutreola, assembly GCF_030435805.1. Classification (NCBI taxonomy): domain Eukaryota; kingdom Metazoa; phylum Chordata; class Mammalia; order Carnivora; family Mustelidae; genus Mustela; species Mustela lutreola. The sequence continues at coordinate 147,178,594 of NC_081293.1, forward strand.
ATTCATTCCGAAGCCAGCATTATTCTGATACCAAAAGAAACACACAAAAAAGAACCACAGGCCAATATTTCTGATGAACATAGATACAAAATTCCTCAACAAAATAAATCCATCAATATGTTAAATAAGGGGCGCCTGGGTGGCTCAGTGGGTTAAAGCCTCTGCTTTCGGCTCAGGTCATGATCCCAGGGTCCTGGGATCGAGCCCCGCATCGGGCTCTCTGCTCAGCAGGAAGCCTGTTTCCTCCTCTCTCTCTGCATGCCTCTCTGCCTACTTGTGATCTTTGTCTGTCAAATAAATAAATAAAATATTTAAAAAAAAAAAATATGTTAAATAAATTATCCCTATGAACAGGTGGGATTTCTTTCTGTGAAGCAAGAAAGGTTCAATACTTGCAAATCAATGTGATATACCACATCAAAAACAGACTAAAAACTGTCATTTCAGGGCAGCTGGGTGGCTCAGTTGGTTAGGCATATCTGCTTTGGCTCAGGCCATGATCTCATGGTCCTGGGATGGAGCCCCAAGTCGGGATCCCTACACAGTGGAGTCTGCTTCTCCCTCGCCCTTTGCCCCTTGCCCTGGCTTGTGCACATGTGCATGGTCTCTCTCAATGGATAAATAAAATCTTTTTTTAAAGTAACTAACTAATTAATTAATTAATTTTAGAGAGAGGCAAAGAGCATAAGCAGCAGGCAGACAAAAAGGGAGAAGTAGACTCCCTGCTGAGAAGGGAGCCCCATGCAGGATTCAATTCCAGGACCTGGGATCATGACCTGAGCTGAAGGCAGATATTTAACTGACTGAGCCACTCAGGCTCCCTGGATAAATAAAATCTTAAACAAACAAAAAACAAAAATACCCCCCTAATTTCAAATGAGGTAGAAGAGGCATTTAATTAAGTGCTACAGCCATTCAGGATGAAAACCCTCAATAATCTAGGTTAGAGGGAACATACCTTAATATAATAAAGGTCATATATGAAAAACCCACAGCTAACATCATACTTGATAGTGAAAAACTGAGAGCTCTCCCCCAAAGAACAGGAACAAAATAAAAAATGTCCACTCTCACCACTTTTATTCAACAGAGTTCTGGAAGTGCCAGCCACAGCAATCATACAATGAAAAGAAACAAAAGGCATCCAAATTGGCGAGGAAGAAACAAAAATTTCATTCACTGTACATGACATAATACTATATATGAAAAACCTGAAAGACTTGGGGAGACTGGGCGGCTCAGTTAGTTAAGCATCTGCCTTTGGTTCACCTCATGATCCCAGGGATCTGCGATCTAGCCCCAAGTCTGGCTCCCTGCTGAGCAGGGAGTATGCTTCTTCCCCTCCCCTCTCCTGGTGCTCTTTCTCCTGCTCTCTCTCAAATAAATAAAATCTTAAAAAAAAAAAAAGAAACAAACAAAGAAAGAAAAGCCAAATAACTACTAGATACTGTATACTACATACAAATAACTACTAGATCCACCAAATAACTACTAGAACTGATACATGAATTTGGTAAGGTCACAGAATACAAAATCAACATACAGAAATCCATTGCACTTTTATACACTAATAATGTAGCAGAAAAAAATTAAGAAAACAATCCCACTTACAAATACACCAAAAATAGTAAAATGCTAAAGAATGAACTTAACTGGGGGCTCAGTTGGTTGGGCGACTGCCTTTGGCTCAGGTCATGATCCTGGAGTCCCACATCAGGCTCCCTGCTCACCAGCCTGCTTCTTCCTCTGACCTTTCCCCTTTCATGTTCTCACTCTCATTCTCTCTCTCCCTCAAATAAACAAAATATAATCTTAAAAAAAAAAAAAAAGAATGAACTGAAGTAAGGAGGTGAAATACCCGTTCTCTGAAGACTATAAAACACTGATGAAAAATTGAAGACAGGGTGCCTGGATGGCACAGTTGGTTAAGCATCTGAGTCTTGGTTTCAGTTTAAGTTGTGATCTCAGGGTCATGAGATTAAGCCCCACATCGCACTCCACACTCAGCATGGAGTCTGCTTCAGTTTCTCTCCCCTTCTTCCTTTGGCGCCCCCCCCCCCCCCATTTCTCTAAAATTTTAAAGAAACTTAAGACAATGCAAACAGATGGAACGATATTCCATGCTCATGAATTGGAAGAACCAATACTGTTAAAATACCCACAGTATCCAAAGCAATATAGAACTTTAATGCAATCCCTATCAAAATCCTAACAGAATTTTTCACAGAACCTGAACAGATAATCCTAAAATTTCTAAGGAACCACAAAACACCCCGAATAGCCAAAACAATCTTGAAAAAGAACAAAACCAGAAATGTGACAATCCCAGATTTCAAGTTATACTATAAAGTTATAATAATAAAAACAATATGGTAGGGGGGCAAAATAGACACATAAGATCAATGGAACATAACAGCCCATGAAACACACCCATGAATATAAGCTCAATTAGTGTGCAACAAAGGAGCCAAGAATGTCCAATGGGAAAAAGACATTCTCTTCAACAAATGGTGTTGGGAAAACTGGACAACTACATGTGAAATAATGAAATTAGACCACTTTCTTTTTTTTTTTTTTTTTAAAGATTTTATTTATTTATTTGACAGAGAGAAATCACAAGTAGATGGAGAGGCAGGCAGAGAGAGAGAGAGGGAAGCAGGCTCCCCGCTGAGCAGAGAGCCCGATGCGGGACTCGATCCCAGGACCCTGAGACCATGACCTGAGCCGAAGGCAGCGGCCTAACCCACTGAGCCACCCAGGCGCCCAAAATTAGACCACTTTCTTACCATACACAAAAATAAACTCAAAATGGACTGAAGACCTAACTGGGAGACTTGAAACCATAAAAATCCTAGAAGAGAGCACAGGCAGTGATTTCTCTGACATCAACCCTAGCCACACTTTTTCTAGCTATGTCTCCCGAGGCAAGAGAAACTAAGAATAAAACTACCAGGACTACATCAAAATCGAAAGCTTCTGCATAGCAAAGGAAACAATCATCAAAACTAAAAGGCAACCTACCAAATGGGAGACAGTATTTGCAAATGACATATCTGGTAAAGAATTAATATCCAAAAGATACAAATAACTTACATAAGCCAACACCAAAAAAACCCCAAATAATCCAATTTAAAAATGGGGGGAAAGCATGAACGTTTTTCCAAAGACATACTGATGGCCCACAGATACATGAAAAGATGCTCATCATCACTCATTAGCGAAATGCAAATCAAAACCACAATGGGCTATCACCTCACACCTGTCACAATGGTCAAAATCAAAAATACAAGCAACAAGTCTTGGCAAATGTGGAGAAAAGGGAACCCTTTTGCACTTTTGTTGGAAATCAAACAGGTGCAGCAACTGTGAAAACCAGTATGGAAGTTCTGTCAAAAATTAAAATAGAATTATCATATGATCTCGTAATTCCACTATCAGAGGTGTTTACCCAAAGAATACAGAAACACTAATTTAAAAAGATATATGCATCTTTATGTCTATTACAGCATTATTTACAACAGCCAAATTATAAAAGTAGCCTAAGTGTCCATTAACAGATGAAATGATAAAGAAGTGGTATGTCTACATACAATAGATTACTAAGCCATAAGGGTGGCTCAGTTGGTTAAGCAGCTGCCTTCAGCTCAGGTCATGATCCCAGCGTCCTGGGATTGAGTCCCACATCAGGCTCCTTGCTCAGCAGGGAGCCTGCTTCTCCCTCTGCCTCTGCCTGCCATTCTGTCTGCCTGTGCTCGCTCTCTCCCTCTCTCTCTCTGATAAATAAATAAAATCTTTAAAAAAAAAAAAAAAAGAATGAAATCTTGCCATTTGCAACAACATGGATAAATGCAGGGTATAACACTAAGTGAAAAGAGCCACTCACAGAAACACAAATACCATATGATTTGGTCAAATGTGGAATTTAGGAAACAACACAAACGAACAAAGAAAAAAGACACAAGCCAAGAAACAGACTCTTAATGAAAAAGGACAAGCTGAGAGTTACCACAGGGGAAGTGGGTGAGGAGATGGGTGAAACAGGTAAAGGGGATTTAGAGTGCACTTACTATGATGAGCACTGAGGAACGTATAGAAATGTTGAATCATTATATTGTACACCTGTAAACAATACTGCTTACTACTTAGTTTTCACTAGAAAGTAAAGTTTCTAAGCATTAAGAATTCTAACCAATGTTGGGTGCCTGGGTGGCTCAGGTCAGGATCCCAGAGTCCTTGGATAGAATCCCTCACCGCTCTCCAACAATAGTGGGAAGCCTGCTTCTCCCTCTCCCTCTGCCATTCCCCACCACTTGTGCTCTCTGTCAAGTAAGTAAATAAAATCTTAAAATCTTAAGGAAAAAAAAAAAAAAGAATTCTAAAAACGTCATTAAGACTACTAGAGGGGCAGCTGGGTGGCTCAGTCAATTAAGCATCCAACTCATGATTTCAGCTCAGGTCGTGATCTCAGGGTTATGGGACTGAGCCCTGAGTTGGGCTCTGCACTCAGAATTTGGGATTGCTTGGGATTTTCTCTCCCCCTCTCCCTCTGCCTCTCTTTCCCGCACAGGCCTGCTCTCTCTCAAAATAAAATAAATTATTTAAAAAGACTAGTGGAAATAATGAGGAAAGCAACTGTGTATGTAAAGAAAATAAGATATGTGCTTTGAGTAAGAAAGTATGAGAAATGGGAATATATTTTTGTTGGGGGGGGGGGGGATAGTAATTTGTCCTAAAGTAAGACACTCATTTAAAGAGGGGAAAACAGGAGAAAATCTTAATGTAAAAAAAGAAATAAATTTTTAAAAGTTGCAGGAATAGGGGCGCCTGGGTGGCTCAGTGGGTTAAAGCCTACGCCTTTGGCTCAGGTCATGATCCCGGGGTCCTGGGATCGAGCCCCACGTCGGGCTCTCTGCTCGGCGGAGAGCCTGCTTCCTCCTCTCTCTCTGTCTGCCTCTCTGCCTACTTGTGATCTCTGTCAAATAAATAAATAAAATATAAAAAAAAAAAAAAAGTTGCAGGAATAATGTGAAAAAAGAATAATGTGCAAAGAATGTATAGTTACGACAAAGGTTGGAATTAACAGTCGGGGGCACCACTTATGCTAAAATTAACAATTGCTTTGATGGCTGGGTTTGTGGAAAGGATCACTTTTGCTGATGCCTTCAGTTGATGACTCACCTCTGTACCAGGTCATTGAGAAACTATACTATATTTTCTTTTGTCTTACAGGTATATTAACCTCATGTTGCTGCTTATATTACTGCCACAGGTATGCAGCCCAACTCCCAGTATCTGGCTCTAGGGTCATCACAGAAGAATGGCACATAAGCTGTACATGCCATACACACCATACAGGCCATAAAGACGTCGGAGGTAGAGTGCACGAATACTGACCCCATGTTTGGCCCTCCATCTTGTTCATTTCCAAGTGATGACCTCCCTCAGGGGTATGGGTTCCAGGTTCCCTGGAGGTGAAAGTGTCCCGACCAGAATAGGTGAAGGCTCCTTCTGATCTTCCCTGAAGTTATTTAGATAACTAGTAGTGGTATATGTGCTGCCGAAGGGAGATAACTAGTAGTGGTAACATCCTTTCCTCCCCGCTCTTCTGGAGGACATGTGGCCCCATGAAGTCTGTTAAGTGTCAGATCTCTGACCTCACTACAATGCCCTCTGCACATTCCTTCCCACTCTAAATGTGAACTAGGGTCCAGCACTGTGGAGCATAGCTATGTAGCTGCCTGGATCATCACCTGCCCAACCCCCCCCCCCCCCCACCGCTGTAAATTACCCAGAATGAAACTCAGTGTCAACTGTATGGAGTCCCCCACTTTGTTTTCCAATCTCAAAGTGCCTTCTAAGTTTCAGGGATACTTTATTGTACCTCCTCCACTTCCCAACACCCCCTTTTCCTCATTTCTTAAAGTGAAGTAAGTCCTCCTAATTCTACAGGATGGCCCCAAAGTCTGTAAACCTACCTATACAGGATAAATGGCTGACTGACATTACATATCTTGATAATATTCAATGAGTGGTCCCTAATTAGAAATGCATAGTTCGATGTGTGCTGCTTTATTTGCACTGAGTAAGTCAACCCCCACAGGGTTAGTGGGATGCCCCAATGTGGTAACAGGAGTCGGGGGAGAGGAGGGTGCAGAGTGGGCAGTCCTCATCTGTTCATAGTGCAACCTGCTCCACATGGCCACAATGTTCCATTCAGTTACAGAAATTATCATTCAGTCAGTTCCTTATATCTCTGGTGTAATGGCTCTGACGAGACACTCCAGGTGGCTTCCCCCTAGCCTGTCAAGCAGAGGCACTGATTGGTTCCAAAGAGGTAAAATACTTCAAACACTGCCTCTTTCCAGATTTTGCAACCATTTTTATATCCTTAAATCTCTCAAATCCACATTCTAGTCATCTTTTCTTGGACAACCGTAACAATCCTTAATTGGTCTCCACGTCTCCAGTCTCACTCTCCTTAAGCCACTGGCAAATGCTACCAAGTGTGGTTTCTTAAACTGTGTATCTGATTGTTCCAGAGACCACCTATGCACTCCTCTCTCCAGAGCGCACCATATTTCAGAGTTGGAGGGCACCAAGAGGATGAAGTGCTAAGCCTGCTTAAGCAAAGAGAAAAAGAAAAAGAAAAAGAAAAAGAAAAACAAAAACAAACAAAAAAAACCCAACTGGCGGACAGGAAGAAGAAAAATGTCCATCCTGAGTTGCCACTGCCTCCACCCCTCCACCTCTGTTTTGCCCTCCTCTCCAGCGGCATGCAGTACCTTTCCCCTAACATAAACCTTGCTCCCCATACATAGTACTTACAATCCTCTGGCCACAGCAGTCTACTTTACATCTGCTATCCATTTGTTTATGCCACACTTTTTTGCTTTAAATACTACCATCTCAACCCTTCTCCTGTTAGGTTGTTCTCAAAGGTCTAATATAAAATTCACTACTCTTCCTCTTAATGTAATTTACCTTAGATTTGTCATATTTTAACACTTTATTGGATTTATCTGGCTTACCTTTCTGTCTTTGTTAGAGCTTACAGTTTCTTGAAACAGGGATTTTGTTTGTTCTTAATCCCAAGACCCTGGTATCCAAAATAGGCACACAACCAGTGTGTTGGTGTTCGGAGTAAGCTGTACATTCTAGACTTGTTTGATTCTTAACCTTCTCAGGATCCCTTGAGAAAGTGAACACTTTGGATACTTTGCCCAAGAAAACAGACTGCAAATTTCCCAGAGGGGAGGGAAGGGGAAGTCGTGGAATTCATGAAGAGCAGTAAGAAATCGGTAGAGATCCCACTCGTCCTAGTTTTAGAACCCTTGCTCTTGAGGCAAAGCCGTCTACTGCAATATTAAAGTACACATGCCCCCCCCTCTGACCCTCCACTTTTGTAATTCCAAGTTTTTATCTGAATATATTAAATGGACCACAAAGGTTTTTTTCACCCTCAAACCCAACAGACAGGCCAGTTAGACAAATTAAACTGTTTTTAAAAACCAAAACAAAATGTGTACTTTCCTCATCCATGATCAGGTCCAAGACAAAAGAACCCAGCGCAAGTACCAAAGCCAAAATAAACAACAGAAACTCTTTCACGGCTTACAAATAAACGACCGTACTAATGCTTTATAAGCACTTTTCTACAGAATGAGAGACTATTTAAGTACTGTATCCGAAACTTCCAACGTCAAATGGGAAAATACAGAGAACGGGGCCTACCGGGTCTCTAGAGTCCTGGACTAGTCTTACCCCTACACGCCAGTTCTACAAGCTTCTCCACCCGCTCCGCCGACACAATCCACGTCACCTTTGCGCTTCCCTTCTTGCCTGCGAAGTGGACCCCGTACGACCCCACCTAGGGCGATAGGGGCCTTTGGGGCCGCATGAAGACTCCAGACCGCCTCCAGCCTAAGCTCCAGGTGGCCGGTGCTTTCTTCCCCATTCACCCCTTTTCTGCTACGCCATCAGCACCTCTTCCCGCCGCCCCCTCCTGGGCCTGAAAGAAGGGGTGGCAGGCTGCTTTACGGCGCTGTCCGCTCGGCGGAGGCAAAGACTGAGACTGGTACCTCTCGGAATAGCGCAGGAGCTCCGCATCTAGCTGTTCCCGGATACCGGTGCGTTTCCGGTTGAGGTAGCGCGGCGACAGCGCGATGTGTCTTCGGTGCGGGCCCGCCACCAGGCAAGAGTAGCGGCTACTCACCAGCGCGCAAGCGGCAGCATAAGTCGGCAGCTCCAGGCAAGGCAAGACGCCGGCCTGTCCTACCACGGGCCCCTCAGAAGCCGCCTTTGGCGGCGGAGCCTCTGAACAACCCGCAGCCATGCGGCTTGTCAGGTTTCCCGCGGCGAGCACAGCTGACGCAGGTATAACTGGCTATCTCAGGACGCCGGCTTTCTACGTCATCCACCAGCGGACACGCCCCTAGGACATTTCTCTCCTTGAGTTGCCTTACGCACATCTGACCAGCAGGGGGCAGCAACTTTTTCGCGCTTGAGACGACTGGAGGAGCTAGGAGCCTGAGCTTAGATATTGAGCATGCCGGGAAAAAGACCAGCCACCCGGTCCTCTATTGAAGGCGGGCAAGCTTTTATTTTCGCAAATGTCCTCTTTGGATTTAGTACGTGGGTTTAATAGGGGTTTACACTTTGATAATTTCCAGTAGTAAGGTGGTCTGGTAAGTTTTACAAGTGTGGAAAATACAGTAATAAACTTTAAAATTTTAGGGAATATATTTTCTGCGGGGAATCCAATCCCAAAAAACAGCTCAGATGCCTCAAACACAACATATCCTAAAATAAACCCTTTCTCCCGTCTGGACTCTCTGCTCACTCTGTGACAACTCATTCAGTAAATCTTACCACCACTTCCCAAATGGCTCAGTTCAGCTGTTATCCTTGGAGCCTCTCTTGTACTGTTAAATATCAAATCAGCCCCAAGGCTTGCGGGGTCCAAAGCGGAAATATTAGTCTATTCAGATACTTACATCTGTCCTCTCTTTCAGAACTACAGAAGTGCCTGTGGAAGTTTAACCCTGTGGTCAAGGGGATCCTCTGGAGCACCTTCTCTGAAATACAAATATAACTATGACTTGTCCACATAGGAACCCCAGTTTCCTCAGGATAGCACAAACTCCGTAATATGGCTCTTAAGTTACTTACAAGACCGTATTAAGGCTGCTGCCAGCCCAGCAGTAGTTTCATTCATCACACTCCCCACTTTACGTTATCTGTTAGCCTCCCCCCGCCCCACATTGATTTACTTTCATCTTGCTCCCTTTTTCACCAGCTCCTGCTACCTGGGAATATAGTAACTTTTCTCAAATTGGAACACTCTACTCATATGTCAAATTTTAGCTTAGGTTTTTGCATTCTCTTCCTCTGCAGTGTACTACCATCCTATCCCTCTTCCCCTATCCCCATCTAATTCAAGATAGGGGATTGTTTCCCCACTTTTGTAAATGACCACCATCAAGCATTTCTTTTTATGTTAATGTTATGTCAGTTGAGTACTTTTCTGACTGTTCCTTCCTAGACTCCAAAGCTCACTTAGGGCAGGGACCATGATAAGAGTCTTTTTCACCTCTGCAACCCTCTGTGACTCAAAATAAAACAGCCAAATGCATAGGAATGAATGAATGAATGAATGAATGAAAGAAAGAAATAGCAGGTGACAAAAAGCTCAGAGTCAAATAAGGAAATAGGATTTAAACATAAATATACAACAGGATTACACTGTGTAAGTGCCAAGAGAAATACATAGCATTTAGTGGCGTGACTTCTAACATATCTCCACCTCCCCTAGGTACTGCAAAAGCCTCTAAACCTCTCAATTCACATTTATGCCTGTAAAATGGGGATAAAAATAATGTACCTACCCTGCTCATTAAAGAAATGGTAGGAAGTTCAAATAAGATAATTGAAAAACTCTCTCTCTAGTATTCTTTGATTTCAAATTCAGCAGGAGATATTACTGCAATGAAACTACTCCCAAAGCCCAATGATAAACACAAGTCCATGAATAGGAAATTTAACAGCCTTTACCTGGATTTAATTGGAAAGTTCTTCAAGAGCCCTAAGCAGGACCCCTTTGTTCAGTGTTTTCAGCTTTGGCTACTCATTAAGATCACCTGAGGAGCTTTAAAATCTGATGATGACTTTCTTGTGGTGAAGAGAACTGGGTGTTACACACAACTAATGAATCCTTGAATACTACATCAAAAACTAGTGATGTACTACTATATGCTGGCTAATTGAAGATAATAATAAAAAAATAAATAACCAGCCAACCAAACAAACAAACCAGAATTTGATGCCTTAACAACATCCCCAGACCAGTTAAATAAAAAATTCTCCTTGGAGCCAAGATGCATGTAGATTCTCTGCAGGTGAATTGAATGAAAACAGTTTGTCCAAAGCAACGTAGTAAAAACAATAAGCTGGACATCAGGACAATAGAGCCAAAACAAAACTTACTTAAACTATCCCAGCAATGATTTTGCACAAATTTTAAATAATAGGTAGTTTTATAACCCTTTGTGTGCGCTTAAGAAATTGACTTGTTTGGTTTTGAAAATTGTTTTCTAGTTTTTAGTTTTTTAAAATTCTGGCTTGATTGTTAGCTGCTATCCACAATCTGCAAGATTTAAAAGAATAAAAGAATACATATAAATGTTCACCATTATGGAGTTAATTTACCAAAGTAACCTGTTTCATCTACTACCCAGAGAAGAAAAAAAAGTACAATGAGATTCCTCCCACGTACCTCCCATCCCACACAAGTTCACAAGGTTTATTTGACCAAGGGACTATAGTTGGACTGTACTATTTTTTTTTAAGATATGATTTATTTATTTGACAGACAGAGATCACAAGTAGGCTGAGAGGCAGGCAGAGAGAGAGAGGAAGAAGCAGGCTCCCTGCCAAGCAGAGAGCCCGATGTGGGGCTCAATCCCAGGACCCTGGGATCATGACCAGAGCTGAAGGCAGAGGCTTTAACCCACTGAGCCACCCCAGTGCCCCGGACTGTACTATTTTTTGATTAAAATTTGATCAAAATGGCCCAGGAAGTCAGGCATTGCTGGTCTCTGTCTCATGAAAAGCCCTGTCAAGTCAAAGTCAAGCATGCGCGAAGATAAGCCCTTTTCTATAAGAGAGAAGATTGGATGTGACTTAGTATCCATGTCCACTGAAACCCCCCACCCCACCAAAAAAGAGAGATATCAGTATTCCTGCAACTCTCTGGATTTTTTTCTTTTTACCATCGACCTCCCCCCCACTCCAACATGCACACATACACACTATATGACGTTAGTGCGTTTCTATTTCTCACAATCAACGAATCCCTGGAGCAATATAAATGTGCAATCATCTGTAGTTTGCTGGAATAAGTTATAAAGGAACTTGTTGCATGTGTTCTGATTTTTATGGAAAATATGCACACTTACATGATTAGAAGAGAATTTGGATGTGTAAACACTATGTGTTAATATTAGTTATCTCTTAAGGGTGAGTTAATGACTTTTTAAAGTATGAATTTTCATTGTAATGAGTGTGCATTGTTTTATATTTCTTAAAGGAGAAACAATGAAGGAACGGATTCCTATTGTTGGCAATTTGGTTTGTTACAAGATATCGCCAATTCTTAGACAGTTTAATATAGTGTGAGGTGAGGAGCCTGGGGCTAAAACCACATTGTGTGAGCCTGAATCCTGGCTCTGCCACTTACTTGGTGTGTAACATTATTAGGCAAGTTCTTTTTTCCAGAAAAAAAAAAATCTGAAATTATTAGAAGAGACTTTACTGAAAAAATGGAATTAGAAAGGTTGATGTAGAAAGGTTTACCCAAAATAGTTTCAGATGAAGGACAGTGCAGGTAAAATGGCATTGCATCAGTTGGGTTTTGCTGCATAACAAACCATTCTCAAATCTGGTGGCTTTAAGAGCTATCACTAATTCAATTTGTGATTCTATGAATACAAATCTGGCCTGGGCTTAGCGGGACTCACTCAAGCATCTGTAGGCAGGTGTGGGCAACTCCATGGGTCTCATTCTCTAGTAGGCTAGAGTAGGTTTGCTTTCCTTGCATCCGTGCATGTTTTTGATCAAGACTTTTAGGAGTCCATGGTCAACTCATCAGTTATAATATGCCTGTTTTAGCCTGAAGAAGGCTGTAAAGCTGAACTTGGGAGCAGGAGCTTATAACTTCCTTGAATGAAGAGCAAAGCAGAGTCCTGGACCTACAAGGAACATTCATATAAAAGTTTGAATAAATGTTGGAGAATAACTTGGTCCCATCTCTGGGAATGAATTCTTTTTAAGATTTTATTTATTTGACAGACAGAGATCACAAGTGGCGGGGGGGGGGGGGAGCAGGCTCCCTGCTGAGCAGAGAGTCTGACGTGGGGTTTGATCCCAGGACCCCAGGATCACAACCCAAGCCAAAGGCAGAAGCTTTAATCCACTGAGTTACCCAGGCGCCCCATCTGGGAATGAATTTTTTGTTTTGTTCTGGTGTTACTAATATGATTAATTTCAGCTCCTCTTCAAGGTACTACCCATACAAGCAATTCATATACATAAACATTTCAGCTTAAAACAAGGATTTCAATATAGTGTCCTCTTTAAATATTTTATTGATAAAATTCACTATAGCTATGAACTATGTTTACTGAGATAAAAATGTGCAATTTTGAAAGTTTTTTAAAAAAGATTTATGTATTTATTTTAGAAAGAACAGGCTAGTGGGGGGAGGGGTAGAGGGTGAGGAAGAAAAGAATCTCAAACAGATTCCAGCTGAGTGTGGACCTCTATGGGAGGTTTGATACCACCACCCTGAGATCATGACCCAAGCCACAATCAAGAGTCTGATGCTTGGGGCACCTGGGTGGCTCAGTGGGTTAAGCTGCTGCCTTCAGCTCGGGTCATGATCGCAGGGTCCTGTAATCGAGCCCTACATCGGGCTCTCTGCTCAGCCAGGAGCCTGCTTCCTTCTCTCTCTCTCTGCCTGCCTCTTTGCCTGCTTCTGATCTCTCTCTGTCAAATAAATAAATAAAATCTTTAAAAAAAAAAAAAAGAGTCTGATGCTTAACTATCTGAGCCCTCCATGCACCCTTGAAATTTCATTTGTCAGTAGAAATAAAGTATCTTCAGTACAAACCAGTTGTTTGAAATAAATATGCTTAGTTTGAGAATAGTTTTGGGGGCGCAGGAAATACATGTTTAAAATTTGCCTAATGAGGGGCGCCTGGGTGGCTCTGTGGGTTAAAGCCTCTGCCTTCAGCTCAGGTCATGATCTTAGGGTCCTGGCATGGAGGCCCGCATCGGGATCTCTGCTCAGCAGGGAGCCTGCTTCCTCCCCTCTCTTTCTCTCTGCCTACTTGTGATCTGTCAAATAAATAAATAAATAAAATATTTTTTAAAAATAAAATTTGCCTAATGGGTTTTGGAAATTACACTAAAAAAAGTCTGAACAGGATACTAATGTATCAAGCAGCTGCTGGTTGATGCTAACTACATGTAATTCACAAATATGTCAGCAGATGGCAACTGTGAGCTTTGAGTTTCTAAAGTTTAGCTTTAGCCCAAAGTACTTCGGAGTGGCAAGAATCAATCCTTCAAAAAAAAAGGACCTGGCATCAATTTTTAACTCTGAATGTTCTTCCTACATGCTTATTATATTGCTGAACTAACATGTGCACCATGCTTACACTAAGGAAAAACAATGAGAGTACATTATATTTTAGCGGATATACAAGATTTTACATTTTTGCGAACTGTAGCTATTGCTGAAAATCCATAGAAATAAAGTCATCCAGATGTATCTGTCCGTAAGTTAAAACCCAGCTGCTTTATTTAATAAGGTAATGTTTTATTGGTAGTGAAATCATGCCCCATAGGATTAATGAGGTTGAAGCCAGCAGTAGAAAGCTTGTTTTCCAGAGAACGGTTTCCTCCCATTAAGCTATTGTGTCTTTTCAGACTCCACTAACAAACTCAGTAACTGTCTCTGCAGAAGCCTGGACTCCAGGTCAACCGATCTAGCTCCAGCCTGTGACTATGCAGCACCCTGCATTCCTTACCAGAGATAAGGAGCCCAAGAACCCACCATTTTATACTGGCTCTCGGAGCATGCCCACAGTCCTTTCTCCTTGTCCTAACATAACTTTCTGACCTCAGGGGCTAAATTTCGCTTCACCAGTGTTAAGTCTCCAGCCCAAAGTGAACGTGGGATGTCTGTTACATATATTTTTTGCTCAGTGCACGTGCTCCATCTTTCTTCATGAATAGTCATCCGTTTTCCTGCCCTTTTCATCAACATGTATATAATCTCAACCCCCATTATTATAAAAAACTTGTTTTCAGGGGTGCCTGGGTGGCTCAGTGGGTTAAAGCCTCTGCCTTCAGCTCAGTCATGATCCTGGGGTCCTGGAATCGAGCCCCGCATCAGACTCTCTGCTCAGCAGGGAGCCTGCTTCCCTCTTCTCTCTCTGCCTGCCTCTCAGCCAACTTGTGATCTCTGTCAAATAAATAAATAAAATCTTAAACAAACAAACAAACAAACAAAAACCAAACTTGTTCTCTTCCCCTTCAGGCAAGTGGATTTGAGACTTGTCCTCTGGTTTCCTGGTTTACTCCCTCTCAAATAAACCTTTTCCTTGCTACATACCTGATGTCCCAGTGACTGGTTTTACTCTGTGTCCATCAGGAAGACGGATTTGGGTTTGGTTGCACTCATCCTTAACGTCAGGTCCCTGGTTGTCATCAGCACCGCCTGAAATGTGGTTAGAAATGCAAATCCTCAGGCCCCACCCTAGGCTTCCTGAATCAGAACTCTCTGAATGGAGCTCAGCAATCTGTTTACCAAGCCCTCCAGGCGATTGTAATACCTGAGAACTTTGGGAACCAGTGCCTCAAAACATCTTGAAATGCAGGAGAGAGGTTCTGAACTGATCATTTTTATTCAGGTATAATTGACATAAATGCAGTATAATTAACAATGTAGCTGATTATTTCTTTCAAGTGATTTAGCACACACAGTAGAGTTTGCAAAATAAGTAGCATAAAAGAGTATACAATTTACATAGACTCAGAGATAGAATGCCAGTGGTTAATTTCCACACATTTCGTAAACTGAATGAAAAACTTCAGTTTATGTATCCTTCTAGATGGTACTGAAAGGGATAGATTATGGTAAATTGTACGTTGGAACTTAACTAACAAAATTAAATCAAAATATGATTATTTCCAAGGAGTATAGAACAATCTTCAGGAAGCAAGGAAAACAATTCCCTATAAAACAAGTGTTATTCTTATTTGTATTAACATGTGTGCATATTCCATTCTCTCTCAGGCATCATTAAATCTTCCTTCAATTCCATTGCTGAAATAGGAGGCACAACCATTTACAAATTTTTTTTTTTTTTTTTTTTTTTTTTTTTTTAAGATTTTATTTTATTTTATTTGACAGAGAGAGAGATCACAAGTAGGCAGAGAGGCAGGCAGAGACAGAGGGGGAAGCAGGCTCCCTGCCGAGCAGAGAGCCCGATGCGGGGCTTGATCCCAGGACCCCGAGATCATGACCTGAGCCGAAGGCAGCGGCTTAATCCACTGAGCCACCCAGGCGCCCCACAACCATTTAAATTAACAACAAATAAGCCACATTTTCTTCTGTAAAAAGAAGGAGGTATGCAAAAATTCTTTATCACTGTCATCATTTTATCTTAAACACTGCTTTGCCTCAATTACCTTCCTACCTGAAAAATGTTTTATTAATTTTTGTTTTAGTTCAGAATTTCTCCAAGAACACATATAAAGCACCGGATCCCATGAAAAGGCAGTGTTTGCTCAACTTCTTCAGTCTAGAGGTGACCTCTTTTATTCGTAATGTATAAATAGTTTTTACAGTGTTAATTAATGTATTTGTAAATCATAGTAGGTACTTATGGGGGAAATAACAAGAGCAAAAGACCACAAATAGTCGTTGTATTCTCATTCTCTAACAATGGAATTGTATCTTTCTCACTTTTGTGGTAACAAAATACAATAATGTTTAAATACCTTGATCTGTATGCTTGGATTTTATCTCTTGGCTATAGTTTAGATGCTCTGATTATTACCTAGAATATAAAATCATATTAATTTTCAACTCCTGAGAATATAAAATCATATTAATTTTCAACCTGAGGTTGCAAGTACCTATGTAGGTATCGATTATTAACAGAAAGGCAATGACAAAGACCGTATACCACATCTTCCTTATCTATTCATCTAATCATCTTTATCTTTATCTAATCATCTATTGATGGACACTTGGGTTACTTCCCTAATTTGGCTATTGTAAATAATACTGCTGTAAACGTAGGAGGGCATGTATGCCTTTGAACTCGTGTTTTTGTACTTTGGGATAAATACCCCGTAGCTCAATTCGTGAAATAAGTCAGTCAGAGAAAGACAAATGCCGTATCATTTCACTCACACGTGGAATCTAAGAAACAAAACAAATGAGCAAAGGAGAGAGAGAGATTTGAGAGAGAGAGAAAGAGAAAACAAGAAACAGACTCGACCATAGAGAACAAACTGATGGTTACCAGATGGGAGGTGGGGGGGGGCGGGGGGCGGGGGGGAATAGGTGATGGGGTTAGAGAGTGCGCTTATGAGGGTGAGCCCTGGGTGTTGTCTGTGATGTACGCAGTTGTTGAATCACTTGGTTGTAAACCCGGAAACACTTTAACACTGTGTCTTAACTGTACTGGAATGAAATTTTTTTAAAAAAGAAAGAAAAAATAGTAAACTTTGTGTGTGTATGTGTGTAGTCTTGAGAACCACTATTGGTTGGGGAGGAGTAAAGGAGGTATAAGATGGGTGGTGGGGCTCCTTTCTGGAGCTATGATGTCCTCTTTATATGATTTACTGTCCTTTTATGAGGCCTATGGCTGTTAGGTTGTAGGTAGGTGAGGCTGGTATTTCTTCTAAGGCCCTAGTTCCTTTCCAAATGGACTTTTCTTAAAAAAAGGATTTTATTTATTTATTTGACACATAGAGAGAGTTCGTGAAAGAGAGAGAGCACAAGCAGGGGGCGCTGCAGACAGAGGGAAAGGAAGAAGCATACTCCACTGAGCAGGGAGCCTAATGCTGGGCTCTATCCAGGACCCTGGGATCATGATCTGAGCTGAAGACAGAGGCTTAACACACTGAGCCACCCAGGTGCCCCCCAACTAGATTCTACTGCAACAAAGTTTCAACATCTTTTGAAAGGTTTTCAAATCCAAGGAATTAGCAGTAATATTAACCATGGTGCTTTCAAGAATACCTTTGGACATTCTCATTTAGTTCCATCTGCCTTTAGCTCACTGCAGAACAAAAATAGAAAACCATTTCCTTTTTTTTTTATTTTTTAAAACCATTACCTTAAATAAACCACCTGCTGCCTGCAGAGTCTGTGTGGGCATGAATTCACAGCTCCTTGACACTAAATACATTCCGAAGAATGTGATATGGAAAGTTTGAGGGTGGAAAGTAGATAAAAATGAAAATTAGACACGATGTATTTTGATACACAATTTACTCTCAAGTTATTAAACAAAATGCATATTAATGGATCATATCCAGACTCCCTCTTATGGCCACAGGGGACTCTTAATAATTCTGCACTTTGGAAATTATTACAATAATGAATTCAACTGGCAAAGGGGACTTTCCCAGTTGTGAAAGAATGCAACAGTGAGTAGAACTTTTTAAGGGAAGATATTACATAAAAACCACAATTTTTCAATAAAATAAAAATCTAGACCTCCAATATTCACACTGAAAGGAGTGTTCCTCGTTGAGAAGGACCAATGACTAATGAAAGCTTCCCTTGTGTCTCACTTTCCCTTGATGTTTCTTGTGACTCCTGCTGTCATGCACATATTGGCTTTAGACAAACACTAGATAAAGTGTCAGCTCCCTTGAACAAAACCTCTTCCTCCAATGTTCTTGGCACAGATGAGTAGGCTAAGCTAGAGATTTAAAAGAAGAAAATGACAGACATGACAAGCAATGAACTTACCTGGTAAATAAAGGCAAAATTTGGGTCATGACAAGATTAGTTTTTTTCTACAGCTTGCTGATCCTATCCCCTCAAGAAACCCAGGGGGAAAATAATCTTGCCTCAGTTTCTCACTTATGGCTTCCTGCCTGTCTCCAATGACCTCATAGATTTTCCATCCTCTTTACATTCAAGATATGGACAGCTCCTGTTTTCTCTTGAGTTGTCCTTTAGGATCCTTCTTTGGCATTCATGTCTCCAGCTGGAGCACATGCCTGTCTGCCACAGAACCAGAAATTTGGATCTGAAATCAGAAGAAGCTGAACAAATACAGGGTCGTGGTTCCAAGGGGATGGAGTTATGGTTTTATGGACTTGAGAGTACATAAGTTACATGACATGAGTGAATGGCTCTAAGATTCATGGGTACAGCAAGAAATGACCTTACCTTTCAGGTGAAATATTAATAATGTCTTACCACGTTATCCACATTTCATGTTAGATAAATTATATTAATATGATTGAGGAATATTCACATTTATAGTTGATGCACATTATCATAACCCTTGATAAATGGTTTTCACCTGCTGTACTACCATCCTTTTTGTTGATAGATAGCACTAGGCTAGTATTATCACTACTCACTCTGTTGTGTCTTGGAAACAACATTCTTTCTAGCAATTTGTTTTATCTTAGAAGACCTAGAACCTTCTTAATAAGTTTAAAATTTTCTTCTCAAAGATCAATGTAAAAGTATTGATATAATTAGAAGATAGAAAAGACAGAGAAGTCCAAATCTCAAAAGATATTTTAGATATTAGGGAGTGAAGTGCACATCTAGACAGCATTCGTACACTTCAAGGACTTATGTATGAGTAAGGCTGAATATCACCTCTTTCCTTGGCTGATGGACAATGAGGGACAGAGTGAGGGATGGTAGAACCTCCCACAATGGGAACTATAGCTTTTCTTTCCTGAGCAATGATCTTGGAGAGCCCAAGGGATATCTTCCAGTCCTCCATCAAGATGTTGTGAAATGACATTGGAGGACCCCCGTCTTAGTGAGGAAGGGAGGGCGAATATCCTGATTGATTAGTAACAAGGAACAGTCATGAGTCCTGATTCCTTGAGGTTAGCGAAACACTTGAGGCAAATTTGACAAGATTTTAGAATTTTCTGTGAAGCTCCAGCCCAATTCTAGTCTCTCTGGCAATTTTCAGCAGCATAGTACATTTTGGCTTTTGGGGTAGGGCTTGCAATATATTATGTGGCTAAGGGAGTAGAGCCTCTGGGGGTTAATGAAGAGAAAACTTTGAAATCAAAAGTCCCTAGCTGATGTGAAGGAAAGTTTAAAGATGGAACCTAGTTCTTAAGGATTTCTAGTTAAATGAAGGCTATGTCCTTATAACTAGTTAATATAGACAATGTTGAACTATTAAAATATTGAAATCAATCTGTTTAGATCTAGAGTTTGGCTTTTTATAATACATTTCCTGGGAAATACATTCCTAGTAAAAGACCCTTATATTCAGTAAATATTTTTACTGGCATAAAGAATAATAAAAAAAAACACTTTTGTATAATTTTACTAGGCATCCACATTTCAAGCAATTTCTGAATTGGTTTCCTCTACTCTGAGTAACTCACAACCTGTGATTTATGGTTTTGGAATAATTGAATTTCTTGGCTGTCACATACTTTGAGTAAGAAGTATTACATATGTTTCCAGGAAAATGATTTAAGGAAGACAAGAGTGAAGTGATGCCAAGTTCTGAAACTTTATTTGGAAACCGTGTTCTAACCAAATGGTACTTAAGATGCTCTATCTAAATTTCTGAAACATGTTTGCTAAATAATCTTTGAAAATGCAGCCTTGGACATACGGTTTCTAAACATGCCACTTTTGAGCTTAAGTCAGTGAAAAGAGTAGAGGACCACAGATTGTTGTTCTCACCTTCCCAAGCATAAGAAATGCAGAATTTTTCATTGATGCATGGTAATAGGCTGAGTAAATTTCTTCAAAAATAGAAGTTACACAACATCTCATTTTACCTGTCAAACACAAAATATTTAGTTATTTATAGGAATATTTCTATTACCAGAATTTTTTTTTTTTAAACATGAAAACTCAAGCAACTTTTAGACTTTATTATGGATTTGGCCTACACTGTATTTTTCCTTGTTCTTGGTCTATGGACTTAACTGGTCCATCAACTTCAAATTTCATGGAGAGTTTACCAGTTTTTTTTTTACATTTTATTTTAATGATAAGGACTGTGGTTTTGACTAGCATTGACTGATAAGACTTTCTGAGGTGATGTTTACCCTGTGTGGTTATCAAGTACCCGGAATGTGGCTAGCTCTATTCAGCAGAGAAACTGAATACTTAATTTTGTTTTGATTAATTTATATATACATTTAATCACACATGGTTAGGTTAGTGGCTACACTATCAAAGAATATAGGTAGACCTTAGAAAAGTGAGTTTATGACCCTGAGCAATTCACGTCTACATTTCTACGTAGCATTAACATCGCTGCTTTGGATTGTGTTCTAGGGTTTTTCTCAGTGGCTCTCAATTAGCAGGCAATACTTACCTGCCAAAGAGAGAAGTGAAAATTTGTTAGGACATTTTTGTTTGTCCTGGGGTATCCTTCTGACATTTACTAGATGGGGGACCAGAGATGCTTAATGGCTTAAAATGTAAAAGGCAGTTTACACAATTACTGTCCACTCCAAAAGCCAGTAGCAACAATTCAACAAGCACCAGGTCAGCAGAGTTCTCTGAATATTATGATTTCATCTGTGAGATCCCCTGCAATTTCAGTCCTATCTATAGCTAAGTCTGTCTCCTACAATGAGTATCTTATCAATGCCTGCCTCCAGGGGACCTCACTTTCTTATGGTCATTTGTTCTGCATCTTCAACCACTCCTCCTCTACATTTCCCATCTCAGAAAATACCCTCTCTGAATTCCATATCGACTAGCTGGGACTCTCTCTCTTCATTCACAGCACCCTGTCCTCTGCCAATCTAGGGGACAATCCTGTCCCCCAGAACCTAGTGGGGGAAACTATTTTTTCTATTATGATGAAAAGAAAGTTCACACCATATGCAGTTTCAAAGCACACCATTTTATTACATAGACACATCAATAGAGTCATCATACCATGTTCCACTTCTAAACAACTGTAGATGTGTGTGTGTGTTTAAACAAACACACGTTTAAGTTTCCAAGCAGAATCCACTTTTATCCTTTTATGCTTACAATAACTTCACCTTTTTGTAGCTAGTTTCTACAGCACACCACCACACTAGTGTCACATATTTTGTTTCTTCATTTACTTTCCCCCAAGGGTAGGCTCACACTAAAACTATAATGTAGTCACTTAAAGTATTCTAGTTCATAGATCAATTTATTGTAAAAGTTGAATTTTCAAGTACTTGAACAATGTCTTCCTAACGTCCCCTAATCACTCTACATCCCAAATAAATCCCTCTAAATAACCGAGCCCTGAAAATATTGGGTTAAAAGAACTACATTTAAAGACGTATCTATGTCTGGTTATATACATGGTAGCCTATTTGGGTAACTGTCATGATTGCATCTCTTCTTAAGTCTATATTGAAGCAGTGATATGCCTACTTTGTCCTTTAATGGGTGATTTCATAAATTATTTCAAAGGGCATTAAAACATCTTACTGATGTACTAGAACTCTGTATTATACAAATATGTCTACAAAGAAATGCCACCTAGAGTCAGTGGTTATTCCTTCAGTCAGTACAAAACTACATCCTTGAGTAAATTCAGTAGAGCCACATATATATAAAATATCTGCATCTATAGTTTAGATTTTCAGTGATAAATCTTATGCCTGTTGATGGCATCAAAAGAACAGTGATAATGTTAATTCACTATTTGAGGTTGCATTTATGGGCAACTTCTGTAATTTACTGGATATTGAAGTTATTCATATGAGTTAGGAGCCTTCAAGCACTACAGCAAACAACCATAGCCCAGCTATTTCATGTGACTATCTACAGTCAGAATTTTTTTTATGAGTCAACTTAAATAGGGTAGGTGATGATCACAATACTCTAAAACTAGAAGACCTTCAGATTTCCATTAACTGGAGTTATTATTTTGTTATCATAATTAAAATCCGTATTTTGTTTCTAAATGATAACATGTTCTCATCCTGAGTGTTAAAGGTTGAATTTACCTGTGGTTCAATAAGTAACTCATACAAATGACCTGAAAATTGATTAGCTTTGGGGAAAAATGAAAGTATCCAATACAATGAAAACCACATATTTTAAAATATTAGATTTCTTTATCTGTTATCAGAGGTTGTGTTCTCATAAATATTTTCAAAGACTGTGCTATTTTGTTGCCTATTCATATTGTCACAGGTGGCTATTTTAACATTTCCCTGTGGAAAAGAAGGACTGAATCTAACTACATAAATGTAAGCCTATCTTTCTATTTCCTTCTACAAAGAACTCTTTCAGGTTCTTTGGATATACATATTCTTAAAAATGTTCTGTTTATATTATTTTCATAAATTATAAAATTTTTAAAAGATCTAAATTAAATTCTAGCAAAGCAAATTTTAACTTTACCTTTTGGGCATACATCATCTGTCCTTTTATATAATTTAATTGGGCTGCAAAGTGTTTGAAATATAAGTATCATGAAAATCACATGTCATTGTATCTACATTAATAAATGTGGAAGTATATGATTTAAAGTTGTTATGTTTATAAATCAGTATTAATCATCGTTATTACAGAAATGCCATTAATAGTAAAATAGCCAGATAAGTAATCTATCTTTATACTACACTATTCAGATCACTCAACTCCATAAATATCAGTCACAATGATATTTACACACAGCAGACATAATAAAAAGAATAAAAATGAACAAACTTAGTAGAAATCAAACGTGATTTTTGTGGGCATAGAAAAGCCTTGAAAAATTGCTTTCCCATCTCTTTGGGAATAGAATCCTGATAATACCCCAACAGCATTACAATTTCTTTTTGATTATCTATTTACATTCATGTATGCTATAAATATATGCTGTATATATTTTCTATATTTACAGTATATATACACACACATACACACATGTGTTATTTTATTCTTAGGCTCATTCATGAACATGCAGATCAATCTGCACAGTATAATCAAAACATATTTATTTTCCTTAAATGATATTCATTTATAACTTTTCACCCTTGTGCAAAAATGCAAAAATATCATACAGATTAGTATGGTCTCTCTCTAAAAAAATTTTCTTCTTTATGCTTTAGGGTTTTTTGTCATTTATAAATAAATTATGAAATATAGTTCATTCACAAATTGGAAATAATTTTAATGTTTTTACAACAAGGCATTACTGAGGTTTTGAATTGTGGTATTCTTGAAGCCACTGTCTTTCAAAACAAAGACATAAATAACTTATTGTTATTTCTTGATATTTGTACTTTGATTATTTATATGAAATATGTCATTACAAATTTAATACTCATGCTAGTCAAATAGTGTTTTTGTAGAATATGAATTTTTCTTTCTGTTTATTCCTTTTTTTTTTTTCCTGAAAAGTCTTTAGAACAATCTGGAATGTCTGTTCAAATTACTGCACCAGAACATTTCTGGAAGATTCTCACCCAAAAAGAAAAAAAAAAAAAAAGAAAAAAAAAAGCTGAAGAAGTAAGTGAGGCAAACTGAGGGAGAATGATTATACTGGGTGCCCATGAGGGAAAACAGCAAATACAGGAACTGCTTTAATTTTATCCCCTACTCCTTTGGTATCTCCTTTCCTCATGAAAATCCTAAAAAATGTTCAGTTCTTTAAAACATTGATTATACTCTTCCGTTAAATATCAGTTGTGGTCCTCCATTGCTCATGTTGTCTGTCATTTCCTGTTAGGAAAATAAGATGAATTAGTTAAAATTTAGTTTCAGAGTAAGATATTGATTTGGCTAATGGGTTTGCAAAACAGAAATTTCAAGCCACTGAAAAACTTCCCGAGTTTTGGGGAAGGGCAAGGATTGATACTGTTGTTGCATTTGAGAAAACGAAATTTCATGGCATCTTGGAGCACATGAAAATGCTGAAATGATAGTCTGTTAGACCAAAGTCTTCAATGCACAAAAACACTTCAGTCTGTCCCCAGTGCCCTGAGTCTCTCCTTTTCTTTCTCAACTTTATTTTGGAAAGACCTCACCTAGAAAGAAGATGGTTAAATGCCTACACTTACCCCTTGCATTGGCTTCTCTGCTGAGCGTGTCAGCAAAGTGCCCACATAGCGTAGGGGTTACCTCATTCTATAGAAAAATGTGTGGCCTTTTTGCAAAGAACTGAAATAGGTCCACAGGGGGATTATTGCTTATATGCAGCAGTGGATCACAGTGGGGAAGATTGGCTTTCATGACACTATCATTCATACAGTTAAAAAAAAAAAAATAAAGAAAGCCCAACCAAACAAATAGTAAAACTTCTTAATATGTTTCTTAAGAGATCAATTACGAGGACGCTAATAAGGAAAACTACATGGAAGGCAAATGAAAACTTAGAAAGGATGAACTAACGTTAAGTTCCATTTGCAATTTGAGAAAATGTTAATTTAAAAAAAATTTAGATGTTTTGAACTCATACTTATCATTGAACATTAAACTCCTCCCTAAATATGAGAAGGTAATGAGATGCGAAGCCCATTCACATGTATAATGGTTAGTGTGCCATATTATAAGGAATATTTAAGCAAAAATAATCTAAAAATCTTTCCACATGTGAACAAGCCTATTTGCAAAAGTGTAGTAAGGAAAATTCAAATCCAAATTCTTGTTCATTTACCTTAAGCCTATCCGTTTATATTTGATTGACATTTGGGGGAGAATTAGAAATGTGTACTTTTGTAAACTTTAGAAATTCTTCCCAATATTTATTTGAAAAATGAAAAGGTATCCAGGCCCTATTTTGACTCTCTTCTCTTAGAAAATTCAATATAGGAGATGAAATAGAATAAAGATACTTGCTTCTTGCTTTGGCTGGTTTGGAAAGTCGCTCAGGGAGAGGATCTGTGAGGGACGGGAAGGTAGGAATCGGCCTGGCTTTTGAACTTTGCTTTTGAAAACTTTGTTGTTTTGAAAGATGTGGTAGAACTTCTTCCAAGAAAATTGGGAGAAAGGAGACAAGAGGCACTGGGGATGTGTCCTACTATCACATCAAGCTCTGTTTCTCCAGGCAAAGTGCCTGGCCTCTTCCAGGTTCGAAGGAGTAATCTCGTACCTGGCTGGCTATACACTATATCTCCCTGGTAAAGTGCCAAGAAAATACTAGAAAAAAGCCAAGAAACTCAAACTCTTTTAGGATGAAGACTCTGACAGAAAGTGAAGAAGGTTCTTTGGCGCCAGCAGCCTATTTCTGTGGCCTGGTGATGGTTCAGTGACTGGCTCACTGGGCGTGCAGATGGTAAAAGCAGGCGTGGAAACACAGTGGGGTTGTTGGGCTGAGATTAAGTTCATCAGCAGGAAACCTGATTTGAGGCTTCATTCAAAAACTCACTGTGGGTGGCAAGTTAAATAGAAGCGATTCTTCAAAAATGATCTTTAACAAAATTTACTCATACGGCTTTTTCTATTCCGCATACGAGTACAAAAATAATTTCATAATGAACTGATAAAAGTAAAATTCTTAGGTGCTTCTTCTCTCTAAATGAATTTGCATTCAGAACAGTAGCTTAGAAACCATAAAAACTAATCTAATGTAGAATATTTAATTGCAGCATTAAGAAAAAAAATCCAGTTTTCAAAAAGCTTAAAATGAAAAGCGTTTTCCTAACTAAATTCATATTAATGTGGACACTGTAATATCAAGGGTAGGAGAAAAGAGCAAAAAGTAGGCATGTCCAATTTGGTAAGAAGAATATGTTCTAAATTTGGGCAGGACCAAATGTGACTATTTGCAAGTGGATATACTCTCTACCATTGGGCCATAGTATCAATGAGACTTTCTGGATTTCCACTTATATCACTTAACCAAAGCGAGAATGACAACTATTTCTTTTTAGCAACCGAAAGTATAGGATATAAATGTGAAATATATCACAACAGATAATTTTGTCAAAAGACAGGTCTCGCACAGCATTTTTACTGTATTAGCGTCAAACTTATGTCATTTGCTCATGCCACTTTGGCATGAAGGAGATACTGTTTGTCGTTATCAGATACACCTATTATTAAAAACAGAACTCGGGTCTGTGAATGATAGTATTGAGTCAGAATCATGATGTAGCAGAAAATAAAGGAGTCATGAATCATCCAAACAGGAGTGTGTTTGGATGCTTATAGGAGGCTGAATATTTTAAATACTCAACCAACTTTCAAGCTGCAAGACTCTGCCATGTAGGTTTCTGTTGGGTTCTCAAAGTAGTTCTGACAGTGATACTTTGAGGAGCAACAAACATCACAGCATCAGTCCAGACTGATCTGCTGACATCATGGCTTCCTAGAAAGAGGCATCGCTTCCTGCGGTGACATTACAACATGGTAACTCCCTAGAAATCAGCGTACCTTGTAGGTAACTCTGGTGTCGGGGGCACCACCGGGCAGCTGGGCAAGTCGGTTATTTCAATAGCCCTCAATCTCTAATATAAATATAACAATCATATAATAAATATTGTACAAACATACACACACACAAAAACTAAATCACAGTAGTATAAAAATAGAGCACAAATGAGCTACTATCCAAATACTTAACGGTAATCTATTTTTAACAACCCATTTCTTTAAATTATCAGTCCTGCTAATTATACCATAGTTTTTTTAAAGAACATGTGTACATCAGTTCCAAATCGCTTTTTTCATGGAGCAATTTAAGAATATCTACTCTCTTTATTTGAATGTGTTGATTGCATACAAAATAGAAACACTTAAAACTATGGAATACATATTTTTTTCTTCAGAATCACATTACGAAGGAATATGAGGTAGTAACTCTTGCTTACTCTGTCTTCTATTCTGTGGTTTTATTTCCATGATATCAAGTGAAATATTATCTTAGCCAGTTTAGTTTACAGATGTTTTAGCTTTTCCTTCATAGATCCAATAACAGGAACTGAATTAAGAAATACGTGCAAAATGCAACAGAAACACAGCTCACTATATCATCTGTCCTTTAAGCAATAAATGTTATTACTTCCTGTTTGAATGAGTTTTATGAAACAATTAGGCAAGAATATTATTTAAAATATAGGCAAAGCTACCCAAATATGCATGAAGTTTAGATGAGAATTTAATGTTGCCTTATGTGGACTGTACTATCTGCACTGGCAGGCAAGGCTTTTTGTTGCCTTATTAAAAGGTCCTTTTATGCTTCAAAATCTAATTTACATAATCAGATGCATCTACTTACAAGCACAAGAGGTGAGCTAGAAGGGGGAATTCATCAGATTTCTAAAACTGGCATTGTTGAGAGGGTATTTAGTTTTATGTGTTTTTCCTCAGTATAATACACAAAAATCCATATTTATAAGCCATTCACTATTTTATGAAATGCTATTTTAGGAACTGTGTTTTGGTATAGCTAGAGAGCTATGAAACTGTTGAAAATAGGTGTGCCCAAAATAGCAGAGAAAAAAAATAATACAAAATTTCTATTCTTAGCCCAATAGGGCCAAAGTTGTAGAAAATCCAATTTCTCAAATTCTCGTCTAAAGCTGCCAGTTGACTGACCAAGATTTGACTGCAGTCTCCGTCACATGCTAGCGGTGAGCAGAAGAGGCACAAAACTTACTTTCTCAGCCATTTCATGAGAGTGGTGCAGCGAGTGCTCCCTCTCCGAGAACATCCTCCTCTGTTCGTAACTGGCTAGTCGACAAGTTAGCCAGGAAGAGAGGGTGCAGCCGCCGATCCCGATGCACGCAAGGGACATGGAGGCAAGATGTAGAGGATAGAGGGACGAGGTCTTCTTTGTCACTGCCCGAAGGAACTGAACATTCAGGATGCCCCCAATGAGTCCACAGATGCAGCAGGCAGAGAAAAGGATCATCTGGGAAGAAAAAAGAAAGGGAGTGTCAAAGTTGAGGGAGCCAGGCAGACCCGGAACACAGTGCCTTGTCCTGCTGCACCTCAAGGATGTCTGAGCTACAGTCAAGGGACGGGGCTTTGGTGCTTCTCGGAGGGCAGGCGCTCTCCCTTCACCACGTTTCAGTGCAAGCGGACTCAGTGGGGAGAGCACAGACCGCAGTGTTTCAGGACAGCTGACTGTATAAAGGCTAAGGATACATCTTTTGAAAACCCTGAAGTAAGCAAAATTTGTCTTCAAGGTAGATTCAGACTTAAATCATATTTAGTTACTATGTGCTTCCTATGCGAGGAACCTGAACAGATACTATCTCACCCAGCAAACCTCTGAGAGAAATTGTAATAGACATTTTGGAATATGAATGGTGAGCAGGTAACACTCAAGTTTAGGGACGGAATCCAGATTTTCTGACTCTAAACCTAGTTTCACTATGTTAATCCCCCTAAAATATAGAAATATCTTCTCATTGAACAGTCAGGAGTCCCACCAAACTTCAGATCTTGATACTTCTCTAGCAGTGTGGGTGTGGGGAGTTTGCTTCCTTCTCTTTTTCATTCCTGGGAGTTTTATTGTGTGTCTGTCTCCCCAAATGATAGTTTAGGGACTCCCTGTAAACTGGCCCTTAATATTACAATTTTTTTTTTGTTACTCTGTGCAGTGAAGAATACACAATAGACATTCCAAAAATACTGTCTGGTTGTTTTGGGGGAAACACAGGATGGGGCTTTGCTTTTGATCCTATTACTGGTTTGATCTGGATCTCTGTTAGGAGACGTTGGGGGTTTGATTCGACCTAAATATCATAAATTTAACTGAATATTCCAAAAGCTTTAATGATTTTATTTTATATTAGCATTTAGTTCAAATTCCCCCATCGGCTCTCCTTACACTTTATGGTGTGATGCTAATTTAATTATCCACATTTATTTCCATTTTTCTCCAGAACATGGTCTTCACTCCAGTCCTCTGCCTTGCCAATCCTACAGCCTGTTCATTCCCATCTCAATGACATTTTCCATTTCCTGGAAGTGATGTCGCTTCTTTCTTGGACTCCTAGATGGAAGACCCAAAGGCAGTCCTAACTTCTTCAGAAAGCCTTCCTGGATTTGCTGCTCTCCTCCTTTGGCAAAATTCCATTGGGCAAACAGGTATGTAACATAATATAACATTTAATTTTACAGTATCAGGAATTATTTGCTGTTGATGTGAGCTGAGTTTAAAATGCATTTATTGAGCACTAGCATCTTTTAGGCCCTGAGTGAGGCAGCTGCTGGCATTATTAAAAAAAGAATAACTCATAGTTATTGCCCTTGAGTATTCTGGGGTCTTATGTGAGAGAGATCCAACATTTCAACCTGGCATGGCAAATATTAAGAAAGATGGATGAATTGGTTGCCCTTGGAATGAGGAGGAAGAGAACGTAGCCCAACCACGAGCTTCAGACAAAGCTTCCCTGATAACATGTGATCTAAACTAAGGGCATACAGTTCCCAGAAAAGGATAAGACCCCAGATATCTGAAATAGCTTAGTGAAATAGCATGATGGGCAGAAAGAATTATAAGCACTTTGCAACTTGTAACTCTAACTTAATTCAGCATCCTTATTGTGTCTGTTTCGCAGTATCTATCTCCAAGACTGCAAATCAATGATGGATGAGTATATTTTTACGGTGGATTAAATATAATATTGAGTATCAATGACCAAATAATTGAATCATCCCAAGTGGGAACCTATTGCTCCCAGTTTCATATAGAATCAATATACTAGCTTTAAAGTATATTCAGACAGTATGCAGTTTCTTAGGAAATACTTTGGTGTTGGCTCATTCTCAGAAAATACAGGAAGATGTTACACTCTAGCCTTCAAATAATGAATACTGTTAATTAAGAAAGTAAATGACAAATTACTTGACTATTATAAGAAAATATGTAATCTCTTCTGCTATTAGTCTCATTCAGTCTTGAAAGTCATGACATTTCATTAACACGTGCCAACAGAACATTCTCACCTAGGAATTAAAATATTAAAATCTATACCTATATTTATAACCACACATGATTTTCAAACCTCACCAGACTAGACAATTTAGACTCCAGAGATATTTGGAGTGGAGAAATTATCATGCAATTTGATTGAAGGGTAGAGAATCCTTGATAGCTAAATGTCATCTATGGGAATATCCAAGAGTAAAAGAGGTTAAAGTGAATGGTGGTTTATAAAAAGTTCAGCTCTAATGAATTTTTTATAACTCTTAAGAGAATTTAGAAAAACAGAAAAAAGACACTAGTGCCTTTTTAAAAATTCCTTCTTTTCCCTTCTCCTATGAATTGAGTATTTGTGTCCCTCCAAATTCAACTGTTGAAGGCTAATCCCTAATACCATAGTATCTGAAGGGGGGAAGATAATTTGGTCAGGAAGATACTCTTGCAAGATAATTAGGTCAGGAAGGTGGAGTCCTCCTAATTAAGGTCAGTGTCTTTATAAAAGAGATTCTAGAGAGTTCTCTTTCCCCTTTTGCCAAATGAGGACACAGTCAAACATTTGCAACCTGGAAGAGAATCTTACCAGAACCCAACTACACTAATCCGGGTCCCTAATCTGGGTCCAGCCTCCAGACCCCTGAGAAAGAGAGTACTGTTGTTCATAAGCCACCCAGGCTACAGTTCTTTGTTATCACAGCCCAAATAGATGAAGACATCTCTCCTCCTTTTCCTTCCCCTGTTCCTTCTCCTCTGCCCCGCCCTATTTTTCCTCTCCCTTCCTCTTTCTGTCTTTGCCCTTTTCTTCCTTTCTCTTCCTCTTTCTCTCCCCCTTTCTTTTATTCATTCCTTCCTTCCTTCCTTCCTTCCTTCCATCCTTCCTCTCTCTCTCCCTCTCCTCATTCCTTCCTTTCACCGTGTCTCCCTCCCTCCTTCCCTTCCTTCTCTCTTTCCTCTCCTTCTCTCTCTCCCTTTTTCTCTTTCTTTCTTCCAAATCCCAAGAAATTGTTATTATAGAGCCATAAAGACTCCGGTAAAATAAAAGTCGGGAGAGAATGAAGGTCATGTTTAACAAGTCATGGGAGAATCATAGATGCAAACTACAAGCCTCCAAAAATTTGTATCTAACACTTTCCCTTTAGGTAATTTTAAAAAATTACATCTCACATGGCTAAAGCAATAGGGGCTTCATTTTTATGGTCACAAGAGGTACACACACACACACACACACACACACAAAATATGTGATTTGAAAAAGTAGTTAAACAAAAATAACTAATACTCATGTCCCTGCCCTCCTGAGATAACTGGCCTCCCCCTGGAAACCTCCTTTTAGGATCAAAGACCACTTTCTAGGGTCCAAGTGTAGTATTAATTTTGCTAACTTCACAACGGTCTCTGATCTTTCCTATTGCACACAAAAAAATAAAAAATGCTTTTTCCCCTCTTTGAACTGTCCAAAAAAACATCATGGAGGGAAGGGGGGAATCCCCACTTCAGCAGTTCAGCATACAGAAGTTCTCTTCCAGCCATTATCAGAGTTAACTGGGAGCATGTTCCATACCCCGGAAACCCATGATAGGACTGTAAAACATCTGAAAACACTTACGTTTGCATTCACAGTAATAAAATAAAATTAAATAAAAAAATCATTGGGAAGTAACTGTAACTCTAACAACACAGCTGTTTTGCTGCATTGCAAAATTGACTTCACAAAGCCAGTAATCCGTAGGCCCAGTTCCACATTTAAACAGTTAAATTTCCCGTGAACTCAAGCCATGTCTCTTTTAGCTTATTGAAAGATTCATGTATCTGAGTGTCTAGGCGTCTATAAACTGGAAAAGTGGAGACTGTCAACCACAACAGTCATTATGGGTTCCATATTCATGCATTTAAAGAGTATCGCAAAGCTTTTCTTTCTTTTTTGTCATAGTCTCTAATATTCTTGATGGGCTTTTTTTTTTTTTTTTTAAATGAAAAAGCCACTATTTATTTGTCAGTCCTCTGTTCACCCTAAATGAGTAATATTCAGTACGTGAAAGTTGGCTTGTCATCATTTCCATTTTCGGGTTCCTACATTTCAAATACGTCAATGCAAAACACAAACAGGGCAGAAACTTACGACAAGTCCAGATTTTTTTTTGGCGCACAATATTCCACATATGCCACAAAGAAGGAACTGGAAGGGAAAAGAACAGCAATTATTCTATAGTCAAAGATAAGAAAACCTCTATTTTATTTTATTTTATTTTTTAGCTTATAGCTCACTCATGACACTTGCTCCAGGGAAGAATGAAAATTTTACATTCCCATCAAAAGCTGGAAAGGAAAAATACCTCATTCTAGAAGAGTAAGAGATAAAAAGGCTAACTTTAGTGAAAATTTGTTCTTTGCCAAGTTGATATAGGTAATCCTGGTACTTAAGCAAAACTGAAGTCAGTTTTATATCAGGCAAAATTAGGAAATAAATAAATTTGGAGTTTTGTTCCTCCTATTTTCTTTCATTGTCTTCTTATCCCTTTCTATTTTCTCAGGGAGAGAAGTGGTGGGATACATTCATTCATAATTGATTTCTAAGCACTTACAAATCAATGGGCTCTACTACAGGTGAATCTCACACAAACAAGAAGAGAAGGCATCAGAACGGGAGATGTCCTTTAGGGACATTCTTTATACCTCTCAAACTATGTCAGATAAAATGGTGACCTCATTCTACCAGAAATATGGTCCTTGTGCATACGCTGTTAGAACTCAAGGACATGAAGCTGTAGGTGGCATGTCATTTCTTGCAAATAAGCACATTGGTGACCTAATTGCTTTGCAAAGAAGAAGCATCCAATAGTCTACCAAGGACACACTATTAGATACTTTGGTTATCGGAAAATGGTAAATCATTTAACTCGGTTAGAAACATTTAGAGCCATTTGAATGTGCATTTATACATACATCTGGCTGGAAGCAAACCATATAGATAAAATAATACAGTCATTAATAAATAATAAGCCCACCAAGGGCTTTCAGACTAGCAAATAAAGCTTGCAGGGCAGTTAAGTTTTTCCTTTTGATCTTCTTTTAAATTGTTCTATCTCAAGTCAGAACTAATAATGTAAGTGGTTTTAATTGGGTTTCACACATCAGTAGACTTTATAAATATATACATAAAAATATTCTAAGAATTATCTAAAATAAATAAAATGCTTGTGAGAAACATCATCAAAATTGGGAAAAGAAATAATAAGTTACTGAAGTTTCCCTTTGCAGGGATCTTTCCACATAAGGGAACAAAATAATTATAAAGCAGGCAATGATGCAGCAAGACAGATCAGAGCACAAGGATATATAAGGATTTGCTTAAAACATAGATGATCTTTCAAACTAATGGCAAAAAGATCAAGATACAATGGAATTAGGGCAGTTTACAAACTTTCCCTAACATAATACACAAAACATCTATGAAACAGTTTGAATATGTAAATGTATAAAAAAAAAGTATAGTAACATTCAGCAAAGTTAAATATTAATGTAATTTTAGAGGAGTAAGAAGGATTTATATAACATAACAGCAAAGTCACAGACCAAAATGGAAAGTACTTATAAATATTAATACATAAAAATATATTTTTGGTAGTAAAAAATAATACACCTCTCAAAAGCAAAAAATAAATTGGGATCATATTTAGAAAGCCTATGACAAACAAGGGTTGACATATTATTAATTTAATAAAGTAATTTTAATACCTGAAACCACGAGAACATAAAAATTCAGAACTTTATAAAACTTGAATACTCGTATAGCTTTCAGAAGTTTTAAAAAGCTACTTCTGAGTAACCATTTGTCACCCCCCACCTTTGTGTCTTGGGTCCAAATGGCCTTGTCCTTAAGAGTCCTTAGGACACTTCCTTACCGATCCTGTCTCATGTCTATTAAGGCTGTGCTCAAGCCATTCCACTTTGTACCCCTCGGTGCTTCCAAGCTTCAGATCAAACCCTCAGCATCCCCTTGTCCTTGTTTGCCTGACTAACCCATTACTCACGTTGAAAGTCCACTCACCCAGAACTCATTCCTGAAGTAATATGAAAGCAATATAGTTTTGTGTTCCTTGGATCTCTTCTGAAATCTGTAAACATTGCCATTATTTATTCACAGCCAAGCTCGAGGGACCTCAGGAGTTCAGGCCCAGTGCCTCTTCCCAGCCACTTGGTTAGAACATCTAAGTGGCAATAAAATTACTTCCTTCTATGGTCCACTAAGGAAGGAAGGTCTGGGCTTGGGGGTGTAGGGGAGGTAGAATATAAGGGGAATCAAACAATATGTTTCTACTCCCAATCAGGCCTGGAGAATAAATACTTCCCGATAGTTACTTCTGTCAGGGTATCTAAAATCCTCATTCCCTGGAGGAAACTTGTAATCTGAGAAAACATCTACACATGTAATGGGCGGTATATAAAATCATGAAATTTATGAGGAGGCTTTAAGGGATGTTAGCTGAAATTTAGCCATCACAGTTTATAGAGAAGTATAAAAACAGCACAAGAAAGCAGTAAACGATCTTTCCATTTCACGGGCAGTCTGTAACCCCAAATCAGAACGCTGGAATGGATCTTAAAAGATGACTTAACTTAGTCCTTGCAGTTTGCACACATGGGGAAGTACAGGTCCACACAGGCTTGGTGACTTGCTCAAGGTCACTCATCAAGGTCACAAATCACCCATGTAATCTAAGGCTTTTATAAGTGTCTGAGTTAATTTATTTCTAATAATGTAATGAAATACTCTTCAAAAGGATTTTTCAGTGCTAGTACAGGGCATCATACTAGCAAATCCAACCAGAAGTATTCAATGAACACCTGGTCATCTATAATTGCTCTCTTTGCCCTTCCTGTTGTTAATTTTTGTTGTAATAAGAATGATTATAAGATCAGTCATAAAACAGTCTACAATTAAGCAAACCTTATTATATAGGGAATTTGTTATATTTCAAAATACTTTTTTTTTTTTTTTTTTTGCTCAATATAACTTTATCAAGGGTGCAAAGCACTCACACCACATTATGAAACAAGTGAAAAACAGATCTGTTTAAAAAAATAAAATTGACAGCTGGAAACATGTATATCTGAATTAGAGACACACTTTTACATGAGACAAATAATTGTATTTCTGAGGAAATGGGCTATGTAAACCCAGGGAGAGTTATTTGCTTTGCTTTTACTATAAAGTTATATAAATTAAATGATCTAATGACAGGGAGTGCAACTCTGTAATGAAGCTCGTTAGCCCTCTGAGCAGAATTCATCTGATTCTAACTTAGATTAAATTCAATAGATGACTAAGGTTGTGATTCATTGTAGGATGAAATGGAGCTGTAATGGAAATAGCATTCTGTATTTTGAGTGGATGCTCTTCATGCAGAGCCTTCTGCTTTTGCTTAGGATGGAAAAAGAACAAAGATGTCATTCCCATGTAAACAATAAGAAAAAGCCAAAAAACAAAGACAGGGGTAACTTTGAGAGCCCATCAGAATGCTGAAGTCCAAGGCAATGAAATACCTGCAATTCAAAGAAGAATAAGGCCCTGGAAGGAAATTCTGAGCACACACTGTGTCTTTTGTTGCAGAGACAGGAGAAGAGGATGTGGGTGGTCGCATAAGTGGGTGTGGGTGAGGGAGGGGGAGGCGGAGCAAAGCTTGGCTCTGTCCTTAGGCTCTGTCCTTAAAGCAAATGCTTTAAGCCCCTGGCAAAGGGTCGCAAAGCTTATCATTTCCAGGATTTATGCAAATACAGATTGCAACTCTAACTAGAGGAATTATAGAAAAAGATAAATGCACCAAAGATAATCACTCTAATAGCACAATCAATTCCCAACTAGAATGACTGCCTTTTTGCACTAACAGCCTAGGAGAATATATGAAGAAAAAATATGGACAAGATTCTGAAAAAAAAAAGTACATTTGAACTTTTGACATCCAGTCAAATTCTCTTTCACACAAGAGATTACAAAAAAGACAGGATCATTTGGGCAAAAGCACTGTGGTGGGCTGAATTATGGCTCTTCCGAGAGATGTATTGTCCTAATCCCCCAGAATCCATGAATGTTACCTTATACAACAACAACAACAAAACCTTTGCAGATATTTTGAAATTCTTGTGGATTGTCCAGGTAGGCCCTAAATATCATCACAAGGGTCCTTTAAGAGGAAGAGAAGGCAGAAAGAGACAGAAGGTTCCAAGAAGACACAGAGACACAGGGAAGGAGATGTGAAGAGTCCACACTGCTGGCTGTGAGGAGGAGGAGGACTGTGAGGCCCAGGATGTAGGCAGCCTCTGTGAGCTGGAAATGGATCCTTTCCTGCAGCCTCCAGAAGGAATCTAGCCCCACAGACCTATTTTAGATTTCTGGCCCCCAAGAACTGCGAGAGAATAAATTTCTGTTGTTTTAAGCCACTAAGTTTATGGTAGTTTGTTCCAGCAGGAATAGGCTAATACAGGCTCCAAAACACTGGACACGACACACTCTACAAGAATTACTAGAAGTTGCTAAGGAAAACAAGCAGGGAAAACCATGAGATAAGAAAGAAATGTAGGAGAAAAACATAAAAGAAAACAAAACAATAAATCTTTTTTTTTTTTTTAAAGATTTTATTTATTTATATTTGTCAGAGAGAGAGGGAGAGAGCGAGCACAGGCAGACAGAGAGGCAGGCAGAGGCAGAGGGAGAAGCAGGCTCCCTGCCGAGCAAGGAGCCCGATGTGGGACTCGATCCCAGGACGCTGGGATCATGACCTGAGCCGAAGGCAGCGTCTTAACCAACTGAGCCACCCAGGCATCCCAAAACAATAAATCTTTTACATTCAAAAGTATTGATTGGAAAAATTAGCATCTGTTTAGAATGGATATCACAGGCGATTCTGGCCTGAGACAGGGTGAGGTGGGGTAAAGAGGATGTAAAGAGAGTTCAAAGACTCTTATTATTTAGCAGAATAACATAATAATTATAATACGTAATAATAACTAGAATAGCTAACTAGTTCTAGATATTGATGGAAAGTACAACTTTATTTTATTTTATTTTTTTGCATCTTGTAAGTCTTTAATTTTGCTCTAGGAAATTCAAGGTAGGGAAACAATTTGATTTTGATTTACTGGTGGCTCTCTTAATACCTACAAATAATAAAAGTTTGCTTTGACAACTAAAGTGCAAGCGTTTTTACAAATATTTTACTTTTATATATTTTCAGGCATTTAAGTGGCTTTTAAAAAATTTTTTTAATATATTTTTATTTTATTTAATATATTTTTAAATTTTTATTTAATATATTTTTATCCCCAGGGATACAGGTCATTGAATCGCCGAGTTTACACACTTCACAGCAGGAAAGTACAACTTTAAATCTGTGCCTTGAAATACAGAGACTGAGAAAATAAAAATAAAGAGAAAAATACAATTTGATAGTAAAGACTGAACCGACAGATGTCAGGAAAGTTTTAAAAAGGGAAAGGAAATAAAGTGAAACTATAAAATAAGCTGGAGTAAGTAATTCAGTAGTGTAAGCAATCAGACTAAATGTGAATGCATTCAGTTTTCCTCATAAGAGGGAAATGGAAGGGAAAAAAAGTCCACTAGGTAAAGAAAGAAAGGGATTTGCTAAAAGATCCCTAAAATGAACAAATGAATGAAAACCTCTTCGTTCCTTCTGCCTTTCTGTCTCAGTCTGCCTCTCTGTTTCGTTTCTCTCTGACTTAGATGCTTGTTAATGAATACTTTATGGAGTATTTCTTTCTGTCCAAGAAAGGTTTATTCTGGGAAAAGACTTCGAGTAAAAAAAAGGATCTTGTAGAATTTCTCAATTTTAAATTATATAATGGAAAATGTTGAAACCGTGGTTGTAATGGAAGCAGATAAAAACAGGGACCAGAAGAACAAGGAAGTGTTAGGTGAAGGGATTATGAAAGACAGTGGGCCAATCTTATTTTAAGAGAGCTATTAAAATTTTTGCCACATCACATTGAACCATCTCAGATGAAACAATCTTCACTGAAATTCACTGCCCATTACACAAGATACATACTAGAAAGTAGAAACAAGGCTACTTCCCCGTCAACATAATGAGCTGAACCACAAATTGAACTTAAAACTTTGATAAGCTTTGGGACACCTGGGTGGCTCAGTGGGTTAAAGCCTCTGCCTTTGGCTTAGGTCATGATCTCAGGGTCCTGGGATCCAGGCTCTCTGCTCAGCAGGGAGCACACCCGCCCCCACACCCCCACCTCTGCCTGCCTCTCTGCCTACTTGTGATCTGTCAAATAAATAAATAAAATCTTTAAAAAAATACTTTGATCAGCTTTAATGATTTATATAATTTTGTGAAAATTAATGGTTTCTTTAAAAGACAGAAAAACATGATCAAGAAAACAAATATTAAATTTTGAGAGACTGATTGGAAAGAAATCTATTTCTGGTTAAACTGTGTATCTCTCCTTGTACATGGATTGAAAGTTTGATGATTTGCTTTGCTACCACCCGTTCTTGTATATTTTTATTCTACTTCAATCACCTGTTCAAGTATGATAACTGGAGTCTCTTAAAGAATTATTTTGTAGCTTAGCACACAAAACACTACTGTGCTAATGTAGTTCATATTTTCCCTGATATTGTTGCTGATGTGATAGTGATTTTCTGGCTGTCCTTATCAGGATGAGTAGTTTTATTATCAATTAAATATAATGAATTATAAGCCACTGCATAAAGTTGAGGTAGCTTCCATGACCATCACATTGCATTTTTACTTGGAAACTTTTTTTCAGTTCAACACAGTCATAGTAGTGGCTGAAATACAGTATTTATGTTGCAAAGCATTTTGATTGTCTCTCAATTCTCTGGGGAAAAAATGTATTGAAAAGGGGAATTTTCTTTCACGATGGGCAAGGAAGTGAAGAAAAGAAATTATGGAGCAAAGAAAGAGTTTTGAACCTCATGCTATGTAAAAGTGCAATTGAATGTGTTATTTCATTTGCCATTACTGGTACTGTTAGGGTGAGAGATTATCTATTTTTATATCCAACTTTGCCACAGCTATGCTGTTGAAAAGAAGATTCTAGATAACACGATGGAATTTCAAACTGAATGAATGAATTGGTAGATGGGTGGATGAATGTATCACAGGATACAAGGGGAGGGGCAGGAACTAATCAGATTTAGCCAATTACCGATACATAACTGGGTGCAATTGTTCTTTTCATTGAATCAAATCGCATTAACTTCTTTTTTGTTTTCCTGAAACACTCATGATTGGTCAGATTAGGTTAATTCTCTTCTCAATGGTGGCATTTGAAAATAATTTGGATGGTATTGACCTTTTAAGTGTCACAATCCTAGCTTTGTGGGTTTCAAAAGTTTCCTTCCCAAACCTCAGATGTCCTTGAGATGTCAGCATGAGTAGACCTTTCTATTAAAAAAAAAAAAAAATTGTTGGGGTGCCTGGGTGGCTCAGTGGGTTAAAGCCTGTGCCTTTAATTGAGGACATGGTCCCAGGTCCTGGGATGAAGCCCCACATCAGGCTCTCTGCTCGTCGGGGAGCCTGCTTCCTCCTCTCTCTCTGCCTATCTCCTCTGCCTACTTGTAATCTCTGTCAAATAAATAAATAAAAATCTTTTTAAAAAAATTGCTGAACAAAATATTACCTTGACACTGAATGGTAACTGCCAGAAGATTCTTTTTAAATGTGAGTAACTTCCCAAACTAAAAAAGGTTGTAATCTTTTAAAAACCTTTATTGATGTATAGTTGACATATAACATTATATTAGTTTGTATTCTTAATTATGTGAGACAGAAAATGGCTTGGGAAAGGGCCCTATGATTATATATCCCAGCAGTTGATTTATTTTCTCTCAATAGACAAAGGATAGGTATTTCCCCTTGGTGTAACTAGAAATTGGGCAGTGTCTCAACACTCTCAACTGAATGCTGTTACTTACTATCACCTAGTCTGTTCTGTAAACAGCTCTGACTGATTATAATTCAATCTCCCCTTTATACAGACACTGTCCCTTGATGCACACACTATCCCAGTCACATTCAGAAACTTGCTCCTGGAAGAAATCAGATACTTGTCATTTAGTCAAGATCAATGTAAAAACCAGTCAACAGGTATCACCAAAAGCTTCAGGACATTAAAAAAATCAGAATATAATTTGTTAAAACGTGAGATCAATTGGTCTGTTACTCTGGGGTTCTTTTAAGCCCTTGGGTACTATAGCTGGCAAGCCTTTCTGCCTGAAAGCAGAGATTCTAAAGGAAAAAGAAGAGTTCCTCATTTTATAATTATAAGCCATGGCCTGTTCCTGGATGGACCATAACTAAAGGCAGGTAACTACCATCTATACGTGTTCCCTCTGAGGAAAAAGAGAATACTATGGTAGGCAGAGTAGGGTCCCTAAAAACAACTTCATTAAACTTTAGAGCTTATGTTACAATTATAACAACCCAGACCACATGAATCCTCCTTGAAATCTTTTGTAAGATCTCAAAGTGAAGGGATCTCTTCCCAGTTGAGGGCAGATGTCTCATACAGTAATTCTATCTGAATATTTATCCAGTTTCAAGTACCAAGATTTCCCTCAACAACCAGATAATCCGAGAAAACACTTTTGGCTGCCTTCATGATTAGACCCAATTCAGATTATATGCCTCAGTTAAGTAGCCTTGACAAGAATTTTTCAAGTAATTGCCTCTGTGAACCATTTTTATCAGAATGACATGGGGATATCTGTTATAAATGCACAGTCATGGGCCCCCACTGAATCAAATTTTGGTGGGGTGGGGTCCCAGAATCTGCATCTTGGATAAATTCCGCAGTAACTGTGATGCTCCTTAGAATAGGAGAACCTTAGGTATAGAATCGCAGGGCTGATTTATTTCTCCCGTTTGGTTTAGGTGAGCTGACACCACCCGGAGCTGACCACATGTGGGACCCACCATGGGAGTAGAAGGCCTGAAGGGAGGAGCGATGGATGGATGTCTAATACCAGACTCCAGAGACTCCCTAGGCTTATGATGAATGAAGGTTCTCTTTCCTGAAGGATTTAACAGAGTATTTGTCTCTTCATTCCCAGGGGCAAAGATAGTTATCAGAAGCAACCCAGGAGAAGTAAGGGTGTTTTGCTCATTCATATTTCTATCAACCATGATTGGGAGGGTAGGGAAGGAAATTGATGTTGTCTTCTCTGGATCCTACTGTAGACATTTTATGCACTTGCATGGCAAGTTTTACCTACCTTCTCTTTGACAGGTTCACGTCCCCCATCAAAGAATAGTGGCTTTTAAGGTCTTTATGCTTTTTTCTCCTCCCCCACCCCATTTCCCCGGTGATAAATCACTTCTGGTGATCAGAACACCTAGACTAAAGCAAAAGTGGAGCTCTCCGTGCTCCACAGAGAGCCTCTAAGGAAGAGAACTGGTTCTTTAAAGGACATTAACAAAGGGAAGTTTTCTTGCCCAACTTTTTCTCTTTATTGTTGTCTGTCTCCCTCTCTCTTTTAAGAGCATCTGGGAGTCTTGCAAAAGTTAACACAGAGAAGAATTTTACTCCCACTCTGTGGTTCAGTATTATAGTTTATATGACTTAGCTAAGCTACAGTTCTCATAACGAATATTTTGGATCGGGTAGGAAATAATAGTTTTCTTCCTGAATGTATTTATGCCAGAGACTGTCAGCATACATAATTGGACTGTGAAAACCATTAGGCTGGAAAGAGTAAGTTAGTATGTTTCCAAACTCCATGGGTAATCACAGCTGCAGAGCACTATTTTTAACACACCTGAAATTTACTAGCAGTGCAAGTGTCCTTTCTCTTCACTTCCCTATTTAGTTAACTTCAAACTGATTTTAAATAATGCCAAACATGCATGACATCTTTCCTGTAACCTCATTCAATCTGACTGCCAGAGAGCCTTCAAGCAAGGTAAACAGGGAAACTTGTAAATCAATCCTCAAAAGAGGTTAGTGGAAAATTTATAAAACTGAGAGCTGATTAAAAATTCCTCATTGCCTTAAAAGATCTAAAATAATATCTCTTAAGAACACAAATTAGGCTGTTAACACTAACAGATTCTGGTAAGCGACTCTGGAGAGTGAGGCTATTGAGGACCAAATTTGGGAAGGAATCATTTAATTGAAGTACAATAATGGTGCAGGAGATTTATAAACTTAAGTTAATAAAGGACCCAGGGAACATGCTGAGTTTCTGAATTGTTTCAGAACAGTTCTGAATGGTGGTTTCTGAGCCTCAATGATTTATGTTATTGATGTGATGGCTTTCAGCTTTCTCTGGATAAAGAGGACCATCATAACATAATTTTGAGCCCTCCTTCCAACCTCCCACTGATTCATTTCTTTATTATTCAGCAGCTGTATTATCCCAGTGAAGTTGCATGGACAGTCTTCATAGTGTTAAAAGGTGATACTACAGTGAATAAGAAAATGTTACGTCAGAGAGCCAGACATTAGGTACTGGCTCTTAAAGGGGCAAAAAGATTAAGCCTGACATATTTTCCATTTCCTAGAATTAAGGTGTGCTTTTACCGAAAAACCCACAAAGATTGTAGGAAGAAATAATAAAGTAGAAAAAAGAAACAATTTGGGAGCATTAAAAAACAGACATGGGTAATGGGCTCTGGAGAAAATATTAAATGCTGCACTCTCCAGCAAGATCCTTCAGCACAAAGATTATTTGCCTTACTGGAATAAAGTTTACAAGATATCTTAGCAGATGGACCTTTACCCTCATCTTCCAGTTCTTTTAGTTTGATTCCTGTTAAAGGACCCCAAATGGATACACTTTCTCAAGTATTCTGATGGGATAAATTCTCAAATTTCCAAAGTTTACTTTTTCAGAAGTTCACAACACTTACTATCTGGGTTCTCTCTCCCAGTATTTCTGGGAAGGCTAAAACAACCACTCTACTATTTCCACTTTGTGGGGAGAGGAATTAAGAAGCCAAAAAAATCATACAGTAAGTCAGTGGCAGAAGTTCAATGAGAGCAGAACATGGGGGTTCCCAAATTATTACTTATTGTGCATTATACCCCATTTCATGTTAGCTCTAAGTAAATTAGAAACACCTTGTCAAAAAATATGTTCTTTGTACCCTGTACCCTTTGGGGCAAACAATACATTATATATTAATAAAAAAATTTAAAAATTAAAAAAAAAAAAGCATGACTATCCCCTTAGTTTTAAACTTTGGAATTTGTGTTCTCTTTTTCCTCATAGTCACTATCATTCTTGGCCTCAGCTGTGGATATAACCTAAAGTAAGTTAAGTCCCTGTCTATCACCTTACCATAACTAAAATAAGCCGATATTTTAAAAAGAACTTGATAAAAAAAAATCAAAGAGGGTACAAGAGCAACATTAAGGAAGGAATTGTGAGACACATAGCAGTGGTCCCCTTCCTGATGCATAGCTTGTCAGCTGTGAAGGCCCTGGGCCATCCCACGTCCCATCTGAAGGACCCAGGACCGATGATTCCAAGAGGATACCAAACTTCTGGAGAGAAAGTGTCAAGGGGCCACTTTTGGGTTCAACGTCACCCAATTAAAATTATTCTTTTGAGGGGCGCCTGGGTGGCTCAATGGGTTGAGCCGCTGCCTTCGGCTCGGGTCGTGATCTCAGGGTTCTGGGAACGAGTCCCACGTCGGGCTCTCTGCTCAGTGGGGAGCCTGCTTCCCTCTCTCTCTCTCTCCCTGCCTCTCCATCTACTTGTGATTTCTCTCTGTCAAATAAATAAATAAATAAATCTTTAAAAAATGTATTCTTTTGAGGATTCTATGAGTTAATTTGATAAAAATGATGATTTTTTTTTTTTTGCATTTCATTCTGATTTTTTTCTTTCTTTTTTCTTTTTTTTAAGATTTTATTTATTTATTTGACAGAGAGAGATCACAAGTAGGCCGAGAGGCAGGCAGAGAGAGAGAGGAGGAAGCAGGCTCCCTGCTGAGCAGAGAGGCCGATTCAGGGCTTGATCCCAAGGACCCTGAGA
The DNA here is from genome assembly GCF_030435805.1 of Mustela lutreola. Taxonomy (NCBI): domain Eukaryota; kingdom Metazoa; phylum Chordata; class Mammalia; order Carnivora; family Mustelidae; genus Mustela; species Mustela lutreola. The sequence goes on from NC_081293.1 coordinate 147,222,745, forward strand.
TCATGACCTGAGCCAAAGGCAGAGGCTTTACCCACTGAGCCACCCAGGTGCCCTTCATTCTGATTTCTATCCAGATTTCATGAAATAACTCTGAGGACCTTTATTTTTATTCATTTTAAAGTACCGAGACCATAAAAATGCCTATCTATGAGATTAGCTGATTGAGGAAAGATAAATCATAAAGAACAGGTACATTCGGTCCTGCAGGACATGCATATTCATAGGTTGGAACAGGACTATCAAAAATTCTGTTCATTGGAGTATCTGGGAAATGGGGTTGGTTGAAAGTGTTGCCTATAATTTCTGGATTGAAGTGTTGTAATCAAGCATAATGGCTAGGAGTTAGACAGAGGGAGATTTCCACTCATTACCAGGAGCATTTTTCTTATGAGTAGATGTCCACAATGTAGCCTGGGCTTCCTCAGAACAGGAATGAGGTCCCTCCGGGAATGTTTGGAGAGTGACTGAATGGCCACCTCTGAGGGTGCAGAGTACAGTTCTAAGAAGAGATTGAAGTAGGATTCTATGAAATATACTGACATTCTGATTGAGATTTACCACATGGCTACAGGATCCATTTTCAAAGAAGTGGAGTGTAGTGACCAGAAGTGGCACCGCAATCTACCTCTGATGCAACAGAAGACATTTCTGGCTCCTCAGTGTCTTGGGCTATTTGCTGTTGTGACCATAAATTAGCCAGGACAATGTATACAGGTATGGTTAATTGCCACTACCGAATATAGAAAGCCAGGTAACAATTTACTGTAAGTGCAGAAACAGCCGTGCTATTTTTACCTTTCTTTTTATTTAAGGTTAATAATAGATGACTCTTTACGGTTCCCAGTGTATAAAATTAAAACTGGCATCCACAGACAGATTTTATAGTTTAGGCCATTTGCCAAAACATTAGTTAATTTATATTCTTTATACTGCTGTGGGAGTTGGGGGACTTTAATACTTTGCCTAGAACCTCAGCAGGAAGGAACTACAGCCAGATCTAGATTTAGAACTTAGGGTGACGTGATCAAGATGGTGATATAGATTGTTCCTGACTTTGCTCCCCCTCATGAGAAGAAGTAACAGCTATTCAAGAAGATCCCACTGAAAGAACCGTGGAACACAGGGGTGAGACTGAAGCACCCCACGGCCCCACAGAGACCAAGATAGACTGTATTTGTAGGCTAAGAAAGGCAGCGACATATTGACCACATTGCCCCTCCCCGAGACCACGCGTCACCGTGAAGCAAATTCTTGCATGAGCCTCTGGTTCCTCCAGCGAGAAAAAAGAGAACCCAGGAGGGATAACCAACCCTACCGGCACTGTGGGTCATTTTGTGGTAGCCCCTACTCTGACCTCATACCATGGGAATTAAAGGGGAATCTATGGGATTTAACCATCAGGAATGTGACTGTGATAGAGAAGCAGGGGAGAGGTTTGCAACCACCAGCACACGGATCTCAGTAGACTGAATTTGTACCTGAGCTGGTATTGCCCAAGGGAACCCAACCAGCATCTCTGTCCTCCTGTAGAACCAGGTCAGGGGCACATACAAACTAACCAGGGAACTCAACAGGGTGCAGATATGCCTGATTCAGATACCCAGTGAGGAGTTCTGCTGGCCCTAGAGCCCGATTTGCCCATGCCCAGGGAGAGAGCTGATTCACAGCCTTCCCTGCTGTGGGGAGTGTTTTCTGGGTCCATCTGACCAGAACGGCTGGCAACAAGCCCTGAAGCTGTACAGCCCAGTGGCACTCAAGCAGAGAGCAGGAAGGCAGAGCTGAATGCCCCTAGAGCAAAGCTAGTACCAGATGTGGAGCCCAAAGTCAGCAGAAGAAAGGATATAATAGAGATTAGAGCAGAAACAAATGTAGGAGAGAATGGAAAAGCAATAGAAAAGATGAACCGAACTAAGAATTGGTTCTTTGAAAAGATAAACAAAATAGATAAACCCTTACTTAGACTAATCAAGGAAAAAAGAGAAAGGACCCAATAAACAAATTATAAATAAAAAAAAAAAAAAAGAGAGAGAGAGAGAGAGACATTATAACTGATACCTAAAAAGACTCCAAATAGCCAAACAAATCCTGAGATAAAAAGGACAAAGCAGGAGGCATCACATTTCCTGAATTCTGCAGGTACTATAAAGTGATAGAACGATAGAATAGACTCATGAGCCCAGGAATAAGCTGATGCATATACACTCAACTAATATTTGACAAGATGATCAACAGAGAAATAAATGGTGCTGAGATAATTGGATATTCACATGTAAAAGAATGAAACTATCTTACACCACTCACAAAAATTAACTCAAAATGCATTAAAGATTTCAATGTAAAACCTAAAACCATGAAACTCCTAGAAGAAAGTATAGGAAGAAAGCTGTTTAACATGGATCTTGATAATGATTTTTTGAATATGACACTTAAAGCACCTACAACAAAATAAAAAACAAACACATGGGACTAGATCAAACTAAAAAGGCAACTGCACAGCAAAAGAAACTGTCAACAAAGTGAAAAGACAACCTACAGAATGGGGAAAAAAACTTGCAATCATATATCTGATAAGGGATTAATATCCAGAATATCTAAATATATAACCAAAATATATTAAAAAACACATACAATTCAATATATTAAAAAGTAAAACAAAGCAAAACAAAACAATTAAAAAACAGGCAAAGGACCTGAATCGACATTTCTATAAGGACAACATGTACGTGAAAAGATGCTCATTATTACTAGTCATTAAGGAAATGCAAATTAAAGCCATAATGAGATACTACCTCATGCTCATTAGGATGGCCATTATCAAAAAGATAAGAGATAACATTTGTTGAGCCCTTGCTAGATATCAGGCTCTGGGCTAAACATTTTAAACACATCACCTAATTTAAGTCACATATTCAGTTGAGAAAATGGATCCTCAGACAAATTTTTCATAGCATACCGCTGGCATTTGGTACAAGTGGTATTCCAACACTGGCCTTTCTAACTCTAGCAGCTGAACTAATTTAGGATTTTCTAATAATAATTTTACGCCAACTCTTTGTTAGGGTAGTGATGCAATGGGAACAGATGAAGGAAGGTCCACAGATAAATTACCAAATTGTGATAAGGGAACTTTTCCCCCTAAAGGCTACTGGATCCTAGTCTTTAAAGAAGTATTCTCCTACCACTTGGTGGCAGTAGCTACCAATTAATTCACAGCCCTGTTTTTCAAGTTAACTTCAATCGTGGTCTTCTATATGGGAGCAGTTCTTTAAAAAAATTTCTCCTTTCAATTAACCTTTTCATGTAATACATTTATTTCCAATAAATAAATATATTTATTATTACTATTATTAATTATTGTCTTGGACATCAGTTCTGTGGATTTCCCTTTAGAATAAAGGTCACAGGTAAAGACAATAGAAAAGTTTCCAGTTTCCTCCATTCAACTTTACAGGTTCAGAGCTAAGCTCCATCTGTTGTGTTGGAAACTAGAATGCCAGTGAATCCTAAGGTGTCCAGCATCAATATTATTTGCAATTCTGACTTGACAAGAGTCTTTTCAATTTATGATTGATCTCTTTCACTAAGGGAGGCGGGATTTTTCAACTTAAAGTCATTCTGATTGTCAGAAAGTTTTTTCTTTCATTAAGCCTGAAGCCTTTATGCCTGTGATACCCACCCACTACACCCCCCCCCCCCCCCCGCATATGACAAATATACCATTTAACCTTGTTTTCTCTAGGGCAAGCATGCCTCGGTTTCTCAGCCATCTTCATGACCATTCTTTCTTACACCTTCTGTTGATTCTCCCTCTCCCTTTCTCTCTATCGCTTTTTATTTTTTTAAGCAGGTTCCACACCCAGCATGGCGCCCGGTGCGGGCCTTAAACTCATAACCCTGAGATCAAGACCTGAGCTGCCATCAAAAGTCGGACTTGGGGCGCCTGGGTGGCTCAGTGGGTTAAAGCCTCGGCCTTTGGCTCAGGTCATGATCCCAGGGTCCTGGGATCGAGCCCCGCGTGGGGCTCTCTGCTCTGCGGGGAGCCTGCTAACTCTCTCTCTCTGCCTGCCTCTCTGCCTACTTGTGATCTCTGTCTGTCAAATAAATAAAATCTTTAAAAAAAAAGTAAAAAAAAAAAAAAACAAAAAGTCGGACTTAACTGACTCGAGCCACCCCAGTATCCCACTGTCTCTGTGTCTCTTTAAGAAAAAAAATGCCAGCCATGGAATTGCCTGGTAAGCCAATCAATAAATTGGCAGACCTTCTTCTTTTAGCCAGGAGATTTCTTTCTAACAAATTTCTAGCTCTTTGATGTTCTTAACCATTATTACTTCTGGCCCATAACATTTGCCCTCCCTGCTGGTATCTTCATCTTACCAGATCCAACACGCATCAGCCCTTACCTACCAAGACTGGCTGTCGAGTGGGAGACACTTGTAAGCGCTGGCCCTCTGGTGTTCTAGACCAGTTGCCAGCCATTTTGTACTCTCGGAAAGCACAACACAGATTAAAATATACCGGGTCTACAACGTTTAGAAGTCTATAAACAAACACCATCCACTATCCATTTCCTTTCCTTTATGAGCAGTTCTATAATTTACAGAGCCCAAAAGAAATAACATCATTCCCTCAGAAATAAAGTGAGGCTTGCACAATTTGTAACCAAAATACAGCTTCAGGATCTGTGAAGGAGGAACAATCATGTACTATGTCTTTTCAAATATTTGTTTTAAAGATTACAATTTCATAATGCTCGTTTCCGTGAATAGTGTTTTGTTCCCGAAGGTGTCTGTGAGGAGTAACTACAGTGGCTGGAACACGCTGAAGGGACTGGTTAAAATGTAACGTGATTTTAAGATTTACTCTGATTTCAGGGGGAAACAGTAAGAACATCCGATTAGATAAAAGGGATATTACGGTTATTTTGGGTTTTAGTGCAGAAGTAGGAAGAAAGGGGTTGGCATGATTTTTCTGCTAAATAGCATGAAGAGGAAACACATATATTGGGAGAGAAAATAACCCCTTTGCCCTGACAAGATAGATAGTGTGATGGTTATGCATCAGCTGGCAGAATGAGATTACAAGTAGGAAAAAGGCATTTGTGATGGCTTTTCATATTGAATTTGCTGGGTACTCTGGAACATTAGAGGAGTCATATGTAGGCCCCAGGACATTTCTCAATCTGGGGATAGATTAGTTGGTGGGTGCTGTCAACTAGGGTCTGGGATTTAGAATCAGTACTGTTCTTTATGGGCAGAGCTTAAGACACTGCGTATCTTTATATATATAGCATAACAGTTCAGAGTACAGACTTTGGAGTAAGGAAAACATGGGCTTTAAATTTTGCTATGCCACACATATTAGTGGGATTTCTAGCATCTACTAAACTCTCTGAATCTCAACTTCCCCATCTGTAAAATAGGCACACTGCTACAAGTATCTTAAAACTTACCTTGCAGTGCTATTAAAAGGATTAATGAAATGATGTTTATGATGTTTATGATACACTTGGTATAATTTCTAGTACCCAATATACCACAAATAAGTGAAGTTATTAATAAAATTATTAAAATTATATATATATATATATATATATATATATATATATATATATAGTTTCTGATAAGTACAGACCAGTATCTGAATTCCTGATAGGAATTATAAAAACATATTTTAGATATTCATTCTTTGTTTTGTTTTGTTTTGTTCTCATTCACAGAATCTTGCCATGGGCCAAAAACTGTGTGTAACTTGCTCTTGTTCCCTCCCTCATGGAGGTGGGTTGTTCCATATCAAATGAGTATGTACCCACTGATGTATGCACTATTATTTTCTCTAATTTCCAGCAGTGATATGATGAGCAGCAATTAACAAGATTTTAAGGCTTACTAGTGGAGTATCTTTTAGAAAGTAATTATCAGATGTATTAATTTCTATTTGATGTAGAGAAAGTCTTCTAAGTGTTCCCAATAATGTTTGCTGCTGAACGTGGTATTTCAAAGCAAAATGTCATGTCTAAAGTGGGTCCATGTTCCAAGAGACCAGAGAATAATACAGGATGTTGGTCACCATGAAAGCGTCATCTATTTTTAGCTCAGCCTACAATCATTCTACAGCTCAGTGTGCTCACAGCCAGATGCATGGGAGTCAACAAAAGAGATCCAGCAGGGAGATTACGCTCACAAAATAGGAGTTTCAAATCTGCTTCCCCTCATTCCTCTCTTGTTTCTATCACTCTAACTACTATTTTCACAAAACTCAGAGGTACTTTTGATTCCCTCCCTTTCTGTATCATTTCTACCATTCCAGTAACTGTGTGCCATGAATTCCACACCCACAGTGGACCTCTTATTTCATTCAGGCCCTCGCCAGCCAGATAATCCCCTGGATTATCTAAGAGCTTTCTAGAGAGCCTCTCTGCCTCTCTTTCTGGAACATCATCTGAAGTCCATTCTAAGCATGATTTTTAGTATCTCACTCCTTCATAAAATTTTTTTTTAAATGACTCATCAAATGTCTTGGCTCGTTATCAGAGCCTAGATGGCTAGTTCCAATACAGTTTGCAAACTGGTCCCCTGCTGATAGCCTACAGCCAAACTGGATTTAATAATTCTTCTATATATTCACTGTATCATCTTTGCTTATATCCACTTTTCCACTTACAAAATTTTGTTCTTATTCTTACCTATTCTCCAGGGCCCATCTCAAGTTTTCTGACCAGATGTGATTCCATCTTTTTTCCTGATTTCTCATAGCATCTTGTGTGCATCTTTTTGGACCTTGTTACATTTTGACTCAGTTATTTTCATGTTTATTACCTGTATCACTAGACATTAAGCTCCTTGAGAGATGTTTTTCATATTTATAACTACCACCAAGACCCTGCTCCCAAATAGAATACTTAGAATGGTCCCTGGTGTACAGTACACACAGTACACACTTAGGAAATTGTTGGAATGGAAGAGGAAGGTCTTTGATCATGGTGCTTATCAAGCAGTAGGTTCTCACTAATTGTTTGTTGAATAAAGTAATACATACAGTTTTTATTCCTACCTTCAGTAAAATTGCTCATTCCAAGATTATCAATGATACTCTACTGACTATTCTTTTATTTTTGGAATAGTCTCTGCACAGGGTTCCATTCCACACCCCTGACTGCCCTCTCTCTTTTCTGTCCTTCAGTCATCAGTCCCACCGTTGGGTTCATTTTCTCCTACCCTTACTCTCTGCTGGTATTGCTGAAGGGTCAGTTCTCACTCTGTACTCTACGCAGCTTTCACTACTACTTTTCTGCCAAAAACTCACATTTATACATCAAGTACTGGCCTCCATCTGAACTCAGAAACAGAGTTCTAACTGTATTTTTCACAAAGATGCCCTCCCCCAATATCAAACTACACATTTTTATCTTTCTTTATTCAACTTCTACTGCTTCAGTTATTATATTTGGTGGCAGAAGGCCATTATTTTGGTCTTTGTAATTTATTTACCCATTTTCTGGCAATCCTACCTCTTTTTTCTGCTGAGGAAGTCACTCTCCCTCACTTCCAGTCATGTGTTTCCTACCTCCCACAGCCCTGTGAACCAGCTTTAATGAATTGGATGTTCTGTCCTCCTCGTCACAGTGATTGCTTCAGAGATGACCACAAGATACAAGTAAGGCCAACCAGAGGGAATGAGAATAAATTCTAGAAATTTTATTTCGTCATTCAGGGAAGCAGACTATCTTTTCCACTGGCTTAGGCATGGTGATGGTGTGATCCAAGAACTGCTAGTCAACCAGAAAAAATCAGGCACTGAGGTGCCTCACAAAAATACTTGGCATTCAGAACGTCCTAATCATTTCTTGAAGATACTGTGAAAATATTCTCCTGAAAATACTGTTATCATCCCCCTGAAGATATTATCCCTCTCCAAAACTTCTCAATTCTGGAAATAGCATAGCCATCCACTGAGTTCTCACTCTTGACATCTGGGACTCCTTAATGACACCTCATTCAAACTCTCATGTATGTCAGTTAACCACACAGTATTCTTTTTGTCTTCAGAATATAGCTGAAACAGATCTGCTTCTGTTCACTCCCATTGCTTTCACTCTGCTCTAAACCACTATCATCTCTCAACTGTATTAGAGCAAAAGCTTCCAAGTTTGTTTTTCATCCTTGCCTTCATCAAACCCACTTTTCTCTGAACTTGTTACTTCCACATTTCAAATATTTCAATTTTATTCCATTGTCTTTAAGAAAAAACTCAAAATCTTTACAAGGTCTACGAAGTGTTTCATAATCTGCTTTCCTCTACAGCCTCAGTCTTCATTGATTTCTCTCTTAACTTCTTGGAACTCATCAAATTTCTTCTCCCTCAAAGACTTGACATCTGGTGTTTTCATAGCCTGAAATACTACTATTCATCTATGACTGGCTAACTATTATTCCAATTTTAATATTACCTAAATACTACTTCTTCATAGATGACCCCCTCTTAACTGTCTGACTGAGTTCCCATTTTAAGCTCTTACAGCACTCTGACTTTTTCCCTTTGTAGCATCATGATTAAATACTTGCTTGTATATTTATTTGTTTAATGTTTGCATCCCTACCACAGACTGTGTCTTGAAGGCAGGAACATTATCTTCTTGTTCTTTACAGTAACTCTAGAATATAACATAAGGTCTATTATAAATTGATGGATGAATATTTCATGAATAAATGAATCAAAGATGCACAACTTGTCTAAACTTAATTTGTTTTCTTGCCCTACAGACCTGCCTCTGTTTTTGTTTTTCTGAGCACAGTATACTCTCATTCTCTTTAACCAGGGCAGAGAGTCAGCCTTAATTTCCAATCTCTTCAACTCTTATTTTTCATAGCTGTTTCCCACCAAGTCATCTTGAATCTGCCTCCATAAAATTTCTCATGTATGCCCTTTTTATTTCCATTGTGCCTAAAGTAAGCTTCCTTCTGATTCTAAATTTTAACCTGAAAGATGTACATAATCCCCCTGGCTCTAATTCTTCACACTGCTGCCTAGGTGATTATTCCTAAAATACATGTTGACTCATGTTACTTCTATCCTCAGAACCTTTAAAACATTCTTAGAACCATCTATTTCTTAAAAAGTATGCAATACAAATTCCATAGTATACTCTGTATTCCTCAAGTTCCCTACAGTTAGGTCAAGCCTACCTCTCTATACTCTCTTCTTTCTGCATATTGTATGTTCTGAAGCCAACATGCTTTTAACCATTCTCAAGCTCTCTGTGCATCATGTCTGGGCCAGTCTGGAATGCCTTTCCTTCTTCCCTTCCCAATAAGCGGTCACTACTTTATTTTTTCAGACGTGCCACCAAAGGCACATCCTCCATGAAGTCTTCTGTCTCTCTTTCCTTTGTGTATCCACAGGATATTCCTACACTGCATTCTGTATTTAGCCATATTTATTTGGATTTAGTAGGAGACAATATAGTTTAGGGATAAGAATGGCTTCTCTATAGTCAAATGGGCTGAGTTTGAATCATGGTTTCATCATTTTCAATCTGTGTGACTTTGAGGAATTTTCTTAAATTATGTGCCACAGTTTTCTCTTTAATTGAATGCGTAAGAGAACATACTTCATAGAACTGCTGTAAATAACTGGATAAAACAATTGGGGCAAAGCACTTAGAAAATTTAAATGTTCAATATCTGTTTCTTTATTTTGTTTTGTTTTGTTTTGTTTGTATACGTCTGTGCTACCGGCTATAAAGCTCCTGGATCCAGAGTACAGACAATTATCTCTACCTCCAAATTATCAACAAAGTGCTTCATTTAAAGTAAAACCAGTAATTGTCAAATTGATTAATTGGGAAGCTCTAGGGTCCTGTATATCTTGAGGCTTTGTATTACCACAACTGCCTCAAGAAGATCCTGTTAAAGGTCTTGTTAAAGTAGCAAATATTTAGGAAAGCAAGGAAAGGTTAGGGAGAATTATTAGAATTTTTAAAAAGGGGAGATGATGTGAAAACATTATCAAAAATATTGTAATTGCAATTCTAAACAGGAGAATACACAAAGGAATACTATATAAAGAAGCTGAAGACTTAAAGTAAATGATAGTAGGGCTTGGTAAGTGTTGTTACCAAAGTGCATCTTTTGATGGAACTCTTCTTTGTAATTCCCAGGCTGAGAGGCTATGATCAGACACTCTTGAGAAAAATCTGTACTTTAGAACAGAACCCTATGCTCCCATTCAGTCCTCCTTTGTCATTTTAACTGCATTAGGCAACTCAACTGAATTCTCCTGGGCTTAACCTTTAAAGTGAGGGAGTTGGATTAGATGGGATTCCTGCGTTCCTTCTTGCTCTGACACTCTCTGATCACTAATCTAAGTGGCCCTGTTTTCTCCCTCCACTCATTTTTAGCAGACATTTCCCAGTATTTATGAGGTATTTCTTAAGTATCTACCATGACACTATCACAGTTCTCTGACACAGAATATGCCATTTGTAATGAAATGATATTCTCCATTCCCTTTACAGAAATGAGGAGACTAATACTAATATCATACGGTTATGGATCAAAAGAAACAGTCCAGGTGAAAGTGCTCTTCCTATGGTACATGGTGGGTGCCGATAAAAGTTTATATTCTCCCCCTAATTGGAATTTTTTTTCTTAAACCTCAAGATCCTGTAAATATATTAAGTTGGTCGGTGAAGCCTTTTCAACCCCTCAATGCACTCCTAGTCAGAACCTAACAAAATATATTATATTCAAGTCTCTTGTAATACTGATGTACTGATCATATTCTATGGTAATTATTCACTACCCATCTGTCATTCCAAAAGGTTCTGAACTGTTAGTCAGATTTGTAATCTTTAAAAACTTTAGCACTAACACAGGACCTCACACGTACAAAAAGCTCAATGAATACTTGCTGATGAATGGATGAATGAATGATTGAATTTCCAGTTAGTAGAAGAAGTGGGAAAAGCCTCTCTTCTATCAAAACACTTTTGGTACTTGGCAAATGATACCTGTAATCTTCTTAATGAAAAGTCACCCGCAGACTTGGATTTCACCATTTCAACAAGAGAGACTGAAACACTTTGTCATGGGGGCAAGTAACTTGGGTGTCCATTTTGGGAAATACCAATGGAAAGCTTAGCAGTTTCTGCTGTCTCTACTGGTCAACTAACTCAGTTTAGCCTTCCAGTTCACTAATAACTCAAATTGTCTTGAAGGCTTTCCTCATCCATCTTAGATAAACAAAGCATGAAGATTTTCTGACTAGATAATTACTTCTCTTCATAGGAAAAATGTATCTAGATGAGAGAAATTAGAAATCTAACATAAGCCAAAGATTTGAGTCTCTTATACAACTTTGCAGTTTCTTATAGTTACCTTAAAAAAAGAAAAAGATGAAAAATAATATATTTTATTCAACTCAATATATTCAAGTTATTACCATTTCTCCATGGACTCAACATTAAACAACTGAAATATTTAATAGTTCTTTTTTCCATACTCAATCCTTGAAATCCAAGTGTGTATTTTATACTTATGGGACATCTCAACTTAGATCAGCTACATTTAAAGTGGTTAACACGGGGGCGCCTGGGTGGCTCAGTGGGTTAAGCCGCTGCCTTCGGCTCAGGTCATGATCTCAGGGTCCTGGGATCGAGTCCCGCATCGGGCTCTCTGCTCAGCAGGGAGCCTGCTTCCTTCTCTCTCTCTCTCTCTCTGCCTGCCTCTCAGTGTACTTGTAATTTCTCTCTGTCAAATAAATAAATAAAATCTTTAAAAAAAAAAAAATAAAGTGGTTAACAGATATATGTGGCTAATGGCTACTCTATTTGTGCAAATCTAGATGATACCTAATTCTAGTTATGGTCACAAGTTGAAGAAGACAGTTTCCACCCTAAGTATCTTTTTCTTTCTTTTTTTAAGAGAGAGGGAGAGAGCGAGCAAGCGAGCCTGTGAACAGAGGAATGGGGCAGAGGGAGATAGAGAACCTTCAAGCAAATTCTTCATTCACTGAGCATAGAGGCCGACATGGGGCTTGATCCCAGGGCTTTGAAATCATGACCTGAACCAAAATCAAGAGTCTGAGGCTTAACCAACTGAGCTACTCAGGCACTCCTCCCTCCCAAATATCTAATCACCCAGAAGACAGGAAGTCTTCCTAAATTAGTTAATTTCAGTTATGTGTGAGCTCTAGAGGCAATTTACTTTCAAGGGCCTGGCTTTCCTGATAAGTCATTGGGGGATGTCTGCCAAACTTCTATCTTTTACCTCATCTAATACTTTTACCTTGAAACTTCCTTAACTCTTCATATATCCAAGACTATTTTGCATGTCTGTGTCCCTAAGATGTTTGGTGATACCTCCAGCTACAGCTGAAAAGACATTAGCAAAATCAGTTAAAGTTATATTTCTTTCTCAAAAAAAACTGTCCCTTTGAGAAAACCATTTACTTTATAAGTGATTAGGGTATAAAGGTGGTGAATACTGATTTTCTTTCATAAGAAGGAAAATGTCTTAACGTCACAATAGAAAATTCAGCTTGCCCTATCACTAGTAAATACACTCTGCTATAACTATAGTCAAGGATGCATTTATGGAAAAGTGTACCTTTTTTAATATGGCCTTTTTAATTAACACATAAGGTATTATTTGCTTCAGGGGTATAGGTTAATACAGCCTTTTAAAAGTCATCTATTTTTATAAAATATTTTGACAATTTTTAAAAACAGTATTGGATGAAGGCATACTACACACACACACACATTTGTTCCTACTTGCTTCAGGCAAATTATGTACTAAATACGATTGTTAATTAGGATTTCTATATGTTCAAATTAAAAAGTAAACCCTCAGACAGAAAATATTCAGAACAACAGGACCTTGACATTCCCTGTCCAAGCTCTTCAAATGTGTATAGTTTGATAAATGAGCTTTGGAATCTCTTGCTTGCTTACCTAATTGATGAATAGCTCTTGTGGGTTTAGAAATACTAGCTAACCTTTAAAAATTACCTTCAGTTTCCCTGTTGCTTTGGAAAAGCACCAGAGAGAACATGCCAAAGTTTCTGAAGAAAACTGTTTCCTTGAAACTCCCAACTGGGAGGAGTCCCTTAAAATTTGTTAAAATCCTTATATCCTCATGATAGTTGAGCAGTGCCAATAATTTGAGATCATTCCTGTTCAGTATGAGGCAGTGACCGAATAACTGCATTTTCCTTTTGGTTGAGCATTTTTCTTAGGGATTACTTATTATTTTGAGGCATCTGTAAAAATTAGATGACTTGCCCTACTGTCCTGGTTCTACAGTCAGACAGCAGGGCTAACTCTCTGAGCTTTAGTTTACTTATCTATAAAAGGATGAATTATTTCTATGTTTCCATCCAGTTTATACTGTGTGACTTAATTATAATTCTCAACCGAATGAGGAAACATTTTAATGGTGTTCTCTTCTTTACCCTTAGCTATGCTACTCAGATGAGATAGAAAACACAAGAGCCATCAGACATTCCACTCACTGTTTGCCATTAAGTGTGACAAACTGTATCTTCAGTCATAGTCATCTTGCTTTCTTTTCTTAATATACAAAAATAAAATTTAACAACACAAAACCTGCACTTCATCTCTAAATTCAATCACCCTTCATCTACTCAGATTTTCTCCTCCATTATTGACCTCAGCAAGGAAAAGTGTTCCAAAATCTCCCTTCAAAACAAAAACCTTCCTTGACTCTAAATCCTTTTATATCAATTGCTCTGTTTACACATACCCTTCACCACCTTACTTACTGTTTCCATATTCTTACTTCTCACTCTATCTTTAGCAGACTTCACACTGGAGTATATGTCCATGACTTCAACTGCTTTCGCTAAGATCTGCAATGACTTCCACGTTACAACCCTCATCTTACATGGAAGCTCTCTCCTTTGGACTTCTCTGACACCATAGTCTCCTGGTTTTCCACACATTTCTCTGATCACAACTTCTCAGTCTCTCTTTTCTACCTCTTCATCAGGATCCAGCTTCTGAATTTTATATTAAAGGTTTTGTTTTGGGTGATTTCAACCAGTAATGTGGCTTTAAAAATATCTTTAAATGTGCTTAATGTATTAACAGACTACTCCCTTGTTTAGCTTTCTAGCACAGTCTTGTGTTCTGGACTGTAGACCCATCTGATAGTTCACAGTATGTCTCCAATCTCACAGGTGACTTTAACTTAACAGATCACAAGTAGATTCTTGATCTCTTCCCACCCTTCCTACCCTACACAACTGTATCCTACACAGACACACAGATGCATCAACACACAGACACACACACACACACACACACACACACACACACACACACACACAGGTTTTCCTTTTCTAATCATCTAATTCTCCAAAGAATACATGGGATCCTATCAGTTGCTTAGTTCCCAAATCTGAGACTCATTCTTTTTTCATTTTTTTTTCCTAAAGATTTTATTTGTCAGGAAGAGAGAGAGAGAAAGAGCATGCACAAGCAGGGAGAGTGGCAGGCAGGGGGAGAAGCATCCTGATGTGGGACTTGATCCCAGGACCCCAGGATCATGACCTGATCTGAAGGCAGATGCTTAATTGATTGAGCCACCGAGGCAGCTGAGACTTATGCAGCCCCAAGCGAGCTTCTTTAAGTGCCAATATAATCTTGTCACTTGTCTGCCTAAATTGTATTACTTTTAATAGGCTCCTGTTATAATTAAGGGGGGATCAAAGCACTGTAGCTTGTATATAAAGCCTTAAGTGATTTCTCCCCCTATTTGTCCCTTCACCTCAGTGAGGACCTTCTGTCTCCTCCTGTTCATTTGCCATAAACCAGTCACCCTGGCCTTCTTTCAGATTTTCAAACACATCAAACCTTTCTTGTCTGAGGGTCTCTACCTATGCTATTTCCTCCAGTTTGAACAATATTTCCCCCCAGCTTCATCTGGATAGTGCCTCAGTATCCTTTATAAGATTTTGCTTCTTCAGCGATGTTTTTGCTGATTCACCCATTATTTTTTTAATTCTCCCATTATTATTAAGTTATATTCTTCACAAGCCGACATTTCTCCTGTTTAACATGTCACAACCTGTAATTATTAATCTGTGCATTATTTGTTCATTGTCTATATATTTTTCAAGATTAAGTTTCAGAAGTTCAGGGATCATGATTATTTTATTCCTAGCTAGATCCTCCAAACCTTACTCAGACCGTAAAATGCTGTAGCTGTAGAATCAGTATTTGTTGACTAAATCTTATAGGAAAGAGAACTCAGGAGAATGAGCGTCTGACTCATGAGAATTGAATTAGGACTCTTCTGATTTACTGTGGCACTTTCTTCACACTACATTGTCATTCCTCCTCTTGACTCATCCCAACCCAGCGTTGCTCAGGCCCATTAAGTGTCTTTACCACCGATCTCAACAACATCTCCATAAGCCTAACCCCTAGGGATCCCAGGCCCTGAGCTATGCTCTCCCACAACACTGCTCCCTGAGATTTCTCTGCCTTTTTTAGATTTACAGATCTCAATGGCCTTGGCGTTCCCCTCTCCCGATTTCTTTTGCATTTTTAGCATAGTGCTCATCTTTTAAAGAAGTCACTTTTCCACTTTCCTATTTATATTTCTTTCTTTTCTTAGTCCATGGAAAACCCTGCTAATTATGCAGTGTTATTTTTTCCCTTAAGCTAGAACTAATTTCTTATTTGCCACCCCAAAACGGAGCACTGAAAAAAGCAAGGCACATAGATCTGTAATACCATACTTCCTCTACTGCAGAAAATGTTGAAATGTTCAATATTTCAAAAATTCAACTTGGTAAATGTACATTTTTATCAATAAAGCCATGACCTCTCACAAATATGATTATCTTCTCAATAAAAAACAAACAAACAAACAAACAAAAAACCAAGAGGCTAAGATGTACAATAGATATACTGTTGTGATAAGCATCAGGCCATCTTGGTGGCTTAACAGATAGCATGGCATAAGAGACAACCATAGTGAATAAAGAAACTAAACCAAAGGCACTCAGGGGAGAGATGGAAAGAAAAACCCCACAGTGGTAAATGGGAATGCACAGCAGGTAGTGAGAGAAACCTTTTTCAGAGACTGTAAAGCAACTGAATGAAACCAACAATCCCGAGAATGAATCCCAGAAGATATCATCAAACATCGTATGTAGCTGATTGGCATGTCAAACTCTTCTACATGAATCCAAGTTCAAAAACCTAAGAAACTTCCCACAGCCCCAGTACCCAATTCTTTCAGTGTACAGGAAACAAAAACAAAAACAAAAAAGCCTTAATTCTCAGAATGCCATTCCTTTACATCTCTCTTTCAATATTTGTGAAATGCAGTCTCTCTTGTATCTAATGCATTATACATTGTGTTCTATTCACCTCTGCTTTGTGACAGTCTTTCCTTTAAAAAAAAATAATTTGTTGACTATTTTGAGTATGCTGAGTCAATAAGGCTTTTTAATGTTAGAGCTGTTTCTGCTCCAAAAATAGGAGGAAATTTTAACTAAAGGGGAATTTTAGCTAAACTTGTGAATTTGGGGTCAGAAGGACTTTGAATCTGCAGTACATTTAAGTGTCAATTGTCCAAATAATTTTTATGTATAGTCATTACTCATGCTAATCTTTAAAATGAGACAAAACCATCTCATAGATTTCAGTAACAAAATCCGAGGAGTTTGTTTCCTGAGCCCAAATTTCTGTTATTTTAGCCAATTGTGATAAATAAATGAATTTTAAAATTAAAACTAATAAAAAATTTAAGAAATGATTATTTCTGGAGGGAAGCAAAAGATGCAATCAATACTGAACACCCAACTATGGAAATATTGTCAATAACATTCTGTTTATTAAGACAACTTTATATATATATATATAATATGTATATTATTATATGTATATATATAATATGTATGTATATATAATATGTATATTATATATTATACACATATACTTTATGTATATATATACATTTAGTTTATATATATTATACAGGACCTCTTTACGATCTATTTCATGGTAATAATGTAGTAAGTACTTGTATATGGTTTAAGATAATTTAACCTAGTATGGGTTATACCAATTTGCATTATTTCTATTTATATGTTTAAGAATTCTTATCTCTTCTAAGTAAAATTAATGTAGATGCTGTATTATATTTGGACAATACTCCAAATATAACACCCACAACTTGATACATGTGGAAAACAACAAAGTTTATAATGTAGAAGATGAATTTGGTGAGGATGAAACCAAAATAAGTATTCCCTTGGGTATGTGCCAGCTTTGAGTCTATGATTTGTGACCTGTTCTCATAGAATTGAAAACAGCCAGGGACTCCAGGGGACTAGAGGGTAGAAGTTATGCTCTTCCCAAGAATTGTCAACAGCACAGAAGAATGTCCATCCAACATGCCTGGCAGTTTCTGAAAGCCAGCCAGTAATGGAAATAAGTTGTAACTCATAGAGGATCACAACATCATGAACTTGTGCCCAAATCAGGAAAACAAAAGCCTACATGCAGCATACGTTGCATATCAGTGACAATTACCAACTTCCTTGTATGAGTTTCTTATCTCTTCATCTCCCCTGCACACACATAAGAGCACATGCATGTGCACACACACGCACACACAAACACATGAATGCACTCTTTCTGCAGGTGATTTTGATCGCTAAATCCTAAACCCTTCAGGTTCTCATCCCTTAAGTGAAGAAATTCATCTGCTGAGATAAATGGTACAACAAAGCAGTTGGAATTTTTAGGTGATGTAGTATATTGTGAATATAGACTGCCATTGTTACTATGATTAATATCATTATTATCATTATTATTTTAATTCCTCAGTGTAAACGATATACAAAAATAGTTGGTTGGAAACAAGTAGAAATAACTAGGAATTCCAACAGCCCAGCCAAAAATAATGAATACACATCTTCATTTGGTAGAACAAAAAAAAGTATACCTTTTTATCCCAATATTGACCTAGAAAATATTTCTAGGACCCTGGGACATGCACACTAAATCACAACTATTAATGTTCAAAATTGGTTATGAAAATTACATATTTTCTAAGACAGGGTATATGACTTAACTGTTACCAAGCCTTAAGTCCAAGATCAATCTCATCAATGGCCTTACAAGAAGCTCTCCCTCAGAAATGTATAAAAATAAAATGTCTATTAATATACAAATAGAAACCACATACAGAAAATTGATTTTCCAGAAATACAGCACTAGCATGTAGTCATTGCTGTGGGCTAGTCATGGTTATTAAACACTTGATATGTATAAAGCCTTTTATATAAATATTACTTTTTAAATTTTTGAACTCCATGAGATAGATAGTAGTATGGCTATTTTGCAGATAAGTTAGCTGATTGCTCAGGGAGGAAATGTAACTCACTCAAACTTAAAGCAACTATCAAATGCTAGAGTTAGAATTTGAACCCAAGTCTTTATATCTTCAAAATCTATTTTCATTTCTTAATGTCATGCTGATTTCTCCAATTAAATAAATACATTATTATTTTTATATGTCAGGCAGCTGTAAGAATAATTCAACACAAGGAAATTATGATCTTACAAATGCACCATCAAGAGGAAAGTCACTTGAAATGGTGTTAGGATTGTGATGGTTGATTTACACTTCCCTCAAGTCCCAAGATTTCCAAGTCTTTCCTTTGAAAGAATACACCCATTGTGGAATCATCGGCTGGTGTTTTGCCTTGAATTTGAGCAGCAATGCCTAGCCCAACCGCATTGGCCTCCTGATCACCAAGTTCTACCCTGCAGAATTCACCAAGTTTAGTTAGGAATCAAGGGCAGAAGAGTCTTACTCTTTTAGGACATTTAAAAAAACTGGTCACATTGCATTTCGACGAATTAGATCTTCACTCGCCAGTTATTATGTGAACGTATCTTTGCTTTAACAAGTCCCGTCTCCTCAATACTCCACAAATTCTCCATTTTATTATTCCTTCCATGACTTTACACATGTTAATAGCTCTGATTAGCACATCTTCTCTCCTCTGCCCACTGGAAAGCTGCCCAATCTCCAAGGGCTGGATAAAGATCTCCCTCCATATGGGAGTCAACCCTGGTCCCTCACGGATAACTCTCATCTTGAACTATGTTTACATATGTTGTTTTATCTTCCTGACTTGCTCTCATAATATTTAATGATCATTTGAGATGCATAATTTTGTTTTACTTTTTAAGGTTAAAGCCTAAGCTCTAAAGGTAGGAACAATTTAGTCTAATATTTCACACTCTTCGGGGATATGAAGGTTGTGCTTGTTGATCAGCTGACTATGCCATTCTCTTCTGGGAAACAGAGACAAACAGTGATAGGGATTTGTCTTTATGCCATTTTACCTGATTTATATATTCAGGGTGAAAGCAAATAATGAGGTCAGACCTCAGTGAATGAATTTTTCATGACAATTTTCCTTGTTCCACACAATGCAATAGAAAAAGTACAGATTTAAAATAAGACTGTCAGCTTTAAATACTAACTCAGCTGATTAAACAATAGTGGGTTCTAGGTAAATCCCTTTCCCTTCATAAATTTTATAAGATATTACATTCTTCATAGAGTTATTAAGGCTGGAAAAAATAATGTATATAAAAGCATCTGGAACACAGTTAACTAATAATAAATCACATCTTGTATTATTCCTATAGGAGAAATAGCTCAAGGCACTCTGTCTCCCACGGTGGTCTTCTTAACTGCTAATATTTTCTTTCGTCTTGACCACATAATTTTGTTCAGTATTTAATAATAGATCATGAACTAATAGAACTTATGATTTCTGATACTGATGCTAAAAACCATGAGCACTAATTAATGTTATAAGAACTATTGTTGAAATCTAGATATTTCATTGATGCATCTGTTAATAATACAACATGTAATAAACATTGCTTCAAAAGTACTTGGATAGTTTAAGCAAAACTTAGAAGTCTCCAAGATATTAAGTATCTTTATTAAAAGTATTAATTTGTATTTTTATTTTGACTAATGACAAGAGCTCCTATAGTTTAAATGTTTTCAAGGACTTTGTTTGTGCCATAAATAGTGGTTCCTATATCCCCACTTTTTGACTTGCCTAACTTAGATAATTATCTAATTTATCTCATTATTGAATATTTTTATGTGTCTTATAGCAGCAGCTGTTTCCCCATTCAGTTTTAAGCTGAATATTTTACATGACCTCTCAAGTGTAGATATTTTGGTGCATTTTTGTAGTTGCCAACATATATACATGAATTAAATCAAAAGCAAATGACACATACTTTGAGGAGTTAAAAAGATGAGTTAGAGTAGAGTTGATTGAGGGTGCTAGAGAAATGTTTAGAACCAGTACTAGTGTGGTCTAGGTCCCAGGCAGACATAGGACAACATGACAGTAGAGAGAAGAAGCAACAAATGCTCACTGAACACTCTATGCCAGGCTTGGTACTGAGAGTAACCCATGAAACTGGTACTTGTGTTTCTCTCCTGGACTTCATGAAGAAACATAAGTGATCCAGTACCACAGTTATATGGAGTGAGATATATGAATCCAATCTGTCATTCAATTTGAATAAAGTATATATAGATTAGATCTACATTCATGAGAAGAACTACATAGTATCCTATATCACAGAAGAAAGCAGTCAGACAATTTCCTCTCTTTCTCTCTCCTAGAAATATGCTGAATGAGGGTCTATCATACATTTATTCTGGAATTGTCCACTTGGCATGTTGAAATAAACATCTATCTGCAGAGTGACCACCTGGTAATTTTACTAAATTACCAAAACAGTAAAGTCAAATATATTTGAAGACTCTGACCTTAGTTATTCATACATCAAAATGACATTTAAATGAATAAGATTACATAAAGATATATATAGTACAGTAGTAGAATGAAGTTTTGTTGAATTCACAAGTAAATGATCCAATATCATTTGGACATAAAATTATTGGGGTTTTCTCCCCTTCAGTGGGTGTATACACACATATTCACCAAACTCTATTCTAGTTTTTGTGGGATTTTGAAGACAAGCATTTCCGTTTGGATAGCTGGGCTATGCTTCCCATCTAACCACAGAATTAAATATTATCTGAGGGCTAAGTGAATATACAAAAAGTTAAATTTCTTGGCCATATTTGAAACACACATTGGATGATGTGTGTTTAAATATTGATAATATTTAAAAGCCAACGTGAGTATTTTAGGAAAATCATACAAATAAAGGGATGTGACTCTTCAGATCATGTTTCTATCAAGCAATTTGTCAACAACTGGGTGACCAAGCAATTATTATCAGTTATTCCCTAATAGTTCTATGCCAAAGTCTTCAAGATCAGTTATACCCTTGAATACCAGCCAAAATCCTGAGACAGAATTTGTCATAGGCTCTAGACAGAAATTCAAACACATGTCACTTATATGTGGATGAAATACAGACTAAAACAAAACCACATCTTATCAGATAATGGCAGAAGTGACCATTTTTCTTCTTTTATAGCATTACCAATCGATATCAGATATAGACATTTTACATGTATTTCTTTGGCACACAATATAGTTTCTTGAATAATAACTACACTTCCTAGTAGTTTGGCTTGTCTAACTGATTTAATTGCCAAGTATTTAATAGCCTTAACCCCAGTAGATAAAAGTGGCACTGAAGAATAACAGTATGAATCAGATAAGGAAGATTCTTTATCTGGGGTCTACAGAGTCCACAAATGGGCTTTAATATAACCAAGAATTTAAAATTGATCTGTATGTTCAAATGATACTATTTCTATGTGGGGAAGTATCTGTGCAATTACACACTAAATTTATAATGGTGACTAATTTTGATGAGGTGGTAGAGAACTTTAGTTTTGATTCTTTTTAGTTTTGATTCTTTTTACCCTTTGAAATGAGTATTTGTGCATGAATAGCATATGACTAAAACTAACTCCAAAATTGGTTATAAATGTATATTTGTAATATTTTATGAAGATGGGGCAATGATTTCATCTCATGCTAGGAAATATGAACCTTTTATGTTATATATTTTGAATCTGGAAAAAAGTGATATACCATCTGGTTAGAGACATATTAACTTCAAATTTTATATATTTGAAGTAATGTCAAATGTTTGAGAGGTTTCTTTGACCTTGTTGTGTATGTTATTCCTTAAATGAGTTGGACTAGATTTACTCATTAAAATGAATACTTTGAGGCAGCTCTCATTTATGTATAACACCTCTCTTATATTGCTATAGTATGGATCAGAATGTACAGTAGATGGATTTCAACACAAACCTACAAATGGCTGGGTTGTTGCCATGGTGAACCAGGAATCCACATAACAGGTGGTCTTGATTATGCTATAAATTTCACTTACCTAAAGTATCAGATTTCTTAAGTGGAGAAAGCTATAATATACAAATAAAGTATTGTCTAGAAAAATAAGCAATAAAAATCATTCAAACTTTATATGATTTAGGTATTTTTTTGATTATTATTTAAGAAGACCATGTTTATATGTGGGGTAAACTAGGCTTAGAAAAGTTCCTTTGATGGGGCGCCTAGGTGGCTCAGTGGGTTAAAGCCTCTGCCTTCAGTTCAGGTCATGATCACAGGGTTCTGGGATCAAGCCCCGCATCAGGCTCTCTGCTCCATGGGGAGTCTGCTTCCTCCTCTCTCTGTCAGCCTCTCTGCCTATTTGTGATCTCTGTCTGTAAAATAAATAAACAAAATCTTAAAAAAAAAAAGAAAGAAAGAAAGAAAAGAAAGGTTCCTCTGAGGGGTACCTGGGCGGCTCAGTCGGTTAAGTGTCTGCCTTCAGCTCAGGTCATGATCTCAGAGTCCTGGGATCGAGTTCTGCATTGGGCAACTTGCTCATCAAGGAGCCCGTTTCTCCCTCTGCCTGTTGCTTCCCCTGCTTGTGCTCTCTCTCTCTCTGACAAGTAAATAAATAAAATCTTTAAGAGAACACTTCCTTTTAACACATTTAATTTATAGAATAATTATTAGATATAGATGGATGGAATTTGGGATGGTAGATATCAAATACAACTTAGCACCAGATGTTGTTCTGGACACAACAATCTGAATCTCTATATTTCTAAGTGTCAATCTAGAACAACAAAAAGAATCTATCCTCTTGGAACCATTAATCTGTGTACCACTAACTATAGTCCATTTCCATGAGAGATGATGCACTGGAGACAGAGAAAAGTGACTATTGCATAGTAACTTGGAAACAGCCCTGTCTGTTTAACTCTGTCAATAAATCTTACACATCAATTATATTTTACATGACTGTCTTTTCCAAAGCAGTTGACCCAATGGTTCCCTCATTGTTATCTGAAAGTATTTTCTTCCTTTAGGCTTCCAACAGGTGACTCTATTAGCTATAACAAGTGACTAAGAAGAAGCTAAAACCCTGTAAGGCATTCACGGCTTTCTTTCTCTATAAAATTTCAGTGAAATAATTTTTTTTTTCCTAATTGTCCACACCTTTAACTGATCACAGGGAGCACCCTTGCCTGACTATGAAATAGTGACTGGAAATATAAGCACCCATCCCATGGATTTTTAAGCTCTTTATTTTATTTTACTATTTTATTTTTAAGCCACATTTAAAAAAATGTGTGTATTTGGGTTCAAAGATCAAAATAGTTGCCTGAATTCTTAGTGCACTTGACCTAGATAGAAAGCTTATGATGTCAGAATACATACATAAAAAGTAATACCTTCATAGTACACTTTTATTTGACTTCAAAAATTTAATTCAAAGATCTTATAATAATGGCAATAATGTGCTGAAAAACACTTCATGACACCAATCAAAACACACTGATTATAGACTGTGGTTATCATGACAGGTTAATTATTATAGAATCCCATCTAGTGTT
The DNA here is from genome assembly GCF_030435805.1 of Mustela lutreola. Classification (NCBI taxonomy): domain Eukaryota; kingdom Metazoa; phylum Chordata; class Mammalia; order Carnivora; family Mustelidae; genus Mustela; species Mustela lutreola. The sequence goes on from NC_081293.1 coordinate 147,246,672, forward strand.
CATAGATAATACAGATTTTTAAATTCTTAAAATACCAAAGAGATCAATAATGTTGATCTAGTTTTCCTTTGCATTTCCTTGAATGTTTCTGGGAAGTGAGAACTGGCATAATTATTATTATTATTATTATTATTATTAAAAGGCTGAGGAAATAAATCTGTTGCCTCCAACTGGCACATAGCCTCTTGTGGTCTGTCCCCAACCATTCCTTCCATTTTATCTTCCCCTCACACATACGCACCAGAAAAATAGAGGAGCCTATTCCATCTGGAATATAACCCATACCATCCCAGTTCATGCCTTCATCCAGGCTACCTGAAAGGCTCTCATTTCTCATGCCCTTCACTGTCAGTCTGAGCAGCCAGTATTAGTGGCTTGCATTCATTCAATGCTTACTACGCACAATGCATTTACTAAGAGCATTATTTCATTTGTGCCTTTAACCACCCTATTTTACAGAATATGAGAAACTTTGGTAGTCATCCAGATAGTAAATGACAGATCTGGGATCTGCACCCAGGTAGACTTCAGATTTCACCTGTGATGCATTAACACTGTGATACATAAATTACAAGTCCCAGTAAACTGTCAAGGTCTAGAGAAAACAATTGCTCTCCCATGGATATTTCACTGACTTCCCCAACTTCTCTCCACTATATCTGCCCCTGTATCTCTCTGAGTCAAACCTTAATTTCTCACCACTGATAAAGTTAGTGATGCACGCCTCTCATTTCCTCCACTAGGTATTTTGATTCATCTTAATAGTCTTTGTGTCAAAGAGTAAATGTGCAATGGTAAGCCCTTTACTGATATGGTTAAGTGAATTCATCATTGACAGATATGAGATAATTCAGACTATATCAAAAATGACCTCTGAAAAACAATTTAAAAAAATCAATTTAGCACATCTATAATGTAATAAGTAATGATCAAGACTGAGTATTTCTTCACAAATTTGATTTTTTAACTTAAGTTTATAAGAATGATCAAGAAGTGATCCATTTGGGCATCCCAGTTTCAAAATTCATTCATTCAATTATATACGTTTAAAAAATTTTTTTAAACAGAATTCAAAACATTGTTCAAGGATCCTAGGGGAATTTTGGTTACTCTAAAGAACCAGTTGAAAATGGAACTAATTCTTCATGGTAATGACTATATATACAGTCATTATCACGACTTGCTTTTATTTGCTTTTTATTGAGCTGATTCAAAAATTTATTTTTTACTTGTTTTTTATTGAGCTGATTCAAAAATTAATTTTTTACTTGCTTTTTATGGAGCTGATTCAAAAATTAATTTTTTTTGTACAAATACATATGTTGACTCATTTTGATAATGGTAAATTCTCTGGGAAGAAAAAAAATAATTGTTTTTCTTAAATATGCCAAGCAAATATAACCACTTTTTTAATTCTTGGAGATAAAATGGATACTTTAATACCATTTACAGACAACCTTCGTTTATTCACCCAATTTCTCACATTTAAGAGGGGAAGTGATTTGAAGAGTTATTTGTGTCTCCTCTCTTGCAAGCCATCAAAAGGTCACTTTTTCTCACCTTTGTTTTAAATTTTGATATTATATTTTAATTTGACAATTGTCTCACAGAAGTTTTGAAGTCTATTTCTGTTTAAATAATAATAACCATAAGATATAGAATGACCAAATTTAAGGTTTGCCTTTTAGCCTTTCATATTTAAAGTGTATATTGATAAAAATTACATAATAAAGAAAAGGGCAATTATTTGCAGGTTATAGTAACTTACTGAATTCAGAACAAGGATTCTTAGGGAAAAACTCAGTGTTAAAAATGAGTACCACCTTTACTTTTCCTTTTAACTTTTGCAATTTAAAAACATTTGCCTCATTTTGAAAAATTAAAATAAAAAAAAACTATTTTTCCACAGCACAATTGTACCGGTTTTTTAAATGCTAGAACTTCCTTCAGGAATGAATTACTTCAAAAGGATTTTCTTAAACTTAGTCATTTTTCCCTCTCAGTGACTCAAAGCACAAATAACCAAACCATGATTGTTAATTACACCTATTGATCATCGGTGACAGAAAGCATCCTATTAAATTATCTTGGAAACTGAAAACAAGCTAGAAACCAAGAAACCAGCTATAGAACTTAAAGGAGAAGAAAAAATTATTTTCACTATTAGGCCCACACTAGGAATAATACAGTTATTTTATTTATTGTTGGTGGAAGAATTGGGTCTCTGAGTCTTTCCTGGAGATTCCCCCAAAGCAAACAAGAAGGTCATTGGGTCTGACACCTGACCTAGAGGAAATTAATGACCTTTTCTCTGAGCATTAGGTACTCTTTAAGCTGAGTTATTTTCCAATTAGAATGTTGTTACATATCATAGCATTCATTGTTCAACTTACTGCCTAGAAGTTACAAAAGAGTTTTTAGATGTGAAGTATCAGAAAGCTAGCAAAGAGAGATTAAGAGCAATGTTTTCTGGGATAAAATACTCCTTTTACACTCACACATTTTTGTTCTATCAGTGTTGCCTTTAGTGTACCTTGGACACTGTTGCCCAGAAATAAATGCATAAATCTACCCTTGCTTGTTTCTGATACAAGAAAATGATGTAACACGTTCATTTTGGTTATTCCTTGTAAAAGAAACAGGCTAAGTGAGTCTGCCCTTGACAGGTGTGACTCCCTAATCAGCACCACTAGGCAGCCTTATGCAGCTTCAGCTAGTGGAAACTCCCATCCCCCGCCCCCAACTTTAAACAAAGCCATTTAATTTGGTCTTAAGCCAAGGTAAGAGAAAAAAATACCAATTAGTAAATAAAAGGACAACATAAAGAGGCAGAGTCTGCCAACAAGAACCCACATGCAAGCCAGAGGAGATTTATGATTTTCTTCCCCAGGGAGGGAGTGACTAACGCACGCACACTGACCATCACCGTAAAGAGGTAAAGAGAGAGTGAAATGGCTCAACGTACACACACCCCGCTCCATACCGGGGACGAGTCTCCGAGCTGCGGCTTGTGCTCTCGGAGGGCCAGGCTGAAGCTGACCGCCCCCACGGCCACGCTGGATACCCCCAGCCCTATCTCCAGCACAGAGAGCACCAAGAGGCTCCCAATAATCTGGCCGCTGGTGCACATCCTTCCTCGGTCATCATTCCTTCCAGATCAGAGAGGGAAACCAACCATCCACCTTCTTCCTTCCACTATCCTCCTTACCCCTTCCGCCCCCTACCAGACCCCAAAACTTTTCTTTCTTCACCAGCGAAGCATTATCCACAAGGACTAGATTTCCAGAACCGGAGACCCTCTTCCCGGACTGGGCCAGAGCAAAAAAGAGTCGTTCCACCCCCTGGCACGTTCAGGTAGGAATCGTAGAATTTTCCTGGGTTTGGAGGTCGGAGTCCAGGAGAAGAGAATGCACCGATAGAAGGGCTTTCAAGAGGCAGCCAGAAACCTGGAGGAGCCAGGAGCCAGGAGCCCCGCTCGCGAGGCGCTGTCCAGAGTTCTGCCGCTTCCCAAGTCTCCGCAGGAAACCTGCTCCCTTCTAACCTCCCAGACCCCTCAGGCTCCCCTTTCTTTCCTGGCGGAGGAGATGAACCTTGCTTCCCGGAGATCCAAAGCGGAACTGCTCAGAGCTTCTCTCTCTCCCCCTCTCTCTCTCCCGCTCTCTCCTCCTCGTCTCCTCTCCTTTGTTTTCGTGGTAATACAAAGTGCTTCTGCGAGTCCTTCGGTCCCCAGGCTGAGCGGGCGGATATATTCAGTACCACGCTCCTCGCTGTTGCTGTGTCGCCAGAAAAAGCGACCTTGTCTGATGGCCTTTTCCCGTCTGGGTTTCTTCTCCCTCGTCGTCGTCCTCTTCCTCCCTCTCTCTCTTAGTCCTATTCTCTTTCATTTCAGTGACCTCATTGGGATTTGAGAGGTTGATGGAGGCAGGAAAAGCTGATGTGGGTCTACTCTTGGCTGGCTCCTGAGCAGCCCCGCCTCGGGACCCTGACCACAGTGATCCAAAGGATCCCTACCTCTTCATCTCCCCTACTCGCGCCCTTACGGGGCTTTTATCCAGATAGAAGGGGAGGGATGCCTACGTCAACGTGGGGCTCATTCTGTGTGAAACTTTCTTCTGCGTGCACACGGGGTAGGGTGGGGGCGCCCTGGGCAAAGAAAGGCAGAAAGAGCAGTGAGGTGGAGAAAGGCCAGACTCCTAAATTCCCTAGGACTCCTAAGGACTCTCACCCAGGAACGTCTCTTTCTAAAGAGCGAGACTCAAGCCTGTTCCTAAGGAGCGCCTACTCTCCGTTGTCACGACCTGTCCCTTGTGTGTCAGTGGCAGAATGGTGTGGAGACGCAACTGGAGGGACAGTCTTCTGTGGGGATATTGGTCGCTGTGCCTCTCCAACCGGCAGACCCTTACTCTTACCCAGCAGCAATGCTCCACGTTTGGGATACTTTATCAGACTGAGCACAACTGGGACCCTGTGTTTTTGAATTCAAGAAATGTATACATTTAGGTATTTCATTGGAAAGGGCATTATTAAAAACAAAAATCTGGCTCATTGAACAACTGACAGTCATTCAGAATCATTAGGGCAGGAGCCAACACTAGCTTGGGTGTTTTGTGTTGTAGTCTGATGCATATGGGACTCCAGAAGTCTAGGAATTGCTGAAAAATCGCAAGGTAGTTCATCAGGGAGACTCAGGAAGCAGGGAGATGAGAAGGTGTTTTGGGGGTATGAGCCATCCTTCTCAAAAACTGGGTTTCACAGTTGGAGATAAATTGAAGGAAAATAGAAGAAAGGATGGTTGAGTTAAGAAACATTTTACAAAACCAGGACATCTTTACCTCTGAATACATGCAAACTAGTGGAATGCAGACATCTCTCTGATTAGAAGTTTCTTTTTTTAAAGCCTCAATGCTGAGATCACTAAAGCTGAGTGATATACAATCTATACAGCATAAGTGCCAATTTCAGCTTTCTTAAAATTTGGTTCAGGGTTTGTTTAATAGTTTAAATTCAATTCTATACTATAATATACTTTCTTTATATTTATACTCTACATTTTAAAAAACTTGAGTTCTCTCTTCTCTTAAAAATATAAAAGCAGGAAGAATTATAACTTATTAGGCCTTAAAGAGTCTTCAGGTTTTGTGAAATTTGGGGAACTTAAACATTTATGCTAATTAATGAATTCATTTTCCATATCTTGAAAACTCAGTCTGCCAGACAGCCAATTGTTAGAATCCTTCAAATATTTTTTGGGTTTTAATGAAGTACAATTGATATTATTTAAATCTTGTAGAAGTCATCGAAATGGTCCAATTTATATGTAGAAATAATGAAGTATCTAGGTTGCCTAATTTTGGTCTGCCTTTAGTTATATCTTTTCCTTTTTTATTTTTTTTCAAATTCTTCACCATTTGAAAGAGAATAACAAGCTACAGTAATTACTAAAACAGATTGGTTAATGCAGACATTTGGGAGGAGTGTAACTTATAGGAAGGGAAATTAATTTTATAGGAAACATACAGGTAGTGTTAACAATAGGTGGATTTCAAAGAGAGAAAGAAATGAGTAAGTCACATATTATGTTTGAATATCCCTGAATGTGATGGCTAGAAATATGTTTACTTAAATACCCCAAAGCCTAGTTATATGCCTGAATATAACTAACCTTGAGTGATCCTGGGTCATTAATGCAAAGCCCAAACCATATGAAAATCAAAAACATATGGAAAAAACTATAGCCATCTTCACTTACCAATACTTACAAGTGAGTCACACTTAAACAGAAACATTTCTAGGAATAAAATGAAAAATAATAATTATCCATAGGAAGTTATGTTTTGTGTTTAAAAACATGGGATCGATATTATTAGTCTTTTAAGAGAATATTACCTGTTCTGGGGGAAAAAGTCTATTTTGCATACCTTTTTAAATGATATAAAAGTAAACAAAAGGAACACTAAAATTTACTCATAATCATGCAAAACTATTTGTTAGAGAAAGAATTATAGGATAAAACAGCAAATCGAATTAAGACTAAATAAATATATGCATAAATAGGGTACATTGTTATGCAAATACCAAGGGCTCTACAATAAAAACGTTTCATTTTTTTTTTAATGTCATGTTACACCATAAGAGTTATTCATGAGATCCAGCGATACAAGGCTCAATACTTGCACATTTTTAATAAAAGCCATAGTTTGAAATATCTCAAGTTTGCCACCTGCTGGCTTGTTTATGATACAGTGAACATGAATGTGTAGGCAACTTAAAATAATTCTTATTAAACTTATTAGCTAATCAGAAAAAAAATCCTTCATAATCACCCTCTTTAAGGACCTACGTTCTGCCAATAAGTATTTAAGAGTTCTGAGAAACTCGTGCCTTCATCTTCCCAAATAAGACCTATTGAAATTTTAATATATGGGTAACAGAAATTATAAGAGTTGGTAAAAAAAATACCACCTGTCTTAATATAATGAATCAAGTAGATGAAATAAGCAACTCAATCACTAATACAGATTTAGTAACTGAAAGGTCAAAATTTTAAACTGATCAGCTTTGGAATCTGATTTAAATTGTTCAAGCTTTTATAAACTAAATTTATATGGTGACCCAAGCACTAGACTGAATGACTAATGAAGTCTAAAGATTAAGGAAAAGAGAAAACAAAACACAAAATCATTACAAACAATTTAGCAGTTTTTAAGTGTTACAAGTCTGTATCTTAATACTCTAGAGTCAATGTTGTTAGAAATGATTGTATCTAAAGACTTAGGACTTGATATAGAGACTGCTAAAAAGGGGGAAAAGAAAACAATATTTTGAAGATACTTTTTCTTATTCAAATATTAGGAAGCAGAGATAATTAAAGGTGATTTTGTCTTTTCTTTTCTATTACCTACTAAGATCGTAGATCTTAGAAGTCATTATCTAATAGTATTGTCAGTGCTTACAAAAATTAGAGAAAGCACAGTAGTACTTAGTACTATAACACAATTTTTCATTTATGTCTGAAATATTCTTTGATTACTAACAACTGTTATCATGAAAAATCCCCCAAATGGTGTATTTCACAGTATTTCTACTCTTAATAAAGTATGGGTGGGTATTTCTACTCCTGGCCATTACAGGGTAAATGGATTGGACTACTTCCCTACTATATACAATGTATTCAAATAAACTTCAGATACTGTATGACAAGCAGTACAGCACTGTAATCTCCAGGAATGGAGAAATAAGCAAGGTTTTCTGTTCTGGTCTTTCTATGAGAAAAGGAGTACCAAGCAGAACATGGTGGTCTTACTGAATTTCTGGGGCATATAGCAGAGTTTCTGGAGGCTATTTCCAGGACAAAGTATTAGAAAGGAGGGTATTTCATGGAGAAATAGATCTCCATAGGGATCACTTGAGTCCGCTGTTAAATTCTTAGCCACACAGTCACGGGATACAACTCCATAAGCCCTCAAGCAGAATGATTAGAGAACTAAAATCTGAAGCTTACAAGATGTCACAGAACATTGAGATTTATAGCAGCCAACAAGACTCTTCGTTAAACACTCAGGCTTCAGTGGAACTCAGGTGGGGCACACATAGGTAATAGGGCTAACCTACACCTGGAGTAAAGGCAACTCTATATCTGACCTGAAAATACTTCAAAACAGGCCTCTAAAGTATCGGTCTATTCTGTAAGTAACTTAATAAAGTTTAACACATCATAAAGAAAATGATAAACCATCACTCAACAGTGTAAGAGTCAGAGTATACACCATCCAGTTATCTGAAATACAAAAAAAGTTGGAAAATGTGATCAATAACTGAGATATCAGAGATGATAAAATTAGATAACACTTTAAAATCTCTATTATAAATATTAGAAATATGTTCAGAAATGAAGAGGAAAACATTAATGTGATACTATATAAATTGAAGATATAACAACAAAGTACAGCTTCTACAGATGAAAAACTATATCTGAAATTTTAAAAAAGTACATTTGAAAGTAATAGCAGACTAGACACTAAAGAAGAAAATATCAGTGAACATTAAGATACAACAACAGAAATTAGAATTACAGCCAAAAAAAACCCCAAACAAAAAACCCAAACCCACAATATAAATTAATCACCGAAAAACTAAAAATGAAAGAGAGAGAGAGAGAGACTCATTAACATGTAGGGGAATACAAGAAGTGAGGCACAGATGTAATATAAATTCTAGAAGAAGAGGCAAGCAAAAATACTTGAAGTAATACTGGCTTATTATTTTCCAAATGTGGTGAAAACTACACACTCACATATCCAAGAAGTTTAATAAACCACAAGTAGGATAACACAACATGGCAAATTACAATCAAATTGCTGGAAATCAGTGATAAGGATTAACAATTAGAAGCAGTCAGAGGAAAAAGGACAAATATGTACAGAGGAAAAGATGCAGGAATTCCAGACTTCTCATCTAAAATTATTCAATCCAGAGGACAAAAGAATGACATTTTAAAGTACTGAAATTTAAAAACAAAAAATCCTCTATTAACCCAGAATTTTATGCACAGAAAAATGCTTTAAAAATGAAAGGAAAACAGATTCATTCAGACCAAATGCTGAAAGAATTTACTTAGTAAATTTATTTAATAAAGACATAAGATATTCACCATAAGAAATACTAAAAGAAATATTCTTCAAGCAGAATTATAAAATATGCCAGAAGGAAACTTGGGTCTATACAAAGGAATACTGCGCATCATAATGGTAGATATGTTGGTAACCAGAAGCAGTGTTTTTGCATTGCTTCTGTAATCAAGACCAGAGATGCCATGCAAGATACAGTTTCCAATTCTAGCACAGCCAGGAAAATTAACAGCTAAAACAAAGGAGAAGGCCCAAATTCTTGCAGCCAGAAAAGATGCAGGTTTCACACCACGTCCTTTCTTTTTTATTTTGTTTTCATTTAAATTCCAGTTAGTTACAATATAGGGTAATATTAGTTTCATGTGTACAATATAGTGATTCAACACTTCCACACAACACCTGGTGCTTATGATAATAAGTGCCCTCTTTAATTCTCATTACCTATTTCACCCATCCCTCCACCCTCTTACCCTCTGGAAACCAGCAGTTTGTTCTCTACAGTTAAAAATCTGTTTTTTGGTTTATTTCTCTCCTCCCCCCCTTTGCTCATTTGTTTTGTTTCTTAAATTCTCCATATGATGAAATGATATGAAATTTGTCTTTCCCTGACTTATTCCACTTGGCATAATACTCTCTAGCTCCATTCTTGTCATTGCAAATGGCAAAATTTCATTCTTTTATATTGACTTAGTAATATTATATTTTTTCTAAATATACCACTTCTTCTTTATCTGTTCATCTATTGATGGACACTTGGGCTGTTTCCATACTTTGGCTATTGTTGACAATGCTGTTATAAATATTGGGATGCATGTATCCCTTTGAATTAGTATTTTTGTATTCGTTGGGTAAATACCTACTAGTACAGTTGGCTGGATTATGGGGTATTTCTATTCTTGACTTTTTAAGGGAATGCCATATTGTTTTCCAGAGTGGCTGCACCAGTTGGCATTCCTACCAACAATGCAAGAGGTTTCACCTTTCTCCACATCCTTGCCAATACTTGTTGTTTTCTGTGTTGTTAATTTTAGCCAGTCTGACAGGTGTGAGGTGACATCTCATGTAGATTTGATTTGTATTTCCCTGATGATGAGTGATATTGAGCATCTTTTCATGTGTCTATTGGCCATCTGGATGTCCTTGGAGAAATGTGTATTCATGTCCTCTGCCCATTTTCTAATTGGGTTATTTGATTTTGGGGTGTTGAGCTTTATTAGTTCTTTATAAATAAACAACCTAACCTTATACCTAAGGGAGATAGAAAAAGAACAAATAGAACCTAAAGCCAGCAGAAGGAAGGAAATAATAAAGATTAGAGTGGAATTAAATGATACAGAAGCTAAAAACAATAAAACAAATCAATGAAACCAGGGTCTGGTTTTTTGAAAAAATTAATACAATTGATAAACCTTTAGCCAGACTTATTTTTTTTAAAGATTTTATTTTTATTTATCTGACAGAGAGAGATGACAAGCAGGCAGAGAGGCAGGCAGAGAGAGAGGAGGAAGCAGGCTCCTCACTGAGCAGAGAGCCTGATGTGGGGATTGATCCCAAGACCCTGGGATCATGACCTGAGCTGAAGGCAGAGACTTTAACCCACTGAGCCACCCAGGCGCCCCCGTTAGCCAGACTTATTAAAAAGAAAGGAGAAAGGACCCAAATAAATAATATCACAAATGAGAGAGGAGAAATCATAACTCACACCGTAGAAATACAATTACAAGAGAATATTATGAAACACTACTATGTATGTCAGCAAATCAGAAAACCTGGAAGAAATGGATGAATTCCTATAAACATATAAACCACCAAAACCAAAACAGGAAAACTAGAAAACTTGAACAGACTGATAATCAGTAATGAAACTGGATCAGTACACAAGAAACTTGTAGCAAATAAAAGTTCAGGGCTGGATGGCTTCACAGGGGAATTCTACCAAACACTGAAGGAAGAGTTAATATCGATTTTTCTCAACCTACACCCATTTCTAATTTCTGATACTCTTATATTTAAAAAATGAGTGATAAGATATAATACTTCTGATATATATATCTCAACTGGGGGCCATTTGTATGATTACTCCAGGGGCAAAGAAATTGATAAGAACAAGCTCTTAGGTTGCACTAATAAACACAAAAGTAGATTAGCACAGAATGGTAGAAGTGATAGAACCCTGAGAAACCCTCTTGTTCGACTTCATTCTATATTTAGATCCTTTCTACCACATTCCTAACTTCTTCCTCAACTCTTCCTGTCACCAGGAACAGATTACAATTTAAAAATTCTGCATATTAAACCAACATTTACATTTTTGTGAATTCTATCCACTGCACTCAATTCTATCTTCTGGAATAACAAAAAACAAGTAAACACTATTTTTATTGTCATAATCATGCAAATATCTTTCAATTTTCATGACTATGTCACATCTAGTGTTTACAGGAGAAATTTCCAAGTCCCTTCAAGATCACTAAAAAATGACCCAGACCATTGATAATAGGGAGTTTTAACTTGTTCCTGTTTCTCTAAAGTGAAAATACATATTTGAAGAATAACGTGTGCATACCATCCAATAAGAACCAAGTAGTGGAGGATAATTTTCTCAGTAGTTCTATATTTTTGTAAATGTGCCCTCTGAACCATTGATTTAGGCCAAATTTTCAACCAATTAAAACTCCAGATTATTTTTCCAGTGGACTGTCCTGTTTCCCCAATCTTGTACTCAGACAGTTGATTTTTTTTTTTTTTTTTAACCTAAGGGCAGGTTCATTCATTTATCACTATCTAATTTCATCTTGTTGGCTTTGGCCCATAAATTTTTCTTGCTTGGATCTTTTTGAATGCTCTTTCTGTCATGGCATGCACTAGCTTGTCCTTCCAGAATTATATGTCATATGCCCCCAAGCAGTGGGCCTCTTCTGGCCTCATTCTTCTTGTTCTGAACATTTCTAAAAATGTCATTTTTGTTGTCTTTGGCATTTTTAACAACTTCTGCTCATTTACGCTTTGCTTTGCTCTTTATTTCCAGATTTCGGCTACTCTAGGTTTTATCATCATGTATACATCCCAACTTTCAGCTTTTCATATTTCCCTCAAATATATGCTTATCTGAATAGTTCTTGGACAGGTTCAAGATTTAATGATTTTTACCCTTTTCTTGTCCCTTAAATGGGGAGTTATAGTTATAATCAGATTGGTTTTAAGAGATTGCTGTCCAGTTCAGCTATCAGATAGCTGAAGTATCTGGCTAGGGGCTTTTCTTATAAATTGTAGAAATTTGGGTATATATCTTACTAGATCAATATTTGTTTCCCCTATCTTGAATGACACTAGCTTATAAACTCACTGAATAAATATGTAACAAATATCTGTTGAATACATGAAAAATAAAAATAAAAAAAGAATGATTGAAAACAGAGAGATGTTATTTTTCCAGGACTTTATCCACAACTTCAACTACTTATGTTTATTACAAAAAATCAAATCAACATGGTAATCCCTCTACTTGCTTCCTTCACTGACTCATTTAAAAATAAAATGTAAAAAGTGAATAATGACCTGGAAAAAAAGTGAGAAACAATTATGACAGTTTCATTCTTCACATATAAATAGCTATTTCCAGCCATAAAGAAAGCAACTTGATTGAAAATACCACAATGTATGAACAAGTCCAGTGTATGTACAAACCATGTTCATACTCAAACAAATATAACAAATGGCTAGTTTTTTTAAAAAAATGATAATTAGTGTCGTTGGGGTGAAGTTAAATGGCTATTTTCATAAATACTGTAGAGATCTAAATAGGTACAATATTTTTAAAAGGTATTTAGTAATATATTTATACATTTTATCTATTTTAAAAGATATTTAGTAATATAATTCAGGACTTGGTAATTTGACTTTTGCATTTTTATTCTAGTAAATTATTGATAATCAAAAGGATTACATATGAAAATGTTTATAACAGTATCATTTGAAGAAAAAAGCTAAAACCAGGGTGCCTGGGTGGCGCAGTGGGTTGGGCCGCTGCCTTCGGCTCAGGTCATGATCTCAGGGTCCTAGGATCGAGTCCCACATCGGGCTCTCTGCTCAGCGGGGAGCCTGCTTCCCTCTCTCTCTCTGCCTGCCTCTCTGCCTACTTGTGATCTCTGTCTGTCAAATAAATAAATAAAATCTTAAAAAAAAAAAAGCTAAAACCAGCTTAATTTCCAGTTAAAGACTAAAACTAAAGAACTATAAAGTTATAAAATAGGATAATTTAGTCATTAAAATTATATTTTAAAATAATATATTATCTAGCAATAAATGACTTGAAACTGCACTTTAAAAGTCACGTACGTAAACAAAACAATCCTAATTTTCTTAACAAATATGAATATAAAGAACACTGCAAGGAATTACACATTTTATTAGTGCTCTAGGTGGTGATTATAGATGTTTTTATTCTCTCCCTTATACTTTCTGTACTTTTCAATTTGTGAACAAAAACTTGTATTAATTTTTAATCAGAAAAAGTTATACAATGAGAAACAGGAACTAAAAAGCACAGCAGTCTGGGGTTGCTTAATGTGGGTGGGAAAATATCTATGAATCTCAATCCCTCCACAGAATGCCATTATATGTAAATTTAGTTTAAAATTCTAAGGTAATGATAATGTTTGAAAATTAAAGTTATATTAAATATTCCCAGCTTAAGAAGCTAGGGTAAGAAATCAGAAGTTTAAAAATAACTTTTTTAATCATAAATCTTAAAATTAAAATAAATATACATTCTTCTGCCCTTAAGGAATAATAAGGGAATAGGGAAATTACAATGAGAAGAAAGAGTTTATTCTTCCAGTGATAGTCCCTAACTGTGGTAGATCATATGCCACAAGGACTGAGTAAGCATAAGGTTTCTGAGATTCAAAGCAAACACTTTTTGTTCAGCTGACGCTCTATCTTCTTAGCTTGTATGCCAGTTGCTGGGAATAAGTAAGAAACATCATTAGTTGGGTTCACTTTCTGAGGTCACTGAGACACAAATAAAATTAGTATTTTATTTTACTTCCTGCTTCTTCAATTAGTAAGATCTTGAAGAATAAAAGCAGCTTTTCCATTTCATTGATAACTTAGGAGTGTTCTTTGTTCAGAACTCTGTACATAGCAAACAGCAGTTAAAAATTTTAGGTTTACCAATTAACTGGACAGTTGCATTGCCATTACAGAAGAAGATTTAAAGAAGTAGGTCAACCTCTCTTTTGAAGGGCTTCTGGAGTTAGGAAGAACACAATTATGTAATATCAAAAACAAGTTAGATTAAATTAATTTTTCTTCTCAATTATTGTAATTAGTTTACCCACAACCCCACACAGATTTTGACTGTGTATGGGCTCAGATCCTGGAAACATTTTCTGAGCAGGATAGGGCAGTACTGGTTCATGAGAAAATACTGACGATGAATAATAGTAAACATCATGGAATGCCTACTGTGCACCAGACACTGTTCTAGCTACTGGAGATAGACCATAAATACGACAGAATATCTGCCCTAAAGAGTTTACACTCTGTGGGAGATTCATACAACAAACAAGTCAATACGTGATTATATGACATAATTTCAGATGGTGAAGTAAATTGTTAAGGTATGGGAAGGAAGTGATAGTGTCCAGTAGGTGACACATGATCAGAGAAACTTGAATGCAGTGAGCGGGAGAACCTGACGAAGAGCTGGAGAAAAAGCAAAGCAGGCAAAGGGCAGAAATGGGCACTGAATGTTTCTATAATTGCTGAAGCCTAGTGAGTTAGGCAGAAAATAGCTGGAAATGAGGTTAAAGAGGTAGCCAGGGATTAGATTGCTTAAGGCAGCTTGACTGTGGTAATATTTGGTATTTAATTCTAAGTTGATAAATTCTAAGGGCGAGTGACATAAGATGATTTATATTTAAAAAAAATTCTATTTCTGAATCTGTTAACTCCAGATACAATCCACTGAGGGATGGGGTAGGAATAGAAGTATGAATCTACTATATTATAAATGAAGGCTGGAACTAGAGAGGTAGTGCTGTAGGTGGTGAAAAGGACATTTTGACAATATTGTGGAAGGGAGAAAATATGAATTAAAAAAATAAATAGAGCATTCAAGGGGGCACCTGGTTGGCTCAGCTGGTGGAGCATGTAACTCTTGATCTTAGTATTGAGTTAAAGCCCAATGTTGGGTGTAGAGATTATTTTTAAGTAAAATCTTAAAAAAAAAAAAGGGGGAGTGCTGGGTGGCCCAGTGGGTTAAGCCGCTGCCTTTGGCTCAGGTCATGATCTCAGGGTCCTGGGATCGAGTCCCGAATCGGGCTCTCTGCTCAGTAGGGAGCCTGCTTCCCTCTCTCTCTCTCTCTGCCTGCCTCTCTGCCTACTTGTGATCTCTCTCTGTCAAATAAATAAATAAAATCTTTTAAAAAAATCTTTTAAAAAAGAGCATTCAACTGTTTACAGTGTCCTTTCTCCTTACCTTCATTGGTGACATACCCACCAATGGATTTGTCTCACAGCTGGATGAATTTGCAATCACTATAGGCAGAAGAGTCTTCAATACCTTTCAGGTCTTGCTGGTATGATATGTGATACTGAACATTGCCAAGGAGATACTCTTTCTTTGGGGCACCTACTTCAGTAGTCAGGTGCAAACATTTTCCATGGATTAAGTGGCTAAAGAGATGACCCAAAGGATTACTGGTGCCTAAGGATCACTGAAGCAGCACAAGGTGACAGAGTCAGGGGAAGGGGGATAGGTGGCCAGATGAAAGCTTCTAGAGGGCACAGCCTTAGGTAGTGTCTTTATTTTATATTGGAAAAAATTATTTTTGTGAAGATTTTAAAATTTATTTATTTGAGACAGAGAGAGCATGAGTATGGGGAAGGGCAGAGGGAGACAGAACAGCAGACATCCCACTGAGCAGGGAGCCTGAAGGTGGCTCCTTCCCAGGACCCTGGTATCATGACCTGAGCCGAAGGCAGCCGAAGCCACTGAGGTGCTCTGAAAAAAAAAAAATTTTTTTTTTAAAGATTTATTTATTTATTTGAGAGACAGAGGGAACAGAGGGGAGGGCCAGGGGGAGAGAACCTCCAGCAGACTCCCAACTGAGAACAGAGCCCAAAATGAGGCTTCATGTGAGGTTCCATGAGGGACTCCACATGGGGGTTGATGAAGGGCTTGATCCCAGACTCTAAGATCATGACTGTGAGATCATGACCTGAGCTGAAATCAAAAGTTGGGTGCTTAACCAACTGAGACACCCAAGTGCCCCATTGGAAAATAAGTTTTAAGACCCTTGTGCCCTTTTAATTCCATGTAGGCCAGTTGCAAGCAGTCTTGCAATTATAGATGGTTATTAGGAAGCACTTGATATAAAAATATCTTCTTGAATTTGAGGAATATTCATGTTACTATAACAAATTTCACAAGTATATGTATAAATTACAGAAAAGAAATAGTGTTATAATTTTTACATTTCAAATATTACTTATGATGATTTATAGTAATGACCTAAAATTATTATCAACTACTGATCCAAATATAGATTCTTGTCAAGAATTTGAAAAGACCATTTTGACAAAGTTTTGATTAGGGATGATGTATGGGGAAAAAACTTGATATAATCTTATTTTCATAATTTTATGACCTTATATTTGGAAATTTTATACAAATTCAAAATGTAATATTTTCTCTAATACTTTATGTAATTTTAATTGTAATTATACCATCTAAAGAAAATGTAATGATTTATCAAACCTCATAGGAATGTCCCCAAATTCCCACCAATTTTCCCCAGTAGGCCATACATCTTCCATCATCTTCTCTATGTGCCTTGATTTGAGGAAGGTCAGGAAACTCACTTAATACTGTACCTCAGGAAGGAACAGTTAAGAACCTGGAGATAATTCAGATGCTCATGTCTAGATAAACTGAGAACTTACCTGGCCCTACTGCTTTTTAGGCTCTTTCAGAAAGAATTGGGGTAATATCTTTTCTTTCAAAAGAGCAAACTCATCTTGAGACTTGCTTTGCTTCAAGAGAAAGCCAAAAGCTTTGTTTTAGTAGAAGGAAAAGAATTGGAGGTCTTTGGTAGGGTTGAAAGAAAAGATAGGGAAGACCGAATTTCCCAGAATTCAGGGACAATTGGAGGAAGTCATTTCCCTGTGAGTGATAAAATCTGGTCCCTGTGCTCATGCAGGATTTTGGGAGGTGGAAGGACATCTGATGGAGCTATTATATCTGATTCTTGGTACAGGAAAGATCCTTGGAGATGTCAAAAAGTCCCACTAGCCGAGAGGAGATGAATGGATACTATTCATTTAGAGTACTAAGTCATCAAGGAATAGGCCTAAAATGGATCACATATGAATTAGGCCACCCTTTCCCAGCCAAGGTTCTGCAAAAAAAAAAAAAAAAAAAAAAAAAAAAAAATTAACAGGAAATGAATATTTTGTCAATTTTAGCAAGGATGGTTTGTAGGTAGTACTATTTTAAGAACATAGGAGAAAAGATAATTCATTATATATAATGAATACCTTAGGGCTGTAGGGCTTAACTCTTATGGAACCCTTGGTTGAGAAGGGCTGAGTTGGACAATAACCCTCTCAGGACAGACCATGATGGATCCAGAACAAAATTATTCTCCAACTTTTTGGATTGTGTATGATCTCTTGAGCTCTTATACAACAATTCGTGGGTGGAGAAAATATCTCCCTGGCCCTCCACCATACTGACTTTTATGAGAAACTCTGAAATCAGTAATTTAAATTTGAATTAAAAACAATGTGATTTTTCATATAATATATGTTTTCAGGAGAATGTTTATGCCAATTTTATGTAATAAACAATTATAAATCAGAAGACAGCAGAAGAGTGAACAAATGCCGCTTTCATGAGAATTTGATCATCCCAAGAGGTACGGCTTAGTCTAAGACTCTTATCATTGTATTTTGCATTACATGTTTAACACTTAGAGAAGATTGAGAAGAATCTGATGAAACAGGCTTCCTCTGTGAGGAAAAGTGGTATCCCAGCTAAACAGTAACCTGACCATTTCATCAAGTACGGTTTTGTTTAATGTTCTATATGATCAATGATACAAAAGATTTGGTAAGTAGAGTTTGGCAGATTCAGACATTCTTATTGTAACTTCATTGTAATACTGTACTACTCTTTGAACTTTGAAGAGTTTTAAGGGATAAGAAAATATAAAATGATCGATTTCTAAATATGTAAGGATTGAACTTATTCCATAGCACTTAAATACCCTAATAGAATTTGGATTCAATATGGTGCCAATAATTGGATTTGGCATAGCATAATAATTTGTCCATTTTATATATAAATACTAAGCCAAATTTGGGCATGGACATTTTCCTTTGAGTTCAATCTTTTTATTATTTATTCAAAAATATATTTACTGCCTGCCTACAAAGAACTGTTTTATGAGCTGAGAATGGAAAAATCTATTCTTTTTTTTGCTCAAAAAATTTAAAATATCATTAGTTTTAATGAAATTACAGACACATCAATATATTTCATAAAACAGATCCTTTATCTTTCTTATCCACCCACTCAGAGACAAACAACTGGTAACAAGCTAAAAACAAAGGAAAAATTGTGCATCTGAAGTTAGTTAACTCTTAGTATATTTTAAGACCCAATATATATGGAGACAAATTTTCATATTTTGGATGCTAAACAAAACCAAATCTTGTCAGCAAAGCATTACTCCCATAACTCACCCTCTAGCTGCTCAGACTACTTTTGTTTGCACCGTCTTGAGAAATGGAGCTCGCATTGCTTCTCTGAAATGAGTATTCCATAGCTGAATAGTTATTACTCTCAGGAGACTTTTCTTTCATGTTTAACCTAAATTGTATTTTAAACAATGATGTCTACTACTCATAGATATACCTTCTTACACTCAACTATAGTCATTTATCCTTCTCTTATTTTAGAATTTACACCTTTCTCCTATCTAGGAGCTATTATGTTCATTCTCACCGACAAAGCAAAACAATGTGCATTTTTAACCTATCATCTTTTGTCTTTCTTTCTTTCTTTCTTTCTTTCTTTCTTTCTTTCTTTCTTTCTTCCTTCCTTCCTTCCTTCCTTCCTTCCTTCCTTCCTTTTTTTCTTTCTTTCATTCATTCAAGATTTATGTATTTATTTGACAGAGAGAGAGATAGTGAGAGGGGGAACACAAACTGGGGGAATGGGAGAGGGAGAAGCAGGCCTCCCGCCAAGCAGGGAGCCTGATGCAGGGAGTTCAATCTAGGACTCATGACCTAAGCCAAAGGCAGATGCTTAA
Source organism: Mustela lutreola (assembly GCF_030435805.1). Lineage (NCBI taxonomy): Eukaryota > Metazoa > Chordata > Mammalia > Carnivora > Mustelidae > Mustela > Mustela lutreola. Next base: position 147,265,621 of record NC_081293.1, read on the forward strand.
CAACTAAGCCACCCAGTGCCCCTCATTTTTCTTTTTCTTACAGGCATAGATCTTCACGGGTTCTTTGTACTACTTTCTAAGCTCCCCACCACTTAGTCTACTGCTGGAGACTCTTGAGCAGCCAAACATTAAAAAACTCATTTTCCAGGTGCAAACTTAACACAGTCATAGGGAAAGTGATAATAATCCTCTTACCATGATACACTGCCCAAAATAGCTATTGGCATCTTTCGACACTGTGAGGAAGCAAATTTTGCATTATCTTATTTCACTTTATATCCACTTGGCACTCATGCCACGTGACACAAGCTCACATAGGACCCCCTTGATGACTGAGCTTGAGGTAATCATACTCTAGATAAAGAATACACAGAGTAACTGAAAATGAGGAGTACATCACTCATTTCTCCTTCAGTGATACTGACAATCCAGTAGTCTGAAACCCATTACATAAGTAAGTATGGTCAATACTTGTTAAGTTCTTTTGTGATGATTTTACATACTTGGATTTTACTTACTCCTCACGATAACCCTCTGATATACTGTAACTGGATAAACTCCGTTTCGGAAGTTAAGTAACTCAGGCTCTTGTAGCTAATTACAGACAGCTTCCATAAGTTCAATGAACTTTATGCGATATTTTTTGTTTTTGTTTTTTACTGTGAACAGCACCAGCTGCATTGCAGCCTTGATCTATTTTTGAGTAGGGAAAAGAAGTTGGATAAACTGGTAAGAGGTGCAGAGAGGAAATGAAAACAAAAAACAAAACCGACATGTGGTGTCTACAAACACAGGTTTACTTCAGAGTTTTTGCTTTTGAGAGGACATGTAATAAAGAAACAAAAAAATGCATGAAGTGTATAGATTTACGGGGTTTTGCAAATTAAACACATGTAACTAGCACCAGATCATGAGTCTTACACATTTCCCCATGCCCACTTTTAGTTAACTAGCCAGGCCACCACACTCCAAGATTAACCAGAATCCTGACTTCTTTTTTTTTTTTTTTTTTTTTTTTAATTTTTTTATTTATTTGACAGACAGAGGTCACAAGTAGGCAGAGAGGCAGGCAGAGAGAGAGGGGAGGAAGCAGGCTCCCTGCTGAGCAGAAAGCCCGATGTGGGGCTCGATCCCAGTACCCTGGGATCATGACCTGAGCCGAAGGCAGAGGCTCAACCCACTGAGCCACCCAGGTGCCCCAGAATCCTGACTTCTAACAATATATATTTTTGCCTGCTTTTCTATTTCTATCAGTGGAATTATATATTATACTCTCTTTTATATTTATCTTCTTTAATAATATTATGCTTGTGCAATTCATCCATATTTTTGCTTATAGTTCTATATTATTCTTCTAATTGCTGTTTGCTATTCCACAAATCGTAAATATACCACAACTTACTTATCCACTCTACTGCTGATGGGCATTTAGATATTACAAACAGTAATATTATAAATATTCTAGGATATGCCATTTGGTGAAATAAGTGCATATTTCAAATACACACACACATATACACACATATACATACATGCATACACACGCACCTCTTTTGTGAATAAGATTGTTGAGACATAGGTTATACAAATATACAACTCTGGCAGATACTGTCCAACAGGTATCCAAAATGGTTCGACCAGTGCCTTTTATTATTATTAAATAATTACTATTACTGATTATTTCTTGAGTTAGACTCCTACCATCATCATTAGTCTTTGAATAATGAGAATGAGTCAAGTACTATGCTAAGCACTACATATATATATATACACACACACACATACATACACACATCATATATATGTATATATAATATTTATATGATATATAATAAACATATATAACATATGTGATGAAATATAATTATAAATGCATATAAATACAAACAATGCGATATGTAAGTACCATATATGTATATACATACATATATACATACATATATACATATAATAAACAACACATATATACAATAATAATCCATATACTCCTTGAAGTTGGAGTATATACTCTTCTTTGAAGGTGGCTTACCTTCATAAATACTTTAAATTATTCTGTATAAGAAATTGGGGACGCCTGGGTGGCTCAGTTGGTTAAGCAGCTGCCTTCGGCTCAGGTCATGATCCCAGCGTCCTGGGATCGAGTCCCACATCGGGCTCCTTGCTCAGCGGGGAGCCTGCTTCTCCCTCTGCCTCTGCCTGCCATTCTGTCTGCCTGTGCTCGCTCTCTCCCCCTCTCTTTCTCTGATTAAAAAAAAAAAATCTTAAAAAAAAAAAAGAAATTGGTTTTTTTCCCCTATTTATCCATTCATTCAGTCATTCGTTTGTATCAGTATAACCTTATTGATATTTATTTTATACTTTGGGTGATAATACAATATGACTTAATTTGCTCAAATTGTTCTCCCTTTGGCCAGTAAGAGCTCTTTCAGTGGTTCCAGCCCAGGAATCAGCCATTTATCTAAGGATGTATGGAGCATGGTATGGTATTAGAGTATAGTATTAGAAGCCAAGCTCTGGATATTTGGTGTCTGGTTGCTATGGGGATGTCATTGCTGTAGGCTTTCTTAGGGAAAAAAATGGTGTTTATACCAACAAGTTTATATACACATTTATAAATATTTCTATATGTAGACTTCAATGTCAATATTAATCTAAACATGAGTTCACACTAATATTTAACTCTAATCTATTCACACATAAATCTTTCTAGGCTTCTCCCTATCCTTATTCATAAATTCCTAAGAAAACAGGACTCTCACCATCCATTTTTCTACTTACTTAATTGTTCAGTTTTAGTATATATTTATAGCAGTATCATAAATGTTAACCAATACTCCTGTGGGAATTAACTTTATCAACAAAAGTACAGTGATTATTTACAGTTCCTTTTGCCCTTATTCTTGGAGAATCCACTTACTTTGAATTACTTAGGTCAGCACTTTATCCCCACCCCCTTGAGTAAAGTTGTTTCCTATATTTGTAATACAGTTAGATTTTCTTGTCACAATTGGCATTCCTTCTTGGATTACCCAATAACCTAAATGATTTTTATAATGTTTTATAATGTTTTTATAACCTAAACATTATTAACTCTTTTTCCTATAAAGTTCTGTGGGTTTCAAGCAATTCACAATGTTACATATCTACCATCAGAGTATCATACAGAATATGTATACTGCTCCCAATAAACTCTCACCTTTCATTTATTCAATTCTCCCCTCCCCCTAACCTATAGCTACCACTGACCTATTTACTGCCTCTATAATTTGCCTTTTCCATGTCATATAACTGTAATCATTTAATAATATAATCATAAAACTTCTCAGTCTTCTTATATTTAGCAATATGCATTTAAAATCCAACCATGTCTTTTTGTGGCTTGACAGCTCACTTCTTTTATCACTGAATAACATTCCATTACATAAATGTCCCTGTTTGTTCATCCATTCACCTACTGGAGGTTGCATCTATCTTCTGCCACTCATAAACAACACCATTATAAACACATGTACAAGTTTTTGTGTGGACCTAAGATTCTGAATCACTTGAATCTTCAGATTGATTGAGTCTTTCAGCCCATGTTCATGCACTATCTCTTCATCTATTTAAATCTGTTATTTTTAAAATCAGAGTTGTACAGGTTTCTGCAGCACTGGTCACAAGTAGATCTAGGAACTTAGCAATGACTTCAGGAAAATATCTGTTCCTCCATACTTGACTTCTGTGTTTTCTGTATTGGATCTATTCTCAAGTTAGCTCTCTCCAAGAAATGACCTTGGAAAATTCACTTATTTTCAAGAAGTTTAGCAACCTCAGGAGAGACGCCTTTTCCAATAGTGAAAGTTTAGGGTGGGACTTTGGAGCCCAAGCTGTATCGCATGTTCATTCTGAACCAGTCACTATTACCCTAACTGGTCAATGAAGCTAGGAGATGAGGTCAATCCAATTACAATCACAAAGACTGAGAGTGGGAGAAGATTGGTTCTCTAAAGGAAAACTGACCAGAAATGGAGCAGGGATTACTAACGCTAGCCAAGCAAGAGTCCTACAGTAAGGAGGTCTAACATCTAGTTCAAATCTAATCATATGCAGTTTTGATAGTAAAGAGATTTGGGTTGTGCCCATGTAAAGCAGAAATAAGTGGGTGAAAGCAGTTACTATGGTGGCTGACAAAAAACAACTAGTTGGCAGTTTTCTATTCTTAATTGATTCAATTACCACTGTAAAATATAGTCTTAGATTTCTATCTGTTCATGATTAATTTTTGATTCATAACCCAGCTTTCCTGACAATTTGCCTTTAGAAGTTTTCCAATAGAAATGAACTTGAGAAATGAGGATTAGCTAATTCAAAGAGCTTCGAGCCCAAATGAAGGAAATAGAGCCAATTTATATAAAGAGGCTCTAACTCATCCACCTATAAAAGACTATACAAAATTTGGGCTCTTAAAGAATATGCTTTAGATATATCATTTGCAAATATCTTCTCCCATTCTGAAGAGTGGCTTTTGTTCTGTTGATTTTTTCCTTTGCTGTGCAGAAGGCTTTTATTTTGATTATTCCCAATAGTTTATTTTTGCTTTTGTTTCCCTTGCCTCAGGAGACAAATCTAGTAAGAAGTTGCTATTGCTCATGTCAAAGAGTTTCCTGCCTATGTTCTCCTTTATGATTTTGATGGTTTCCTATCTCACATTTAGGTCTTTCATCCATTTTGAGTTTACTTTTGTGTATTGTTCAAGCTCAGTTTCATTCTTTTGCATGTTTCTGTCCAATTTTCCCAGCACCATTTGTTGAAGAGATTTTTTCCATTGGATATTCTTTCCTGCTTTGATGAAGATTAGTTGACCATATCGTAGTGGATCCATTTCTGGGTTTCCTATTCTGTTCAGTTGATCTATGTGTCTGTTTTTGTGCCAGTGCCATACTGTCTTGATCACTAGAGCATTATAATATAACTATATCTTTGCTTTCCTTTTTCAAGACTGCTTTGGCTATTCGGATTCTTTGTGGTTCCATATGCATTTTAGGATTGTTTGTTCTAGGTTTGTGAAAAATGCTGATGGTATTTTGATGGGGATTGCATTAAGTGTGTAGATTGGTTTGGGTAGTACAGACATTTTAAGAGTATTGCTCTTCCAATCCATGAGTATGGAATGTTTTTCCAGATCTCTGTGTCATCTTCAATTTCTTTCATAAGTGTTTTAAAGTTTTCAGGGTACACATCTTGCAAATGAGATACCTGATAAAGGGTTAGTATCCAAAATATACATGGAACTAATATAACTCAACACTCAAACAACTAATCCAGTTTTTAAAAATGGGCAAAAGACATGAATAGACATTTTCCAAAGAAAACATCCACATGGCTAACAGCCACATGATAAGATGCTCAACAGCACACATTGTTAGGAAAATATAAATCAAAACTACAATGAGATGTTATCTCAAAGCTGTCAGATTGGTTAAAATTAACAACACAGGAAACAATGGGTGTTGGCAAGGATGTGGAGAAAGGCAAAATCTCTTGTATTGTTGGTAGAACTGCCAACTGGTTTAGCCACTCTGGAAAATAGTATGGCATTCCCTTAAAAAGGTGAAAATAGAACTACCCTACCACCCAGCAATTGTACTGGTAGGTATTGACCTAAAGGATACAAAAATACAGCTTTGAAGGTGCATATGTACCCCAATTGTTTATAGCAGCATTATCAACAACATCCAAATTATGGAAAGAGCCCAAATGTTCATCAACTGATGAAGACAAAGAAGATAGGGCACACACACACATACACACACACACACACGGAGGAATATTACTCAGACACATGATGTGGATGGAGGTAGGAAGTATTACACTAAGAGAAGTCAGTCAAAAACAAATACTGGGGCGCCTGGGTGGCTCAGTGGGTTAAGCCGCTGCCTTCGGCTCAGGTCATGATCTCAGGGTCCTGGGATTGAGTCCCGCATCGGGCTCTCTGCTCAGCAGGAAGTCTGCTTCCCTCTCTCTCTCTGCCTGCCTCTCTGCCTACTTGTAATCTCTCTCTGTCAAATAAATAAATAAAATCTTTAAAAAAAAATACTGTATGATTTCACTCATATGTGGAACTTAAACAAAACAGATGAACATAGGGGAGAAGCAAAAGAAAGAGCCAAACCATAAAACTGTAGAGAACAAACCAAGGGTTGCTGGATGGGAGGTAGGCAGAGGGATGGGTTAAACGGATAATGGGTATTAAAGAGGGCACTTGTAATTAGCACTGGGTGTTGTATGTATGTGACAAATCATTAAATTCTACATCCGAAACTAACTGGAATTTAAATAAAAACTTGAAACTACCAAAAAAAAAAGAGTATCATTTAGACCTAGATTTCATAGTAAACATCCACATTTATATTCATTATGTATAAATTATTATTCTTATAGAGCAGGTTAAGGTCAGAGGTTTTTTTAGTTGCATTGTAATTGACATATAACATTGTACAACACAGTGATTTGATATTTGCATATATTGTGAAATGACTACTATAGTAAGTTTAGTTAACATCCATCACCACACATAGTTATAATTTTTTTTTTCTTGTGATGAGAACATCTAAGTCTACCCTCTTGGCAACTTCCAAATATACAATACAGTATTGTTAACTATAGTAATCAAGCTGCACATTACATCCCCAGGACTGATTTATGTTATAACTGGAAATTTCTATCTTTTGACCACTGTCATCCATTTTGCCCACCCCTAACCCCCGGACTCCACCTCTTGCAACCACCAGTCTGTTCTCTGCATCTGTGAGGTTTTGTTTTGTTTTGTTTTAAGATTCTACAGGTAAGTGAGATTATATAGTATTTGTGTTTCTCTGGCTTACTTATTTCACTATGCATATTTTTTTTAATTTATTTTTTATTTTCAGCATAACAGTATTCATTATTTTTGCACCACACCCAGTGCTCCATGCAATCCGTGCCCTCTATAATACCCACCACCTGGTACACCGACCTATATTTTTAAAAACAAACTTTGCTTAGTCGATTCTTCCTTTACAGAGGAAACATAGATGGGAAATATCTCTCCTTCCATAAGCAATCATAAAGTTCCTATGTGTAGTAGGAGACAGAGCAGCTTTCTCAATTATCTAATACTTTGATATCTAATCAAAGTAGTGTTGCTATATATTAAGAGAGCATATATGGATGAATTAGAAATACTCTATCAAGTGAATGAACAAGTTCATTTTAGAAATCTCAATACATATGTTTTCTGTGTGTGGCAGACTCCCTAGAGCATAGGTAAAGTCAATAGAGAAGGAGACACATATTCAAAAATAGCTCTCATAAAATGTGAATTAGTCAAGAGAAGAAACATCACACTATTTGTTGAGTTGAACTTTGCATGGTAAACATTTCATCTCTCATTCTATTCTCTTCACTCTCACTGAAACCCTCCAGTATCCTTAGGAGGGAGAACACACTGAATGTGCTATTTTTATAACAGTCCAGAAAGCAATAAGCAGGTTACAGAACAGTTTACAAATCAGCAGTGATCTGAAATGGAACACATACATTATTTGTTCTCTTGGCATTATTTCAACGCTTTGTCCACACTGATACTTCATATATAGAAACATAATTATAATATATCCTGACAGGTACAAAGAATGCAAAAGTGATTCTTTTAACTCATTAAATATTCCTTTCTGGATTTAGGCTTGAACCTTATGCTTGGGAAGATAACAACCTTACCCTGTTATGACTATTAATGATGTAGCTTCTTTCCATTGTCTGGAATGCCATGTTTCTAGGAGGCTATTACTGTGGGATCTACAGAGGCTACCAGTCTTCCTCTCAGCTACTTGCTGACTATGCTGCCTTTCAGGAATAGATCCAGGACACATCACAGGGGAGAGAGTCTGTTAAAAATAACCCATTTAGGGGACACCTGGGTGGCACAGTTGGTTAAGTGTCCAACTCTAGGTTTTAGCTCAGGTCATGATCTCAGGGTCATGAGATCCAGCCCTGCACTAGGCTTCACGCTCAGTGCAGAGTCTGCTTGGGACTCTCTCGCTCTCCTTCTGCCCCTCCTATACCCATGCACCCTTCTCTCTCTCAAATTAATAGATACCTAAAACAAAACAAAAACAAAAAACAAAAACAAAAACAAAAAACCAACCATTCAGGGAAGAGTTTGGGTACTGAAATGGAGTATTTTCTCTTTCCCAAACCAGGTGTTGTTTCAAGGTATATTTCAGCTCACCATTCTCGACTCTTCCTCAATGAAACATGAGTCATTAAATCTTTGTTTGACTCCATTTATGGATGCTTGGAAATGCAGCAAAATGGATTATTAATAATTTACAATTTACTTTTAAACACCTGAAGTGGAAAGTTTGTATATATGTTTCTCAAAGGAGATTATTAATTGTATCAAGTCACTAGAACCTCACCATTCACTCCATCACACCCTTTTAATTCAGTGAACATTTACTAATCATGGGCCAAGTGGAAGGCACTCTGCTGAGATAAATAACACATGGTTCTTTTACTTGTAATCTGGAGAATAAAAAAGACAGACATATATACCACTAATTCTAACATAAGACAGAAGAGAATGCTGCCCAATTTTTATTTATCTGTCCAGTCTGGGTCTCACAAAAGAATCATTTAAGTACATAACCCGGTCCTTTACCTTGATTTTTCCCTTTTCTCCCTCAGAACAGGGACCAAGCCTGTCTTTGTCTCTTATTTTCCTCAATATATTTGGAACATATTTGCTACTCAGTGTATACACATTGAATAACTGAATGAATGAATATGTAAATGATTCAATAAAGGAGAAAAAGGACAGGTTTACCTGGGAACAGATGTGGTAAGAGACAGTGGTATCTTGTGTGGTTCCCAGGTTTCTGATTTGGTAACTAGATGGATATTAAAAGTAGGATTTGGGGGAGGGATGATACACAGTTCTGGAAATGTTTAATGGAAGGGGAAACAATTCTGTTGAGATATTCAGGATGAAATAAACAGTAAAGAGAGACACGGGTATGGATCTCAGAAGACAGCATGGTGCACATGTAGATTTGGGACATATTCCCTTGCAGTTATGGGTGTGAATTAAGAGTATGAAGTGAGGAAAGAAGATGGTTAAGAACATATCCTCTAAGAATGATCCTATAAGAGCTAGGTATTATGAAAATAAAAGATTTTTTCAATGGAATTCCACTGCAGATTTAATTTTTAAGGCTGAAGGTCCTGACTGTTATCTAAAGACATCTGAAGGTCCTGACTTTTCTTGAGGTATCAAGATACATAAGAACAATGAAAATCAGCCACAAATGCGAAGTTTAGAGAAGGAGAGCAGAAAACAGGATTTAGAAAGTGTTAATAGAAAATAATTTACAAAGAAAAATATATTGCTCTCCTGTTCATTTTGGAACAGAGATTTTCTTTTTACTCTGTACCATTTCTTTAGATCAGTTCATTCGTGAAAGAGAGGGTGGAGAAACAGTAGGAAGAGAACCAATGTAGGGGCCATGAGGAGTGAAGGACAGTATCCAGGATCATGTTTCCTCTGTGTCAGCAGCCACGAGGCCCTAGGCACACGTTAATTTAGTCCTGGTAAGTGTCTGAATAATAGGTGTTGTGACCACTGTTTCCACAGGAGAAAACACACAGAGAGGTAAGAGAGAAGGGCATGTAGCTTTAAGCAAGGAGCATGAAGCACAGATTTCTTCACAATTGGCCCACTACTCCTTGAATGAATACTTCAAGAGTCAGAATTTGCTATGACAATGTACATAAAAGATGAGAGATGCCGCCAACCAGGAATATGTTTGGATGACAATACGGTTTATCAATTCCAGTGAGGTACTGACAAGAAGTATATTTCAGTTGGCCTATATCGGAGCTGCCATTTTCTTTATGACTGAGCCTGATTTATTGGTGGTCTCTTCTTATTGGCTGCTGCCCTGTGGTATTAGTTATTAAGTATTTTAAATATTTCCTGTGGGAACGACGAATATCATGTCAGGTACTGTCTGCGATAATTAATCATGGGAAATATAGAAAAGAGTCATGTTATATGCAGAGGAAAAAAAAGGAGAGGAGAAATTTTGTCTGAGATCTCTATTATGGAAATTCAAAAGACAGAACTGATTGATGTAATCTATACTAATAAAATCTATAGGGCTTTTATTCAAGAAACATCAGAGGTAGAACTTATTACATTTTCAATTATTATCATAGTGGATAGACTATGCTTATTTTGGAGTCAAAGAATCTGTTTTCAAACCTTATCTTTCTTAACATGGCAGTTATAAGGTAATGAAAGTGATTTTGTCTCTCAGATCCTCTGTTTCATTACGTGTAAAATTAGTTCAATAATACTGTAATTGTAGACTTGTTATGAGAATTAAATGATGTATTTTAGTAGGCTTGTCATAGTGTCTGGGATATTACAGACACTCTATGAATCATACTTTTATTATCATATTATTAATAGATGAAATTATTTTTTTTGAAAGACAAATTTTGGCTTGGCCATATAAACAAATTCCTCTTACAGGGGAAGAAATGTCAAATAATTGGAGGTGATACATTCTTATTTTAGTAAACTGAGAAACAGGAAATGAAAGCAAAGGGTTATGTGCAAATATCCCAGGTCCCTTCCAATGCTGGCTTGAAAAGCATTAATCTTTGGAGTTCTTTTGAAGAGGACTATTACATCTTTAACCCAGAACCATCCTTTATCCTGATCTGTGATATTATATTCTCACACACTCTTAAAAGTAGTTCTCAATCAAATTCATTATGTGATTTAAATTTTAGCCAATGTTTCAGAATAGAACTACATTTACCATGCTATTCAAAGTCCTCTAAAGATTGGAGCCAATCTGTATTTCCAAATGTTGTCTCCTATTGCATTTCAGTCATTCTATGCTCTAAATCTCCTGAACTATTTGCTCTTCACTATCCACATCCCACACTTTCCCACTTGATTCTTTTCACTTTGCTTAAGTTGTTGCTTTTCCCTGACCTAACTTCCTCATAATCTGTCTGTATCTACATCTACCCAAGCTGACAGGCCCTGCTCCTGAGCCCTGATCTAGAGAGACTTCCTGCAAGCAGAAGTAACCCTTCCTGCTCTAAATTATTCCAGTACTTTGTCTTTAATCCCTCTGATGACGTTTGTCACTTTCTTCATTAGATTATATTTAGGAATTTTTAGCTTCTCTGTGAGACATTTTTAGCACCTAGAAAAGAAGATCTGTAGCTGATTCACTTTTGTCCTCCCACAATGCCTGACACAGTGCCGGCATACAATACACGAAATAAACAAAAACTTGGAGAAATACTTTATCTAGGTCTCATTGTACATACTGTATCCATTACCATTTAAGTTTATTTCTAGGACTTTGAGGTCACCTCTTTCCCTCAGGATATGCAATAAGTGTGGACTCTGTCTTTTTAGAGAGTGTATGCCATTTCTATGCCACAGAATCTTAAAGAGGCATCTTTACTTTTCAACTATCACCTGAGTTAAACAGATATTGAAGAATTTTCAAGCCTTTGATACTTTGGCTATTGCCTATGTTCTCTGAGTTTTCCGTTTTATAATGTTAGGAGTTAAGACGTTTTTTGGTATTATAAGAAATAACTTACAATTTTGTAGATTCTAAGTTCCTTTAAAATTTTTTTTCTTTCAAGCATTAAAACTTCCTGTACTGCCATCTCTTCCTCACACATATTTTCAGTATTCTTTGATAAAAATCGGATGTTTGAATATGTTATAAATGTGCTTAAAGACAAATCCTATGTATTTTAAGTAGACTAGTGATGCATTACCCTTCTGATACAAGTAAATTACGCTTTTACAATTGACATGTTCATCTGAAAATCTGTGAAGATTATAAAAATAGAATACTCATACAAGCACATACTTCACATTGAATAAAATCACATATTTTCATTTATTTGGTAGTTTCAAGTCTTAAGACAGAACTGTATTTGCTGCTATTTATAAGTTGAGTGTATGACTTAGAGGCTATTATCACATGAAAAGAGGCAGCTTTTATGAATTGTAAAATGAAACTTAAAATGAACTATTCCACTACACACCCATCAGAATGTCCAAAATCTAGAGCACTAACAATACCAAATGCTGGAAAGAATGTAGAGCATCAGGAACTCTGGCAGTTTGGCAGTTGCTTTCAAGACTACACACACTCTTGCCATGTGATGCAGCAACTGTGCCTCTTGGTATTTACCCAAGGGAGAGGGAAACTTTTGTCCACATCAAAGCCCCTGTATGATGCCTCTAGTACCTTTATTCATAATTGCTGAAACATGAAAGCAGCCAAAATGTCCTTCAGTAGGTAAATGGATACATAAACTTTAGTATATGCAACAACGAGAAACATTCGGCACTAAATGGAAAAGAGCAACCGAGCCCTGGATGGACCTTGAAGACATTATGCTGAGTGAAGTAAGTTAGAGAAAGATACTGTAAGGTCTCACTTACATGTGGAATCAAAACAAACTAAAAACAAACAAACAAACAAACAAACAACTAAACTTACAGAGTGGAATAGTGGTTACTGGGAGCTGGGGATGGGGTTGGGGGTTGGGAGATGTTGATCAAAGGGTACAAACTTCAAGGTGAAGAATGTAGAAGTCTTGGGGATCTAATCTGTAGCACGGTGACTCTAGTTAACTATTATATAGTTGAAAGTTGCTAGGAGAGTCAATCTTACATATTCTCATCACAAAAAATTGTAATTATGTGAGATGATGGACATGTTAACAAATGTTTCTGTATAATCATTTTGCAATATATACATATATCAAAACATCATGTTGTACACCTTAAACTAACAGAAAAGTATAAGTCAATCATATCTCAATAAAGCTGGAAAAAAATTTTAAATAAATGCAAGTAGGAAGTAAAGATACTCAAGGCTAGAGAAGTAAGCAGGAGTGAGATCATAAAGGCTCTTAAGCCTCAGTACTTTATTCAAAGTTGGTTAAAGTGGTCCAAGTGCAAGAGTGACAGGATGAGATTTCTACTTGGTGAGTTTACTGGGATTGTAGCATAATTTTGAAAGATTATATTGGATGCAGGGGCTTGTTTAGAAGGATACTATGGAAACCCTGGACTAAGAGAATATCTGAGAACAGAAAGGGGGAATGGATGTTTATGTTTAAGAGTTAGAATCAATGCATTTTGGAAATTGTTGAAAATTGGGTTGAAGGAGAAGAAAGAATTAAATACAATGCCTATATCAGTGCCCTGAGCACAGGACTGACTGGTTGGGAAATGAGGATTTTGAGTTGCTATGGAACAATCCAGTAAGTGTACTAATGGAGAGCTGGGTGGATACACCTACATTTGGAGGGGGGTGTGGGGATTTTGATTTGGGCGTCATGTTGTAACTGAAGACTAAGAAATGGGTGAAATGTCCAATAAAAGAAGACGGCCCTAGATAGAAAGAACCCAGGGAATTGCCAATACACGATGAACAGGCAGAGGAAGCACTGTCTACAGTGAAGATTGAGCAGTAGAAGCCAGGAACCTAAGGAAAGGAAAACCGAGAGGATATGGTGGCATTTAAGGAAATATAAAAAAGTACTTCAGAAGGATGCAGTGGGCATCAGTTAACTATTGAAAGGTTAAATAAAATACATTATTCAAGGGATATATTATATGTGGTTTATTTATTAAACTCTATTTATTTATTTAGCTGTATTATTTATTTATTTATTTATTTACTAAACTCTACTACCAGTAAGAAAATGTGTTTATAATGGTACATTCTACTTCTTCTTCTTTTTTTTTTTTAAGATTTTATTTTATTTATTTATCATAGAGAGAGAAGAGAGAGCAAGCACAGGCAGACAGAGTGGTAGGCAGAGGCAGAGAGAGAAGCAGGCTCCCTGCCAAGCAAGGAGCCCGATGTGGGACTCGATCCCAGGACGCCGGGATCATGACCTGAGCCGAAGTCAGCCGCCCAACCAACTGAGCCACCCAGGCATCCCACATTCTACTTCTTTATAAAAACATTCTTTATAATTTAAATGTAAATAAAAAAAACACTCTTTATAATTTAACTAAAATTGACAATCATGCATACCTCAAAATACAAGCAGTAATATTCAGTTAATTATCTGATAATCTGAAGATGCCTATGGTGACACTTAAATTTTAAAATATCAAATAGCTGTTGTTCTATAATTTAAGTTTAACTAGCTGATGTTCTTAGGATGTATTATATTGTCTATAAAGTGATTTATTTTAAAATGCTTCAGAATAAACATGCTGGTGTACTTGAATCTAAACACAAGGAGTAGTGTTTAGTATCCAAATTATCCTAATTAGGAGTCAATACTCTGAAGGTGGTTCTTCAAACTATAAATATAATTAGGAAAATTGTTATTAGGAGTGTGTTAATTAGCAGAAAGGATGCTAGAAATAATTCAGTATGTGTTGTTACCTGTGAAATTGTATGAAATATAAAAGCTTTATTTTTAAACTAAGGAATGCAATAAGGTGATATAATTTTGCAACACACAAAGCTGATATTCTAAAACACTTCTAGAAATAAACAAATATGCTTATTTTCTGTGTAAACAAAAACCCAAATATTTTTAGAGGTTGTTGACTTAATATTCTGTAGAGGGAAGAATTAAAAATCAATTTCAGATTATGACTTTGTTGAGCTCAATGATATAAATTAAAATGATAAATTAATTTATCCATTTGTACCTATATATGTCCCATATACATGTCCCAAAAATGTACATTAAAAAGTATAAACATTCTGGCTTGAATGAAGGGCTGTTTACATTTTAGGTGTTCCTGAAGATCACAGGGATGTCTGATAAAATTTTGGATTTTAGACACCACAATCCTTCACCTTCTCTCTCTCATTCCTTACTGTCATACTTAAGGGACCTATGGATGTTTGGCTTTTAGAGATAAGTTAAAGAAGTTCAGGTGGAGAGATGAGTCCCAATGGATAAAGGGAAATAAGTAGAAGAAAACACAACTCTCACAACCCTAATTATCTTTCTGACTTCCAGCAGAATTTCGTGTTAACCATCCTAGAAACTTCCAGAGAAAGCTATTACACATCAACTTTTTAGTGTCAAGATATTTTTTTTTCTACATCTAATGCAAATGCTTGACTGACAAAATCCTTAGAACTACTTCCTTTTCTTCTACTTCCAGGAAACATGCTATATTAGGAGGTGACATGTACTGGAAGATTATTATTTAGTTGCTCCCCTGCTTGTTATTCAAAGGATGGTGGACATTGCTCATGGTAATCTAACTCATGCTAGTTTGGAAACTCCAAATCAGGGGTGGGGAATAATCCATCATTCCTGTAGAGCTGAGGAAGAAGGCTGGACAGAGAGCAGAGAGCAAAAATCAAAGATGACAATAGTCCATATAGGGATGACAAGCCAAGTGTGGAAGTTTTCTGGCAGAGAGGAAAAAGGCAACCAGAAGCTAGCCAGAAATAGCATATACTCCAGAATATAACATAAGTGATAACACTGTGGATTTCTTAGAAAAATAAACTTGTAACAGTTTATAGATTCAAGAAAATTTTGCCTTTGAAGGTTGTTAAGATGGGAGACCATGCATTTATTGGAATATTGTTGTGATTACCCAAAACCTTTTGGAATTTTTTTGCAAAAACCTTCAGAACCTTTGGTATGTCCATTTAGCTCTCCTTAATGGTAGGAGATTCTAATCCATTAATGGAATATTTATCAAAATATATGGTTCCCCATAAGCTGTCTCAGAATCATCTAATATGGCTACATGAATAGGAATTTCTCAGGTTAGGGCCCAGGGGTTGCATTTTTGGAGGCTTTTCAGGTTCTCAATAAACTACTGCATTAAAAGATGATTTGGGTGGTGAGTGCTGTGAAGTGTGTAAACCTGGTGATTCACAGACCTGTACCCCTGTGGATAAAAATGTATTATATGTTTATTAAAAAAAAAAAAGATGATTTGGGGGATGCCTGGCTGGCTCAGTTAGTTAAGAATCTGACTCTTGATTTCAGCTCAGGTCAAGATCTCAACGTTGTGAGGTCCAGCTCCATGGGCTCCATGATGGGAATGGAGCCTTCTTGAGATTCTGTCTCTTTCCCTTTCTTTCTCCCCCTGCTTGCACGCTCTACATAAATAAGTAAGTAAGTAGGTAGGTAAGTAAGTAAGTAAATAAATAAATAAATAAAATCTTTTAAAAATGCATGATTTGGTAAACATATGGAATTCTGTGGGGCCAATTCTGGTGGTTATGAACAGTTATACAAATACGGAACAAAGGTACATATGACTATAAATTAAACCAATGGATTTTCTTGTGTTGCTTGTCAGTTACATTAGAAAATTTCCAAATATTTTGAGCAACACTGTAATAGTAACATTTAAGTAATAGTTCTTTGAAAACTTTGAAGGTTTTTGAAAATGCATAAAATGATCACCCCAAACCATAAGATACCTAGGAATAAACCTAACCAAAGAGGCACAGAGTCTATACTCAGAAAACTATAAAGTACTCATGAAAGAAATTGAGGAAGACACAAAGAAATGGAAAAATGTTCCATGCTCCTGGATTGGAAGAATAAATATTGTGAAAATGTCTATTCTACCTAAAGCAATCTACACATTTAATGCAATTCCTATCAAAGTACCATCCATCTTTTTCAAAGAAATGGAACAAATAATTCTAAAATTTATATGGAACCAGGAAAGACCTCGAATAGCCAAAGGGATATTGAAAAAGAAATCCAAAGTTGGTGGCATCACAATTCCGGACTTCAAGCTCTATTACAAAGCTGTCATCATCAAGACAGCATGGTACTGGCACAAAAACAGACACATAGATCAATGGAACAGAATAGAGAGCCCAGAAATAGACCCTCAACTCTATGGTCAACTAATCTTCGACAAAGCAGGAAAGAATGTCCAATGGAAAAAAGACAGCCTCTCAATAAATGGTGTTGGGAAAATTGGATAGCCACATGCAGAAAAATGAAATCAGACCATTTCCTTACACCACACACAAAAATAGACTCAAAATGGATGAAGGACCTCAATGTGAGAAAGGAGTCCATCAAAATCCTTGAGGAGAACACAGGCAGCAACCTCTTCGACCTCAGCCGTAGCAAAATCTTCCTAGGAACATCGCCAAAGGCAAGGGAAGCAAGGGCAAAAATGAACTATTGGGATTTCATCAAGATCAAAAGCTTTTGCACAGCAAAGGAAACAGTTAACAAAATCAGAAGACAACTGACAGAATGGGAGAAGATATTTGCAAACAACATATCAGATAAAGGACTAGTGTCCAAAATCCATAAAGAACTTAGCAAACTCAAAACCTAAAGAACAAATAATCCAATCAAGAAATGGGCAGAGGACATGAACAGACATTTCTGCAAAGAAGACATCCAGGTGGCCAACAGACACATGAAAAAGTGCTCCATATCACTCGACATCAGGGAAATACAAATTAAAACGACAATGAGATATCACCTCACACCAGTCAGAATGGCTAAAATTAACAAGTCAGGAAATGACAGATGCTGGCGAGGATGCAGAGAAAGGGGAACCCTCCTACACTGTTGGTGGGAATGCAAGCTGGTGCATCCACTCTGGAAAACAGCATGGAGGTTCCTCAAAATGTTGAAAATAGAACTGCCCTATGACCCAGCAATTGCACTACTGGGTATTTACCCTAAAGATACAAATGTAGTGATCCAAAGGGACACATGCACCCGAATGTTTATAGCAGCAATGTCCACAATAGCCAAACTATGGAAAGAACCTAGATGTCCATCAACAGATGAATGGATCAAGAAGATGTGGTATATATACACAATGGAATACTATGCAGCCATCAAAATAAATGAAATCTTGCCATTTGTGACAACATGGATGGAACTAGAGCGTATCATGCTTAGCGAAATAAGTCAAGCAGAGAAAGACAACTATCATATGATCTCCCTGATATGAGGAAGTGGTGATGCAACATGGGGGCTTAAGTGGGTAGGAGAAGAATCAATGAAACAAGATGGGATTGGGAGGGAGACAAACCATAAGTGACTCTTAATCTCACAAAACAAACTGAGGGTTGCTGGGGGGAGGGGGGTTTAGAGAAGGGGGTGGGATTATGGACATTGGGGAGGGTATGTGCTTTGGTTGAGTGCTGTGGAGTGTGTAAACCTGGCGATTCACAGACCTGTATCCCTGGGGATAAAAATATATGTTTATAAAAAATAAAATAAAAAAATATATATATAAAAGAAAATGCATAAAATGAGATATGTCTATTTTTAAAAGGTGCCATTTAAAAACAGTCATACCTTGCAGTAAATTTTTTTAAGCCCTTGTCTGTATATTATGATAATATAAAAATACCCTGTTTCTCCCCCCAGGAGATTTTTAAGTATCCCCTTGTGAAGGCAATAGGGTATGTTTTGTTAAGAATTACTATCTGTTTGGGATGCCTGGGTGGCTCAGTTGGTTAAGCAGCTGCCTTCGGCTCAGGTCATGATCCCAGCGTCCTGGGATTGAGTCCCACATCAGGCTCCTTGCTCGGCGGGGAGCCTGCTTCTCCCTCTGCCTCTGCCTGCCATTCTGTCTGCCTGTGCTCGCTCTCTCCCCCCACCCTCTCTGATAAATAAATAAAATCTTTAAAAAAAAAAGAATTACTATCTGTTTGCATTCAAAAGAACAAGAGTTATTTTTTCCAAAATTATAATAATTTAATTGGAATGAATAATTTAATTGAATAGGTTATATGTGCTATATATCACCTCTTCAAGGTTCTGATGCTTCCCTGAAGGGAATCATTTTTCGAAGTTGAAAACATTGTCATACAGAGGATGTGGGAGTGAAACTGGAAAGTAAACCCTTATTTACATACATTCTTTTTTTTTTAAGTTTTTTTTTTTTTAAGATTTTATTTATTTATTTGACAGAGAGAGATCACAAGTAGGCAGAGAGTCAGAGAGAGAGAGACGGGTATGCAGGCTCCCTTCCGAGCAGAGAGCCCGACGCGGGGCTTGATTCCAGGATGCTGGGATCACGACCTGAGTCGAAGGCAGAGGCTTTAACCCACTGAGCCACCCAGGCACCCCCATACATTCTTTTTTTTTGCTGGGCAAGTGTTGTTAGTAAACTTAACCACCCATTAAGTTACATGTTCCGACTGAGCCCTTTGGAGGTGCTGTTTAGCCAGAGTTTTTCATATCTACTATGCTCGAATTCGTAAGATGATTATTTAATTTTCTTTTCACTTTATTAAAGACTTCATATATTGAAAACAATGGTAGAACCTACTTCCTCCTACTAAATTAAAGGTGTTCTCATTTAAGTAGTGGCCACAGGCAGGTGTTTTGTGAGAAGACAGTGGCAAAAAGTCAGTGAACACAGTTTCCAAAAATTATCTTTACAGCAGTGTTGTCCCAGGTGGCTGCTAAATCTTGAAATGCCCACGTTCAGCTCAGATTGCATCTTGGCATAAACAATGACATGAAATTTTATGACACCGAGGTGTGGAGATGGCTGGTACTCTCCTGGGAGTTTGAGACCTTCTTGGACAGTCTTAAAATTAGTTTCTGCATTCCACATGATTTGCATTTCCCCCTTTCTGTTCAGCAAAACAGTTCTGCTGTGCTAAGGAAACTTTGCTAACATGTCATATAAGAAGAGTTGGTGAATAGTATTCACAGAATGCGTAAGAAAAAACATGAAATCTTAATGGTCTAGCAGCAGCTCTCAGAGAGAAGTTTCGCTGAAGACTCCAAATTTCCTCGTTTGGACTTGGATGCTTAGGCTTGGGCATTTGGGGAAAACTCACACAGCATGAGCGTGCTGACTCTGGAATCCCCTGTGTGTCATCAAGATCTGGCTAACTCAGCTGCATTTGGGGGGGGGGCATATTATGATGAGAATTTTGAATAATTTAGTCTTCGGTATTCTAGCTATTTGTATTGACTGATTTTCAATTTTCTTAGAAAACACTTCATAATACTGAGCTTCTTACAGCAGTTTCTAGTTAAGGCAGTATTTTGTCATAAGCTATTTTTTTGATGGGTTTAATAATTAAATTACATATAATGGCAGAAAGCATTCTAGTAATGCACGAAGTGCTTTATTCCATTGTTGTTACAAAAAAGAACACCTCTCCCCTACTTGTCCCATAAAAAAGAGAAACATAAGCCATGAATGAAGGTGTCATGGCTATCTACCCATGAGGTTTCAGCTCTAAGTCAGAAAACCTGTCTCTAAATAATGCAATGACTGGTATCATGGATTTGGTTTGCATTTCATAAGGAAAAGGTGGAGAATAGGGAATGAATAAGAGCTACCTAGTTTCTAACTGTGTTATAATTTATACCATAGTAATGATGTTGTTTTCTCAGATGGGGCAGTGAAAGTATGGAGATTATCACCTCATTAGTTCTAGAGGATGGGAAGTCTGGGTAGATATGAGCAAAGACAATTTCCATTCTATTTTGTTTCCAATAATCTAAATGTAAAACCTTCAAGGATATTGGGGGGGAAGAATGCCTGCCTTCATTTAAGACAGTAAGGAGTCTAGGCCCCATCCCTCCAGAGGCACTACAAAATCCTACACCCTGAGAATATTTTATATATATATGTAATAGGTTTGCCTGTGTGTCTGAAAGTGAGTTATGACTCTTATTCTTTGTGCAGGCAGGGAATGGAGATGGTAAAGAAAGTTTGTGTCTTGTTGGAGATGTATTTCTTCATAGTGGTTCTGAAGCTCCCTAAATTATTCTTATTGCATTATTTCCTGAGAGCAGGGAAAGATCAAAATGTATTTAAGGCTTGGGGTGCCTGGGTGGCTCAGTGGGTTAAAGCCTCTGCTTTCGGCTCAGGTCATGATCCCGGGGTCCTGGGATCGAGCCCCGCGTTGGGCTCTCTGCTCAGCAGGAAGCCTGTTTCCTCCTCTCTCTCTGCCTGCCTCTCTGCCTACTTGTGATCTCTGTCTGTCAAATAAATAAATAAAATATTTTAAAAAAATGTATTTAAGGCTTAAAGTGAGACTCTAAGGCTGTCTTTCTTTCTCACAGCAGGGTGTTTTTTGTTTTTTGTTTTAGAGAGAGCGAGAGAGAGAGAGAGAGAGAGAGAGAGCGCGTGCACACACACATAAACCTGAGTAGGGAGAGAGAGGGGCAGAGGAAGAGGGAAATAGAGAATCTCAAGCAGGATTCCAGTGTGGAGTCCACAGCATAGATCTAATAACCTTGAGATTATGACCTGAGTCAGAATCAAGGGTTGAGGCCTAACTGACTGAGCCACCCAGGCACCCCTCTCACTGAAGTATTTAAAATGTTGCATTTAAAACCCATTACCATGATTTTCACCAATATAACATCCAAATGACTTCTCTATGTATCATTAGCGATACCTGAATAGAACATGATCCTGAATCAACAGAAAAAGCCCTTTTCTTCTCTTCCAGGGCCAATAAACCATAACCTCCATCCCCTACTAAAGTATCTGACTTGGCCTGGAATCACTCTCCTTTAGGCACTTTGTGGGTTAACAACATTGTAAGGATGGGGTGGCTGGGTGACGAACATTGGGGAGGGTATGTGCTATGGTGAAGCCTGTGAATTGTGTAAGACTGATGAATCACAGACTTGCACCCCTGAAACAATTAATATGTTATATGTTAATTAAAAAAAAAAGAGTAAAAAAAATTGTAAATCATGGGTGGTGCAGTTGGTTGAGTGTCTGACTCTTGGTTTCAGATCTGCTCGTGATCTCAGGGTCATGAGATCCAGCCCAGCATTGGGCTCTGTGCTGAGAGCAGAGTCTGTTTGAGATTCTCTTTCTTTCTTCCTTTGATGTTTCCTCCCCCACCCTCTCTCAACTGAATAAAAAAAATCTTTAAAAAAAAAGTTTGTAAACCATATATCTGATAAACAAACAACCCAGTTAAAGATATAAACAATCAGGGGGTGCCTGGGTGGCTCAGTGGGTTAAGCCGCTGCCTTCGGCTCAGGTCATGATCTCAGAGTCCTGGGATCGAATCCCACGTCGGGCTCTCTGCTCAGCAGGGTGCCTGCTTCCTCCTCTCTCTCTGCCTGCCTCTCTGCCTACTTGTGATCTCTCTCTGTCAAATAAATAAATAAATAAAATCTTTAAAAAAAAAAAGATATAAACAATCATCTTATTGAAGGAGATAGACATGTGTATAAATATAATTAGAAGACATAAGATAGAATTATATTTCCTTATAATAAATTATATATGACTTATTATATGATCATATGCATATAATCATATATTATAAGGTATTGATTGGTACATGTGATTATAGAGTCTGAGAAATTCCAAGACCTGTAGTAGGCAAGCTGGAGACTCAGGAAAGTCAAACTTTACGTGAAGTTGGAGTCCAAAGGCCTGAGAACTGAGAGAACAAATGGTGTGAGTTCCAGTCTGACAGCTGGCAGGCTCAAGACCAAAGAAGAGCTGTACATTAAAGGGATGTGGCTCCCGATGACTGCATTCTGGATTGCAGCAGAAGTCTATCAGTAAGCTGCTGGAAAAACGTATTGTGTGTGATACTGTATGGGTGGCTACAGGACATTGGACATCTGTCAAAACTCAGAGAACTTCATAGCAAAAAAAAGTGTACCTTGGTGCAAAAATTTTGCTTTAGATAATATGTAGGACATCAAAGGATCTCAGGATGGAATGCAGATATGATTTTTAGAATCTAATTTTATGACAGTGTAAGGGAGAGTAGAAAAGTTGTTGACTTAAGTACCTTTGGAAATGAGTGAAGACTGTACGTCCTTATTTTATATCATCCACATAAACTGTGTACAAGCACTGGGCTCCAGTAGTTAAAAGTCATTTCCCACGATGATACAGGTTACTGAATATAAACCAATTCAGAAACAACCCACATATTCCAGTCTCCCTTATATCTGCTCTTCTTTTTGTTTTATTTTTTTCTGGTAGCCCAATCTTCTAGAACACTGCATCATCTATTTATTTATTAGGCTAACTTCCCATTGTTTCCCACTAGTTGAATATGAGTTCTACAGAATTGGGCATGTAGGGTCTAGATCATAGTAGATTCTCAATAAATTTTGTTGAGTCATTTTGAACTGAACATGCTTTGTTAAATATCAATATAATGTCCCATGGAGACACCACGACTAAGAAAGCTTTAGTGTGGAGACTCCAGAGCCAGTTCACATAGAAATGAATCCTATCTTCAGCACAAACTTGCTCTATGACCCTTAAAATTCAACTAGGAAAACTGCCATGGCATGTGGTTAAAAATCAGGTTGAAATATATCTTAATTCTCCCACCTCTACGCTTAAATTTCATTTCCTCTGTGGAGTAAAAATGGAATTTTCTTCTCTATCAGTAATTTCAGTGCTTTAAAGGCAACATTGAAGCAGATAAGAAAAAGAACTTTATCGTAGATTTCAAAGATGTATATCTCTAAAGACTTTTGAAGAGTCTTTTTTTACTTACAATAAAAAGTACATAGATAGCCTGAAGTCCTTGAAGGTGAAAGGAATAATGTTTTAGCTGACTGTCTACATCAGGGTTCATTCATGGTAGTATTTCTACAAGGACCGTGTGATGAATAGACCAATTATCAAGATTATTTGTTATATAAGCTTTCAAATTGAAGTTTTTAGTTGTCTGATTTACCATAGATACAAAGCACCAATAGCATTGTGGAAATAATAGATTATTCTAAATATTGGGCCAATCTGGTAGTGATTATCACAGATTAGAATGAAGGAAATCAAATACCCAATTCTAATGAGTAAAGTGTTAGGAGAAAATGATCGATTCTCAATTAACCACTAAATTCTGAAGATTGAATGCCAAAGTTTTTATCTAATGTACTCAAAATACCTTATTTCTCTTGAAACAATAATAAAAATATGTTTAAGAAAGGTACTATAACTAGTTCAAAAGAGTAGGATAGTTTTAAGTATTTTTCAAACATCTAAGACATTTGAGCATCTTAAGTATTAAGAGTAGCTAAGGACTCTGAAAAACAATCCGAGGGATTTGAAGTGGCGGGGGGGTGGGAGGTTGGGGTACCAGGTGGTGGGTATTATAGGTGGTGGGTATTATCCACGGATTGCATGGAGCACTGGGTGTGGTGCAAAAATAATGAATACTGTTTTTCTGAAAATAAATTAATTAATTAAAAAAAAGAGTAGCTAAGTTGCTGAATTTTAAAAAATAGAAATAATATTATCTACTGCCTGAGCCTGAATAATAAAACAACACAACCAAATGATACAGAGAATAAATAAACCTATGAAAACAGGACCTAATGATAAATTCTCTGTAATGAAACTTGACAGAAAGAGAATTTCAGTAAAATATTAATTCATAATCAAACTGTTGTTTCCTTGCAAAGGTGACTCAATGTTGTTGGCTATCCTCATAGCACCAAAATGGTCTTGACATCATTTGCATTTACCTGTTTTTCTTCTAACTTTCCAAGACCTGTGCCCTCCCTGACCAGCCCAACTATAACAGTAGCTTAGTACAAGGTAATTTCAAAGTCCATTTAATGTAGATAATAATTATGAATGATTTTGGCTTCCATTAGGGTGACACAGGATGCCATCATCTCTTGTAGGTCTATTAATTAACAGTATCTCAAAGAGGAGATATTTGTCAAATATTTATCAATCCAAATTTGTCAAATATTTCCTGAGTGACCTATATTATTTTTTCCCAGATGCTGACACAGGATCTGTAGATACAAAAATGAACAATACATTCTATCTACCCTTACGATGTCCATAGTTATGTAAAGGAAACTGACTGTTCAAGGTGATATATACCAACAATATTATGTGCAACGGATTTTAGAGTGGAGACTCTATTTAGCAAGTCAGAAAGTCAAGAAATCTTCAAAGAAAAACTTAAATATGTTTTTAATTGATAACTGACAAATAAAAGTTTTATAGCCATCAGTCTGAGCATAGGCATGCCAGAGCATTGACAAGGCCCTGAAGGGTATTCAGGGACCTACCAGTGTTTTGATATTTCTAATGCCCAGGGGCTGGTGATAAGGCCCATCTCAAGATTCATTATTATTATTATTATTATTATTGTTTTTTTTTTTTGCACACTAAAAACATTACCTGGTTGGAAATCAGTCACTGAAGATATGTGACCTTGACAGAGAGAAGAGAGGACTGTGATTGGATAACCTTTCAGAGAGCACATCCAGGCAGCAGTGTAGATGAAAGACCTTAGGAAAGGGAGAATGAAAGCAGATGAGTTAGCGTCTGCTGCAATGCTAAGGTGACAGCTGATCAGTGTTTGAACTAAAGCAATGAAAGTGCAGAAGAAGAGAGCAGAAAATTTGAAATCAATTTAAGAAATTAAAGTGACAGGACTTGGTGATTAATTGGCTATTGGGGTAGATTATAAAGGGAAGAGACATTCTAGAGGGACTCTTGGATATTTTGGACACTGCATTAAGTGAGGAATTGCCTTCTACTGCTAGAAACAAAACGCCAGAAATAACAGTGGCTAAAATAAGTAGCAGCTCCTTTCTGTCTTCAGTGAGGCTGGTGTGAAGGTAAGCACCCTAGGACTAGACAATGGCAACACAGGGATGGTGGAGACCTAGGCTCCTTTGATCTGCTGCTCTACCACCTGTTGTTGTTCTTCTCCATCAGATGTTCCGTTGTCCAAAGAATTGACAGAGCTCCATTATTATTTTCATATGCCAGGCGGGGGCAGGAAGTCAAAAGGATCAAAATGAGCACAGCTTAGCCCTTTCCCTCCCTTTTAAAAGTCCCACAGAATTCCCACCTAACAACTTGAGTATGTATCCCTTTGGCCAGAACTTAGCAACATAGTCACATCCCACAGCATGAAGTGTTGTATTTTATTTGAGCACTCAGCCACTCCGAATACTTAGTGCTGGGCTACTAAACAAGAAACAGATACTGGATAGACAACCAGTCTTTTGTGAGCATCTTGTAACCAACAAGAAAACACATAGTGAAAGAAAATTAGGTGTGAGATAGAGAATAGGGAACAAGAGCTAAGGCGTTTACTTTCGGATATTTTGAATATAGTGCACTGTTGGTCTTAAGGAGCATACAGTCAATATCAGTCAGGTGTTCAAGTGTCCAATGGAAAACCCAACTCTCGGTTTAAAAGGAAAAGCAGAGTTAGCTATATTATCTTCAGAGTCATCTATAGTATGAAAATACTAAACAAAAGTCAAGAATTCCCGCTCTCATCAAGAGTATTAAAGCTGAAGACAGACATAAGTCGTGATAAAGGAGTCAGGTATAATAACCACATTAGAGTACATTATTACACCTCCCCAGAAGATTTTTTTAATTTGAAGTGTCATAAAGAATATTCTCAAATACAAATCAGGCTGAGGTCAGTTATGGCTTCTGCTCTTAGGAAGGTATCTTAACCATGATCTTGAGTGAAACAGGATGACTCTGGATCTTTTTTTTTTTTTTTTAAGATTTTGTGTTTTTTTATTTGACACAGAGAGAGACAGAGATCACAAGTAGGCAGAGAGGCAGGCAGAGAGAGAGAGAGGGGAGGAAGCAGGCTCCCCACTGAGCAGAGAGCCCTACATGGGGCTCGATCCCAGGACCCTGGGATCACGACCTGAGCCGAAGGCAGAGGCTTTAACCCACTGAGCCACCCAGGTGCCCCAACTCTGGATCTTTTTTAAGTTGCACTATTGCTCTAGATTAATGAGAAACAGATACTCTCTCTACGTTGTCTTATCTAAGTAGAAATCTCTGAAATGCTTACTACCAAGGTCTAGGCAATGGACTGAAGAAAAGTAAGGTCTAAAAGGATCTATGTTACCTGATAAATATGACTCAACTCATGTGCTTTCATCAATCATTATGGAAATGAAAATAAATAGCCTATTACCTTGACATCCACATTCTTGTCAGAAACTTTTTCAAATCTATGGCAGGTAACAATAAAGCAGAGTTATGCCCCTGGCATGTGTGGGAATTCCTGGGTTTTTAAATACCCTACCATTTCAAAGAGTCAAAGCACTCTTTTTTTTTAAGTTGCATAGATGAATATGTTATATATTTACCTTTGTATCTTATGAAAGACCAAGCCTAGAACTATAGAGATGATATTTCCAATGAAAACTTTAAGACATAAGCCTAAAAACAGGTTAGTTGGGTGTGTTCTTTATGGCATATTAAGCTTTGTATTATTTGAAAATTTTATAATAAAAATGATTTCATGTATTACATGTTAATTGTTTTGATAAACAATTTCATTAGACTAAATACAGTTTTGTTCCTTTTATAATAATGGCTTAATTTTCAAGTACATTTTTATACCTTGCTTATTTTCTACAAACAATTCTGGTATAATGGGTCTCAGATATAAAGGTCAAAACTTGTTTAGGCTGGTTCCTAGATTAACATCATTTAGTTTCTTAAAAAGGTTTGGATTTTTCTGCAAGCTAAATTGGTCTTGGCTTATCAAATTTTGGAACTATAAGGAATGTTAATTTTAAAGTATTTTATTTCTCGAGAAATGATACCTCTCTGTGTTAGGATTAAAATTCAGTAGTGTTAAGTTATTGACCCTAGACCTAGTGCTGATTTTCAGTCATCATTTAACTAGTCTCTGTGGATGAGTCAATAAAAAAATGTGTGTGTGTGTGTGTGTGTGTGTGTGTGTGTTTAAATTCCTTAACTAGGAATTCAGAACATAAATGTATTCCTTGCTTACTTTCTCTTCCGTTTACTGTTGACTTTAATAATACTTAACAAACTGGTTATCCTTTAAAACATCAGTATAATCCTCTCATACTGGTAACTGGGTTTCATCAATCTTTTTAATAATATAATCTCTTTGGTAACATCATACTCTAAGCTTTAACGATGCAGTATTTAAAGAATTAAATAGAATCCCTCTGTAATATCCCTGATATAATGTGTAACAGTAGTGTGCTCTAATCACTATATAATTTCCCCTGTAAGTAAATTCTTTCTAATCCTCAGGACCACATTTCTAAATCCTTAGAACTGTGCCTTCTGGAAAGGAATACTTTATTCCTTATTAAAAAGCTTTTCAAGAGCTTTTCCTCAAACAGATGATCAAGCTAAATAAAACAGAAAAGGTTAAAAGAAAAATATTTTATTATACTCATCAGCTATGAGTTCATGTTTTCTTCCTTTAGAAAATTTCGGTTGAAAAAATTTTTTTCACGTTCTCAAATACATAGTTATCTTCAGAAAACTTACTAAAAATAAGCCTAAATGATAATACAATAAGTCCCAAAGTTCAGTACAATTTTAAAGCTCAACTAAATAGAGTGCTTAGTTTAACTGTGTTGACTAATTCCATGACCCCTTGGGTTCAAACCTTGTGATTAAAATTATTTATCAGACATTTTACTGCTCTCTTTTCATTTAAAGAAAAATAAAATATTAAACATAATTGATTTTCTTAACTGATTAAGGACTTCATTGTGTCACTACGCTATAGCTCATGTGGTCACTTTCCTGCAGCGCTACACACATGTAGATGAAGAAGATGCAAAAAAGGGACAGGTAAACTGTCATTACATCTGTAAAAGCCTGTAATTCTTTTTTAAAATAAATTCTTGTGTGAATTTGTTCCTTTTACTTTTGTCCCTTTGACCTAAAATTAAAGCTAAAAACATTTTCATGAAGTTCCTTGGTCACGGAGTTTGAGTACATTGATGTATATGTCTGCAAATGAAATAATGGCTTAGACTTTCTCTATCTCCAGTTTCAGAGAAATCACATGCCTGGATTAAAGGGAACATGTCTGTTCATCTTCTGGTGAGTTTTATCTTAATGATTGCTTGTTGACTTCACTAGGATTGAATGTTAATGAGATCTGTTGCCATATTTCTGCATTATTTCTGCCGCTATTAAGATTCATCACCCTTCAGGTAGCTGTACCTGTGGTTTCTAAATTTCAAGCCTTTACTGAAGTTATCAGAAAGATAACAGCTAACCACTTGATTTTGGATGTCCGGAGTTCTGTCCTGTCATATGGAAAAGACTCAAGGGGAAATTAGCTGGTTACATGTAATAACATACTATACTGCAGATAAGGGAAAAATCCATCTGCTAAATCCAAAACCTTTACACAAAAGATAGCTCCAGGAAGGCCTCATTTGCTAAATGAGAAAGCAACTCAAAACAACTGACAGCTGAGCATAGCCCTTGGATTTCACGGCAACAATTTTTTATACTGTCTGTGCTGCTATAACTGGAAGTGAGAACTATCCAGTTTAGAATTCTCCCCCTGACAGATGCCTTTCTGACATCCATGTTCATACCACCTGATCTACACACTTCTGCTTCTGTTGCTGCAATCCTTACAAACAGCTTTCAAACAATCTATCTTTCACCAGGCCTCAAATAGGATGCCTTAAAATATTTTGAACAAAAAAAGGCGACATGTTTTACTTTTATTTTCATTTGAAAATAAAGTATCATTTTGGAGTCATTTGGGGTAAATGGTTCCAGGGTGTTTTTGTTTCTTTAGTTATATATATGTATATATGTATATATATGTATATGTGTACACACATATATATACATATATATATTTCATATATATATATTTTTTTCAGAGTCTTCCAGTTCCTTTCAATCAATTACTCCTCCAATTATGAGCTTCCTCATTACAAGATCATCACAAGGGAAAATAATCTGATCCTGTTAGGGTCCACAAACTCAAGATAGGGAACGCCATATCAAGTAAATAAGAGATGATGTGTCAGGTTATTTTTCATGCATAGAGAGTATACATTTTAAGACTTTTCTGAATGAAACAATAGACATGAGAAGATGAATTCAGTTTCCTTTCTGAGCCGAGTCAGTAATCATGTAATCAAGCAGTTTTCATATTGTTAATTCATGCCTGAAAGAAAACAATGCCTTGGCAGAACACTGTGCATTGGGTATACAGTGAGACTATGCAGACATTTTCCGACAGCTAATCAAAAGAGCAAATATAAGGCTTTATAGGTATTAAAACATTTCCAACTTTTCTCAGAGGGCATAGAAAGAAAAAAGTAGATCATTAAACAACAAATATTTGAAGTTAGGTTTGATGAAAATGTCAAGGATTTTAAGTGGCCTCTGATACGTTTTTCAAGTTGGGATTTTAGTTTTATTTAACACTGAACTTTTCCCCTTCCTAAATCTTCAATGACTGACTAAATAAATTTGAAATAAAAGAATAACTATCATATTTGAAAATGTAAAAGACTATTAATTAAAACTCTGAAGGTCTGCAATAAAGCAAGATACTAATTATAAGCATGCTTAATATTAAAATATAATTGCAATAAAGTAGCAAATTGTGAATGTAAATACAAAATACAAATCTCTTTTCTTGCAAAGGATTGATCTAATCTGTCATGTTTTTAAGATGGATATTTGCTGTGAATGGCCCTACAGTTGTACGATGACTTTCCTTTACTTACTAATAAGCATTTAGAATGTTTTTGTTATCTCAGAAAGTAACAAGAGTGGAGTTACAGATTTTATTTTTTCAAACATGGTTTTTAAAATTTAATTTTTAAATTTTTTTATATGGCTCTTTGTGGGACCCAGGCTCTGAGATCTGTAGAATTGATATAATACTGGGTCATCTCAAATATAATGCTGTACTTACAGGCTAAGGATGGAGATGAGACAACAGAAGAGATTTACATGCCTTTGACCCCCGTTATTTAATGGAATTGATTGGACTGCAGTGCGATGGGAAGAGGCAATAGTGAAATGACACTAGAGAATATGTTGTAATACTAAGGCTTTAAAAATCTTTTCCTGCCTTTCCTGCATGGAATAGAAATTACCATGTAGTCAAGGAAAACTCTTAAGAGTCTTCAAATCTCCTTGACCTTTTCTGATCTATAATATCTTGCAACTCCAAGCAGCCATAGCTACATGGGAGATGACCCCATACAGAGAGGAGAAAACAGCAAGACAGAGAAAATGTGAGCAATTATTGCAAGATGTACCAGAGACAATCTTGACTCCACCTATTATCGTGGGGGTTGTCTAAGAGGAATGCCCATCTACCTCAGGGCCTGAATAGTCAGGCATGCTAGTCAGAGAAAATGAGAGTTTTCAGGATGCCATAACAAATACTTTCCTTCTTCTTAGTTGCCCCCAACTAGGTACTCCTTCTCTACACCCCACTAGCAAAACAAGCCACCAAATAAAACTAGAGAAGGGATACACTTCCTTTTCCTCTTTTGAAAAGGATGATACTTTCACGGAAACCCCCATAATATTTAACAAGTACTTACGTGACAGTAACAGAACTGCAGAATTTTCTTTGTGAAGATTAAAAAAGGAGTAGGGAAAAAAAGACTGAACCTATCACCTTAAACTGACCTGATCTATCCGGCTGCTCAACAGTTGATAGCCCCTCGAGACTGGAGTTGAGAGTACACACTGTCTAGCATCTGGTTATCAGGTGGTCTGTTAAAATGAAGAGTAAGTTCACACAAAATTTGCAAAATGAACCACATTTCCCAACGGAAAGATAAAAAAAAACCAGTCAAACAACACGTTCTTGCACACTTGGGAGATGAATGTATTCTCTGTCCTCTGGCCCCCTGATGAGGCCCTTGCCTGAGAAATTTATTCAAAGGTGAGAGCAAATCCATCTGACAGAAAGATCAGTCTGGTTTGTAGCTGAATTTGACCACACAGTCCTGTTTGTAACACAGACCCTGGACTACGTAGAGCTCTAGACATCGCGTGTTACTCTAAAGGTGTTCAACGCCTGGGCATATGGGATATTTACGTATTGTTCATGCCAGGTTTGTGTTGCCATTCTGGCAAACCCCCTATTTTGAGTGTCACTAAAATTCACCAACTGATTTCCAACTGTCTTTATGTTGATGTTCCCTCTGGTGTATGTTTGGTTATTTGAAACCCCTTGATGGTGAAGCCATGTGCTTCATTGCTTCAAACACTACCTCAGGTGTGATTTAGAGTCAATTTAACCCACACATTATTCTACTTTTTTGCCACAGTACTTTTTTTTTTTTTTTAGATTTATTTATTTATTTTCAGAGCGAGAGTGAGAGAAAGCATGGAAAGGAGGGTCAGAGGGAGAGGGAGCAAGAGGATTTTTTTTTTTTTTAAGATTTTATTTATTTATTCATCAGAGAGAGATCACAAGTAGGCAGAGAAACAGGCAGAGAGAGAGAGAGAGAGAGAGAGAGAGAGAGGAGGAAGTAGGCTCCCCGCCAGGGAGAGAGCCCAATGTGGGGCTCAATCCCAGGACCCTGGGATCATGACCTGTGCCGAAGGCAGAGGCTTTAACCCTCTGAGCCACCCAGGCGCCCCGCCACAGTACTTTTAAAACAAGTTACCAGTATAATATTTAGGCAAAGTTTCCATAGTACAGAAGAAGGGAAACTTATTCTGAGGAATCAAATGAAATAAATCAAAAGAAGGAAGAAACTTAATAATATGCAACATATAATATCAGGGATATTCAAGGGTAAATTAAATCTATCAAAGAGAATAATCTGAGATCAAGAAAGAGTGCCTCATTAAAAAATAAAATTATTGAATTTAAATGTACAATGGAGACCATGAAAAATGGATAATATGGAAAATTAAGCCCATGAATTAGAAGGATAATTGAAAGAATACTCCCAGAACACAGCAGAAAAGGGGAAGAGAGAAATAAAAGGGAAAAAAAGAAATAAAAGACCTGAGTGATTCAAAATACCTGTAATATAAAATTCAGAACATGAGAACAGAGTAGTTTTTACTATTTAGGAAATCCAAAATTGCCAACTGAATATTTGTTCAACAACTATTCATGCTTATAATTAAACTCAAGAAGTCTAATTTTAATGCAAAATTTGGGGTGCCTGGATGGCTCGGTCAGTTGCATGTCCAACTTTTGATTTGGCTCAGGTCATGGTTGTGAGATTGAGACCCTTGAGGGGCTCCGCGAAGTGGGGAGTCTCTTGGGTACTCTCTCTCCCTCTCCCGCTGCCCCTCCCCTGCTCTCGCTCTCTCTCTCTCTCTCAAATAAATAAATAAATCTTAAAGAAAAATAATTTAAATGTAGAATTTGAATAATGGTTGTCATTCTAGATCTGTACTCTCCAACATGGTAACTACATGCTATAGCTGGCTGTTGAGCACATCTAACTCAAACTGAGATGTAGTGTAAATGTGAAATTCATGCTGATTTTAGGACTAAGTATGAAAACAATATGATATATTAGTTAAAATATTTAACATTGTTTATATGATGAAATGACTATATGATTGATATGTTGAGTTAAAATACCTTACTAAAATTTATTCATCTGTTTCTTTTCACTTTTTCAATGTATCTGTTAGGAAATATTTTTATTGGACAGTGCTGCTCTAGACAATACTATCTTGCCTTGGAAACATTTTGTTGCTCTTATTTAGAATTACTTTCAAAGCCTTGGGGCACATTCCTGGGAAAACTTTAGAAGCAAATTTCACTTGAATGTGGACTGGATCTTGGAAAATAGTCAAAAGTCATTTTGAACTAGGCCTGTTAAATGAGGTGGTGATAAAATTGGATAACATGAGGAGTCAAAATCAAAGTTCAGCAACTAAATATTGAATCTTCTAATTTTGAGTGACTCATAAGTTGGATTGTAGTACATCTCTTCAGACTTCAATTTTCCTCTTCTATAAAATTAGAAGTTTCTACTACCCTGTTTTGAAGGTTTCTTAAGCTCTCTTATAATTTTGCAAATAATTTCATTTTAGCCTTAATGTTACAAGGTTGCGGAACTGGTTTTGGAATCTGTTGAAATACCTAAAGAATTTATATTTTAGCCATTTTCAAATCCATTGATGGCACTGTTCTCCACTGAGAATAGAGACTTTAACCATCATAAAACAGGCCCACTAAGGCAAGCATTTCCTATTCTTTCTTTCCTTTTTGTGTGTTATTTCACTGGGCCCTCTCTTTGTAAATGAAATAAAGAATTACATACCCACACACCATACTTATTCATCCCTATAAAGACCCTTTAGATTTCAGAAAACGGTTCCTTCACTTTTCCTTTTTTTCAACTATTTTGATTAATAAAAGATAATTTTCTTTGCATTTGATTTATTGAGCCTATGTAGTTATACTACTTGTCTTATATTTTGATAATAGTTGCTTGGATGATGTTAACTATAAACACTTCAATAAGAACTGAAAAGAATAAAATTATTTTAAATGGTATTTAGAGAAAAGTCTTTCAAAACTAGGTGAATAGATTTATAAAGGTAATAAATCTTTTGGTCTTTTTCCATGTGGTTCTGGCAGAATTTGCAGTAGAAAAATAAATAAAATTCTTCCACTGCAAATGTATCTGTTATGTCTCTGAGCAGGAATGTGCTTTTTAATAAAACACTGAATGTGCATATGCTGTTTTGTCAAATAACCTAAGGTTAAAAATACATATTCAGTCATAACCTCAAATGCTCTGAAGCTTTCCCCTCCATTTTGAATGAAGTCTACTACAATCCTACATTTTTTTTCAAGGACTCTAGGGAAAAAGCTGTATTCTTCACATACTCTGTGTGGTTTATGTGTTTTTGGCTGGTACAAAGGTTTTTCATATGGCCTCTAATAACATGAAGCCATTTCGCACTGAATAAAAACTATCAAAGGCATTTGTTAATGAATTATTTAATTTATTAAACATTAAATAAATATTAATTCTGGACATAGTAATAGGCATTTTATCTGTGACCTGAGATTATCTAATCTTCAAGATAAATTTCAGTTCTATCTCAATGTGATAATTAAGCAAGTTGGAAAAACAATTCTGAAACACAGTAGGGGCTCACAAAATACTTGTTGAATAAATGAACCATTGAACTCTGTTGTAATAATACAAATAACTAATGTTTATTAAGTGCCTGTTCTGTACCAGACACCATGTAAGAATGTGATGTAATTTAACAGATATAACAAGTTTTCACAAGTTATATATTTTTAAGTTTTTATTATAATCATGGCTAGTTAATATATAGTGCTGTAATAGTTTCAGGAGGACAATTTAGTGGTTCTACATGTTTGTACAAAACCCTGTGCTCACCGAAAGTATACTCCTCGATCCCCATCACTGAGTCACCTCCCACTGGTAACCACCAGTTTGTTCTCTATAACTAAGAGTCTGTTCCTTCCTTTGTCTCTCTTTATTTTTTCCCCTTTGTTTTCTTAAATTCCACATATGAGTGAAATTATATGGTATTTTTCTTTCTCTGACTTATTTCACTTAGCATTTTACTCTCTAGCTTGATCCATGTCATTACAAATGGCAAGATTTCATTCTTTGTTATGGCTGAATAGTGTGTGTGTGTGTGTGTGTGTGTGTGTGTGTGTGTGTGTGAGTGACTTCTTTGCCCATTCATCAGTTGATGGACACCTGGGCTGCTTTTGTATCTTGGCTTTTGTGAATAATGTTGCTATAAACATACGGTGCACGTATCCCTTTGAATTAGTGTTCTTGTATTCTTAGGGTAAATACTTAGTAGTCCAATTGCGAGAGTATAGAACAGTTCTATTTTTAAATTTTTGAGGAACCTCCATACTGTTTTCCACAGTGGCTGCACCAGTTTGCATTCATACCAACAGTATAAGAGAATTCCTTTTTCTCCACATCTTCACCAATACCTGCTGTTTCTTGTTTTTTTGATTCCAGCCCTTCTGACAGGTGTCATCTCATGAGGTGATATTTCATTGTAGTTTGGATATGTATTTCTCTGATGATGAGTGATGATGAGCCTCTTTTCATGTGTCTGCTGGCCATCTGGATGTCTTCTTGGGAGAAATGTGTGTTCATCTTTTCTGCCCATTTTTTTTTCTTTTTTAAAAAGATGTCATTCAGGGTGCCTGGGTGGCTCAGTGGGTTAAGCCGCTGCCTTCGGCTCAGGTCATGATCTCAGGGTCCTGGGATCGAGTCCCGCATCGGGCTCTCTGCTCAGCAGGGAGCCTGCTTCCCTCTCTCTCTCTCTGCCTGCCTCTCCGTCTACTTGTGATTTCTCTCTGTCAAATAAATAAATAAAATCTAAAAAAAAAAAAGGATGTCATTCATTCATTCATTCATTCATTCATAGATCCTGTGCATGAGTGGGGGGAAGAACAAAGAGGGGGGAGTCCTTGATCTCACAACCCTGATTCATGACCTGAGCTGAAATCAAGAGTAGGTCACTTAACTGACTGAGCCATCTGGGCACCCCTCTTCTGCCTATTTTTAATTGGATTATTTGTTTTCTGGGTGTTGAATTTTATATGTTCCTTATATATTTTGGATATCAATAGTAAATGACATCAGATATGTCATTTGCAAATACTTTGTCCCATTCTGTAGGCTGCCTTTTAATTTTGTTGTTTGTTTCCTTCACCGTGCACAAATTTTTTCTTTTGATATAGTTCCAATGTTTGCATTGCTATGGCTGATGTTAAAGAAGTTACTACCTGTGATCTAGGATTTTTATGGTTTCAGCTCTCACACTCAGGTCTTTAATCCATTGTGAATTTATTTTTGTGTGTGGTGTAAGAAAGTCGTCCAGTCTCCCCAACACCGTTTGTTGAAGACTCTCTTTTTCCCATTGCATATTCTTTCCTACTTTATTGAAGAATAATTGACCATATAATTGTGGGCTCCTTTCTGGATTTTCTACTCTATTTTATTGATCTATATATCTATTTCTATGTCAGTACCTTACTGTTTTGATTACTACAGCTGTGAATATAACTTGAAGTCTGGAATTGTGATGCCTCCAGCTTTGTTACTCTTTTTCAAGGTTGCTTTGGCTCACTGGGGTCTTTTGTGGTTCCATACAAATTTTTAGGATTGTTTGTTATAGGTCTGTGAAAAATGTTGGTGGCATTTTGATAGGGATTGCCTTAAATGTGTAGATTGTTTTGGGTAGAATAGACATTTTATCAATATTTGGTTTTCCAATCCATGAGCATGAAATGTCTTTCCATTTCTTTGTGTTGTCTTGAATTTCTTTCATCAGTGTTTTATACCTTTCAGAGTACATGTATTTCACCTCTTTGGTTAGGTTTATTTGTAGGTATCTTATTGTTTTTGTAGCAATAGTAAATTGGATTTTGCTGTCTCTCAGAGGTTTTGGATCACCATATTTTGCTTCCATGTAATTTTTAATTTCTTCTTTGATTTCCTGGTTGATCTATTCATTATTTGGTGCCACATTATTTTAACCTCCCAGTATTTGTAATCTTTCCGTGTGTGTGTGGGGGGGTGGGTGTTTGACTTCTAGTTTCATGGCGTTGTGGTCAGAAAGTTCCATTCATGAATGGAATTACTTCAATCTTCTTGAGTTTGTTGAGGTATTTTTTGTTACACAAGTTATGTATTACCCTAATTTGACATATGAGGAAAGGAGGTGCAGACAAGTTAGATAACTGACTTAGGGTCGCACAGGTCATAAATGATGGTTTTGGAATTTAGATCTAGGTCCAAAAAACTATAAAGATGATCATCACTGAAGGCACCTGACATTGTCATCCTAACACCATGATGTTCTGACATGGCATCATGTCAAGACACATCCAGGTATGGTCAGCTAATTATAGATTATGATCAAGCATGGGTGGATGAGAATGAAATTTGATCACCAAAATGGTAGAGGCAGTAAAGAATTGACTCAGAGTAAGTTCAGTACTCCAGCCAGACCACATTATCCAATGTTAATGATCATAATATGCTGACACTGATTTTACTATATAGTTCACATATTTGAACGTGCACAAGAAATATATTGTATTGATTTTCTATCGTTGCTGTAAAAAATGCCACAAATTTCATGGCTTAAAATAACACAAATTTATTATCTTACTGTTCTTCAGGTTAGAAGCCCTAAAATCAAAGTGTTGGCAGGGCTGCATGTTTTTCTGAAGGGTCTAGAGGAGAAATTCTAAATCTGTAGTTTGTTGAGGAATGGATGATGTACTTTAGCAACTGTTTAATCATGAATGGATGTTGTACTTTATCCAATTTTTTTTTTTTTCTGCTGCATCTGTTGAAAGGATCATATGGTTCTAGAGGCTACTGGCATCCCTTACCTGTGGCCTCCTTTTACCATCTTCAAAGCCAGTAGCAGTGGGTTGAGACCGTCTCATATCATATCATTTTGACTCTGTTTCCACTGTCACACACCTTTCTCTGATTTCTTCTGCCTTCTTTTTCTACACTCAAAACCCCTTGTGATTGAGCCCATTTGGATAATCCAGTATAATTTCTGCATCTTGAGATCCTAATGATAGCCACATACCCAATGTCTCTTTTGGCACAGGTTTCAAATATTAGAGCATGGCTATCTTTGAGAAATTGTAATTTTATCTAACATATACTAGATAAGATATCAGTGTCCTTCACTGTTAGTATTCAGTATCACCATCAATATTCACTATCAGTACCACTATTCACTATCATTATTCATTATTCTTTGCTTTTGTCTTTTGTTTCTTGAATTTATAAACTGTTAAGACTTGGTTACCTGAAAGACAGATTGAGATTCTGAGATTTTGAAGGGAGACTTTCTAGGATCAACACTAGTCAGTGAGTGAAGTACACAGGATAGAAGGTGAACTGTAATGTAATCACACAAAGGTCATGGACAGTCCCATGCAAAACTGTGGAGTTGGTGTCCTTCAAAGTTCTATCACCTTGAGGCGGATACCCAGATTTTGATATCCCTGCATCAACCAGTCACTGGAAACAGGCTGCTTCTCCAAGCCTCCCCACAGCTGGTGTGGTATAGGGACTAAGCTAAGATCCTCAGCAACCAACATTCACATTATCTGGGAAAATGAGTGTCACCATCCTGAATGGATTCTGCAAAGCATCCACTAAACAAACTAATCCAATTCAAGAGCAATATTTTATGCCATGCTTTTTGTCACTATTCTTCATTGTAGGAAAATCCTGGAAAAGCTACTCTGAGTTAAATATATTCATCAAGGAGCAGTAGAACCCAGTATTCATACATTTAGTTGAACTTAGTTTCTTGCTCCCCTCTGGCATATCCTTTGGCATAATCTACCCCTACAAATACACCATTTATGATTTTTCCTGTTGTTTTTTTTTTCCTAGCTGCAAAGTGACACTTTAAATAAAATGATGTCTTTTACCAGTGCTAATACACTTAATTAGATAAAGTATTTGATGGACACTTTCCTAAAACAAGACAAATGCCACTTTCAATGTTGCAATTACTCATCTGTATTTAAGCTGTAAAAATGTGTTATCATCTTCCTTCCAGGATGATTTTTTGGATAATAAAGGAAAAACATTCTTAATGTTATATTACCTCAGATCCCTTATTTAATTCAGATATTGCATGGAGTACTGGGTCCTATATATAAACAATAAATCATGGAACACTATATCAAAAACTCATGATGTATGGTGAATAACATAATAAAATAAAATTTTAAAAAACTGAAAAAAAAGACATGAACAGTAAGAAAAGGGGGGCAGTAATTTTCTATCAAACAATCGCCAAAAGAAAAATAATCTCACCCTTCTTTCCTTAGATGTATCTGTGTGAAGAGCTCCAGGAAAGAGCAGGAATAGAATAGGAATAAAAAGTGTCAAGGAATTAACACCCACTGTGACTCAGACTTAATATTTTTATCTTTTGGGAACCTGAGAAAAATTTTTTGAGGTCCCAGTTTCTTGGAAATATAGCTGTCAGCAGTTCTGGAGCCCCTGGGCAGTTATAGGTCATTTTTTAGCTTCCACGTAAATGAGGTAATCAGGTAGAAAGTGTACTTAAGTAAACTGTATGACAGAGAAAAAAATAAAACAAAGATTTCTCATTTTAACTTTCAGAAAGAAGTTAAACATTCTTGACATCCTAGGCAATGATTCATCGATAAAAAAATCATTTGGGCGTGGATGCTGGTAAAATACAAATCATTTTAAAATTTTTTACTGTTTGCAAAGAAAAGGGAAAAAAGATATTCATTGATTTGTTTTTATTCTCTCATTGATAAATAATACGCTAAAAACCATAACAACTTGACATTATGGCATACAAGGGTGTATTAGTTTCCTAGGGCCGTCATAACAAAGTACTTCGCAATTAGATGGCTTAAAATCACAGTAATTTATTGTCTCATAGTTCTGAAAGCTAGAAGTCCAGAATCAATGTGTCAGCAGAGTTGGTTCCATCTAAGTGCTCTGGGAGAGAATCTATCCCACGCCTTTCTCTCAGCTCCTGGGAATTCCTTGGTTTGTAGATGCATCACTCCAATCTCTGCTTCTGTCTTCGCATGGTGTTCTCTCTGTGAGTTTCTATGTCCAAATCCCCTCTTCTCATAAGGACACTAATGGCAAGGATTAGGGTGTACCTTAATGACTGCATCTTAACCATTTCATTGATTAGAATTCTGTCTCATGGCTCTCTCTTACTGGGATTGAGTCCAGGAAGTGTAGTCTAGCTGTGTGCTGAAGAAGAAGAGGAAATATGTTTGTTGTCCCACAAACCAACTCTACCTCAGCTGTTTATGTATGAGGCAGTTGATTATCTCGGACACCAATCTATGAGATCCTGTGCCCCAGATTCTTCACCCTTAGCATGTTAATGGCTTATTCTCTCAAAGAAATGTGGGGAATTTTATGTCGACCTCTATAGTCAATCTACTACAGACTCTGACCTTCTACACGGAAATATTGTGAGAAATCGTTAGAAGGAGGAAATTAGAGAAGAAAAGCAGCTGCCGAAGCCTGGCTTTTCATGGATTTACTCTTCAGTTCTGCGAGCATTTTTTTGATCACCTACTTTGTGCAAGCACTGAGAATAAAAATATTAATAGGACATAGACCCTGCATAGTCTAAAAAAAGAACTCAACCATGTTCTTACATTGGGATCCTACAGGCAGCTTTAAAATTTTTTTGATGATCTGACTCCACCCTAAGACAATTAAATCAGAATCACTAGGGAAGAGAGCAGGCATTACTCAAGGAAGTTTAATGTCCAGACAAGGCTCAGAACAAACTCCTCACTGTTTAGACCTTCCAGACAAGTTTCTTACAAATTTTACCTATGGGCTATAAATGTGGCTGAGGAAAGCCACAAACCCCATTTACCAGATTTAAATCCAGAACCATAAAGGAGCACCCTTCATGTGGCCCAGCCGTTAGAATTCGTGCTTTAATCACACTCTTAAAGAACTTTTTCAGATCCTTTCCTCTTTGACTTCCTTCCTTCCCCTTACTCTCAGCTGGTGAACTTTCTCCTTCACTGAGAAAATATAAACAATTGGGAGGGAACCTCTACAGACTCACAAATTCAACAATTAAAATTGACAAATTCAACCATTTATCAGTCTCTGTACGCACACATAATGATATACCATATCGAATTTGGTCACAAAAACAGAAATTGCTTTAGGTATTTCAGGAAGAAAAGAATTCAATACAAGGATTTGAAAAGATGGGCAGAGTGAAGGTTAAGAAGACTTCTGTTAGTATTCAAGAAATTGGAATAAGTACAGGACTTACAGGAAAGCACCACATAAGATCTCTACTTTCTATAGCACTACAGTGAGTAATTTAGAAGAAGGTGACTGGAGGCTCCTGGAAAACCATATGGTAGTCCAACTTACTCAACTCAAGAAAAAGTCTTTAGCAATTCTCCCTCATCTCCTAGTTCATAATTTTTTTTCTTTTTAATGAATTTTCCTATAAGCATATCAAAATGTTGGCTATTCATATTTTTCAATATCCCATATTTTCCATTATTTCTTTGTCCACTCTCCTATCAACTGTAATCATGAATTTGTCCTTTTTTTTTCCCTTGCGTCTTGTATTTTGAAGTTTTACTCTTTAATGTATACATAACTTGAATTTGTTGTATCTTAATAAATTGATATTTTTATCATTATGAAATATCTATTTTCATTCATTAGTAATACTCTTTATCTTGCATTCTATTTTGGCGGAAATTAATAGAGCCGTATTAGCCATATGTTTAGTGCTTCCATGATATACCATATTTTAACTCTCACTTTCAACCTGTTTGTGTATTTCCTGTTAAAGTATGCTTCATGTAAACCATATATAGATAAATCTTTCTCCTTTATCCAGTCTCGTGATGTATTTCTTAACTGTAATTAGAATGTATATTAATTTGCATTTAATATAATGTTGCTATTATAAGGTCTAAATCTTCCATTTACAAGTTTTTTTTTTCCCTAAAGATTTTCATTTATTTATTTGACAGACAGAGATCACAAGTAGGCAGAGAGGCAGGCAGAGAGAGAGAGGAGGAAGCAGGCTCCCCGCTGAGCAGGGAGCCCCATGCGGGCCTTGATCCCAGGACCCTGAGATCACAACCCGAGCCGAAGGCAGAGGCTTCAACCCACTGAGCCACCCAGGCGCCCCCATTTACAAGTTTTTTATTTATTTCATTTATCTTTGCTTCAACCCTTTCCCCTTTTGAGTGAATATTGTATATTTTAACATACCATTCTTTATTGTGTTGTTTTTTAAATCTATAACCTTATTGGTATTTTTGGTGGCTTCTCACTCTCAAGAATATGAATATAATATGAATCTTTACATTATTTCAGTCAGACTTCATATATTAATTCAGAAACATCTTTAAAACCTTGCAACAAACTCCATTCATCTCCTGCTGTCTTTTTAATTCTAATATTTTTCTTCAATATATGCCATAAACTCTCTACTATTGTTTTTCTTTTAGCAGTCCATAATTTTGTAAAGAAATTTAACCCCCCAAATGCATACACACACAATTATACTAGAAAGATATTTTGTGTTTTTGTAAATATTTGTCTTTTCTGAGAACCTTCATTTTATGTCCATTCAGGATTTTATTTGGTATCATTTCCCTTGCTTTAAAACCACTGTGCTCTTTTTGTACAGTTCTGCTGGAGATAAGTTCTCTTAGCTGCTTTTCTGAAAATGTTGGTATTTTACCTTCACTGGCAAGGGATATTTTCACTG
Organism: Mustela lutreola; assembly: GCF_030435805.1. Classification (NCBI taxonomy): domain Eukaryota; kingdom Metazoa; phylum Chordata; class Mammalia; order Carnivora; family Mustelidae; genus Mustela; species Mustela lutreola. The sequence goes on from NC_081293.1 coordinate 147,308,696, forward strand.
GATAGACAAATCTAGGTTAACTTTTCTCTTTCATCACATTAAAGATTAAGGACGTCTCATTGCCTTCTAGCTTGCACTGTATCTTATCAGAAGTCAGCAATCAGTCATACTGTTCTTTCTTATGCAATGTGACCACTCAGTTTATTTCTCTTTCATGTTATAGACTATTACAAACTGCCTAACTGGCCTGGAGTGCTTTGCCTTTTGTCATCATTTAGAGACTTGGATTTCTTCTAAGCTGTTGGTCTGCTATACCTTAGGGCATATGTCTGTAAACCTTTTGTAAAGCACCAGGTAATAAATATTTAGGCTTTAGAAGCCACATACATCTTTGTTGTGTATTTTTCTCCTTTTCTCTTTTGTTATAAACCCTTTAAAAATATAAAATAATTCTTAGCTGGAAACCACACAAAAGAAGACCACAGGCTAGATTTTGCCTGAGGGGTTTAGCTCCCCTAGCCCTCCAGCATCGGCACCATGGGCTTCACTGGTGCAGTGGAGGCTGGATTGCTGCCGGGTCCAGTGTCCAGCAGGGAGTAAGGATGGAGAAGATGTGGAGGAGGTGCACACAAATGTTTTAAATCCCTGAGGTCCAACACCTCTAGTCACAGTCCATCGCTAAGGTTTTCATCACCTGACCACCCATAACTTCAACAGAGGCAGGGAACGCAGTTTGTTTGTCAACGGTGTGACCGTAGTTCTGGTGTACCAGAAAAGGAAGAGCGGAATTTGGTGAATGATAAGCAGTTTCCCTCATGACAGTTCTGAAATGGTGCCAAATTATTACCCTGCCTGTGACAACTGTACTTTAGTGACATGACTGGAAGGATGAGCTCATACCATGTTGCAAATATCTTTGCAAAATATTTCATGATCTATTTTCCCATTCAGGTATGCTAAACCAAGGGAATTAATTTATTTTTCCATCTATCCTTTTCTTGCCATCATGTTAAAATGTAATTGCTTGAAAAGGTTAGTGAAATTATCTAACGTGGATTTCTAATTAAGAAAAAAATATTTCATTAAAACATATTCTTTAGTATAGATATGCTGAACAATAAATTTATTACTGATATGCCTTTAAATTTGAGCAAACGAGAATATAAAAACAGTATCTGCTTTGGGAGGTTGGAGGAAAATTTTTCTGAATCTCTCCATTGTGAAATATGATACTTATGCTACAGACCTATCTATTTTATTCAAAGTACTTTCCATCTACACTAGAGGCATGGCCCGAGGGAACTCCACACTCAGGGTTCTGCCCACTTTTGTGTGCTTGCAGGTAAGAGCCCAAACGAGATTCTGTTTAAATTCTCTGCCTCACCTTTGAATAGGGTGCTCCTCTTGGATTAGAACAGAATAAACCGGAGGAAGCCTAGCGTCTAAATTAAGATAGGAAAAATAAAGCTGCAATTCACTCCAAACTTCAAAAATGAAACCAGACTTCAAAATTAAACCAATCAGAATAACTGAATGTTTCACTTGTTGGCAGAGGCTTCACGAGTGAGGGAAGGGGCAGAGGGAAAGACAGAGAAAGAATCAAGGAGACTCCCCGTTGAGTGCAGAGCCAGATGTGGGGCTCTGTGGGGCTCAATCCCAGAGCTCTGAGATCACAGCCTGAGCTGAAACTAGAGCCCACCACTCAACATGCTGAGCCACCCACCTGCCCCTTAAGTGGCATTTTAAATAGCATCAAAAAGATTCCACACTGTAGAATGTAGAAAAGATTCTACATTTGTCACTGAAACAGAAAGTTATTGAACAGTCACTAAGTCATCAAGATGAACAATAGGGTATCAATTTGTATCAATGAGGCAAATATGAACTATAAAAATAATTAAAATTCCACAATTATTTTTGCAAATACCCATAGGGCCCAATATAGCAAGATACTCAAAACTTACTGGAAAATAATTTGTTGACATTTCTTGTCAAGAAACAGAAAGTGCTCTTACTCAAATTGGTAGAAGGTATAATGCTTGGCTTAGAACAAATCTCATTATTTTAAGAAATGCTGCATCACAGGGTGCCTGGGTGGCTCAGTCACTAGGCATCTGTCTTTGGTTCAGGTCATGATCCCAGAGTCCCAGGATGAACCTCTCAGCAGGCTCCCTGCTCAGTGGGGAGTCTTGATCCTCCCTCCCCAACTCACTCTGCTTGTGTTTTCTTGCTCCTGCTCTCTGATTGTCAAATACATAAACAGAATCTTTAAAAAAAAAAAAAAAAAAGAAAGAAATGCTGCATCACTAGTGCTCCTCATTGCAGAGAATATGACATTTGGACAAAAAACTGGACATTTAAAGACTCTGAGTTAAAAAGTGATTCAGAAGAATCAAATATTTATTGAGAAGAAATAAATTTTTTGAAGAAATACTTCAATTGCTTTAGAAGAAATACTTCAAACATTATTTTGCTTATATTTATCTCTTCATATAGGCATAACAGTGATAAATTATTTAAAATTCATGTCTAAATACTCCAACATTGTCCTTTTTTTAAGGATAATACAAAATGCTAAAAGATAAAAAAACTAAATTGTATTTGAAGCAGCAGTGTTTTTTCTTTTTTAGAGGTATATAAATTAGTTTGCCTCACAGTCAGTATTATCTTAGATTGGATGAAACAAAGTATTACAAATGTTATAATTGAGGTCTTGATTTAAACAATATGTCAAAGGTACAAAAAAGTATTGTTCTACATGAATAAAAATATAAAATTATAAGATAAAAATTAGACCAATTATCATAGGAAAGAAGTTAAGGTTGTATAGATTAGTACCCCTTATAAAGTTATTAAGAAAATTTAGGGACTAAATTAGTGGCATCTTAATCTTAACATTAGGTTAAACTGTTCTCAGATTAAGGTTTCAAAAAAGAAACCCAGAAAATCTTTTCATTGTCCTTAAAATAAATATATTTTTTCTTTCTAGCTGCCTGTTTTGAGTTTTTGCCTTTATCAGCATAGGAGCTATTTTAGGGGCCTGAGGATGTAGGTTTAACTAATTCACCCATAATTATTTCCTGTTAAAATTATTGAACACCAAGAATTGATGCCAAAAGGAAATAAGAGTGTGTGTTTGAAGAGCCATAATTAAACTACAGCTTTCAAATGTGTACAACATTGCCAGAGGGTTTAATGCACTAGTCTAGCAAAGCTTCTGCATTAATATTTAATTTCCAAAAGTTAAAATCAAGGGGCTTGGTTCATTACAGATTTACATATTTATATTCTTTGGCATATTCAGGGGACATTAAATTATTAATCAGACCTTTCTTTTTAAGGCAGAATTTGCTGGTAAAAATATAAGTTAGGTAAAATGTTACATGTTTCTCACATTTGTATTATCTTTTTTTTTTTTTTTTAGATCTTTTAAAAAAGATTTTATTCATCTATTTGACAGGGAGACAGCGAAAGAGGGAATACAAGCAGGGGGAGTGGGGGAAGGAGAAGCAGGCTTCCCACTGAGCAAAGAGCCCAAGGTGGGGCTTGATCCCAGGACCCTCAGATCATGACATGAACCAAAGGCAGATAGTTAAGGACTGAGCCCCCCAGGACCCCTATATCATCTTTAAAATGTTCAGATCCAGATGTGACACCACATCCGACATGTCTTCCCCTTCTGTTTCCCAGTGTGTTAATTAAAAAGAGAATGTTCCTCTTGTAAAGAATTTATTAGGGATTCTTAAAGACCAAAAATTCCTTACACCAGGCTGGGCCCTTAGAGCTATACCTACCTGAATTCCTCTCCTACATGTAGCATTTAATTGGTTGTATAGTCTTAAATACATTAAATAACTCTCTAAGTAGCTCAGTGTACTTGCCTGTAAAATGGAAATAATAATAACTGAGTGGTTATATACACACACACACACACACACACACGTATAAAGATAGAGATACATATATTTATATATTTAAATGGGTATTTACATAAATCAATCTATCATCTTACCATACGGTCCCTAGTTTCAATAAACAGTAGCTGTTTTTTTTTAATTATTGTTGAAATTACAATACAAAGTTTTTATGCTCTTAAACACATATACATGTAGTTTTACTTATCAACTTATCAATAAAATATAAAGTCTATAAAAGTAGAGAGTATGCTAATTTTTTCTCTCATATTTATGACCTCAATATTTGGCACATAGCATATATGTGATCAACCTTTTTATAAAAAAATGGATGGATAGTTATCTACACCAAATGAAGTAAGTGTTTAATGGAAGTTAAACAGGTAACAAAGACGATTTTGACTGAACTCAGCACTTAACTTAAATGGACATTTTCAGCTCTTCTTTAGTTTTCCTAGTTACAGAGAGCCCTGGAAAGTTCTTGTGATTTTGCTCAGAGACTGAGTGAGTTTTTCCTCAGTGTTAGAAGGTATACTATGAACACCAAATGGAAGCATGACCCTGGGAAAATCACATTCTCTGTGATTCTAAATATCTCAGTCTGTAAAATGATGGATTCACACAAAATTATTGGTGTTAAAATATTTTTTTTTAGAAGAAACTTCTCCTCAAAATCCACTCCATATGGAGCTTCATTATATAAAACTGATATATCTAGAACTGGGGCCTGTATATGGGAGTAGGGATCTGGGCCCCTCAAGAGAGACAGAAAATCCAGTCCATCAAGCATCTTTTGAGTCAGGCTAACCACCGCCTCCCACCCACCTTGACCAGGCATGAAAACCTTTTAGCCAACTCTGAAAGAGTGCTAGAGATCTACTGTTCCAAGTTTGAAAATGGATGAGATGAACCCCAGGTTCTATTCCTGCTTTAATGGTCCATAAAATTGTAATTTTAAGGTTCAGAAAACCCTATGTTCCTATTTTCACCCATCACTTTTTAAAACTGGGACAAATAAATGAAAAAAAAAATGGGATTAAAGGCTCCCTCTTCATTTCAGGACATTGTTGTAGAGGTAAACCAGTAAGATTGGAACAGAACAATAAGCAAGAGGCTGGAACTAGAGCACAGATTAGGTCAGACTGAGTTTGTATTTATTCCATGTTATCACATTGACAGCTTCATGTTAAGTACCCAATCAATGGAGTTAGAAAAGACATCTTTTAAACTCGTGGTGTGACAGAATTGATCAGCTATTTGGCTGAATTGACTGAATTGTTTCTAGCATAATGTGGACACAGTCTGAGAATTAGAGAAAGCCTGACAGGGCTTCGGCTTTTCATACTCCAGATAAAGAAAAAGCAAAAGACCAACAGGCAGGTAGGATGCATGAAAATGATGGGTAGAGGAACAATCAGCAGGGGAGCAATCGGTAGCCTGCTCGTGAGTAGATATAACACTTGAATTCAAGGAACCTCTCCTCTGTTTTAAAGTTATTTTAAAATAAAGAAATGTTGAATAGAGATGATATGAGACAGATGGTGGGGAAGGATAATCTAAGACTAAAAAGTGAAAACTGCAGCAATTAATATGCTATTCTTCACTAAGAGGAAGATAGTCTCAGCTGTTACTATGTAAAATTAATTTTGATCCCGCTATGTTTCCCGTGTATAGTATCAATACTAACTTCCAACGTGAAGCAAAAAGAAAGCTGAGTTGTTGGAAAATGTGTTACTATCACACACACACACGGACACGCAAATACACAATCTGTTCCAAAGCCAAAGAAATTTTTTTTTTTTTAAAGATTTTGTTTATTTTATTTATTTATTTGACAGACAGAGATCACAAGTAGGCAGAGAGGCCGGGAGAGAGAGAGAGAGAGGAGGAAGCAGGCTCTCCGCGGAGCAGACAGCCCGATGTGGGGCTCGATCCCAGGACAGTGGGAACATGACCCGAGCCGAAGGCAGAGGCTTTAACCCACTGAGCCACCCAGGCGCCCCCAAAGAAATTTTTTTTAAATAGCATTCTTTTGCCACTGATATTTAACCATTTATATTCGTTCATCAGTCCTGGTAACTTTGGAAGTAGTTGTCTCTACTTGGTCAGAAATTCCACTCTGCTCTGTTGTAAGCACCGGACAAAACCACTCTATTTGTTTTCCTGAAAAGCAGACTTTCCTTTAGCACAGTAAAAAATATATATATTAAAGCATGGGAATTTTACTCAAGAAATACTAATGAATATTCATGCATGGATCAAAGAACATAAAATATGAAATATCAACTTTCCTAAAAGTCAGGGAATAAAAATTTCTGTGGAAGGCACTCAAAAACAAAACAAAACAAAATACCAAGCAACTCTCACTTAAAAAACCCAACACCACATAAGTATATGATAGATGCATTTTATGTTACTGGTAATTAGGACACTTTGGGACAAACATGAGGAAGGAAGTGGCATGCTATTATGAATTATGATCAATTATAATGTACTATGAAGTAACAGTGGCAATTAGAAAAAAGGTTATATAATCTCATAGAAATATAAAAACAATATAATTCCCAAACATGTTTCTCCACTTTATTTCTCTCCACAGTGCTTATCTTCTTATATTTTATTATTTCTAAGATCATTTATACCTTTTTGTTTATTTTGATCTCTCCTCACTCTATTTACCACTGTATCCCCAACATTTATTAATAACCAGCCTATAGAATGGTAGAATGAATGAAGAGATATGTGGCAGTATGTGCCAAGAGATATCCTAGTCAATTTCCTTGAGAATAAAGAGAGAATCCTTTTGAAGACAGACAAAAAGATTACATTGACTCTAAGGGGGATAAAGGCAATCTGGACTCAAATTCAAAGAAACTTTTAATGCTGGAAGGCAATGGAGAGATGTGTATAAATGTCATGGGGGAAAATGAGTTCAGACTGTAGTGAAGATAGAGTGGCTTATATAAGGCTAACTGTCCTGCAAATAATTATTATAACAAAATAACGTAGAGACCAACTTGAAGCACTTTAGAACAACCAAAGGCAGGGAGCAATTACGGTAAATTTTGACCCTTGAAAGAATTACATGGCACTGAGTCAGATCCACATTTATTTGACTTCTCCCCGAAAGGCATTTTTCCAATTCATATGGCATAGGGCTACTATTATTCAAGCAAAAAAATCTGCTATATTCTCAGATTGGGGTGTCAGAGGACAGAGTTTAGACTACCAGATGAGCTATAAATTGAAAGGGAAATTCCTGGGAAGGAAAGAACCAAAGGGAAAGAGTCCCCAAATCCGTGCATAAATTTTTCTCAAATTCTTGGCTGACCTTTGACTACACAAGAAAACTCCAAGAAATCTAGTGGAAAACAACAGCTGGAACTTTGAAAAAACGGAGAGGATATCTAGCTCCTGTCAACTACAGAGGAGATACAATATAGCATCTGAGTCTTGTTTTATACACTTTGGGATTGCCCCTGAAATTACAGAATGCCGTAACTTCACAGTAAATACTATAAACAGAACTAAAATCCTGTTTTTAGATCAAGGCCAAAATAAAAGACCCATGTTTATAAAAATGTAAGACTGAAATTCTACATGTTCAAGGTAATATTCAGCCGGCAATATTTTTTTGCTCTCTAACACCAAACCAGTAGTCTAACATTCAATAAAAATATTACTAGACTTGCAAAGAAATAGGAGCATTTACCCATACTTAAAGAAAAGTAATGTAGAGAAGGAGACACTGGGATGATCCATGTGCTTATTTAGCAAACATCTTAAAGCAATAATCATAAATATATTTGAGGATATGAAAACCATTCATGACCAAAATGATTGACCACGTGGAAAGCTCAGCAAAAAGTGAAAATTATAGGGGCACCTGGGCGCTCTGAATGCAGATTTTGGCTTTAGTACAAAGAACGTGTGACAATATGCCAATCAGAGGTGATGAGCAAGAAAACGATGAATCGTTGATTGCCCACCACATACACATTTACACTCATACAGTAAGTTGATCAAGGAATCACTCAGTTAGGCAGTTTACATGGCGGTGAGACCTAGCAAAGCAAGAAAGCACACATAACTTTATTCTCAGGATTCGATCCGTCGTGATCTCTCTGCTTTCACCACTGTCAGTTATCAGCTAGATTATCTATTTGCTCCTGCTTGAAGATCCCTTTGTTCAATATACAAAGGAACTGGAATTATCTTATGGCTAGTGTCAAATGATTTGCAGTCCTCTTGGCATATCCCAGGAGACATACAGGGAATCTGTTACTTGGTTGTTGGTGTGGCCCCGGCACTGTGAATTTTATGCTCTTTGGGGTCCCGGACATGCCTAATATTCTACTAGTTCAGGGTTATTGTTTTTAGTAGAGCCTCCACATTTCTAGTAAATTAGTCAAATTTTTCTTATCAATGTTATTCTCCTAGTGAACAAGGATATGTACAATAGATGCCACCTGGTTAAACTTATGATTATATAAACATGTTTATCGTTGTAAGGTTGCTGAAATCTTTAGTATGTGGTGGATTCTTTTCTTTTACAGATAAGGTAGTTCATGAAGATAGTTGTATTTTTCTACTGTTGCATCACACATTGTCACAAGCTTAGCAATTTAAAACCATACATGTCTTATATCACTGTCTCCATGGGCAGGAGTCCAGGCACAGCTTAGCTGGGTCTTCTGGTTCAGGTCTTCTAACAGGTTAAAATCCAGTTGTTGGCTGGGCCATCTCAAGGCTCAAAGCGAAAAGGATCCACGCCCAAACTCTCTGAGATTGGAGCTGATGAAATATTCAGTTTTTCACAGTTGTATGACTGAGGCCCTCAGCCCATAGAAGCCAGCCACCGTTCTCTGCTATTTGGTCTGCTTCTTTAAGGTCAGTCTCTCTCTAGACAGCAAAGGTGGAATCTCACATAGCAATGCAATTGTACACACAAAGTCAATTGGTAGCATGAAATGTTCTTTACAAAATTGTTTATAAAATACAATCTGCTCCAAGGTTGCCTCATCATTAATTCCAGGTTTTTGTATCCATTTTCTAGGTTATGATTTATACTCCCTTTAAAAAATACCCTTTTAATCATAGCAGCAACAATGAGTGCTTCTCCTGAGTTCTATTAAAGCCATGAGCATGGACCCTTTACTGTAATGGAGATCATTCTTATGGATTCTTATATTCTTATGTCTCAGGAGTAGAGGGGGCATTATCCATCAAATGGCCACAAAACTGTAGTTGTCCCAAATACCAATAATCAATCATCTCATTGTCCTTGGGATGAATCAGTAGTACAACTTTCCATCTCCTGATAAATTGGTAAACCATCCAAAAAGAATGCCATTGGATATTCTTAAAAAACTGGCATTTTCCCCAGAAATACAAATTGTTCTAGGAAATTTTTTTTCTGATTTTCTATAGTGCATATTTTGAAAACTGATTTGGTAAACACAGAATAGAAATAATAGTAAGAATTGTACCCAAAACCATAAGATACCTAGGAATAAACCTAACCAAAGAGGCAAAGAATCTATACTCAGAAAACTATGAAGTACTCATGAAAGAAATTGAGGAGGACACAAAGAAATGGAAAAATGTTCCATGCTCATGGACTGGAAGAACAAATATTGTGAAAATCTCTATGCTACCTAAAGCAATCTACACATTTAATGTAATCCCTATCAAAATCCCATCCAGTTTTTTTCAAAGAAATGGAACAAATAATCCTAAAATTTGTATGGAACCAGAAAAGACCTTGAATAGCCAGAGGAATATTGGAAAGGAAAGCCAAAGTTGGTGGCATCACAATTCCAGACTTCAAGCTCTATTACAAAGCTGTCATCATCAAGACAGTATGGTACTGGCACAAAAACAGACACACAGATCAATGGAACAAAATAGAGAGCCCAGAAATAGACCCTCAACTCTGTGGTTAATTAATCTTCAACAAAGCAGGAAAGAATGTCCAATGGAAAAAAGACAGCCTCTTCAACAAATGGTTTTGGGAAAATTGGACAGCCACATGCAGAAAAATGAAACTGGACCATTTCCTCACACCACACATGAAAATAGACTCAAAATGGATGAAGGACCTCTATGTGAGAAAGGAATCCATCCAAATCCTTGAGGAGAACATAGGCAGCAACCTCTTCGACCTCAGCTGCAGCAATGTCTTCCTAGGAATATCACCAAAAGCAAGGGAAGCAAGGGCAAAAATGAACTATTGGGACTTCATCAAGATCAAAAGGTTTTGCACAGCAAAAGAAACAGTCAACAAAACCAAAAGACAACTGACAGAATGGGAGAAGAGATTTGCAAACAACATATCAGATAAAGGGCTAGTATCCAAAATCTATAAAGAACTTATCAAACTCAATACCCAAAGAACAAATAACCCAATTAAGAAATGGGCAGAGGACATGAACAGACATTTCTGTAAAGAAGACATCCAGATGGCCAACAGACACATGAAAAAGTGCTCCACATAACTCGGCACCAGGGAAATACAAATCAAAACCACAATGAGATACCACCTCACACCAATTAGAATGGCTAAAATTAACAAGTCAGGAAATGACAGATGCTGACAAGGATGTGGAGAAAGGGGAACCCTCCTATGGTGTTGGTGGGAATGCAAGCTGGTGCAACCACTCTGGAAAACAGCATGGAGTTTCCTCAAATTGTTGAAAATAGAGCTACCCTATGAACCAGCAATTGCACTACTGGGTATTTACCCTAAAGATACAAACATAGTGGTACGAAGGGCCATGTGCACCCGAATGTTTATAGCAGCAATGTCCACAATAGCCAAACTATGGAAAGACCTAGATGTGCAGCAACAGATGAATGGATAAAGAAGATGTGGTATATATATACAATGGAATACTATGCAGCCATCAAAAGAAATGAAATCTTGCCATTTGTGATGACGTGGATGGAGCTAGAGGTATTGTGCTTAGCAAAATAAGTTCATCAGATAAAGACAACTATCATATGGTCTCCCTAATATGAGGAAGTGGAGAGGCAACATAGTGGGGTTTGGGGGGTAAGAAAAGAATAAATGAAACAAGATGGGATTGGGAGGGAGACAAACTATAAGAGATTCTTAATGTCACAAAACAAACTGAGGGGGGCTGAGGGGAAAGGGGTAGGGAGAGGGTGGTGGGGTTATGGACATTGGGGAGCATATGTGCTATGATGAGTGCTGTGAAGTATGCAAACCTGGCGATTCACAGACTTGTACCCCTGGGGCTAATAATACATTATATGCTTATAAAAAAATAAAAAAATTATTAAAAAAAATAATAGTAAGAGCATAGGTGCTTGCAACAGTCATAGAAGAACTATAGGTAGTAGGAAAAAAATACCTTATGCCAGAAACATTAGGAAGGGGAGGACAGTAATTAATATTTCCATGAAATTATCAAAACAAAAGTGACAAGATTTTTATTTGGATAAGACTGCTTTCTTCTATTTTGATACAATTGATATTGGGATGACTCTATATCCCTGTATCTATAATCCCCCATAAAACTAGGTATTCTCCTTTTGTCTTAATCCAGATTTACCTTTCTTGGGAAGTCCTCATGTTGGAGTTACCTCAGAGACTGGTATATAGCATGGTTGCAAGATGTCTTTGTATAAATTTTGCTTTTATTCTGTTCATTGTCTCATTGACTTGATGATATACCATGAATTTCTAGTATCTCATCTTTTCTTTATCTGCATTTTAGGAACTCAGTCCACTCTCAGTGATATGTATTTCAGTAGAAATGTTTAAGAGGGGAAATTGTCGTATCATTTGGGTTACAGCAATCCTCTTGGAATTAAAATGGCTCTCTTGAGCTATCTGCACAAATTGTTTGTGGGTGAGTCTCAATAAGTTGTTTTCTACAGAGTAAGCCTTTCATTTGTTCACTTGTTCACTTATGGTATCCGCATTAATCCTGTAAGAGGGTAAACCATCACTACTTCTGAAGAAGGCTCTTTAAATTTCCTCACCAGTATAGGTTCAATGCACTCAACTTGAATTTTTTGTATTGGGTTATAATGTCTATAAGAAGTACCTGCTTATTTTGTGTTTTAAATTTTTGGCTTTATTGCAGAAATGAGAATGATGTATCATATGTTTTTAATCAGATTACCTACCAGAATTCCTCCCCTCCCCCCACTGATTAAAGAATCAGCTTTGCCTTTGTGCCTTTTGCTGTAAGTAAAGCCCTTCTGTCCAAGAACTTGATTCTTTGTCTTGGTCCTTTGTGCACTCAGATCAGGGTGAAGTTCTCAGATTTAATCTGAATTTAGCAAAGTGAATCTCAACAGTAGCAATATCATGATGCAAGGGTGACCCCTGAAGGGTTGGATATGTCTCATTCTATGATGCCCCCTTTCCATTTTCCATGAGTGCTCTGCTGATATGGTTCTTTCATTTGTTATGTTGCTAATCTGGCTTACTGTTTGATTGGTATCTGAGTTCTAAGGTTAATAGATGTAGGGCTAGTTAAGAACTTAGAGACTATTTAAGCATTATAAATGGCCTAAGCCATTTTTTCTAACAGAGAATATCATACTATTGAGTCAGTCAACTTTCTGATTCCCAACCCACTGGATGATATGGTTCAAACCTGAATCCTTATGGTCTCAGCTTCAAGGACTAGGAGCTACAGTTATTTAAGGTTACTTCTCTAATTTAAAGTCAGAACACTTTGGGGGTAGGGATCATGGACATAGGAAATTGTAACATATACTTGACTTTCTGTAATATTCTTTCATCCCTTTCTATCCATTTAAAACCCTGGGACTTTCTTTCTATCTTATATAAGAATTCCCAAGTGAGGAATTGTTCTTAAAACAACAAATAGATGGTATAAGTTCAAACCCGCTTTTATCTTTGTGCTGGCTATTTCCATTACATGTATAATAAATGAATTGAGATTTCTGACTATTATACTTTTTCTTCTGATAACAGTCATTCTTTGCAATATTTTCTCATAGTCATAAAATTATATATCTATATATACGTATACATCACGCATATTATTAAGTCCTTATTAAATGATTAGCATTTTATTTACCTAAGTAATATACTATTACTAGGCTGTTAATAATCTTGGTTCAATCTAGTAAATATATTACTCTTTTTTGTTGTAGAGTCTCCCAACCCTTCTCTCTTGTGTTTGTGAAATTTTCCCCAATGACTAAATTCACCCATAATTATGATTACTTGACATCTTGTATCTACTGATCCAATGCATTATGGGATTTGTTTAATATGGTTAAGTATTTAGATATAAAGAGTCACTATAGTAGAGTTACAAATGTCCCCTGACATGGCTGCAACCTGGGGCCTGCCTTATTCTTATGGTTTGGATGGTTTCCATTTGAAATCCTGATTATTTTTATTCTAAGGAATCCTCCTCTTCCTTTTCTTCTTCATTATCATCATTTTTCTTTACCTAAATCCTCCTTATTTGCTTCCCCACTCTTATCTTGGATATATTAATTTTTATTGGTTGTGATCTCCTAGTTGAACTCTCTTCTTTCCAATTATTTTCATTTCTTTATCATTTTCTATTATGTTTAACTTTCTATAATGGTTAATGATTATGGCATATTTGGTAGTCCATCTAGTATGTCTTTGGGGATATTTCTAATAGGTATTTCAGTAACACCTGTGGATACAGTTTTGTCATTTGTTATCTCTGTGTCTATATATCTAATTCACAGTATTTTTTCTTTGCTTCGAAATTGAATTGTTTATCTTGGACCATCTGTATTATCACTCTTAGAATATTCTTTATATACTCAATTGTATTACTACTGCAACTATTCCTAGGGGTCCGCTAATTTTCTCTAAGAGCCAAATGGTAAGTCTTCATGTCATTGGGATCCAATGAGCAAAATTAACCAACTGTTCTTGCCAAAAAGCTAATAGTCCTTTTACATTTTACTAGGTAAAAAACATTCTTAATTCACAGGCCATCCAAAAATAGGTGGAGTATCAGAGTTAGTCCGTGGGTTGTACTTTTCCAGTCCTTCCACTTTAACACACCTCTATCAGATAATGGGTTAACTTTCATTAAAATCATTTTATTTTATTCTGTGGCCTTGATATCCATTAGTCCCCTTTGATATTTACTTATGAAGTTAAACATATGCCTATCCTATGATTAGAAAATTCTCTTCTATGTATTTAGAATGAAATAATTTTTTTCAATTTTCAATTTTTTAAAATTTACTTTTTCATTTTTTAAAGAAAATTTACTTATTTGAGAGAGAGAAAGAGAGAGAGAGAGAGTGGGGGTGGGGCAAAAGGAGAAGGAGAAATCCTCAAGTAGACTCCCCACTGAGCCGGGAGCCCCACACGGGGCTCCATCTCATGACCCCAAGATCATGACCCAAGCCAAAATTAAGTTAGACACTCAGAAGAGTGAGCCACCTAGGTGCCCTAAGATGTAAGATTAAAAAAATAATTGTGATATACTAATTCAATAAAATACTACTCAGCCATATAAATGAATGAACTCCTCGTGTATATAACAACATGAATAAATGTCATGCATTAGGTAAAAGAAGCCAGGCCCATAAAAATGCGGTATTATATATATGAAGATAAAAAAAGGTAAAACACACATAGATTAATAGAAATAGATTTCGAGAGTATTTGCCTGTGGGGAGTAGAGATTAATTTTACATGAGAATAAAGAAATTTTATGAGGTTATAGAAATGGTCTAAGTTTCTATTGCCATCTAGGCTGCATGGGTATAATCATATACCAACATTCTTTTAATTATAACCTTGAAATCTGTTCATTTCACCATATATAAAGTTTACTTTAAGAAAACTACAAGAAGAGATTAAGAATATGAATAAATATCCCTCAATATAAAGAAAGCACAATATTACTTCACGAATATTTGACAAACTATTAGCATATAAAATCTAACAATATGTAAAAGAAATCATGAACCCAAAATGCATTTATTCCAGGAATTTAAGGTTGGTACACCAATTGAAAAATCAATAAATGTAATTCAAAAAATAAACAGAAAAAAGAGGAGGAATACCATAACGAAATTTTTTTTAAAAAGACTTTATTTATTTATTTTACAGAGATCACAAGTAGTCAGAGAGGCAGGCAGAGAGAGAGAAGGGGAAGCAGGTTCCCTGCCGAGCAGATAGCCTGATGTGGGGCTCGATCCCAGGACCGTGAGACCGTGACCCGAGCAGAAGGCAGAGGCTTAACCACTGAGCCACCCAAGTGCCCCCCATAACGGAATTTTAATGCATGAATGAAAATGGCAAAATGTAGCAACAACACATAATAAACTAAGAATAGTAGAAAATATTGTCAATATGGTAAATCACCTCTAACAACAACAACAACAACAAAACACACCAAAGATAATATTAAACTTAGTGGTGAAAGACTGAATATTTCTCCCTTGGGTTCAAGAAAAATGCAATAATGTCCACTTCTACCAATTCTATTCAACATTGTACTGGAGGGTCTAGCCATTGCAGTAATGAAAGAAAAAGAAATAAAACGCACAAAAATCAGGAACAAAAAAGTAAAACTCTCCCTATTTATTAAATTATCATAAATGAAAATGAACATTTTTTGTGTGTTAGTTCTATGGATTCTAATGCAAAAGTTGACTCTTTCTGAGAGTCCTACTTGTAATGAATCAGTCAGATTAATCCTTACCTCTCAGGCCAAATTGTACACTATCTCCTGTGTCTTGAGCAACTTTTACCATTTTAGCATGCTGGAGCTGAGATTATAGTGCTAATATCACTGTCAGTAATGCTGAAGGACAGTTACCATAATAAATAAGAAAGGAAGAGCAAAACTGAGACCTACAGCCTTGGATAACTCTATTACCTCTCCTGAATCCAGGAGATAATTGTTCAGCCACTTGGATTAACTCATATTCTTTTTTTTCTTTCTTTTTTATTAATTTTTTATTTTTTATAAACATATATTTTTTATCCCCAGGGGTACAGGTCTGTGAATCACCAGGTTTACACACTTCACAGATATTCTATAGGATATGCTGGTTATGTGAAACACATCTGCTTGAATTGCCAGCAAAATTACATAGTAAATTCCATTTTCTTTTTGGATAATATATGCCAATAGTATATGAAGTTATGTATTTAATGCTTGAATTATGTGAGAGATACATGACTTTGGAAAAATAATAGCTTAAATTTGATCTCACTCATATGTGGAATTCAGGAAACAAAACAGAGGATCATAGGGGAAGAGAGGGAAAAATAAAACAAGAACAAAATCTGAGAGGGAAACCAGCCATAAGAG
The DNA here is from genome assembly GCF_030435805.1 of Mustela lutreola. Lineage (NCBI taxonomy): Eukaryota > Metazoa > Chordata > Mammalia > Carnivora > Mustelidae > Mustela > Mustela lutreola. The sequence goes on from NC_081293.1 coordinate 147,324,882, forward strand.
ACTCTTAATCATAGGAAACTAACAGGATTGCTGGAAGGGAGAGGGTTGGGGTATGGGGTAACTGGGTGATGGACAATAAGGACAATAAAAAGGGCAAATGATATAATGAGCACGGGTATTATACAGACTGATGAACCACTGAACTCTACCTCTAAAACTAATAATGTGGAGGAAGGAGAAGCCTCTTTTCCCACTGTTGGTGGGAATGCAAGTTGGTGCAGCCACTTTGGAAAACAGTGTGGATATTCCTTAAGAAATTAAAAATAGAGCTTCCCTATAACCCTGCAATTGCACTACTGGGTATTTACCCCAAAGATACTTATGTAGTGAAAAGAAGGGCCATCTGTACCCGAATGTTCATAGCAGCAATAGCCACAGTCGCCAAACTGTGGAAAGAACCAAGACGCCCTTCAATGGATGAATAGATAAAGAAGATATGGTCCATATATACAATGGAGTATTATGCCTCCATCAGAAAGGATGAATACCCAACTTTTGTATCAACATGGACGGGACTAGAAGAGATTATGCTAAGTGAAATAAGTCAAGCAGAGAGAGTCAATTACCACGTGGTTTCACTTACTTGTGGAGCATAAGGAGTAACATGGAGGACATTGGGAGATGGAGAAGAGAAGTGAGTTGGGGGAAATTGGAAGGGGAGATGAACCATGAGAGGCTGTGGACTCTGAGAAACAAAGTGAGGGTTTTGGAGGGGAGGAGAGCTGGGGGATGGATGAGCCTGGTAGTGGGTATTAAGGAGGGCACGTATTGCATGGAGCACTGGATGTGGTGCATAAACAATGAATGCTGGAACACTGAAAAGAAATAAAATAAAATAAAATATTATTAGTTGTTAATTGATTAAATTTAAATAAAAATAATATAAAATTTATAATCCAAATTATGAAAGGCTCTTAACTTCCAAGTGTTCTGAGGGCCACCTCATCTAACTTGGTAGCTATTCTAATTTCACAGTGAAGGGAGAACATTTTAGATTCATGCTTGCTTTCAACCTTTGATGATAAGTCCTTAAATATTCTCTTTATTTTATGTATAATTTGACTATACTCACCCCTTTGGTGGTTATGGGGTAGAAATTCCTATGTCCAAGTATTTCCATTGAACAGGGTTGAAGTACCATGAGATGTATCATTTAATAGGACTGGATATTAGGCTGAGCAAGAAAGAGACATAGACTATGGCTATGGGACATCATCCAGCAGCTGATGAAAGCATGAAGTAAAGAAAGTATGGCCTCTAACTCTATTTTTCCACCTCAGATTTTCTTGGTTTGAAAACAACTTCTCCCTCCCAGGTATATTGGGAGACTGGGACCCAAGCCTTGAAGATATAGCTGTCTAACATATGGAACCTTTGCATTTAAGTTTTATTTTGTCAGTATTTATGATCAGAGAAGAGCAGACTTTCCTTTGGCACTTTGGAAGGAATGAGGTCTGTTCTATAGATAGTAACTGTATGGCACCAGGTATCAGGAGCTTCTGTTCTGATCCTCTACCTCTGCCCTCCACCAGGACGGCTCATCTTGTGCACTTAATTGGTGACTGTTTCCATGAGTTTCTAGGAGTCTAGCACATTTCTGGGAGTAGGCCACCTTCCTATAGACCACTATAGAAAGTGGTCCTCAAAGTATGATCCATGTACCAGTGACATAAGTATCGCCTGGGAACTTGTTAAAAGTTCAAAACAAATGTATACTGAAAATTTCCAAGATTATACTGTGAGCAGTTTTCCAAGCATGTTTAGTCACAAAAACTTTGCTTTTTTAATATAAGCATCTCTTCAAGCTAATGTTTTATGAAAGAACCTTAATAAAACACAGCTTTACAGCATGCTGCTTGAACTGGGATGCAGTTCAAAATTATGCCTAATATTTCCTTTTCTGTCATCAGACAAAAGGCATACAATTAAAAAGCACATGAAGGAACCAGGCTGTTTATTTCTTTTAAAAATAAATACACTTATATTAAATGGATTAATTCTTCAAAATAACTAATGTTGAAATCTGGCTTTTAAAAAAAATTTATCTCATGGCTAGATAACCTTAAATTCCATAAATGTACCAATATATGCTTACTTGTCCCCCTTTATTAGATTCTTCATTTTGAAAAATACTGGGCAGATATGGTTATAATCAAGACAAATTACATGTTTAATTAAAGAGATAGGAATAGAACAGTAAAGTGAACTCAGCCGTTAATCCAAAGCTTTATTTTAACTAGCAGATTCATCTAAGCACATAGCTGCTTCATATTCATGGTTAAGTCAATGAGAATCTGGAAAATGAAAAGCAGACGTACTGCTACTGTGCATGTTCCCACAGTTTCAATGCCTGGGAGACCCAATCTGCTAGAGTCTGTCAGTGTTCCAGGTTTTAAATAAGAAGATGTCTGCATATTTGCTGGAAATGGTATTCCAGGAAGCTCTTAAATTGATTTTAACTGCTATGTCACATAAAAGTCTGTTAATTTGAGCTGAGAACTGAATGAGTTTCTATCTAAAATCACTTCTGAAACTAATGTGTCTTTGTACAGTCACTGATGGCCCTTTTCCCATATTTCATGAGCTATGAAAATTCACAGTTCTATTTCCATATAAAAATGGTTTATCAGTTGAGCAATTAGAACCAAATGGAGATGGTAATTCAAACGAGAAATCAGTTTAAATATTAATCATCTATCCAGGGAGAAAAAAATGAAGACAATTGATCGTTTCACTTTGCAAGCAGATAAAATTGGCAATTATAGATCATTATGATCACAACTTACAGTTATGAATTACTTATAATATTCTAAAAATCAAGTTCAGCAGGTTAAATTAATTATTAAATAACTTAGAGTAAACACCTTTTCAGATTGTATCCATTGATATACTTCCACATGTATTAAACAATATATTTAATAACAGAAGATTAGAGAACCCTAAATGATCATCAACAGGAGCTTAGTTAAGTAAACACTAGCACTTGTTTACAATAAAATACCACTGTGGAAACAGATCACTTTATGGTCTGATTGTTAACCTCAACTTTGGTCAGTAATTTTAACTAAAGCCACAGTTTCAAACCTCTGTTTTGTAACAAAGTACTTCAAAGGAATGGAAAATTGTTGAGACAAGAGTTTCAGAAATATTTCTCAGATATTTTCCTTGAAGGCACAAAGCATTAAGGGACTTTTAGAAGTCACTGACTTCAGTGTCTAGGTACAACATTAGTGACAGTAGGACATGCTTTCATGAGAAAAACACTGGTTTGAAGAAGCTCTCCATTCTGATCTCACTGTTGTCATGATTTTGGACAAGTCCTTATTTTTTTGAGCAACATTTTCCTCATTAGTAAAATCATGCAGCTGTATTACATAATCTTTCAGAACCTACCAAACATTCTACAATCTTTTATGTCATTGGCACCTACACTGTTCCCATTAATATCCTCAGAAGATCGTGTCTTTAATGAGCTGAGAAAAATTCAGAAAGAATTCTTTCAGTATCAAACACTATACAGCAGTACATTATTACTCCCAGATCCTCAGAACAATGAGGAGGTCTGAATAGTGGCCATTCCCTGTACATAGGCCCTATAGCTAATCTTAAGTATTCTTAAATATCAGACCTCAACTTAGCAATTTGTAACAGGAAGGGAGGAAGTTGTGGAAAGACGAGAAGTTTGAGAGAGCATAGTTTTGACCTAGAAAAACCTTTAGGCTGGCTCAAGCTTGTTGTTTAATTAATTAATTAATTAATACTGTATCATTTTTTTGAAAAATGTAGTTATAAAATTCAGGACTATTTTGTTGGATGGGTAAAAAATATTAGGTAAATATGTGTCAACCTAACAGATAGGAATTATATTTCAAATAAAAAATGTTAGGTAGGTGATGAAATTTATGCAGGTTCCAGAAAATTATATGCAAACTCCTACATACTTTTAAAGGCATTTGACCTTGTAACATTACATGGAGAAGAGGCTCCTGACAGAGGGGGATGGAATTCTAATGATCACTGATTTAAAGAGGACTGGTTAGATCAAATTACTGGTAGATTAGTTATTCTCTTCTAGAAGCCTGTGAGAGCATGACTTTTACGTCATGATTTATTACAAGAGCAATAAAAAATAATAAACTCTCAGGATTGGGACCTCTTCCTGAATAATAGCAACAAAGGCACTAAATTCTTTATATAGATGTATTAAAGGGATTCTAACAAGCCTCGCGCAGTTAAGATGTTACTGCTTGCTGATATCATTCATTTTAAATGGAAGAGCAATAGCGACAACAATAAAAATGTACTGTCTTGCAATACTACCTACACAAAAGCTGCCAGAAACATAACTTGTATACATAAACAAGCTTTCCAGAAGAACTCAGGCATGGAGACTTTACTGAATCATCTTTCTATTTTCCTTATATTTTTATGAGTGTAAAGCCTTTCTTCCCTGTAGCTCACTCAATCCCATTTCACTGATTAATTCATCTGACTGCTATGATGACTTTTACTGAACTTAGGCATGTAGCTAAGAGCATAAATATACACTTTATGAACTAGGAGATACAGCAGGGCCTGGAGGATAGTCTCATTGAATCTATATGTTACTGATGTAATGCTACAGAATCCAAGGAGACTATCAGTCTCTATTTACTGGTAATCTGTTACACTGGTGGATTCTAGGATTATAAGAGTTGGCCAATAAAAAAATGCCAGGTAAATAGTTTAATTTGTAATTCAGATTATCAAGGAATAATTTTCAGTGCTAGCAGGTCCCACATATTACATGGGACACACTTATGTTAAGACAATTTTCACTGTTCATCTGAAATTCCGAGTTAACTGTGTGTCCTGTGTTTTACTTGGCAACCGCAGCATTTCCACCTAACGAAACACATCTTCTCAAACCCATATCTTGTACAGCTTTCATCCCTTACATCTGGGCCTATGGCTCACTGAAATTAAAAGAATGAGGGAGAAGTGATATCCATTGCCAGTTTCAGGCTTAAGTCTCAAAGGGACCTGGAGCTTCCTCCGCTTTCATGGTTTGTGGATGTTAAACCATCATATAAGAAGTCTAGCTATCCTGGTAAGACTATGTGGAAATTAGCTCAACTCACACAAAGAACTGAAGTCTTGGGAGTAGGACCCCAGCTGAATTGCTACTGTCAGTCCCTAAGCATTTGAAGCATCCAAGCTGAGGCATCAGACTTGTGAGTCAAGAAGCTACGTTGGGTGTTATAGCTCCAGTAGACATCTTTTTTTTTTTTTTTTAAGATTTTATTTATTTATTTGACAGAGATCACAGGTAGGCAGAGAGGCTGGTAGAGAGAGAGAGAGAGAGAGGGAAACAGGCTCCCCGCCAAGCAGAGAGCCTGATGTGGGACTCGATCCCAGGACCCTGAGATCACGACCCGAGCCGAAGGCAGTGGCTTAACCCACTGAGCCACCCAAGTGCCCCCCAGTAGACATCTTGTGCAGAGATTCATACCTGTAGTACCCTCTCTGTTTTGTGATCCACCAATCATGAGAAATAATAAAAAGGTTGTTGGTGTAAGTGCTAAGTTTTAGCATAATTGTTATGCAACAATTGATGACCAAGGCATATAGATCCCAACCCTGAATCTATTAATGATCATTCTGGTTCCTCTTAGAAATTTGTGTGACATTTACAGACATTTTGAAAGTAAGAGGAAAATATTTACCTACGCCATAGGCCTATCAAAGGAGTTTGGAAACACTGCTTGTTTAATAAATTGATAATAGAAAAATGGTACAAATGTTAAATAGAAATATCTGAAGATTTTGTAAAACCAACATAGATATTTGAAGTGACCAAATTCCACATTAAAGGAGAAAGTTTCGTCATCAGGGGTATAACACGCAGGGGAATTTCTTTTCTTTAAAAAAAAAGAAAAAAAACTTTTTGTTTCCTATTGCTTTCTTCTTCTTAATTAGTTCCCAGGGCTTAAATTTGAATAGGACTTTAGAGTTGATTCTGTAATTTTAACTTTGCTACAAGTAATTTCTAACAGAAAATTTTAACTTTGTTTTAAACACAAGAGTGAAAACTCTTGGAGGAAAAAAAATCAGGAAGAGGGAAGTAATTCTCCGTAGATGTTACAAAAGAAACAGACTTGCGCATTGAAATCTTGGTGAGAAGTTGTACAGATTTGTCTAAAACTTGATTTTTTAATTTAAAACTACCCATAAGTTAGATAAACTCAAAGATATCCATGGTATTAATTAGAATGGTGTCTGGCTGCAAGTACCATAAAATTCCAATCAAGTAAAAGTGGCTTAACAATATACACTTATATTCTATCAGTTAAGAAAAGTCCCGAGGTACACAGAGGGAGTAGTGTAAGTGTTCCACAAAATGTTACTTCTATTAGGCTTCTCATAGTTACATGTTATAGCATGATTGCTAATACCTGACTGACCTCCAGTCATGTTTGATTGATAAAAGAAGCTCCAACAAAATCTTATGATTTTACCAGGTAAGAAAAGATTATAATTGGTAGAACTAGTAAGCAAAATGCCCATGGAGAAAGAAAAAGAAAAAAGAATAAATAAAAGTTAGTGAGAGTGCATGTATGTGCTGATTTCTGTTCTCTTTATGCCTCAGGTATCCTCATACCATTGCAAAAACCGGCAGAAAGAAAAAAAAAACAATTTTATTCTCAATATCATTAGACTTTCCATTTCCTTGCCTTGTTGAAACCCGGCCCTATGCTCTGTAGGCTCTCTCAGAGCTTACTTATTTCCTACAGAGTCCAGATGTTCTATCAATAGTCTTCAGGTGCCTTCTCCTTTTTGGTAGCACTTCTAGCTCAATATTCTTTCTTCCTTGTACAATATCCACCCTTCTTCTTTGAAAAACCAACTTCCTAAGCAATACCACTGCTGTCTCTGCTTTTACTCCTCATTGTCATCTGTCAGTAGCTTACTCTCTCCCTAATCCTCGAGGGCTTTGATATCTAACATACATTCTTTCTCCACATTCCTCTGTAGGTCGTTTTAGGTAACCTCAATAACCGTGTGCCTGACCCATCTGAAGACTTAGCCTCAAAGCTTCTTAACATCCTGGATTCCAGCTATTTTTACCTTTGCCAAATTTATCCATTCTAATGATAGCAACGTCTTCAACCCTGTTATCATTAAGAACTGAGCTATTTCTAATGTGTTATACTTTAATGACTAATATTCTCTTCTGGTCTCACAGCTTTTCAACATTAACAAAGACTCCAGTTTCTTCTTCTCTCTTCCTTTCTTCATTATTATTCTTTCCGAAATGGAAAGAATAGTGTTTATAGGATAGGGATATCACTTCATCATAACTAGTACTTTCAACCTTCTATTGCCAATGTCAGCTGGGTACTCAGGGCAATTAAGAGTTCTATAGACAGACATACAGGAAAGCAGATAAAGAGATTCTGCTGCAATTAGCCAAAATGGTATGAAATATGTATAACTCCAATTTGACTCTCAATTCCTCTCCTCTGACTTGTTAATCAGGTGGCCTTCCTTTTTCTTTCCTAAAGTTTGAGAAGCTTATATATGAAGTTACTTAACTTCCTGTCAAATACACACAAATTTGTGCATCTGCCCTCATTGCTACTTTATTTTCATCCTTCTCCGGAAAGGAAATCTCCTTTCTTCATTTTAAGCCTGGGTCCTCCCCCTGTCTTCTATGGGTCATCCTTCCCGCTTACTCAGAGTCATTTGCAATGTTATTATCCTCTCTCCAGAAGACACATCCCCCTCATGCTTACATTCCTGTCTGATGTCTGCCTTCTTATTTCTCTTCTATTCATGGCCAAGACGCTGGGAACAACATCGTTTCTGTTCGATCCTCTGAAACTGAGCTGCCGGTCCACCTCTATTCTTCTACTGTCACTGTCCTTCCCTTCTAAGACACCACTTACCTGTGGATGGCTAAACCCAGCAAACACAGTCTTGTCCTCATGAGCCTTCTCTCTAACACTGTTCATGATTCAGCACACTTGGCTCTAAGAAACTTCTGTCTGTTTTTTTCTGATAGATCTCTCTTGTGGAGTCCCTACCACCTATGGTTTCCCCTTTTGAGGGGAAGGGAGCTCCTTAGGTGGGTTAACTTTCCAGATTTCTGGTTTTTGCTCTCCTCTTCCTATTCTACAGAATATCCCTTGGTATCTCATCTACTGCCATTATTTTAATGGATATCAACTGCTCACAGATCTCAAATCTCTGCATCTAGACTTAACCAGAATGGAAGTAAAGGAGAATATTATGTTTGATCTCTCTTTTTTTTTTTTTAAGATTTTATTTATTTATTTGCCAGAGACAGACGGAGGGAGAGCGAGCAAGCACAGGCAAAGAGGCAGGCAGAGGTAGAGGGAGAAGCAGGCTCCCTGCCGAGCAAGGAACCCGATGTGGGACTCGATCCCAGGACCCTGGGATCATGACCTGAGCCGAAGGCAGCTGCTTAACCAACTGAGCCACCCAGGTGTCCCAATGTTTGATCTCTTTACTTAGGTCGTTTATAAACCTCTAGGAACTATATACAGCACCTGACATGATATTTTGCACACTAAGGGTAATTAGACAATGATTAGGTGGCAGAAAAGTGTATTTTAACTATTTTGTGCTTTGGTAGGGGAGTAGAGAAGCAGCAGCGGTATGATCAGAAAAGTACAATTTTTAAATTGAGATAGCAAGATTCAGAATCCATTTCTTCTACCAAAATAAAACAATGCTAAAATTATAGACCCCAGTGTCTTCTAAGCCATGATTTGTCATTCCATAAATTACTTGAGAGATAAAAAGTCAAAAACAAACACCTACAGATGAATGCATTCAAGTTAAAATATTTTCATTTTCAGCTGTGCCTTATTTCTGCAAGACAGAAACCGAAATCGGTCTTTCTTATGTTTCATTACCTCATAATGGAACTTCTTACATTTACTAGGGAAATGTGCCTGAACTTCATTCTGCTTAATGATCTCTCAGTGAGTAAAACTCATACATATGATTCCTAAACATTCATAATACTAGACTGTGCTGAATATGAGCTTTCTCCAAGGCCATTAGTGAGTTGATCTCTCCTCTCCTGTCTCCTTCATTTCCTCGGTCTTTCCCTTTCACTCTCTCTCGTTCTCTCCCTCACCCTCCTCTTCCTCTCTTCATGCATTTCAGTTTCTCTCTCACACATACACAATCACATGCTCATTTCCAACTAGTGGGAAAAGCTGAAGAAAGTAAAAAACCAACACACATAAAGCAGCAGAGAATGCTGCAGAGAGAATCCTTTCGGGTACCAGGCCTGGTTTCTACTGAATTTGAGGTTAGCTCCAACCAGCAATTTCTGCAGTTTCATTGCAATGAGTACATTTTCCTATTTCTCTTATTTAGTTTGAGTTAACTTTCCAACAGTTGCAACTGGAGTTCTGACCAAAAGTATATTTGGTAAACCTAAAGTTGGATTTGTCTGTTTGTTTTTATGTATTTTTTATGTTTTTCATAAAGAGAAAAAAGTACTCAACTTAATTAGCTGAGAGTTTTGAAATTGGAGCATAAAAATTGATAATTTTTATTTTGTGGCAGGGGAGAAAATTGTTCTCCCAGGAAACCCTGTACCTCCTTGCTTCCTCACTGTTCCCTGATATTCCAAAATTAAAGTTCTGCTGCTTGAGCTTATGTATCTGTAAGTGTGGAACTCACTTAGAATTAAATGGGTTATAGCAACATTTTGCTGAGTGGGATGTTGGCCTGGGCCAAAAAGAAAATTCTGGACACCAGAATTTTCATGGCCTAAGGAAACCAAGTCACACCCAACTGAAAAACAGTAACGAAAACAAAAAGCAAAACAAAATAAGACAATTGATAATTGTGCCTGAAGGTGTTTCTACAACTTGGAATTGTGTATAAGCAACAAAGACACTCAGAAAGAATTTCTGAGGAGGGATTTCTTGGTCTACCTCTCAGCTCTATGTTCCTCTTAATATCCTCAGCTACCTTTTTTTAATGCCACATATCGAAACGATAGGTCAACTTTGACTGCTTCAAATGTCGGGAACTTCTAAGCTCACTTTGAGCTCAAAAGGAATGACCTCTACCCACAAGCAGGGATAAGTCATTTGCCTTGTAAGTTAATGAAGTGCAGAGGCTTAGAATGTGGCTCTTTTTTAAAAATTTAAATTAAATTAATTAACATACAATATATTATTAGTTTTAGATGTAGGATATGACTCTGACAACTATTTCACAGCCGCCTGATAGAAGGGCAAGAAATTAGGCACTCTGAGACCAGTGAGTTATGAATCCTTGAAATCTATGGAGAAGAACTAAGTAAGGTTATCAGTCATTTACTTCTTGGAGTAATCGGTCGATACTGTTTTGGAGAACTACGTTTTATGAAAAGGACAAAGGGGCAACTATTAAGATATTAGTCTTTCGGGTGAATGAACAAGGGCTCTGAAAAAGGTCACAAGATATAGGAAGAGGAGAGTGGGGGTTTTCCCCTCACAGTTTTGCTCTGACAGTCCTCAATATACAATTCAAGCAAAGTAATCAATGTGTTTAGTGGACCATGTTCTTTTTGTCCCCCTAATGAATTCATATAATCCTGTAAACTGAATGCAGGGTTTGCAGACCAATATAACAAGTCTAAAACTAAGGCTCTGGGTTTATAATAACCGTAGAAGGAAATATGGAAATACTGATTATTTATGAAGCTTGTGTACCTGGGTACCATTTTAAGCAAGGCCATGTCTTCAAAGTACTATTGAAATCTCTTGGTTCGATAATCTATAAGGATTCTAATATTTGGTTCCTTTGTATTAGAAAGTGCTTCCAAAATCACGGAGCTTTAAAATATACAAATTCCCAGACTGTAGCACTAGAATCCAGGAATCAGCATACTTTCTTATTTTAAAGATTATATTAACATAAGAGAACTTTAGGCAAAAAGGTGTCCTAAATTCTATTATGAATTGAAATCAGTATTTTTATATGCCCATGTTACTTTTCTTTGTCTAAGTAGATTTTACTTTAACATATTTGTAGCAATGTTAAATACTATTCTTTTCTATACTTGAACTTAATATTGTACCATGTATATTTTTCCAATGTGTTTTTATTTTTCATTACCCTAATTCCCTGGCTTCCTATTCTTACCATTCCATGAGGAAATAAATATTAATTTCCTCATGCCAATCATCTCCACCTTTCTCCATGCTTACCCAAATATATTTTGCAGTGTGCTTTTCTTTCTTAACAATAACTAATAGTGCCCTAATTCAACAGATACCGGTATAGTTTATTATTTCTCATAAGAACATGATATTCCATATTTTGAGGTACCATATTTTTTTCAACTATTTCTGTATTGATGGATATTCAGGATACTTTGCTTTTTTTTTTCCAACTATAAACAAAATTACAATAAACTCCTCTGCTCTTATGTGTGTGTATATATATATACATACACACACATATATATAAATAATATTGGTGCTTATACTTCATATATTTTCAAAAGCTTTATTAATATGTTTAGGCAGCTAATGATTACTAATGGTCTAAAATAATTTCTAATATTTCTATGAGTCTCAGAGTCACTTTGCTCTACCCCTCAAGCTTCTAAAGCCGACAAAAAACCCCTCAGTTGGAGACCAGGTATGGCAGCCCTGTGCTGGCCACGAAAGAGATACACCTGTTTTGAACACCATAGGTACCAAACTCTAAACTGACTACTTGCTGGATAAAACCTTGACATAGTCTCTCTCTTCAAGGGTTCTTCATAGCCTCAACAGATAGTTATCTACAAATGAAAAGCCACTTTCCTGGGAGTTAAATAAAATGTTGTCTTTAAAATTTCCATTCCAGTGGTTGCCTTTCACATACTTTTTTTTTTTTTTTTTCATCATCAAGTTTTCTGTTTTATTTAAGATTTTAGTTTTAATTCTGAAGAAAGAGGTACATTTCCTTGTTTTTAGTTTTAGCGTCAGGTTATAACCAGGTTTCTGTTTTCTTTTCTCCTGTCTTTTCAATACTGCACAAACGTCCAGAAACTACAGGGTTAAGTAAAAGCTGCAGGCAAGGAGGTCAGAGAATTGCTCCTGATGGTGATCAGATGGCCCCAGAGCAGTGCTATCTCAGAGATAACGCCCTAATCAGGCAAATTTAAGGTAAAAGAAAAAAGATTCTGACAGAGGAGAAAGACTGAAGAAATCACTTATATTTCAGCTCTTACGTTATGCATAGGTATTAAATCTGTGAATACTTTTCTTCTTTAAAACATTTCAATTTACTTTAAATCTAAAGCCCCAAATTTTTTTCTCCTTTAAAAAAAATCACTTCTCCCCTCCTCGTAAACTCTTTAGCGATAGGCCTGTTACCACTACACATCGATTTGTCTTTCTATCAACTTCCAATAAATCCTTTTGCTTAATGACACAATCAAGTCCTCTCCATCAACTTGCCGAAAGAATTAAAAATTGAATTAAATTAAAAGCATTTTCCCCTGCAATAGTGATAAGCTGAATACAAGATGGATGCCAGGACCACTGCTTTCCCCCATGCACTTAGCAATCTCACTTCAATTAACCTGGTTTTCAAACTTTTGCAGTTGATAATGCATTTACTTGACCTTTCCTAAAGATTAATCGTTATTTTCTGCTAAGCAGATTATGTCATTATTATGCGCAACAGACAGACAGTAATTTTCTAAGTATTGAGACTGCCCTTTGATTTTTTTTTTTCCCCTCCTTAAAAAAGGCATTTTTCAGGAAACATTCAACAGTGTCACTCAAATGCTGGATCAACAGAAACTTTTACGATTAAAAAAAAAAAAAGAAGATGGTAATGACCCTGTGATCGCATCGCATCTGGGGGGCGGGGAGAAAAAAAATTGATCAGGAACTGGATTCTTCAGAACGTAAGAGATGAGAAGGGAGCGGTGGGCGGGCTGAGGGGGAGAAAACAGGGTGCGACAAATCCTGCATTTTCTAATGGTTTCTCCTCTTTCCCTAATGGCGGTCCAGTACTGGGCCTTTCACATACTTTTATCTAGTATTTCTGTTCCAAGGAAGTGGGACTCCTTGGAAGCCCTGAGTCTTCTGAATCTATGGACAGATGATTGAGTGTCTGCAGCCATGGCATATTCAGATGGAAACATACAAGGTTACCGTGGAAACTCTCAGCATTTTGACATTGTAATCTTTTGGAACTGAGCTCTGGAAGGAGGTCTGGCAGAAGTCTCCAAGGGAAATGAGTAACAGTGTTTGTCCCATATAAGCTAAATGCAAATGAGTTATATTAAAAAAAAAAAAAAGAAAGAAAGGAAGGAAGAAAGAAAGAAAAAAAGAAAGAAAGAAAAATAAGGAGCAGTGGATACCAAGGAGTTTGTTTTATAGATCTGACAATAGGATTTTCTTAGACATACATCTTTTATAGATGTAATATTAGAGATTACCACCACAGAGCTATTTGCTGGTTACCAGCCAATAGCTACTTTACTGAATGTTCTATGTAAGTTATAAGAGCAGATTTTTCATGGCCAGTGTGTTCCAAAAAGGTATATTACATATTGTGAAAACATAAACCTGGATACTAATATCTTAAGTCAAAGCTTTCTAATTGCCTTAAGGATCTATTTGATACAATTACTCATAGTTTTTATGTTAGTCCACCTACCAAATTTTTCCTTACAATTTCTATACTGAAGCTCATTTTTAAAAATACTAGATATTGGGGCATCTGGGTGGCTCAGTGGGTTAAAGCCTCTGCCTTCAGCTCGGGTCATGGTTCCAGGGTCCTGGAATTGAGCCCCACATCGGGCTCTCTGCTCAGCGGGGAGCCTGCTTCCCCCTCTCTCTCTGTCTGCCTCTCTGCTTACTTGTGATCTCTGTCTGACAAATAAATAAATAAAATCTTTAAAAAAATACTAGATGTTATAATCTCTTATGTTTTCTCTATGTGCTATACAAACATCTTCTCATTCTCTCTCTCTCTTTGGTTATCAACAACCCCATTATTGCTGATAAGCTGTTTTTGATTATATTTTTAAAATGAAATAACACAAAGGACTACTATTCCACACTTATAAAATTTAGGAACTAATCCCATGCTTCTTTTCTATAATATTATCTTTGACTTAGAGGAAAAAACAAATATTATGAAAGCACATTTTTTTTTCACAAATATTAATGAATTTTTTTTGTTGTTATCAGGCTCTTTAACAAATTCTTTTCTCAATAAAGGTACATTAAGAAAATAAGGATATAAATTTCCTTTTTGCTTATAGCACTGATTATTTTGCTAGATTTTTGGTGTTCTGATTTCCCAAAAGTTAGTTTCAGTGATTATTTTGTGTTTGAATATCACAATGAAATTATCACCAGTAACAGAGCTTGGCACTTCAGAGAACACAGTAACAGCTGATAACTGCCACTGCCGATAATCAGAGGGAGGTTTCATGTCCATGTGACTTCCTAGTAACCTCCTACTTAGTGTTCACATTATACAGTACTCAGAAAAAAACCTATGAAGATGGTTCTAAATTATTTGGGAGTAATTTATGGAATACATGCATTTAAATAATAATGTATCTAAATTTCTAGAACTCAGCCAAACTGTAATTTTGCTATTTTTGCTTGTAAAACAGCTTCAGTATTTAAATGTACTACAACGAATTGTTTGGGTTGCATGCATGTGTGGTTTATTTTTGTTTCTGCCAAGCACAAACTAGGAACTATAAACAGTCTGCCTATCCATAATGCTTCCCTTTAAAATGTGTTTTTCCATCACTGAAACCTCTTAGGCAATTAGGAATTGAGTTAACATATGTGACAAAAGCAATTAAGGACTGCTTGCCAAACCATATATATGTATGTATACACACACACACACACACACACACACATATGACAAAGACTAAAATAGGATGTAATATCATGCCAAAAGTACTTGGAGAGTTATCTGGAGAAATCGTCATTCTTATATAGCCCATGAGAATTTCAATTGATAAAAATAAAATAAAACTGTGCTGGGTTTATTTACAATATGATTATTTTTTCTTTGAAGTATATGCATAATGGTAAAAACATGTGTTGTATGTTAAGTCATTACTCCCCAACCTATGTGCGTAGAGATCCTAAAGGATAATGTTTAAAACCAGGAGGTCCAAAGTCAATGAAATTTATGACAAAGGAGCCAAGAATATACAATGAGGAAAGATAGCCTTTTCAATAAATGGTGTTGGGAACTCTGGATAGCCACATGGAAAAGAATGAAACTGGACCACTGTCTTATACCATCCACAAAAATAAGCTCAAAGTGGACTAAAGACTTGAATGGAAGACCAGAAACCATAAAACTCCTAGATGAAAACATCGAGAAAAAAGCCCTTAACATTGGTCCTGGCTATGATTTTTAGATTTGTCACCAAAAGCAAAGGCAACAAAATCAAGAATAAGTGGATCCGCATCAAACTAAAAAGCTTTTGTATAGCAAAGGAACCATCAACAAAATGAGAAATCAATGTATCAAATACAAACATTTCCAAATTATATATCTCATAAGGGGTTAATATGCAAAATATATAAAGAATTCATAAAACTCAATAGCAAACACACAAGCAAAAAATAATTTGATTAAAAATTGGGGAGAGAGGGGTGCCTGGGTGGCACAGTGGGTTAAAGCCTCTGCCTTCGGCTCAGGTCATGATCTCAGGGTCTCGAGATCAAGCCCCGCATCAGGCTCTCTGCTCAGTGGGGAGCCTCCTTCCTCCTCTCTCTCTGCCTGCCTCTCTGCCTACTTGTGATCTCTGTCTGTCAAATAAATAAAAAACAAAATTTAAAAAAAATGGGCAGAGAAACTGAAGACATTTTTGCAAAGATGTACAAGTAACCAGCTAATTCATGAAAAGGTGTTCAATGTCACTAATCATCAGAGAAATGAAAACCCAAACCACAGTAAGATTTCACCTCACACCTACTAGAATGACTGTTGTCAAAAAGACAAGAGATAGCAAGTACTGGTGGGGGTGCTGGGGGCAGGGGGTGGGGCAGGAAGGGAACCCTCATGCACTGTTGGTGAGAGTGCAAACTGGTGCAGCCTTTGTGGAAAATCAGGGTTACTCAAAGGATTAAAAATAGAACTATCCCATAGATGAACCTTTAGGGCATTGTGCTAAGTAAAATGAGCCAGACAGAGAAAGACAAATGTTACATGGTATCACCCAGATGTCAATTTAAAAAGCAAACCAAAAAACTGTCAAACTCAATGGAACAGGAGAAAAGTGGTTGCCAAGGGCTGGAGGGTGTGGGGAATAGTGAGAGATTGGTAAAGGGTTATATATTTTCTCACCTATAAGATGAATAAGATCTGAGGATTTAGGAAAAAAAAAAAAAAGTTCCTCTGTGTCTCCCTTCCCCCCCTCATACTCATGGCCATCCAGCCCTGTCTTGCCAGGCACACTTAGAGCATAGTGAAGAACAGCTGGTCATAAATATTCTGCCTTTGTACAGGCTGTTCCCCTTCCTAGAATGTCCTTTCTTCTTTTTCCAAAGAGGGCTCCTACTCAATGTTTCAAAATGCAGTTCAAGTATTACCTCCTCCATAGTAGAATGAGTAATTCCTATTTCTGGAGTCCACCCCGGACATTGCATATGTTTCTTACATTAAAATGAAATCATTGAACATTTGTGTTCCTACTGTGTGAATGAAAATATATTAAATGCTAGAGACATTTGCACAAATGTAGACGGGCTCTGTTCTTAAAGTCTAATCACATGGCATTACAGTGGCTCTTTGTCTCAGTAGCTTATTAATATATCACATTTCCTTATTCATCTCTATTGTACCACTTTCTAACACCGTCTGCACATTGAAGTTCCTAATGGGGGTCTAGACCTCAACCTGCCATAATATTTATTATGTGGAAGTTTGCCAGACTTATGGAAGGGCAGATCATTCCAACCAACCACTTATATCGGACACCTCTTATTTCACCAATGAAATATGATTTTGACCCCTTATACTCTCTGGCATAGAGTATGGTTATGTTTGAAGCCCTTAGTTTTACTATCCTAGGGTTTATTCCTGTTCCAGCCACATCAAATGCTGACCATCCTGAAAATGTGTAATAAAGTTAACTGAAATTAAAAAAAATAATATATACAAGAAACTTATCTAAGAATATAAGATGATATCTTAATTTCCTGATATTAAAAAAACCTACCAAATATTGGTGGCCAATATAAATATAAAAATTGTTAGAAATTCACTTGAAATCCTCAAAAATTTATTTATAATATTTAATTAGTTCATAACATGTGTATACATATTTTGACACATATTAATTATATAAGAAATGACTCCACAATGCCTTGTCTATCCAAATTCTTAAGAATATTCATCCATTTACTTCCATAAAATTTTATTATTGGATTTAGGGTTTTACATAATAAAAATTATATGTACTTTCTAAAGTCTGAATTCCAAAATACTACCCATCCTCAAAGATTTGGGAAAAGAGATTAGAGACATACAAATTTTTAAGATAACATTTTTTTTACCTTCACATTTATAAGTGAATCTTATTACAAGCTTTCTTACGCATCTTCAATTTTGGAATACTAGTAGTCAGTGGAGCCATTTACGGATTATCTAACACCTTTTTAAAGAACCTATCATGCTCATTCTAAGGGGTATGGGAGTCAGAAACATTTAAATTCATACTTGATGCTCTCCCTGGATAT
Source organism: Mustela lutreola (assembly GCF_030435805.1). NCBI lineage: Eukaryota > Metazoa > Chordata > Mammalia > Carnivora > Mustelidae > Mustela > Mustela lutreola. The sequence continues at coordinate 147,342,626 of NC_081293.1, forward strand.
TTTAAGTACCTAACTACATCCTCCTCCTCCTCCTATTTCATCTGTCTATGGCTAAAAAGCTATATTTAAAATATTTATCTACTGGTATTGCATGCTTCCTAAGGACAGAAATGATCACCCTGATGAAGAGTTCTGGAGCCCCATTCTGTGCCAGGCATTATCCTTTCCTTTGCTCCTGAATCTTGTAGTGGTTCAAAGGTCCTAGGGGAGAAGCCAGGGCACACCCTAAGAGGACTCAGAGCCATCAGTATTTATGAATCACGGTATTTCCGTATTTTGGACACTGCTTTAGGTGTAGTGGTGCAAAGAGAAGAAACGTCATTTGGGTTTATAGCTACATTATCTATGATCTCCATAACAAAAGTATTTCTTTTATTCCTGTTGAAAATGATCTGTAAAAGGCTAGTTTACAACACATGCCATTGTAAGGTTAACCTTCAGGGATAATTACTCAAGTCTTTGTTAAAACTCCACCCCACACTTTTTTTCATTAGCATTGAATCCAGTCATATTTGGGATTGAAATCAGCACTGAAACCAAATGGAGCTTTGGTGTTCAAGCTAAACTCAGTGAGTGTGCACTGCATAATATGGATAACTTCAAAAGGACTTAAATATAACACAACTCTAAACCCTTGAGGTATATTTTTGAAAATATATTTTAAATGTTTTGTATTAAATCATATACAATACATATGATCTCATTAAGATAAAATCTATGTCAAAATTTTTTCCAAAGGGAAAAAAATGAAGTCTTATTTTCTAGTGTCTTAAGAGACACTAGGATGAACTTAAGAGCTGATACTATCACAATTAGATTCCCTATCTTAAATTTTCTTCTAAGCTCTGCTACTTAATTGATTATACCAAAAATACCTTGACTTCTATTGCATATCATATGTATGAAAAAGTAGGTCTTTTCCTTTCTTGAAAGTTACAGAGCAGGGAATTTTAAAGACATAGAGTATCCCCCTATGCTATTGTCCTTATTGCACTGTGGAAAATGAGAAATTACTAACAGGGTAACAGGAGATACATACAGACCATTGCTCATTGGCTGGGAAATGTAGGCTTTGATGTAATGATATGGGGGAAATTGGATAAGAGATTATTTATTTTCTGTCTCTCAATAATTAGATTTGGCTTTTATTCCAAACTTACGTGAGTCTGATTACAAATCATAGAACGCTTATGTAAGCCAAGTTTTGAGAAAGCGAGTCAGGGATAAAATGGAAATTGGTGCTGATATATTATATAACCTCCACTTTGTTCTGTAATTTAGGGTTGCAGAGACTTACCAAAATGTATGCTTGTAGTTTATGACTATCAGCTGGTTTTCAACATCACCAATATCTTGGTCCTTCTCAAGAAAAGAATGTCTTGGTGGAAATCTGACAAACCTCTGACTCAATGATAGGGTGTTAATTAGGGAACAAAGTTGCTAACAAATCTTTTGGTTACATTTTAAAGAATATGTTTATGTTTGAGTAATTTGTATATTAAATATTAAAGTATTGCTTCCAATAAAAAAAGAAAGTAAATCACTGATTCCAGTTTGGGGATATTATTATTTGTTTAAAAACTCCACTTTTCTTATAATCATCTCCCAATACTGTTCCAAAAATCCTCTTTCTCTCAAGTGAATAAAAGTCAATTAGACCTTGCTATGTCTTTCACCTGGGGGGGGGGGTTATAAATTGAATCTTTGAGTCTGAATATATCCTTGGGGGCATGAGTGAATTATAAAAGGTAAGGCTATAATGTACACTTTATAATATCCTTTAGATGCCCTTATTTGGAACAGAAAAGATTTACTCAGAAACAGCAAATAGTGTTAGGATTAGTCACACAGTAGTAGAACAGCAAGTCTTTCTCACAAAGGCTGCCTTTCCCAGAAGGGGACAGCAATAAAGAAACATGGTTTTGAATTTTCAAATGGAATAGAACACACAATGAAGGAGTTAGTCAAAACACAGCTATGGCTTGAACATTATATTAAGCAAGATGTCTGAACATTTTTGGATCCCAATTGTTTCAAGGATATTTCAAGGGAGTTGTACGTAAATCACTTTAAATCCTGCCATACCCACCCAGAAACCATACGAGATTGACCAAAACTTCAGAAAATGACTTCAAAATCCCTAAAGGCATTGAAAGAGACCATTCAAATAAATGGACATGTTTTCTGCCCCCCTTCCCCCTCTTTTTTTAAATGATAAAGATGTTGAAGTCCAGAGAATGTAAATGATTTCTCAAAGCGAGTCATAAGCAATTCTTGAACCAAGACTAAATCTGTTGACTTTCAGTTCTGCTCTCCTTCCTTTGCTCCTGGAACTTCTCAAGAATCCCCAGAAGTAGGTAGGAATAGGCTACCTTAATAGTCCCATGAGAGGAAGAGAGGGTGGATGGTTAGTTTGGAGTACTGACCTTTTAGTTGTCCTTAGTCCAAAACACACCACTGCCATGACAACCATGGCCTGAGACACTAAACTGCTCACTCTGTTCACGAACACGCAGACTCTATTTGAGATAAACAGTAGAAATAAAAAAGAAAAAGAGAGGAGAAAGTCAGGGATATCTTGAGTCAGGGACTCCTGGGATGAACCTGAGTGTCTGGACACATGGAAATGTTTGTAGGACTCTGCATCTTTCTTTTGGTCAATTTGTATAGTGACCAAGACTGTAATTCTGTTACAGTGTTTCTTCTTGGTTCTTAGTTCATCTTCAAGGGGCTTTGTTGGTAAGATTTATGAAAATAAATGTTTAAGACCTCATCCCATTTTGAAACATTCATAGGTTGGTGATGGGATTACTTAGGCTTTCGTGGGATCTTTACGATGATGATCTTTTAAACTAGTAGTTGAACTTTAAACAATTTTCATGAAATATATATTCTGAAGAACATGTAAAATGTCTGAAAAACTGAAAGAATGGTAATAATGTACATCAGTGTATCTAATAGCTGAGTGACAAAGTTGAGATGCTATAAGCTGAGAGGTCCCCCTGAGTCATTCCTTCATCATGTACCTCCTCCTCTCTCCCCACCGAACAATGATACTCCAGAAACTTGAATTAGGGGCGCCTGGGTGGCTCAGTGGGTTAAAGCTTCTGCCTTCAGCTCAGGTCATGATCCCAAGGTCCTGGGATCGAGCCCCACATCGGGCTCTCTGCTTGGCAGGGAGCCTGCTTCCCTCTCTCTCTCTGCCTGCCTCTCTGCCTACTTGTGATCTCTGTCTGTCAAATAAAGAAATAAAATCTTTAAAAAAAAAAGAAACTTAATTAAACAGTCCCTTGTTTTTTAGAAAAGCACATAGCTTTACTACCAATGTGTGTTTCCTTAGACAATATATTGTTTTATCTTGATTGCTTTCCAGTTTTATATAAGTGGTATAGACTTTATTATTTCACTGAGACTTACTTCTTTGGCACAACATGAGTTCTCTGAGTACCATCCATTTTGAGGGCACGTAAGTGACGTTAATTTCACCCTACATGGTATTTCATTGTATTAATGTATTTTTTTCTATTCTAGTAGTGATGATTGGGATGGTTGCTTTGATCTAGACTTCTACTGGCCAATATATGGGAATTCCTATTATTTCACATCCTGACCAATATTCCATATAGTCAGATCTTGTCATTTGTATCAAGCTAGTGGGTGTAAAACAGCAATTCATTGCTGAAAAATGATATCCCCTAATTACCTTTTCATATGGATACTGACCCCATTTCCCTTTTCTGTTTGTCTTGGCTCATTTTTCTTTTTTTTTTTTTTTTTAAGATTTTATTAATTTATTTGACAGAGAGAAATCACAAGTAGATGGAGAGGCAGGCAGAGAGAGAGAGAGGGAAGCAGGCTCCCTGCTGAGCAGAGAGCCCGATGCGGGACTCGATCCCAGGACCCTGAGATCATGACCTGAGCCGAAGGCAGCGGCTTAACCCACTGAGCCACCCAGGCGCCCTTGGCTCATTTTTCTATTGAAAATTTATCCTTTAATTATCTTTATATTCTGGATACTGTAAGGTTTGTTCATCTATATACAACAAATATTTATTCCTGACTTAAAGCTTGTTTTTATTCTTTATGTGGTAAATATTGAGGAACAAAAATTATTCATTTTAATTCAGTCAAATGTATCAATCTTTTTCTTTATATTAAACTCCAAATTATGTTTTTTAAGAGTCACAGACTTTCATTTGTTTTATAGAAACTGTTGAATACCTGTTATTTCATATATTTCAACATAACAATTTACAATTTTTGCATCTTGTTTAAGATATCCTTCACATTTTCATAATGATGTTACCTTTTGTCTAAAATTTTATAATGTCACTCTTCACATTTAGGGCTTTAAAGTACTTCTAATAATATCTTTTGTGAGTTGAAAGTGTAATCCTATTTCTCTATATATGGTAGTGACTTGTCCAAAAAGCATTTATTACCCTTTTTTGGGAGACAGTTCTCCACAGGCCTCTTAGGTCTCTGCATCTGTTCTGAAAGCTTTTAATGTACACTATCTTTTCAAAAATGTTTGGATAGTAATTAGCCTTAGAAAATTGAAACAGTATCTCTCCTCAATTCACACACACACACACACACACACACCAAATGTACATAAAAATTGTTGAGGGAAACTGGCACCTTTATACTATTGAGGTGTCAGTACATAAACAGTTTCTATTTATTTACATCTTCTCTAATGTCTTACATAAAGTTCTATAATTTTCTTCCTAAAGGTCTTGATCATAAATGGTACCTTATATTTTTTATGTTTTGATAAATATATCTTTTGAAATATTTAATTTTAGTAAAATATTTTATAACTTGATAGAGAAAACTAAATTAATTTTTATATATCAGTTCTATCTAGAAAATTGTTAAACCCTATATTAAATCTCATAATTTCTACAAATATAATTATGTTGTTGTTAATAATAGTTTTGTATATTTCTTTCCATAGTTTAAACCCTTTGTTTCTTCTTGTTAACTTACTTTGTTAGCTATACTCTCCAGTAAAATTTTGAATAGAAGGGATGTTAAATAGTATCCTCAATCTGATCCTCATCTTAAAGAAAAACAATTCTAATTTTACCATTTACTATGATGTTTGTGAGAGTTTTTGCAAATATGTTTTATAAAGCTTTTAAAAATGTACTGGTGTTGAATTACAGCAAATGCTTTTTTCAGCATCAACAAGATGTTCACATGATTTTTCACTTCAATATTTTGTATTGCCTTAATTATTTTAGTGTCAAAACAACCTTAAATTTCTGTGATAACTCAATCTATTATTTTCTTTTATTTATCTTAGGCTTGTATGCTATTTTTTTTAAGTTCTTAAGATAGAATACTGAGCTTACTAATAATCAAATTTTTTTTTAAGATTTTATTTATTTATTTGACATAGAGAGAGAGATAACAAGTAGGTAGAGAGGCAGGCAGAGAGAGAGGAAGCAGGCTCTCCGCGGAGCAGAAAGCCCGATGCGGGGCTCGATCCCAGAACCCCAGAATCATGACCTGAGCCGAAGGCAGAGGTTTTAACCCGCTGAGCCATCCAGGCGGCCCAATCAAATGTTCTTATTAAATTCATTTATATTTATACACTTTCATCAAAGAAATGCTTTTATTGTATTAACAAATTCTAGCCTGTACTATTTTCACTATCTTTCAGTTTAGAATATTTTAAAATTTCAAATATTATTTCATTTTTGACCCATGAGTTACTTATAATTGTCTTTATTTCTAACTATACTAGTTGTCTACCCATCTGAGACTTTCTAGCTTGATTTTATTATAGTAGAGAAAATGTTTTCTACGACAACAATCCTTTAAAATTATTGAAATTTGTATTATGACCTAGAACATCTTCAGCTCCACTGTAAAACATTTTTGCATACTTGAAAAATTATGTCTATTTTTCATTTGATTGTTGTTTGCTCTGTTCTAAATAAGTACATCATACTGTTTGTTAATCTTATTCAAATCTCCTATATCCTTCTGAATATTCTGTCTTATTTGTTACTAAAAAGGACATATGAAAATAATTCATTGTGATGGGGTATGTCTATCCCTATATCCCTGCCAACTTTTGCTTAGATTGTAAGGATATGTTTCTAGCTGTCAACAAGTTTAGAATTATTATATCTTCCTACTGAATTAAACTGTCTTCTTAAGACGTCCTTATCTCTAGCAATGCATTGTACATCGAACAGTATTTTGTCTGATATTAGTATAACTCTAGTAGTTTCCTATTTTTTCATCCTTATATTTTCAAACTTTCCATAGCCTCATATTTTCTATATGTCTCTTATAAACTACACATAGTTAATTATTTTAAGCCAACACTATTTTGTCATTAGGACTATATTTGAATTTATTCCTACAGTATTATTTTTATTTTTACTTTTGAAATGCATAAAAACACAGGTGGGAGAGCATGGATTTCAATACATCCTTCTGGATACAGAGAATCCACTTGCTTTCTTTCAGGCTGGAGAAAGGTTTGCGGTGGAGTTTCTAGATGAAAGAAGTCAGGTAACCTGAATGTCCATGTGAAGCTAAGCACCTGCCACCAAAAGCCCAGATTAGATGGTAAAATGAAGGAGAAATAAAACTTACTGTGTTAAATTAAGATTTGGAGGGGACTGTTTGTTACTGTAGTCTGTCCTTAATAATACAACTTTCTCCCAAACCCTTTGTGATATAGCCAAAATTGTTTTTGAAGGAATACATATTGCTTCAAATGCATTCTAATTTTAAAAAGACCCAGATAATATAATTCTGTTTTCACTATAAAAGGTCATAAAAACTACTAAATAAGCCAAAAACAAACAGAAAGTCCATAAATTGAGTCTTAACCCTTTATGATAGTGTCTATATGAAGTTGGGCAAGTTTCACTAATTCTCTGAGACCTTTATTTCCTGTCCATATGTCTACTAGTGAATACATAATAGAGTTTTGTATGGATTAAATTTGATTCCTGGTTTACAGATGGGGCTCAAAAGGGGATATATTAATAAAAGTAACCAATGGTAATTAGTGTTAACTGCAAAATCCTACTTTGCCATTACTTTTAGTATGAATATACCCATTACTATGCCAGTTCAATGGTTCCTGTTTTTTATGGAATTATTAACTCCATAAAATGAAATATTTTATATAGGCAGAAATGCTTTTAAAATGCATAGGTCATTAAAAAAACTAATACAGGGGCGCCTGGGTGGCTCAGTGGTTTAAGCCTCTGTCTTCAGCTCAGGTCATGATCCCAAGGTCCTGGGATCGAGCCCCACATCGGGCTCTCTGCTCAGCAGGGAGCCTGCTTCCTCCTCTCTCTCTCTCTGCTTGCCTCTCTGCATACTTGTGATCTCATTCTGTCAAATAAATAAATAAAATCTTAAAAAACAACAACAAACTAATACGGAGTCAAAAAGAGAAAAACTCAAAGGTTTACTTAACATTAAGAAAATAAAATAACTTAACAAAGACCTATTTCTGATATGCAGTATGTTGATCTGTATCAATTAAATTTTCCTCTGAATTCTGAACTTAGTTAAAATTTGAGTGACAGGATCAAAGGAGAGAGAGAATCGATGAACACTGGTTAACAGGTTTTCCTGGCAACACATCCTGGGCCAGATGGCATTGTCAAGCAGAAGGTATCTGAAGTGACTTGTTGCTAAGCATTGCCAACAAGTTGGTCCCTTATGAGCCACTACATGCACAAGAGGCTTTGTCATAAGGTCTGTAATAAGATGCCAGAAAAGATTTGTGGAAGCTGTTTTAGTACCTTACATACCCTCTTCTGTACTATAGCTCAGGATAGATCTCTGTGAGCATATATGTCTTCCTACCTGTATTCAAAAATGATTTTTTATCCTATGAATTATTTGATTATTTTTCTTTATGGTACTGGGTTTTCGGCATTTCCAGGACTGTTTTAAAAAAATGTATACTCCCACCATGAACCTGAAGAGATAAAGATCATTTTCTTGTTATGTCTATAAAGACTAACTTTCCACATCTGTGATTAGAATGTCCATGTATTGGCAATAGATGAAATATTATTTTAAATATTCAAATAAATATACACATTTAGGGGCACCTGGGTGGCTCAGCTGGTTAAATGCCTGACTCCTGGTTTTGGCGCAGGTCATGATCTCATGGGTCCTGAAATCCAACCAGAACGCCTGGCTCCGGGGGGAGTCTGCTCAAGATTCTCTTTCTCTGCCCCTCCCCCCATCACACATGCACATGCACCCTCTCTCCCTCTCTCTAAAATAAGTTAATTAATTAAAGAAATACACACACACACACACACACACAATCTCCTCTAGCTTTTACTAGAGGGTACCTGATTACCAGGACATACTGGTCTTTTGGTCACTTCCCCTCCATTCATTTGTCGCACCGAGGATGAGCATAAAGTCAATAATTTTAGAAATAAGAATTTGGATGGGTCAAAAGATCAGGCCTTCCAAATGATCTCACATATTTTTGACCCAATAGTTCATGTTCTTCCTTCTCATTACCCTCCATTCTGTGCTCCCTTGATAAACACTAAGGCTAACATTGACATATTAATTCAATCTGCAAACACGGTTTAAATAGTCATGACTGTCACATGCCTTTGCAATTGCATGTGCTCTTATTCTGCATCAATTAGTAATCAACTATTAATTTAACCAAGTGGTTTTTAAAAGTTACCCGAAAGAAAAAAAAAAAAACCAACACTTCATTCTTTAAAGATTGATACATCAGGCTTATTTGCTATTTTAATTTTTTAAAAATTTTATTTATTTATCTTAATTTAATTAATTAACATATATATTATTAGTTTCAGAGGTAGAGTTCAGTGATTCATCAGTGCTCATTACATCACAGGCCCTCCTTAATGTCCATCGCCCAGTTACAAATTCCTCCCAAGATTTTATTTATTTATTTGAGAAGGGGGGAGACAGAGAGAGAGCAAGAGAAAGCATGTGCACTAGTAGGGGTGGGGGCTGGGTAGAGGGAGAGTAAGAAGTAGACTGCAGAGCAGGGAGCCAGGGGTGGGGCTTGATCAGGCCTATTTGAATGCTAACTAAAAGTCCAAGTAAAAAAGATTTGCTGAGGAAGGATAAAAAAGTAGACTGTCATAGACATGCTTGTACTTTTGCTTCTGTTGGCTTATTTTGCATCTTTAGCATAGTTATACCAGATACCGATTGATATTTCGAATGGTCTTTACTAGTGATAAAGTGAAAGTAGTTTTATATCAGATTATTGCACTAGGGTAGCCTATACATTTAGTAATATTTGATATTTTAAGTTTCTAAATTTATTTTGAAATTTTGTTTTCTATTATGGAAACTGGAGAGATTGAATCTGGATCTGCTCTATCAGTTACATTATAAATATGAGGCTTACTCATAAAAGACCCTTAATGATAGAGAACAAACTGAGGGTTGACGGAGGGAAGAGGGTGGGGGATGGGCTAAGTGGGTGATGGGCATTAAGGAGCCTACTTGTTGTGAAGAGCACTGGGTGTTGTACGCGGCTGACGAATCACTAAATTCTACCCCTGAGACCAATTTTACCATATATGTTAACTAAGTAGGATTTTTTTTTTTTTAAATGAGATAAAGAGGTGCCTGAGTGGCTCAGTCATTAAGTGTCTGCCTTCAGCTCAGGTCATGATCCCAGGGTCCTGGGATCAGCATCAGGCTGATCAGGTCCCAGCATCAGGCTCCGGGCTCCCCAGGAGGCCTGCTTCTCCCTCTCACACTTCCCCTGCTTATGTTCCCTCTCTCGCTGTGTCTCTCTGTCAAATAAATAAATAAAGTCTTTTTTAAAAATGAGATAAAAAAATAAATATGAGCTTTGCCAAGTATGAGGTATCGTGTGAGAGACCCAAAGAAACATGAGGGAGTGCTCTTCCCACAAGACCTTAATTTACTTGAGAAGAGAAAAATAAAAAATAAAAAAGCCCATCTTTGGGTATTTTGTACATGTTCTCTCAGTATGCCTGGGACACTGTCCTTACTCCTCCACCTGCCTCTTCCTGGCTGACTCCTTTCCTTTCAGATTTTAACTTAAATTGTAATTTCTTCCAAGAATTTTTCGTGATCCCACATTGGAGTATGCAGTCTGTGAGAAGCACCCTGCACTTTGCGTATACCATCACTTCTACTGCAGTTGGTTGCTTTTTGTCTGTCTTCACTAGACTTGAAGCGGTGTCAAGGCAGGAAACGTATTTGTTTGCTCAACTACTAAAACTTCCAAATTACAAGAAACCCATAAATATGTGCTGAAAAAATATCATCAACTTTTGAAGACGTATACAAAAATTTCAATGTTCCATTGGCGTTTCCAGAAAAAAAGAGATGACATTAAGTGGTCAGGAAAGAAGACTTCATGCAGCAGGGTAGAGTCTGGGCTTTCTGTTAGTACTAAAAAGTACAGTGGAAAATAGACTCTATTAGCGGTGATGTGATTGAAAGTGTGGAGTGACACTTAAAGAAAGTAAAAATGGCCATTCATCTCTGGCCTACAGTTTATTTCTAGAATAGACTTAACCTAGCTGATGTATTACATTCTGCACACAGCTAGCAGCTTTAATTGATGGGCTGTGTGTGCAGAGTATCAAATGAGTTGGCACTGCTGGATAAGAATGAAACAGCTTTTTTAAAAGGTGAAGAGTAATGGTCAAAACTACTTTCAGTTTTATTACTTTCAAATTGCTTACTTATGGAAGCAGTGGATATAAAAAGATCAGAGGATTAGAAGGAAAAGCTACAAGTTTTAGATGGACATAACATATAGGTTTGAGGATGGAAACTGTTTTTTATGGGACTTTCAGCCAATTTCATAAAGGTTTCTTCTTAAGAATTTATAGGACTAAGAATTTTAAAAATACAAAGAAATAACCTTGGGGGCTACTGGATCGAATATGATCTCATTGTCTTTCAGATTTCCCATTTAGTACATCATATTGTTCCCCCGTATATTCTTTCAATAGTAATTTGTGCTACTCTTATTTACCAGAGAACCATAAAACAACTGATCAGGCTAAGCAGATGTCCGTGTCCATTACAAAATAAGCTTGGACCAGAACACTTTCAGGCAGCTCCATATCTTTACAGTTCTATTACCAGTGATGACTAAAATGTAATTTCAGAAGTCTATATTTTTATTTTATAAGAGGTAAAATCTTTCTTATTGGTTTTTTGAATAGTTCTTTATTTTTTGCATTGCTATTGTCTGTTAGATGACAGAGAAAGAATTATTATTTTCTAATATGATTACAGTATTGCTTAGTTACTTGAATCTCAAAATAACTAAAATTGAGATGCCACAAGAGTCAACAAAAGCAGACAAATAAATAACTAATTTCTTATAAGTAATGAGATTTTCTAGTGATGATCTCTATCTGACAAACATTGCTCCTCAGATTCCCATCTGTCACTATTCATTGTTAACTACTGATCTGGAGAATTTTTTTTTTTTTTAAGATTTTATTTATTTATTTGACAGACAGAGATCACAAGTAGGCAGAGAGGCAGGCAGAGAGAGAGAGGAGGAAGCAGACTCCCCGCTGAGCAGAGAGCCTGATGTGGGGCTCAATCCCAGGACCCTGGGATCATGACCTGAGCTGAAGGCAGAGAGTTTAACCCACTGAGCTACCCAGGTGCCATTGATCTGGGGAATTTTTAACTGTTTTGTCTAGAGTCTACATGAAAATTTCTAGAATCTACTAATAATTCGCTTCATAATGGGATTTTTCAATGATAGGCATTTCTTAAACCAACATTGAGAGAGATGCAAGAAGCAGCTGTGATTTTAATTAATCGTTCTTTAATTCTGTATTTCTGCTACTTTCAAAAGTTAATGAAGCCCTTTGGTTAACAAAAATTGGGATGCTGGCATTTGAAATCCCACGATCAGTGTAATGCCTATTTGAAATCTCTTTTTCCACTGCCAAATATTTTATTAAAACAAAAGTCCTTAACCTATGTCTCTCCTTTTATTAATAGGTAAACATCTTAGGGGCACCTGGGTGGCTCAGTGGGTTAAGCAACCGATTCTTGGTTTCTGCTCTTGGGGTCCTGAGACTGAGCTCTGAGTAGGGCTCTGCACTCACTTCTCTCTTCCACTCCCTCTGCTCCTCCCCCCATTTGCACTTTCTCTCTCGAAAATATGAAAATAATTCTTTAAAAAAATATGTAAACATGTTAGAGGAGTACACTTCATTCTTTAATCCACTACAATATGGCTTTTGACCTTTCCACTCTTTGAAAATAGTTTTTATTATGACCACTAATAACCAAATCCAAAGATAATTTCTCATCCTATTTTCTTTTATCTTTTTATTCTTTTCTTTTTTCGTTTTATTCTTTTATAAAGTGTCATGAAACTTTACCTCATATACCTCTGTGGCCTACATGATCATTTATAGTCTAGAGGCTCCCACTATATTATCTCCAGATCAGATATTTTTCTCCTGAAGTTCTGGGTCCTATTCCACATGCCCGTTAGACACCTCCTTTTGGATGCCTTAGAGAAACTTAAGCCCCACAAGTCGAAAACTAAATACATTCTACAACTCAGTTCCTTTATCCATAAAATTAAGATAGCAAGAGTTTTTCGTAGAAAGTAGGGTGAGGATTACACATAGTGCCCAGCATAGACAAAGCAGTCAATACCGCTGTTGTTATTATTGATGTCAACACTATTATTACTAGGTGCTCTTTTGACTCCAACTTCTACTTTATCTGCCAGATGCCCCATTTTTTCATCCAGTGCAGTTCATTCTCCTTGCTCTCAATCCTCCCCTCTAAGCAGTGTGCAATCAAGCAAAGGCTTATTCTAATCCAATACGATGCAGTCAATCCTACAATAAATCTCTGTCAAAGCAGTCCTCCCAAACTTCTAATGGATTGTCCTGAGGTCAGTGCTTTGATGCAGTTAGTTTATGACTCAAAACTCATTAAAAGATACAATATCTATAGAAAGCTTTTGAATCTCTTCTCTCTGAAAAATTAGCCACATTACCTTCTATTTCAAAGTTTAGCATCCTTAAACTCTCTGGGTAGCCTTACATTTTGTATTTCCTTAATCAGTCCCCACTTATTTCACTTTATGCTAACTATATAAATAAAATGTTAATTTAAATGAATGCGGGAAAACTAGGTCACTATGATGGAAAATAGGTCAACATTGCTTTAGGGGTACTCAAGAACAACCAGGTAAATTTAAATATGTATTATGTGTGAAATGACTGAGAAAATTATTATTAAAAGAAAAGAAAAGAAAAAAGCTATCCAGGGGCACCTGGATGGCTCATTTAGTTAACTTCTGGACTCTTGATTTTGGTTCAGGTCATAATCTCAGGGTATTGAGACGGAGTCCTGCATGGGGCTCTGTGCTCCCTTGCTGCACCGCTGGAAATTTCTCTCCTTCTCCCTGTCCCTCTGCTCTTCCCCCTACTCCCTCTGTCTGTCTGTCTCTCTCTCACATAAATAAAATAAATGCATTTTTAAAATGCCATCCATTTTTCAGGATGTCTGCTAGCTTAGACTTCTTTTTTATAAGATATCTGTTTCAACCATGAGGAACAAAATATTATACATTATCTTTGTCCCTTAAAAATATAAGTTCTGGGGCGCCTGGGTGGCTCAGTGGGTTAAAGCCTCTTCCTTCGGCTCAGGTCATGATCTCAGGGTCCTGGGATCGAGCCCCGCATCAGGCTCTCTGCTCAGCAGGGAGCCTGCTTCCTCCTCTCTCTCTGCCTGCCTCTCTGCCTCCTTGTGATGTGTCTGTCAAATAAATAAATAAATCTTAAATATATTTATATATTTAACATATATATACATATATATATATATATATGTATATATATGTTTTATTTTCAAAGACATCCTCAAGGTATCTGCTGCTTCCCAATAAGGAAATTAAGGGGACCAGCAACTGGCTTGTTTCTTTTGTTATTTGATTTCCAATTTTACAATAGTTATCCTCAGATAATCCTCAATTCTACATTTTTTGAAATTATTGCTTTTCACAATCCTTTAGTAATTGCTTGTGACTGGATCACACTACCTCATTCCACGGGACCCCTCCATATTCACTTAACCAGGCAGGGACCGTAAGCAATCCAGTGAAGGAGATAACTATGAAATGGGATTTCAGGGGCACCTGGGTGGCTCAGTGGATTAAGTCTCTGCCTTCAGCTCAGGTCATGGTCTCAGGGTCCTGGGATCAAGCCCCACATAGTGCTCTCTGTTTAGCAGGAGCCTGCTTCCCCTTCTCTCTCTCTGCCTGCCTCTCTGCCTATTTGTGATTTCTGTCTGTCAAATAAATAAATAAAATCTCAAAAAAAAAACCACAAAAAAACACTGGATTTCAAAGATATGGGGCTAGAGGCCTAAATGTTTCTCTCCAGAGAAGTAGAGAAGGAGTTCCGGGAGAGAGCTCAGTAATTTAAAACATCTGGCACACCATAGTTCTTAGAATTGTCATATCCTTTTGGACAAATGTTAGAATGTTCTCTAAAGCGCTTTTTATAAAGTCCCCAAACTCCTAGTTCCTAGTAAGTTCTATTTACTAGTTATCGTAGATAGATCACTTCCCCTAAACAGTGCTGTTTCCTGTAGATTACCAGAACATATGCTGATTTGCAGCTCTATTACAAAGCAAAATAAAATCTTCTATTCCTTGATCTCTAATATTTCTATATAAAATCATTTTAAAAAGTCGTATGTTCACAGTATGCACTTACCTAGTCATAAATACAGAGTCAGAGCTTCCTAGGCCATTGACAAAGTTCATGGCTCCATAGTCATAATAAACAGTGGAACAGGGGAGAAGGACAAAAAAAAAAGAAGGCAACTTTATTTAAAAAAAAGAAAAAGAAAAAGTTGAATTCAATGGTTCACATATTCCCTGAGGTAGATCATTAGAGACTAGTTAGTTCTCTTTCTTCCTTTTTTTTTTTTTTAACTCAGGCATGAAGATCACATTGAAATTCTGGCCAAATCAACTGTTGCTGGAATTTATAGAACAGATTTGGAATTACCAATTTAAACTTCATAGTTGGCTGAGAATCCAGCTGTGTTGGCTCAGCCAGAGTGTAATGGAAGGTTAGACATGTGACATCATCTGACACCATGCAATGAGTGGTCAGGCAGGGGGAGGGGAGGGCCTTCAACAGAGAATAGCTTCTCTGCAGACAGAGAAGGGTGACATTTTTGCATTGGAGCTAGACTCTTTGCTGACATGAAAGGAAAGCAATTTTGGCTTTAATTGTAGAAATAACTACCTTAGTCTCCAATTTGTGTGGTTTGGAGCCATCAACAGAGTACCATAACCCCTGTGTCCCAGAGGTGTGAAATGCTGTCTGCTTTACACAGCACGCCAAATGGCCAATTAAAGTGAACGTGAAGAGGCATGATGCCAAACAGAAACACATTTTCTGCGGTGGCTATTTTTAACTATGTGCAGTATCTTTTGACCTATTTCCCCTTGCTTGGCTATCTTCAATGTTCACATTCTCAAGGACGACACATCTGAATACTAAGCACATATATTCCTCATTTCCAAGTTGGACAAAAGAAGATAGGGTTCTGACCCTGAAATAAAGGCTAAGCCTCTTGGCAAGCTCAGACAAGGACTTTCCAGCTCACTTCTGCTTGGCTCGTGATATCTATTCAGTCTCTTGACGGGAGAAGTCTAGTCCTAGTTTATATGTGGAGGATTTCTAGATGGTAATTCTCAAACATTCACTGGGAAAGAGACCTTTAAAGAGAATTATCCTCTTCTGTTCCTGTTCATTAAGTCACAAATGTGCTCTAGGAATGCTTGACCTTCTGATTTCTGCATTTCCTCTATGCTGGAAGGAACCCTGACAGGGAGTGTGCACATATTATCAATACACACACAAGCACACACACCTCCTGCACAGGGAGAGGTGAAGCTGCTTTAAAGGTCCAAGATGAGGACATGGCAATGGCCTCATGAGGGAAATGTACTAGGTGTGCCTAGAAAACTGCTACAGATCCAAATGCTGGAATACACCCCATGGGGCCTCTACTGAGCTTTTCTCATTTTCTTCTCCATGACTGGGGGAGGAACAGGAGTGTCCCCCCATGTTTAGGGGCTGGGAGCATTAAGATGACAGAAGAGAGAGGTTGGCAGTCATTTAAAATTCAACACTGAGTATGGAGCTCATACTTCTTTCAGAGAACTATGTGGGTACCCAAAATATTTTTCTTCCTCAAGCAGAACACAAACCCTATTTGACATTAGTACTTGGGTTGGTAAGTTGAATTTTGCCAGACCAGTCTGGTGCCAAAACAGTAAAAGAGACATCCCCAATGTCCAGTCTAGAAAATTCTAGCTCACTCTCAATATGTCAGAAAAGACAGGAGCAAGCTTCATGTTCCCTTTAAATGGATAGAGATACAGCTTATCTGTAACTTTCTGTAGGCTTGCACGGAATTAGGAACACTGTTACTATTATACTCCCTTATATCTGCAGAAGAGTTTTTTTAAATCTTTCCAAAGCACTTTAATATCAATTACCTTATTTAAACCTTGAAAACCTTTAAAGCAATGAAGACAGAAATCAGTGCTTCATTTGGAAGATAAGGAAATTGAGGCCCAAGGAATCTATTTAACCAATAGAAGGAGATACCAAAAAACCAAGATAACAACCAAGCTGACACTAGAACTGAGGTTACCAGAAATGAGACAGTTTCCTTCCCTGAGGGTTGTATAATCTGCCTTTGATATCACAAGCAGATCTGAGAGAGACACACATTAGGGAAGTCCATGCTGAGGTTCGGTACTGAATCTAAGGACTGATGAAATGTTGAGGCAAATGTTGATGCATCTGGAACAGAGGCATCAGCAGGCAAGTCCAAAATTGAGTCTAAGAGAATACCAAGGTCAAATAATTAAAGGCAAAGAAGTTTTCACATCCAAGAGAGTAACACGGGGTTGAGAAGAGATGAAACATAAAAGGTCAAGATCCAGGTAAACGCAGGAAGTGAGTAGGCTGTGATGCTCCTGACTTCTTCAGTGGTCCTCAGGGACAACTGGCAATACCTTAGAGATATTTTGGTTATCACGAGGAGGAGTGAGAGGGCAGCTACTCTTGGCATCTGTTAGGCAGAGGTTGGGGATACCACTCCACAACCTGCAGTGCTCAAGAGAGTCTCCCACAATGGAGGATTATTTGGCCCAACTTGCCAACAGTGCTGAGGGTGAGAAACCCTGGTAGTCATCTGGTCAGTCGTAGATCAGCTTAACTTAAAGGGAGAAAAGCATGATGCTTGACAATTATTCTGCCACCCTGGGACACCTTCTGGTTTGTTTTCTCAGATGGTAGATCAGGCTAGAGTGGGTGGGACGGAGAAAAGGAGTCACATGTGTCATCTCTGCCCTGTGTTCACGCTCCGTGAAAATAAGTGCCATAGCACCTGGCTTCTCCTTTGCCATTGTACATGCTAAAACAATACTGTTTTAAAAATTTACTTCTTATCAGAGAATGGAGTGGAGCTGTTTGTGATATAATAATCAGTCCCTTTAGTTGTAAGAGTTACATATTTTAAATTATATTGTGTCATATTGTGTCAGAAATCCTATACTATTGGAAGGGAGATGTCAAATTCACTTTTGTATATCCTTTTCTGCTTGCTCAATAAATGTATGCATTCCACAGATTCAAATCGCACTGGCTGTAGAGAAAGAAAACAATGTATCATTAAGTGGGAATCTACAAAAACCCATGGCTTTGCTGACTGGCTTTACTGACAGCAATTGTATCCTGTGTTTTCTTGCTTAATCCCCATTTGCAAGGGAGGCTTTGCCAGCAGCATCTTTACTGTGCTGGGAAATTGGCCTTCTGCTTTGAGCACACTGAAAAAGAGATGCTTTGTATTTTCTCACTTTGCATTGCTAGCATGAGCTAAACACATATAAGATGAAAAAAAAAAAAAAAACAAGATAATGTAGCCAGGAAACTTAGGTTCATTTAATATTTAATATTTATTAGAAAAGACCCAGTCTGATGTTGTTTAAAGCAGGCAATTGCTTGCCTTCTATGACCTAGACTTATGCTATCCAATTTGATAGTCAAATGTGACCACTTAAATTTAAATTTTTTTCATTAAAACTAAAATTAATTAAAAATTTAATTGCTTTGATAAACTAACCACATTTCAAGCACTGAAATAGTGGCAGTGGCTACCATCATGGGTAGTGAAGATATAGAACATTTCCATGACCAAAGGAAGTTACAGTAGACAAGGCTCCTTCAGTTAAGTGGAATCAATAATTAAGAAAGTGAGGACACTTTGCTAAAGGCCAGAGAGCATTCTTCTGAGCAGGCAAAGCATCTCTGCACGGTCACCTGGAGGCTCCACCTCATAGGCAATAACCATAAAGGTCTTGCTCCCTTTTCATTTAATTCATCCAATAATTACTTATTTAATATCTAGTAGAGGTTAGGCACAATTCTTGGCATTGGAAACAGAAGTGGACAAAACCAATAATGCCCTTGCCTTCAGACAGATTAAATTCTAGGGTGGAAGTACAGTAATACATACATAAATATGCCTACATATGTACATATACACCCATATATAAAATATACAGCCAGGAAATGACCACTGTTAAGAAAAAAAAAAAATGTCAGGGATTGTGAGGGGATAAAGAGATGGTGTAGTAGGTGTTATTTCTTTTTTTTTTTTTTTTTAAAGATTTTATTTATTTATTTGAGAGAGACACAGTGAGAGAGAACATGAGCAAGGAGAAGGTCAGAGAGAGAAGCAGACTCCCCTTGGAGCTGGGAGTCGGATGTGGGACTCGATCCCGGGACTCTGGGATCATGACCTGAGCCGAAGGCAGTCGTCCAACCAACTGAGCCACCCAGGCGTCCCGTAGGTGTTATTTCAAGTAGAGTTGTCAAGAAAGACTCTTCTGAGGAGGTGACGCTGTGAGGAGTGACCCATGATCATACCTGGGGCAATGAACAGAAATAGGACAAGCAAGGCTCTCAGGTAGGAGTTTTCTTAACAACTTCAAGAAAGCCCAGGGAGGCCAGCAGGGCTGGCCTGTCAAAGAGGAAGAGCAGGAGGAAATGAGGTTGGTTGGAGATAACGGCCAGGTTGCATGTGTATTAAAAGCCATGGTAAGAATCTGAAGTTTGTTCTAAGAATGACTGGCAACCTTATTAGTGTTTGAGTAGTGAAATGACATGATCCAGTTTATGTTATTTATTTATTTATTTATTTTAAATTTTTTATTTTTTATAAACATATATTTTTATCCCCGGGTACAGGTCTGTGAATCACCAGGTTTACACACTTCACAGCACTCACCAAAGCACATACCCTCCCCAATGTCCATAACCCCACCTCCTTCTCCCAACCCCCCTTCCCCCAGCAACCCTTAGTTTGTTTTGTAAGATTAAGAGTCACTTATGGTTTGTCTCCCTCCCAATCCCATCTTGTTTCATTGATTCTTCTTCTACCTACTTAAGCCCCCATGTTGCATCACCATTTCCTCATATCAGGGAGATCATATGATAGTTGTCTTTCTCTGCTTGACTTATTTCGCTAAGCATGATACGCTCTAGTTCCATCCATGTTGTCGCAAATGGCAAGATTTCATTTATTTTGATGGCTGCATAGTATTCCATTGTGTATATATACCACATCTTCTTGATCCATTCAGTTTATGTTATTTAAAAGTTTCTCTTACTGATTATGTAGAATCAGTGTGCAAGACTAGAAGCAGTATGACCATTTAATAAGTCTTTGTCAGAAACTTGGTAGGAAATGATGGTGGCTTAAATTAGGGTTAGTACTGAGGGAGATGAGAAGCTATTTAATTTGAACAATATACGGAAGCCAAAGAACTAACAGCATTCACTGCTTATTTGAACGTATGCCCTACTATAAAAGGAGGAGTCAAGAGTGATTCCAAAATTTTGTTTCAACAAGTGAGTAAATGGCAATGTGACATTTATTGAGATTAAGGAGTCTGGGAAATAAAGTGGATGTAAGATGAATGTGGTAATCAAGGGTTCACTGTGGGATATATTCAATATGAAACATTCACTTGAATATTCAAGAAAAAATTTCCAGTAAGCAATTGGTAAGCAATTGAATACAAAGCCTGAAGGTCAGAAAGAGGTTGGAGTTTATGATACTGGTTTGAATGTTATAAGAGCACACATATGATATTCAGAACTAAATAGTTAATGGTGACCACAAAGGAAGTGTGTATGGATGGGAAAGCGATATCCAAAGACTGAATCCTGGGATATTTCAACTTACTGAAGTTAGGAAGGGAAGGAGAAGCAAGTAGAGAAGGCTAGGAAGTAACCATTAATGTAGGAGAAAATGGGCATAATGGTTTCTCAGAAAATTGAAAAAGTTATGTTAAAAATGAGAGTGGCCAATTGTGTCAAATAATTAAAAGAAGCTGACTGAGGTGAGAACTGAAAAATTCTACTTGTGAAATGAATCTTGTTTCCCTTATTAATCTTTGCTTTTAATCTCAGGAAACAAACTGAGTGTTGCTGGGGGGGGAGGGGAGGGAGGTGGGAGGGATGGGGTGACTGAGGGATGGACATTGGGGAGGGTATGGGTTACGGTGAGAAAAAAATTAAAAGAAATTTAAATTAAAAATAAATAAACCTTATTTAAAAAAAATAATTCTACAATGGGCTCCTGGGTGGCAGAGTCAGCTAAGCATCTGACTCTGGATTTCAGCTCAGGTAACGATCTCAGGGTCGTGAGATCAAGCCTGGCATCAGGCATTGCTTTCAGCATGGAGTCTGCTTGATGTCTCTTCCTCTGCCCCTCCCACGCATGCTCTCCCTCTTTTTTTTCTCTCTCTCTCAAATAAATAAATAAACCCCTTTTAAAAATTAAAAAAAGATAGTAAGGAATGCTACAAGAGGCTATCCATAAAATTCTGCATGGAAGACCTAAGGCATGCTAAGATACATGTTTTTTGAGAGTGATTGCAGCTTTCTATCAGCACTTTCTGAATTCTCAGCATCTTCCTTCGTAGCTACTCTGCTGTTTCCCTTCGAAGATAATCTTTAGGCACATAAATTTTTTAGAAACATTCTAAAGACACAAAAATAGACTTAACTATTCCATACATGAAGATAGTCTCACTTAAAACTGATTTATAAAAAAAAAAAAAAAAAAAAAAAAAAGGAACACAGATGCAAGTACAGACCAAGGTAGGCACCATATGGTCTTGATTCACTTCAAGGTAAGTGTGAAGATACAAAACAAAATCTCAAGTAAAATTCTCATACTTGACTTCACTGGAGACTGGTTAAATTTAGACTACACTCTATTAGTGCTTGTTATATTTAAGAATGGGGGAAGAGGTGAAAATGTTACAATATATTCTTTCTTTGCTCATTAAGAACAGTGATTGTGCAAGCATCGATGGTGCTCAGGTGTCTACTCACTATAGAAATTCTCACACCCCCTAGATTTCATTGCAGCACAGAAAAAGCTGTCCTTATGTCCTTGGAGTTGTGATATGATATTGTCAGGATATGGATAAAAAAATACAAATCTTATGAATGAAAAGATCTAAAGTCCACAGCAGCTATTACTCCTACACTGAACTAATTTCTAATAGAA
Source organism: Mustela lutreola (assembly GCF_030435805.1). Lineage (NCBI taxonomy): Eukaryota > Metazoa > Chordata > Mammalia > Carnivora > Mustelidae > Mustela > Mustela lutreola. The sequence goes on from NC_081293.1 coordinate 147,364,280, forward strand.
TATAAGCAATAAAAAGGCCAAGGTGGGATAACCTTGGCGAATACAACCAGAGTGAAATCATATTACCACAGCTTGCAAAAGTGTCAGATAGAAAACCAATTGCAGAGAAAAGGAATCCTGAGGATCTCTCGGTTTAAAAATTTCAACTAAATGAGCTTCCCCTACATCTGGTTGATTTGATCAGGAACAGAACCATGCGTTCTCGGTTTGGTTTAGTTTTGAAATTGATCCCCTCCATCACCTAGATTTAGGTATCTGAGGCTGTTAAGTCATACATGCCCACAACACAAACAGTAAAATTCACCTGGTAAATACTGCTAAATGTTTTGAGGGCCCTTTCATCCAGCTGAGGTGAGAATTCACCATCTGCTTCCAAATCCTAGGAGCAGACAAAACCACAAGTAGCTAACTTACATAATTATTTCAAAGAGAAAAGAAGCCTTAGGCAGCTACATGTCAAGAGCAGCTTATTCCTCAGCCCAGCCTAGTGCACAGTCAGCAGTGCTACCCCTGGGGAGGTCTGAAGGTGAATAACCACATAGGTCTGGAGCCAAGAGTCTGGGCAGGAGGTGATGATTAAGAAAACTTATCTATCATTTGTTAAAATCAAGCCCTCAGAGGAATAGTGGTTTCCTTCCTAAATTAGCTTTGCTTACACTTACAAAGTACAAAGGACAGTGACACAGTGACAACAGATTGATGATTTTGAAATGCCACTTGAATTCTTGCAAGCAGAAAATGGGATGATGAAAAAGAATTAAATGACTACTGCCATTGTCTCCCCTAATTTAAATGAGGGAATCAAGTCATAAAACATAACATCCAAATGTTTTGTCTCTTTACAACTTCACAGGACAATTCTTTCTTTTGTTCAAAAATTAAGGTGCTCACCAGAATTCTTTGCCTGTGTGTAAACTGCCCTTTCCTTGTTAATTATTGATGTCCTGTAGAGCAGCAAATATATATCAAGCACCTGCTATTTGCAAGACATGTTAAGAACCAAATAAACTGATTGTGTACTTAATAATTCATTTTCCACTCCTCATAACAGTAATGCAATTATTATAAAAATTAATGCTGGTATCTATGAATGTCCAAGTTGAGGGAACTTAACAACTCTTCATAACTATTGAAGATAGCAGGGTTTCCTAGACTGGGGTCCTTGGAGACATCTCAGAGAGCTCATGCATCACTCAGTTTTTTATGCAAAATTTTATCTTATTTCAGTGAGGTTGGAAGACTGTTTCAATGTTAAGAGGTTTTAAATGAGATAATAAAACCATGTTTTAATGTTAAGTAACCATGTTTCAATGTTAAGAGGTTTTAAATGAGATAATAAAAAGGAACGATTACTCCTTTGCCAATGCATGGTTTACTGCTTCTATCCATATAGTGTTCCCTTGTGAATTCCTAGTTCCAACTTCCAACTACAGGATGGAGATCTAGGCTTGCTTGTTGTTGGGGGTGTCAATGGTATGACACAGATCTGATGTTTAATGTCATTAGACATTAAAAAAAATGGTTTTATTTTCCCACGGGCTCTGTATCTAGAGAAAAGCAGGCATTTTTTCCTTTTTCTTTAAGAGATTTTATTTATTTTAGAAAGAGAGAGCAAGAGAGAGGGCGAGCAGGGAGAGAGGCAGAGAGAGAGAGGGAGAGAGTCTTAAGCAGACTCTGCACTGAATGTGGAGCCCAACAAGAGGCTCGATCTTACGACCATGACTGGAGCTGAAATCAAGAGTCAGGTGCTTACCCCACTGAGCTACCCAGGCGCCCAATGGGGGATTTTTTCCATCCTGTTTTCACCAGATCCCGTGTAGCATTTTTTAGGCTGAGCTTACAAATTATCTAGGGGTGTGTGTGTGTGTATGCACACGTGCGCATGTGAATGCACAGGTGCAGAGGAATCCCTCCTGACTCTCAGGTAACTTGGGTCTGCCTACAGATTCTTTCTCCCTCTCCATCTGCCCTAACACCTAAGAGTTTGACTTATTTATATTGGACCTAGGGAATCACCAGAAATATGGTTTATATAAAATTATCTCAATACTTAATGAGGTTGAAAAGGCAGAGTAACTGTTGGTCCAAGAGTTTGTTCCATGATTTCCTGAAACAGACTGGATTCCCCTGAGTTGGCCACATTCTGATCTGTTTTTATTTCTTCAGTCATAAAGAAAGACTGTGGTCATGACTGTGTTTTCCTGTCCCACTATTAAAACTTCAAGTCCTGCAACGTAAGAGGTCCTCAGCATAGATTTGTGGTGGTGCCATTGTGTTTTTGTCATTACTTTCAGTAACCTTCTTATCTACCTGCCTTACTGCAGAACTCACCTGAAAGCTGTACATGATCACTTGGCTGGTTTCATGAGATAAACAGATGTTTGTGTCAGACAATTCACTCCCTGCTGACATAAAGCCAGCGGGGAAACAAAAATGGTATGTTTCATTAAGTCATGGCAGCCTGCCTCTGTATTCATTAATTTATGCTTTTCCCAAAATATCTGTAGGCCAACATGAATGCTAACAGCTTCTAGCTGTTTATCTCTCCCTTCACAGTTATCCCTTTGCACTCATTCCAATTTTGATCAAGATACACAGATGTAGGGTTTACTGGGATGAGATAGGTTCGGGATTTATAGTCAATATACCTCCCACCAATTAAGAGGAATTGCCAAATAACTCTCATCCATGTTAATTCAAATCTAGGCATATTTGACTTGAAAGTAAAAAACTGTATGAAATAAAAGCATGATTATGCTTTTCCTTAAGATGAGCCAAGTTATTAACTTGCATTTTTATTCAGAAAGTAATGCTGGCAAACAAATTGCTCTATTTCTTCCCAATAGTGCCCTAGAGAATCAGACATTTCATTGTCAGTTTACCCAAAAATCATATAAGGAAAAAATAGATGTTTCTTAAGGGCTGAGAGCCTCAGAGCTTAGCATTATTTATAAGCAGTTGGTAGGAAGGTAGCTAAATGCCTTTAAAAATGATTGTAAACTGAGCTTAGAAAGTTCAGGAAAAATACACATTAGTAATCTTCGAACAACTTAAAGGAAAGTAAATATGTTTAGTAGTAGTTAAGACATTCTACCTTTCTTCTGGTGCCAGGACCCTGATTCTGAAAGCTATTCCTCCATCTCTCCTAATCATGTGGTGTGGAGCCCCTTCCATCCATAACACCAAAGGTGACCACGTAACCTGTCCTCGCCAATCAAATTAACACACCCTTTGACTAAAGTGATTAGTTCATGCTTGGTTATTACCCAATCATAATTCAGTGAGATTCAGTTCCAGGACTCTTTGGAACCTCATAGTTGAGGAAAGCTGAGCTGCTCAGAAGAGATAATCATCTTAGAATAACTGGCAGCCATATTGCGGGAAAGTAGGGACAGTATGAAAATGCATTAAAACAAAGAAGAATAGAACTGAGATTGAGAAACTAATAATTAAGATTTTTATTTAATCCCTGAATACAGCCATGCTCTAAACTAATATTGTAAGACTAGTTAGAAAAGTATTCTATTTTTAATATTTCTAAAAATTTTAGGGGCCCCTGGGTGGCTCAGTCAGTTAAATGTCTGATTTCAGCTCAGATATGATCTCAAGATCCTTGGATTGAGCCCTGTGCCAGGCTCCATGCTCACTGGGGAGTCTGCTTCTCTCTCTACCCACACATGTGCTCTCTGTCTCTCTTTCTGAAACAAAGAAATAATCTTTAAAAAATAAGTAAAGGTTCTAGAACTTTTATACAGGTCATATACACATAATGTTCTCCTAAAATATTCAAATAACACAGATAAAGTAGAATCCCTAGAGACATTCCCACCTTTCCCTCTCTCTTAATTCTAGGCTGCCAAATAGTCAGTGAGACAGCTGAAAGCCAAAATAAAAGAATGACTGATCATTTTCTTCAAATTTAGAAGTTTAGGAAAGGTCAGTGGTGACTGTGAGATAAATAGTATTATTCTACTTGTAGGGGCCAAAGCTTCATTGGAATGGATCTAATAACAATTGAGAAGAGAGAAATTGAGACAAAGATTAAGTAGGTTGTTTTGGGAGGTTTGCTGCAAGGGGAAGCAAATAGAGTGGTGGCTGCCAGGAGAAGTAGAGAAGCAATGCCTCTCTAAAGAATTCCCACTGCACACAACTGAATGCATACTATCTATCTACCTGGACACACGTGATTGCCCAAGAGTGAATCACAGACCCAAGGTTAGCCAATACACAGACTGACCGCTGGCAAATAATGATTTGGCATGAGAGCACAAACTTTCAGAGATGATGGTAAATAATTGGCCAATCCTAATAGTCTTTCTAGAAGAATTTGATTCAGAAATACTGAATTGGAAACTGGCGAGATGCCAATGGGAAGAGAAGCTCAAGCAGAACTAGATGATGTAACTTAATGACTTGCATAGCAACCCCCAGTACTTAGAACAAAATGCTGCTATGCCAAGTGGATTCTAAGCTATTGCAATCACCTCAGCAATGGTGGATTCTGAAAGACTTTCATGTTCTGTGAGACCCAACTCAAATTCCCCCTTTTCAAAAATTCAGAATTTATTTTTAAAAGGCAATGTGTACATAGTACCAAGTTCCAAAGGTACAAAATGGTTTATAGCAAAAAAATCTCCCTCCCAGCTCAGCACTTGGGTACCCAGGTTTTTATCCAGAGGCAACAAGTGTTGATCAGTTGTCTGGATGTAGTTCTAGAGTACTTCTGTATATGAAATATGTAACTATATCTGGGTATGCATCCATAAATCATGAAAATTAATTAGTGTTAGTATCTATAGAATTACCTCATTCTTTCTTGTGGCAACAGATGCAAGCTAGTGCATTTAACCAGTCCTCTCCTGAGGCACATTGGATTATTTCCCATCCTTGGCTTTTAAACACAAAACTTCAGTGAACAACCTTGGACTGAGGTTATTTTATGTTCATTAAGTTGATCTGCATATTATATTTCAGAAGTGCAATTCTGGGGGCAGATACACATATATTTATAGTTCTGATAGATATTGCCAAATGGCTTTCCATAGATGTGGAAATGCATGGAATGTATGGAAATGTAACAAGTTAACATTTCTATGAGAGTTCATATTTTCCCACATCCTAGAAAAAGTTTGATCCTAGACCAAAAATGTTTAAAAATATTTTCAAAGAATACCAATGTTTCAATGTAGTTTTAAAACTTATAATTTTCTTTTTATGAGTAAGGTAGGGTATCTTTTCACATGCATAAAAGCCAATTCCATTGTCTTTCCTAGAAAATATTTATACATTTCTCCATTGGGTTTATTGGTCTTTCCTCACCAATTATAGGAGACTTTTTTTTTAAAAAAGAGAAATTAACTCTTTTTCTAGTATTAGTTGTAAACATGTTTTACCATTTTTTCCTGTTTTATTTCTTCGTGGTTTATTCTTCTATGAATGAAATTGTGTGTGTATTTGTTAGTTGAATTTGTCAAGTTATTTCTTTTTTTCTTTTTAGAGAGAGAGCGAGGGAAAGAGAGGGAGGGAAGGGCAGAGAGGGAGGGAGACAGAGAAGCTGAGACTCCACATTGAGTACAGAGTTTAACATGGGGCTGGATCTCACAAACCTGAGGTCATGACCTGAGCGGAACACAACAGTCGATGCTTAACCAACGGAGCCACCCAGGCACTCCAAAATATTTCGTTTGTTTTTTTTTTTTAAAGACTTTTTTTAAAGATTGTATTACTTATTTGACAGAGAGAGAGAGACCACAAGTAGGCAGAGAGGCAGGCAGAGAGAGAGGGAAGCAGGCTCCCCGCTGAGCAGAGAGCCTGATGCGGGGCTCGATCCCAGGACCCTGAGACCACGACCCGAGCTGAAGGCAGAGGCCTAACCCACTGAGCCACCCAGGCACCCCCCAAATATTTCGTTTTTATAGAGTCTGGGTGGTGTCATATTTAGAAAGGCTTTTATAATTCAAAATACAAAGCAATACTCTCATGGTTTTTAAAAAATATTTTTATGGGTTTTTTTATGGTTAAATTTCTAATTCATTTGTAATGTAGCCTCATGTGAGGTATGGAAAACCAACCTAATTTATCCAATATATTTCCTTTTATGCTAATGAATATCCAGTTTTCCTAATACTTATTAAATTAAATCTTTAACACAGATTTGAAGGATTACCTTTGTCATATACTAAATTCTAATACCTTTAGAAGTATCCTGGAGTTTCTACTCAGTTCCACTGATCTACTCATTCACCAGTAATACACTGTTTTAACTGGTGTAAATAATCAATGCATACTAATTAATATAATACAGCTTTAAAATACATATTTCTTTCTTGTTACTCTTCTTCTGTGTGACTTTTTCTTTTTTAACACAAGAAATTTAAGTTTTCAGCTGCACAGTATTAATCACTTTCATTTTCTAAACAAGGGCTGGCTAAATGTGTGTTATGACAACTTTACGAGAAAAACTCTCCTCAGGTATGTATGCCTCTGTCCATCTCTCTGTCTCTGCCTCTCTCTCTCATCCTCTCTGAATACTGGTGAGCTATTTCCTTCTCCTAACTCTAAAGGGCGGGAGGTTCTCTGAGATAGATGATGAGAGAACAGGAGGTAAGTGAGGACTCGGTGTCAGGAGGACTTGCGTTCCAATTCTACCACCACATATTGCCAGCAAACTAAGTAACTTAACCTCTCTCATGGAGTTTACTCTTACAGGAAATAGGGTTGTTTTGTGAGAATAAAATAGTAAGAAGTGTGTGAAGAGAATTTCGACCTGTAGAACACTGCATGTGCTAGTCAGTTTTCTGCACAATGACAAAAAGTAAAAAGAAGGATGTAGTACATGGGCATAATAAGAGTTTCTCTCTTATACAGCATGTAATTGAAGGCTCTCAAAAACTTTTGTTTCATTCCTCAGCCTTACCTTCTAATCTTCCATCATTAGTGCTGTACAAGTAGCCACACCAAAGACCTTAAAGAATCCCACAGAGTCTTCTGGTTGACTCATACACCGTGTTTGTTCCTTCCACTCTCATTGCCCCATCCTCTGGCTTCTCCACTACATGCACTTTAAAATGGCTCCAGTGAACAAATGATAATGGCTTCTTCCTCTTCTCTTGGGTCTGTGCCAATGCACAGCCCTCCTCACCCCTCCTTGCCTCGCTGAGGATAAGGTGGAAGGTCACCTCCCCATAGCTCCCTGGTCATACTCATTGCAATTTTCTGTTTGTATATCACTTTGCCTTCACTGGATTAGACGTCCACTGAGATAAGGACCTTTGCTTTACTTATCATCGTACCCCTAGCACTTATCAAATCATGGCATATAACAGACGCTCAAAACACAGCTTGCTACATGAATATAAGATATCCTCTATACAATCAAACACACATACAAAGAAACTACAAAACTGTGTGGAACGGGACACGCATAAACATCACTTCTATTTCCCTGTTGACTCTTCTCTCCTCAGTCCCAGGAAGATGGCGTCAAGTGTGCACATACTCTTTACTACTGACAGACCTTATATTTTGGAAACAATTGCTTAAAGCATATCTACTCCATCCCAATATTTCCCATTTAGGCTAACTTTAGGGTCCAATAGGTTAAAACCTTACAGTGAGAAGTTTTAGTGTGATAGATAGGGAAATTTTACAAAAATAGGGAATGTAGAGGGTGATGCTGGTCTAGTAAAATTTACTTCTGGGAGCACCTTATTCTTCAATGTGGCCATTTTGTATATACGCACATTTGGTTAGTGCTAAGACAGAAAGAATTCTATACTTCCTTTCCCTTTGTCATTAAAAAAATCTTTTAAAATTTTTAGACTTTTTCTTTGTAATTACATACACTTTTACTTTCCATTGCTGCAGGAAATGTATGAATGCATCTGTGTGCATGTGTGTATGTGTGTGTGTTTGTGTGCGTATGTGTGTGTGTGTTTGTGTGTGTGTGTATGTATGTGTGTGTATGTGTGTGTGTATGTGTGTGTGTGTGTGTGTGTGTGTGTGTGTGTGAAAGAAAGGTGGGAGAATTTCCATCTTCAATGTAATGAAGGTTCAGCAAGATTTGTAAGGCCTGCGTGTTTTTGTTTTTATAAATACATCCCAGAAAATATGAATCAGATTAATGAAAGAAGGTAAGTTAATAAAGAAGTTCAGAAAGATCCTATTCTAGGCCAATGTGCCAAGAAGATGTAAGCAGAGTCATTCTCTGGTATTTCTTAATTTTCCTTGTGACTTCTACAAATACACCTACTTATTGGATGCAAATCCTGAGCATATGAACCATTTAAAATATTTTTTTTTATTAAAGATTTTATTTATTTATTTATTTATTTGACCGAGAGAAATCACAAGTAGACGGAGAGGCAGGCAGAGAGAAAGAGAGGGAAGCAGGCTCCCTGCTGAGCAGAGAGCCCGATGCAGGACTCAACCCCAGGACCCTGAGATCATGACCTGAGCCGAAGGCAGCAGCTTAACCCACTGAGCCACCCAGGTGCCCCCATTTAAAACACCATTTAAAAATATCTGTTGTAAAAATAGAGCCTCTTTCGCCCTTTGTGATGTTTAGGAAAAAAATGTCACTTGAAATTTTATTTCTATAATGTGCAAGCAAAAGGGACAATCTGAATTATAGAACCATTAAAACACGAATTCTGAGAACTGATACACATTGCTCTATACCAAGCTAGGTTCAGAATGAATCAGATGAGATAATCTAATTTAAAGAAAAGTTTGACTCAGAACCATAAAACCTAAATCTAATCTTGGGTCAAATACCAGAGACTAAGCTATTCACCATCTAAGAATTTGGTACGTGTATTCCCTTACTGCAGGGATTTTCAAGAGTCCCTGTTGAACTTCCTCCCCCACTCCCAACCCCACCTAGGCCAGGGGACCTGGGCAGTGTCTGGAGACATTTTTGGTTCTTACAACTAAAAAGAGGGCATTACTGTCATCTTGAGGGTAGAGACCCCAGAATAAACCTCTTACAAGACAGAACAGCACTACAGCAAAGAATGATCTATCCCAAAATGCCAATAATCCCATGGCTGAGAAACTCTGTTCTACAGGAACTCTGTTAGTTGTAATCTGTGATGTTGGGCAATACTGTTATTAACTGAGAAGTCATTTTTGTTCCTTTGGTTTTAACTGGAAAACTCACATTTTTAGTTGGGTTATGACCATGCTGAAACAGTAACTACTTGGTGACATATGAATGATTAATCACGAAGAGTTCACAAAGTTACCAATGTCCCTACAGCCAGTATTTACTATTTCATGTTCCAGTCTGCTAATGCCACAGCGTAACTTCTGGTAAAACTTTAATCATGAAGCAACTTTACAATGAAATTGGATATGAAGGAATTTACTTTAAGTATCGTCCCATGTTACGCCCATTTTATTTTAAAATGAAATACTGATTATCTAATAATTAACTTAGAGGTGATTATTTGGACCTCCCTTTTATTGGAAGCAATTCAAGATGTACGGAGAGACTTTTGTAATCATTATTATAAAATATAATTTGTGCTGCTTGACATTTCAAATGAACCAGAGTGAAAACTTCTCGATTTCAAGGCCTCTCCTCAACTGAGAGTCACCTTCTCAATTATCTGTTAAAAGGAACTACAGTTCCACATATCTGACTTTTCCCTTATCTGAAAAAATAGCAATAGTCATGCAATTCACACATTTTGGTGATTCTCTGGAACTGGAAAATTGGTGTGTATTGGGTTATTTCTATTTAAAACATTAGTAAACCAATCATACCACTAAGGGGCCCTTTTAGGCACCCTCCTGCACCTAGATGATCACGTTCTGTTCATTTGGTTCATCATCTTCCACAGGATTCTAATGGGACATTCCAGGATCATGTCCCTGATACTTTTCTTCTCCCTCCACTTTTCCAAATTTAGAGGTACTAGGTTCCCTTCATTCTGATTCTTTCTTGTGAAGGAGAAATTGCCTGTGCTCAGGAGTTACTATCCCCTGCCTTCTAGGGAACACATTCACACTGTAGAAGCACCTTTAGGAAGGCACAATATTAACCCAAAGAGATGTGTGACTCCCAAATTGGTAATTTCAGACCCTAGTAAATTCACTAGCTTTGAGAAAGACAGAGGAAGTTTAAGAACTCATGATTTAGGGGCACCTGGGTGGCTCAGTGGTTAAGCCTCTGCCTTCGGCTCAGGTCATGATCTCAGAGTCCTGGGATTGAGCCCTGCATCGGGCTCTCTGTTCAGCGGGGGCCCTGCTTCCCCCCCACCCCGCCTGCCTCTCTGACTACTAGTGATCTCTGTAAAATAAATAAATAAAATCTTAAAAAAAAAAAAAAAGAACTCGTGGTTTATAACACCATCTAAGTACTTGCCAAATTTTACTACAAAGGTGTCTGACAAGAAATGTGCCTATGAGTCCGCTCTTTAGAGATTTCTAAAATTCAAATAGCTTAGTTTTTATTAAACCTTTCTCAGTGAAATTGATGTTCATATTCCATAATGTACTTTTAAACTTAAAAACATAGGATCCTCTAAAATCCCACGTTGCACAATAATTTTGCTTTATGAAAAGTTGTCACAAATTATTGCTGTTTCTCACCCATAAACAAACTGCTATAGTTTGAATTGTGCCCTCCATTCATATTCTAACCCCCAATAGGTTGGTACTTCGAGATGGGGTCTTCAGAAGGTAAGATCGGTTAAGATGAGGTCATGAGAGTGAGGCCCTCACGACACAATTCGTGTCCTTATAAAAAGGGATCCCAGAAAGCCTGCTTCCAACTTCTCTCTCTCTGACGGTCTCTCCACTCTCCCACCATGTGAGGACACAGCAGGAAGGAGACCATCTGCAAGCCAGAAAGACAGCCCTCACTAGGGAAGTGAATCCACCAGCACCTTGATCTTAGACTTCCCAGCTTCCAGAACTATAGGAAATAAATTCCTGTCCACCCAGTCTATGGGATTTTGTTACGGCAACCCCACACTGACTAATACACAAAAAAATAGGCAGAAAAAGAAAGAGAGTTAAATGGTTTTCCTTAATTGTCAATATAAATATTAGGAAACAGTACTATTTTTTCTCTAAAATTTTTTATTATACAAATAACATCATAATGACAGTATTAGAAATTATAAAAATTCACCAAAGAATGCCACCGAAACACTGAGCTCTTTTCTTTTACAGTATTCTTTACTAAATCAGGTTTTTCATTCATCACTAATCTAAAGTCTTTCCCCAAGGGGTTAATATCCAAAAACATATAAACTTATAAAAACTCAACACCCCAAAAAACCCAAATAATCAGATTTTAAAAATGGACAGAAGACACAAATAGACATTTCTCCAAAGAAGACATCCAGATAGCCAACAAACCCATGAAAAGGTGTTTATCATCAGTGATCATCAGAGAAAGGCAAATCAAAACCACAATGAAATATCACCTCACACATGTCAGAATGGCTAAAATCATAACTCAGCAAACAACACACCTGGCAAGGATATGGGGAAAAAGGAATCCTTTTGTACTGTTGGTGGGAAAGCAAACTGGTACACCCACTCTGGAAAACAGTAGAGAGTTTTCTCAAAAAGTTATAGAACTACTCTGCAATCCAGCAATTGCACTACTAGGTATTTACCCTAAGAATATGAAAATACTACTTCAAAAGGATACATGCACCCTGATGTTTATTGCAGCATTATCTACAATAGCCACATTGTGGAAACAGCCCAAGCATCCAGTGACTCAAGAACGGATAAAGAAGAAGCAATATATATATTTCAGTGGAATATTACTCAGAAAAAGAATGAAATCTTGCCACTTGTAACGAAATAGATCAAGCTAGAGAGTATAATGCTAAGTGAAATAAATCAGTCAGAGAAAGACAAATACCATATGATTTCACTCATAGGTGGAGTTTAAGAAACAAAACAAATGAGCAAAAGGGGGAAAGAGAGAGGGAAGCAAACAGAGAAACAGACTCTTAACTCTAGAGAACAAACTCATGGTTACCAGAGGGGAAGTGGATGGAGAGAGGGGTGAAATATCTGATGGGGACTAAGAAGTGCACCTATCATGATGAGCACTGGGTGTTGCATCAGATCACTGTATCATACTCCTGAAACAAATATTACACTGTGTTTTCACTAACTAAAACTTAAAAACTAAATAAAAACTTAAAGTCTTTTCCAAAGGGACTGACATGTTAGCTTTGAGAAGAGTTCTTATAACTTACTAGCCAACTCTTGATTAATATGCATTATTTATCTGGGTCTGGTTTGCATATCTATGAAATGGAGACTAGTACACTGATATACCACAAAGAATTATAGAATGGTAAACATCTAGCAAAAGCGCTATAAATAGGAGTAACACCAGAATGCTGTAATAAGAGAAAAGTAGCTGTGAACATATCTTTATATTAAAGAGTTGCATTCTGAATAAGACTAAAATCACCAATAAAAATCATCCTGCCCACTAATATGCAAGGAGTAGAAAGAAAAAAAAAAGACAAAAAATTTAAAGCAATAAACACATCAATGGCTAACATGTGGTAGGCCCTTGCTCTGATCTATGACTTGTTCAAGTGCTTTGCAGGGAAAACCCAATCTATCATCAAAATAATTCCATGAATGCTGCATACTAATTGTATATATTATTTTGATCTCCCATTTTAAAGATGAGGCAAATGAGACCCAGAGTGCTTAAAAACATTCCCAGAGGTAAGAGCAGGGAGAGATTTGAACTAAACTCAAGCCCAGCTCCTAACCTTCATTCCTGTTTTGTTTTTTTTTTAAGATTTCAATTATTTATTTGACAGAGAGATCACAAGTAGGCAGAGAGGGAGGAAGGGAAGCAGACTCCCCGACGAGCAGAGAGCCCGACGCGGGGCTCGATCCTAGGACCCTGGGATCATGACCTGAGACAAAGGCAGAGGCTCTAACCCACTGAGTCACCCAGGTGCCCCCTAACCTTCATTCTTAAGAATGAAATAGGTCTTCTCCACTAACCACTTCACAGCTGTAGCAAAGGAGTCATGATGTCCTAAATGCAACACAAAGAAGAAAGAAAACAACCAACTCTCAAGCTAAGGTGTGGTCTTATGGCGCGCCTTCCAGTCATTTTGTGGTCCGAGATTTTAAGAAACCCTGTGCACCACCCACCTGATGCCACAGGAGCAAGGCACACGCAGATAATCAGTATCAGAGAGTGAGGATTTGTTGAGCTGAGTGTTAGTCACAGAAAAGTTTGACACTAGACGTGGTTTATATTTCTTAGGCAAATTTGTCTCAATTCTCCCAACAATTAAAATGACCTCAGGGACTGTACAACCTCCAGGATTTGGAGACTTTTATTTCTGGTTACATAAGAATTACACTTGAATCCAGTGTGCCAGACAAAGACCATGTGTGGAATAGCACAAAGTATTGGACACCAAATTATAACAGTCTAACAAGGCCAAGCATTAAACCATCAAATAATCTTGGGGGCCTTTTGCAGCCAATCTAAACAGCAAATCAAATGAGATCACAGGCTGTCTGGAAAGCAAGGCTGGCTAATCCTGACTGATTCCCATCAACCGAGTTCCTTGCAAAATTTGGGGAAAGATACATAGGTTCCTCCACAGGGACTGAGCTCAATCTAGGTATTCCTATTTCAGATTCACGCTGCTGTACTGCTGGATGAGGGCAAGGCTCTTTTAAAACCACTCAGATCATTTCTCTGATGGCACAGGCTTTTCGCACTTTCTAATTCTTCCAAATCTACTTTAAAATGCTAAATGTAATTTTCATTTAAATACCAACATAAGCTTTAGAAATATTATTGAGAGAGTAAAAATGTAAAATAAAAAGGACATTTACAAGATGAAATGCCCAAACAAAAGAAAAGAACAAAGAGATAATGAGAACAAGCAAGAGGGAAAATACACACAAGGGAGAAACTGCCATCCGTGGATATGGAGAGAGTGCGAACAGATTTCAATTCACTCTTGCATTTCTCATGAAGCTGTGGAAGGGAGTCCCAAATGCTTTGTCGGTGCTGGAGAATCTGAGTCTCTGTGGGGACAGAAGCAGCTTCCTGCCATGTGGTATACACTCAAAGCATGGGGTTCAGCAACAGCCTCTTTTTACCTCTTCAGAATATTACTTGTGTTCTCAGTCCCTGTCACTGCACCCCAGATAACTGAGAGCAACAAGCCAGCACCCTTGGCTCCTCGTTTCCTTCTAACTTCTGAATTCAGATGTGTATTCCTTCCAACTGTTCATCTTACTGCTCCCTGTAGTTCACTGGGCTGTTTCCTTCTCTGCACTAGTCCTGTAAACTCTCAGTGCTGTGTACATCTTATGTCTGATACATGATGCTGCAGACACTCAGTTGGTGTTGGCCAAATTGCCCAGAGATGAACAGCAATCTTTACTGCCTCATCGGAAACACACTGACTGTATTCATCCTTTGTTTTCCTTCGCCTCTGAAGGCTGATAAACAGATACAGCGTCATGCACTACAAAAAACAAATGAGACCTCTTGGGCTGCAAATTATTTCTGTCATCTATGCAGACATTCTAATACATCTTGCTTTTTCATTATGAAACTATTGTTGTTAATTTTTCAGCTTTATCTGGCTAGTGAGACAGGCTGGACACATTACTTTGCAGGTGCATTAGTGTTCTTCAATACTTAGTTATCTTCTCATGCCTGGAAGGGTTTATTAACTGAGAGATAATGGAATGAGCATCCTACCTTTTACAGCAAGGTTTCTCAAAATGGTATCTGTGGACCACCTGCTTCAGAAACGCTTCTATGGTTATTAAAAATAATTATCAACAGAAGAGTTTTTAAATAAATTATGATACTTTCATACAATAAAAATCTACTCAGCAATAAAAAATAAAGATACACTTCATGGATGAATTTCACAAATGTTCTCCTGAAAGACAGTGGATGCCCAGAAGTACATACTATGTGATACATTTATGTGGATTTCTAGATTAGACAAAACTAACTTATGGTTATAGAAATCAGATCAGTGGCTGCATCTGGGACTGGGATACTGACTGGGAAGCGGCATGGGAAGTTTTGTTGAATGAGAGAGATGCTCTATGTCTTGAAACGCATTCATAAAAACTGATTGGAACAAGTAAGATTATAGTATGTCATTATATGTAAATTGTATTTCAATTTTTTTAAAATGCTGGTTCTTTCATCCTACCACCCAAGCATCTGTATTTATCAAAATAAACGTTTAATTTTAGAATTGTTTTAGATTTACAGAAAAATTTCAAATAGGGCCCCTGTATACCCTGTACTCAGTCTCCCACATTCCCAATATTTATATCACTATGTACATTTGTTACAACTAATGGATTGGCATTGATACATTATTATTAACTAAACCTCATACTTTATTTGGAATTCATTAGTCACCCCCGTCCCCGACCCATGCATTTCTTCTGTTTCAGGACCCCATCCAGGATACAACAATGTATTTGGTTATCATGGCTTTTTTGGCTCCTCTTGGCTATGACAGTTTCTCAGAATTCCCCTCTTTTTGATGGCTTTCACAATTTTGAGGAGCACTGATCAGGTGTTTTGCATTACGTCCCTCATTTGGGAGTTTGGGTGATATTTTTCTCATAATGAGAGTGTGGTTGTGCGTTTGGGGAGGGAGGTCACTGGGGTAAAGTGCCATTTTCATCACACAACGGTACCTACAACCAACAAGAATTACCATCTATGGTATGATGTGGTATGATCACCTGACTGAGGAACATCTATCTGCATTTTAAAGCAAGCTCTCTAGATGATTCTTATCTCCACGAGTTTCCAAAGTACCATATTAAAGTTTGACATTTCTTAGCACACTAAATAAGTCCACATCATCAGTTGTAAAACAACTCTCTTCTCATAGCCATTTATGGCCCATCAGAAGAGATATCTGCCAATATATCTTTCTTATGTCTGGTATTACTATCGCTGAAGAAAGGAAGGATGTCCTGCTTCCTACTCATTTATTTTTGAATAGAATGATACCTTCCTCCTTCTAAAACTGTCAGTTTCTATGAAAATACTGCTGTTCAACATGTTTACTACCTAGCAATTCCCTTTATCTCAGCCATTTACAGGCCTCTGAATTGTTCTCTGTAATTCTCTGGAAATTTTAGTTCTCAGGTGTCTACTCTACATGACTATCCCTCTTATATTTCTTAAGTGATTTCAATTCCACACATATATTACTTCCAATACATGCCCTCTCTATGCCAGTGGGCTTGCCTCTATCCTGTCTCAGCCATGGTCACACCTAAATCTTGTCATTAACAGTAATTTAACTTACTCCAAAAATCCCAATAGGAATCACCCATTAAAATATCTACTCTCCGACCACCATTTTTCCTGACTATCCACTCTCTTTTTAGTACTCTGACTTCAAAAATTCTTTGTTTCTATAAAAACCTCTTATCAATTGTTCCTGCTAACAGTTTAGCCCTGGATTCCCCCTCAAGTCCTCACTTCTTCTTCTTTTTTTTTTTTTTTTAAGATTTTATTCATTTATTTGACAGACAGAGATCAGAAGTAGGCAGAGAGGCAGGCAGAGAGAGAGGAGTAAGCAGACCCCCTGCTGAGCAGAGAGCACAATGCAGGGCTCGATCCCAGGACCCTGGGATCATGACCTGAGCTGAAGGCAGAGGATTTAACCCACTGAGCCACCCCAGGCGCCCCCCTCGCTTCTTTTTTACTTTTTCAAGTCCTATGGCCCAACATTTTGTTCCATCCATCCCCAGATGGCCAACTTTGAGCTCAGCTAGATTCAACTCTCTGCTTGTCTTGCTCCTGAAATCTAGCCATTGACGATGAATGGATGGTAGCAAGCTACATAACATGCTTCCTGTGCACACTTTTTAAGTGTGCCCTGCAAACTCTCAGACAGTTTGCCCTGCAAACTCTCTTCATTTCCACTTACATACCCAGTTTCTTGGGCAAGTATTTTATACCTTCTTTTCTCTCTAAAACTTTTACCTCCTTCTCCTTCTACCTCAGTTTCAACTAATGAGCATGCTTCTGATTTCATCAAGGAAGCAGAAGCAGTTAGAAGATTCCCACATGCTCCTACCACCATATCTCCCAGCATCAATACCCATATACTTGGTCTGAATTTCAAGGTACAAATTATGTTTTTTCCTATATAAGTTCAACCTATCCAGTTAAGTAGAGGAACCCATCCACTTTGGTCTAATCAAGGTTATTGCTCTTGCTATGGTCTATTTTCTCTCTTGCATCATCATTTTTCTCTATAATGTTTTATTTCTATTAGTATAAAATATATACCATCTTCAAGAATACTTCCCCTGACTATATCCCCTCAAAATTTCTGCATTATTTATCTGCTCTCCTTTTAGTAACATTTCCCAGAAAGAGCTTTTGATGTCACAATTTCTCCTTCCTCTCCTCCCCAACCCTCCTGCTCCATTCCATTCAGACTTATATACCTGCCATTCCACTAAGGCTGCTCTTGGCAAGGGTGTAAAAAAAACTCTGTATGATACGATCAAATGATCATTTACCTGTTATCCAATTTGACCAACCAGAATCATATGATACAGTTGATCACTGTGACTTGAAACAATTTCTGTACTTCACCTTCAGAGTACCAATCTTCTTTAATCCATACCTCACTAGCTGCTTTTTCTTAATCTCCTTTGATAAATCTTTTACATACCACTTGTTTCTAAACATTGGAATATTGCAGGACTTTGTCCTCTAACCCAGGTGATCTCATTTGGTCTTGTAGTTTTAAATTTGATTGCAATCCTGAATGTTCCTAAATTTCTATTTCCAGGAACCTCTCCCTGGAACTCTAAATGCATATGTCTTCTTACTTTGATATCTCAATTTAGATATCTAATAGGCATCTATAAAACAGATCAAACCAGGTAAATAAGGAAGGAAGACCCTATTTAAGACCACTACAATAGGGAAGAGAGATTGCACTCAACAATGTTGAAACAAAGGAAAGAGTTGTTAAGCACTGGAGTAAGATTACTCAATGTGATTAGGCCATCAGTTTTGGTAACTGGTACTTATTGAAGTTAGGCTCCTAAATTCCCACAGAAAATATGAGATAATGGTGCAATCCTTTTTCATGGTTACATTTCAAAGGTATTTCTCCTGGGTCCTTGAGAAAGACATTTTGGGGCTGTAAAAGAATTACATCTCAAAGTTTCTAAAGTAAATGCTCTTTAAAAGGGATGTCAGGGGCCTACAGTGATGAATTCCTCAATAATACACATCCAGGTGCCAACCACTTCTTATCTTTACCATGCCACTCTACCCCAAGGCACTAAAATTATCCAATTCCATGGTTTCAACCTTTCCTTTCCTGCACTTTATCAACTAGACTGCCAAATTTCCTCCTGCTTTTTTCCTTATTTCAACCTTTACCTTGCCCTCCATCCCTAAGCATGCTGTGCACCAATCATGCTTGCCTCTTTGTTGTTACACACTCCAATCATGTTTCTGTTCTAGCCTTTCTGCACGTGCTTGTTTTTGTCTGAAACACTTTCTACAGATATTAACATGATTTCTTCCTTATTTCAAATGTCAAATGTCATCCCCTATTTGAATTCTTCTCTAAGTACAAAGTATTATCATAACCCTGCTATCTTTTTCTTCATCGCCCTTCCCACTACCTGACATATTTGTTTATTTTCTCATAGAACATGCATTTTATGAGATCAAACTGTGTATTTTTGTTCACTTTTGAAGAGTGCCAGGCATAAGGTAGACAGTAAGTATTTGTGGAATAAATGAATGAATTCCCTGGCCTACCTCAATGTTGACAAATGGCTATTGACTTCCATGAAGGCGCTTTACTGTCTTCAGTGAATGCAAGGCTGGACTCATTATCCTCTCAACTCTGGCCTCTATATCCTTTGATGATTAAAACATCAACATATTTGCTTATCTTAGCCACACAGTTTCTATTATCTTCAGTGTCTAAAACTATTTAATAAAAAAGCTATACTTGAAATACCTCTCAGCTCTGCAATTCTATTCTCTGAGTATAACCACCTGGATTCTCCCTTCTCTCCTGTACCTGATTCTACACTGATTATGATTTTTTTAAAAGATTTTATTTATTTGACAGACAGAGATCACAAGTAGGCAGAGAGGCAGGCAGAGAGAGGAGGAAGCAGGCTCCCTGCTGAGCAGAGAGCCTGATGCGGGGCTCGATCCCAGGACCCTGAGATCATGACCTGAGCCGAAGGCACAGGCTTTAACCCACTGAGCCACCCAGGCGCCCCTGATTATGATTTTTAATTCCTTAATTTCATCTGGTCTCCCAGGTTGTTATTCCACTTCTTACCCTTCTTTCCCATTCAACCTCTCTGTGTCCCAGGATGGGTCCTATACTTGGTCATTTTGATAATGTCCATATTACTGCCCCTGATTCACAGGGGCCTTCATCCTTTAGCAAACCTTTAGGTTTCTAATCTCTCCAATCTCTAGCAGGGAAATCTCTAATATTTATCTCATATATTCTAATTCATTGGCTAGATATGACTAATTCTTTTGCTTTCTGCTCTATAGCCAAAACTGCCAACTTGGGTCCTTATTTGCTACTTAGTAATATTTTTTTTTAACATGGCATGGATTTTGTTGTCAGTCTTTTCATTGCCCACAGACTTCACTGTTCCTGGGTAAAATCATTCCTTGTTTCTCTGAACGTCAATCCATTTTCCTTTTCTATTACATTCAATAGGCAACTTCATATTTTGTTTTAGTAAATGTTTGTTTGATGTGAAACTTTCAAAATTTACCCTTAGCACTGAAAATTCAGTTCCACTTTTTAAATCTCTTCCTTAACTCCAGTATTTAAGGAAGGAACATATTGTTGCCTTGTTACTTTATATCTCCAAACTCTGCATTACTCACAATCCTAACCCTCCTTAACTGAAATACTCTCCCTGTATTATATATAATACACACATGTGCACGCACACACACACACACACGTTATTTTTCCCCAACAGATTTAATAACCATGTTTCTCTGTTCATAACTCATCATGAAAGTAAACATTTTAAGATTGTGATTTTTTATTTGCCTATCTTGATTAGTTGGGAATTTTTAAGGGCAAAAATAAAGTCTAACTATACCAAGTGTTTTCCATACTGTAAAGGTGTCATTCTACAAATATTTAATGAGTGAATGTTTATTGTTTAAGGATTTGAAAAGAGTTTGTGGGGGAAGGGGGATAGAATGTTAAGATTCTTTCTTCAGTGAGTTAGACTGAATTCTCCAGAATTACTATAAGAATAACAGCTTATTATTCCAAGTCTGTGATGATTATGGTGATAGCAGTGTGTTATTTTTTTTTTAAATTCTTATTTCATGACAATTATTTTAAACCATTCCAAAGTCTAAGACTGAGTGCTGATAAGTCTTAGACCTCACTTCCTTTGCCCTGGGTTCAGAGTCCAGTTGGATGATTAATGGAACCCTTACGCTAATTGCATTATAGTTTTGAATGCTCTATTGAATCCCTCTTGAATCCAACCTCATCCATCAGTCATGTTGTCTGGGAAAGTCTCAGGAAATCACTTCCAGGAGTTCTAGATTCCTCTACTTGACCTCAGAGAGATTGATTTGAAATTGTACAATGCAACCAAACTTTCCATTTAGTATTCTTAGTTGCCATGAAAGCAAAAGAACCAATACAAAGATAATATTTTTATTGATTTGCTGCAGTTGCATTTTTAAAAATTGAAACAAAGGCCTAAATCTCATAATTTATTCTAGTGTATTTCATTTTGGCAGTTATTAGAAGGCTCTCTATTGTTGTGAAAACATATTATGGTCCTTTCCTAATCTTTGTGCTCTCATGAGTTTCAGATCTGGTAATAAAGATGGTAAAAACATCTCATTAATTTTATTTTTAAAATACTTTTTACTTAGATACTTGATGGGCTTTCTACACAGCTTTCTCTGCAAGAATAGATTTTAGAATGCCCCTTTAAAATGTTCTTTGACATAACTAAAGGAGTAAATTCAATTTTTGGAGAAAAAATACCCACATCCATGTCTTTTGTCAGAAATAGATGATCTGGGGTAGAAAGAGAAGTAGATCAGAGCTGAGGAGCTCTTTTGAATTTCTCATTCTGTCACTAGGACTCCATGAAATTAAAGAATTTTAAAAAGGCTCCTTTCTAAAGAGTTATGGAATTAAAACCTGGATTTTGTGTGCCAGGTAGAATGTAGTAGGAAAAAATAAAATCCTCCTAAACAATATCTACATCCTAATTTTTAGGACCCATAAATGTTACCTTTTATTAAAGAAAGTTCTTGGGGCACCTGGGTGGCTCATTTGGTTAAATGTCCAACTCTTGATTTCAGCTCAGGTCATGATCTCAGTGTTACAAGCCCACACTCAATATGGACCCTGCTTGGGATTCTCTCTCTCCCTCTGCCCCTCCCCACCCCTGGCTTGTGCATATGCGCACACACAGAAAGAAAGAAAGAAGGAAGGAAGGAAGGAAGGAAGGAAGGAAGGAAGGAAAGAAAGAAAGAAAGAAAGAAAGAAAGAAAAATAGAAAGAGAAAGAGAGAGAAAGAGAAAGAGGAAGGAAGGAAGGGGAATGTCTCTACAGATCTGATTAAATTAAAGGATCCTGAAATGAGGAGACTGTCCTGAGTTATCTGGTGAGGTCCAAATGCCATCACATGTATCATTATAAAACAGAAAGAAGAGTAATATTTTATCAACACTACACACAAGTTTTAGAAGTTAATGGGGGGGCACCTGGGTGGGTCAGTGGGTTAAAGCTCTGCCTCCAGCTCAGGTCATGATCCCAGAGTCCTGGGATCATGCCCCATGTCAGGCTCTCTGCTCATCAGGGAGCCTGCTTCCCAATCTCTCTGCCTCTGCCTGACTCTCTGCCTACTTGTGATCTCTGTCTGTCAAATAAATAAATAAAATCTTAAAAAAAGAAAAAAAAAGTCAATGGGAGTGTTGAATCACCAAGTTTTACATCTGAAACTAATAATACACTATATGTTAACTAACTTGAAGTTAAATGAAAACTTAAAAACAAACAAAGAAAAAGAAGTCAATGTGAAGATAGAGGCAAAGATTTGAGTATGTAGCCACCAGAAGTTGGAAGAAGCAAGGAATGAATTCTTCCTTAGAATATCCATAGAGAATGTGGCTCTGTTAACTCAATTTTGACCCAGTGAAACTGATTTCAGACTGTGGCCCTCAGAACTATGAGAGAACAAATGCCTGTAGTTTTAAGCCATAGAATTTGTGTATTTGTTACAGCAGCCATAGGAAACTAATACATTGTGCAAGTATTTACCTGAGAAAGAAACTGAGGTTCAAGGAAGTAATAGTACTCACATAGAGTTATATACTTAATGGAAAAACTAGGGCTAGAAACCAAGTTCCCTGACTCACAGTTTAGGAATGTTTCATTCATTATACCATCACCTTCTCTTCATGTTTCATTTGGGCACAAATCGGAGTAGTCATGACTTTTTTCCACTGAAACTCTTAGAATTAATATTCTTGTTACACCTATTCTCCTCCACTGGCTCTTTATCCCATTTAAATGATTTTATGTTGGACAAAAATACAGCATTAATCTAGCTGCTTCCAAAGAGGTGGGGATAGATGATATTCAAAATCCAACATATTTACCATTAAGACAAATAATTCTAAATAGAAGGGATAATTAAAAATCTTTTTCTAAGGTTTTCCCAATGTGTATAAGATCCCTAAAAATTCATGAGTGTTCTTATAGTTCTAATCACTCTCAAAATAAAATATTAATGTTTAATCTTTAAAAACTGAATAGAAGAAAAATGCATTTGATTTATTACTAGACCCATATCTTCTGACTCCAGAGATTCTTCCATAATATAATACTGTTGGTGATTTATTATGAATTAATGTTTTAGGATCCAAATGAATAGGAAAGTTTTTCCACGGCTTCAGCAAACCATTTTGTTAGCCAAAGAAGGCCTGTATTTTCTATTAATTAAAAAGTGACTTTAAAAGTCTGTGATACATAAATATCTATTCTTTGGAGCTCACAGCAATTTATTCTCTTGAAACATTTTAGTTTAAAAAGCAAGGATTTATGTGTGATGCTCTTATCAGTGGCAAAGATAACACAGCCACCGATAGATAATTTAGCTATAATGGTATTCTGAGTGTCTGTTGGGGTCATCCTGGCTGGATTAAATTCTTTCCATTTTCTATTTTTACTTAGAGAAGTAGGAGGAAAAGCCATAAATCTCATATTAGCTTGAGGGCCACACTTCAATACCACTTTATCTAAATATAGCTGCATTCCTTCCTCTTTAAAATGTTTGTTTATAGCACCAAAAAGTGGCCATAAAATGCTAATGGCTGGTCTATGAAATACATACACAAAGATAATTAGTTGCTTTCTAATTTAGACTTCATAATATGGACCAAATGACATGTTAAATCTATTTTAAGAAAAATTGAAGTATCAGAAAATACTATCTCCTTAGCCACCTGTATTTCTCAATTTCTACTTCAGGAAAACCTCATAAAAGAATAATCAGGTAACCCTCTTTAGATTTGAGGTAATTAAATAGTTTCACTTAGTAGAGAAAAAAATGAAGCTGTTTCCTTCGATCAGTATATGGATAAGAAAGTGAACAAGAATGTAATAAAAAAATGAAGTCACTTAAGATAGAAGTTTACATTCAATAGAAATTATAGAAATTCTCACTAAAAGCAAAATACATCATTTTATTAATTTTTATGGCTCTGGAAAAATTTTTATGCTATTGATTTTTATTAAAATTATAATGTCTATAAAAGAAACAACAGCAGCAATACTAAAAGTAAAAATTCTACCCTCCAAAAAATTTGGCTAATGCTATTCCAAGCCTCTTTCTGTGCATCTGCATGAATACAAATTCCGAACATGCTATGAAACAAAGATACGCAGTAGTGTGAGAGGGTAAACTCAGCAGATGGCATATTTCAGTTTCTTCCAAGAGCTAACTCTGAGAAATGGTCTCAGATTCTCAAATGTAGGTGGTTTATTTGGGAGCCGATCCCAGGAGAACATGTGAGGTAGTAGAGAAAGTAACTCAGGGAAGGGAAAAGTTTAATGAAGAGCATCTTCATGAGTGGGCTACCTCTGTGGGTGATTGAGACCCCTTCCTCTTAGAGACTTTTTAAAGGACTAAAGGACTCATGGAACACATGTCAAAGGTGTCCCACTCCTTTACGGGGGAACTGAAGTATTCATCCACCAACTATTCTTTGGTTGAGGTTTGCCTCAGAGGCATTAAATTCTAGGCAACTTCAGGGTTCTCTGGGGCAGAGAAGCAGAAAGATGCACGTACTTGAGTAAGAGACCACGTGCCCAGAAACTGTCCACTGCAGCTGCAGGTGAACTCAGAAGACAGGACTGGGAGTTAATAATACACTAATACATGTTACAGGGAATTTGTTCTAGTCAGAAAAGCTGGGGAAGGATTCCCCCAGGGAGAAATACTGAAAGTAATGAAAAAAATTCATTTTTATACTAAAAACAATGGAAACCATTAAAACGTCTTAAGTAGTGAGTTGAAATGAAAACATATGTATCTTGAAAATGTTAATCTGGCAGCAGAGTAGAAATCCAATGCAACAGGAGCCAGAGCAACTGATGATACGCCCCTTAAAGATGACTGTGATTGTCCACGGGATATGATTAGGTTCTTGGACTCAGAGAGTAGCATTTTTAGTCGTTTTGTTTTTTGTTTTTAACTTAAAAAAAAAAAAAAAGATTTTATTTATTTGTTTGTGAGAAAGACAGAGAGAGAGAGAGAGAAAGAGCACGAGCAATGGGGAGAGGGAGAAGCAGGCTCCACCACCGAGCAGGGAGCCCAATGACCTGTAGCTCTACTCCATCCCAGGGCCCTGGGATCATGACCTGAGCGGAAGGCAGACTCTTTTCCGACTGAGCCACCAACATGCCCCAGAGAGTGTGGCATTTTTAAACACATGGATTCTAGCTCTAGACCACTCAGGTTTATATCTGCCTGTACTCCTTTCTAGCAACTTATATAAATGTCTTGTGTCAAGATTCTTTAGACTATAAAATGGAACAATGTGAGAAGCCAACTCACAGGTACTTGAGAGGATTAAGTGGGTTAATAAATAGTTCTTAGGAGAGTGCTGGCATTTAGTAAATAGCCTATTAATTTTAGCTATTATTACAAGGAGAAACACTTGGGGATGAAATGGAAAACCAACCTAAAGAAAGGCAGAACATTAGAGAAGGAATGTATAAAGGGAAAATATAGTGTTATGTTCTTACTTATAATTGATTTGAAAAATAACTGTTGGTTAATGCAAAAAGAATAATGAACATTGGGTGATGACAGGGCATAGACAAATTAAATGAATGACAGCAATGTTAGTGGATGGGAAGAAGAAATTAGAAACACTCTAAGATCTAAGGTAGCTGCACTGCATGTGATTTAGTATAGTATTATTTGAAAGTTGACTTAAAGTGTATATTGTAAACTGCAGGACAACTTATAAATGCTTTAAAAGAAGTATAATTGATAAACAGAGAAAAGATAAAACAGTATCACTGAATTCTCATTTGGAACAACAGAAGTCGTACAAGTGACAAGGTGGGGAGAAACAAGTAACAAATGTAACAAATAGAAAACAATTATAAACTATTGATACAGTTCTATCAATAATCACTTCAAATGTGAATTGTCTAAATACATCGATGAAAAGGCAGAAATTTTCAGAGTGGATTAAAAAAAAAAACAAAAAACAGGACTCAGGACCTTGGGTGGTGCAGTCAGCTACGCAACTGACTTGGTTTCAACTCAGGTCCTGATCTCAGGATCCTGAGATCAAGCCCTGCATTGGGCTCCACGCTCAGCATGGAGTCTACTTGAGATTCCCTCTCCCTCTGCCCCATCACTCATGCTCTCTATCTAAAATAAATAAATCATTGCTTGGAGCACTGGATGTGGTGTATAAACAATGAATCTTGGAACACTGAAAAAATTAAATTAAAAAAATAGATCTTAAAAAAAAAGGACTCAATTATATATTGTCTGCAAGAATCCCCTGTTTAAAGGCAAATTCTCAGGTAGTTTAACAGGAAAGTGTTGGGGAAAGAATACTATACATTTTAACACTAATCAAAACCAAGCTGAAGTAGCTGTATTAATCTGAGACAAAGCAGACTTCAGAACAATGCAGATTATCAGGGTAGATATTGGTATCACATGATGATAAAGGTGTCACTTTTCCAAGTGGACACAGCAGACATAATAATCCTAACTTTGTTTTCATCTGAGAATGTAAATGTCAAAATATATGAGGCAAGGGCGCCTGGGTGGCTCAGTGGGTTAAGCCGCTGCCTTCGGCTCGGGTCATGATCTCAGGGTCCTGGGATCGAGTCCCGCATGGGGCTCTCTGCTCAGCGGGGAGCCTGCTTCCTCCTCTCTCTCTCTGCCTGCCTCTCCATCTACTTGTGATTTCTCTCTGTCAAATAAATACATAAAATCTTTAAAAAAAATATATATATATATATATATGAGGCAATAATTGATAGCATTGCAAGAAGAAATAGACAAATCCATAATTAAAGGTACAGACCTCAAAATCTTTTTGTCAGTAATTGATATATCAAGCAGGCAGAAAATCAGTAAGGATATGGATGATCTGAACAGCACTCTCAATCAATTTTGTATAACTGACATTTATAGAATACTCCATCAAACAACAGCAGAATATACTTTTGTTTTAAGTGAACACTGAATAGTCACTGAAATAGACCACATTTTGGACTATAAAACACATCTTAACAAATTTTAAAAGAGAAATCACAAAAAGTATGTTTTCGGTTGCTAATGGAATGTGAACTGTAATAAAGATACCTGGGGGAAAAAAAACCCATATTGTTGGAGTCTAATCAAGATATTTCTAAATAACATGGATCAAAGAAGAAGGCTCAGAATAAATTTTAAAAGTCTTTTCAATTAAATGAAATACAACTTACCAAATGTTGAAGAATGCAACAAAGTTGTACTTAGTATGAAATTTATAACATTTAGTGTACATGCTATAAAAGAATAAAGATCTAAAAGGGAAAAATCTAACCTCTGCCTTAGGAAACTAGAGAGGAAAAGCAAATTAAAAATAAAGTAAAGGGGCGCCTGGATGGCTCAGTTGGTTAAATGGCAGCCTTCAGCCCAGGTCATGATCCCAGGGGCCTGGGATCCAGCTCCAGATAGGGCTCCCTGCTCGCCAGGGAGCCTGTCTCTCCCTCTCCTCGCTGCTCCTGCTCTCTCTCTCTCTCAAATAAATAAATAAAGTCTGTACAAAAATAAGCAGAAAAAATTAATATTAAAGACTGGAACAGAAATAAATGGAACTGATAAAAACAATGGAGAAAAGCAAAAAATCCCAAGACTTCTTTGAAAATACGAATAAAAAAAAAATCCTCTAGCTAGAACAACCAAGAAAATAAAAAGGACAAAATTTAACCATATCAGAAATTAAAGAGATAGCCATTATTACTGAAATTAAAATAATGAAAGAATATACTCAACAAATCTAAGTCCAGAAAATTTGGTAACTTGGATGAAATGGGCCAATTCCTTGAAAAACAAACTACTAAAATCACACAAGGAGAAATAATCTAAGTAGACCTACATCTATTAAAGATTGGAATAATAATTATTAAGCTTACAAAAGAAAGCAATGGTCCAGATAGTTTCACTGGTAAATTCTACCAAACATTAAGGCAAAATGATAACAAATGTACAAAATCCCTTATGAAAAATAGAAGCAGGGAGAGTACCTCCTAACTCATTTTACCAGGTCAGAATAATCCGAATACCAAAAACACATAGAGATATTATAAGAAAATAAGAGACCAATATTTCTGGTAAACATAGATGCAAAATTAATCAAAAGAACATTACCAAATTGAGTCCAATAATGTATAGTTATATACCATAACTAGTTACACAAAGTTAGTTTAACATTTGAAAATCTATCAATATAATTCCTCATATCAACAGGCTAAGGAAAAATACATGTGACCATATTAATTGATAAAGAAAAAGCACTTGGTAAACCCAATACCCATTCATTAAGACAAAACATACAAACAGGGCGCCTGGTGGCTCAGTGGGTAAAGCCTCTGCCTTCAGCTCAGGTCGTGATCTTGGGGTCCTGGGATGGAGCCCCGCATTGGGCTCTCTGCTTAGCTGGGAGCCTGCTTACCCCCCCCTCAGCCTTCCTTTCTGCCTACTTGTAATCTCTCTCTGTCAAAAATGAATAAATAAATAAATAAATAAATCTTAAAAAAACCACAAAACCATACAATCAAAAACTCTCGGAACACTAAAAATAGAGAAGAACATCTAAACTTCATAAAAAAACTTCTACAAAAAACCTATAGCTAACATGACACTTCATGGTGACAGACATGCTTACCCGTTTAAGACTAGGAACAAAGAAGAAGTATCCCTACTCACCACTCCTACTCAAAACTTTAATGAATATCCTAGTGTACAAAAGAGTATAACTCAGGTTTTTAAAGTTTAAATTTTATTTTTTTAATTGAGGTTAAATTCATAGAACATAAAACTAATCATTTTCAATTCAGTGAGATTTAGTACATTATAATGTTATAACGACCATCTTATCCAGCTCCAAAACATTTCCACTACTCCAAAATAAAACCTCATATACATTAAGCAATTATTCCCCATTGACCTTCTTCCCCAACCCCAGGTCCTACTATCCACCAGTCTGATCACTATTTATACAGATATGTCTATACTGGATGATTCATATATGTGGAATCCCACAATATGTGATGTTTTGTGTCTCAGTTCCTTAGCTTACATAAAATTTTCTAGGGTTATACATGTTGTAGAATGTGTTAGTACGCCATTAATTTTTTATAACTGAATATATATTTATATATATTATATATAATATATACATATTATATATATATATAGAGAGAGAGAGAGAGAGTCATATATATGGGGATATATATATATATCTCTCTCTCACAATTTTCCCCCATTTATCTGCTGATGGATGTTTGGGTTGTTTCCTACATTTTGGCTATATATTCAAGGACTTATTTGAGTACCTGTGTTCAGTTCTATTGGGAATATATCCAGGCCCGGACTATGATAGATGATATGGTTATTCTATGTTTAACATTCTGAGAAAACATCAAACTGTTTTTCACAGCAGAACTACTTTACATTCCTATCATTAATGTACAAGGATACAAATTTCTCCATCCTTCTTGACACTTGTTGTTCTTCTCTTATTTGTTACAACCATCCTTGTGGGTGTGAAGTGGTAGGTCACTGAGGTTTTGATTTGCACCTCTCTAATAATGCTGTTGAGTATTTTTTCATGTGCTTATTGCCCATTCTACATCTTCCTTGGAAAGATGTCTACTTGTCTATTTTTAAATGGGTTGTTTGAGTATTTTTCTTATTGCACTGTAGATCTTTGTATATTTTGAGTACTCGACCCTTATCAGATACATGATTCACAAATATTTTCTTTCATTCTGTGGGTTGTATTTTTATGTTCTTGATAGGTCCCTTGATATACAAAAGTTTTTAATTTTGATAGAATCCAAATTATTCTTTCTTTTGTTGCTTTTGGTGTCATATCTAAGAATTCATTACCAAATACAAGGCCATGATTTATCCCTACATTTTCACATAAACAGCTTTATAAAATTTATCTTTTATATTTGACTTACTGATCCATTTTGAATTATTATTTTATATGCTGTGAGGCAAGGATCAACTTCATTGTTTTGCATGTGGTATACAATGATCTCACTATCATTTATTGAAGAAACTATTTTTTTTTTCTCTTTAAAAGATTTTTATTTATCTATTTGTCAGAGAGAAAGAGACAGAGAGCAGAAGCAAGGGGAGTAGCAGGCAGAGTAGGTAAGAGAGAAGCAGGCTCCCTGCTGAGCAAGGAACCTGATGCAGGACTTAATCTCAGGATCCCTGGATCATGACCTGAGCCAAAGGCAGCCACTTAACAGACTGAGCCACCCAGGCATCCCAGGAAAATATTCTTCGATCACTACGGTCTTGGCACTTTTGTTAAAAATCAGTTGAGCATAGATGTATACATTTATTTCTAGACCACCAACTCTACTCTGTTGGTCTAGATGTTTATCTTAAGTAATATCATACTGTTTTGTTTATTGCTGCATTGTAGTAAGTTTTGAAATTGGTGTGAGTCTTGTTCAAGATTGTTTTGGTTATTCCAAGCTCCCTGTGACTTCTTATGAATCTGAGAATCTCTTTCTCTACTTCCTCAACAAGGCTACTAAGATCTGGTTAAGGATTACACTGTATCTGCAGAATATTTTGAGTACTTTTGCTATCCTGATGATCCTGATGATGTAGGTCTTTGAATCTATGAACATGAGATATTTTCCATTTAGGTCTTTTTAAATTTCTTATAATGTTTTGTAGTTTTCAGTATACAACTCTTTCATCACCTTGGTTAAATTTATCCATAGGTATTTTATTCTTTTGGATGTCACAGTATAAATGGAATTTTTTCCTTTATTACTTTTTGTTTGTTTCTAGTACATAGAAACACAATTGATTTTTGTGTGTTAATCTTATATCTTGCAACTTTTCAGAGTTCATTTGAAGTTCAGAAAGGATTTAATAGACTTGTTTCCAATTATTTTAAGCCTGTCAACTTGATATAATCCTCTGGTTAAATTTTCTGATAACCTATAAATAATCTGAATTTTTAAACACATCTACAAATTAATTCTAAAGTTTAGATAGAGAGGCAAAAGACCCAGAATAGTCAACACAATCCTGAAGAATAAGAACAAAGTTGGAGGACTGGCACTACTTGACTTTAAGACTTACTATAAAACCACAGTAAACAAGACAGTGTGGTACTGACACTGGTATTTATAGTGAAAGAATAGACAAACAGATCTATGGAACAGAATGAAGAGCCTAGAAATAAATCCACTAAATATAATCAACTTATTTTGGACAGAGGAGCAAAGGCAATGCAATGGAACAAAGACAGTCTCTTCAATACATGGTTCTGGAACAACTGGACATCTGCATGCAAAAAAAAAAAAAAAAAAAAAAGAATAAGAAGTGAATCTAGACAGGTCTTACGCCCTTCACAAAAAGTGAAGATCACAGATATAAAACACAAAAATATCAAATACCTCAAGTCAACATAGTAGAAAACCTCAATAATCTTGATGATACCTTTTTAGATAGAGCACCAAAGATACAACCTATAAAAGAAAGAATTAATAAGCTGGACATCATTAAAATGTGAGACTTCTGCTTGGTAAAACACAATATCAAGAGAATGAGAAGATAAACCATAAACTGGCAGAAAATATTTACAAAAGACACACCTGATAAAGGACTGTTATCCAAAATATACAAATAACTCTTAAATTCAACAAGAAACAAGCTGATTTTAAAAAATTAACCAAAGATATTAGGAGATTCCTCATTGAAGATGAAATACAGATGGCATATAAGCATATAAAAAGATGTTCCACATCATAAGTCATCAGGGGAATGAAAATCAAACATCAGTGAGATACAAGTATATACCTGTTAGAAAGGCCAAAGTCCTAAACACTGACAACATCAAATACTAGCAAGAATGTGCAGCAACAGAAATTCATACAATTCTGATCGTAATGCAAATTGGTACAACCACTTGGAAAGATACTTGGAGTAAGATAAAAGATACTTGGAATAAGATAAATTTCTTACTCCTACAAGATAGTCTTACAATACAATCCAGCAATCATACTCTGATATTCATCCAAAGGGATTAAAAACTTACCACACAAAAATTTGCACACAGTTTATAGCAGCTTTACTCACAACTTGGAAGCAACCAAGATGACCTTCAGTACCTCAATGGATAAATAAACTGTGATATATCCAGATAATGGAATATTATTATTTGGTGCTAAAAAGAAATGAGTTATCAAACCAGGAAATGGCATGAAGGAAACTTATATGCATATTACTAAGTGAAAGAAGCCAGTTTGAAAAGGCTACATATGATTTCAACCATATGACATTCTTTTTATTGTGGGGACAATAAAAAGATCAGTGGTTTCTAGCAGAGGAGAAGGCTGTTGTGGAGATGAACTAGCAGAAAATAGAGGATTTTTAGAGTACTAAAATTACTTTGTAAGATACATAATGGTGGATAAATATCTTTGTATATTTGCCCAAATCCATATAAGTCACAACACCAAGAAAGAACTCTTGGGTAAACAATGTACTCTGGATGGTGATGATTTGGCACTATAGGTTATTCTTGGTAAAATATCTACCATTCTGGTGAGTGACAATGATAAAAGGGAAGGATATACATGTGTGCAGGCAAGGGTATGAGAAATATTTAGATTTTCCTCTCAATTTTATTGGCAACTTAAAACTGCTCTAAAAAATTGAGTATCTTTTTGGGCGCCTGGGTGGCTCAGTGGGTTAGGCCACTGCCTTCGGCTCAGGTCATGATCTCAGGGTCCTGGGATCGAGTCCCGCATGGGGTTCTCTGCTCAGCAGGGAGCCTGCTTTTCTCTCTCTCTCTCTCTGCCTCTCCATTAAAAAAAAAAAAAAATTGAGTATCTTTTTAAGAGAAATTTTTGAGAAATCTAATTAAATTGCTTACTGAAGTCCAGATATGTCATGATTGATACATTTATTGACCATCTATTTAGTAATCCTATCAAGGAAAGAAATGAATTATATCTACCATCACTTTCTCTGAATACATGCTGATTCTTCATGATTATTTTCTTTTTACTGCTCAAAAACTATTCTTTTAATAATGTACCCTAGAATCTTTTCTGAGATAAGTCAACTCATTAGTCTATAGTTTGTGGTATATGCTATCTTTTTGAGAACAAGAACTTTTGCTAGTTAATGGTCATAACCAAGGAAAGATGAAGAGAATCAAAGAATGTTTAATAAGATTTATTGCAGAAAATATATATTTTAAAATACAATGCACAAAATTATATTGAAAAAATTTTACATGCATGATTCTGAGAAGAAGGAACGGAATTTAAGCTCTCATCAAGACAATGAGAAATGAGAAAATGGTGACAGGAAAAGGATATAACAGAAAGTATAGGATTAATCCCAGAGAAGGAAAAGCCACATGTTCTCTAACACACACACACACACACACACACACACACACAGAAAGCAAAATGGTGATTACCAAATATTGGTCAGTTCTAAAAGAAAGTGAGAACTTGAAGCATTTGACAGTACTCTAAGGAATGACATACTTTAAACTCCAAGAAGTTTAAAGTATTCTGATGGAGTGCCTGGGTGGCTCAATGGGTCCTAGGATCGAGCCCCGCATCAGACTCTCTGCTCATCAGGGAGCCTGCTTCCCTCCTCACCCACCTGACTATCTCTCTGCCTACTTGTGATATCTGTCAAATAAATAAAATCTTAAAAAAAAAAAAAAAAGAAGTTTAAAGTATTCTCAACAAAGCCCTTTACAGTTGAAGAAAGATCCAAACTAAGAGATATATAAACACTGCTATTCACGACCCACACATGACAATTCATAGTGAAACCAGGGCTGAGACATGGGAGCCAAGATGGTAGAGTAAGACAACATAATTGTGAATCACTCCCGTTCTCCCAGACTATCAACTCTATTAAAACTCTAGTGGTTCCCCACCATAGCACATAAGAAGGCCATGCTTATAAGTCTTCATATGGATTACCTTCATTAATGTTACAATAATTAAGTGCTGTTTTACACATTTTATCAATAGATATATTGAAATTAAATGAGATGAACTAATTTGCTCCAAGTGAAACCACTAGTAGATGACGGAAATGGCATGTTAACTTCAATTCTGTAACTTCAGAGTCTAATTTTTTTTTTTTAATCATTAGTTTTTAATATAGTGTTCCATGACTCATTGTTTACATATAAC
Source organism: Mustela lutreola (assembly GCF_030435805.1). Lineage (NCBI taxonomy): Eukaryota > Metazoa > Chordata > Mammalia > Carnivora > Mustelidae > Mustela > Mustela lutreola. The sequence continues at coordinate 147,398,320 of NC_081293.1, forward strand.
ACAGAGCCTAATTTCTTAACCAGTAAGTTTGCAACCCAAGGTCATAACAATTGATTTTTCATCATTACTCTTCTTAAAAGTTAGATATAGCTAAATATAAGTTTGGGGTAATTTTTTTTCTGAATATATAGATGTAAAAAGTATTTATAGGTAATTCAGGTTTAGATTTAATGGAGATAAAACTGTCACGCTTACCTTTTGTTCAACAGGACCATGCAATGCAGTGCCAAGGCTTATACTCAGAAGCCAAAAGCTAATTCTTGTATCACTTAGGTTGAGCAGCATCTCAGGCACAAGGAGCTCTTCTTCCTATATATAAAATGATACAATATGGTTAGTTTAAGACTCTCTGTGCCTTTTTCTCATCCTAAGCATACTAGAATATAGAATACTTTGGTAATGGAAACCCTGTTTCTTTCAAGCCAATTCTGAACTGAGTCAGCAAAATTATTCCAAGCCTGATATTTTTAATGCTGTTGTAGTTGCTATATTCCAGTGGGAATTTGACTACATTGGAAGCAGCTAAAATGGGGAGGTCAGTGCAGGGTAGTGTTGCTTGATGCACCCAGCTGGGTAAGTTGGGGTAAGCGCTGTGCCAGGGACCCAAGTGGACTATAAAAAGGAAATTGAAGAAAAGAAAGCTAGTTGGGCAAATCCAAGGCAGATCCCCTAAAGGAGATATGAGAAGAGATAGAAGCCCAAAAGAGAACAGATGCCAAAGTCAATTCCTTCATGACGTTCTCACATAAAACGGTTTATTGCAAAATTCCTTAGAAAAGTGACTCAACCTCATAAAAACTTCCAATGTTAGCCAATTGGAATGAAATTATGGGTATATTTTACCAGTCATCTTTTTGGGTTTAACTCATGATGATCAAGCCCTAGTGGATTTTCTTTCATTCTGATATATATTCTAAAATTTAGATATTAAACTGAAGCTCAGAATCTCTCTCCAGACTTTGGACCTACAAAAATGGATTGGCATTTTCAATAACCATTTGTTTTTTCTGGCTGGATTTGTGGTCCAACATGTTTCCTGTTGGTCAGGAAATACCAAAAGCACAGCCTTTCCTCAGGAATTTGGCCATTTAGTTTCCAATTCTTTGCCAGAACTTAAACATGCTAAATAAAATGATGGAGGGGATGAAAAGAAAAAAAGAGAAATACAAATTTTCAAAGCTAGGAAAGGAATGATTGCATTTTTTGGAGTAACGAGTGAAGAATTTTAGAAGAAATAGTCAATAAAATAAATGTTTTATAAGAAATCTGTTTCAAAAAATTATATACTTTAAGGTTATCATTCTGTAAGACTGATGATTAGAAACAGTTAAGTAGAGCAAAAATTCCCTAAAACTGAAGAGTAAAATATACCACTAGTGTTTGCTTGACATGTTGGATCAATTTTCTTGGTTCCATTTGATGAGCAAGATGATTATTCTAGGATACTTCAAAATGGGATAAACATAATAATCAGGTAAAACTGATTAAATATTACTGTCAAATTGGTATCAGTTTACATGAAAAAAGTCAAAAGTGGAAAGTTAAACATTTTCTAAGCATGTACTACATCTATTCCTTTATCTCATCTCCACCTGGAAGAGGGTTAAGTAAAATTGTTTCTAAACCCGTATATAAAGGGCACATTTCCAGAATAAAAATGTGGATGGCAGACAGATCTGGCAGAACCAGAAGGATAAGGAACCTGGGAACGCCTGGATAAGGTAATGGGCTTTGGTCTAGACACTGTTAAACTCAATCTGGCAGTACTGTATTTGACTTGGGACTTGGTTAAAATCCTGCAGTGGGTGGTTCTGAAAATAAAAATCCAGTTAAACCATCTGGCTCTTCAGCTATGCAAAATATAAAGCAGTTTGCCTGGATACCCTCTATCACTCCCTCTCTGATGACTTTCTTTGCTAGATTCTATTTTTGGCATTTTTATTATTCAGAAAAAGCAATTAAGCATGCTGAATCCTCCTCTACCAATTGATAACGAAGCTTTTCAAAGCATAATGCATATGACTGTCAGTTATAAACTATCTTTTGAAAAATAAAAGCAGACATTAGACTACATGTTATTTTTCATACTTCGTTTTACTATCACATAGTTTTATCTTTTGAAATGAGGTTATATAGAGATGCAATTTACTTAGTGCTCCAGTGGCTGATTTTCGAGGTTTTGTAAGCTATTAAACCATTATGCAACCTACTCAAATAATAAATCTTTTAAAATAAAAAACAGCCAATCATAAAGAGACAACAACACAGAGAGAGAAAATTAATTCAGGTACAAATTCACATTTAATGGATATAAACCTCAATGATTGTGGAACAGAATGCTAAGTATAGTTAATTTAATTTACTGTAATCTCCTTTAAAGCAATCCATACTTGCTCAGAAAATTAAATAAGTTATTGTACACATTAGTTTTGGAATAAATATTTTCCCTTTGTCTAGGAAAATACACAAATAAGGTTGATCAATATATGAAACAAAAAGAAATGTGTAATTTATGGAATTAGCCTTTTTAACTTTAGTTACATTCCTTATTTTCCCTACAGGTGTGTCTCTTGGCTCATAAATATAGAAATATCTAATATTAGCAATATTCAAAGAATTGTACATCTAAGCAATAAGAGACCACTTAAAATAATCAACATGAAAAACTTACAAGGTATTTCAATTATTGAGTGTTGAAGGCAATGGAAAAATACATGTATTTATACAGTGCCAATAAGAGAGTAAGAGTAGAAAATTTCTGGAGTGTTGATAATAAATATGAATATTTTAAAACAGACTTATTCTTTGAATCAGAAATTCCATGTCTAACAGTTTTAGTCTAAGGACATATTTGGAAGAGTATACAAAATTATATATATGTCAGAAAAAACATTTAAGCATGCCGATATATATATATATATATATATATATATATATATATATAGGCAAGAAGATAAATGCTTTATACGTGTGTACTTATACATCATGTGCATGTATATTGTGTATGTATATATATTTAGGCAGCATAACTTATTTATTTTCAAAACCAGGAACTAAGCATAAATAAAATATAAACAATGCATGATATAGCCAATGAATGTGATGTCATGAAGTCATAATAACAAATTTATTTTTAATAATGTGCCAATTTATTGATGATTATAGAATTAAAAAGAAGGATATCTATGATGTTTCTGGGAGGCATGACAATCTTTTCTAAGTGCATGTGTGTATGTGTGGAGACACATGTAAAATGTGGGAGGGAAAAGAAGAAACAAGAATGGAAATGTTGAAACTGAGTGATGAATACAGTAGAGTGCATTACACTAATCTTTCTACTTTGTGTGTTGAAAAGTTTCATAGCATTTTTTTTTTAAACACACAAGATTCCATACCCATTTTTAGTAGTACAATCGACCCTTGAACAACAGGAGTTTGAACTGCGGATTGTACTTATACAGACATCTTTTACTTACAGTACTGTAAATGTGTTTCCCTCATGATTTTCTTAGTAACATTTTCTTTTTTCTAGCTTGCTTTTATCCTAAGAACACAGTATATAATACATATTACATAGAAAATCCAGTTAATCAACTGTTTAGCAGTTAGGCTTCCAGGGAGTCAGAAGGTCTGTGTGGATTTTCCACCAGGCAGATCAAAGAGGGGAGCTCTACCCCCTACCCCCACCTGTTGGTCAAGGGTCAGTCTTTGGGTGGTGGAATTGTGCACATTTTTTCTTTTTATTAGTGAGTGTATATTACTTAGTAAATACTTTAAAAGTAAAAATGAACAGGAAGACATCTTTTGCTTGTTGTTTGCTCAACCCTATGCTCCATTCAAGTACGGTTGACAATTCCACCTCCCCTCTCAGATCCACTTGCTTTCCAAAGCCAGTCTTACCTTGAGCTAAATGCATACAGTGGATTGTACTTCAGAAAACTTTGGTTCAGCATCAGTTACTTTGTTCCTGCTGAAGCCATAACACCTACTTCCAGACTCTTGCTTTTCTTACTCCCGCTATTACCCAGAATGGTCCCTTGAGTCCCAGCAATTTTCCTAGGGAGAGTTCTTTTTGTCTGTTACCCTAGTTTGCATTTATGTGTACAATGGCCTACATGTCTACCTGCTCTCCTGACCTGAGCCTTTCCCTGTCCATTCACACTGCCCTCGGCCTTCTGCTTTGTTTGGCCTTTGCCCCTCTTCTCTCTAGATTCATAGCATCATTTGATTTTTCTCTTGTTAATAATCTTTACCCATTTGGATTGGATGGCACATTGTTCACATCTGGTCTATATCCCATCCAAACCAATAACCTCCATGGACTAGAGAGCTCTGGTGCTGCCCAAGCAGACATGACACAAATCTTAGCAGAGAAGATAAAATCAAGGTGTGTCAGTGATGAATGATCTGGACTAGAACATTTTTGGCATTTCTGTATTCTCAGAGATGAGGCATATGACTGGAAGAAAAACTGGAGTCTGGAGTTAGACCACCTGGACTCAAATTGTGGGTCTGCTGTTCAGTAGCTATGAAACTGTAGACAAATTAAGTGCCTCAGTGTTACCATCTGTAAAATGGGAGAGATATTAGCTGTGAGGATTAAATGAATAAGTATATAGCACACTGTTAGAACAGTGCTTAATACACAAACATATCAATTCACATTGGTTTTTATTACTAAATCTAATATTGATTATGAACTTCTTTGAACAGGGAGATTAATAAGCAAATACTTGTGGGAGAAACTTAGAATATTAAATAACAAAAGAACAACCAAAACATAAAAGTTAGGTCTTGAAAGAACATGTGAATACTTTCATTCCTTTAGTAAATATTAACTGAGCTTCTTTGATGATGAAGCCACCATGCTTAGATACTGGGCACAGGGCTGAGAACAAGATAAATGAAACCTCTTCCCTTATGTCACTTACACTGTAAGGAGCTTACATTCAACTTGATGAATGAACGTATCAGTGGCTTTGTGGATGCCAAGGAATGTGATTATAACCTTTGTTCTGAAGTGGCTTTCTCTTTACCAGTAAAGCCATTTCTGGGTACATTCAAGAATTAGAAATTTTGCCTCTGTTCTTCTTGACTTTGAAAGGTGATTCATGACTATGTATTTATTAATCAAGTTAAAGGTTGCCTATTCATTTTATCAGATTAGATCCATTTTAATTATATAAGGGGTAGAATATATAAACATGCTTTACTTCAACTTGGCAAATAAAATAATACTAGGATCGATAACATATTCAGGGCTTTGGTGGTTTTTTTTTCTTTTCCAGAAGAAAAAATAGCTTTATTATTTTTATGATACATTTTTACAATGCCTGCATATTGAAAAGTTTTTAATCATTCATAAAGTAATAAAACATAAAGGAAATCCAATCCCCTAATTTAAATAACCACCATGATATTTTGTGATAGACTTTTCATGATTTTCTTCATGCATTCATTTGCATATAATTTATATGCTTGGGACCATATTATAAAAGATATTTTAGTCATCACTACCTTGCTTTCCTTTTTCCCTTCTCCTCTTCTTCCTTCAGTTTTTGCCTCTATAAACAATGTTAAAATAGAATTACACATAAACATTCTCTATTGGTACTTTCATTTCTATAGGTTAAATTCTAAAGGTAGGATTTCATAGTTTTAAATTTTTACTAATAATGCTGAACTCTTTTCCAGAGTAGTCATATCAACTTAGAGTCTACCAGCACTTTATCAGAGTTCTTACTGTTCCCCATCTTACAGACACTTGGTATGTTCAGGCTTTTACATTTTTTTTTTTTTTTAACAGTTTTTATGGTGTAATTGTATTTCATTTTAGTTTAGATTTATATTTCCCTGATTTGTTCTTCTTTGAATTGCCTTTTCATATTTAGGGATTTGGGGGACAATCAAAATATAAGAGCTTTTGGGGCGCCTGGGTGGCTCAGTGGGTTGGGCCGCTGCCTTCGGCTCAGGTCATGATCTCGGGGTCCCGGAATCGAGTCCCACATCGGGCTCTCTGCTCAGCGGGGAGCCTGCTTCTCCCTCTCTCTCTGCCTGCCTCTCTGCCTGCTTGTGATCTCTGTCTGTCAAATAAATAAATAAAATCTTAAAAAAAAAAAAAAATTTAAAAAAAAAAATATAAGAGCTTTTGTCTTTAATAAATTCTATAAAATTTCACTACCTCTTCTAATATAACTTCTCTTTTTTCTCTTTATTCTGTCTAGAATATTTTGATATATAGAACTTAACACTCTATCCTGTATGCCACTCAATGTCTCTCAGATTTTCATTCGTATTTGTCTATTTTTGATATTTCTGTGTAATCTCTTTAGATACCAGTTCACTAATTATTTCTTCAGTTACGCCCAAAGAAGAATACCATCTCTAAATTCCTAATTTCAATCTTCAACTGCTTTCTAATAGGCTTACTTCATTTTTTCAGATTAGCTAATCCATTTTGATAGCACTTTTTTTTCATGTTACTTTTAGTGTCCTCTTATAATATTTCATTAAACTCAATGGGTGTATTTATTTTATTTTATATTCTGTGTATCTGATCATTCAAAATTGGTGGTCTATATGCACCTCATTTTGCAGACATCTTTTTGTTTTTAACTATAGTATATTATTACTATCATTTATAAAAATGGAATGTTAAATATTCTAGTTATATGTTCACATTATTAGCAAATAGAGATAATCTCTATTTTTCTGATATTAGTTATTTCATGTTTTTTGTCAAATTGCATTTACTAATAGCTCCAAAATAGTGTTGACTGCTATTTTCTAATCATGTCTATCTCCTCCATTACAAATGCTATATGCTAACAAACTGTACATAAATAGAAAAAGGTCATCAAAAAAACCACAAAATGCAAACAAAATGTACATTTATTATCCAGCAAGCATTGTCAATAAATTACATGTGCCGTATTATTTGGATACCTCTAAACAAAACTTAGACACAAATACATAAAGGATTAAAAGGTGTTAAGTATTTCTCTTACCCAAACTGTCATGACAAAGGCAAAAAAGATTGAAAAAGACACAGTACACAAGGATAAAGACAATGTGTAAAGGAAGTTACTTTAACACAACTTTGGAAACTATGAAGGAGGTGGATGACTAGTGTATTAGTTTCCAATGACTGTTTTAAACAATTATTATAAACTTGATGTCTTAAAATAACACCCATTTATTCTATTACACTTCTGAAGGTCAGAAATCCAAAATGGTTTCATTAACCTAAACCAAGTTTCTGGCAGAGTTGTGCATCCTTGGGAAGCTCTATGGTGTATTTCTGGGTATTAGAGCTGCATTCCTTGGTTCAGGACCCCACCTTCCATCTTCAAAGCTACAAGCAAAGTATCTTCAAATCTGTTTCATTATCCCATTACTGTCTTCCTCTTCTGAAGTCAAAAAATCACCCCTCAGGGGCGCCTGGGTGGCTCAGTAGGTTAAAGCCTCTGCCTTCGGCTCAGGTCATGATCTCAGGGTCCTGGGATCGAGCCCCGCATTGGACTCTCTGCTCAGCGGGGAGCCTGTTTCCCTTCCTCCCTCTCTGCCTGCTTGAGATTTCTGTCTGTCAAATAAAAAAATAAAATCTTAAAAAAAAAAAAAAATCACCCCTCAGACTCCCCTTGTAAAAATACCGGCAATTACATTTTGGGATCATCTGTACAAAACAAGATAATTTCCCCATCTCAAGATCCATAACTGAATCACATCTGCAATGCCCCCCTATGCCTTGTAAAGTTACACTCCCAAGTTCCATGGATTAGGTTCTTGATAATATTTTGAGGCTATTATTCAACCTATCACATGTGGTAGACTAACACATCAAAGCTGAGAATTACACAGTCAGTAAGGAAAGCAACAGAAGCAGGAGATTTCGTCACAGAACCACAGTAGGGAACAGTGATTAAAGCCATCAGCCACATACCTCTACAATTGGAGGTAATTGATGCGGTAGAAATCAGGAGAATTGGTTAGCTATGGGATATCATTAGATTCCTCAGATCACTTTCCCAAATGTTAACAGTCAGGTCACTTCTCCCGTCTAATGCAGTGGACTCGGGGACACTGCATATTACTAAGAGCAATGACACCACATGAAAAATGAATAGTCATTAATTATCATTGAAGCCCGTTTTCCCAATCAGCTCTAAGAATGCTTATAGGAAGGCTGATACATCCTGGGCTGGAGGATAAATGAATATTCTTTATGGAGATGTACAGAGACAATAGAACAAAAGATACTGACTTGTATGAATCTCCCAATAAAACAAAAGTTTAAATACCACATAGTAGATCACACCAACGGACAAAACCCACATACACACTCATACCTTTGGATCAATTTTTTATGTCTATTTTATAAATCCTAACAGAAAATCATGTATAACCAGACATTTGAAGAAAGCCTCTAATATAAAGACTAAAGTAAACAAAGGGGAAAAAGAAAAGAATCTTAGCAAAGAAGCAAAAGACTTTTTTCTTAAACTGGCACTTTAGATCTTCAGAGAGATTAGAATTATTATACTCATAAAAGGAGAACATGAGGTAATTTTTTAAAATGCCATGCACAGAAAAAAATAAAAATCCTGGAAGGTAAAATCATGACAGTAAAAAAGGAATTCTAGTAGAAAGGTTAAAGACAAAGATGAAGAAACCTCTCAAAAAGCAGAAAAAAGGGAAAGACTAGAATATTAAACCAGGACTTAAAACGCTGAACATTTACAATTCCAGGAAAAAAGGTAAGAAAATACAGAGAAAAGAAAATTATCAGAGATAAAAGTTCAACATTTTCTCCAAACTGGAGCCCATGAATTCTTGAAGAGGGATCATCAAGTTCTCAGCATAATGGTTACACAGATATACATAAAAATGTATCACTGTGAAATTTCAGAATACATGGGGGCACAGAGAAAATTCTAGAAGTTTCCCAAGAGAAATTACAAGAGCCCACATTGCGGAATCAGAATGACATCAGACTTTTCAACAAAAATGCTATAAGCTAGAACACAGTGGAGCAATGCCTTCAAAATTCTCAGGGAAACGAATTTCCAACTAAGAATTGTATACTCAGCCAAACTATTAAATTAAGTAGAATAGCTAAAGTTAAAAGAGTTAAAATTTTAGTACTTTTACTGCCCATGCATTCTTTTTCAGGAAGCTACAGGAGAATGTAATCAATTAAAATGAAGAGGTTAACAAAGAAGGAAGAAAACAGGAGATCCAAGCAACAAAAGACACACACACACACACACACACACACACACACACACACGAAAAGAGAAAAGAAAAGAAAAAAGTTTCCACTAATTCATGGTGATGAGACACCTACGACAGTTTTCTCAACTGAGTGTGATTTGGTCTCCCAGAGGACATGTAACAATGTCTGGAGACAATTTATTATCACAGGTTGGGCAGTGGGGAGAGTACTACTGGCATCTAGTGGATAGAGGCCACAGATGCTGCCAAACATCCCATACCGTGCAGGGACAAGCCCCTGCAACAAATAATTATACAACCCCAAATGTCAATAACGCTGAGGAAGTTGAGAAGTTCAGTTCTAGGCTAATGGCTGTGCAGCAGGGCGAAACAGGAACCAGTACAACTTACACAGATTCTGGATTCATTCTGTGGTCAATTTAGAACCACTGACATCTTAGATCTAAGCCTCAGAAAGTATCTTTTAACAGATGGACAACATTATGATATAACGTGAGCAGTGTGGTTACAGAAGCAGGCAGAAAGTACTTGACACAACTGAGCCATTTTCCTTGACTCTAATTGATATATTACTAATTTTTGGCCTAATAGAAAATATTTCTCATGATCCTGCCACAAACTCACATTGCAACTTTATCTTCCATCATTCTTCTCTCCCACATGGTGTGATTTTTTTAACGTAGAGCAATTGAATTCTCCATTCATTGCTCATGCTATTTTCTGCTCCTTAATTTCTCTGTCCACCTTGTTCTCCCCAGGGAATTCATTATCAACATCCAAAACTTAGCTCCGGAAATTAATAAAGCAGCAATCAATTAAAAATGAATAAAATGGCTCCTCAATGGCAATGCATTCTTATTCTTAAATAATACATATTGATCATGTAAACTGTCGGTTTAAGTATTATTTAAGGGGATTCCAGCTACTGTGATCGACAAACCCCAAAACGTACAATAGCTCAGACATAATAGAAGTTTCTTGCTCACTCTCATAAAATCCAAATTCCAAATGAGTAGGTGCCTCCCTTCTCAGAAGTAATTTAGAGGTCCAGGCACCTTCTATTTTGCAGTTCCTCCTTCTTGGCTGCCAATTTTAATGTGCTCATCAACATTAAAGGGGTAAATGGGTAAAACCACTTAGAATAGAGGAGGTCTTTCTGGTCCAGGCCTGTACATGACATACATCGCTGTCACTTACTTTGCGTTGGCTAAAACATGGCCATATGGCCACAAATACAGCAGGAGAGGCTGGGCAATATCTACCTGCCTGCTTGAGAAGAACAAACTGTTGGTTAAGAGATAGTCAGTCTCTGCCATGGTGTGTTTCTGAAAAACGTCTTTATTACTGTTCAGAAACAAAAAACCAGGAGATTTGGTTATTTGTAAGGCATAGACAGGTTATTTGTAAGGGCACACAGCTATTGAAATCACACAGCTGAATGCCAGCGAAAGGAAACATTAAGATAGAAACATTACATCACCCCCGAGGTAACAAATCAGAAGTATCCAAAGCTGGAAGAAGTGGATGATGTGCTTGGTGGAGTAGCTGCCTGAGAGATGTTGACTCTACTGTAGTCAGGTTCTAAATGTGAACATCTTCATGCAGTTTGGACCTGCTCAGCAGAAGAGTGGCTGACCGCCTTGTACAAATGCTGCAGTGCTCCGTGTGGATACCGCCAGAGGGACTAGGGCCAGGCCGGCCCATCTGTGTTAGTGTCTGTTTACCTTGTCCCCAGAGGTGGGTTTCCAGCCCAAGAGTGTGAACTGTGTGTCCTGACAGTCTTTGCTGGTGTGGTAGAAAGTGAACCCTTTTAGGGCAGCTGGCCAGGAAGTCAGCAAATGCAGCCCATCTGCTAATCAGTGGATGAGCTCATTCATGTCAGGGGAGAATTTGTGGGTGGGGAAGGGTATTCATAACTCAGTGCACTGTTTAATGTCCCACTCATTTGTCTTTTATACATACTAGGTAATCAACATTCTCTCACCATCAACCCTCTTAAATATTTACCCTGTTTGCACAACTAAATAATAAAGTAAAACTTTGTAACTTAGTTTAAAAAAAAGAAATAAAGGAAAAGAAATGGTGGAGAGCAAGGAGGTAAACCTTGCCATAGGAAGCAAAGAGATTGCTCCTCTTTTTCCTGTGAGTCAGGAGGCTAAGAAACAGGAAAGCCAACTTTGTGAAGGAAGTTAAACAGATGCAAAGATGGCTAGGAAATAACCTGAAATGCTGAAGGGGAATTTTCTGAATACCTGAGGGATTTCTTCATATGGTGTTGAGTGTGTAAGTTGAACTGTCCACAAAATGATTGTAGCTGAGGATTTTTGTGTATGAGGATCTTATTAAGATATTCGTGTGATTTTTTTTAATAGATTTTATTTATTCATTTGACAGAGAGAGATCACAGTAGACAGAGAGGCAGGCAGAGAGAGAGAGGGAAGCAGGCTCCCTGCTGAGCAGAGAGCCCGATGCGGGACTCGATCCCAGGACCCTGAGATCATGACCTGAGCTGAAGGCAGCGGCTTAACCCACTGAGCCACCCAGGCGCCCCTTCGTGTGATCTTTTATTAAGACCTTTGTGCTGGGTATTTTGCTAATTATTGAGTTCTTAAAATACCACTTTGAGATGGGTGCTACTATGTTGGGGTTTTTTGCAGGGAGTAAGTCAGTTGTCACGTGTCACAGAGGTAGGTAAGAGTCTGGGCTAAAATAGGAATCTTGGTCAGGTTACCTCCAGGGTCCTTTAAACATTTACTCACAATCACTGCTATCATTTGTTGTTGTTGCTTATCTGTTGGTCTATTTGGTTTTTTTCTTAATCCAGTCTACCAATTAAGTTATAGTGACATTACACTTCAATGTTGACATTTAAGTTAATATGCCTGCAATCTTTAATCTAATACAGATTTTTTTATACTATAAATTATTTTTTGGTGTTCATTAAAATAGTGATTATCAATCCAGTAGCCAAAAACAGATGCAAGGCTTTAAAGATAAATTTGAAGAAGAAAAAAAGGAACAATTAAGAAGACTATAAGTTAAATGGTCTCTTGAAGGTCTTCCTGGTTCTAGGAATCTATCTTTAAATTTAAGATTTTTAAGCGAAAATAGGTCTTTAAAACTTTTCTCAGAAAATTTAATTTAGAATAGTTGTCAAAAACCATATAAGTTGTGAATTTTTAAAACTCCACTAGAAATAGAAACTACTACCAACCTTAATTTTAAAAAGTGTCCTGAGAATTCTCATTAGGATACATATTCCATAAAATGAATCTTTTTTTTTTTTTTTTAAGATTTTATTTATTTATTTGACAGACAGAGACCACAAGTAGGCAGAGATGCAGGCAGAGAGAGAGGAGGAAGCAGGCTCCCCGCTGAGCAGAGAGCCCGATGCGGGGCTCGATCCCAGGACCCTGGGATCATGACCTGAGCCGAAGGCAGAGGCTTAACCACTGAGCCACCCAGGTGCCCCCATAAAATGAATCTTTATGAAGCAATTAATTTGGGAAAGTGTCACAACTAACATTTCATTGCTACTATGTACTTGGGCTCGTTAGTTCTTTCTTTCCTTTTACGAATCATGTTAGCAAAACATCAGTATGAATACATATTTAAGAAACTCTATGCTCTAATTAATAAAACTGGAATTTAAATAAAACAAGTCTCCCAAGCATCTCATACTTAGAATATCCTTTCACCTTGAGAACCACAAAAATAAGATCAGTTATTTGAAATGCTTGGAATATATGCTGGCCACTCCCAGTGCTCAGCTAACAAAGTTCCTTCATAATGGAATTTAAATGTCCCTTCAGTGAACTCTTTCTTGACCCTCCCAGAGAATATCAGGTAAATGGTGCCAGGACTCTGAAAAAGATTCAGAGGAAAGAGTATTATGACTGTTTATCCATATCTTCTGTGAACACAGATAAAAGGGATTTACTTAACTAGTTTTTGCTCATATTAGAATACCTTCTTTTTTTTTTTTTTAAACGAAGAGGGTATATGTAGTCTTTGAACCTAACATTTTTACTCCATACTCAGCAAGTTCTCTCTCCTTCAAAACACAAACGATTCTGCAAATGTCAGATTTCAGGATACCATCCTAATTTAATTGCATAAACACAAGTCAACCCTAGCTAGCTTTGCTGCCTAGCCAGGCTTACAGTGGCTCTTTCCCTTTCTTCTCCAAATGCAATTTCCAACTCAACTTGCCCGATCTCTTGATGTTTCCTACATGATTCTGCTAAAATGTTGCTATATGATTATGCATTTCATTGCTTTTGCTTAATCATAGCTTAAAGGAGGCCACTTGCCATGAAATCACTAAACAATAATCTACATATATATATGTATATACACCTGATTTTATTGAGTAAACGACACTTTATTGAGTATGCGACATCATTTAACTCCAGATTTTGATTGTGGTTAAAGAGAAACATCTGAGATTCTATGATAGTTCTTCCAGTGGTCAGGGTAAATACCCTTAGATTATAAATTCCTTAATAATAAGAAGAACTTCTTCCTTGTGCAAAATAGACTATCAGAAGAATTCACCAGGCCAATAGATCAATGACTAAGATCAATTACTAAGGCAGAGTATTCTTTCTTTGCAATGGTTACTAATATGTTGCTTTTATTTAATAAAGCACAAAATTCTTTCAAATGAGATTTTCCATTTTGACCAGCCATTTTATGCAACATTGTAAAGGAGACATAACTTTATTTCAATCAAGTCCTAGTCCAAATATCAATGTATTAATAGAGAAGCTGAACATTAATCTTAGAGAAGGGCCTACTTTTGTTTGAATTAATGCAAAGGCCATGAGAACCTGACATCTTGATCCATCTGGTCAAACATAAATGTCCTTATAATGATACTCTGGAAAGTTACTTTTGAAATCCCATTTGGTTAGACTGTGTAATGAGAGTGGCACCAAGGGTTTTAGTCTATATCCCATCCCCATTCCCTAGAGATGGATCAACTTTTGAAGCATTTGAAAACTTAAAAATAGATTCTTGTATAGAAATTGTATTACCCCATCTTGTGTCCTTTTCCAAAGACTGCATGTTGCTGAGGAAATTTTGTGGAAGTCTTTTAATCCGATTTGTGTCTAATAAACTGAGACTGGAAGTGCCTTTGCAATTGTTGGGGAAACACTGCCCACTCAATGGTTAGAACTCAAACCAGATACCCCTCCCACTGGAAAGATATTTACTTCCTTGAAACCCGGAATGATTCACTGCTATTTTCAGCTATAAAACACTAGTGAGGTAATTGGGTATGAAACATTAATATCTTTTGCTATTTCTAATCAGCACTTGAACCCATGTTCAAGGAGAAGGCCCAGAAGGGAGAGAGACAGAAACTGGTCCCCTTACCACCCTCCTGAAATGTGATGTCTACAGTTAAATACATCAGTTTATTTCCTCTGCAAATCAATTTGACACAGCTTAAGTCTGGTGCATTCACTTGCCTTTTCAATTATTTCTTTAGAACCCAAACTCAAAGATAAGCACTTTTGGAAAAAAAAAAAAAAAAAAAAAACAGCTAAACAAATCCATTGCTTGCATTACAGCAAACTCTTTCAGACAGAAAATGCAGTCAACAGAGATCATCCTACTGAGTTGCAGAGGTCTAAAATGTCACTTCTACAGGATATTTCCCTCCAGGAGAGATTTTGGTTTTGCTTCCCCAGATACCTTCTTTCGCCCTAGCAGTCTACAGTCATTTTAAATCAAAGGCAATGTCTGTGCTGAAAGGGGGGCAATGGTGACCCCCTCTTGTAAGGGGAACATGGAGGGAGATTCATAAGCAACTCTAACAAATAGAAAGTCCAGCTAGAAGCCTCAGGCTGGAATGGATTTTACTCTCTGCTGTGTCAGCCAAAGGCTGTGTAGCTTCAGTGAGCTCTATTTTTGGAATCACAGAGCTGATGCTACAAATCATCATGAGGTTATCTTACCAACTGTACTAAAATTTCCATTCCTTATATCACTTTGGAGCCGGTTGCCCTTAAAATGTACAAGGATATTTGTTTGGCAAAAGCCCACAGAACTGTGCTTACTGACAATTAAACTATTTTGCAAACAAAGGAATATATTGAATAATATCAGGGGAACCTGGTAAAACTTTTGGTTATTCTGTTTTTTGAGTTATGATTAGGGCACAAACAACAATCCTGACTGCCTGATTTGTAACCTAAAGAGTCCTCTGTTTACCATCTTTGTGTTTCAGTGTCTTTATGATGAAATGGGATAGTGTATCACTTCAGGAGCTTACCATAAATATGAAATGAGGCGATGCATGTAATGCATTTGCAGGCTACGTGACATACATAAAGCACTAAAAAAAACACTAGGTCTCATCTCTTCCTCCTTTGCTGAGTAATCATGGCTCACACTCAAAAGAGCTCTTTATTGGTGAGGAGATTTCTGAAGTCACTAGTCATTTTTCATGGTGCTGCTTAGTCTTTAGTGTTTTCTTCTTGGTTTTCCTGTTGTACAGTTCTAGTAGATCAAAATAACACAATGCTTAGAATATTATTCTTACTTTGACATTTTGATTATAGTTCCATCCAAATATTTGAAGTAATGGGAGGATCTAAGTTAACCATTAAATTAATCATGAAGAAGCCACCTAGATAGCTCAGCTGGTTGAGTGTCCAACTTCGGGTTTCAGCTCAGGTCATGATCTCAGGGTTATGAGACTGAGACCCATATTGGGCTCTGCACTCAGTGTGGAGTCTGCTTGAGATTCTCTCGTCCGCTCTCTCCCTCCCCTCCCCATGTGTATTC
Organism: Mustela lutreola; assembly: GCF_030435805.1. NCBI lineage: Eukaryota > Metazoa > Chordata > Mammalia > Carnivora > Mustelidae > Mustela > Mustela lutreola. The sequence goes on from NC_081293.1 coordinate 147,414,352, forward strand.
TCTCTTTCTCTAAAATAAATATTTTTAAAAAATTAACCATTAATGCCTCTCAGAGTCTCTGGACTCCAGGAAACAAACTGAGGGTTACAGAATGGACAGGATATTAAGAAGAGCACATGTCATGATGAGCACTAGGTGTTAAACACAACTAATGACTCACTGAACACTACATCAGAAACTAATGATATACTATATGTTGGCTAACTGAACATAATAAAAAAATGAACCATTAAAACATACTAGATTAAAAATCAGGCTTCCAGTCTAGTCCACTGTGTGCAATTATTTTGGAATTTGTAAGTTATTTTACAGAAAGCTGTTCTGTCATTTGATTCTTATAACACCATGAGTTTATGTAGGTACTTTCCCCCCTAGAATAAGTAAATCGAGAATTCCCAGCAATAAAATCACTTATATAAGAACAAACACAACATTATAAAGACAGAACTAGAAACTCAAGTCCCCTAAATTGAAAAAAAAAAAAAAGAAAATTTGTTTTTTTCCCTCATAGCATACAATATGTCTTCCTGTCTATCTGGGTCCCTTTGAGCAGGTCACATGATCTTTCTCTATCTCAAGGAGGAATAACTATACTTGACTATTTCACCAGAGTATTAGAAGGATAAATGAAAATAAAGTATATGAAAAGCTCCCTATGACTTCATTCTGACACTGTGGAAGATAATATGAACTTGACACATTTTTATCATATATATAGAAGATGATAAAGAAGAATAGGTCAGCTGTTTTCCAAAACAAAATTCTAAATGGTAGAAGAGTTTTCAGCTATATCCTCTCCTGTGAATTATGCTTGTGATTATGAAAGAAATGATAAGAGATCCTAGAAAACATGTGTATCAGATGTCTATTGCGGCTTAAGAACCGAGTGAATCAGGGCTCTCCAAAGAAAGAGAGCCAAGAAGAGATACATAGATATGTTTAAGAGGAGAGAATACCAGTAGTCAGTAATTTATCCAAAATCTGTAAAACCTCTAGTCTCCTTCTCTCCCACTTTGTATTCTCTCCTGTGAATTGTGCAATTAATCCATTTTTCATTTTAATTCCAATTAGTTCCAAGTGATAAAAATCAAGACACATTCTTAACATCTTTCATTGCCTAGAGTAAAAGGTAGCTACATACATGTTTAAAGGCATTTAAAATTTCAGCATTTGTCTCTTAGTTTTTGATGTTGGGGTTGGGGGAGTGAGGGTAAGGACTGGAATGAATACCTACAAACATCCTCAGCACCCACCTTAGGAAGTCTGTGTTTAAACTTACGCTACATATTTTATTAGAAGAGCTACATTGGAAATTTTACTTAATATTTCCTTATAACTACAGTTTTCTTACATGAACAATATTAAGTTTTCTAATTAATCATGTTTTAGAAACTGAATATTTATAGAGTTAAACATTTACATGTATATGTATATATTTACATATAGTAATTTAGGTACATGTAGCAGAATATTATATACATACATAAAAACATATTAATACATACAGTTTTAGAATATAGTATGTCAGGCATTTCAGAAATGTATTAAAATATGGTATCTTATTTACTATAAATGAACATTTTCCCAAATGCAAGAGCCATTAAATAATGCAATAAATGAAAAGTTCCCAAAATTAAAAATTGAAAATTGTAAGGAGTGTCTTGAATGCTATATTGGAAGTGCCGGTAAATACAAGAAGCAATAGTTATGGTCCATGATCTCTTTCATGTACTTTCCTCACATAGCTCTTTCTAAATTTTCCTTTCCTAAAGCAGGCTAAGAGCTTTTGATCAAACATTTTATTCTGAATTTAATTATTTTTAAAAGCAGTCAACAGCTTTCACTTAGAAATTCCCTAACTCTGCTTCCCTAATGAACATTTAGATGCACGCCAAGTTAAAGCTTTTTTTTTTTAAACCTTTTTAAAAACATTTCCCCCATAGCTCTTAAAGTGAGAAAGTTTAGGAAAATGTGATGTATTGTACTCCTTACAACTCAAAAACACATATATCCATTTGTCCACGACTTAGAAAAAACTCTGGCCTCAAACTGAACTTAAGTAATTTGATTCCTAAGGAAACTTGGGGGTTGAAAACAAGAGATGAGGGCACCTGGGTGGCTCAGTGGGTTAAGCCGCTGCCTTCGGCTCAGGTCATGATCTCAGGGTCCTGGGATCGAGTCCCACATCAGGCTCTCTGCTCAGCAGGGAGCCTGCTTCCTTCTCTCACTCTCTCTCTGCCTGCCTCTCTGCCTACTTGTGATCTCTGTCTGTCTGTCAAATAAATAAATAAATCTTTAAAAAAAAATAAAGAAAACAAGAGATGATTATAGTTGGATAGAAAATAAGAATGAGTATCGCTCAACACATCTTTTTCATAGCACCAAATTTCTAAATGGCTAATATTGTGAACTTTGAATTTCTCTCAATTATGCAAGTGAACTTTGAAAACTCTTGTTAACAAGAAAAACTCCTGGGGAACTTATACTTCTATAGGCTTTGGAGGACACGGAGCTGAAGACAGGTCCCATTCAGGCCAAGAGTAGAGTCTGCGAAGTAAACCCCAGCCCAGGTGCTGCATCACCCCAAGACGATTCTCAGGCATCAGAAAGAAGTATATGTAAGAGAAAAACAAAACAATAAGTAGATATAAAGGAATTGAATTTTGCAGTTTAAGAGGAAAAGAAGTTCAAGTAAGGAAAGCAACATTGCAAATGGGATGGATGAAGAAGGTCTCATGAGAATTCCTTAAGTACTGAAGACAAGTTACTGGAATCAGAGGGTACAGAGCTGCTATCAGGCATCTCACAGGGAGAGGACAGTGAGCCTGATAATGAACCCCTAAATGAAAGAAGTCCCTTCTACGAACTTGGGGCCCTCTTAAAACATTCCAGACCAACAAATGTTCCTGCATACCCTGGATATCATTTAGGGAATACAGATTCTTTTTTTTTTTTTTTAAGATTTTATTTATTTATTTGACAGAGAGAGATCAGAAGCAGGCAGAGAGGCAGGCAGAGAGAGAGAGAAGGAAGCAGGCTCCCGGCTGAGCAGAAAGCCCGATGCAGGGCTCGATCCCAGGACCCTGCGATCATGACCCGAGCCGAAGGCAGTGGCTTAACCCACTGAGCCACCCAGGCGCCCCGGGAATACAGATTCTTGACATTGGAAAATGTTGCCCTTCTGTTTGGAATAGGGGGTTCTTTTGTTTGCATGCCCAAGTTTTAGCCTCAAGGAAGCATTCAGGATCTGAGTTTTTAATAACTTATTGTTTCTCAGTACCTTAGTGAACCAGAAGGGTAAAGGTTCAAGGAAGTGGAGGAAAATTGGGTTTTTCTGGGTGTTTTAGTAAAAGACTTTAACAAATAGAAAAGTGAGACTTGAAAAGTGATCTGGCTTCCCTGTTACAAAAATCACTCTCTGAAGGTTGTCCAAAATGAGGAACTCAAAAAAGATGTGTGCTGGGCTGAATTAATGTGAATCAAATGGTAAAAAATAGACAAGAATAAGAAGGAAGGCTGAATAAGCACAGAGATTAATGTGGAAGTGGCAGATCAATTTCCCGAGAGCTCAAGGATGAAAGAAAAGGAAACAACATTTATTGAGCTTATTCTATGTACCATGCACTCCATTAGGTATTTTAGCAATAATTTAATTATTCTGTTGACAAACATTTTATTTGAATGTCATATAGGTACCTTTTTAAAATAAAATTTATGTTTTTGGAACAGCTTTGCATTTTCAGAGGAAAGTTTCCATACATCCCATATTTAATTTCCCATATTAACATTTTATATTAGTGTATTTTTTTTTTTTACAAATATAGGTGTTTCTAAAGCCCTTAAGACTCTTAAGTCATTTATCATTATTTGTACAGATGAGGAACTGAGGTTCAGAGAATTGTTCCTCAAAATATGTGACGGATTTTCCCACAGTGCCACATAGCAACCTATCTTATTGCTAAAATCAAGTCTAAAGTGCATATCTAGTCAAAGACCTGGCTAACAAAATATCTTTCTTTGTACTTATACTTGGTTGTAATATTTATATGTAGTGCCCTTTATGGTCCCTCAAGAATTTTTGCGCAGGGCACCTGGGTGGCTCAGTGGGTTAAGCCGCTGCCTTTGGCTCAGGTCATGATCTCGGGGTCCTGGGATCGAGTCCTGCATCGGGCTCTCTGCTCAGCAGGGAGTCGGCTTCCTCCTCTCTCTCTCTGCCTGCCTCTCTGCCTACTTGTGATCTCTCTCTGTCAAATAAATAAATAAAATCTTTAAAAAAAAAAAAAAGAATTTTTGCGCATGATGTCATTTTATTGTTTAACAGTGTTTATGGGTAAGTCTAAGGAGACCAGCAGAGTCCACAGTTGGGTCAATTGTGACCTTGCCACAATTTGTGTCATGCGATGAGGTTCAGTTTTGACATTTTGTCTGCATAGTGAGTCAGGGTACCATCAGTGCCAAAAGCCTAAAAGATACATTAATTTTTCTTTCCTCATCCATGAATCCATTTCCTCATCACATCTGTCAGTTATACTGCATTAGTGTCCCTTCTGCGTGAGGGCCCTGTATTAATTGACGATTACACTTTCTTATAAAATCCAAACCAACTTCTCTTGTTCATTTGAGCAGTTCCTGATGCTTTATCCTTGTATCTACTTGTCTGCCATTATTTGTTTCATACATAATAAGAAGCCTTCCCTCAGGTTTCTTTGTCTTGGGTTTCTCACTATCGTGACTTCCCCAGTTTAGGGGCACACTCTCAAAACAGGGATTGCACACTCCTTACGTTTGCCTCTTACCCCTGTCTATATGCCTATGAAATAAGACCCTATTAAGATGCAAACTGGGGAATAAGACCTTAACTCTAAAATGTTTAAAAATAAAGCTACCCTACAACCTAGCAAATGCACTAGTAGGTATTTAGCCAAAGGAGACAAATACAGTGATTCAAATGCACCCCAATGTTAAAAGCAGTAATGTCCACAATACCCAAAATATGGAAAGATCCCAGATGTCCACTGACAGACGAATACAAAAAAAGAGATATTACATATAATGGAATATCACTCAGCCATCAAAAAGAATGAAATCTTGCCATTAGCAACAACAAGGGTAGATGAAGCTAGAGAGTATTAGGTGAAACAAGTCATTCAGAGAAAGACAGATATGATCTCACTCATATGTGGAGTTTAAGAAACAAAACAAAACAGATGAAGGGGGAGGGAAGGAAAAATAAAATAAGATGAAAATTGAGAGGGAGGCAAACCATAATAGACATTGAACTCTAGGAAACAAACAGGGTTGCTGGAGGGGATGTGGGAGGGTGTGGGAGGGCAAGGGGGTAACTGGGTGCTGGGCATTAAGGAGCACACTTGATGGAATGAGCACTGAGTGTCACATACAACTGATAAATCACTAAATTCTACCTTTGAAACTAATAATTAAAAAAAAAAAAAAGCCCGTTTCCAGAACACTGAATGGACACTGCCATGTCTTCCTTTCTGATGATATTGCCTATTTTCACTCTAGTAGTTTTTTTAATCATATTCCTCATCTGTTCAGTCTACCTCTTATCAGAAGTTTTACATATTACCCAAAAGTTAGTCTTCAGAAGGGAACTTACCTTCTACTTTATTTTGTTTTTATCAAATAGCACATGAATTTTAAAAATTCAAATAGTCCAATGGGCTTATATTGAAAAATAGCAGTTTCCCCTCTCAACTTCCACCTAAATCCCTCTCTGCAAGAGGCAGCAATATTCAAGTATCCTCACTGTTTTTCTTCTCTCTTAAGACTTTCAAATTTATGCCCATATATTATTCTAATTTTCCAGTTTTGAATATTATTTATTGACTCTCTAAAATTAAAAATAAGGATTTGGCTATAATATTATCCTCCTCTCGAGTACAGAAAACAAATATTTAGGCCTAGTAGGCTTTCCCCAGCAGGATTAATCAAATACACAAATTTAAAAACTCAACGTTGAGTTTTAATATCTTAACTCTATAACGTTCACAGGTGACCCATGTGCTGGACAAGGATTTATTTAGTTGCTTAACAACTTCTTGTTTTTCTGAAGTTAGTAAATTACTTCCTGCTTTTGTTTTGCCTCCCAGAGGGAAAGTAGAGGAATTTTCAAACTAAGAGATTCTTTGCCAGCAAATGTGCACCATGGGAAACAACATAGGAAAGTCTTTAGACTGAAGGAAAATGATGTCAGCTAGAAGCAGAGTACTCTAAGAGTGAAGAGTGCCAGAAAGTAAAAAATATAAGTAAATATAAGTACTATTTAAAATACCAACAATAATAATAGTAATAACAAGAGTAACTTGTGGGATTTATAAATTATGCAGAAAGAAACTGTGTGGGGGAGAACTGCACCAAAGGTGAAGTAAGGGGCCATGGAGTTAAATTTCTTAGTGTCCTCGAATGTGCAACAAGCTGTAAAGCACTGCCTTAGGTTTTAATGCAGGAACTCATAGATGCATCTTCTAACATCTCGGGTAACCTCTGAAAGAATAATACAGTATATATGACTAAAAAGCTAATATAAGAAATAAAATAATAAATCTGCTTAATGGACATGCAAGGAGAAATAAGGGGACTAAGAAGATTAGATCTTGGAGTAGCAGTCTTTTTTTTTTTAAACCCAACTATCTCAATAATAATATTAAATACAAATTGATGAGAACACCGGGTGGCTCAGTGGGTTAAAGCCTCTGCCTTCAGCTCAAGTCATGATCCCAAGGTCCTGGGATGAAGCCCCACATTGGGCTTCCTATTCGGCGGGGAGCCTGCTTCCCCCTCTCTCTCTGCCTGCCTCTCTGCCTGCTTGTGATCTTTGTCTGTCAAATAAATAAAATCTTTAAAAAAAAATACAAATTGACTAAACAAAATTAATTCTATTCTATCTGCCAGAGATACACATTATTAGTGTGTCAAAACACTAACACAGTGAGTTTCCTTTTTGCACCTGTAACAAATTACTACAAATTTAAGTGACATAAAACACAAATTTATTATTTCATAATTTGCAAGCTCAAAAGTTTGAAATGGTTTTCCAAAGCTAAAACCAAGGCGTTAGCAGAGCTACATTCCTTCTGGAGGCTCTATGGGAGAATTCATTTCCTTACCTTCTCCTTGTGCTTCTAGAGGTTGCCTGGACTTCATGGCTAATGGCCATTCTATCTCTGAAACCACCACGATAGGAACTTCAAGTCTCTTTTTGACTCTGACTCACAGGGCTCCTTCTTTTTCTGGTAAGAAGCCCTGTGATTTTACTGGCCACACCCAACCAATCCAGGATAATCTTCCCCGATGGAGATCCTTAACTAATCACATCTGAAAAGTCCCTTGATACACTCAAGGTTCCCTTATGACTTAACGGAAGGCTGAATGAATGAGAAATACCTTTGTTGTCTTAACTGAGTTTTCAAGAATGTTTACCAGCCCATAGTCCATTTCTCCTAATTCACCCATAAAGCAGAACACTGATATAACTTAAGGCCCAGGAATTCAATTACTTGTTAATACACCCTAGATTCCTTACACATGGTGAAAGACCCCCTTTCTCTTTCTCCTTGCTGAAGGCGAAATTAAGTAACTTGTTACCTCCATAACTAGATTCTGTGCAAACAGGATGCATGTATCCTGTGCAAACAGGATGCCTGTGATCACCCAGTCTGTCAAGAAGGAAGACAAATGAGGAACAGGGACCTTCCAGAGTGATAATAAGTCAAGGCTGTCAAGGCTATGTTGAGAGAGCTGCCAGAGCAACCAGCTGTGTCCGTGCCTTGAATCCAACAATGCATGATTTCAAATTTACCAATCAGACCCCTGTAACCATGCATCTGCTTCTGTAAGCTCGCTTCCCACCACCCCAACCCCGCCCTATATAATCTGCTCCCCAACCTAGCCCGGCGTGCTCAGTCTCCGGAAGGCTGATGCGTCCGCAGGCGCCTGTGTAACCAATAAACCTCTTGCAACTTGCATGCAGTGGAGGCTTGGTGTCTGCTTCTTGGGTGCGGATCGAGGGTCTTTCATTTGGAGGTCCCACTGAGATCTCTTGACATCCCACCCAAGACCCCGGCCAATCCCCACCGGGAGGTAAGCTGGCCAGCATCTGTGTCCCTGTTATCTGTGTATCTGTCTCTTTGTTCTTTGTAAGCCTGCTTCCTATCTTTCTATTCTGTATTTGCACAGGCTGAGAAGGAGTTGACGAACTCGGACTTCTCTCCTGCTGCAACCGAGGGACGCCTCGGGGGTTTCAATTTACTCCAAGGGACGCCTTGGGGTTTCTGAATAAGGCCATTGTCTTGGGCCACCCCTCGGTCAAAAGAGGATCTCGCATTCCTCCTGACCATCAGTTTTGTCTCTTATGTCCACAGGTCTTTGTCTCTGATGTCAACAGGTTTTTTTCATAGCATTCCATTTAAGGAAATTGTCTGCCCCGTTTGAATCTGAGGAATGTCTGACTGAATGTTTGTGTGGCTCCACCGCCTTTGGCTACGGAGTCTGAGTGGGCTGCACCCTGAGTCTCGTGGAGCGTCATATGGCATAACGGTCATCTACTCCACGGAGTAGCCTGGTCCGGGGTTTATACGGATAGACCTTAGCAAAGACGCTCCTAAGTTCCCGCGAGGGACGCGAGCAGGACAGCACCTGAAAGCACCCCCTCCCCTTGTCATTTTGTTCTAGGAAGGAATATATATATATATATACATCTATATCTATATATATCTAAACCATCATATTAAAGTCATACCTGCCTATAAATAATCCTCTTTTCCTCCCAAAATTGTAGGATAGGGCAAACCATTACCACCCCCTTGAGCCTCACTTTAGGTCACTGGAGAGACGTTCAGATTCGAGCTAACAATCTGTCAGTGGAAATCAAGAAAAGAAAATGGCAAACCCTCTGTACTTCTGAATGGCCCACCTTTAATGTTGGATGGCCCAGAGATGGGACCTTTAATATCACTGTTATATTACAGGTCAAGGAGCGGATCTTCAGCCAAGGACCCCAGGGCCACCCGGACCAAGTCCCTTACATAGTAGTTTGGGAAAGTCTTATTAATGACCCCCCTCCCTGGGTCTCTCCTTTCAATCATCCTAAGCCTAAGCCCATTCCAGACCCCATCCCCCTCCCAACACCCTCTGCTCCCCCTGTTCCCCTATGTCCCGCCGAACCTCCCAAACCCCCTGTTCCCCTATGTCCCGCCGAAACTCTTAAACCCCCTGTTCCCCTATGTCCTGCCCATCCTTCCAAACCCCCTGTCTCTTCCAACCTATATCCAGTTATTGGTGATTCTGTCTCTTCCCGGCGTCCTAAGCCAAAGAGGGTTCTTCCTCCTGATGACTCCCCCTTAATAGACCTCCTAACTGAGGACCCCCCTCCCTATCAGCATCCTCCTCTGCCGGCACAGGCCCCAACTTCCTCAGATTCTGAGGAGGAACCAGATAATCCGCCGGAAGAATGCCACCCCTCACAATCCCCAATAGCTGGTAGACTTAGGGGTCATAAGGAAGCTATAAAGGAGGGATCTTCCAAGCTCCTTCCCTTGCGCCAAGGTGGGGGGGGGGGGCCGGCAATCAACTCCAATACTGGCCCTTTTCAGCCTCAGACTTATACAAATGGAAGTCCCATAACCCCTCCTTCTCACAGGACCCCATAGCTTTAACCGCTCTGATAGAGTCCATCCTAATCACGCATCAACCCACTTGGGATGATTGCCAACAGCTCTTGCAAACTCTTCTCATTACAGAGGAGAGACAAAAAGTTTACCTAGAAGCCAGAAAAAATGTTCCAGGAGACAATGGAAGACCGACCCAGCTCCCAAACATGATAGATGCCGCTTTTCCCCTGACCCGCCCCGACTGGGATTTCAACACGGCTGAAGGTAGGACCCACCTAAATCTTTATCACCAGTTACTCATAGCAGGCCTCCATAATGCGGGGCGCCGCCCCACCAATTTGGCCCAGGTGAGACAGGTCACTCAAGGCTCAAAAGAATCTCCGACCGCCTTCTTAGAAAGACTCAAAGAGGCTTATCGTAGGTATACCCCCTTCGATCCCGATAGTCATGAACAGAGAGGAAATGTGTCCATGGCCTTCATTTGGCAGTCAGCACCAGATATTAGACATAAGTTACAGCAGTTGGAGAATTTACAAGATTTCTCGTTGCAAGATTTATTAAAAGAAGCAGAAAAAATTTATAGTAAAAGAGAAACCCAGGAGGAAAAGGAAGATAGATTAAGGAAAGAGGCAGAAGAAAAAGAAGACAAATGAGAGCATAAGTGAAATAAAGAACTTAGTAAAATCTTGGCCGCCGTACTGCAAGGCAATCAAGGATTAGATGCAGTAAAGCCAGGAAGGGAAGGAGACAAAAGAAAGCCTCGGGTAGACCGAGACCAATGTGCCTATTGCAAAGAGAGAGGGTATTGGGTCAAAAGCTGCCCAAAAAGACCCCGTAACCCCAAGGAAGATACCACACAGGCCACAAGATTAATGGCCCTAGATGAGGACTAGGGATGTCAGGGCCAGGAGCCCCCCCCAAGCCCAGGATAACTCTAACTGTCGGGGGGCAACCAGTCACCTTTCTGGTAGATACCGGGGCACAACATTCTGTCTTAACCAAAACCCCACGACAATTAAGTGACCGGACGGCATGGGTTCAAGGGGCCACCAGAGGAAAACAATATCACTGGACCAAGGAAAGGAAGGTACATTTGGCGTCTGGTAAAGTTTCTCATTTGTTCCTCCACGTGCCTGACTGTCCCTACCCACTCCTGGGGAGAGATCTATTGACTAAACTAAAAGCCCAGATCCATTTCGAATCAAAGGGACCCACAGTGACAGGCCCCAACAGGACTCCTCTACATATACTTACTTTGCAACTAGAAGAGGAATATAGACTGCATGAGGGAGCCCCCCAACCTAAAGGGGACATCAAATTCTGGCTCTCATCCTACCCAAATGCCTGGGCAGAAACCGGAGGAATAGGGTTAAGCCACCCAGCAACCTCCCATTCACATACAATTAAAGGCAACAGGCATCCCTGTCAATGTTAGACAATACCCTATGTCTAATGAGGCTCGCCAAGGCATCAGACCACACATACGGCGGCTACTAAACCAAGGCATTTTGGCCCCATGTCGATCTCCCTGGAATACCCCTCTACTCCCTGTCAAGAAACCTGGAACAGATGACTATCAGCCAGTCCAGGACCTGAGGGAGGTCAATAAACGAATAGAAGACATCCACCCTACTGTGCCTAACCCCTACAACCTACTTAGCACCCTGCCTCCAACCCACTCCTGGTATACTGTTCTAGACCTAAAAGACGCTTTCTTTTGCTTAAAATTAAGTCCTCAGAGTCAACCCATTTTTGCTTTTGAATGGAAGGACCCAGAGTTGGGAATTTCAGGCCAGCTAACTTGGACAAGGCTGCCGCAAGGATTTAAGAACAGCCCTACATTATTCAATGAGGCCCTTCACCAGGACCTGGCTGATTTCCGGGTGAGTCATCCCTCCCTGATCTTACTCCAATATGTCAATGACATCTTATTGGCCACAACAAATGAAAAGGACTGTCGAACAGGTACTGGGGACCTCCTACAAACCCTTGGCCGAATGGGATACAGGGCATCCGCAAAGAAGGCCCAAATTTGCCAGACTAAGGTCACCTACTTGGGTTATGAATTATATAATGGCCAGCGGTGACTAACGGCCAGCGGTGGCTAACGGCCGCAAGGAAAAAGACTATATCCAGCATTCCAACGCCCCAAACCCCCAGGCAATTGCGGGAATTCCTAGGGACGGCGGGCTTCTGCAGACTATGGATCCCCAGGTTCGCAGAAATAGCGGCTCCCCTGTACCCCTTAACCAACTTAACCAAACAGGATGTCCCTTTTGTCTGGACCGAACAACAACAGCAGGCATTTGATCATATTAAACAAGCGCTCCTCAAATCCCCAGCGTTAGGCCTGCCGGACATAACTAAACCCTTTGACCTGTTCATCGATGAAAAACAAGGGTTTGCTAAGGGGGTCCTAACTCAAAGACTAGGGCCTTGGAGATGCCCTATCGCCTACCTCTCTAAGAAATTAGACCCCGTGGCAGCAGGATGGCCACCATGCCTGAAAATGATAGCAGCCATAGCGGTCCTAATTAAGGATGCAACCAAACTAACTTTGGGACAGCCTGTCACAATCTTGGCTCCCCACACAGTGGAATCCTTAATTCGTCAACCTCCAGACCGTTGGCTATCTAATGCTCGCCTTACTCATTATCAGTCCCTCCTCCTGGACACAGACAGGATCCAGTTCGGACCTGTGGTGACTCTCAACCCCGCAACTCTCTTACCCACCCCTGGAGAGACCCCTTTACATGACTGTCACCAGATCCTTGCAGAAATACATGGGACAAGGCCTGACTTGACTGACCAGCCCATGAGGGATGCGGACCTGACTTGGTACACGGATGGTAGTAGCTACGCAGAATGGAGAGCGGAGGGCAGGAGCCGCCATCACAACCGATTCTCAGATTGTATGGGCAAGCGCGTTACCAGGAGGCACTTCAGCCCAACGGGCTGAGCTAATCGCCTTAACTCAGGCTCTCCAGCTGGCAGAAGGTAAGAAACTTAATGTTTACACCGGTAGTAGATATGCCTTTGCCACAGCCCATATTCATGGGGAAATCTATAGAAGGAGGGGGCTATTAACCTCTGATGGAAAAGAAATCAAAAATAAAACTGAAATATTGGCCCTGCTGAAGGCCTTATTTCTTCCCAAGAAGTTAAGCATCATGCATTGCCCAGGCCATCAAAAAGGAGATAGCCCAGAGGCCAAAGGAAATCGCTTGGCCGATGAAACAGCCCGATGAGCAGCTCTAGGACCCCAACTATTGACTGTGACTATCCTCACTGGGACAGAGGAGAGGATATCAGTGAGACCCCCATTTGGAGTTATGAGAAAACAGATTTGGACATCATTCAGAGGTTAGGAGCCAATTACAACCCGGTCCAAAACCGATGGGAATATCAAGGAAAAGCCATAATACCCGTTAAAATGGCAAAGGAACTAATAGAGCAAAGGAACTAATAGATCACCTCCATTGGCTGACTCATCTAAGTGCAAATAAGATGAAATCTTTAATGGACAGAGCCAATTTAGAAAACTATTTCCCCAAACGAAATTTCCTCCTTCGGCAAGCGGCCGCAAATTGCAGAGCATGTGCTCAAGTCAATCCTGGAAGAACTAGTATCGGACCTGGAGTCTGAGTACGCGGTCACCGCCCTGGTACGCACTGGGAAATTGACTTTACCGAGATTAAACCCGGCATGTATGGATATAATTATCTCTTAGTTTTTTTAGATACTTTTTCAGGATGGGCAGAGGCCTTTCCCACCAAGAAGGAGACAGCCAACATAGTTGCCAAGAAATTACTGGAAGAAATTTTCCCGAGATATGGAATGCCCGAGGTATTAGGGTCAGACAATGGGCCTGCTTTTGTCTCCCAGGTAAGTCAGTCAGTGGCCAAGCTTTTGGGGATCGATTGGAAATTACATTGTGCTTACAGACCCCAAAGTTCAGGACAGGTAGAAAGAATGAATAGAACTATCAAGGAGGCTCTATCTAAATTATTGCTTGAAACTGGCTCTAAAGATTGGGTCCAGCTCCTGCCTCTAGCACTCTATAGAGCCAGAAACACTCCTGGCCCTCATGGTCTAACACCTTTCGAAATCCTCTATGGTGCTCCCCCTCCAGTTGTCACATTCTTTGAGACAGATATCTCTACCCCTCTATACAGGCCCACCTGCAAGCCTTGCAGCTGGTCCAACAAGAAGTGTGGAAGCCTCTAGCAGCTGCCTATCAGGAAGAACTTAACATCCCGTCACAGCCTCATCCTTACAAAATCGGTGATACTGTCTGGGTCCGCAGGCATCGAGCCACAAACCTTGAACCCCGCTGGAAAGGACCTCATACGGTGCTCCTAACAACGCCTACGGCGCTAAAAGTTGACGCGATCGCAGCCTGGATCCATGCATCCCATGTAAAAGCGGCACACCCAGACGGGCAGACCGAACATCCTCAGAACTCGGAATGGACCGTCAGACGCTCCCCAAACCCACTAAAGATAAGACTTGTTCGCCATTAATTTTACTCTTTTGTTTGTCCTATCTCCTTTCCCCTATAAAAGGCTCCAGTCCACATCTTACCAAGCAATTAACCTGGCAGGTTCTCTCTCAAACGGGGGAGGTCATCTGGTCCACATCGGGTCAACACACCCCGGGTACATGGTGGCCCACTCTCACCCCTGACTTCTGCCAGTTGGCAGCTGGGCTAAACGAATGGGATATTCCCACCGCTGATCCTCACTCATTACACTCCTATACTGGAGACCCCACGGGGGTCCAAGAACCCGGTTGTAAATCACCTATAGCTAGATGTAGGCTAGCTCAGTCAGATTTTTATGTCTGTCCTAAAGATGGTAGGACTTGCGATATGGCATAGAGATGCGGGGGATACCAAGAATACTTTTGTGCCAAATGGGGATGTGAGACCACTGGAGATGCTTATTGGCACCCCTCCTCTTCATGGGACTCAATTACCATCCGCAGGAATTATACTAAGTCCAATGAAAATACTTGCTATTTCTCCAGAGGATGGACCAACTATAAAAATGCCCTCTCGTTACCGTTAAAAATTACCTTTAGGGATCAGACCCCAAGCAGCACTCCCTCCTGGGTGCAAGGAAAAACTTGGGGCTTTAGATGGTATCTCAACGGGAAAGATAAAGGCCTTACCCTTAAAATTAAACTTAACATTGAAAACCCCCGAACCTCGGGGATAGGTCCTAATCCAGTTTTACCAGACCAAAGAGCCCCTAACCCTCACCCGAGAGACCCTCGCACAACACCCCCGGCCACTCCGTCTGACAGCCATGAGGGAACCCTTCCCCCTGGCATCCCAGGCAAAACAGGCTCCCCCTAGAACCTGTTCTTCTCCTCTCAGTCATAAGTTAATCCTCCCTGAAGTATCGGGCCAGGGACTATGTTTAGGCAAGATACCATCCTCCCATCAGACACTATGTAATATAACAACCCTCATCTCCCCTGGTAACTACTATTTAGAAGCCCCCAATGGGACCTATTGGGCATGTAACACTGGTTTTAACTCCCTGTATCTCTGCCCAACTCCTGAAGGCCACCGCAGATTACTGCGTGTTGGTCCAACTATGGCCTAGAATCACCTACCACAGATCAGAGACCATCCTCCACTTCTATGAAAATAAACCTAGATATAGAAGGGAACCCCTTACCTTGACATTAGCCATATTATTAGGAGTTGGGGGAATAGCAGCAGGCATCGGAACAGGAACCTCCGCCTTACTCCAAAGTGATCAGTTTATGCATTTACAAGCTGCCATGACTGCTGATTTAGAGGCTATAGAAAAATCAATCACTGCCTTAGAAAAATCCCTAACCTCCCTCTCCGAGGAGGTCCTACAAAACAGGAGAGGGCTGGATCTATTGTTCTTGAGAGAGGGGGGATTATGCTCAGCCCTCAAGGAAAAATGTTGTTTTTATGCTGACCATACAGGGGTTGTTAGGGAAACCATGGATAAACTCAGAGAAAGACTAGCCCAAAGAAAAAAGGATTTTGAATCCCACCAGGGCTGGTTTGAAAATTGGTTTAATCGATCTCCTTGGCTCACCACCTTACTATCCACCATCTTAGGGCCCCTTATTATACTTTTATTAATCCTCTCCATCGGCCCCTGTATCCTGAATAAACTCGTACAGTTTATGAAGGATCGCTTGTCAGTAATCCAGACAATGGTACTGACACAGCAATATCAACTAATTAAACAGACCGGATCTCAAACTGACTTGTTTCATGAACAACATGAATGAATATAAGATTCTATCTATGATAAAGAAAAAGGGGGGAATGAAAGACCCCCTTTCTCTTTCTCCTTGCTGAAGGCGAAATTAAGTAACTTGTTACCTCCATAACTAGATAACGGCAAGCACATATCCTGTGCAAACAGGATACCTGTGATCACCCAGTCTGTCAAGAAGGAAGACAAATGAGGAACAGGGACCTTCTGGAGTGATAATAAGTCAAGGCTGTCAAGGCTATGTTGAGAGAGCTGCCAGAGCAACCAGCTGTGTCCGTGCCTTGAACCCAACAATGCATGATTTCAAATTTACCAATCAGACCCCTGTAACCATGCGTCTGCTTCTGTAAGCTCACTTCCCGCCACCCCAACCCCGCCCTATATAATCTGCTCCCCAACCTAGCCCGGCGTGCTCAGACTCCGGAAGGCTGATGCGTCCGCAGGCGCCTGTGTAACCAATAAACCTCTTGCAACTTGCATGCAGTGGAGGCTTGGTGTCTGCTTCTTGGGTGTGGATCGAGGGTCTTTCAATGGGTGCCAACAAAAAAATAGAAAAACATGAGAATCATATGCTGTTATATATTGGAATGATAAGCATATATTCTAAAACTATATTTACTATATCTAATGGTATAAAGTGACAGTGTTTACCTCATTATATGTAGTGAACATAATTGACTTGAAAATATCTGCAGGGAACAGAAAATTATAAAAAAAATGACACTGTGGATTTAAAAAGCAACTAAGTAAATGTTCTAAAAATAAATGCACACTAACTCAAATGAAGGCAGTAATGGAGATGTTTAGCAGCAGTTTGGACACAAAATAAAAGAGATTTATGAACTGGCAGATGTAAAGGAAAAATGAGGCATGACCGATGAAATGAATAGGAGAATGAGGGGGAAGTGCATAAAAGACATGGAGGTTAACCACAGATAGAAACAGTATCATGAAACTTCAGAAAGACAAGATATTAAAACCAAGGAGGGTAAAGAAACAAACTAGGACACAATGCCTTCCAAATAATGCTGTCTCTGATCTCTTCTGAGTACAATTAAAGTCAGAAGTCAATTAAATTGTATCTTTAAGAGGCTGACAGAAATTAACACTCAACCTGGAATTCTATACCTAAACAATGTATCTTTCAAGGAGCTGACACAATGAAAGATACCAGAGCACTCACAGGCAGCACTTCCTGTTAGAAGATGGAGGAGGGTTGGTATCACATCTTGCAGACTGAGAAGGCATTTGAGGCAGAAAAACAAAGCAGGCCGCTACCCCATACCCTCCATGCAGTTGTAATCGGGCTAAATTACTGATGGGAGGAGCCGGCCAGGAGGCGGGCTTGCAGTCTAACTGATGCACGACTATCCTACATACGTCTTCTCTGCGGAGTCCGGACTGTAATCTCCAGATTTATAGAGTGATGGGCAAGGTGGGGAGGTCACGGGGTAGTTATCTCAAGTGGAGCCTTCTGTGCACCGCTTTAGCGATGGTCAGAACAAGCCTTCCGCATTCTGGCCAGGGGCTACATTAACCTCCTCTGGGAGTAGAACACATAGCCCAGAGGGGCATGGATGCCCCAGGCATGAAAGAGCTGGAATCAGTGTTGTTAGCACTCCCACACTTCCTGATAAAAATTCTAAAGGGCATGCTATAGGTAGAAAGGAGGTGGTTCCAAATAAAAGCTCTCCAACTGCAAGAAGCAATTAAGGGCAGAAAAGATGGTTTAAAAATGTAGGCAAAAGTAAACATTGGTTGTATTAAATAAAAATAATAGAGAGTCTCAACATTTTTGTAAGGATTTAAATCACATAGAACACATTCTCTTACCACAATGGAACTGAGCTAAATATATTATGAAGGCATTAAAGTTAAATTGGCAATTAAAAAATATGCTTCTAATTAACAAAAGAAATTATGATGGAAATTAGAAGGTAGAATATCACAACTGAATAATGATGCAAATATGATCCAGTATAAGAAAGCTTAAAAATTGTTAAAGGGGATTAAAGTAATACAGGAAAAATCATGGCCTTAAGTGCCTATTTTTTTTTTTTTAAACAAGAAAGACTGAAATTAAGGAACTAAGTATCCAATGTGAGACATTAGTAAAATAATACTAGAATAAGCCCCAAATGACAAAAGAACCTGCAGAGCAGGAAATAAAACCAGCAACAGCAGAAACTGATGAAATAAGTGAAAAATTAACATACAGAATATAGAGTAACAACAAAGCCAAAGGTTGGTACTGAAATTGACAACCCTGAAGTGAGAGTAAGTCAAGGAAAAAAAAAGAAGTGAAGGAAAAGAAAAAATAGCCAATATCAGGGTGGGGTGAATGTAAAATTGGTAAGACAAGGTTAGTAGTAAAAATTCGTATTTTTCAAATTTGTAGAAAAAACGTAAATCTGAATATTCCTACTACCATTCAAGAAAAAGAATCACTGGTTTAACATTTTCCCACAAAGAAAACTCCAGGACCATATGGCCTCACTAACAAGTTTTAATAAACATTCACAGAATAAATGATTCCAATCTTACGTGAATCTTTCCGGAGAAAAGAAATAATAAATAACGCATTCAAATTCATTTTATGAAGGTAGTAATACCTTGATATTAAAAAAAAAAAGTTAAAAATAGGGAAAATTAGAGTCCAACATCACTTTCTAACATAGTTGTATAATTCATAAGCCAACAATACAGTAATATGTAGAAAGGATATTATTATGAAAAAGTGTGGGTTTTTTTTTTTTAAAGGTTTTATTCATTTATTTGACAGAGATTGCAAGTAGGCAGAGAGGCAGGCAGAGAGAGGAGGAAGCAGGCTTCCCCCTGAGCAGAGAGCCTGACTCAGGGCTTGATTCCAGGAGCCTGGGATTAAGACCTGAGTCGAAGGCAGAGGCCTCAACCCATTGAGCCACCCAAGCGCCCCTGAAAAAGTGTGTGTTATCCCAGACGAGCATTAGTTTACCATCAAAAAAGTCATTAGAATGATATTAGAAAATAACTCAAAGTATTTTGCCACAAAAATAGGTTAAAAAAGAAAAAATTAATAGGTGTTGACAAAACTTTGATAAGATTAACCACCATGTTAACAATTCTCAGAAACTAGAGGGGGAAGGAAGGAAATTTCCTTTATCAGATAAAGGACATATACGCTATCATTGAGAACAACACTAAAACTTCAAAGTTGTTGAAATGTCAAAGGCCTGCTCTTTACGACAGGATCAAGAGAATGCCCACCATGTCCCCTGGAACATTGTATTGCATGTGCTAGGCAGAGGGAGAAGTAAATAGTAAATTTAAAAAAAAACCAAAAAACAAAAACAGTGGAATACATGAGAATTGGAAATGAAATAAAACTGTCATTGTGGATTATACGATTGTATATAAAGAAAATCTGAATTAATCTACAGAAACATGATTAGGCTTGATAAAAATTAGCAAGATTTTTTAATTCAAAAATTATAAAAATTAATATACAAATATCTACCAGTAACACTCAGAAGATAAAATTTTGAAAATATAACATTTGTAAGAGAATCTACATATATCTTAATAGGCAAGATCTCTATGTAGAAAAATTATGAAACTTTATTTTAGAAAAATTAAGAAAACCTAAATAAGGGGCGCCTGGGTGGCTCAGTGTGTTGGGCCTCTGCCTTCGGCTCGGGTCATGATTTCAGGGTTCTGGGATCGAGTCCCGCATCAGTCTCTCTGCTCTGCAGGGAGCCTGCTTCCTCCTCTCTCTCTGCCTGCCTCTCTAGGCTTGTGATCTCTGTCAAATAAATAAATAAAAATCTTTTAAAAAATAAAATATTAAAAAAAAGAATACCTAGATAAGTAGAAAATCCATC
This sequence comes from Mustela lutreola, assembly GCF_030435805.1. Classification (NCBI taxonomy): domain Eukaryota; kingdom Metazoa; phylum Chordata; class Mammalia; order Carnivora; family Mustelidae; genus Mustela; species Mustela lutreola. Next base: position 147,434,113 of record NC_081293.1, read on the forward strand.
AACTGATAAGTTGAAAGACACATTATTGTAAAAATGGCTATTCTCCTTAGCTTGATTTATAGACTCAGCCCCTATCAAAATTCCAACAGGAACTTTTGTGGAATTTGACATGATTATAAAAAAATTAATTGAAATGCAAAGGGTCAATTGCATCTATGACCCTCTTGAAGAAGAGAATGAAGTGAGAAGACAGGCTTTACTAGATAATTCTTTAAAACTCCTAAAAATAAATCCAATGATATTATTGTTGCATGTAGACAGACTTAGGAAAAAATAAAATTAATTAAAATGAAGTTTAATTTAATTTAAAAAGGTTGGAAACAAAGCTACTGCTTATGTATGGGCAGTTGACTCTATGAATAATATAGAAAACACGGGATTTTCAAAAAATCATATTGGGATAAGAATACTAAAAAATAGAACTATTTTACCTCTAGTTCACACCATGCACAAAATTAATTCCAGGTGGGTTAAAATCTTAACTATGAAAGTTAAGCTTTGTACTTTTAGAAAAGAATATAAGCAAATATCTTCATGATCTTAGAAGATTTTTTTAAGAACACAAAAAGTGCTACTATGAAAGGGTAAATGAACACATTTAATAACACTGAAATTAGGAAATTAAGGATTTCTAATTCCTTAACAAAAAAAATTCCATTCTAAGAATTAGAAGACAAGGCACAAAATAGGAGAAGATATGAAATGCATATCAGACAAAGGTTAGTATCCAAAATGTTGTACATTAAAACATAAATCAATTTGTAAAGGAGCATAATTCGATTTAAAAAAATAAGAGCAAGATTTGAACATGCTCCTTCTACACGGAATTTATGTCATTGCCCAGAATAGTCCTAATGAATGTCACGTGTCTTGGTTTAATAGTTAATAATGAATCCTTTACTCTCAAGAGCATCCTAATAGATTCACTAAATAATATGTTCACCACATCTTTCAATCTTTCTATTCTCAAGCCCATCCTTTACCCCTGACTTCAGAGGTCTCTAAAGCCTCTAATTAGGGAAGCTCACTGCAGTTATGCAGAATGAGTCTTTTGTTTCTACTGGGCTTCTCTGTCTGCAGGTTTCAGCTTTTTGTTTTTGTTTTTTAGTTTTCCCTTTCATAACATGCTACCCTCTGTCTCCTTTTCTCTTCATCTTTGTGAGTTTAATTTATTTCTTTTCCATCATCATAAGGAGGATGGAGAAGAATCCAAAAGAAATCTTTCACAGTTAAACAGAAGATGGTGATCTTCCTGAAAAATAAGATTCTGTTCTTCATCTTGACAAATGCCCTTTTCCTTTTTGCATACTGATCCCATATATATGTTGATCTTCCCGCTTAATTGCTTTTTATACACTGAATGGGAATTAATGTCCATAAAACAGGACCCGTGCCACATTAACAAAATTGGGATTTTGATCAAGAGCCTGGTGTGAACTGAGGTCTGCTTAGTTTGTTACAGTCTCTATAGTCAGAGATCTGTTTTGAGATTCCCAAAAATGTGCTGTTTGCACAGTCTTTCCTTCCTCCTACTAATTTTTATTGACAATAGCATTGAAGACAGAAACCTAATTAACTTTTTAAAAAATTTTCTTTAATTTTATTTTTTAGGATTTTATTTATTTATTTGACAGACAGAGATCACAAGTAGGCAGAGAGGCAGGCAGAGAGAGAGGGGAGGAAGCAGGCTTCCTGCTGAGCAGAGAACCAGATGTGGGGCTGATCCCAGGACCTTGGGATCAGGACCTGAGCTTTAACTTACTGAGCCACCCAGGCACTCCCAGAAACCTAATTAATTTCTTTTTTTTTTTTTTTTAAGATTTTATTTATTTATTTGAGAGAGAGACAGTGAGAAAGAACATGAGCGAGGAGAAGGTCAGAGAGAGAAACAGACTCCCCATGGAGCTGGGAGCCCAATGCGGGACTCGATCTAGGGACTCCAGGATCATGACCTGAGCCAAAGGCAGTCATCCAACCAACTGAGCCACCCAGGCGTCCCCAAACCTAATTAATTTCTTAAAGGCTACTTCTTCTTTGAGGACATCAGTCTAGAATCCAGGGACACATAATAATTTGCTGAAATTATTTTGATTCTCAACTAAATGAGGACAGAAGCCATGTTTAATCATTTCTGGATCTCCAACATCAAAGGAGGACTCCATAAATGTTTGTATTTGAACAGATATTTAAAATGACTGTTTTTGGTTCCCTCATTGGACAGAAATACATATGGCCTTTTAACTGAGGGTGATGTAATGATGCTGTTCTACTTTTCTCCCTCCGTTTTTATCACCTTGGTAATAAAGGCAACCATATGAGATGACTTGCCTAAAAGAGAAATGTAGTCATATCAGCATTTCACTTAGCTCTATGCAGGGTATGTCTGTCCTAAGAAAAACTTTGTGTGAACCGATAAGCTCCTTAGAAGATGACACTTTCAAATACTTTCTTTTTCTTGAGAAAAAAGATAGACAAAACATTTCCAATTACTAGGTACTTCACTTCTGTTTTTACTGGCATAAAATAAGGATCATGAGAAAATGTCACTGATGAGGTAACAGATAATGGCTTTCTATATACTGACATTATATTCTAAGATTCAAACAATCCTGAGCCTTAAATTGCAGTACCTGGGCACAAAATGAAAATACATCTGTCTCTAATAACTTCGCAGCAGTGCATATCTGTGAGAAAATTTTCTTACAGAGTCTCTCTGAGGCAGGCCAGGAGTAGGATGGGCATCTTTACTTGAAATCTGCTGGAATTGAGAACAAGGAAATTTAAATAACATGACTAAAATTGCTTTGCCTATGGTGGGGCTGAAATTAGAATGTAGATCTCTCGATTCAAGGCTGAACTACCCCCACTGTGCCTGGGAGGAATCCAAGTACAGTGACAGAAAATAGTTCTTGCCAACTTCACAGTATCTCTGACTGCCGGATGTTGGAGGAACCAAGCCCCCTTCACTGTGCTTCCTTGAGAGGGAGCTAGGACTTCAGTGGTGCAATCTCCACTTTTCCTGGGATAATTTTTATCCCTATAGAACGAACACATGTCAGTGACGTATAAGGACCCCATTGGTGTGGTGCCAGGGGTAGAAGATGAGAACATGGAATTAGTTTGTGTTTAAATGAAAGTGATCAGGGCCTCTGGGGTGGCTCAGTAGGTTCAGCAACCAACTCTGGATTTCAGCTCAGGTCATAATCTCAGGGGCATCAGATAGAGCCCCGTGTCAGGGTCTGCACAAAGCAAGGAGTCTGCTTGAAATTCTCGCTCTCTCCTCCCTCGGTCTCTCCTTAAGCACAGGGATTTAAAATAAAATAGTAATGAATTAGTATTTATGCTTGAAAATTTACCACTTAGTTTTTACATACATTAATTTATGCCATATAATCTTTAAAACATTTCTATGGGGCAGGTATTGTCATTTCTAATTCCATAAATGAATAAATGGACTCAGAGAAGCTAATAATTTGCTCATGATCATCTAGCCACTGAATAGTGAAGAAAGCAAGAATAATAGTTTTAACAGAGATCTTAAATTTGCGTCTTTTATTTCCTTTGATTTCTGCAATAGGGAAGGGCAAAGAGAGGAATACTGGAAGCACCATGGTTTACAGCAATGCGGAAACTTTAAACAAAACATGATAGCTGTATGTCTTCAACGCTAAGACAAAACTGTGCTTAGTATCAAGCCAAGCTTAGTATCGCCATTACAAAAGAAGGGTAGAAAAAGAATCATATGTACCAGCCCAGATAGACAATAGATCATCCCAGTATATGTATATTTGGAAAGATCTTCAAAACCAAGTGCTCCAATGGCTTCCAAGTATAGGAGTGTTATCTAAAACTTGCTGAGTAATGACTTCATTTTTGACACTTGGCACTCCCTAAGTGTATGACAGGCTTCTTAAACGATGAAAATAAAGATTTCAAAGAAGAGAAAACTTGTGAGAGCACATGAGAGAAAAGGGTTGAGGACCCCACCTGGGTAAACACTGAAGGCTCTGACACATGCAGAGGAAGGAGACCATTCATAATGCCAATGAAGTGACTGATGTAAATCAAATGGGTGGATGGTCAATGAACACCTACAAACAAATCAATATCTATGTCATGGGGGCATCATCTGCAGGAACTACACTGTTAGCTATGCCTGTTAAGGGTTAAATACTGAATTAGTATCCACCATTTTTACAGGGGAAAATCTGTTGCATATAACCGGGCTAAATAAGTATTGGAAGACTTTACCATTTCTATCTCCTATTTTCAAAATTTGTATATGTCTGCTCATCCTGGCCCTTGCTACACATTGCATTTTTTTTTCTAGTGTCTGCTTTCTCTAAATAGTAACAGCTACTGTAAGCTGTTAAGCTCTGGACATTTTTCAGGACAGTTTTAAACAATTTCTCATTAATCATCACACTAGCAAGTTATTATATTCATTCTACAGATGGGACTGAATCTCACAAAGGGTTAAGTAACTTGCTCCATAGAACACGGTGGTAAAAATCAGATCTAGGATTTCAATCCAGAATTAAAATCCTTGAAGGTAAGCCAGTATCTCTTGTATATCTTCCATATCACCAGTACCTATACTGTCGTATGTGCACTGGAATCATCTGAAACACTTAAGAACAGTTTCCCACTTCCCACCCTCTGGAAATTCTGATTCATTTGGTCAAGGATGGAGCATCAGTCTATATTGTTCACAAATCCTTTGGCCTGATTCTTACACAACCAGTTGAAAGATGTGTTATTTAGAGCCACCATATCAATGTCTTCCATTTGGGAACAGAACGTACATTCTACATTTTGAAGTAAGTCCCAGATATTGACCGGATGCTTCTTTGTGTCTCATAAGATTTAAAGATTTTTTTTGATGGTGGGACATGACACACGACAAAGGACAGAGGAAAGGCAGAACTCTTGGTTACTTTCAGCTCCAGATGAGACACAGGGCCACAAAGGGGAATGTGCAGAGAAGATGAACAGCACGCTGGAGCCAGGGGAGCAGTTTATGGATGGCAAGCGGGGCGGGCTGCTAGGTTTCCAGGCTTCTGTGTGACTTGGCTAATTTGAATAATTGTGCCTTGGAGCTGTACCTAGCTGGTCACAGGGTGATTAAGAAGAATGCACAAGGGGCACTTGGGTGGCTCAGTCAGTTAAGCATCTGCCTTCGGCTCAAATCATGGTCTCAGGGTCCTGGGATTGAGTCTTGCACTGGGTCTCTGCTCAGCGGGGAGCCTGCTTCTCCTTCTCCTTCTACCCACCCCTTGCCCCACCTCATGTGCGCACTCTCTCTCTCAAATAAATAAAATCTTAAAAAAAAAAAAAAAGAAAGCACAGTAAACTGGAGTGTGAGACAGGTAAGAGAAGTGGTTGAGGGTGGAGATTTAATTGTGTGCTCAAAAAGGGGAACAAATTGGCCTCTAGCCAACCTCTCAAAAACTGGGTCAAGACAGCACAATTAAAAACAAACAAAACACAAAACAACAACAACAACAAATTAGAATATACTTTGTTCCTTAGGATTATTCAAGACATCTAACTCATAATTTACAGCTAGTGAAATCCTCACCAATATGCCTCTGGTTTCTAAATATAAGGTGGAGAAGTAGGTGAATGATGCTTTCTGGCCATTTCTGGCTCCAGCTTCTAACAAGGTTGAATTTTTACTCTTCATGCTAGGTTTTGAATTTATCATCTGTCCTGGAGTTAACCTCGGCACTTTGCCTGGCTTTGCAAATTAAAAACAAACAAACAAACAAACAAACAAAAAAACAACTTAAATGCATCCAAACACAGATACATAGATAAAAGCACTTACAGAAGGCATTGTGTGTAGCACACTTTGATGAAGGCTTGGGGTTTAAATTAAAAGAACTTTAGAGGTGCCTGGGTGGCTCAGTCAGTTAAGCATCTGCTTCTGCTCAGATCTTGATCCCAGGGTTCTGGGATGGAGCCCCGGCTTGGGTCGGACTCCCTGCTCAGAAGGGAGCCTGCTTCTCTCTCTCCCTCTGCCACGCCCTGCACCCCACACCTGCATGTTCTCACTCACAAATAAATAAACAAATCTTTAAGAAAAAGAAATAAATAGAATAAGTTTAAATTGCTGTAACAATTTACCAATAATCTAACTAGACATTGCTGCTTCCAAACTTTTGGGGCAGTTTCAGATGTTGCCCAGGCACCGGTTCTTTTTCCTTTAACTTTCTTCTCCCTTCTAAAGCAGAGGGGCATAGTTAGCCCTTATGTTTCCTGGGCTTCCTTGTCATGCTCTTCTCATGGTCTCATATTCCACTCCATGTAGTTTATGTAATTTATGTAATGTTTCTACTGGTGCCAGCTATTAACATTAATATTTATTTTCACTGCTACTGAAGACATTTGCCTTCTCAAGGGAAACCCTCATTTCATTGAAAGATATCATATAAGGTCCTTACTTAAATTATTCCCCTACATTTGTTTTGATAATACTGTTTTCTAATAATTATAAAGTAATTATTCTGATTTCTACTCAGTAGCTTCTGGGAATAAAATACACTGGCTAGAGTGTGACTATTGTCCCATTCACTTTCACCAGTAAATTCCTAGCATGCTGGACACTACAGTGGCTTAAAATTGATTTCACTGAATTCTGTTTCACAGTTCAAGTCCAAAAGTAAATAATGGCTCAAAAAAAATCAAATTATAGGATAAGACATTCTAATTAGTATAAAACAATTGATAAAGTGGGGATGGGGGCAAAAAGTAAGCAACATAGAGTCTTGTTTCATTTTGCTAGAGCAGGGTAAAAAACAGAATCCTTTCCTTAAATCTCTCTTCTGAGCCTCACAATTTTGGAATGGGCCAGAGATCAGTTCTCACCACACTCTACTCCAGAGTCACGCTGATGCTTCCCAAAAAACTCTCAGCCTCACTGATTCCCTGAACCCTACCCACTCCATTGTTCTTCTTGGGCTCCTGATAAGCACTTCAAGAAAACATGACCAAGCAGAACTCCTGATTTTCCCTTCCAGCTCCCCAATCTTCCTCAAATCAATGTGTCACTCCCATTCACTAGGTGGATCCAACCCCTTGCTTTTACTTGCGTTCTTCTAACCCATCAGCAAATCCTATTGGTTCTGCCTTTTTTGAAAGAATCTAAAAAACGTGCTAAAGATGGCATGAATGCACTGTAAGCAGCATAAAGAAAGGTGGTGGGAAGGAGAAAGTACTGAGTTAGGGACCAAAATGTGGTTGTATGTAGGCTGCTCTGTCATATTATAAACTGGAACTCCGTCTCCTTTTTCCAGGGGAGGGCAATTAAATTCCCAGAGTGGAATTAAACTAAAAATTAAAGCTTTAAAAATAAGTAGTTCTTGGGGTGCCGGGGTGGCTCAGTTGGTTAAGTTCCCAACTCTTGATTTCAGTTCAGGTCATGAAGAATACCGGTGGAATTTTGATCGGAATAGCATTAAAAGTATAGATTGCTCTAGGCAGTATAGACATTTTAACAATGTTTATTCTTCCAATCCAAGAGCATGGAATGGTCTTCCATATTTTTGTGTCTTCTTCAGTTTCTTTCATGAGTGTTCTGTAGTTCCTTGAGTACAGATCCTTTACCTCTTTGGTTAGGTTTATTCCCAGGTATCTTATGGTTCTTGGTGCTATAGTAAATGGAACCGATTCTCTAATTTCCCTTTCTGTATTTTCATTGTTAGTGTATAAGAAAGCCACTGATTTCTGTACATTGACTTTGTATCAGGTCATGAAACCAGGGTCTGAGATTGAGCCCTATGCTGGGCTCCATGGTGGGCATGGAGCCGGTTTAAGATTCTCTTTCCCTCTCTGCCCCACTTCTCTCTCTCTCTCTGTCTTTAAACAAACAGAAGACCCATAAATAAATGAAAAAAAAAAAAAAAAAAAAAAAAACTTGAGCAAGATTCAGTTCCCAGGTATGTTTCCTTGGGTTCTCACTACTTTCTTTTCATCTTTTTGGGGGTGGGAATTTAGGAATTCCCAGATTGTCACAAATTCCTACTGTCTTTCAGCCAGTCCACTTAACTCATTAATATTTCTTATCCTAGTTCTTGAGGTATTTTGTGACCTCTGAGCTAGAAATTACAGTGTTGCATCCCTTTTTAAGTCAAAGCATATTGTCCATGAGGACCTACCCATAGAATAAACACTGAAAACAATTCAGTGTGTACATGATGATTTTCAAATGTCAATCCAAGCTTAAATGTATGCATAAGTTAATGCTGTTCATATCCTGCATAGTTGTTAAAGGACAAAAACATACTGAGTATACGTTATGACGAATCACTTTAAATACTTATTTTAGAACATCATTTTATCTGTCTTGACTGATATATGGAAGATATATAATTTGTTTCATTGCTGTTATTTTAAAATTGACTCTCTTGTAAAGAATCATGACAAGAAATGAACATTTCTTATAAACAGCCAAGAGAAGAAGTCTGTGGTAGCAAAACATCCAGATGTAAAGTGGAAAATTAATTCAGTCATGTGATAGTTTCCTCGTAGAATGCCAAACATCTGGAGGTTTGAGGAGAACTCCACAATTACCTAAATATTTCATTTCTTATCTGGATGTTTATTTTCCTATAGCTGCAGTCTAATTTGGCACAACGTCAGTAAGTAAGGGGCACAGTAGGGGAAGTGTTGGATTCTAAAGAAAAAGGTTTTTCCCCCAAAGAACTGTTGAAGACATTATTTTAAATATCTTTAACATCCTTTTTTGATCAAAGACATTTCTTAAGTTTGTCTGCATTTCACATAGTACACTCTTAAATCATGAGCCTTTAAGTTTGCCTTTTTTTTAATATAGAAGGAAACATAGTGCAGAGAGAAGTGGAGAGCTGTATCTGCATAATAAAACCTTTCTCCTGGGGCGCCTGGGTGGCTCAGTGGGTTAAGGCCTCTGCCTTCGGCTCAGGTCATGATCCCAGGGTCCTGGGATCCAGCCCCGCATCAGGCTCTCTGCTCAGCAGGGAGCCTGCTTCCTCCTCTCTCTCTGCCTGTCTCTCTGCCTCTTTGTGATCTCTGTCAAATAAATAAATAAAAATCTTTAAAAAAATGTTATAAAACCATAAGTGACTCTTAATCTCACAAAACAAACTGAGGGTTACTGGGGGGAGGGTTTGGGAGAAGGGGGTGGGATTATGGACATTGGGGAGGGTATGTGCTTTGGTGAGTGCTGTGAAGTGTGTAAACCTGGTGATTCACAGACCTGTACCCCTGGGGATAAAAATATATGTTTATAAAAAATAAAAAATTAAGGACGCCTGGGTGGCTTGGTTGGTTGGACGACTGCCTTCGGCTCAGGTCATGATCCCAGAGTTCCGAGATCGAGTCCCGCATCGGGCTCCCAGCTCCATGGGGAGTCTGCTTCTCTCTATGACCTTCTCCTCACTCATGTTCTCTCTCACTGTCTCTCTCGCAAATAAATAAATAAAATCCTTAAAAAAATAAAAATAAAAATAAAAAATTTTTTTAAAAAGTTATAAAAAAAACAAAACAAACAAACAAAAAAAACCTTTCTCCTTGTTAAACTTCTGTTAATTCATCATTAATCTGGTTATAACAGTTTATGCTGAATATGTGCATTAAAAATGCCAGGAGGAAATAAACTAAATGTAACTGTTTTTTTAGAATACTTGGGATTTGGCTTTTCATCTTATTTTTTTTTTTTTTTGAATTTTCTGTAAAGATCAATCTTACTAAAACAAACAAACGAAAAAGTTGAGAGATGCCTAAGTGGCACAGCAGGTTAAGGTCTGCCTTCAGCTCAGGTCATGATCCTGGGGTCCTAGGATGGAGTCCCACATTGGGCTCCCTGCTTAGTGGGGAATCTACTTCTCCCTCTGCCCCTGCTCATGTTTTTTCTCTCTCTCTCAAGTAAATAAATAAAATATCTTTTTAAAAATATTAATCTTTCAGATGAACATGAATATTTATAAATTTATTTTTCAGGAAAAAAAAGAAAAACCCTTAACTTTTTCAAGATCACATTTCAGCTTGGCTATCCCATCAACATGGTTCTTATGAAGAGTGCCCTGGGAAGTGGGAGCAAGTAGGAACCTGCTAATATTTAGAGCACATTAATTGGTATTTTACCAGATCCACGATGTAAGGGAGTTATTTGTCACTAATGGGGCAAGCATCTTCAGGGGCATCAGATTCTCGAAGTACTCCATGGACAAATTACCCAGGAATTTTATACTAAAAGACCTTCTTAAGAAAACTAAAGAATTGTCATAAGTAGTTCCAGTGGCATAGTTAACATGCAGTACTTAAAACAAATTCCATGAGACCAATCATAATTGTTTATCTCTCTCATAAAAATGAATTGTGGCTCTACGTTTTGGGAAACAGAGACACAACAAAAATATTAGAAACACCTGAAAAGGGCCTACCAGAATTTTAGACACCTAGACACACAATCAGATCAAATTCATAAACATTATTGACAGAATTTTTTTTCTATTCTTAAGCTCAAAGCTATTAGGCATTTACTATATAAAATACTAGCAAAATAATGCCTCATTTTAAGAGAGGTTGCCTATTTCCACACTCTGGGAAAAGATGTCATTTAATAAACCACTTAATGAGTTGCAGCTTGATGGTCCTATGGTAGTATTAAGAGTGCAGCCAGCAATAAATCAATGAGAAAACACCAGGATCATCAGAACAGGCTACCTATAAATCCTAAGTCTGCTAGAGTAATCACTAAATTCACTGCATGCAGCAAATTAAGCAACTATATAACAAAGAAAGCTATAGGAACTGTGATTATATTTGGCTTGTATATTATTCTACTCAGAATGCCATAACAAAATACCAGACTGCTTGGCTAAAAGAACAGAAATTTATTTTCTCACAGTTCTGGAGGCTGGACGTCTACACTCAGAGTGCCAGCGTGCTGGGTTCTGGTGAGAGTTCTCTTCCTGGCTTGCACATGGCTGCCTTCTAGCTGTGTGATCTCATGGCCTTTCCTGTGTATACACTTGGAGAGACAGAGACCCATCTCTCCTCCTTTTCCTGTAAGCCAGTCAGTCCTATTGCTTTTTGTTTGTTTGGATTTTTTTTTTTTTTTTTTTTTTTTTTGTGAGAGAGAGAGAGAGAGAGACAAGAGGAGGGGAAGGAGAAGCAGACTCCCTGCTGAGAAGGGAGCCAGACATGGGACTCAGTCCCAGGACCCTAGGACCATGACCCCAGCTGAAGGCAGATGCCCAACTAAGTGAGCCATGCAGGTGCTCTCATCAGTCCTATTGGTTTAAGGCCATACTCTTATGACGCACTTAATCATAATTACCTCTGAAGACCCTTTCTCCAAATTCAGTGACACTGGGGCTTAACGCTTCAATATATGAATTTCAAGAGAGAGGGCAAAGTTTGACTCATAGCAGCTTGTTTGGGGTGTGTGTGTGTGTGTGTGTGTGTGTTGGGAGTAAGAGATTTAAGAAAGTGTTTAAAGGCCTAATACTGCTAGAATATTTATAGTAGGACTTTATAGAATATGTAAAAATGTTAAGATTTTACTAGATGTTTACAAACCAATTGGTAAGGTTTGCCATTAGCAGACTAATGTATCTCTGTGACTACATCAGCCTGCTAATTAACAGCAAACCTAACCAACTGGTTTGTAAACATTGCAAAATCTTAACATTTTTACACATTCTATAAAGTCCTACTATAAATATATATAAAATATTTGCAAAACTAATTTTTAGCTAAGAGTTTGTATCCAAAATAGGGAAATAAATTTTAAGTATCTATAATAAGAAAATAAGCAACCCAATTCAAAAAGGGCAAAATATTTGAATAGATATTTCAGCAAAGAAGATGTAAAGATGGCAAATAAATATGTGAAAAGATACTTGCTAAGAAAATGCCAATTAAAATCTCAATGCAGGGGTGCCTGGGTGGCTCAGTTGGTTAAGCATCTGCATTTGGCTCAGGTTATGATCCCAAGGTCCTGGAAGTGAGCCTGGAGTCAGGCTCCCTGCCCAGCAGGGAGTCTGCTTCTCCCTCTGTCCCTCCCCACTGCTTGTGTGCTCTCTCTCTCTCACAAATAAATAAATAAAATCTTTAAAAAAACTCAATACAATATCAGTACTTACTCACCAGAAAGGCTAAAACGAAAAACTGATTATATCAATTGTTGGTGAGAATATGGAACAACTAGAAGTCTATTTACCATCACAGTGGGCAGTGTAATTTGGTATATTCACTTTAGAAAACAGTTTGGCAGTTTCCTAAAAAGTTCAACATATGCTGATTATATGACCCAGCCATATCACTCCTAGATATTTACAAGAGAGAAATTAAAATATATGTCTATACAAAGACTTGTACAAAAATGTTCAAGGATACTTTATTTATATCACCTCAAATTTGAAAAAATCAAAAGGTCCATCCACAGGTGAATAGATAAACAAATTGTAGTGTATCCATCCAATGCAACACTATTCAGCAATAAAAAGGAACAAACTATTAATGCACAAAACAAAAGGAAAAAAATCTTAAAATAGTTATGCCAAGTGAAAGAAGTCAGACCCCCACCTCATAAAGGGAGGATACATATATATGATTCCATTTATATAAAATTCTAAAAGATGCAAACTGATCTAGAGTGACAGAAAGCAAGACCAGTGGTTGCTTGGAGAAGGAGAATTATGAAGGTCAGGAGGAAAATTGGGGGGATGGTGGATATATTCATTATCTTGATTGTGTTTTATAGTACGTCAAAACTCAACAAAAGTACATTTTTTTAATTTTTTAAAAATTTTTTTAAAGATTTTATTTATTTATCTGACAGAGAGAGATCACAAGTAGGCAGAGAGGCAGGCGGGGCTGGGGGTTGGTGGTGGTAGGAAGCAGGCTCCCTGCCAAGCAGAGAGCCCAATGCAGGGCTCGATCCCAGGACCCTGGGATCATGACCTGAGCTGAAGGCAGAGGCTTAACCCACTGAGCCACCCAGGCGCCCCAAAAGTACACTTTTTAAAATATGTGTAGTTTAGTAGATGTCAACGACATCTCAGTGACACTGTAAACAAACAACAGAAAATTTTAAAAAGGCAAACAAACTTACAGACTTAGAAGTCAGGATGGTTGGTGAGCATGTGTAGTCACTGGAACAGGGAGAGGCTTCTGGGCTTCTAGCAATGCTCTGTGGTTTGATCTGGATATGGATGGCACACATGTGTTCACTTTCTGAAATTCAGCTGACACATCTGATACGTATACTTTGCTAAATGTATGTTTTTCTTCTTTAAACATTTTGTGTTAAAGTAAATATATAAAGAAAGTTCTGTCTCCTCAGTGTAGGACCAACATGAAATATACCAAGTAAACTTTTAAAAAGACAAGATGAATTGCAGATGGGAACGGAAGTAAAGAGAAATACAAAGCATTGTCTGCTAATATTTAAATCATGCTCTACAGAAACGGAACAGAGAAACTTGTTTCAAACTCCTGACTTTATAGGAACTTTTATCTCACTTTATCACTGAATCTTTCTCAGAAACATAATTTTCCTTTTCATATTCCTTCCCCCTAAGATTATTTCTCAAAGTAGATTATTTGGGAGCATTTCTCAGCATGTTGGGAACTATGTGATGGAAAGAGTCCTACAGGCAAAAGCATTTGGGAATGTTGTGCTATGCCAAGATAAATTGTTTTCCTCCTTACAGTATTTACAGGTAAGCTTTAACCATGTTAAAATGTGCCATGAATCCCATACAGTCATATGCAATGCTTTACAAACTTATATATGCATAGACCATCCTTTTTCAAACAGTATTCTAAAGGACTAATATTTCATGGAAAATACACTGCAGTTGTAGAAATGCAATGTTAACTGTGGTTGTTTACTACTATAGTTAAAATGTGTGCTGCCAAATTAGACCATCTATGTTTGAATCCTGCCTCTGCTACTTTTTCTCCTGAGTGACCTTGAATGCTGAGCTTACCTCTCAAAATAAGATAAAACAAACATGGTTTTTGTGGGGATAAAATGACTAACGATATGCAAAGCATAAACAGTGCCTGATACACAGTAAGTGTTCAAAGAACTAACTATTCCTATTATTAAGAAACATCACCTAAGCAAGAACCACAAGGTAGAGATCAGGTTCCATTATTGGTTCCATCTTGCCTGGATTCAGGGTCCATCTTACTGTTCTGATGAACAAAATCTGACAATAGAATTACATGAGATGTAAATGTTCTCCCCATAACAACATGGATAATGTTGAATAATATGTGAGAGGAAGGATGTGTTAACTAACTTTATTGTGGCAATCATTTCTCAAAACATATGTGTATGAGATCATCACCTTGACCATCTTAAACTTATACGACATTGTATGTCACTTATATCTCAATAAAGCTGGAGGAGAAACTTAACAATTACTATGCAAGGCAGTCATCACAGAGACTGAGTGGCCTGATATAAATTCTAAAAAAACAGAAGAATTACATGAGACTATATAATCACAGCCAGAATGCATGGTTAGATTTTCAGTTCCTTGAGGGTAAAGATCACATCTGACCATCATCCTCTTTTTTGAAGACTACAGTTGAGCTTAATCAGTCTACCCACATAAGGAACTCTGGGATCCAGCAGTCTTATTAGCAATGGGAATCAGACACTTTGGTATAATTGTAAAAAGGATGTTAAGCCAAGATGGCCAACTCCCTAGATCAACAAGACAAAGATGTTCCAACAAAAGAGGGTAGATGACCGTTTTTAAGAGGAACTCATTAAGGTGATGTATATGGAGTCCTTAAATCAGGATTCCATTCATGAGAGCTTCACATTAGAAGACAGTTGAAATCAAACAGGATGACGAGACTAGGGACATGAAGACCATATTAGCAAAAGTGAAGACTGGAGTCAAATGTTTCTCTTGTTTTACTTTAATGCTTGATTTTCCTGAGGCTGATGTGATAAGAGAATAAGGGTTATATATTTATGCACCCAAGTGCCTAGACATCCTTGCACATACTTGCACATAGCATATAGTGTCGTCAGAAAGCATGGTGACAGTTGTAGACCAGATACTCCCCTCTCCAGCTCCAGCTGTGGAAAAGGAAGAAAACTGGCAAGGAAACAAGAAATGGTAAATGCATAAAGCAGAGAGAAAGGAAGAATTTTCAATTAGGCAAAGCAGAGTTAACTCTCAACAAGAAACATGCTTCCTATCGCCAAGGACTGAGGCACAGGAGAGAATAAATAGAAGTCCCCTCCAGGACTTCTGCAAGGGTTAATTTGTGTGAGGAAAGTGCTCTAAAACCAAGGGTATGAAAACCACTTCCAGGCAAAGTCTCAGCATGGCTGCTGGCTGCATTGTGCAGCTGCTATTTTTAGCCCACATTCATGCTGCTCCTGGTCAGAGTAGGAGACATCTGCAGAGAGGGGAATGAATTGCTTGCAGCAAGACCAGTTTTGATGAGTAATTACTTGTGTTATAATGTGCAGTCAGGGCCAGCTCTATTCCAGGGACTGAGAACTAAGGCTCCTAGGAAATCATCCTGGGCAGGGTCCACGCTGGCTGCCAGGGCTTCCAGCACTGATGATACTTGGCAGTGCTGCCAGGATGATGAAGGGCTAACGGATTTGTGTGGTCCCTACTAAAGATCAGCAGCACGGCTGATGGTAGAAAATACAGTTACATTTCAAAGCCCTTTATAATCATTAATTATTTTGTGTCCCAATATTCCAGGGAAGTAAGTAAAAATACTTTTCTTTTTCATTCTAATGTTACCTTTTTTTTTTTTTTTTTTAAAGAGGAAGAGAGTGGGAGCAGGGGGAGGGGCAGAGGGAGAGAAAGAATCTCAAGCAGACTCCCTGCTGAGCCTAGAGCCTGATGCTGGGCTGGATCCCAGGACCCTGAGATCATGACCTGAGCCAAAATCAAGAGTTGGACGCTTAAATGACTGAAAACCGAGGCACCCCCAGGGTTATGTTTATGACTTTATGTTTCTAAACCCTAGACTTTCTACTAATACAAAACTCTTGCACAAATGTTATGTTTCAAGAATTGCTGTAGTAATATTTTGCTGTTTTTATATACTTATAACTTTTCCAGGTTTCTTTCTTTCTCTACTTTTCTATAACCCTGTGCTGCCAGCACTTGACCAGCCCTGCTTATAATATATAATATGTAATATGCATGTGTGTGCATGTGTGTGTGTGTTGGTGAAGTATTGCTTGGGATTTTTTATTTTTCTTTCTAATCTTTTTGTAGTATGCATAAGGTTTAATGCATACCCCCATGCTATTACATTTAAGTATACCTCTGATCTTTCCTTAATATACATCTCAAAGAGTGAAATTATTATGGCAAAGATATACATTTTTATTTGTGATACATACTGTCAAATTTCTGTTAGGATCATTTCTTACTTAAATTTAATTCTATTCCCATTATATGTAATTAAAATAATTTCACTTTATTATTTGTCTGAAGCTTTGCTTTTGGTGAGAGAGGTGGATACAATGAGGCTTTAAATATTTTTTATATAGTGAACTCTATAAATCTTTTTCACAATAATTTCCTTTTGTATTTTCATTATTCTCTTCCCTAACTCTCTGCCTTGGGTTTACAAATGGGATGTTACACAACCAAGAACTAAAACATGTACCATTGACTTGGGGACCAGGCACATGCAGAGACTGTCAGTGAAAGCTTGAAGTACAATGAATAAATTATTATTCAAGGCTAAAAAAAAGAGGATCCAAGTTATTTTGGCAGGACAATTAGTGAGTGTCATCTGCAATAACATGGAAGATAGAAAGGGTACTTAAGCAACTGATTATTTTGGCTAAGAAGTTTTCCTGTCCAGAGTGTTGGAAGGTCTTCTTCTAGGTGCTTATGATAAAAGAGGGAGGAGCAAAATACATTAAAAAGAGAGGTTGGGGGATGGGGGTGGGGGACTCTCCAATCTCAAGCCAAATTTAGAGAAAATATAAAGTATCTAGAACCCTTCTGGTTTTATACATAGAACTGTTTCTCTCCAGACAGCAAAGATTCAAAGTTAGAAATGGCTTCAACGCTTGACTTATTTCACTAAGCATGATACGCTCTAGTTCCATCCGAAAGACAACTATCGTATGATCTCCTTGATATGAGGAAGTGGTGATGCAACATGGGGGCTTAAGTGGGTAGGAGAAGAATCAATGAAACAAGATGGGATTGGGAGGGAGACAAACCATAAGTGACTCTTAATCTCACAAAACAAACTGAGGGGTGTTGGGGGGAGGGGGCTTTGGAGAAGGGGGGTGGGGTTACGGACATTGGGGGAGGTGAGCTTTGGTGAGTGCTGTGGGGTGTGTGGACCTGGCGATTCACAGACCTGTACCCCTGGGGTTAAAAATATATGTTTATAAAAAATAAAAAATTAAAAAAAAAAAGAAAGAAAGAAAAGGCTTCAACGCAAAGACCAAACCAAGACTGTTGCCAGTAAAACCTGGTCTCAGAATACAGTTTCTAATGTGTGACTAAAACTTATTGAGACCTGAGAAATATGTAACATACCTCACAGACCCTCTCAACTACTCGATTAGACTTCTGAAAACGTTAGGAATGCTGTCCCACAATACTTTGATTCTCCTCATAGGGCAGAGAGAAGCCTCTTTCAAAGAAATGGAGATAGGGGCAGCTTGAGGGGAGCTCAGTCAGTTAAGCAACTGCCTTTGGCTCAGGCCATGGTCCCAGAGGCCTGGGATTGAGTCCTGTATCCCCGGAGCTCTGCTCAGCAGGGTGTCTGCTTCTCCCTCTCCCTGCTGCTTCCCATGCTTGTGGTCTCTCTGTCAAATAAACAAATATTTAAAAAAACAAATAAACAAAGAATTAGGTACAACTTTAGTCTCACAGATTTAACTCCAATGATATTCGTAGAAAACTCTTGAAGTTTACAAAGAGTAACAACAGCAGAAGCACTGTGGTCCTGAACTGAAAAGGGTAGGGACAGCTCAAAATTAGGACACACCATAGAGAACGCAACCTTAGAGGGAAAAAAACAGCTACCCTACTTAGCTGCAAACATACACCATTTCTTACGTAGATGAAAGAATAATTTACACAGTTAAGTCTTAAGAGCATACCTAAACGCTTTGGAGTCATGACCAAGTAGGAGGACTGGCCCCTCACAAAGGGCCTGACAGGTACCCAGCCATTGCATCTAGGATTGTTACAGCACATCTACTGTTATCCATGCATTTATCTGTAAAGATATCTAGCCAAATACATACATACATAGGATCCACAATGATACTTGAGGTTATGAATATTTTCATAGTAATACTGTTAGCAAATCAAGTAATTAGCATAGGCAAGATAACCTCTTTTTTTTTTTTAAGATTTTATTTATTTATTTGACAGACAGAGATCATAAGTAGACAGAGAGGCAGGCAGAGAGAGAGAGAGAGAGAGGGAAGCAGGCTTCCTGCGGAGCAGGGAGCCCGATGCGGGGCTCGATCCCAGGACCCTGAGATCATGACCCGAGCCGAAGGCAGCAGCCCAAACCACTGAGCCACCCAGGCGCCCCGGCAAGATAACCTCTTAACGTCACTTAATTCATCTGTAAAGTGAGACAGTATTTTTGATTTAGTGATAAACAAGCACTATCCCATCATGCACAGGCTACAGATGCTCTGCTCAACTTAATAATATGACCTGGGATCTCATTTCAGGTGAGGAAGCTTAGAAAGCTACCTCCATGTGGCCACTGGAAAGTGACTGGAAATTAACATTTTACTGAATAAAGCATGACAAATTTGTATAGCTACCCTTCTATGAAGTAAAGTAGATTATCCATAGTTTAAGAATATAAATCCTCTACTATTATGATCCTGCCATCAAGGAACTCAATAAAATAATTTCATTTGGGAAAGCTTTTCTAATGGAAGGAAGGAAGAAAAAAGCAAGCAAGCAAGCAACACTATGCACCTGGGTGTCTCAGCTGGTTAGACATTAGATTCTTGATTTTGGCTCAGGTCATGATCTCAGGGTGGTGGGATCAAGCCTGAGGCAGGTTTTGCACTAAGGGTGGAACCTGCTTAAAAGTCTCTCTCTCGGGGCACCTGGGTGGCTCAGTGGGTTAAGCCTCTGCCTTCAGCTCAGGTCATTATCCCAGGGTCCTGGGATCAAGCCCCACATCGGGCTCTCTGCTCAGTGGGGAGCCTGTTTCCTCCTCTCTCTTTGCCTATCTCTGACTACTTGTGATCTGTCAAATAAATAAATAAATAAATAAATCTTAAAAAAAAAAAAAAAGTTTCTCTCTCTCCCTCTAGCTCTCAAACAAACAAGTTACTAATTAAGTCACCATGGTCTACACAATTTCCAGCATTCCTTCTGTTCTACTATACTATTACACTTTTCTTCTCCCTTTTCTCTGACAGATGTTATTAACTGACCATAGTACTATTTTCTACTGCACCAGATAAAGCCTTATGACATTTCTCAACACAGAATGCCAGGCAGTTTTTGCCTGACAGTCTGAGTTGTCATATGACTGACATTTATTTACCATTATTTTTCTGTGATGTGTATGTTCTCTGATCTTTGTGATCCACATAACCCAATAACCCAGATAGGGGACAAGCTATGGATAAACTCTGAAATCTCACCTACCTTATTGTGAGAGACAACAAACCATAGTTTTGGAGACCATAGTCCCTGGAACCGACTGGTTGAGTTCTTATCATAATTCCACTACTTAGTAGCTGTGTGATCTTGGGCAATTGCCTAGCCTCCTTGTAAGTCAGATCTCTCATTTATAAATTAGAGAACACTGCTTCATAGAGTACTTCTATCTGCTAACTGAGAAAATATATGATGAAGATTTAGAAAATATGTGTGATGTACTTAAAATAATGCCTGGTACCAAGTCATGCACCAATATGTTAGCTGTCATTATGTCATCATTATTTTCATTATTGTTATCATTATCACTCCTACCCCCATAAGTCTGGCAAATGACCTTATTTTATGTTTGTGGGTTAGATGAGATTTGTGTGGCATACATGTGAACATTTAACTAATTACGTATATGCAATTTAACACTTCACATGCTAGCATTTTGAAATAATTTTTATTGAAATAGAATGTTTAGCAAAATCTAAAATATACTGCCTATTTTGCTATCTTGTGAACAAGGTATGCCAAACATTATTTCAATTTTTTATATCAAACTCAACAATTAGTGCCCTATAATTGTAAAATGTTTTCATGAATATTTAGCTTGCCTTTTCACTAAATGACCCATTGGACCTAGCAGCATTTCATTTTCTCTGTGCTTTGGGTGTTGACTCAGTGAGTCTCTCAAGTTCAAGGGCTGGCAAGGTGTGTAGAACTATTATTTCAGTTCTATTACAGATATTTTTTCTTATCTCCTTACCACTTTCTTCTCATTGTCACTGATTCTCTCCTTGTTTTTAATCTTCCCTGCCTCTAATTTTCTCTCTACAATGTTCTCAACTCTTGCTCTACTCTCTTACTTTTCTTGACATTCAGCAGAATGAAGCTCAGCATTGCTCCTTCCCTTCAGGTGAGACTTGCAAATCAAACGATAGGAATCACTGTAGCTCACTTACTTTCCACCTTCCTCACAGATGGATGAATCTTTACTTGTGCATCTCTTGATTCAAGTTGTTGATTTTGTCCAAAATTCCATCTCCCAGCAAATTAGCCATGTTATTTATAATATGTAACTTGGGTTGTGACTGAAGAATAAAATTAGGTTAAGGTTTAAAAAAATACAGTGTTGTTCACCACAAAGAGAAACTTATGAAAGGAATGTGGATTCTTTGGATACTATTCAAAAGTGTTTAATATGGGCGTGCCAAAGTAAGCCCCTCTTTTAATAGCAATGTAAGTATTCTTAGGAGAAGCACAGGGAGTATCCCACTGTTGTAGTACAGTAGTTCTCAAAGTGTGTTCCTAGAGTCCTATAGAGATGTAAATTATCAGGCCCCACGCCAACTTTCAGATTGGGGGTGAGGCCTAGTCATTTCTGTTTTGACAAGCTTTTCAGATGTCCTTGATCCACACATAAGTTTAAGAATTATTATCCTGATGTATGAACAAATTTATCAGTTAGGGTCCCACTTGTATCTTGCCATCAGGTTTAATTATTTTCTTGTCTGAACTATGACTTATTACAGGCTATAACACTTACCATCTCTAAGAATGCAAGTTTTGTGGGTCCTTTTTTTTTTTTTTTTCAGACTTCTTCTCAAAGATCCAGATTCATCTGATAATGTCACATAGTAGGGGCTGTCATCAAGATATTGGGTCTCACGATAATGAATTTTTCTAGCTCTTAATAAAACTAAAGCAAACAGTTGACAACTACCAACAAAAGGGATAAAAATGGAGTTCTGAATAGATAATGTGCTGATGAGCCTTCCAATTAGAATGACTTTTCTTTATATGAGGTTCAGAAAAGTCATTTGGGATGCTATAGCTACTTTTTATCTACCGTTTGCATAGTTGGAGAGATGAAACAAAGATGTCATTGCAGCAACAGCCTGTTACCTACACAGGGCTTCTTCACCAGCTGTGTCACCTTGGTGAACACCCAGCTTCTAATTCCCAGAGTTGCAATATAAGGAGTAGGAACTGTTTGTATTCCTCGGGTTTGTCAGTCTCTTGAAGATTGGTTCACCATTCATGAGATCTCACATTAAGTAGAACAGCACATTATTAATTGATAATAGAAGAGATGTCTCTGTTCAGTCACTACAATATTCAAGGCTGCCCTACATAGTGCACTCTCTGGCAGCAGATCTCTTAGAAACTAAAATAATAATCAAAAAGCCCCCTTCTCTTCTTCATTAGGTAGACTGATACTTATATGACTTCTGTTCTTTGCTAACTCATCAGGGTTGTGTTGATTTTACTTATCTACCTCTCAGAGAGAAGAGTGCTTCCAAAATCCTTAGCATATCTCATTTTAAAATAATAACAATGGGAAAGTGTATGCTAGCTTATAAAATCTCATTAACCATGTTAGCAATGACAATGCCTTATTTCCTACTCTTCAAAGTAAGTCTGAGTCAGTAATAGTTTTGAATAAAATGAAATCTTTTAATGAACTTACTTTGTCAAATGAATGCTGTTTTGTTTTTGTTTTTAACAAGTCTAGGAACTCACAGCGTATAAAATGTTATAGCAAAGAATAATGAATACAAGTTGCTAAGTATCATTTTACACAAATTACATAATAAGTGACGTAAAATAACTCTACTCACCTTGTGTACTGGAATTAGTATAAAAGTAGCTATGTTTGTTGGTTTGTCATTTAATAGAGATGCACACTTTATACTTTCTCTCCAGTGGACAAGTCAATTACAGAAAGGTCTGAGTTTTATTTATTTACAAAAATATTTTATGGTTAAAAAATTACCTTTATTAATGTTCTTTTATGTGTTTTAAGTTTCTGTCTAAAGTCTTTTGTTTAACTTTGTTTAGAGACTAAGGAACTTCTTTTATGACATAAGGTGACTAGCGACAAATAGTCTCGGATTTGGTTTATCTGGAATGTGTTTATTTTGCTTTTATTTTTGATTGAGAGTGCTCTGGGTAAAATATCACTGCTTGAAAGTTTTTTTCCCCCTTGAAGTAATGAAAAAAAAATTTTATTTATTTATCTATTTATATTTTCTCACATGTACTGTCACACCGGTTTATTGAGGAAACCCCCCCAAAAGTAATTTCTAAGTAGTCATGTAAACACAAGTTATATTCTGGTATTTATTTTTCTCAATATGTTTAGCTACTAATCTTTATATATTATTCCAAAAATTATGTCATTTGTAAGTATAGCTATTGGTATAGAGTCTTCATTTTTTTTTAATTTATTTTAATTCCAGTATAGTTAACATGCACTATTATATGAGTTTCAGGTGTACGATATAATTATATATATATATATCACATCTTCTTTGTTCTTTTATGTTTTGATGGACACTTGAGCTGCTTCCATAATTTGGCTATTCTAAATAATGCTGCTATAAACATGGGGATGCATGTATCCCTTTAAAAATTTTTCCCTTTTAAAATTTTATTTTAGGGCCAAATACCCAGTAGTGCAATTACTGAATCATAGGGAAGTTCTATCTTTAACTTTCTGAGAAACCTCCACACTGTTTTCCACAGCAGCTGCAGCAGTTTGCATGCCCACAAACAGTGCAAGAGGGTTCCTTTTTCTCCACATCCTCACCAACACTGGTTGTTTCTTGTGTTTTTTATTTTATCTATTCTAACAGGTGTGAGGTTATATCTCATTGTAGTTTGGATATGCATTTCCCTGATGATGAGTGATGTTGAGTGTCTTTTCATGTGTCTATTGGCCATCTGGATATCTTCTATGGAGAAATGTCTGTTCATATCTTCTGCCCATTTTTTAATTGGGTTATTTGTTTTTTGGGTGTTGAGTTGTATAAGTTCTTTGTATATTTGGATACTAACCTTTTATTGGATGTCATTTGCAAATATCTTCTCTTATTCAGTAGGGTGCCTTTTAGTTTTCTTGATTGTTTCAGAAACATTTGAATTTTAACAAATCTAATTTCTTGCTAGGGAGCCATATTCTACTGATAACTTCATGTACGAACTTAAATCAATATGGTCTTGCTTTCCTCAAAAATAGAATTATTTCTGAGACTTTTTAGTTATTAAGTTGAATATTTATTGAACACTTACTGACTACTAAATAAAATATTTTTTCAATAAAATAGCTTTCAATAAAAGCTATTCAGAGACACAAAGACAAGACCTCTGTCACTGAAGAAATTATAACAGCACAGGAGTTCCTAGGATATCTTACCATATTTCAGTTAGGTTTGTTTAGAGAGACCAATAGTATTTAAATATTCAGAATTTGCAAGCTATTACAGGTAGAAGACCATTAATCTCTTGTATATATCTATGCATTTGGAATGCCAACAAAGCCCAAAAATCATGGACAAAATAGCAAAATTATAAAGAAGAAAAAGTGTCAGGTAGGGTTTAGAACATGTAAAAAGGGGTATCAATAAAAAGAATGTATTACTGAGGAATAAAATCTCAATAATCCTGGAGAGAAGAGAAACACATGATGCTTTAAGTTTTTTCATTTTAATGCCACACAAAGAAAAAAAACGTGTCTCTTTTGAATTGGCTCATTTAGTAATATATTTCTTTTAATTATGGAAAGTAGATATTTCTATTTCCTTTAAGTAACATAAGTTTTTGTTAGGCATTCAAATATGTGACTTCTGTTGGATTTAGGAAAAAAAACCCACCAAGTTAAACTTTGTTCAGATTATACCCCTGAAAAATGTCTTAGTAGTAGTGAAGGAAAGAAAGCTATAATGATTCAAGTGTTCTAAGGAACCAAAACTATATGGATGATTATGTCTTTGGACATTGCAATATAAATACACGATCAGAGAAGGGACATGCACAGAGACTTCCAAGCCAATTATTTTAATCTAATATTTTGACAATGGTGGGGAAAAAAGGAAGAAAAAAATTAAGTTGGTATAGCTGAGAAAGTATTTTTTGTTTTACTAAACCTGCTTGAATGTACAACTTTCAAAGTATCACTGTGTTTAGCTAAAAGATGTCAGGTGGCAAATATTAACTCAATGAAACAAAGGCATAAGAAAATTAACACTAAATAAACCTGTCAAGGGATGCCCCTTAAAGAGATAGCTGTACTATTCTTTTATATGTTAGGTACCTCTCATGCACTCTGGTAATGGTTTCCAGTAACAGAACATTTTCTTCTCCACAAAGGTAGCACAACACAAACCAAGAAGTAGAATTAAATTACACTGGCAACAACACACAAGGCAGTAACCACCCACTCTTCCACTCTTCCCTGTGCATTTGTATTAAATATTAATTGGGATTGCATCTATATTTTATTCAGTTTCACAAAAACCTACAGGAGCAGAATAACCACTTTGAGTTCAGAGAACGAATTGTATTAAGATAGAGTTGTATTAAAATAGAAGCGTTCTTAGCAAGAGTCTCTAAGTTGTACTGTAGTAGCAATAACTTAGGTTTTGGAGTCAGATCAGGTTATTGCAGTCTCTACTGATCAGCTGGGTAACTTTGGAAAATAATCTAACTTAAGAGCTTTGGCTGAAAAGTGAGGATTTTCCAATGTACCACTGATGAGTTGAGACAATCTGTGCATAGCACCTAGTAAAATGCATCGTGCATGATATTGCAAAGTAAATGATAGCTGTTATTTTTTTAAAGATTTTATTCATTAGTTTGACAGAGAGAGAGCATACAAGTAGGGAGAGCAGCAGGCAGAGGGAGAGGGAGAAGCAGGCTTCCCACCAAGCAGGGAGCCCGATGCGGGCCTTGATCCCAGGACCGTGGGATCATGACCCAAACCAAAGGCTGATGCTTAACAACTGAGCCACCCAGGTGCCCCAGTGATATTTATTATGATAGTTATTATATTATAGACGTTATTATGATATGGAATATTATTTTACGATTATATCTTAGTATACTGAGGCAAATATTAAGCCAATTAAAATATTTGTGTAGCCCAAATAGTCACCTATATTTAGCCCCATAAAACTCTTGCTTTGAACTATGAACCAAAAAAAAGGACATGTACAAGAAAAAAAGATTTCATTTATTTACTTGGATTTTAGCATTAGAATACCTAAAAGACAATGCATGGATTTGATCCTTCTGAAGCAGTTCATGGAACTGAAAAGGGCTTTCAAAAGGTATTACCATTCATTAGAAGTTAAAAGTTAAGGGAAATGAAGCATGATGTAGTTAAGATGTTTAAATTATGGCTCTAGGTCCATCCATCTGTTTTTTAGCAATGACTTGAAATCACTAGTCAGATTTCATAAATGACTTTTAGATT
Source organism: Mustela lutreola (assembly GCF_030435805.1). Taxonomy (NCBI): domain Eukaryota; kingdom Metazoa; phylum Chordata; class Mammalia; order Carnivora; family Mustelidae; genus Mustela; species Mustela lutreola. The sequence continues at coordinate 147,460,018 of NC_081293.1, forward strand.
TCTTTAATTTTAGACTTTATGAAACTAAGGTATTAGTACCGGGGCTTAAGCCCTAACTCTGGTAAATAATACTAAGATACTGGGAAGTGTATGAATCTTATTTGCTCACTACTACCAAAAGTTAGTAATAGTAACTACCTGCATTATTTGTTGTGAGAATTAAGTAAAATAATGTTTGCAAAGTGCCCAACTCATGGCGGGACTGAGAAATGTGAGTTGCTGTTTCTTTATATTCAATCATGAGAAGAATATTTATGAGTTCAAGGAGCCAGGAAAGCCTGACTTTTGAAGTCTGAGGAATGGATATCTTATTTTTACTAAAATGGTTTCATATGACTATAGAAAAGATACTAAAGAAAGAAATTCATTTAATCATTTAAATGCTATTTCTTAAGTAGGACTTTGGATAGGAATGTGACAGGACTACAAATTAGTTTATACACCTTCGGAAAGTTATTTACTATTTTATATTCATATAAAACTAAGGAAAGGCAACCTGCTTACTTTTAAGAATTTCAGCAATCTTATGAAGGACAAGTAGGTGAAGGCTATAAGAAGACAATCTACCCTTTCCTCAATTATAAATAATGATTTCTGGTTTTAAGAACCACTCTAGGAGTTAGGAAAATCCTTTGTTTCTGATGCTGTGTTGGATGAGGCTGTTTAATAGCACGACAGGGTATTTCTCTTCCCTTGTCTTCCTTTCTACTACAGACTTGTGATGACAAGAAGTGTTAATTTTGGTTTGCCCTTTATTCTCAAAAGAACATTAGCATATCCAGGACTGGACCCAACTAAGGCAATCTGACATTGGTCCAAGGGCTCAAGGATTAACATATACTTTCCAATGTTTCAGGGTATGAAAAAGAGAAGCAGCCCCTCCTGAATAGGTGAGATATGTGGACATCACAAAGCTATTTCTGAATGTTGGCAACACAGTGGTCTAAGCTGGCAGGGAATGAATTCGTTTTTTTTTTTTTTTTTTTTTTTTAATATTTTATTTATTTATTTGACAGAGAGATAGAAACATAAGTAGGCCGAGAGGCAGGCGGGGCTGGGGGGTGGTGGGTGGGAAGCAGGCTCCCCGCTGAGCAGAGAGCCAGATGTGGGGCTCAATCCCAGGACCCTGAGATCATGACCAGGGCTGAATGCAGAGGCTTAACCCACTGAGCCACTGGGTGCCCCGGAATGAATTCTTCTTAATAAAAATATGAGAAATGCTGGATAATATATATTAACAAGAAATTAAATGAATCCGAGGTAGACAAAAGAAAAAAATATGTGTGTGTGTATACATATACATATACATATATATATATATACACACACACATATATATATACACACCTGTGTGCCAGGAATATGTTGAAAACTCAAAAGAGAGAAGTGGGTAGAACATGGCATTGCGATTTCCCTTCAATGTAGTCAACTGAATGGGCACAGGTTACAGAGGCTAGGGTTAGGACTGTAATTCAATTGAATGTGGGATGAGACCCATGTGATACCAGGTACCGGAAATGTTACTGCCTCTTCCATGAAACACTCTATCCACTTGCCCCCAAAACCAAAAATTTCCTTCTACTCAAGCCTATACCCGAAGGGATAAAATCTCTCATGCATGATAAATCAATACCTCAAGCTTCTATCGTATGCACTGGTAGAACTGCCTATATAAATGGTGAATAAAACCCAAGTTGAGAGACTAGCATAAAAACCAGTTCTTGACTAGTGAGGCCCCATGCCCCTTTTGTCTTGGCAAAAAAAAAAAAAAAAAAAAAGTGTTCTATAGACACAATTCCATGTCCTACAGCACACGAAGTAAAGACCAAACAACAAAAATCCCCTAGTGAGGAGGAGTTCATAGTGAAAAGAAGAACAAGGGAAAGAGGAAGAAAAAGGAGGAGAAGGAGGAGTCATCATAGTGAGAGCAGAGGGCGGGCACCTGGGTGTCACAGTGGGTTAAAGCCTTTGCCTTCGGATCAGGTCATGACCCCAGGGTCCTGGGATCTAGCCCACATCAGGCTCTCTGCTCAGCAGGGAGCCTGCTTCCCCTCCTCTCTCTCTCTGCCTGCCTCTCTGCCTATGTGGGATCTCTGTCTGTCAAATAAATAAATGAAATCTTAAAAAAAAAAAAAAAAGAGTAAGAGGAAAATATGGGAGAACTGAAAGAACTGGAGATCATAGATGAGTCTGAAAGAAACTGTAAGTTAGTATTTAAATGAATTACAGAGTAAAAGAGAAAATGCAAATCATAATGAATAAAGGACACAATAAGAGGAAAAGAGGAACAAGTAGATTTATACAAACCAAATTGAACTTTAAAAAGGTAACTGACTAGATCCAGCTAAAGGAAAGTTTATAAACTAAAAGATAATGTAGAAAGCAGGGCAAAGATTCAGGATGTTTAAAAGCCATTAAGAATAGAATCAGAAGGTCCAATATATTCGTTAGGAATAGAATATAGGAAGAATGGCTCTCTTTAAACACAACATTTAAAGATATAACAACAAAGAACTTTGTGAATTGAAAAAAACACAAAAAGTTTTCATATAGAATAGACAGGATAATCTGAGCAGGACAAATACAAACAGATCTACATCTATGCTCATCATTGTCAAACTTAGTATACCAAAGACAAAGCGAAAAAAATCTTACAAGCAGTCATTTCAAAAGAAAGATTTGACAGCAGATTTTTCCTCAGCAGTTGGCTCTTTCCCAGTTTTCTCTAGCTCATTAAGTGACAGCACCATTTCCCATGTTGTCCAGGCCTAAAACCTGAGCCATGCTTCAATCTTCTAATTCCCTCATATCCATATCCAATCATCAGAGTTAAGTCTGCTTATCTATAACTTCAAACTGTCTCTTGAATCTGAACTCTGACCATCTTCAATACCTGCCCCCAGTCTAAGACCTTATCATATTTCATCTAGAGCACTAAAGTCACCTTCCAACTGACCTCCAATGGCTGACCCCTAAAATCAAATCATTCCACTTCCTTGCTCAAATCACCCAATGGCTTCCACCTCATTCAAAGTAATATTCAAATTATTTTCCACAGCCTACAAACATGCTACCTGATCTTGTAACTTTATCTCTGACTTCCCCCAGTCTCCTTCATGATTAATTACTTCCAGGTGTATATTCCGAGCTTATTCTTACCTCACGGCCATAGTTCTGGTTGTTCTCTCTGCCTGGAATGATATTCACCTATATTATCACAGAGCTTGCGCTCTCATTGATTTTAGATTTATTCTTAAAAATCTCTTTTAAAAAGATTGAACCAACCACTTTCTATAACACTTCTTTATAACCGTCTTTAGCATTTAACACAATGTGACTATTATATGGTTATTAGCTTATTTGTCTATCACTAAACTAGAAAGAAGGTTCCATGAATACTTATATGATACTATACTTCCTAGTGCCCAGAAAAGTGTCTGTCATATAGTAGCTCTTCAAGAAAATATTTCTTGAATAAACTCTTATTACAGCAAAGAGAAAGATTACATATTGTTTTCAAACACAAGTGGAATATTTATATTTATTTTTTAAAGATTTTATTTATTTGAGAGAGAGAACAAGAGAATGACCACAGGGACGGGGAGAGAGAAAGGAAGGGGCAGAGGGAGAGGGAGCCACAGACTCCCCACTGTGCAGAGAGCCCAAGAAGAGGCTTGGTCCCAGGACCCTGAGATCATGCATGACCCAAGCCAAAGGCAGATGTTTAACTGACTGAGCCACCCTAGTGTCCCACAAGTGGAGTATTTATAAAAAAATCTGCCTGATACTGGTGTACAAAAGAAGTCCAACCAATTCACAATAAATCTCCTACTCATCAAGAAGTTACGTAGAAGCCTACTTCAGTGTTTAAATTACCAAAACAAGAGAGTTTCCCTTATAAAACATATGTCTTCTGTCTGTCCAAATAGAATTTATTATAAATCCAATTTGCCAAAAAATATCTGAAAGACTTAGTATGCCACTCATTTAGGAAAATTGTTCAATATCTCCTATTGGTCAGTCTCTGGGCTCCAAGCTGGAGAGAACTGAAGAAGAAGAGGAAGAAGGAGGAGGAGCAGAAGGAGGAGGGGGAGGAGAAGGAGAAGGATGAGGAGGAAGAAGAGAGAATGGGGAGGAGGGGAGGAGGAAGAGAAGAAGAAGAAGGGGGAGAAAAAGAGGAAGGAGAAGGAGAAGTAGGAGGAGGAGGAGAAGAAGGGGAAAAAGGAGGAGGGGGAGGAGGAGGAGACAGAGGGGGATGAGGGGCAGACGGGGGGGAAGGAGAAGATGAGAGGGAGAAGAACTGCCTAAAGTGACTGAAACTGAGTAAGGACATTAGCATAAATATATGTCACATAAGGGACTGGGTGGCTCAGTTGGTTAAGCATCTGACTCTTGATTTCTGTTCTAGTCATAATCTCAGTGTTGTGAGATTAAGCCCCATATGGGGCTCTGCACTGGGCATAGAGCCTGCTTACAATTCTCTCTCTCCCTCTCCCTTTATCCCTCCCCCCACTTGTGCTTGCTCTCTTTCTCTCTAAAGAAATAAAAATAAAAATAAAAAAGAAATAAAAATTAGAAAAACATGTATCATATTAGATTAATTTTAATTGACTTTAAATGTGAAGTCAGAAGACTAGATTGAGTAAAGAAGTGACCCTTGAGATGGGACTTAATAGATAAAATACAGTAGGTACAGATGGGAAGGGAGACAGAAGAATGTCCAAATGGACGAGGGCAAATATATGAAATCAGGGAACTGTACATTTTTAGAGAAATAGCAAATCGTCCAACTTAGTAGAAATGGAGGCTGTAAGTGGTAACAATATACTGAAGGCAAATTCTGAGAGCTTTAGAAGCCACACAATGAATACAAACCTTAAAGGACAAGCGATAAGGAACTGTAAAAGGATTTAAGGAGAAAATGATACAAATCTAAATTATACTTCAGAAAATTTTATTCAGCTGGAGATATTTCTGTGCTCGGAACAAGGCCTATAGGGCTCATGGAACACAGATGGGCAGGTTCTTCTTGAGGAGAACGGTGAACACTGGATTGTTTGAATGGGCTTCTAGAGCAGTACCTCAGCTTTAGGTTTGTGTGAGGGAGTTGACCACTGTACAGGTGGGCACAGGAATGTCACTTGTTGGTTATGGGCAGAGGAAGTGGTCTCCAAAACACTCTCTAACCCCAAGAGGAAAAAAAGAAAAGAATGATGTCTAACACAGGTCTTTTGTCTAAAACACATTCCCAGATTCCAACAGAGATAATTCATAGTATACATTTCTGCGCACATCCCTGTGGCAAAGAGAAATAAAGTACAGAGTCCCTTGGGATTTTACTAATTTCCAACCCAATAGAAAAGCTAGAGTGTGGGAACTCTTAGCTTAAGAGTAAATAGCTCCTGACTTCTATCACTGAAAATAAAGAAATCTCTATTTTCACTTCTGAATGAGAGGTCACTAAGTGGGCTGCATAATGTTCTGCAATGACTGAACAATGCAGCACACACGGAGTAATATATTTATGTGCAATATGCACAACTCCTTCATTACTTGTAAATATCAAGCTTATCCTAGCTGACAGCTAAGCTTTAAGGTTATCCAATTCAAGCCATGTATGTGGTTTTGAATTTGCTTTGCTAATAGTATAATCTTCAGGGTTGCTCAGGCAGTAATATTCTGTTCTCAGTCACTACATGATTTGTCTTAAAATTCTGACTAGATTCTGTTTAGCCATAAAGACGGAATGCAAATCGATGAACAGACCTGTTGAGATAACAATTTTAGAACATTATTTTTTTATTTCAATTTTTTTTTAAGATTTTATTTATTTATTTGACAGAGAGAGATCACAAGTAGGCAGAGAGGCAGGCAGAGAGAGAGGAGGAAGCAGGCTCCCTGCTGAGCAGAGAGCCTGATGCGGGACTCGATCCCAGGACCCTAAGATCATGACCTGAGCCGAAGGCAGCGGCTTAACCCACTGAGCCACCCAGGCGCCCTATTTCAATTTTTTAAAAATATTATTTCCAGTTATAATGGCAGATGAAATAAATATATGTAATTTAGCTTCCTCCAGAGGTGGGAGGGAATATCTCACATTTAAGCTTTTGCAAAGGGATTTTGTGAGAAGATAAAAACTCACCAGGATGAAGTAACAGCACATGGGCCTGTGGTGACCATGGCCACTCTGTATGACACAAGCTGGGATGAAAGCCTGCAGGATATAAAATCTAGCTCTTCAACCCTGCCCTCACCACATAAGATTTGTGTCCTCCTGGAAGGAACATTTTTTCCTAATTTGCAAGGCTAACTGGTTTAGCACACCCAAAAAAGCCAGAATTAAAGTTGGCAGTAGGGAAAACAAAGAAGCAAAACAATTTGTATTTCAAGAGGCACAGGGAAGCAATTCTAAGTGGGAGAGTGGGTAAAAACTGAAGGGATTGGAATGAACACTTTTGAGAAGTTGGGTCCCTTTCCCACACCATGCCTTGGGGGAACTGACCCCCATTCAGAGTAGAAATCTGGAGGTTTAGTCTCTGGTTAAGGGGGGAAAGGGTCTCTGAATTGAGGACAGAGAATTTTGAAGGGTACATTTCTGAAATAGGGGGAGCAAGTGACCACTGACATTCCCAATGCTGAAGGCAAAACCATCCTTAGTCCTTCTCCTTCAGTTGGTTGCTAGAATTCTGGGCTTCAGAAAGCTGAGCAACCTCACTGTGCCAAGATGTTGACCTTAAGGGTTCCACAAAAATGACCCACTCGGGTTTACCCAGAGGGCAATATAAATCATACAGGGATCCTAGCCAACCTTTTTTCTCCCACTTTTATCCATGAACAGAATGCCAAGTCTTTACTGAATTAAAATTTTACTTGAGAAAAAAAAAAGATGTCTTTAATTTAGAATATAATGACAGAATCAACCAAAAAAGCAGAAGAAATTAGGAAAAATAGGTTATTCAGGGACAAGGAAACATTGGTAACATGAATATAATATGAAGAGATAGGAGAATATACTGCTTAAAGTGTTTCAGGTTGCTTCAATAAAAGAGAAGAATTCCTGGAAATTAAAAAATATGAAAGAAGAAATGAAAAAAAATCAATAAAAGGTAGATGGTTGGAAGATAAAATTGAGGAAATCTTCCCAGAAAGTACACCAAAAAGATGAAGAAATAATTTTTTAAAAATAAGAAAATTAAAAGACAGGCAACCTCTTCATACCCTCTATCCTATCTTTGTAGCTCATTAACTGCTAACATGACATAACATACATTCAAGAATCCTTGAAAAATGTATGCTGTTTTGAATAGCAATGGTCAAAATTTGGGAGACCACGAGCCCAATGAGTTATTCATTAGGGCAATGCTATTCTTCTGCAAAGACCCTAAGTTATTACACACTCACCACACCTACTTACAGGAACAAAAGCATTCATGCTGCAAACCATCGTGTAATCACATACATGAGATTCCTCCATTACCAGATTATCTACTCTCAGAGAATGGGACCTATCTCTGATTCTGTATCTCCACATATAAGCTGTATCTGTCAGCATACCATGAACATGTACTAAAATTTTAATGAGTAACTATCATGTGAATTTCCATAAACTTGCATTTTGTAAAGGGGCATGATTTTCCCTGATAGATACAGAAATTACAGGTGACACCTTTAGCAGCTGCAGTTAATTAATGGTTTCCTTCATTTAGTATCTCTGGTGAGATCATGGCAATATAGTCACAAAAATAAATACCTACCAGCTTTGCAGAATTTTATTCTCCTAGTTTTTATAATTGTCAAATTGTCCTATGATTCAGCATTGAAGAACAAGAAAATGTCACATTGCTCGGTCTCTAATGTGAGAGTGGCCGTGGCACTGATGCGGACTGGAAATCCCTGTGATTACTTAGTTACTGCATATTAGAATAATCAAGGGAATCCTGAAGACTGCCACAATTTCTTATGTTGACATTAGGAATAAAGTATTATTGAAATATGGTAGCCCAGAAGGGCCAGAAATTCAACTTTAATGGAGTTGACAGTTTTTCTGGAGCTAGTTTTTCCTTCCCTGCTTCTAGTCACTCAAACAACAGCCACACAAGCTTTTCAAATGCTCGACTGACTAGTATGGGTTCCCATATAACAATGCCTCAGAAGAAGGGAGACATTTTATAGTCGAGTGGCAAAACTGGGCACATGGACGAAGATTTTGCTCCAGTAATTTCTAAATAATCAATTGCAAGCAAGTGTGACTTGATGGGATCTCACCGCAGCTTCACCACGACTTGCTCACTTCCTGCTCCCAGGAGCTTCTCTGCCACCAGCACATGGTGTGCTTGTGAGAACTTGCCTAACCATTTTGACACACATACCCATCAGAAGAGGCAAAGAAATGTCTATCCTACTGAGTAACACTTGAATGAAGTGAATGAGAGCTAGTGGATAAAGAATTGTCTATTCCTTTGGTGGACAATGTTGAGGTGCATGATATGCAGGTTCTTTTTTTTTTTTTTTTTTTAAGATTTTATTTATTTATTTGACAGAGAGATTACAAGTAGGCAGAGAGGCAGGCAGAGAGAGAGAGAGAGAGGGAAGCAGGCTCCCTGCCGAGCAGAGAGCCCGATGCGGGACTCGATCCCAGGCCCCTGAGATCATGACCCAAGCCGAAGGCAGCGGCTTAACCCGCTGAGCCACCCAGGCGCCCCAATATGCAGGTTCTTAACAAGCCCACAGTATGATGGATTTTCAATTGGTTGCAGCTGTGGTCAGCTTTCTAACATACTCTTAGATCACTCTTTCTACCCATCCCCTCCAGTTCCTTGGACTCTTTTAGCAAAACAAACTACATTTATTCAAGACTTTATTTCCAGGGATGCCTGGGTGGCTCAGTTGGTTGAGCGGCTGCCTTTGGCTCAGGTCATGATCCCAGTGTCCTGGGATGGAGTCCCACGTTGGGCTCCTAGCTCGGTGGGGGGCCTGCTTCTCCCTCTGCCTCTGCCTGCCTCTTTGTCTGCCTGTGCTCACTCTCTCTGACAAACAAATAAATAAAATCTAAAAAAAACAAAACAAAACAAAACACCAAAGACTTTATTTCCAGTTATGCTTTTTGGGGGGAACATAAGCTAAGACGTTAGGACTCCCTGACATATGTAACAATTGAAAATAAACCTAAACTTTTCCAGATAACTATCATTCTTTTTTATATATTTTTTTATTTGTTTGAGAGAGAGAGAAAGAGAGAGAGCATGAGAAGTAAGAGGAAGAAGCAGACTCCCTGCTGAGCAGGGAGCCTGATGTGGACTCTATTCCAGGGACTCCAGGATTATGACCTGAGCTGAAGGCAGTTGCCTACCCAACTTGAGCCACCCAGGCACCCCACTATCATTCTTTAAAATAGAAAAAAAAAGTCCTATTTAGAAATAATAAACTCAAGATTATGACAGTCTATTACCTGACTTGTTTTCTGTTAATCGAACTACAGACAATTTTTAGAAGAAAAAGAAATTGTTATATTCTGCATGTCAATTCTTTTTTGAGAGAGAGAACATGAGCATAGGAGCTATTGGGGGAGGGACAGAGGGAGGAGTGAGAGAATATTAAACAAGCTCCACAACCAGCACAAAGCCCCATGTGGGGTTGGATCTCCCAATTCTGAGATCATGACCTGAGCCTAAATCAAGAGCAGGATGCTTAATCGACTGAACTATCCAGATGCCTCTGCATGAAAATTACTAATAGATAGTGGGATGTGTAGTATTTCTTGGGGTGGATTTGACATATTAATAATACATATTTCTAATCTTTTAAAACCAATTTTTATTTCAATATCAATTTTATCCACTTTTGTAATAGTATTCTAATTGCTACATTCTAGTTAAATTCTGTTCTATTATTGAAAGAGATACCTAAAATTTAATAAGCAACTGAATCTAAACATAAATAACAAAAACATTCCAATAATTAATAATGCTAAGAGTTGAAAGTTTTTTCCACACAGGTGCTATTCATCTAAAGGGGTAGTGTCTCTGTTTCTCTAGGAGTCTAGATACTAAATTTTAAACTTTTGGTTTATATAATACACACAGAGTCTCTTTTTATGACTAGAGAATAAATGGCAGTAATTTTTCTGTTCTTAAATATTCTACAATGAAATAAGAGACCTATCACCATAAGTAGTAAACTCCCATAAGATAGTGCCCCCCCCCCAACCTGGACTGTATATGGAATAAACATTAAAAGATAATTTCCTTACACATGGTATAAGGAAAAGAAAAATGTGTTTTCAATTGTGAATGATTAAATTGGTAAAAGGTGAAAGAAGTACAATATAATCACACCACACATATTCAGTCTGATTTTTCTGTATGATATCATAGCTACAAAAGCAAAACAAATACAATGTTTAACCTGAATGTGACTGTGAGGGGCAAAATTCCGAGATGGTACCCAACACTGCCACCCCCTGGTGTGTATAACCTTGAATAACCCACTCTTCCCTTGAGTGTGGGAGCCACAGTGAACATGCTGGAATTCACTCCCATGACTGAGAAATGGATCATGCTATATGATAAAAGCAAAAAGATTTTTCAGGGAAAGGTCCCAAATCAGTTGCTTTGAGGCAATCAAAAGGGAGACTATCCTGGGTGGGCCAAACCTAATTAAGGCTTTCAAAGAGACCCTGTCCTCTCTGAAGGAAGAAATTCAGAGTATGAGAAAAATGTTCATGCTGGCTATGAAGAAGCCAACTTCCATGTTGGGAGAAGATGGAACCACACAGGAAGTACCTGAGTGTAGTCTCTAATTGCTTAAGGGCAGTTCCCAGGCTAGAGCCACACCAGCTAGGAAGTGTGGACCTCAACATACACCTGCAAGGAAATAAAATCTGCCAATAACCCGAATTAGCTGGAAATAGAACTCCAAACTCTAGATAAGAAAGCACCTTGGCTGGTACCTTAACTGCAATTTTGTGAGACTCCAGCAGAGAACTCAGCTACTCTGTGTCCAGATTTCTGATGTTCAAAAACTCTGAAATAATAAATGGATATTGCTTTAAGCTACTGAATTTCTAGTAATTTGTTATGCAGCAACAGGAAACTAAAAATAGATAAAATAGAATAAAATATGTCCTTTTATTTCCAGCTAAATTTCAGCAATGTTGGCTCTAAGGATAATAAATAAATAAATAAATAAACAAACACACACAACAATCTTAAGATTCTAAAAAAGTTAAACTTCTATTTTCATACTCTCTTTCTGTATACTCATAAAACTTAATATTCTAAAAATAATTTATATGAATTCTTTTTCCAAAAGTAAGAGGCAACTGAAAAATGTTACAAAGTAAGTTTGAAAATTAGTTTATAATCAAACATATGAGATGATATGGAATGATGAGCTAATTTTCCCTATTTCAGGGATAACTTCTCTTGTGTATGATTCTGATTTCAAAAGTGTTACAATGGTGTTAGACTCTGGTGTTAGGAATTCTTTACCCATTATTATTTAGGAAACTATGGGAATGTTAGTAAATGAGTGCAATTGATTAAAGAATTCTAAACACAGCCAAGGGTAGATAAGGAAGTAACATTTTTAAGCACTTGTTATATATTTGCCGCCATGTCAGCTGCTTTACATGTTATGTCCTCTATTGCTTCCAAAAATTCTGAAAAGTAGGTCTCTCATTTTAGAGATTCAAGATCTTGATACTCAAAGATTTGAGTAATTTGTGCAATATCACATAGCTAGTGAGCTGATAGAGCTAAATTCTAGCCCTGAGCAATCTGAATTGAGAGGTTATAATCACATTGAATTTAAATTTTAGTTCTTTGTTTTGTACCCAACTAAAAGGTTGAAGTCATCCCATACTACGGACTACTACATCCTGATACACAGTATGTTAAAAGACAACTGGAGTGAAAAGGCAAATATTTTTAAAAATACAGAAGAGGGAGAAGGAGTCAAGATGGCAGAGAAGTAGCAGGCTGAGACTACTTCAGCTAGCCGGAGATCAGCTAGATAGCTTATCTAAAGATTGCAGACACCTGAAAATCCATCGGCAGATCGAAGAGAAGAAGAACAGCAATTCTGGAAACAGAAAAACAACCACTTTCAGGAAGGTAAGACCGGCAGAGAAGTGAATCCAAAGCGACGGGAAGATAGACCCCGGGGGGAGGGGCCGGCTCCTGGCAAGCGGCGGAGCAACGGAGCACAAAATCAGGACTTTTAAAAGTCTGTTCCGCTGAGGGACATCGCTCCAGAGGCTAAACCGGAGCGAAGCCCACGCGGGGACAGCGTGGCCTCAGGTCCCGCAGGGTCACAGAAGGATCAGGGTGTCTGAGTGTCGCAGAGCTTGCGGGTATTGGAACGGGAAAGCCGGCTACAGAGACAGAGCCGACAGTAAGCTCACAGCTCGGTGTTACCTTGAACCGGTCGCAGGCTCGGTGAGCTCGGAGCGCGGCTGGAGGTCAGGCAGACGGGAGTAACTGGGCGCTGTTCTCTGAGGGCGCACTGAGGAGTGGGGCCCTGGGCTCTCGGCTCCTCCCCAGGAGGCCGCCATTTGTATTCCCGTCCTCCGGAACTCTACGGAAAGCGCTCAGGGAACAAAAGCTCCTGAAAGCAAACCGGAGCGGATTACTCACCCTGGCCCCTGCTAAGGGTGGTGCAATTCCGCCTGGGGCAAAGACACTTGAGAATCACTAAAACAGGCCCCTCCCCCAGAAGATCAACAAGAAATCCAGCCAATACCAAGTTCACCTACCAAGGAGTGCGGTTTCAATACCAAGGAGAGCAGCAGAATTCCAGAGGAGGAGAAAGCAAAGCACGGAACTCATGGCTTTTTCCCTGCGATTTTTTTTAGTCTTGCAGTTAATTTAATTTTTTTCTTTTTCATTTTTTGTTTTTTTTTCTTGCCTTCTGGTAAATTTTTTTTTTTTACTTTTACCTTTTTCTTTTTTTAACGTTTTTTAGCCAGTTTATCTAATATATATATTTTTTCTTTTTTATATTTTTCTTTATTTGTTTTCTTTTTTAAAAAATTCTTTTCTTTTCTTTTTTTCTTTTTTTTTCTTTCTTCCTTTTTGAACCTCTTTTTATCCCCTTTCTCCCTCCTCACGATTTGGGATCTCTTCTAATTTGGTTAAGCATATTTTCCTGGGGTTGTTGCCACCCTTTTAGTATTTTAGTATACTTCATATACTCTTATCTGGACAAAATGACAAGAAGGAAAAATTCAACACAAAAAAAAAGAACAAGAGGCAGTACCGAATCAATACAGACATTGGTAATATGTCAGATCTAGAGTTCAGAATGACAATTCTCAAGGTTCTAGCCGGGCTCGAAAAAGGCATGGAAGATATTAGAGAAACCCTCTCGGGAGATATAAAAGCCCTTTCTGGAGAAGTAAAAGAACTAAAGTTGAAATTAAAAAAGCTATTAATGAGGTGCAATCAAAAATGGAGGCTTTCACTGCTAGGATAAATGACGCAGAAGAAAGAATTAGTGATATAGAAGACCAAATGACAGAGAATAAAGAAGCTGAGCAAAAGAGGGACAAACAGCTACTGGACCATGAGGGGAGAATTTGAGAGATAAGTGACACCATAAGATGAAACAACATTAGAATAATTGGGATTCCAGAAGAAGAAGAAAGAGAGAGGGGAGCAGGAGGTATACTGGAGAGAATTATTGGGGAGAATCTCCCCAATATGGCAAAGGGAACGAGCATCAAAATTCAGGAGGTTCAGAGAACGCCCCTCAAAATCAATAAGAATAGGCCCACACCCCGTCACCTAATAGTAAAATTTACAAGTCTCAGTGACAAAGAGAAAATCCTGAAAGCAGCCCGGGAAAAGAGGTCTGTAACATACAATGGTAAAAATATTAGATTGGCAGCTGACTTATCCACAGAGACCTGGCAGGCCAGAAAGAGCTGGCATGATATTTTCAGAGCACTAAATGAGAAAAACATGCAGCCAAGAATACTATATCCAGCTAGGCTATCATTGAAAATAGAAGGAGAGATTAAAAGCTTCCAGGACAAACAACAACTGAAAGAATTTGCAAATACCAAACCAGCTCTACAGGAAATATTGAAAGGGGTCCTCTAAGCAAAGAGAGAGCCTACAAGTGGTAGATCAGAAAGGAACAGAGACCATATACAGTAACAGTCACCTTACAGGCAATACAATGGCACTAAATTCATATCTCTCAATAGTTACCCTGAATGTGAATGGGCTAAATGCCCCTGTCAAAAGACACAGGGTATCAGAATGGATAAAAAAACAAAACCCATCTATATGTTGCCTCCAAGAAACACATTTTAAGCCCGAAGACACCTCCAGATTTAAAGTGAGGGGGTGGAAAAGAATTTACCATGCTAATGGACATCAGAAGAAAGCAGGAGTGGAAATCCTTATATCAGATCAATTAGATTTTAAGCCAAAGACTGTAATAAGAGATGAGGAAGGACACTATATCATACTCTTAGGGTCTGTTCAACAAGAAGATTTAACAATTTTAAATATCTATGCCCCCAACGTGGGAGCAGCCAACTATATAAACCAATTAATAACAAAATCAAAGAAACACATCAACAACAATACAATAATAGTAGGGGACTTTAACACTCCCCTCACTGAAATGGACAGGTCATCCAAGCAAAAGATCAGCAAGGAAATAAAGGCCTTAAACGACACACTGGACCAGATGGACATCACAGATATATTCAGAACATTTCATCCCAAAGCAACAGAATATACATTCTTCTCTAGGTATCAAAAGATTGGGATCATTCCCTGCATATTTTCAGACCACAATGCTCTAAAGCTAGAACTCAACCACAAAAGGAAGTTTGAGAAGAACGCAAATACATGGAGACTAAACGGCATCCTTCTAAAGAATGAATGGGTCAACTGGGAAATTAAAGAAGAATTGAAAAAAATCATGGAAACAAATGATAATGAAAATACAACGGTTCAAAATCTGTGGGACACAACAAAGGCAGTCCTGAGAGGAAAATATATAGTGGTACAAGCCTTTCTAAAGAAACAAGAAAGGTCTCAGGTACACAACCTAACCCTACACCTAAAGGAGCTGGAGAAAGAACAAGAAAGAAACCCTAAGCCCAGCAGGAGAAGAGCAATCATAAAGATCAGAGCAGAAATCAATGAAATAGAAACCAAAAAAACAATAGAACAAATCAACGAAACTAGGAGCTGGTTCTTTGAAAGAATTAATAAAATTGATAAACCCCTGGCCCAACTTATCAAAAAGAAAAGAGAAAGGACCCAAATAAATAAAGTCATGAATGAAAGAGGAGAGATCACAACTAACACCAAAGAAATACAAACTATTATAAGAACATACTATGAGCAACTCTACGCCAACAAATTTGACAATCTGGAAGAAATGGATGCATTCCTAGAAACATATAAACTACCACAACTGAACCAGGAAGAAATAGAAAGCCTGAACAGACCCATAACCAGTAAGGAGATTGAAACAGTCATTAAAAATCTCCAAACAAACAAAAGCCCAGGGCCAGACGGCTTCACGGGGGAATTCTACCAAACATTTAAAGAAGAACTAATTCCGGGCGCCTGGGTGGCTCAGTGGGTTAAGCCACTGCCTTAAGCTCAGGTCATGATCTCAGGGTCCTGGGATCGAGTCCCACATCGGGCTCTCTGCTCAGCAGGGAGCCTGCTTCCTTCTCTCTCTCTCTCTGCCTGCCTCTCTGCCTACTTGTGATCTCTGTCTGTCAAATAAATAAATAAAATCTTTAAAAAAATAAAAAATAAAAAATAAAGAAGAACTAATTCCTATTCTCCTGAAACTGTTCCAAAAAATAGAAATGGAAGGAAAACTTCCAAACTCATTTTATGAGGCCAGCATCACCTTGATCCCCAAACCAGACAAGGATCCCATCAAAAAAGAGAGCTATAGACCAATATCCCTGATGATCACAGATGCGAAAATACTCAACAAAATACTAGCCAATAGGATTCAACAGTACATTAAAAGGATTATTCACCATGACCAAGTGGGATTTATTCCAGGGCTTCAAGGTTGGTTCAACATCCACAAATCAGTCAATGTGATACAACACATCAATAAAAGAAAGAACAAGAACCATATGATACTCTCAATAGATGCTAAAAAAGCATTTGACAAAGTACAGCATCCCTTCCTGATCAAAACTCTTCAAAGTGTAGGGATAGAGGGCACATACCTCAATATCATCAAAGCCATCTATGAAAAACCCAACGCAAATATCATTCTCAATGGAAAAAAACTGAAAGTTTTTCCGCTAAGGTCAGGAACACGGCAAGGATGTCCATTATCACCACTGCTATTCAAAATAGTACTAGAGGTCCTAGCCTCAGCAATCAGACAACAAAAGGAAATTAAAAGCATCCAAATCGGCAAAGAAGAAGTCAAATTATCACTCTTCGCAGATGATATGATACTATATGTGGAAAACCCAAAAGACTCCACTCCAAAACTGCTAGAACTTATACAGGAATTCAGTAAAGTGTCAGGATATAAAATCAATGCACAGAAATCAGTTGCATTTCTCTACACCAACAACAAGACAGAAGAAAGAGAATTTAAGGAGTCAATCCCATTTACAATTGCACCCAAAACCATAAAATACCTAGGAATAAACCTAACCAAAGAGGCACAGAATCTATACTCAGAAAACTATAAAGTACTCATGAAAGAAATTGAGGAAGACACAAAGAAATGGAAAAATGTTCCATGCTCCTGGATTGGAAGAATAAATATTGTGAAAATGTCTATGCTACCTAAAGCAATCTACACATTTAATGCAATTCCTATCAAAGTACCATCCATCTTTTTCAAAGAAATGGAACAAATAATTCTAAAATTTATATGGAACCAGAAAAGACCTCGAATAGCCAAAGGGATATTGAAAAAGAAAGCCAAAGTTGGTGGCATCACAATTCCGGACTTCAAGCTCTATTACAAAGCTGTCATCATCAAGACAGCATGTTACTGGCACAAAAACAGACACATAGATCAATGGAACAGAATAGAGAGCCCAGAAATAGACCCTCAACTCTACAGTCAACTAATCTTTGACAAAGCAGGAAAGACTGTCCAATGCAAAAAAGACAGCCTCTTCAATAAATGGTGCTGGGAAAATTGGACAGCCACATGCAGAAAAATGACATTGGACTATTTCCTTACACCACACACGAAAATAGACTCAAAATGGATGAAGGACCTCAATGTGCGAAAGGAGTCCATCAAAATCCTTGAGGAGAACACAGGCAGCAACCTCTTCTATCTCAGCCGTAGCAACATCTTCCTAGGAACATCACCAAAGGCAAGGGAAGCAAGGGCAAAAATGAACTATTGGGATTTCATCAAGATCAAAAGCTTTTGCACAGCAAAGGAAACAGTTAGCAAAATCAAAAGACAACTGACAGAATGGGAGAAGATATTTGCAAACGACATATCAGATAAAGGACTAGTGTCCAGAATCTATAAAGAACTTAGCAAACTCAACACCCAGAGAACAAATAATTCAATCAAGAAATGGGCAGAGGACATGAACAGACATTTCTGCAAAGCAGACATCCAGATGGCCAACAGACACATGAAAAAGTGCTCCATATCACTCGGCATCAGGGAAATACAAATCAAAACCACAATGAGATATCACCTCACACCAGTCAGAATGGCTAAAATCAACAAGTCACGAAATGACAGATGCTGGCGAGGATGCGGAGAAAGGGGAACCCTCCTACACTGTTGGTGGGAATGCAAGCTGGTGCAGCCACTCTGGAAAACAGCATGAAGGTTCCTCAAAATGTTGAAAATAGTACTGCCCTATGACCCAGCAATTGCACTATTGGGTATTTACCCTAAAGATACAAACGTAGTGATCCAAAGGGGCACGTGCACCTGAATGTTTATAGCAGCAATGTCCACAATATCCAAACTATGGAAAGAACCTAGATGTCCATCAACAGATGAATGGATCAAGAAGATGTGGTATATATACACAATGGAATACTATGCAGCCATCAAAAGAAATGAAATCTTGCCATTTGCGACAACATGGATGGAACTAGAGCGTATCATGCTTAGCGAAATAAGTCAAGCAGAGAAAGACAACTATCATATGATCTCCCTGATATGAGGAAGTGGTGAGGCAACATGGGGGCTTAAGTGGGTAGGAGAAGAATCAATGAAACAAGATGGGATTGGGAGGGAGACAAACCATAAGTGACTCTTAATCTCACAAAATAAACTGAGGGCTGCTGGGGGGAGGGGGGTTGGGAGAAGGGGGTGGGATTATGGACATTGGGGAGGGTATGTGCTTTGGTGAGTGCTTTGAAGTGTGTAAACCTGGTGATTCACAGACCTGTACCCCTGGGGATAAAAATATATGTTTATAAAAATAAAAAAAAATTAAAATTGAAAAATACAGAAGAAAAACTATGAAGGTAAAGAAATGTTTATTGACTTAGGAGTTCTCTTAAGGTGCAGATTCCCTTTCCAGATAGTTTGGAAATTTATGACCCATTGTTCTGACCTGTTAATAGTAGCTGAGAAAATTCTCAAAATTTGTTAAACTTTAAAGATGATCTCAGAGATTGAGAAATATAGTCTAAAATAACCAGAGTACACATCCCACCTGTGAATCATCATTGCAAAAGAAGTAAGCCACTTTTCATGTACCTGATAGCTTAGTCCCAAAGTAGGCATTGAGCTGAGATTCCCCCACCTCCTACTCTCTACTCATGTGAGATCGTTCCTGGCTCCTGTGTTGCTTAACATACTCAACGGTGTTTCTCCTGTCCTCTGCATAGACCTTATTTAAATCACCATGCCCAAAAGGACATTTCTGAGAGTGAACTAGGATGTTATTAGTAATATTACTGGTATCATCCAGGAAAACGAGGAAATTATTCCTCTGTCTCCTCATTTTATTATCTTACTCTTATTGACCATGTTCCTTGCACTAGTGAAAAACCTGGCTTCATGCCTTTTTCTACTTTCCCACCTAGTCATTTTCTTTAATGCTTTCCTTGTCTCTCTATTCAGCCTAAACCTTCATAATCAACTGACTTAATCATAATTTCATCAACATTCTTTTAGCTTACTTACCTACACACCCTACCAAACCCAATACTGAGATAATCTATAGTTTGTTTTGTATTATGTTGAATATTTTCAACATAAAGTTATTGGTTACTAATAAACAAAAACATTTGTGTAAACTGAGAACTTTTAATAAGCTGCATCCCATTCACTTTTCACCTTAGTCCTTTACCCATCAAAATGGGTAATTTATTCCATACTGGAAATCCCACTGTTGTTATTTCAGATTTTCCCCCATTCTACTCATTTCCAGAAATCTACTCTTTTCACCTTTGTATTCAGCAGGTGATCTTTATACCTACTTGGTGAGAAGATGGATGAGAACTTCCAGAACTGCAGCACTATACTGATTTTTAAGAAAGTTATTCATAGGGTTACAAGACATGCTACTTATAGCCAAGGAAAAATTATGAAGATACCACAAAGGAAAATAGAAAACCTTTTTCTGATGCCATATTTCCTATTCCACTTTCCTGAAGTCATCAATGTTAATGTTTTTCAATTTTATATGATTCCCCCCTCATGTTGCTTCTTATAAAAAAAAGTTATACACATTATTGTATACATTTGGGAATTTACTTTTAACTAAATAGAAACTGCAAACAGTTCTCTGAAACTAATTTTCACTTAAGACCTCTTTCTCTAAAAAAAATATGATTATACGCAAACTTACACACATGCAAGTAGTTTATAAAGACAATTATATAAAGTGCCTGGGCATTTTAGGGCAATACCCTGTTTTTTCTTTTTTTTTTTTTTCTTGAGTGTCCCTCCATCTCTCATTTTTCTCATTCCTCTGCCTGCTTCATTCGCCCACCTTCATCTGATTCATAGAAGCCCAGGTAAACAACCTAGGAAGCCTACATATAAACTTAATTAACTGTATATAACTATATGTGCATAAAAATGCAACATACACATGTATAAAGAGATATTACAGAGGAAGTTTCCTCTGGGATACCAAAATATAATAGACATAAAATTTCAAAATGAAGGACAGACCTTGGAGGACATTTCAAAATGATGAGAACTAGTAATATGACCTTAAAAACCCAGAAACTGGTTATAAAAAATGAAGTGTGTGGAAATTGGGTGGGTTTGTAAACAGATTTCCTTTCTAAAAATAATGGTTTAAGGTGACAGAGGACCATCTCCTAATGCCCTATCAATAAAGGCTAAAACAATGCCACATGGGGAGTGTGATATGTGTTCTCTGAAGGTGGACAAGAAAGGGGACAGCTGACTCATGTTCAAGAAAATTAAAAGTAGCCTCGGGCAGCAAAGGGAGCTGCTTCTGAGAAGACATGTGGCCCTCTCCAATGGTAGGCAGAGCACAGGACACATGTGAGACATAAAAAAGAGATGGTAGACTTAGAGCTGTTTGGGGCTTCTCTCACAGAGAACCTTTTGAAAAGATTTTTGCCCAAAACATCAAGTAGACCAACATAAAACCTGGGGCTAAGAAGAATGCCTCTCCCTTGAAAATAAGTCATAGTCTAAGGAGCCCACAGAGGAATATCTGAAGAGGCCATAAAAGTGGTCTTGAGGGAAAGAGACTGATTTACCATCTACCAGACCCACAGAATACAAAACTGTCCTATGAGTGCACCAGTTAAGTAAGGCTTTCTTCTTTCTCCATCCCCCTTGGCACCATAACCCTGGACAGGTCAGTAAGAACAGCAAACTAGTGGGAAATGAAGTGAGCCAGCATGCAACAAGCAACCAGGTGCAGATGAAGGCTCTGTCCTATGGCTCATTCTTCTAAGGGAAGTTTTCATTATAAATTTGAAACTATGTTTTCCCTAAAGTGGTCTTATGGTCATATATGAGTTTTCCTGTAGGGGCAGGAGAAGGACTTGCTAAAATTAATTAACTTCAAAGAGATTAAAAATAAAATTAGGTTCTGGTTACATCCCATGAATCATTCTTATTCATGCTACTTAAACACAAATATATCTAATTTATTTATTTAATGAATATCTGTTTGGTATCTATTTAGTATTGGGAACTGTTCTAAGGTTTTAGGATAAATAAATTAGAATTCTCAGCTTTGAGAAACACAAATTGTAATGGGATGAAACATACAGAAAACATAATAAAATTGAAAGTTACATAATCTTTTATGTGATGATACAGTGGTAAATGCTGTGAAAACATAGTGTAGAGTACGAGTGACTGGGAATGTTATGGTGTAAGGGGCAGGAATCATTTTATATAGGGTACTCAGGGTAGAACTCATTTAAATGAAGGTATTTGAGCAAAGTCTCCAAACTGGTGATGATGATAGAATTGTAGCTATTCTATCATAAGAAGAGTAGTCCTGGAAGAGGAAATGGCTAGGCAAAAGACTCAAAGAAAGATGAGTAACAAATTTAAGGAATTGCAAAGAGCTGATGTCCTTGAGAAAACAAGAAAGAAGAAGAGTAAAAAGAGGGAAAGTGAGATGGGTTACTTGGCAAGAGCAATGGAAGGGATGAGTTGACACTAAATGAGAAGCCAAACTATGGAAAGAACCTAGATGTCCATCAACAGATGAATGGATAAAGAAGAGGTGGTATATATATATACAATGGAATACTATGCAGCCATCAAAAAATGAAATCTTGCCATTTGTGACAACTGGATGGAACTAGAGGGTACTATGCTAAGTGAAATAAGTCAATCAGAGAAAGATAATCATCATATGATCTCTCTGATATGAGGAATGACAGAGGCAGGGCACCAGGTCAGGGGGGTAGGGAGGGAAAAGATGTAACAAGATGGGATCGGGAGGGAGAAAAACCATAAGAGACTCTTAATATCAGGAAACAAACTGAGGGTTGCTGGGGGGTAGGGGGGGTAGGGATAGGGTGGCTGGGTTATGGACCTTGGGGAGGGTATGTGCTATGGTGAGTGCTGTGAAATGTGTAAGTCCGATGATTTCACAGACCTGTACTCCTGAAGCAAACAATACCTTATATGTTAATTTAAAAATGAGATGAAGAAAGCTACACATACAGAGAGGACTGTAACTAGTTTGCATGTATTTGATTTATGTTGTCTATTACACATCCAAACAAAAATGTTAAGTGAGCATTTGGATATCAATTTCAGATTTAGCCGGGCTACAAATTTGGGAATTAGTCATGATTAGAGGGAATGAGAACACTAAAAGTATGCGTAAAAGTGGGGAAAAGGTAGAAGAACTGAAAAAGGAGGCATTTCAGGATAAAGCTGTTGGGGAAAAGATAAGAAACCCACAAATGAGACTGTTAAGGAGTGGCCAGTAAGAGAGGAGGAAACTGAGAAAGTGTGGTATCCCAGAAGGCAAGTAAAAAGGGGATATCAAGTGAAGAGGGTGATTATCTGTGTTAAATGTCACTCAAAGACTAAGATGGGGAATAAGAATTGAAAGCTATATTTAGCAACATGGAGATTTGACCAAAAATCCTGGTACAGCAGTGGGGTGCAGAAGATCTGATAAAGAGCACTTAGAAGGAAGGGGATTTCAAGGAGTGTATAAATAGGGCTACAGCTCATAGGGGGTATGGAATGAAGGTATTATTTTTAAATATGGGGAAAAAAAACGTGTTTGGATACTAATGTGAATGCTTTAGTAGACAGTGAATTAGTGAAACTGTAGAAGAGAGAGGAAATTTTCTGGAGACATATCACTGAGCAAACCACTGGGAATGTATACAAGTAGAGAAACCACCCTTAGATACATCATCTATAGTAAGAAGCAGGAAGGCAGACTATGGGACTCAAGATGCTCTTTTACTTGTGTTTTGCTCTTTTGGTCAAATTGCTCTTCATTCCTTATGTTAGGTGTTATATATTATTTTTTCATGCCATTCATGCTTACCTTTCCATTCTTGATGTTTAGGGGGAGAAAAAAAAGCTATCAATATATACAAAACCAAGTTACCAACTGTTTCCTTCCATCAAAATTCTGTATTCCCCAGCGATGTCCCACCAAATGATAAGAACTTTAAAATACTATTAACTTTCCCCATTCTTTGCTTTTCTTCCTCCACTTTTTTTCTTTGACTCTTAGGGGAAATCTTTGTAATCTTTCTACTTCTGCTTTGTCATCATGAGTCTAAACCAATTTGTAAATTTTCCTGAAGTAACGTGACACTTTCCAAACTATTATTAGAATCTTCCTACACACATCGAGGTGAATGGAACTATAGGGTATTATGCTGAGTATCCATGGACTTTTTACAACTACTATACATACCAGTGTTTATCAGTGTGGTTTGAGAATCATGTAAATCAGAACACTTGGGGTATTATTAAAAATGCAAATCCCTGGGCCTCACACACAAAGCCAATGACTCAGAATTACTGGATAGAGACCTTAAAATTGTCATTTTTATTGAACTATTGAGATGATTCTTATGCATACCAAAATTTTTTTGAGGACCACAAGAAAAGATGTGGTTGAATACCCTGTGAGAACACAGGCCAAGAACACAGGATGTATTTTTTAGTCAAAAGTGAAAAACTTCTACTCTGGTTCAGTTTTCTCAAAGTTCAGTAGTCCAGATCACCCTCTAAATCTTTACTGATATGGTTGAAGAAGTGAAATATTACCACTGAATGGTTAATCTGGAAGGTTTGCCCTTCATAAATAAGGAACTACAAAAGGAGAACATTAGCACCAAAAGAACTAAAATGTGAATAAAGGACAGAATTTAGAAATGCAAATAGGAGAGGGGATAGCTAGATATAGATATAGAAAGATATACAGCGCACGTTTGAGGCATGTTCAGACAAGCCATATATGGATCATTAACTAAAAAGCTAGAAATAAAGACACTACTCTGGGTATAAAATACAGGGTAGAATTAGTTGGTTACGTGTATTTCTCTTTCTTTTTATTCTTTAATAAATACAGTTATCTACAATCTTAATGCAAGCCTATTGTGATAATTGAAGCCACTATACTTTCGTCTTAAGCTGAGGGAAAAAAAATGTGAAAGCAAGAATTGGAGGTGTATAACAGGAAAGGAGAAGTTGACTTCCTGTACTCTTTCCCCAATCCTGACCCCAGCCACCAGGTCCGCAAATACTAAACTCTCTTTCCAAACATACCATAAACATTTATGCCATGGGAAATTGTTTATAATAAGCCACTTTCTCTTGGCAATTGGTGAAATCCTTCATTCTTTCAAATATTTGGATGTCACTCTATAAGGTCATTCTCCAACTCTCTTCCATAAATCAGAATTGATGGTTCTTTTTTACCTTATCTCCAATATAGCATACTCTTTTCACTACACTTATTGGGATATATGAGCACTTTGAGTGCAGGAAGCAGCATTCTTCATCACTGATCTTAAATACCTAGCAAAGGCCTGGCACATAATATTCTCTGTTAAATAAATTATGGCATAAGTTTAATTCATTGAGTCAATTCAGTCTAAGGCAAGTCGATTGTTTCTGGAGTAGCGGTTGAAACTGTAACTCCCTCTCTCTTGTACTTCACTAATTTGCATTTTGAGAAGGAACAGAGAGAATGGAAAAATCAAGGGATGAGAAGAAGATATGTGTGCTCCAGAGTGTCCTTATACATGCCTACCTACCGCTCATTCGTGTATTAGATGGCATATGTTATGTAATATACAGGTAACAAATCAACCTCAGAATTTCAGGAACTTAATAAAATCTTTTGGCATTTCTGGCTAATAGTGTATACCAACCTGGGTAGGAGTAGGGTGTTCTTTACATATTAGTCAGGAACCCAGAAATGACAGAAGCTCTGCCATCTTTTCATAAAACCATCTTTTTTTTTTCTCAGAAAACCATCTTAATACAAGGTCTAGCATTTGCTAGACAAGGAAAATATAACACAGGCAACTTAAATCTGATCTTACCTGCCTCTGTCCTGAAGTTACATATATTACTTCCCCTCAAAATCACATTAATCAACCAAAATTAATCACATGTCCCCAAACTAATTACATGGGAAGCTGGATAGTTATCCAGTGTGTGCAGGAAAGAAAGAAAAAATTGGATATGATGAGTTCTAGTGATCTCTGCCACACAAAGAAAAGGATCTACTTTGCATCTAGTATGCATTTACTGTGTGCTAAATATTGGGCCAGAAAATAGGAACTGTCAGATAATACAATCATTTCCCTGTTCTCGTGGAGCTCATGAGACAATAAGGGAGAAATGTGGATATTCTACTTATATAATAATAAAAGCCCAAGTTGTAAGACGCAGATGAGATAAAAATCTGACCCAGCATCAACCTTTACAAATGATTAGCAAAGGTTCTAAGAAAGGACTATCAACAGAGCATGCAATAGGTGTGTTGGACAGACCTGAGCCTGTCAGATGCAGCCTTGTATTTCCTACACTCTGATGTGTTGTGGCTCTGGACTGAAGGCTGCTCCTTCTGTAGGCTTGAATTAGCAAAGAGAAGTCTCTTAATGTTGTGGTCTCACAGCTCTACTTCTCTCTCACAGTCCAGTTCTAGCCATGCGATTAACTTGCACTCATCAGCACCACTGCAGTTCATAAATCTATAAACTATAGATATATTTACAACAAACAGGCCAGAAAGATCATATACATTTTGTTAAAAGCATTCCTAGATCAGTGATCAGGAGCTAGTAAATTTCATCAGTCAATATTTGCAAAGAAATGTGTTTGGGGTTAAAAGAAAAACTGGGTGTGGTGCAAAAATAATGAATACTGTTATGCTGAAAATAAAAAATACATTAAAAAAAAGAAAAAGAAAAAAGAAAAACTGTCTCAGGCATTTCCAAGGTGGAAAGAATGAGTTGCAGACCCACTGTGAACATTTTTCTTCTCAGCACCTGATCAAACAATCAGCTAAATAAAAGTAAACCTACCACAGTAGTGAGTGCCTCAAAGGGAAGGTTACATGCTGCTGTGAAGTATTAACATGGTAGGGGAGTCAGAGAAGGTTTGTATAACTAAGTGGTATCTGAACCGAGAACTGAAGCAAGAGTAAGAGTTAACCATGTGACAGAGGGAAAATAGAAAATTCTCTAGATAGAGGAAATAGCATGTGGGTTGGGAAGAAGTAGGTCTGTTTCAGTAACCGGAAGAACTCAATTGAGACTGGACTATGAGGAACAAGACAGAAAATGGGGGAAAGTGATTCCAGGGAGATCTGAAAGGGCTAAACCATGAACAGTGTAAGATAAATTTAGAGATCTTTATCTTAAAAGCA
Organism: Mustela lutreola; assembly: GCF_030435805.1. Lineage (NCBI taxonomy): Eukaryota > Metazoa > Chordata > Mammalia > Carnivora > Mustelidae > Mustela > Mustela lutreola. The sequence goes on from NC_081293.1 coordinate 147,486,338, forward strand.
AAGAGAAACATTTTTAATGGGAGTAGAGAGAAAATGACATGAACATTGAAGGGAAGGAGAGAGTGGAAATAACAAGATGGGTTAGAAGACTACTGCAGGTGTCTTAGCAGAGGGGACACGGCATGAACTAATGCTGGGTCATGTAAATAGAGGAAAGTGGTTGATTCAAGATATGATTAGGAGGAGAAGGTGACCAAAATTTGTGATGGGTTGGACATGACGAGTGAGGAATAGAAAAGCAGAAATGTTATCTCCATGGATAGCTTCATGACTTGCATAATTCCCTTCCCCTCAACAGGAAACTCTAGAAGCAGAACTGGTTTGGGGCCCAGTAGGAGAGCACTGAGAACCAAAGGAGCAGAGTTTTGGCCTCAGTACTCAAACATAGTCTAGTTGTGGGTTGGCGCTGTCCAGAAGGATTGTATGAGGAACAGACTATGGACTTCATTTTAAAGAGTATATGAGAGGGAACTGAAGGGTAAATTTGAGAATAGCATCCAACTGTCCAAATGTGAGTTGAGAGAAATTAAACAGCAAAAAGGTAACTGAAGCAACATTATTGCATCCTTCATATTAGATCTCTTTAAGCAGTTAAGGTTATTGCAAAGAAGAAATGAGAATGGGATGTTGGAAGCAGAGACAGAGAAAAAAGGAGAGAGAGGGAGAGAAGAGAATTTTTTGCTGAAATTAATGTTAAGAGATGTGGTATGTATATATATATATACATATATATATATGTTCTATTATATATATGAAGCTTTAACCCACTGAGCCACCCAGGCACCCCGACTGAGGCGGGGCGCCTGGGTGGCTCAGTGGGTTAAAGCTTCTGCCTCCGGCTCAGATTATGATCCCAAGATCCTGGGATCGAGCCCCACATCGGGCTCTCTGCTCAGTAGGGAGCCTGCTTCCTCCTCTCTCTCTGCCTGCCTCTCTGCCTACTTGTGATCTCTGTCTGTCAAATCAATCAATCAATCAATCAATCAATTAAATCTTAAAAAAAAGAATATTATTCAGTCATCAAAAAAATGAAATCTTGCCATTGGCAATGACGTAGATGGAACTAGAGGGTATTATGCTAAATGGAATAACTCAATCAGAGAAAGACAATTATCATATGATTTCACTCGTGCAGAATTTAAGAAACAAAACAGGATAATAGATAAAGGGAGGGAAAAATGAAACAAGACATAAACAGAGGAGGAAAGAAATCACAAGGGACACTTAACCACAGGAAACAAACTGAGGGTTGCTGGAGGGGGGGATGAAGTAACTGGGTGATGGGGATTAAGGAGGACATGTGATGTCATGGGCACTGGATGTTGTATGCAATTGATGAATCACTGAACTCTACCTCTGAAACTAATACTATACTATAGGTAAATTAATTGAAATTAAATTAAAAAATAAAATAAAAGGGAAAAAAGAGATACTCAACATTAAAGGAGGCAGTCTGATGTACTTGTTTTATATAATTAAGTGGTTCCTTTAAAAATCAAACACAAGGAGGGGGCGCCTGTGTGGCTCAGTAGATTAAGCATTCAACTCTTGATTTCTGTGCTCAGGTCATGATCTCAGGGTCATGATACTGATCCCCGCTTTGGGCTTCCCTAGTAGAGAGTCTGCTTCTCTCCCTCTCCCTCTGCCCCTCCCCCTGCTCAGTCTCTGTCACTCTCTAAAGTAAATAAATTCATTAAATCTTTTTTAAAAAATCAATCATAAGAAAAGGAATAGCTAAGAGCATAACAAAGAGTAGGAGCATTTTCCCAAGTACTTGTCAAAGCTTTGCCATACCTCAGTTCTGGTTCTTGACCTGGTATTTAATTGCTGTGTGATCTTGGCCAAGTTGTTTATTCAATTCATGCCTCCACTTATTTATCTTTAAAACGGAATTAATAATAGCTGTCCTATATACATTAAACAATTGTGTATGAAAATGTTAAAGTGGTCTTATATTTATATATGTTATTACATTATTACTATTCAGTATGATTATTAAATTTCAGAAAAAAACAGCTACAGCCCTGAAGAACCTGAGGGAATGAATAGTAGATAAGCCTCAAGGATAAACAGAGAAGGGTAAATACACAGTGGGAAATCTGCATAAGGACAAGTAAGGTGAAGTTGAGAGTGTTTATGTTTTGGAAGGTTCTAGTGGGAATGCATGGGCAGAAACTCAACTTTCAAGCAAATAACAATAACCAAAGAATTATCTTGCCCAGAATAAAATCTTAAAGGAGGGTACTTCCCAGTTTTTCTTTCTCAGCTGTAGCCATTTTTTCATTTTTTGTGTATGCGTGTGTTTTTAAAGGTGTAAGATCTGGGACACTATTCTATTTTTTGTAAACTGTGCAGAGCAGTATGTAGTGACCTTTCCCCCCTCCCAAGGATTTTAACCTACGGGATATTCCCATGGAGTCTGCAGTAATAAAGACATCAAGAGCTAACCCTGCAAGCCACTGAACATGTGAGAGAAAGGTGATTGTGTCATATATATGCTGATGCAGGTTTTTAAGGAAGGCTGGGAAAGGGGACTTATGCATGTTCATTCCCTCATTTCTAAAATACATTATTTTTCAGTTTTTAGTATTTCTGAAATTGAAATGCAGCTCATGACTATGTGTATGTATGTATGTATATCTAGTGCAGTATTTCTTACATACATATATCCTCTGCCAATAAACCATGTTATTAAATTGTTGGTACATCTAGCAATGAAGACATAATCTAGCCAGGAAAAACAATATTATTAATGTAGAGTGATCACAATTTTTAACAGTCTTACCAGCAAAAATAAAACAACAAATGATTCTTTTGCAAAAAGTACATTATTTTGGAGATTATCAATTCTTCCTCCATCCATTCAAAAAGCTTTATTAAATGCCTACTGTGTTCCAGACCTATCCCAGGGGGGAAAAAGTCCTTAGGCTCTTAGAGGAGGAGCTGAGGAAGCCATCTTATGTAGAAAGGTCATTACTTCCAGGTAGCCCTGGACTGCCTCTGCTGTGTATCAACAAACTCGCCCAGGAAGGAACTCTATGTATTCCCTCTCATTTTTCTCCTCCAAGTCTTTAAATCTCCAGCCATAGTTCTTTTTTTAAAGATTTTTACTTATTTATCTGAGAATGAGAGTGAGTATGGGCAGGCCAGGAAGGAACAGAGGGAGAGGGAGAAGCAGACTCCCTGCTGAACAGGAAGCCTGTTACAGGACTGGATCCCAAGACCTGGGGATCCCAACCGAGCTGAAGGCAGAGGCTTTAACCAACTGAGCTACCCAGGCATCCTGACATGGCTCATTTTATTTTAATTATTTTATTTTATTTATTTGATTGATTTATTTTTTTAAGAAGACAGAAGTTTGTTGCATACACTGCAAGAGAAAAGTGGGCAGGAGAGCAAAGCAGAGTGTCTGTCACAAGGCAGAGGGTGAGGCTACTTTTAAAGAGGGAAGGAGAGGAGGTATGGGAACATATGGAATTTTCCCTTTTTTTTTGGTATGTATGCCCTATTCTAAGTAACCCATTGGTTAGTTAGTGCCTATGGATACTTTGAGGTGGGTCACCTGATGGTCTTGTCTTTATTGAGCCAGGTGGTCACTGTGGGCTCTTTTACCTTGATCAAATTAAAAGCAGCCTCTACAATATACACATTGCCTTAAATTATTCTTTTTCCTTAATATGCAGATTCATTTATTTTATTTTATTTGTATTTATTTCAGAGAATGAGAGAGAAGAAAACATAAAAGGGGGGAAGGTCAAAGGGAGAAGAAGACTCCCTACTGAGTAGGGAGCCTGATGTAGGACTCAGTCCTGGGACTCCAGGATCATGACCTGAGCTGAAGGCAGTCATTTAACCAACTGAGCCACCCAGGTACCCTATTTATTTTATTTAAATTCAATTAATTAATATAGTGTATTATTAGTTTCAGAGGTAGAGGTCAGAGATTCATCAGTTGTATATAACACCCAGTGCCCATTACATCATGTGCCCTCCTTAATGTCCATCACCAAGTTTACCCCATTCCCGGACCCCTTCCCCTCCAGCAACCCTCAGTTTGTTTCCTATGGTTAAGAGTCTCTATGGTTTGTCTCCCTTTCTGATTTCATCTTGTTTTATTTTTCCTTCCCTTTCCCTATGATCCTCTGTTTTGTTTCTAGAAATTTCATGTAGGAGTGAAATCATATGGTATTTGTCTTTCTCTGATTGACTTATTTCACTTAACATAATACCCTCTAGTTCTATCCACCTGGTTACAAATGCCAAGATTTCATTTTTTTTTTTGATAACTAAGTAATAATCCTGCTATTAATCTACCTAACCATATTATCACCGGGCTAATATTTCTTTGAATTTTATTAAAGGATATCACATGACAATTCATTAAACCTGGATGTATTGTATGTTATTTTCTGACCTGTTATCAATGAAAAAGAAAAAAAAGAAAAGAATGAATTCAGTTTGAAAAAACAATATTCTTACCAAGTTCCTACCAAACTTGCCTCATGTCTCCTGACAGTCAACATATTTGTTGGGCAACAGCTATATGGAGGGAACCACGCTAAATAAGAAATAGGAAAAAACTCCATTCTTAGGTCAATTACAATCCTTGGTAGGAAAGATAAAAATAGGAAAATGTCTACCACCTAGGGTCATGTGAAGAGGAAGACATATTTCTCTATCAAGATAGGTGATGTATCGAGAGAGTATAAGTTTAGGGCAAATATGCTGGCAGCCTTCATGGAGTAAAATATGATATAAAGAGGGGTACCTGGGTGGCTCAGTCATTAAGCGTCTGCCTTCGGCTCAGGTCATGATCCCAGGATCCTGGAATCAAGCCCCGCATAGAGTCCCGCATCAGGCTCCCTGCTAAGCAGGGAGACTGCTTCTCCCTCTCCAACTCCCCCTGCTGTATTCCCTCTCTCACTGTATCTCTCTCTCTCTCTCTCTCACATCAAATAAATAAATAAATAAATAAATACTCTTTTAAAAAAAATATGTTGTAAGGTCATTACATTCAGAGGACAAGAGGCAGATAAGAGTCATTTGGAAAAGGTACGAGAGACCTTCAGAAATCCATAAGAACAAAATATCTAGATCGAAAATGTGTCCAAACTCATAAATCCCTTCTTCTACCACTAACTTAATGAAGCCAAAGCTCAGAAAGGAAAACAAACAAACAAATAAAAAACAAAACAAAACAAAAACAGGAGATAGCCAAATAAATGTCCTATGTAGAAATACAAGGAGTCTGATCCCAAGGATCAAAAGACATGCAGAAAATAATATACCAAATGTTACAAGTCCTCTTTCTTCTTTGACTGGGAAAGTATATTAGAAATGTTACAAGTCCTCTTCTCCCGTTGGTTGACAGGAAAATCCTACAAGTCATCCAATCTCAGTTAATACCAAATCAATACCCATTAGAAGAAAAATCAAACTCAGCATTGCATTTCCATTGGCTTAGAAAATGAGGCTTAGAACAATCTGGCTGCAGTTGAGGTTCACCTTCTTCGCTTGTCTCTAGATAGAGCGACTGTTTGCCTTGTAGCATCAAGCAAAATTATAATTAGGTTACTAAAGAGGTTAATCCACACCTATTCCTAATGTTTTAAATGTACATTTTATTTTTTTTAATTTTTTAAAAAAGATTTTATTTACTGAGAGATAAGTGAGAGATATTTACTGAGAGATACTGAGAGATAAGTGAGAGAGGCAACATAAGCAAGGGGAGCGCCAGAGGGAGAAGCAGACTCCCTGCTGAGCAGGAAGCCTGCTGTGGGGCTCCATTCCAGGGTCCTGGGATCATGACCTGAGCCAAAGCCAGATACTTAAAGACTGAGCCACCCCAGAGCCCCTTAAATGTACATTTTAAATGTATTTTATAAGTATTTGTCAAATAAATCTGCATACATACCTAGTTTCTTATCATCTCATTTCATCTACTGCATGAATGAATACTTTGTATTGTTCAGACATTTTGGCTGTACAGATGGCTCTTAATTCATAATGGAAAAGGGGGAAAAAAAGATTTGTCAGTTTTCTTTTCAACTTATCTTTTTATATATCTTTTGGATATATAACATTCCCAAATGGTTCAGACCAAAAAAAAAGAAAAAAAAGTTACTTTTTGTTCTTTTTCCCTGTCAGCTGCTCATTTTATTTTTATGTTTGAGCCAAAGTCATCTCAGTCTTACTCAATGGAATGTAAGTAACTCTCTTGCCTTCACTATTTGAGTCAATCCAAAATTGCTTCTTGAGGTAAAGTTTATGTTTGCCATAACCCCAGAGTTTAACTTTATTTGGAAGGGTGGTGATCTTTCTTCTATATGAAAACTGAAAGCTCATTATTTCACAAAGCACCTCATTTGAATTTTGAGCCACTCTTATTTTAGAAGTTTGCCTTTATGAAGCCCAAATCAGAAAACAAACCATTAGTCTTAGTTTGTTGCCTGAAGTTGAACAGAATCCTCCTAATGCCCTTTTCCATACAAATATTTAATCCTTTAGGGGATCTAAGTGATATGCTTGCTTTGTTAACAATGTCATTATTGTTGTTACTTAGTTTCGCTTTGATAATGAAAATGTCCAGGCAAAACAGTGTTTCCTTGAAAGACAGAAGTACTGTTTCTCTTTTGGTTTTCCATTGAATTATCTTTTTTGACTCAAATTTCCCATTTGAGAAAAGAGAACACCTACTTCCTCCCAATTCTAGTCTTCACAAATAAATAGAAACAAGATTACATTTTTAGAAAGTTAATTTAGTTCATTAATTTTCTAGTGATAGAACTAGTTCACATACTAGCATACTGGAAGTAACTGATCAGTCAGGAAGGAAAGGTCTGTGATTCTATAGGGTTGTTGAGCCTTCTGTCAGAATGAAGGAAAAAATCACTTTTCCTTAAATATCTAATTTCAATTTCACTTCCTCTGTAAAGCTTTCCCCTCCCACAGCTTCCTTCAACCTTTGGTCATTATCTGTTTCCCTTTAATGTTTCGCTTGTGTGAGAGTCATAGCCCAGACTTCTGTTTTGGTGCAACGTGTGCAAATCTGTCTCCTAGTTAGTTGGTGGGCTACTGGAGAACAAGAAAAGCAACCACCATTATATCCCTAGTGCCAGAAATATTGTGAGAGATCCATAGATATTAACTGACTTGAATTAGAAGGTGAATTAACTTCAATTCCCTAAGACAAGCTGCAGAGATTCTATTGATTGGTTCCAAGGTCACAGATGTTGGTGCTTTAGAATGAAGCTGATTCAGCTTTCCTGGTCTCATCTAAACAGTCTGATTTGACACATACCATTCACGCATTTCATGAAACCATGTTCCTAAGAAAATCTATTAAGCTTTCGTAGTCATAATATGCCTAAAATTTGTATTTTAGTCAACTACATATTGGATAAGGGAGCATTTTTTATCAAAATAGCTCTCAGATGCACCCATAGATGGCCACGTATTTTCTCTAGAAGTCATTGTTTAGCAAAATCCTAGATATACCTAACCACCATGAACTTTTTAGATCATAAGTTATATTTTTAATTGCCTAGGTATTTTCTCAGGATTTTTCCTTGCTAGGTAAAGAAACCACTATAAGCTTATTGAAATACAGCAACTAATACTATTATACTAGAATAGTTTAATAATAATTCAAAAGGAAATCTCCCATCCTGGGTTGAAAATGAGCATCCTAATAAAAAAATTCAGGCAAAGGACAAAATTAGATATTCTGTAGCAGATTACGACACTAATATTGCAAAATCTAAGACTAAGACATTACCACAAGATACTGGACCATTGATAAAACCTACATGGCTACATGGTGTTTAAGTGGATTTAATGAGAGTCAGCTAAATTCTTGAAGTCCTCTAAAGAAACACATAAGCAAGAAAATATTGAGGCACAAACCTGTAAATCCTGGGTGGTTTAACTATGCCTCCTCATCCCTCTCGGGAGTTGATTAGCAGACGCCTACTCTCCCTGCTCTCCTAAACAGGAGTGATTATGCCTACTCTGAAATAATATCTGCTGAATAAAGTAAAGAAAGCAATCAACCTAGGAATAGATGTCAGTGGTGTTAAGCCAGTTCTGTCATACTTCCCCTTACCTTCCTTATGAATTTAGGGATAATACCACAATACCAGTTCTTCTGAGGGACACTCAATATATAAGAAATATGTACATACTAAATATGTGCTAAATTGTGCAGTGTATGAAGCAGGACACTTTGAAATTCGATGTCCAACTAAGTGGACTTCTACGTCTTCTGAGCTTTAGTTTTCTAATGAATGAAATGAAAGGATGCAATTTAATGATTTCATCTAGCTCCTTAAATAATAAGCAGATTGAAATCAACTTCATATATTTAGCTCCTTCTACACTTTATTTATTAGAATTTGTCCATAAGAGGAAACAAAAGCACACAGCTACCTTTGAGGAAAGCTAAATAACCATCATCTTCATCACCACTACCATAATGATTATCGCTTTGTTATTGTTATTATTATTCATGTGTTCATGACAGCACAGCAGAGTATTTCTCAGAGTTCCATTCTCAGTTTCTTAGGGCAGGCAATTTGGTATACTTGGGGTTAGAGTCCTGGACCAATACAAAAGAAAAAAACTCACCTCTAATGACCCGATTCTTATGTTACTGTAAATGAAGACCTATTTGTATATTTATCTTTACTATACTTCTTAAGCAAGTCACCTATTCTTCCTGACATCTCTTTCATCACTTAAAAGACAATGGTTACTATGTATGTAATGTAATAATGATAGCAATGTTAAAAATATTAATAATTTGGTGACTGACATTTCATAATATTTTTACTCAACTCAATTTTCTACATATCTTTTGCATTCTTTCTCAATTAGAATGTGTTACATAAGGAAGGACATTCTAGGGATCCCTGGGTGGCTCAGTCAGTTAAGTGTCTGCATTTGGCTCAGGTCATGATCTCAAGGTCCTGGGATCAAGCCCCATATTGGGCTCCCTGCTCAGTGGGGAGTCTGCTTCTCCCTCTCCCCTAACTTGTGCTCTCTCACTCTCTCTCTCAAATAAATAAATAAAATCTTAAAAAAAAAAAAAAAAAAAAAAAAGGAAGGACATTCTAGATCTGTCTCCAGGCTTTGCTTCTATATATGAGATGACAAAAATATATACACTGGAACTCTGGAACTCTCTGAAAAAGCAATACAGAATATTAGTGATTCTTTTCTCTGTGTCCCTCGTAGGAAGTAGTTGATCTATTGCTGTCACATTTGAGTCATAATTCAAGTCCGGAATGTTGTTTTTTTTTTTAAATTTTAGATATGAAAATGAGTCATTATAAACAAGAGTTAAACACAACCCACTTCCACTATCCTGGCTGCTGAATCAAATGCTGCCAGCTAATGTAAAAATATATCATTAACCTGATTTCCTTAGTCATTTAGAACAACATTTTCTCAATGACAGAGCAGTCTTTCTAACACACAAATCGGACTATGTCGTTGCCTTCCCTAAAACACTTCACTATCATTTCACATGTCATTGTTGAAGTTTAACTTCCTTAGCGTGAAATATAAGAGCTACTGTTATTTTGCCCTTGCCTATTACTCCATTCCTTGTCACTTACTGCCATATCCCACATTCCTTCTCTTTGCCTTCTAGCTGAGGCTGCAGCCTTGTTAACTGTTTGCAGTTTTCAAAACACACCATATCTCTAGCTCCCATTCTTCCCTCTGTTCATGTTCCTTGGACTGCCTAGAGACTCCACCTGTACCTCTTCATTTCCCTAACTCAATATGAGGTCATTTATCTGGAAATGTCAACCCTCTAGAATATTGACTAGAATCTGAGATAAAATTAAACAGGTCCCCAAATAAGCTAAAATCAATGTTACAAACACCTAAAAGAGACCTAACTTAGAGCTTGTTAACTCTAACTTCCTATAAGAACTATTATCTGGTTTCTGTGTTTATAACAGATTAGAAAGAGCAACTTTGAAAAAATAAGTGGGCTACCAAGAGAAGCCCTGGTTATCAGCAAGAGTTGTAATATGAAAAACTGGACAACAGCAAAGGAAGAGACCAGAAAAAAATTAAAATTTTTATAGAGTTTTATGGAATGCAATACAGAGTAACTTATATCATTTAGAAATAAATTACTTTTAGTGTATATTTAGTATACATTGATAGGAAATTTTGTAAGACATTTTAGAAAGACTGTGATCAAATGTTTAAAAACCATGAGAGGGATGTACATAAAGAATAGGACTTTTTTATCTGAATGGATTAAACTTATATGAAATACTGCATAATCTAGATAAGTACAGTATTATTTTATTTGGAAATCTTGACATACAAGAATAATGTTGTTCTATATTAGTGGAAGTTTCCAAATTGCCAATAACCATATATTTCTTTCTTAACTATACTGAATTTTGACAATAACTTTTCAAAGGAAAAAAATATTATATGTCACTCATTGGTTTTTACCCTCAGTGATACCAATTCATGGTATCTGCATTTAAAAGAGATCTTGGCAGGGCTGCAGGAGTGGGCTGGCTCAGTTAGCACAGCATGTGACTCTTGATGTCAGGGTCATGAGTTTGAGCCTCACATTGGGCATAAAGATTACTCTATTTTTTAAAAAGATTTATTTATTTATTTATTTGAGAGAGAAAATGGGGGTGGGGTGGAGCAGAACGAGAGGAGAGAGAGAATCCCAAGGGGACACCATAAGATGCATGGAGCCTGAGGTAAAGTTCAATCCACAACCCTGAGATCATGACCTGAGCTGAAATCAGGAATGAGATGTTCCACCAACTGAGCCACCCAGAAGCCCCTAGAGTTACTTTTAAGACAGAAAGTTAAAAACTAAGTAAAAAAAGATATCTTCAGAAGAGGTCTCCATATATAATAGCAGTTTCAGTTTATCTAAGGTATACATTTTAAACTCTTAGCAGAGACGTTTCATGGTATAAACACCTATAAAGCTATAGAGGCAAGAAAAACAGTATATAGGGACTTCCCAGGTATCCTGTTAGATATTGGAGCCCGTATGTTTGTAAGAGTGAATGATAATTAACTTGGTTGAAAGAAATGGTAGCTCAGAAGAACATTCTATGCCCCTGCACAGTTCCCACACAAAATTTGGGAGAAGAAACATTTGTTTTCATTAATGCATATTTCTGTTTAAAAAATCCACAGGGGGTCTTATATTCTGTCACAAGAAAAGGAAAAAATGTTTTCAATGACAAAGGGTCACTTTCTCTCTTAGCATTAACTAGATATTTCCTTGTGGGATGAATGATATCACTACTCAATTATTTCCTTCTGAGCTATAACTAGAAAAACCCTTTCATTTCACTGCCTATTACCAAGTAGGGGTGAAAAGTGAGTCTCCACTAAATATTTCTGATTCACACTCTCCTTTTTCATTTCTCCATTGTGATCTGCCCACACATAACACATTTCTGTTATTTAAGGTTCTTCTTATATTTCTTTTTTTAGCATTCCCCCACTACCATTTTATCTTTTTACATACCAGATGAAATATATGCACTGAAAAAGAGTGAAAATATATATTCTTTGTAGCAACCTATTTCTCCTCCTAAAACACTAAAATTTAAAAAAAAAAATTAAGAATGAAAATAGCAGGGACTGAAGCCAGATGGCGGAGGAGTAGCAGACTGAAATGACATCAGGTCCCAGGAGTTCAGCTAGATAGTTATCAAACCATTCCAAACACCTACAAACTCAACAGGAGACGGAAGAGAAAACAGCAGCAATTCTAGGAACAGAAAATCGATCACATTCTGAAAGGTAGGACATGTGGAGAAGTGAATCCGAAACCACAGGAAGATAGACCGTGAGGGGAAGGGCCAGTTCCCGGCAAGCAGTGCAGCAGTGGAGCACAAAATGAACTTTTAGAAGTCTGCTCCACTGAGGGACTTTGCTCAGAGGCTAAGCAGGGTGGAGCCCTTGCAGGGACAGTGTGGTCGCAGGTCCTACAGGGTCACAGAAAGATTGGGTATGTCTGAGTGGAGCTGAGCTTCCAGGTATCAGAGTAGGGAAGCCAACTACAGAGACAGAGTCGAGGAGTGAGCTTTCAGATGGGGGGTTACCTTAAACCATGATCCAAGGCACAGTCGGACCACTGCTCTTTGAGCAGGGACTCCACAAGTGGCAGATCTGGAGAGACCCCCTCCTTCCTCCTTCAGGAGAAGTGGCACAGGAACAAGTGGCAGGAATCTGCTGGGTTTGGAGACTCCAAATGGGGCTGTGCACCAGAGACAGAAATGCTCGGTCATAGGTTGGATGAGCATGGATTGTGGCCAGAGACCAGGGAGACAGGAGGGACCGACTGTTTTTCTCTGCGGGCACACTGAAAAGTGGGGCCCCAAGCTCCCGGTATCTCTGGGCTAGAGATTGGGAGGCCGCCATTTTTACTCTCGTCCTCCAAAGCTCTATGGAAAGCACTCAGGGAACAGAAGCTCCTGAGAGTGAACCCAAGCAGATTACTTAGCCTGGCCTGGCAAGGGTGGTGCAATTCTGCCTCAGGCAGACATTTAAGAATCACTGCAATAGGCCCCTCCCCCAGAAGATCAGCAAGAACATCCAGCCAAGACCAAGCTCACCAATCAAGGAGAACAGTGGAACTCTAGAGCTAGGGGAAAGCAACACATAGAATTCATGGCGTTTTCCCCCACAATCCTCTAGTCTTGCAAAGTTAAAATTTTTTTTTTAAGACTTTGTTTATTTATTTGACAGACAGAGATCACAAGTAGGCAGAGAGGCTGGCAGAGAGAGGAGGAAGCAGACTCCCCACGGAGCAGAGAGCCCGATGCGGGGCTCTATCCCAGGACCCTGGGATCATGACCTGAGCTGAAGGCAGAGGCTTTAACCCACTGAGCCACCCAGGCGCCCCTATGAACAGACATTTCTGCAAAGAAGACATCCAGACAGCCAACAGACACATGAAAAAGTGCTTAACATCACTCAGCATCAGGGAAATATAAATCAAAACCACAATGAGACACCACCTCACACCAGTCAGAATGGCTAAAACTAACAAGTCAGGAAATGACAGATGTTGGTGAGGATGTGGAGAAAAGGGAAACCTTCTACACTCCTTGTGGGAATGCAAGCTGGTGCAGCCACTCTGGAAAAAAGCATGGAGGCTTCCTCAAAAAGTTGAAAATAGAGCTATCCTATGGCCCAGCAATCACACTACTGCGTGTTTACTCCAAAGATACAAATGTGATCTGAAGGGGCACGTGCACTCAGATATTTATAGCAGCAATGTCCACAATAGCCAAACTATGGAAAGAACCTAGATGTTCATCAATAGATGAATAGATAAATAAGATAAATAAGATGTGGTATACTATGGAATACTATGCAGCCATCAAAAGAAATGAAATCTTACCATTTGCAATGATGTGAATGGAACTAGAGGGTATTATGCTGAGCAAAATAAGTCAATCAGAGAAAGACAATCATTATATGATCTCTCTGATATGAGAAATTGGAGAGGCAGGGGTGAAGGGTTTGGGAAGTAGGGAAGGAAAGAATGAAACAAGATGGGATCAGGAGGGAGACATTCCATAAGAGACTATATCTCACAAAACAAACTGAGGGTTGCTGGGGGATGGGGAAGTAGGTGTAGGGTTGTTGGGTTATGGTCATTGGGGAGGGTATGTGATATGTTGAGTGCTGTGAAATGTGTAAGTCTGACAATTCACAGACCTGTACCCCTGGGGCAAATTATACATTATATGTTAATAAAAATAATTAATAAAAAAAAGAATGAAAGTAGCAAACATATGTAGTATGTGCCTGAGCAATTTATAATCAATTCAGAAAATAATATTCTTATAATAGGTCCTTAATCAATCGCCTAATATCATCTGTGCATTTTCCAACATCCCTATGACCTTCTCCATTGGAAGATAGTTGGGAGCCTCACTGCATATAAGAAACACTGAAGTAACTAGCTGAGGCAAGGCTGTTCCAAATGGACCCCGAATCTGGGTGGGAAGTCTTCCTTTTCAAAACGATCTTGTTCACAAAATCCAAATGGAATCTGGGAGCAATAGCATCTTTGGATAAATTGCAGCCTTATGAGAACACTCTCCAAATGTGGTTCTGCTGGAATCCAAAGACTCAATTTTTATTCCAGGGCCTATCACTTAGTTTATAAGCTATGTGACCCCGAGTTATTTACTTCTTTGAGTTTCAGCATCATCACTGGTAAAACATATATGATAATAGTTCCTATAACTCCCATGTAGGTACCATGCACATGTTAAAGTATTTATTAGCAATGCCTGTCATGTAGTCAATGCTTGATAAACTTTAGTTATTCTCTATCATTCAGGTGAACAGTTACATAGAAAAGAGTCACCGGTAAAATTAAAGATCATTTGTGGAATCCATTTTCATTACCTTTAGGTGATAACATTAGAGAGTACACAATTATATCCTTATTCTCCTTAGCCACGTATGGTTTCATCATGGTCATTTCAGGAAGAGGTCTGGTTATTCTGTGTTTTTGTAAGCCAAAAGGATAACGCAAGAAAACACTTGGATTCCAGAAAGCCATCACTAGTGGAAGGCTTTCAGAAGCTTGGGGCCATTCTCAGAAGAGCTGCTTTCTAGCCATTACTGTTCTGAGACGAAAGCCACACTAAGCACACAGAGAGGACCATAATGCAAAACCAGAAGTCATTTATCAGTTCTGTGTAGCTTCCATTCTGTCAGAAATAGTACTGCTTGCCTTTTCTTCATTGTGAAAGGCAGCACAAAAGAGGAGATGGAAGAGTGTCAAAGATTTGGTTAGTTTTATAGACTAGGGAGCCATCTAAGGTGAATAAAAGGATTAGTATGGGACAAAAGGAACACAAAGACTCAGTTTGGATTCTAAATCAGATTTCTGAGATCACCTGACTCAGCTCAATGAAAAGCCTCTTCTTTCAAAATCCTTTTACACCCACTAACAGTAGAAAAACAAGTAACCATAAACCAAAGTGAAACAAAAACTTTGATGGACATGTTCAAAAGGATTAGCAAAGTAAAGTTGTGATCCTCACCGAAACAAAACCTTAATAAATGTGGACAACGGAGTGTGGACAGGGGAAACCAACACTATACCATAAATGTCTTGGGCAGTGAAAAAGAGCAATGTGCCACTCTAGTCTGCTCAGAATAGTCTTCTCTCTCTTGCCTAAAGTCTTGGGTTTTCACATGAATTATTTGAAATGTGAATTTCTTCTTTACATTTTCGAAAGAATAAAAGTAAGACATTAAATATCACAATTTTGAAATGTGGTTTTTTACTTCAGAAAGAACAAGGTTATAGGAACTAATATGTATATTTTTAATCCTATGTATCACACACATAGGTAACACTTTTTGGTTGGTTACTTTTCTAAATATTTGCATGAATTATCTTGTCAATCTTCCCAATAATCCAATAAGGTAGAGCTATTTTTTTTCCCTATTTTACTAATAAGGAAATAGTCTTAGAGGAGCTAAATAATTTGCTAAAAGAAGCTCAGTAGCTTGTGGTAGGGAAAGTCCACCCAGATCCACCTGCCTGCGAATCCTGTGTGACTACAGTTCACCACACTCCTAGAGAGACTCAGGATAAACTGCCAGAGCCTGATTTCTACAAGGACTTAATACCTAGCTTTCCAAGGGTGGCTGCCTTCCTACTAGGGGGTAAGGTATTGACTATTCTAGACCATAATGGTGGGCAGTAAGTCTCTGCTCAAGGCTTACTTCTTCCTTTTGTGAGGGTTAAATTCTCCTCCTGGTTCAAACTAACAAGCATAAGACCAAATACATTGCTATGTTGAACAGGCGATCAGTAATGTGAATGCACAAGGATTCCTGGCAGAAAGGATTAAAAAGTACATAGTTTATTTGGAAAGAGTGTTTATTTGAGACTTGGAACAAATGAAATTCTTTCTTTTAAGTGAGGGAATGTAGATTCTGGCACATAAACTTCTTTGCTAAAGAAATAAGTTATTAATCCATGCCCCAAGTTGTAAATAATTAAGTCAGATTCTTTCAGAACCCAGAGCCCTCCCTGTTAATGATGAAACCAATCAGGACTTTGTTACGCCATTGTAATTAGCATTGACTATGGCTAGGAAGAGACTAAGACAACAAAAGACCCTGAGATTTAGCTAGGTTCCCATGTTAGTTACCGAATCATTTTTCAACCTCACCTCCAACACCGTTGTGTCTTATCCCCAATCTCACTGCCTAGCTCTTCACCATGTAAAGACTTATATGAATTTGTAATGATCTCAGGTAATTTACTTGTTATATCTCAACAACACTGTTAAGTCTTCAAGGCCCAGGACCAAAGCATATATGTCTTCTCAATCCTGGGATATAATGCAATAGTGTGAAAGTACTCTACATGTGATAAACCAAAACAAAATACTTGGTATCCTACGTTTTCACAAGCCTAGCATGGTTCCAAGCATACAGAATTACAGCATTTTATCACAGCAATAAAAACAGCTAAGCCCTTTTATATTTGTGAGGTACTTCAAATATGAAATGGTTATAAAAAATAGCAAATATAATCCAATTCTAAGACCTATGTATTCAGTTCTCACAAACACCCTGTAAGGAAGGGATGATAGTCCGCTCCAATCTCATTCCAGAACCTACTTCTTTAACACTCTGCTACTTTGCCACATACTAAGAGTACCCGGAGCTAGGAAGAATTTCCAATCTTCAAGTTAAAGATGGAGAGGTAAAGACACAGAGAGGGTAACCAGCTTCCATATGGTTAACTACTAGTAAATGGCAAAATAGAGCCAGAACCTAGTCTGATAGTCATTAACTCAGAGATCTTCACTACAACATGCCTTCTTCTATGGGAGGCAATCCATATATGTAATTTGTGTGCAATTTTAATGTTTTAGAGGAGAACTGAATAATCTCAAAGCTTCTTGGTTCCTCACATACTCAGTTATCTTTGCATATAAGTTATCTTTTATAAAACAGGAATACATAACTAATTGTTTTAAAGGTAGCATTCTTGCCACTTAACATTGGATGAAAGCCTATCTCTCAGCTAAGCAGAGAGGTCAGTGAAGAGAATTGAATGATTTGAGATTCAGCTTGGTGAGGAATTTCAAGTAAGATTCTGCTTGATGAGGCATTCTGCTAATTTTGTTTTTTTTTCTAGCAGAAAAATAGGGGTTGAGGCTTTTTTTGTTAATTTGTTTTAATTTTTTTTTAGATCTATTTTTGCTTACCAGGTATTTAAAATATAAGAAAAAGTACAGAATGTCTGTTCTGTTTGTTCATGTTCATGCAAGCAACTACATCCAAAAATAACTAGATTAAACACATCTTGGTATTTTACTGTTATGTGGTTCAAAGCCCACTTAGAAAAAAAAATGTAATAGAAACAGCCAATGCCCCATTACTCATCTGTTTCTTCTTCTCTCTAAATGTGACTGATCTGAAATTGCCATGCATTTCCCCTATGCATGTCTTTAACACATTTACTACATAGTAAGAATATACTCATAGATAATAGAATAATTTTGCATATTCAGAAATGTATATGAAGGGCTACATATTGTATAAATTCTTTTTAACTCTACTTTCTTCACTCATCATGTTTTTGTTTTAGCTTTTAGTTAGAAAGTGTTGTCTTTAGGTACATAAATTATATCTTTGGGTGTGAAGGCATATGACAAGTGTGAGCATAAGATATGATTATGAAGGAAAACATATATTTAAATAGCAGATTCCCATAAGGCAAAGACTATTGTGTATCTTAAATTATGTATGCATTATTCCAATGCAGGTGGTGTACTTCTTAAAGAAAATGAGAAACTAACATAATAAAATAGGAATGGAGACATAACAATGTCAAGTATTATGCATAGGGAACCAAGCTGTAAAACACAAGAGAATCTAAAACAAAGGAGACCCACTAAAGAAGGGTGGAGAATTCCAAATGGTCTGGGATCCTAGTCCTACTCAGCACTTACTTAGGCTTCTTATCCTATCATTGCCTCTCCACTACTCCTGTCCCCACATGCCTCCATCTCCTGTGCTTACAATGACTCTTTATCCTCTCTCTGTTCAGTTTTGTGTTATAGTCCTGGCAAGAAATACCAGTGGACCCTCCTTCTCTTCCTTTCCTTTGAAACTTTACCACCCAATAAAATCTTCTAAAAGCCCCCCACATGCCCTAGAAGCACCCTTGCAAATGTATTCCCTTTGACAAATTATTTTACACTTCTCACTTACTGCATTATTCATGCATTTAGTTTGAGTAAACTCCTCAAGGCATTTTATTCCTTTTTGACACAAATTTCTCATTTCCCATACTGTTGTTGTGTGACTAAAGCATAAGCAATTGTAAGTAATTTTAATAACTCAATGGTTTCTTGAGTGATATTTCTCCAGGACACTACTGTCAATCATATAAAATGTATGCACTGGTTTTATAACAGGTAAAAAGATTAATAAGAAACCCTGAAAGTCAGACCAATAAGAGTGCTGGTCTCTCACCCAAATACTAGATAAATGCCAGAAGTACCACCACAGGGTCCAAGCTACCTACAAAGGAAGGATGTGCTCATCACTGTTGTTTACAATAACTTATCTGATGTGACAACAGTAAGAGGTTAAAAAAGACTGAGATTTAAAGTCACAGACTGTTCTTCCCCCTAATTTGGCACTATCTTCAATATGTATCATTATAGCTTACAGAGGCAAAAAGCTAGATAGAGGCTTGCCTTTCAATGCAAATCAAGGAGGAATGCCAAATCAAGGAGGTAAACACAGAATGCACTGAGAAAAAGAAGCAGTATGAGGACAGTGCTCCCTAGAGGGGCCTGCTTACCCTGATAAGGTTCACCTGGCTTGTCAACATTTTAATGAAATAAATAAATTCAACCTAGGTATCTGTAAAAATATCTAGAAAGATTTACAATTCCAAACTGCATTAAGATCACAAAAGATTAGGTGAGACTACAATGATCTGTAATTGGGACTGGCGATTCTGTTTTACTACTGTAACCCCAGCCTCAGATCTCTGACAGAAGAGGTGGAGTATAGTGTGGCCCATAAGAAAACTTCTCTTCATCCCATACATACACTGGCATCTAGAGAATGTTCTCTCAGTCTACATGAAGTCTAGATAGTGCCCAGGACTTAGACATGTCTTCTCTAGTCTGTTTATATTTGCCTCTTGCGTGCCATACATGGCAATGTTATGGGTTAAATTATGACCTCCCCAAAATTCATATGTTGAAGTCCCAAGGCCCCATACCTCAGAATGTAGCTATATTTGGAGATAAGATTTTAAAAGAGATAATTAAGTTAAAATAGGCTGTTAGAGTAGGGCCCAAATTCAATATGACTATGTCCTTATAAGAAGAGGAAGGGACAACAGGGCTATCAGAGAGATGACTATGTGAAGAGGCAGCAAGAAGGAGGCCAGCTAAATCCAAGAAGACAGACCTCAGGAGAAACCCTGACACCAACCCTGCTGACACCTCAATCTTGGGACTCGTAATTTCCAGGACTGTAAGAAAATCAATTCCTGTTGCTTAAGACACACAGTCTGTGCTATTTTGTTATGGCAACCCCAGCTAACAAATATAATGGCAAAGAACATAAGTCTTGGAAACTCTGAATGTACCAAAAGGCCTACTCCACGATCAAAAGAAAGCATCACTTGGGGTCTTGAGTTCTTAAACGCCCTCATGGTCAGACCCAAATCTTTGTGTTTTATGCTACACCATGAACTGTCTCTTCTTTTGTCTGGCTTTGTGCATGGCTTGTTAGTCATCCTTTATGTCATGGATTCTTTTTATTGATAGAAACATAGCAGCTTTAGATCCTGAGCATTGAGAAGAAACAAATTTTACATGGCCTGGTTTCAGGCACACTATCTAAAAGATAATCAGAACTCTTCCATGAAGAGTAACCTCTTGTCATCAGAAGTATGTATCTTGTACAGAATACATCTATCAACTTCTTCACTGTGATTTTCACTGATAAAACAACCTCCCTTTTATTAAACATTGATACACAATGCATTCTAAGCATTTCCTTGAATTGGTTTTAGGTGGGTTTAGAAAATTCATCCTACCACACTCACAGTACTGTACAGCTAAATTTGGCATAAAAAATAAAACCTGCTTATGTCTGGTTTCTGAAATTACTTTGCAGCTTGCAGTTCCTTCTTATCAAGGTACCAGTGATGACCAGTAACCGAGGTAAGTTTCTGTTTTCATTCTGCCTGAATTCCTTTTCATCTAGTTTCTGTTTTCCATGTTGTTCTTTTCCCTTTGGGGATTGATCCCTTCTCACTGTTTTGATCCTTACTTCTGAATCTCTATTTATGTAGTTCCCCAAAATGTATGCAAGAGCAACATCATTTAACAATAAATGTCTACAAGCATTTCCATATTTTAAAACCTTGGCTACCTATATATTTATCGCCTTGGAACTGACACCCACATTTTTTCAGCTCAGCAATACCACCCACCAACCCACACACCTGTGCCTTTTTCTCCATCATGTTTGGAGGACTGGAGGATCACTGTAACCCCCTCATGGGAAGAGCCATTTCCAAATGATGTCTGAGCTGAAAGTTGATCTCATAGTGCTGCCATATACACAGGCGTGATATGTACAATATTTAAAACCATGTCAGGCGTAGATACAGACTGATAACTAATGTCATGCAGCAATAATAAGGGATCTTTCAAATGATCATAAGAAAGGCTCAAAGGAACATTAAAATTCATGAAATATATTCTTGTAGGCCCTGGCTTTGTTAGGTGCATAACACCATAACACTTGCTAGTCACTTGAGAACCACAGGATCAAGTTATAATTGTATCTCTGACACTGTTGGCAGCATTTCCCAGCAAGAAACCCAAGTCTTTTTCCTGCCTATTAAATAGATGCATCTTAATCTACTGAGGGTTTGTCACCTAGGTCCTCATCCATTCATTCATTCACCCCACAAAAACTGAGCTCCATATATGAACTAGGTACTAAATTTATTTTTAACATTTAATGAATAAATGAAATAATATGAATAGGTGTATGAGTGAACACATGACTTTAGCCACCTTGCTCACTAACTTTCTTTGTAGCACCAGTATGAAATCTCAAAATAAAAAGCCTTAACACAGAAAACGTGATGGAAAGGAAACCTCCTCTCATTCACAGACTAAGAGAACCAGTAAGTGACATTTGTATCCAAGAGGCCATTGATAGACTGTGTTCACAGACTCAGAAGCTGTCATTACATGAAAGGAAGACGAGGTAACAAAAACAATGTAAGCTAATAATGATGGCAATATGTAAGGCTATTTGACTTGTATCATAAATATGTACATAGTCTTTTATTTTCAAATTAATGCTGACTAGAGATATATTGGTTTCCCACAACTTCCTATAATCCCAAAGAGGCTGATGTTCCATTTTACATATAAAGAAAGTGATTACTTTGTAGCTTGCATTATTTCTCAGGTCTTCTGTTGCAGATTAGTGGCTTAGCTCAGTGAATTCTGCTGTATTTGGGCCTGGATCTGGAGCCACAACTCCTTAATCTAACACAAGAAGAGTTAGGTCATAAGCCTCAGAACGCCCATTTCCTTATCTGCAGAGAACAGTCAGAATTAACATGACTGCATTAGAGGAGCAGTTGTTCGTGCATTCTGGAATTTCTCTTAGAACAGGAATTTCTTCTTCTTCTTTTTCTTCCTCCTCCTCTTCTTCTTCTTTTTTAAGATTTTATTTTTTTATGTGACAGACAGAAATCACAAGTAGACAGAGAGGCAGGCAGAAGAGAAGGGGAGAAGCAGGCTCCCTGCTGAGCAGAGAGCCTGATGCAGGGCTCGATTCCAGGACCTTGAAATCATGACCTGAGCCAAAGGGCAGAGGTTTAACCCACTGAGCCACCAGGTGCCCCTGAACATGAACTTCTTGAAGACAGAAATTAAGGTCATATTCACATTTTCTTGACACATGACAGGTGTTAAATAATGTTCTCAACAAATGACTAGATAGTTAGTATACTCTGGACAGACCTCCCCAAGAATGGTTTACTACTGGGCAAATATTTGAAGAAGAGCATGGCCAAACCACAGTAAAAATGACAAGTGCAGGGAAGAATCTGGAACTTCTTTATTTAAAATGAGGTAGCCTAATGAGCACATAAGCCTAATGAGGAAATGTGTTAAAGTTGAGGACATATTCATGTCTCAAATGTCTGAGAGAAGTAAATAAACGGTGCTGATGGAATAGACTTTCCCCACTGACTCTAAAATCCACGAGAGCAGGAAATATGTCTCATTTATCATTTCATCCTCTGCACTCAATCAGTATTTATTAAATGATGAATGAATGAATGAATTCAGTTATGAGGTTCAAAAGGTAGCTTTGTGTTTAAGCATACACGAACTTTATTCATAAAAGGAGAAATGATCAAAAGTAGAATGGCCTGCCTTTGAGTTGTGAGTTTTTCAGTATTCAGGCTGTTGAAACAGAATCAGGATGATCATACAGTGGGTTTCTTTTAATGGTAAGATCTTCCAATCTATCAATGCATTTCTAATTAGTTACCATATATCCACTGGATCAATTGATTCTGATAATTATACCCAAAATGAATGTTATAGTCACTCAAATTGCTTCACTAGTATTTTTATCCAACCATTTTAGAAGTCATGATATTAATCCAGGAACATTACATGATTATGTAGATTGTATGTAGATGTAGATTATGTAGATATATAACTTCAGATAATCCTTTCAACAGATAGGTTTTGTAGTCTACAATTTCATTTGGTAGAGTGTTTTAGAAAGATGTATCAAACCCCTGTTCCAGGGATTCTTTCCAGTTACTTTATCCAATACCCAGAGAGTATTTATTATTAAAATGTTTACTCTTTTTCCTAAACAGAGGAACAACTCTCAAACTCACATCTTCACAGTTAATTATGACTAGGCTTCTCTCAAAGTCTACTTCTTGTACAAAGTACTTTGTCACAGAATTGTTTCTACTTAAGCACTGTTTAGTCAGGATTGCAGCTTTTCTAAGACTTTTTTAAACAATGGAATGTTTTGGAAAAATGATCTTCTTTATTAATGTAAGAGCTCTGCCCGTAACTTGAGTTAATTCTGTTGAGTCAGGACTTACTGATACATTCCTGAATTTACCCAGAGCTTTAAATGTTGTGTTCCAAGTGTCCTTTGCCCCTAAGGAATCAAGGAGTGCATTAATGTAGTTGTCACTGTAATATTTAATAAGGAACTTTGGGTAATATTTTAGAAATTTTCCATTTGAAGGTGTTTTTTACTCCTAAATAATACAGACACTATCAATATACAAATAGGGCTGGGAAGGCAGAAGAGCTTGTCAATTGCACTTACCCTGCATTCCCAGGATGTAGAAAAATGGAATTTAAGAAGTAGGTAGTCCAGACAGAAGAAAAGTCTTCAAATTCATCGTTTTTACTATGTATAACAGTTGAAATTAACTGTCAAATGAGCTTTGAATCTAGTTAATTGTAAATATACAAAATAACAACTTATGGTTAACACAAGCATGTCTATTGTTTACCACAAAACCACAGGAGAAGCAACAGGACTGAACTGCAGTACTAATGACAACAGATATCTCTACTTTCTGTGTTCTGTATGTTCTATAAGTCATTTAAGATAATAAGGATTCGGGGCACCTGGGTGGCTCAGTGGGTTAGGGCCTCTGCCTTCGGCTCGGGTCATGATCCCAGGGTCCTGGGATTGAGCCCCACATCGGGCTCTCTGCTCGGCAGGAAGCCTGCTTCCCTCCTCTCTCTCTGCCTGCCTCTCTGCCTACTGTGATCTCTGTCTAATAAATAAAAAATAAAAAATGAAAAGATAATAAGGATTCATTCAAGGACCTTCTACATGTGAATTCAACCAATGATCAATTATTTTTTTCTGCCATGTTTATAATTATTTGTTTACATGCTTACCTCTGCCACTAGATAGAAGATGATGTAATAATGGAAAGACTTTATGTCTCATGCATGCTGTGTGTAGTGCTTTAGATATGGCAGACAAACAATGAATACTGTTCTCTCAGAAGCAGTTACTTCATGTATTAAGAATAATAAAAAAAGAATAGGCCTACTTCCATTCATTTTGCCAGTGAGAAGAGGGAAAGAGAAGAGGGAAAGTGAGGAGGAAGCAGAAGAAAAAGAAAAAAAAAATTAGAGGAGACTGGCATTGACTAGAGTCCCATAATTAAAGTAATCAACTGCCATTTAAATTTATTTGGATCATTGTTCATGCATATGATGCCAGACTTGGCGCAAATCGGTGATTCTTTTCTTTTTTTTAAAAGATTTTATTCATTTATTTAACACCAGAGAGAGAGAGTTCACAAGTAGGCAGAGAGGCAGGCAGAGAGAGAGGGGAAGCAGGCTCCCTGCTGAACAGAGAGCCCAATGTGGGGCTCAATTCCAGAACCCTGAGATCATGACCTGAGCCAAAGCCAGAGGCTTAACACTCTGAACCACCCAGGTGCCCCCAAATCGGTGATTCTTAAATGCTAATTGACAGGTTGGTTGATAACTACATCCATGCTTCCAGGTTAAGTTGCTGCCATGTTCTAGATCGCCCTGAGAAAGATTTCCAAAGATTCTGCAAAAAATTGCATTTAGACATTTTTTTTCATTTATTTATTTTCAGCATAACAGTATCATTGTTTTTTCACATTTAAAAGCTTTTCACATCTTCTCCATTTTTTTTAAAGATTTAATTTATTTATTTGACACAAAGAAAGACATCACAAGTAGGCAGAGCAGCAGGCAGAGAGAGAGGGGGAAGCAGGTTCCCCGCTGAGCAGAGAGCCCAATGCAGGGCTTGATCCCAGAACCCTGAGATCATGACCTGAGCCGAAGGCAGAGGCTTAACCCACTGAGCCACCCAGGCGCCCCCTTCTCCATGTTTTAAATGTAATGTACAGATGAACACACCTAACACTGGTCTTCTTAAATCAGAATAACCACTTTAGCAAATACTCTTTCCATAAAGCTACCAATAAAGTCACAAATGGTTTGACATATTCTTTTGACTGAATTAAGTTAATAATTCAGTGTTTTATAGTCAGTAAAATTGGCAACAGAGCAATAAACTTACAGATAAATATACTCACAAAGATTCTTCACATCAGCGTGGCATGAGGTTTATCAGGCCTGGTCCTCAGCCAAAATTTTTAATTAACAAGATTTGCTTTCAATATCTCTCCCTTTTACCTTTCAACCTTGTTTTTACTTCAAATTTTGCCTTTTTCACAAAACAGCCTGTCTCCAAGTGAGGCACACCTTCTTGCTACTTCACATGACTCCCTTCACCTATAAAAATAGCCCAAGTCCCTTCATTAACATGGGTTTAACTACTCTAATTACTTGAGTTATAGTACAAAATGCCAGACAATGATTTGAAAATGTTATCCTTCCCAGCTGCCACTTTTATTTTTCACCAGTGACTTGCACCTGGGGTGACCAACTGTCTCAGTTTGTCTGGGCCTTTCCTGGTTTCAACAACGAAAATCCCAACTCTCAGGAAACCTCTCTGTCCTTGACAAACTGAGAAGGTTGTTTACTCTAACTGCACTGGAAGGACTTTAAAAAAACAATAATTGGGGAACACTTTTTTTACCCTTCTCTCTCCAACTGCATTTCCCAGTTGGAGATTTTTCTACTTCCTCTCAAGTCCCTGTTCAGAATGATCTTTTTCGCCCCCTCAGGAGCCCAGCATATCCTGTCTTTTTTCCCCACCCACCACACTCTTCAAGAAAAATTTCCCAGATTTGTTCAGTGTGCTTTCTGGGTGATCTAAGCCTTCTATTATTTCTGTTTGCGCAATAAGAGACATTTGCCTTCCCAGGCATCTCCATGTTCACATAAAAAAATAAACAAATAAATAAAGGAGTCCAGATTTATATTACAGTCCCCACCCATGACACTCAGTCTGTTCTTAGACTGTCTTCATGTTCCCCACCTGCCAAAAGAAAATACTTTATCTGCAGCACTCAGAACCTTTAGTAACAACAAAGAAAACTCAAGGGAAATTCTCTACAAGTATGTATTATCCAGACCAATATTTTTCATTAGTTCCAATAAGCAGAGTTAGACACCACATCTTGCCTGTGGTAAAAGGACAATGCAGTGAAAGTGTTCCACCTTTCTAGTGTTTGTTTGTTTGTTTGTTTGTTGTTTTGTTTTGTTTTTGTCAAGAGTCTACCATCTCTTTACAATTCTGTTCATTCTGTGGCTCTGAAGTATCAAGCAGTTCTCAAACATCTATGACTTGTCTGTGATAGAAAAACAAGGAAGCATAATTTTTAAAATGCTCTTTACAGGATTGTTAAAAGTCATTTGAGAAGGTTCTGGGGGAAGATGGCATAGTAGGAGGACCCTAGGCACACCCTGTCTCACAGACACAGCAAGATAACACTCACATCAGTGTAAATAACCTAGAAAATGATCCAAAGACATGCAGAATAAATTTCACAACTAAATGTAGAGAAGAGGCCACATGGAAGAGGGCAGGAAGGGCAGAGACATGGTGGGGAACTAAACTTCTGGGGCTGTCCATAGGAGGAAGGAATAGTAGGGGCAACAAGGGAGAAAAACAGACATCTACACCAGAGACCCCCTCTGGGGAGGACAAACCCCCATATCATTTGGCTTTAAAACCAGAGAGGCTGAATTTTATGAGTTCTTATAACTAGTGAAACCTAAAACTTGAAATTTTAAAAAATCAGTAGGCTCAGCTTGGAGAGTGGGAGGGTGAGAGAAAACAGTCCCCACCCTTAAAAAGAAAGCACAACAATCTGTGGAGATACAGCATAGAAGCAGCAGGTTGAAAGGCACCTGGGATATATGGGAAGGAGAGTTATTTATTAATTTCAGAGCTTGCCCAGAAGGACAGAAATCTCTGGGGAACTCCCCCAGGAACAAAGGAACCAACAGGCACCATTTCCCCTCCCCACTATACTCCCACTAGCATAAACTCATGACCATATGCTGGACTTGTTACCTAACCTGCTAGCACTGCCATCACATGCCCCTTTCCCATGCTGTGCTTCCACTAATCTACCCCTCTGGACAGTCTGTCTCAGTCTCAGTGTTTCAAGACCCCTCACACAGAGGACTTGGGGCACACAAATCTCCCCTGTTGTGATACAGTAGATTTCTCCTCTACAATATGCTCTTGACCAGAGCCATATATCACAGGTCTGTCAGTGTGCAATCATCCCCATACAGTGGGCAGCACCACTCGAAAGAGATTCCTCCACAGAGGAATAAAGAGGTAAAGATAACCACAGGCACAAGTCAGATGGAGGTCCCAGGAGTGAGCTGGAGGTAGACAACTGGTCTGACTGCAGCCCAACCCACCAACAAAAGTTTCTCAGGGTGCAATACAGGGAAAGAACCTTGCAGTTTGGTACTACTGCATCTCTGGCAAATTCCTGGTGTGGCTCAATTCAAGCTCAAGGACTCCCCAGACTAGCCGACTAACACTACGGGGACCAAACACAGCCCATGATAAGACAAAAAGAGCCATGGCAGATGACTGGACTGAAGGAAAAAGTGGCTCAGCCATAACAGCAGAATGCATACAACACACATAGGAGACACTCTTCAAACACCAGGTTCTGGTGAATGGGGACACTGCATGGCAGAGCATAAAGCACTTCTTTTTCATAAGGCCATTACTTTCAAGAGCAGGAGACATAGCTGTCTTTCCTAACACAAAGAAACAGACATAGAGAAATAGACAAATGAGGAAACAGAGGAATATGCCCCAAATGAAAGAAGAGGACAAAATCACAGCAAAAGACCTGAGCAAACTGGAGATAAATAATAAGTTTGATAGAGAATTTAAGGCAATGATCATAAAGATACTCACTGGACTTGAGAAAAGAATGAGGACATTAATGAGACACTTTATAATGAAATAAGAAAGAACCAATCAGAGATGAAGAACAGAATAAATGAAACTAAAAATACACAAGATGGAATATAAAGAAGACTAGACACAGTAGAAAAACAAAGCAGTGAGCTGGAGGACTAAGTAATGGAAAGTAATCAAGCTGAGCATGTGAGAAAAAAAATAAGGCAAAATAAGAATGCACCTGGGGAACTCGGCAAACCAAGTATAATAACATTCACCAATAAAGGGATCCCCGAAGGAGAAGAAAAATAAAAGGGGCAGAAATTTTATTTCAAGAAATAACAGCTGAAAATTCAAATCTGGGGAAGGACAGAGAAATCCAGGTCCAGGAGTCACAGAGAGCCCCCAAAAATATCAACAAAGGAAGTACACACCAAGACTCATAATACTTAAGATGATAAAAAAGCAGTGATAAAGAGAATTTTTTAAAAAAAGATTTTATTTATTTATTTGTCAGGGATAGAGGGAGAGAGAGCGATTGAACACAGGCAGACAGAGAGGCAGGCAGAGGCCGAGGGAGAAGCAGGATCCCTGCCAAGCAAGGAGCCTGATGTGGGACTCGATCCCAGAATGCTAGGATCATGACCTGAGCCGAAGGCAGCTGCTTAACCAACTGAGCCACCCAAGCATCCCAATAAAGAGAATTTTTAAAGTAGTTACATAAAAAGGAGACCCCACAAGGCTCTCTGTTGATTTCTATTAAGAAACTTAACAGGCCAGAATTCAGTGGCATGATATATTCGAAGTGCTGAAAGGATAGTATTTGTAAGCAAGAATACTCTATCCAGCAAGGCTTTCATTCAGTAGAGAAAAAGAGGTAAAATCTTCCAAATCTTCCAAAGAAACAAGTTAAAGGAATTCATGACCACTAAACCAGCCCTACAAGAAATGTTAAAGGGAACTCTGTTAGTAGAAAGGAGAGACCATAAGCAATATTGAGGAAAGTGGGAAGCCCAAAAGCAGTAAAAATAAGTATATATGTAAAAATCAGGCAAGGGACTCATAAAATAAATGGATGAGAAGTATGACACCATATACCTAAAATATGGGGAGGAAAGGAGTAAAGAATGGATTCAAACATGTGACCACTATCAATTTAATATAGATTGCTACATGCAGAAGATGTTATACACAAACTGAATGGTAACCACAAATCGAAAACCAGTAATAGATATGCAAAAAATAAAGAGAAAGAATCCAAGTAGATCACTAAAGAAAGCTAACTAGTCACAAGAGAAGAAAGGAATGGAGAAAAACTACAAAAACAACCTATAACGAGTAACAAAATGGCAAAAAATACAGTTACTTTACATGTAAATGGACTAAATGCCCCAATTAAAAGACTTAGGGTAAAAGAATGGATAAAAAACAAACAAACAAACAAACACAAGACCTACATATATATTGACTAAAAGAGAGGCTCATTCCAAAACTAAGAACATGTGCAAATTGAAAGTGAAGGGAAGGAGAAGCAATTTATCATGCAAAGGGATGTGAAAAGAAAGCTGTAGTAACAATACTTATATTGGACAAAATAGACTTTAAGCAAAGATGGTAGCAAGGGACAAAGAAGAACACCTATCATCATTAAGGGGTTAATCCAACATGAAGATCTAACAATTATAAAAATATACACACTCAACATGGGAGCATCCAAATACTTAAATGAGTTAACAACAAATATAGAGGAAATTGTTGATTAACAACTGATAAAAAACCGTTGATAAAAGACTGTTGATTAACAGTAGTAAAATAACAGCAGGGGACTTTAATACCCCACTTACCTCAATGGACAGATCATCCAAACAGAAAAACAACAAGGATATAATGGTTTTGTATGACACATTGGAGCAGATGGATTTAACAGATATATTCAGAATGTTCAATCGAAAACACATATTCTTCTTAAGTGCACATGTAACATTCTCTAGAATAGATCATATATTAGTCCACAAAACAAGTTTCAACAAACTCAAAAAGATCAAAGTCATTCCATGCATCTTTTCAGACCACAATGCTACAAAGCTACAGATCAACCGCAAGAAAAAAATCTGGAAGGAGCACAAATACATGGAGATTAAATAACATGCTCCTAAGCCATGAATGTTTAAAACAAATGATCAATGAGGAAATTAAAAAATACATGGAAACAAATGAAAATGAAAACACAATAATCCAAAATTTTGGGGATCACCAAAAGCTGTTCTAAGAGGGAAGTTTATAGCAATACAGGCCCTTGAGACTCATTTGAGACTTTCCTTGAGAAGCAAAAAAAGTCTCAAATGAACAACTTAATTGTACACGTAAAGGAGCTAGAAAAAGAAGAACAGACAAAATCTAAAACCAGTATTAAAAAGGAAATAATGAAGATTACAGCACAAATAAGTGAAACAGAAATTTAAAAAACAATAGTTCAGTGAAAGAAGGAGCTGCTTCTTTGAAAAGATCAACAAAACTGATAGCCACACTTACTAAAAAAAGAGAGAGAGAGAAAGAGAGAGGACTCAAACAAAATCAGAATTAATACCACAGAAATACAATGGATTATAAGAGAATATTATGAAAAATTATATGCCAACAAATTGGACAACCTAGAAGTTACTGGACAACCTATGAAAACCTAGATGTTACTAGAAACATAACCTCCCAAAATTTAATCAGGAAGAAACAGAAAATCAAACAGACTGGTTATCAGCAATGAAATTAATCATTAATCAAAAAACTCCCATCAAGCAAAAGTCCAGGATCACATGGCTTCAAAGCCAATTCTACCAAATATTTAAAGAAGTAATGCCAATAAGTGAATGAATGAATGAATGAATGCATTGATTGATTGATTGATTAATCAATACCTATTATTCTCAAACTATTCCAAAAAATAGAAGGAAGAAAACATCCAAATTCATTCCATGAGACCAGCATAACCCTGATACCAAAACAAAATAAAGATACTACAAGAGAGCCCCAATATCTCTGATGAACACAGATGCAAAAATCCTTAACATAATATTAGCACTCTGAATCCAACAATATATTAAAAAAAATTATTAACCATGATCAAGTGGGATTTATTCCTGGGATGCAGGGTGGTTCAATATTTGCAAATCAGTCAATGCGATATATCCCATCAATAAGGGAAAAAACATACAATCATTTTAATAGATTCAGAAAAAGCATTTGACAAAGTATAATAACCATTCATGAAAACACCCTCAACAAAGCAGGTTTAGAGGGAACATACCTCAACATAATAAGGTCCTCATATGAAAAACCCATGTGAACATTATGCTCAATGGGGAAAAGCTGAGAACGTTTCCCTTAGGGACAAGAACAACATGTCTATTCTCACCACTTTTATTCAATATAGTACTAGAAGTGCTAGTCATGGAAATCAAAGAAGAAAAACGAATAAAAGGCATCCAGTTTGGTAAGGAAGAAGTAAAACCCACTATTTGCCAATGACATGATACTATATAGAAAACCATGAAGATTCCACCAAAAAACTATTAGAACTGATAGATGAATTCAGTAAAGTCACAGGATATAAAACCAATGTACAGAAATCCATTGCCTTTCTATACACTAATAATGAGGCAACAGAAAGAGAAATTAAGAAAACAATCCCATTTATAATTTCACCAAAAATAATAAAATGCCTAGGAATAAATTTAACCAAAGAAGTGAAAGACCTGTACTCTGAAAACTATAAGACACTGATGAAGAAAATGAAGATGACACGAACAAATGGAAAGGTAATCCATGCTCATAGATTGGAAGAATTAATACTGTCAAAATGTCCATGTTATCCAAAGTAATTTGGAGATTAATGCAATCCCTATCAAAATACCAACAGCATTTTTCAAAGAACTAGAACAAATCATCCTAAAACTTGTATGGAACAGTAAAAGACCCGAAATGGACAAAACAATCTTGAAAAAGAAAACCAAAACTGGACATATCCAATTCCAGACTTCAAGTTATATTACAAAGCTGTAGCAATCATAACAGTATAAACATTAGATCAACAAAAGAGGTAAGAATATGCAATGGGGAAACAGAGTCTCTTCAATAAATGGTGTTATTTTCCAGGAAAACTGGACAGCTATATGCAAAAGAATGAAACTGGACCACTTTCTCACACCAAAACAAAAAAACAAAAAACTCAAAACGGATTAAAGACCTGAATATGAGACCTGAAACCATAAAAATCCTGGATGAGAACATAGGCAGTAATTTCTCTGACACTGGCCATACCAACATCTGTCTAGATATATCTGCTAAAGGAAGAGGAATATAAGCAAAAATCAACTTTTGGGACTACATCAAAATAAAAACTTCTGCACAGTGAAGGAAACAATCAATAAAGCTAAAAGGCAACCTACTGACTGCAAATGACATCTCTGATAAAGAAATAGTATTCAAAATATGTAAAGAACTTATACAACTGGATACCCAAAAAACAAATAATGTAATTAAAAAATGGGCAGAAGACATAAACAGATATTTTTCTAAAGAAGACAACCAGATGGCCAACTGACATGAAAAAGCACTCAACATCCCTCATCATCAGGGAAATACAAATCCAAACTACAATGAAATAGTACATCACACCTGTCAGAATGGCTAAAATCAAAAACACAAGAAACAACAAATGCTGGTGAGGAAGTAGAGAAAAAGGAATTCTCTTGCACTGTTGCTGGGAATGCAAACTGGTGCAGTCAGTTTAGTAAACAGTATGGAGGTTCTGAAAAAATTAAAAATAGACCTACCATACATTCTAGTAATTGTACTCCTAGATATTTACTCAAAGAATAAAAAAAAACAATAAATCAAAAGGATATATGTACCCCTAGGTTTATAGCAGCATTATTTACAATAAAGTCAAGTTATGGAACCAGCCCAAGTGTCCAACAATGGATGGATGGATAAAGAAGATGTGATATATATATCCCATGTGATATATACCCCAACATTATTCAGCCATAAAAAGAATGAAATCCTGGTATTTGCAACAACACAGATGGAACTGGAAAGTATAGTGTTAAGCAAAATAAGTCAGTCAGAGAAAGACAAATACCATATAATTTCACTCATATGTGGAATTTAAGAAACTAAACAAATGGAACAAAGTAAAAAAAGAGACAGACCAAGAAAGAGACTCTTAACTCTAGAGAACAAATTGATGGTTACCAGAAGGGAGGTAGGTGGGAGGATGAGTAAAATAGGTGAAGGGGATTAAGATTATCCTATGTATACTTAATCATGTACATTTAATCATGATGTTTACTGAGTAATGTATACAACAGTCAAATCACTATATCATACACCTGAAACTAATATTACACTGTATGTTACCTATATTGGAATTAAAATAAAAAATAAATTTAAAAACTATTTAAAGAAAAAATGCATTTGAACAAAATAGTTGATTTTAGCAAATAAAAAACAAAATGTTTTTTTTATTTTAGCAAATAACAAACAAAAACTGACCAAATCCTTTTTGTTATGAGCTAACTGCGCCCCCTAATTCATATGTTGAAGTCTTAACCCTCAGTACCTAGCCATGTGACTGTATTTGGTGATAAGGTCTTTCATAGGTAATTAAATTAAAATCAGGTCACCAAGGTGGGCCTTGATCTAATATGATTTGCATTCTTAAGAGATTGGGACACAGACAAATGCACCCGGGTAAAACCCTATGAAAACATAAGGAGAAGATGATCATCTCCAAGCCAGGACAGAAGCCTGGAACAGATCCTTCCATCATGGTCCTAGAAGAAACCAAAGCTGCCAAAACTTTGATCTGGCCTCCAGAATTGAGAGAAAATAAGTTTCTGTTGTTTAAGCCACCCAGTCAGTGGTACTTTGTCATGGCAGTGCTAGGAAATTAATACAGTTTTCTAGTAGATAAACACAGAATATGCCATGTGGTCAAAATAGAGCTCTCATTAAGGATACACTTAGAACCTTTCTGGAGGCAGGAACCCAGAGCGGGTGGATTAATTACTTGCAGCGTATTTGCAGCTCTCACATGGAAACTTGGATTCATCCTTAAGCACGCAGTAATCTTCTCGGCAATGAAAATGGAAAGAAATACAAAGGTTCTCTAGGAGTGTTCAAGGGAGGTTTTAGATTTTTTTCTTCCAGACTATCAGTGAAACCTTGTAAAAATGGCTTTAGAAATGTAACGTCAAGTCCTCTCTCCTAGTCTTCTCACAAACAACCTTGACTGCTAATCTCTTATTTTGCCACAACCCACAGTATTCCTCTCCACTCTGAAAAACATAAAAATACATTCCCTCCTGAAGAGAATTTCTCCACACAGAGAAAACTGAATATAACTGAACACGTTTTAAACAGAAACTATATACCAAGAAAATGTTTATGGGCTCCTAAAGATGAATTAGGGTGAACTGTATGATCATGTGAATGATCTTTTTAAAAGCTGGTATGTCTGTAGAACAAACCAACAAACACACCACCTTTGTCAGCATACTTCTTTCATTTGGCCCTATTTTTCACCGATGTCTTGGAATCACCTAATTCACCTTGTTCATACTGCCGTTCTACCTTCCCCTTGGGCAGTATTTAGAAGTTACTAATGATTCAAAAGAGGAGATAAAAATCTCCATTGAAAAGTCAGATGGCTGAGAAAGAGAGAAATACCACTGACCTTGGGCTTGCTTTCATAACTGCCTTCAGAGAATATTCAAAAGATTTTGCCATGCTGTTTTTCACTGGCAGGCGATGCCACTCTATTCTAACTTTACGGTCCTATCAATTAGTCATTCTGGGAACTCCTCTATCCTTCTATCTAGCTTCTTTCTGGCAGCAGGTGAAGTGATTTCATTAGGTGATGGGTTCTACTTTAAGACTGAAGAATTAGGGGCGCCTGGGTGGCTCAGTTTGTTGGACGACTGCTTTCGGCTCAGGTCATGATCCTGGAGTCCCGGAATCGAGTCCCACATCGGGCTCCCAGCTCCACGGGGAGTCTGCTTCTCCCTCTGACCTTCTCCTCGCTCATGTTCTCTCTCACTGTCTCTCTTTCAAATAAATAAATGAAATCTTAAAAAAAAAAAAAAAAAGAGTGAAGAATTAGAAGTAAGAGAAGATTTGCCCCTGGATCTCCGGTGACCCTGTAGTCTCCATGGGGTTTTAGACGGCTCTGTCATGTCATCAGCAATTTAGAAAGTGGTATGCGGAGGATGGATATTGTAGGTGAAATTCCATTTACCTAGCCTCTGATTTAGTGCAGAAGTGTAGAGAAGCAGGCCCATTACCCAGCCTCGTAAGAAGGACACGGACGACTAGCCTCGGGAATTACACCTCAGGGAGAAAGTTATCCTGTTTTGTGGAATAGCACAGAGGTTAATCTCTCCTCACCTTTTTGGTGGAAAATTGCTGGTGGCCTCCCCAACATTCATCTCCTTCCGTTTCCCAAAACAACTCGATTTCACCTGGTGATCAGTGACTCCCAAACCTGGCGCTCTGGTTGCGTTGTCAAAAGAGGAGCCTGCGACCAGTTGTGGCCAATCAGAGGACCATTGATTATAGCTCTCCATGATTTTTGAGAGATGAGCACCATTTAAATTGGTCCAATCAGAGGGGCCATTCTTGGAAGGTTAGCGGGAAATACTCTTTTGTCCTTATTGCTCAGTGTTTGCTCAGAAAAGTAGAGCCATCATCAATGATGGGCCCTGAGGGTTTATTGTGATTATCTGATCTTCCACATTTGTGAGAGCTGGTCACAGTCTTGGTTGGCTCCTTTCTTCTGTCCTGGTGCTGAGCCTGAAATCATAGGTCAGGCCGGAAGAAAAAGACGGACACGGACCGGGGAACAGCAGACACAACTAGATCCTTTTGCCGGTCACTGGCACCTATGCTTCTTTCTCACTGACTCCAAATCTGCAGCCTCACTGCTGAGTGTAACCCACATAAGTAGTTCTCTCGCTGTCGACTGGCATGCACACCTGGCCAGGATTTGGCGATGGGAAAGAAAGACAACTGAGGGAAACCAGAGCTGCAGGCCAGGCAGCTACCCGCTGACCTGCATCCCTCCAACTAATGGAGTCAGGGTCTGCTGAGGGCCCTGAATCAAATCCTCCTGCAAGAGTCACCGTGTGCTCTACTGTGACCTAGATAGTTCCCAGATTTCACTTCAGGCCAACCTTAACCGGAAATATTCAATGAGAATTCTGGGAAACTCAGTTTGGTTTAGCCAAGCTGACAAAGCTGAAACAGCCTGAATCTGGAACACCGGAAATGTTTGGCTGGAGGTTCTGCAGCCAACTTGAACCCTGAGAGGACAGCCTGGAGCGGCTAGCCTGCTTTCGTGGAGCCCACGAATGAAACTGATGTAATCAAAGGCAGAGAGATGGGAGAAAGAAGCAATTTGATCCCATCCTTCAAGCCCCGAATCCGGTAATGCTTGAAACTACCCTATTGTTTTCAGATGTGGGGGACAATAAATTCTTTGTGCTTAAGCCAGTTTGATACAGGTTTTCTGACACCAGTTCCTGATAGCCTGCAAAGCGACAGTCTTAACATAGGGCTGCTGTGTTTGCTTTAGCTGAACTTTCTTAGTTGTTTTGAAGAGCAGTCTGAAGCAGTGTGAAATCTATCTTGGAGAAAACCAAGCATCAGTTAATTTGTAACTTATTATTGATCAAATAAAGAGAAAGAACTGAGATACTTTCCATTTAAACACACACACACACACTCAAAGAGAGGAAGACAGTTTCCATTGTCCCTGAACAGACTCCTTTTCTTAGACTATAATCGAACTCTTCTAAATCTCCCCTTCACTTTCCTTCTTTTCCTCTGTGATGTAAGGTGCCTGGGTAAGCACTGAGTACCTGTTTCCTGGGAGTAAAAAAAGTGTATTTTCCTCCCACAAAATGAATTTTTCTAAGGAGTTTCTTGGCTAATTCTATTATGCCATTTAACCTAATATGTGTAAGATCAACCTTACACCAAATTTGTCAATTCTGAGGTCTGTTTAAAAGACTGAGCTTGGCAGAACCAGTATAAATAAAACTTTGATTTGATTTTTGACTAAACTTTGATTTTTAAGTATTAAAAATACTTAAATGGGGGCGCCTGGGTGGCTCAGTGGGTTAAGCCACTGCCTTCAGCTCAGGTCATGATCTCAGGGTCCTGGGATCGAGTCCCGCATCGGGCTCTCTGCTCAGCAGGTAGCCTGCTTCCTCCTCTCTCTCTCTCTGCCTGCCTCTCTGCCTGCTTGTGATCTCTCTCTGTCAAATAAATAAATAAAATCTTAAAAAAAAAATTTAAAAACAAATACTTAAATGGATATGCTAAAAGTCCCAGTACACTCCATGGTTCGAATGTAGACTTAAATATGAGGAACATTTAAAAATCTGCTTCCAGGCACAAAAGGACAGTCTCAAATATCTCTACAAACAGAAAAAAAAATAGTCATAGATCCTCATAGTTACTCAAAGAAGAACAATTTAAAATGGAAATGTAGGCAGAGGATGAGCTATAATACATAATATTTAAGTGAATTGGCCAGTTCATCACCCTTCTCAGAGTCTCCTTCCATTTAAGTGTGGAACTACTCATTGGAAAGAGAACATCTGGCTACCTTATTTAACAAGTGCATATAATCATACTCTAATTCTGCAAAGAAAGTGAGACATATAGATGGTTCATGGTTCCCAGAACCCTGGGATCATGACCTGAGCTGAAGGCAGAGGCTTTAACCCACTGAGCCACCCAGGCACCCTGCAAAATCATCTTAACACTGTTTTATAGTTACACTGAAATTAATAATTTCAATTATTAATTACTAATCTCAAATTATTAACCTATTTTACCTCAAATGTTATGTTTCAAACAAGATGCAGAGTACTCAATTATTTCAATTAGCTTTCCAATCAAAATTATCATTTTGAAATAATAAGGTTTGCATTAACTCACTGTGAAAAGTTCGCTGAATATAAATAAGTGGAGCTACCATATAACGTGATGTCCATCAACAGATGAATGGATCAAGAAGATGTGGTATATATACACAATGGAATACTATGCAGCCATCAAAAGAAATGAAATCTTGCCATTTGCGACAACATGGATGGAACTAGAGCGTATCATGCTTAGCGAAATAAGTCAAGCAGAGAAAGACAACTATCATATGATCTCCCTGATATGAGGAAGTGGTGATGCAACATGGGGGCTTAAGTGGGTAGGAGAAGAATCAATGAAACAAGATGGGATTGGGAGGGAGACAAACCATAAGTGACTCTTAATCTCACAAAACAAACTGAGGGTTGCTGGGGGGAGGGGGTTTGGGAGAAGGGGGTGGGATTATGGACATTGGGGAGGGTATGTGCTTTGGTGAGTGCTGTGAAGTGTGTAAACCTGGTGATTCACAGACCTGTACCCCTGGGGATAAACATATATGTTTATAAAATAAAAAATTTAAAAAAGAAAAATGATTTCTCTGATGGAACGACACAAAAATTTGTTTATCTAAAAGCAAGTTTTTCTGGCTTAACAAAGATTCTTTCATTTCTAGAGAAAGGAAGGAAATTGTAGTTCAGTGGTTCTCAAAGTGGGGTCCCTGGATCAGCAGCATCTGCATCACATGGGAACTTAGCAGAAATGCAGCTT
Source organism: Mustela lutreola (assembly GCF_030435805.1). Taxonomy (NCBI): domain Eukaryota; kingdom Metazoa; phylum Chordata; class Mammalia; order Carnivora; family Mustelidae; genus Mustela; species Mustela lutreola. The sequence goes on from NC_081293.1 coordinate 147,524,978, forward strand.
ATTGGGTACCACCACAGACCTGCTAAATCAGGAATTTGGGGGTGGGGCCCAACAATCTGTGTACCAGTCAGCCCTCCAGGGGATTTTGCTGCTGCTGAAATTGGAGATTTCCTGCAGGAGACATTGCCTGGTCTAAGGCCTTGCAGGGAGATTGGAGCATGTCTGGCAGTGTGCTTTGGGTCACTGCTCGTAAAGCTGCTGCTGCCCTTCTAAGCAACCCTCCTACACCATTGTCTAGTTGATTTGAAGAGTTGGATAGTTTGCAGCTGTTCAAAACCGTACACATTGCAAAGCATTTTCACTAGGGTCTGTGAGTAATCATGGGAAGTGCTGTAAAGTGCTTAGAATGTTCGTGTGTATGTGCTATGTGTGCTTTGCCTCACACAGAGAGGACATTATTTTGATGTAGATGATTAGTATTATTAATCTTAGTTCACATCCTCTTCCTGCATAGTCAAACAAATAAAAAAGACCATGAAATATCCTACTCATTAAATATTCATTGACATTTAAACCCAGGGGGAACTTTGAGGTTACCTAGTTCAAGCCCTTTGTTTTATGGGTGGGAAAACCAAAGCCCAGGGAGGCTGGGCGATAGGTCAAAGGTCTCTTAGGACGTAACAGGCAAAGATTTAAGCCACAGCTCTCCACTCTAGACTCCTATTTTGCAGAAGAAGCCATTCTTGTTGTATTCACTACTACAACAGCAGAGCTTGCTCTGGGATTCTCTGCTTTGATGTTACAAATTATTATCCAGTACTGATTCCCCATCCTCACTCCCTCATATATGAACTGACACTATTATGCAGAATTGCAAAGCTGTTATATTTAAAACCTTCTAGATTACATAAGCCTAGATATACATAAAGAGAAAGTCAATGTAAAAAATATATGCAGAAGCCACAAATCTGTACATTTAGTGAAATCTCGATGCTGAATATGAGATAAACACCAGATGCTACCTTTGTGCAAATTCAGGTTTCCTGTGTGCATATAATCACTTTTTATTTTGTGTTGTAGACAATAAATATGCATGCAAGAAACCAACATTCAACAATCATCTTATTCTGAAGAATGCCTTTGCGTTACCTGAACCTAGAATAATGCTAATATATGATCTTTGGAACTTCACTAACTAGGGTATACAGCAGTACATGGGAAACAACTTCATACGGAAGAGGGGGAAATTATGTGGGAGAATGAGAAGAAAAAAATATCTATTTTAATTAGAAAAACCTCTAGTCACATACTTTTTCAATATTTTTTTTCTTTATATTGTCTCAAACATTCCTTAGACATTAAGAAAAATTACAGAAAATATAATTGACAGCAGCATCGTATGAAAATTCAAGTTCTGAACCTTCTATTTATAGCATAGTATGATTCGAATGTACTCTACAGTATTTCCTTTTTCCTTCTATTGTATGTTCATGTCACATATTCAAACCTGTTCATTGGCAGTGGCATTTCTTAGACCAATGCCATCCATTCATGTAGCAAATGCTGCTCCTTCCAGAAGTCGAGTCATCCTCAAGGTCAAAACTTCATATGGTATTTCCTACATTACCGGACATGAAAGCGTGCTGTAACCATTACTGGTATGAACTGTTAATCATCTGCTCTCGCCTGCACTTCCTTAATTGGCCTTCATAGTAAGGCTTTAACAGAGGAAGTGGAGAATCTGTGGCTTCCATAGAAAAACTGTGACACTACAAGCTAAGCACTGAACTAAAATCTCGTCCTAATGCATCATTAGAGAAAAAGCCTGAGGTACTGAAAGAACTATCTATGATATTTCCAATTCCAAAATGCTTAAAGAAGTTTTAGATTAATGGCTTTTGATGTTTTTAATGATGTCAAGGATGGGATTTAAGTGCCTTATTAATTCCCTTGATTTGCTGCCAAATATTAAAGGCAATTCGTGATTACTGAGTTAATCTTTCCTGAGTATGAAATCCATTATACGAAGAAAAATGTAAAATTCAGAAAAGTAGAAATGATTTACAAAAATATTAGAATATATTTATAAGAACAGAATGTTTGGACATGGGTTTAAAATTTTTCGGGAAGGATTTGTTGCAAGACTGTAAGATATCTTTGTATACATTAATATTTAAGCCATTGCTTCATCCTAGAGTTGGACCTCATGTTTTTCATTTTTTAAACTCTTTTTAAACTTCCCAGCCACAATCACAATCCATGATGCACTGTAAACCTGAAGTGATTTGTTTAATCTTACTCCCCTAATCAGCTAACAGGGTCTCTGTCTTCTCAGATCTTGGAGCCTGGAAAAACCCAGTTATTCATTCTGTACTATCGCTTCCCGAAATTCTCTGGTTTGCTGACATGTTAATAAGATTCCAAGAATGTTCTAAAGAAAGCAAAATCACCACTAAAAATGATTGTGTCCTGAACTTACACACTGTTGTTTTTCCCCCTTCTCTCTGCATTTATTTTCAACTAAAATAAATTCTGTCCTTGAATGTGTGCATAACTCCCTGGGCAGGCTATGTTCTCTTATTATCAAATATAAATATTGAAAACCTTAAAGATTGTTCTTAAACCTAATTCAAATTACCTTTGCCAGCATAACAAATACCCCAGGGTAGGTGTATTAAAAGCTCTAAAAAGATTCTGCTTTTACTTTTTAGCCAAATGGACATGTTTTATTCAGGATCCCCAAACAAAATTCTTATTCAGTTCATCATATTACCATTGAGGGTGTGTCTTTCCTTCCTTCATTTTTTCTCCCTTTTAGGCCTGTTCTACTGGCTCCCTGAACCTCCTAAGCCCCAACTTCTGCCTGAGGACCTACCTCTTCTACCCTCCCAGACCAGAAGCAGTGCCTGATCCTCCTTAGGGCTCATCATTTCTTTCCAAGAGCAAACATGCCTGATCCTTCGGATTCCTGTGATGGCTCTCCATATATCTGTCAACCTGTCCCTTGCAGTTTTTATTACAGATCCAATTTTACCTTTAACTGTATGTTTTAAATCTTTGTCTCTCTCTGTCACTTGGCAGTACTGAAGTCAGGGATCATGTTGTTTCTTCTACTGTAAACCCCAAGCATCTATGTGCCTGCCTCAAAGTAGGTACACACATTCTATCTCTTGATTAAGTGACAATAAATAAATGACTGTCCAAAACACAACGCTGGCAGATGGCCAAAGGATTTAACATATGAGTAAGCACAAAACATCTTTTTGTGAGCTCTACCAGCAGTTAGCATTTGTACTGGCCTAAATTACTGGGTAGTCTCTGTTTTCCAAAAGCTTTATGAAATGCTCTGGTAAACACACACACACACACACATACAGACATACACACACACACACGTTTACATGAGCATTCACCTACAGAGATATCAGTGTTTTCGGTGGTTAAGACTGCTACACTCAACAGTGATAAATCAGTTTCCTAAAAACTAATTACTACTGATAAAAAATCCCTGAGATTTTAAGAACTACTCCACACTATGATCCTGAAAAAAAGTCCAAGTTTGGCAGGATTAGCTCTGTCCCAAAATGCTGGAAAAAGATGGTGAAAACTATAGTTCGTGGATACAGACTGGAAAAATACGGCAAGCTTCCCTTAAAATGAAGTAGCTACCCTGTCCCTATAAGTTTTAATATGCACTTTTAATTTTTACTATTTTGCTATGTACTATGGTTTTTAGAAAGATAAATAAAACCAGGTTTTGCAGACAGAAAACTTACTTCACATTGCCAAATAGCCCTGAGTGTCCTCTCTAGTCCTTAGTCTCTTCAGATAAAAAATGGGAAGAATGTTAGCACACTCCACTGAGATATAAAAGATATCAAATATAGAAAACTTATAGCCCTGTGCCTGTCCACAGAGTATGTGTTTGCTTCTCCTCTCTCTTGACCTGCCTACTGGTAAAATTCCAGTGTTTACCCTGGGAGCCTCTAGTTTATCTGGGTATCTGTGTAATTATGCTAACAGTCATTTGTTTTAACTTAAATAAATGAAAAATAACTTTGAAAGTGACAGAGGGCTTTATTTTCCTCGCAACAACGAAACAGCTTAATGTTTGCATTTGAAACATATATAAAAATACATATTTGATTATAAAACCTATCTTTGAATTTTGTGTTAGGCTGTGCTTTCACCAGGGAAAAGATACTTTTTCAAACTTGAAAAATATAAGTAATACTTTTCTGAGATTCTTTTCTCACACACACACACACACACACACACACACTCATTTTCCCCCTACCATTCTCCCTTCCTCCCCAGGGAGAGGAAGTTTTATACTTCAGTTTTATACTTCATCAGAAGTTGAGAATGCAGTTGCTCTCAAAAACTCTAAGGAATGTATTAGTATTAAAGCTCCAGTTAAGTCTCGCCACTGTTTGGTCACAGGATTTTTCATTCTGTCCAAAGCTGATTGAAGATCTTGTAACACGTCTCTGTAGCTGTTTCCATAGTGAGCACCCCAAGTATAGAGAAAATCATAGGCAGGTTTCCACATCATCTACAAAGAAAAAAAAAATTAGACTGGAGTAGGGTGGAAGTAAAGCAGAGAAGAAGATAGATGCTTTTTTAAAAAGAAGTTTTAAAAGCCTCTTAAGACATTTAAAAAAATGGAATACCAATTATGTGTGGATTTACTTAATATCATAAAAAATGTTTTAGTAAGTATCACTTCCCTCGTATATCCCTGTATTTCTAAACCTGGAGGTTTTTAAAATAATGACTATAAGTAAGGCCCATTTTTTTCCTTGATCCATCATCTAAACATTGTATATTACCTTAATCTGAATATAAAATTCCTTGCACAATTTTTTGATAACATTGAGATGTTACCGAGATAAATTTCTCACTCTCTGAGAGCCTTTTAAGGTAAAAGTAATGACTCTTTTATTGTAATAGTATCTGCGGTGAGCTTTATGACACCACATATCAGAGAAGGAACTATATGGTGTATTTAATTCTTTAAGTAAGTCATTTTACTTGAGCAAGTCTATAAACAAGGAAAAATGTACCTTCATGATCAAGTCAAAAGGAAAGCAAAAATGCAGTTCTCTAATTAAAAAGAAAATAATTTAATGAATCACTTTATGACCAAAAGAAAGATCAATATTGAATACTTATTTATGCTTTCCCTGAGCACCTACCCGTGCCAATGACATCATTGTTTCCATAGAAATAAATGTACGTCAAAGAGGAACTTCATGTTCAAGCATGTATGTAATGGTAACCAAGGCAACCAGGCTCAGGGAGAATAAAGACAAAGGCTGAACAAACAAGACAAATTGTAGAACACACACACACACAGAAACACAACCAGCTTAAAATAAATTTTCTCTAAGAAAATGAAAAAATGAACCATGCACTTATAATTGGAATATTTGTAATATAAGATTTATTTGGGTTCACTAAGCTCATTCATTTGTGATTTTATCACTTGCAAAATGCAGGAACACAGACTATGAGCTCAATATTATGTAGAGCTGCCCTCTTAAAATAGAGCCTCCATTAACAGTAATATCACATGAAGTAGGGCCTTGGGATATAATTTTTTACCCTGCTTTGATAGCCTCATATACTCTACAATTGAAATTAAAAGAATGAAAGACCTAAATAAGGAGTTTTGTTTTAATTCAATCTACATAAGAGGCTAGGCATTGAACCCAAAAGACAGTTTGATGTTATTTGTCCAAATTGGCATTCCTGAGAAACCACAAGTAGTCATAGCTTCACCTCTCTTAATGAAGCTTGACTCGGCAAGGTACTAAATGGAAAATGATTACCAAAGTTATATCATGTTCAGGTGGTCACAGCGCATCATTCCAAATGGTCTCAGATTTTTTATGTAAGATTTACCCTCTCCAATCAGGCTTATAAAGAACTGACTGTATCTTCCATCACTGATAGACTGTGAATGAGGTGTTCTTTCATCTATTTTTCTGAACACTCACTTTGAAACCAAACCTTCCAATTACTGGTTACCACAAATAGCTCAGCAATAGAAAATGAGTTGAGGCATATAACAGAGCCTTTTTTTTTTTTTTTTTGGCAGATTCAATCTTGTCTGTCACTGCTCAGAGGCAAAGATGCACTAAACAAGCAGATTAATTTGTAGTCAATATATACTAACCCTCTGCAAAAGCTTTGAAACCTGTATTCTATGCTGCATTCATTTAAAATTCCTTGATGCCCAACTAGTTGGCACATTAATTTTCAAGTTGTCAGATGTTGTTTAAAATAATGATGTTTATAGCCAAAGTCTTCTAAGATTTTATGCTAACTGCTTTAGTAAGTGAATGATTAAAAAAAGATGCATTTGAAGATATTTTATAATAAATAGCAACTGGGAACATTTTGGTACCAAGATGATGGCATATATCAAAACAAAAACAAAAACAAAAACCAGATGTCTCTTAAAGAATCACAGTGGGTAATTTTCACGTTGTGCACTCTTCTGTGTGCAGAATCAGAGTAACTTCATAGAGGCAGCCAAAATGGCTACACTGCCTTTCCTGGCAGAAAAACTCTGCAAACTCTGCATCACACATCTTGCTGCAGCACGGCGGATTGCTATGTATAGAAAAGCCCTGAGGCATATTCAATCATGCATCAGTCCCTGGGTGTTATCTGAAGCAAGAAAGGTACCCAGGTGATGCAGGAATTGGAAACTACATATTCAGAAGAAGTCCAATGATACAGTTATCTACTCACTTATGCAGAGAGCCACATAATGTTCTCACATTTGGCAATTTTAACGATAGAACATTTCAGTCAGCTCTTTCAATTCAGAGAAATTTGGAGTGCTTTCTGAGCCTGGACCCTAATTAAGACATCTGAAAGTGTAAAAGGACTTCCCAGGACTACTCTGAATTAGTCAGAAAAGCAAGGAGGTATATTGCTTTAACTCACTGGGGAGTCTCTGGAGTCTAATCCATAAGCTACATAGAAATGGGTGCAACAGCTCTGGGCTGAAAACACTAGGGCAATGGTGAATTTCATGACTTATACTACAATGAGTATATATTGCATTCCATTTTTGTTTCTCTTTGCAGCAAACTAAACTTGAATATCCCTTTAGTGTAAATCTGATCTGCTACATAAAACATCATTCATGGCTCTCAATAGAGATAACAGAGAAAGACTAATGTAGCACAAACACAATGAATATATTCAAGATGCATTGTTGTTCATTAATTAATTATATCACTTATTAAATCAAGAAATTTTGACAGCTACCACTACAAAGAATTTTGTTACAGAAAGGAATAAAATGATGAGTATGGCATGGCTGGATTTTAGAAGCTCTTAGCACAGAAGGGAGAGAGATATTTGTGCAAACTCTGGCCCAATGTATGATTAGACAGGATTTGGTCATTACTAACAGTTAAGAAAAACTCAAAAAATTACTTTCATATTTTCATTTAGTGTAATTAAAAAATGATAGTCCCATTGATTGAGAAGCTTTATGGTATAATAGAAAGAAAGACAGGTTTTGGTGTCAGAGTTCTGGGTTGACCTCTGAGTTACATTCCCTGTTGGATGGGTCAATTTGAGTAAATTAATCCAAGTATCTGAGCTTTGTATTTTGCACTCTATAAAATATAGATAATAATTTCCAGGTTTATGTCCAAAGCACCTCCTGAAATGTCTGGTGTATAGTTTGCATTTAACACTTTTTAATAGGATATGAATGGGTAATTTGGGGATAAGAGAAAGATTAGGAATCTAGCTTTAGCCTTACTGCATATGAGGTGAAGGAGGAAGTATCTCTAGCTTCAGTAAGACATTAGAATAGAGATACGAACTCCAGGGAGCAGCCAAGAGTTAGTGATGATGAAATCATGAATGGCGGAAAATGCCAGGGAAGAAAATGAAGGGATGGAAAATTTAACCCTCAATTAAGTCTACAGTTAGGGATCACGAATAAGAAATAGAAGCAATAAAAAGATGGAGAGAACCTGGTGTCAGAGTAATAGAAAATGAAGTAGGGTACTTTATGGTGCAAAAGTCAAGGACCGATAGCATCCCAGAAAAGACATTCAGCTCACAGCAGCTTCTTAGAGCCTGTTGTTCCCATAATCTCCCAACTGCAAGTTCAGTGACACCAGATGGAGAGGTCACAATCATCAGTGTTAGGAGTTTTTACACCATGCCTTACAAAGCATGACAAAAATCCAGCTTCCATCAATGCAATAAATAATCAGCTGTCCTTTTGTGGCATAGCTATGTGATATTTGACTCAAGTCCTTAAATATTTACACTTTTATTTCTTCGGCACTTCTTTCTATGCCATTCTACGTTCCTTATTCAGCAAGTGGACACGTACTATCGAAGGCAAAGACAAAAGGGAAAACTTGCGTACATTAATTTAACTACAGACTTCATGAAACTGTGTCCAAAAATACATTAAAAGCCACAAAGTATTTTCAGCTTTGTAATCATTAAAGAGGAAATGAAGTTACTTTTTTCTGGAAATGTTTGAATGAATAAAATAAGTAGAATAAACAATTTTCTTTCCAGGATGACCTAAGTCCTCCAAAAGCTGGAAGTGACTGTGGACTGCTTAGCTCTCTTCCAGGTTTATGTTATCTTCTATCTCTTCAGCTGTTTGAAATAGCTCTCCTGCTGAAATAGTTCTCCCGCTCGTGTTCAGTGTTATGATTTAAGGGATGATATGCCAAATCTCTGCACTAATGCTTAAACAAATCAAAAGTTGAGCATGCTCCTGAGAGTTTGTTTTTGCTGAATTTTTCTTAACCACAAAACAAATTCTCACAGCTTTCTCATCACTGTTACAGTTATTGGACACACAGGCCTCACTCTGACTCCCTCACTCTTAGATTTTTTTGAAGGTTAACTTCCTGATGTTATGGGTTCATCTTTGACTAGGAAACATGAGGCTGAGAAAAGCCTGGAGCTGTTAATTTCTCAGAGGTGTGTTTTGATCTCCCTCTGTAAGCAGCAGCAGCAGCAGTAAGCGTTTAACCTAGTGAAGGTTAGTAGTATCCAAAGTCCTGGCATTTATGTAAAAGAATTATATCTTTGGTTTATCTTCTAGGTATTAAAGGACAAAGAAAAGAATAAAAGAACAATAAAAGAAGTAGTGAGATGTTAAAAGAAATGAAACAGGAATAAAGATTTAAAGAATAGTTTTCCAAATTTAGAGAGCTTGGTCCCAGAAGCCAATAAGACTCATTAGATAATGCTCTAGATAATGAAATGCAACATGAATAAAAGCAATTCAGATCTGAACACAGCATTCTATGTCTTTTTTTAGCTTGTAAAACATGAATAGCATAAAGAATGCAATTGGTTAACTACATTTGGATAATTACATTTTGCCACATTAAAAGATTCATAACCCACCTACTTTCCTCATAAAACTCTAGGAGCAATGTCTCATTTTAAGTATAATTAGCTGAAGAAGTATTAAGGCAAATTTGCCTTATTAACGATTATTGCATGTGTTCTATATTCAGTACATCATCTTTAATATTCAAGTGGGCATTCTATCACCTGTAATTCATAACTACCTAAATATTGTTGAAGATGAGGCTACAATTATCTTCAGAAAGAAAGGAGGCTAACATATTATGGGGGGGTCCCTATTTCTTCAGAAAGGAGATGGTGCTTGATTCTCTTAGAAAATTCTCTTTGCATACATCCAGCTCCATTTGATCTAGGAATAACCACCTGAATCATCAGGGATTAAACATAAGCCACAGGAAGACGGAGGACACACTCCTTGCCAGTGCATCTACTCAGAACAGTCTAACATCTCAGGAGAACCTACTGGACAAGCCATTCTCACTATGTCACTAACTCACTAACCAGGAACATAAGTCAGGTCACCTAGCTATAAATTCAGGGGCATTTCATTAAAGTATAGCCACGGATTTATTTCAATGTTAAGCAGATTTACATCTTAATATATTCAATCTTAAAAGCTGATTTACATGTTAGCTGGACTCTGGTCATCCAAAATTCCTTGCTGTTTGTGATCCTTCAAAATAAACCTTAATAAAAAAAGAATCTAAAAAAAATTTAAATCTAAATCAAATATTGATGTCTCTAAATTCATTTTAAGATATCTTTATAATATTTAACTAATATTTATTAATATGATTATTATTTCTACTTGATTTTCAGTGTGTAATAAGACATATAAGGTAGAATTAAACCAAAGATCATGCAAATATGGTAATAAATTCCACTACAATGTGATTTTTTTCTTTATTTCATTTTCAAAAAATGGAGTATCTTTTGAAATTAAAGATGGCAGCAACAAGCATTATAGTATTGTACAAAATAGACTATGATAATCAAAATATTATGTCACTGTGCCAAATACCTAGCACAAATAATGCAGAATTAAGCAATTATTCTACACATTTTACCACTGGCAGATGAATTTCCACATAACACTTTCCCGTTTTTTAAGAAATTATAAATGTATCTCTTTCTGTAAAAACCCATCAAACCACACATTCAGGTACCAAGGCTAGAAGGGGACAATACCACATCCTTGTAAGCAGAATCTAGGACTTGCTGTGTGAGCCAGAAAATCACAAGAATTCAAGGACATGCCTTTCATCTTTTGCAAGAGATATTTTCCAAGGAAAATTAAATGTTGTTAAACTGGTTAAAAAAAAAAAAAAAGCTGACCAGCCAAGATTTTTTTTGTCATTTATTCCCACGCATTATCATTCTGCCAGTTTCTCAGAAGAGAAACCTTGAAATCATTGCTGACTTTTACCTTACCTATAATATTCTTTTTTTTCTTAAGATTTTATTTATTTATTTGACAGAGAGGGATCACAAGTAGGTGAGAGTCAGGCAGAGAGAGAGAGGAGGAAGCAGGCTCCCTGCCAAACAGAGAGCCCGATGCAGGACTCTATCCCAGGACCCTGAGATCACGACCTGAGGCGAAGGCAGAGGCTTAACCCGCTGAACCACCCAGGCACCCTTCCCTTATCTATATTCTTTCTACAGTTACTCTCAGCCATATTACTAAAAACTTACTATACTTTATTTCCTTTTCTAAAATCACTCAGAATCACACAGTTGTCAAATTCACCTCTTAGTCAAAATAATAGATAATATATATTTAGTTATTGCAAAGGGCAAATCATTGTTTCAAATATTTCACATATATTGTTTCATTTACTCCTCCAAATGTCTGATGAGCAAGATAGTATTTTTTACCTCATTTTACAATTAAAAAAAAAAAGAAAAAAAAAACTTCTAGAAATGTCCAGTAACTTGCTGAAGTTCTTAGGGCTAATAGATGATACAGGTGGACAAGGAATCCAGACCAGGAATCTTAACCACTTGCTCTGGCAGTCATTAAAGACTCTATTGACTCCAAATATATGTCGCTCTGACCAATATTTCCACCCATATCTTCCAATATTTACTAAAATGTTCTTCCCTCCAGTCTGCATATTCTCCTCAGTAGTCTCTAGAAGTCATTGGTATCCAGAAGCACTGAAATCCCCTTCCAATCCTTTCCCATTATTCAAATGCTACCCATCCTTCAAAGCAAGGATGTGTCTGCTGACAGCTTTTTCCCACTTTGATCTTCTTTTATTTAGTTAATTCTGAAAGGAGTTATCATCTATTGTGCAAAGTGGATACAACTGTGTGTAAAACATATCTGGGTCTGGATCCCAGTTCTATACTTAATAACCATGTAATTCTGGATAATTTACATAAATGCATTCACTATCAGCATATTGTGAAAAGTCAATAGTTAGAATGGCTTCTTTACAAAGTCTATTAAAATAAATGGGATACAGTAAAGAAAATGTTCATAATGATTAGGCGATACACAGTAAACATGCAATAAACTGCAACAACTATTACCATTTTCATTTTCATTTATTTCAGCATCAAATCATATGCCTCTTTAAAATAAAACACCTCAAATATTTAGGTGCCTGGGTGACTCAGTCATTTAAGCAACTGACCCTTGATTTTGGATAAGGTCATGATCTCAGAGTCGTAGGATTGAGCCCCACATCTGGCTCTGTGCTGGGCATGGAACCTGTTTAAGATTCTCTCTCCCTCTTCCTCTGCCCCTGACTCCCCCTCTCTCTCTCTTAAAAAAATAAATAATAAATACAAGTTTATCTCAATTCCCAGGCCAAATAAAATTTGGCTTAGAGAGAAAAAAAGTCACATATTTCATTCTGTCTGTGATTTTTGTAGCTCCTAATGCTCCAGTGTTAAGAACTGATAGTCCTAGTAAATGTGTTAAGTGTACAGATGAATTAAATACTGAGAGTAAGGATTCAGAGGAAATATACTAAATAAGTAGGAAGAATTCCATATAGAATTTTTATTCATCTATAAAAATAAATAAAATTAGCTGTTTGAGGAATAACTACTTTGTCATTTTGATCTAGACCTACAATAAAGTGCTTGGAGCACTATAGCTGGCAGGCAAAAATGAGGAGGGACAAAGTTATAGCTAGAAGATAAAACAGAAAATCAGATCCTCACTGATTGAGTGTTGACTACAAAAAGACTTATAAATACACAGTGCCAGTCATAACTCTATAGGTGAGTAGTTTCTGGTATGAGAATAAATTACAATTAGCAATGCTGACTTCCTCGGGCTTCTATAGTTAGGGTGGCCCATTCTGGCAGGTCAGAAATAAAACATCAGCCTTGACACGCTTATTTATGTCAGTGGCTGAGGTGGAGCCCAGTAGGGTAGAAGGTAATTTGATTAGAAGAAGTGATGTTTTAGTGTCCTTGGTAAATAATTGCTCTTATTGAATGAGATGGAAAGAGCATATCCTTTATTGTTAGGCAGGTGCCGATGGAAGACAGCTGCTAGGAAATGTGTCATATATACTATTAATCCCCAGAAGGATAGATAGAAAGTATGCAATTTAGGCCAGAGAATATCTTAGCTCTGACATCCCCAGCATTTCCTCTTGTAAAATCCAATTTTCTTTAAATAGGTTATTTTTCTAGTATTTTGTTGATTTTGTTTTTTGAGTTAAAGCTCTAAATACCTTCAGAAAAACTCCAATGAATTTTCATTAACTTTCACAGGAGAACCTTGGCAATGATTAAACACCTCTATATAGCATAAATGTATTTTCTTCTCAAAAGAAATACTCTGACAAACATACTGCCCTCAGAATCAGATTCCAAGTTTTGCTTTTATGTAGAAAATGAAATTTCACTAGAAAAGTTGAGTAACATTTTTTATAACTAAGGGAGATAGTTAGTTTAAAAGTGACACTCTCAGAAGTCTCCAGAGAAAAGGTTCTCTTTTTTCACTATTTTAAAAAAAGATTTTATTTATTTGACAGGGAGAGAGAGAGAGAAAGCGGAAGCAGGCAGGGTAGCAGACGGGGAGAGGGAGAAGCAGGCCTCCTGCTGAGCACAGAGCCTAGGTGGGACTCAAATCGTAGGTCCCTGGGATCATGACCTGAGCTGAAGGCAGACACTCAAGCAACTAAACCACCCAGGCACCCCCAGAGAGAAGCTTTTCTTTTTCACCTCATAAAAGAATGAGAAATGGGCAAAAGTACTCAAGGAAAATCTGACATACTATGAATAATCTCTATTCTTTCATTGGATTGAAGTTTAATGAAAATGTAAAGGCAAATTTTGGTAGTATCATATGACAGCTTGAAAAAAAAAAAAGAAAAAGTGAAATGAGTCCTTTAACCCCCACAGTCCTGACTACATCTGGCCCTGCCACTCAGCCACCATGGTGGATTTGGTGTGGGTGGGCAGAGTATAGTTAAAGTACAAGGGCCCCAAAGCCAAAGTCTATGCTCCAAGCCTGGTTCTAAGAGTTCCTCGCTCTATATGTTTAAGCAAGTTACTTAGCCTCTCTGCATCTTAGATAGTATTAGTATCTGCCTCAAAGTTTTTGTTGAAAGGATTAAATAAGGATTAATTTTTGTGATGCTCTTGGAGCAGTGTCTGGCCCACAGTAAGTGCCAGATAACTGTCTTTGAGATAGAATAAAAATAGAAGAAAAGGAAAAGGGAGAAATTGAAGAAGAAGTAAAGTGAATGAAAGAGCCCGATTGTAGACATTGGCACACATAGAGAGGAATTGCTGGGAAGTGTGCCCTCTGAGGAAGTGAGATAAAGGAAAGGGAAGCCGCATGGGAACGAACCACCAGGCCTCATATCTCCCTGCCCCGATGCTGGTTCCCTCCCTCTGCACACTCTACCCAGAACTAATATCAGCATGTTTTGAAATCATTTCTTGACTTGTAAACTGATCATATTTAAAAATAAGCTCCTTCCTGAGAGAAAAATAATTGTACAGCTGTAAAAAATTAGCATACATTTACCCTTTGGTTTAAGTGGCCTAACAGGTAAAGACTCCTCTAAGTTGGGATATACCATGCATAATTTTCTAAGCATTTAATAACACAGATCAGAGTGATGATTGTTAGCCTTGCCACAGTTAGTTGAATGATAACCTCTAGAAAGACATCTAGGAACTTCCCTTCCTGCTTCTGAGTATTTTATCAAACTCAGACATAGACTTAGTCATTTATGATTTGGACTGTGCAAAAGTGAATCATGGAAAAGTAGGCTGTTTGTTGGCTTCCATCAAGATTTGGGAGAAGACAAAATATAAACAATCACAGTTAGAGAGAAGTTAGATGTTTAAGAAACCTGAGAGAGTAAGTAACTCTCTGGTAGATAATTCTCAAGAAAACCTTTTTTTTAAAACAAAGCCTTACTAAGAAAAAAAAGTCTGGCTTTCAACTAGGCAACTTTTTAAAAATGAATCATTTTTTTTTTAAAGATTTTATGTATTTATTTGACAGACAAAGATCACAAGCAGGCAGAGAAGCAGGCAGAGAGAGAGGAGGAAGCAGGCTCCCTGCTGAGCAGAGAGCCCGATGCGGAACTCAATCCCAGGACCCTGAGATCATGACTTGAGCCGAAGGCAGCGGTTTAACCCACTGAGCCACCCAGGCGCCCCTAAAAATGAATCATTTTTAAAGTAGTTTTAGGTTCACAGAAAAATTGAGAGGAAAGTATAGAGATTTTCCATGTATATCCCACTCATACACATGCATAGCCTACCCCATTATCAGCAGCCTCCACTTGAGGGGTACATTTGTTAAAGTTGATGAATCTACAGTGATACATTATAATTGCCTAAAGTCCACAGTTCACCCTGGGTTCACTTGTGGTGGTGTATAAGCTGTGGGTTTAGACAAATGTCTAATGACATATATCCATCACTATGATATTATATTGAGTATTTTCACTTAGTATAATTTCTGTGCTCTGCCTATTCATTTCTCCCTCCTGACACCTGGCAACCACTTATGATCTCTTTGCTGTCTCCATCCATAGTTTTGTCTTTTCCAGAATGTCATATATTTGGTATCATACAGTGTAAAGGGTTTTTTTCAGATTGGCTTCTTTCACTTAGTAATATGCATTTAAAGTCCTTCCATGTCTTTTTACAATTTGGTAGTTCATTTCTTTTTAGTACTGAATAATATTCCATTGTTTAGATGCACCAGTATATTACACTTGATCCTAGCCAAAAGGCCGAGAAGCGATAGGTGCGCCAGTCTATTTACCCATATACCTACAGACTTGTGTGGACAAAAGTTTTCAACTCTTTTGGATAACTACCAAGGGCTGTGACTGAGTGATGGTACAGTAAGGGGATATGTTTTGTTTGTGAGAAACAGCCAAAGGGTCTTCCAAAGTGGCCATTACCATTTTGCATTCCACCAGCAATGAATGAGGGTTCCTATTGTTCCACATTCTTGACAGCATTCAGTGTCGTCAGTGTTCTGGATTTTGGCCATTCTGTTAGGTGGTGATATCTCAATTAGACAGCTTTTTAATCAATTTCACTTAAATATCAGAATAGTATATCCCTCATAATGTTGTCTTTTTTTTTTTCCTCTTTATTAAAGGTTTTGTTGTCTTTTAGCTCATACACTAAAAACTCATTTGGAGGTTGTAATGTCCTTTTCAGTGTATAAAGATAAATGTAGTCTGTAAAGGGGGAAATAGGTCTTGGATGCTCTTGGCTAAAGAGTCTGTTTATGGGAGTCCTTGCTGGAGAGCCAGGCTCCAGGAACTCTGAAGCTTCTACTGCAGCTGCTGGGATTCAATTGACTTGATTTGGCTTCATGGAAAGGTTGTCTTGTTCTGCTTATCCAGCTGGCATAGTTGTTTTGTTTCAAAATAAGAAAATTTTCTCAAGAAATTAAAACCCAGCTCTATGCCCAAATAGGAAATGGGAACATGGCTTCTGCCTCCTACCAAGTCATCATCTAATCCAAGACCACCTTTCCTTTACTGAAATATCCTGGAAATGTTTTCACTCATGTGAGAAAGATAAAGAACATTTTATATGTGATCATCACTGGAATACTTCCATTTAAGTCCATAAAAATGGACTCACTTTCTTTATGATAAATAGAGAAAATATTTACCTAATTAGGTCGACCAATATACATTTGTTTTAATATTAATAAAAATAGTTGCATGGAGAATATTTACTTTGCAGAAAGTGTTGTTCTTCTGTATTTGATGTCTATAGGTCTTGCTGTATACAAAATTGTGAAAGAGGTAAGGAAGCTCTTAGATGTTTCTAGTTTTCATTACCAGTAACCCCACATCATCCACTTCCTTAATGCTTGTCACTAAACATTATTTATTACAAATGACTAATTCTGTGACTAAGGCTGATAAATGCTTATTGTTCTGAACAATGCCTTTGTTCTGATTTGGCCCCATTTCCTCCCTTCAAAGTTTATCTGTTCCTGCCTCAAGTTCTTATAGCCCTGCTTACTGACTAACTAGCTATCCAATTTGGTCCAATTATTTGAGCAAAGACCATGTTAACATGCAATAGAAGAAACATCAATGTATTTTAAAGGTTCTTGATGCCTTTGAAGAGTGATGTGTGTATATTTCAGATAATGTTAATGGTTATGGGGGCAGTGACTTCAGTTAGTGGATCCTCTAGACACTCCCTCATTTAATCCATGTATGTGGTGTAGACTTGATTACATTTGATTTACTTGATCTGTAATTTTTATTATTTGATTAGACGAAGAGAAATCTTACCTCAGCAGCAACATCTCCAGCTTTTCCTCGGTGAGGAATTTCATATGCTTCCATCTGTTGCTTTGTGAGTTGTACTAACTTTTCAGCTAGTTCCCTCCAGCTTTTTCCAAGCTTGACAGCTGAAGTCAGAATAGCAGCCTCTTGGATGAGATGTGCTACTAACCCTTGGCAATCCATCTTCAACAGAGCCTGCAGCAACAATTACATATCATAGTTAAAATCAACTAATTTGGGCTTTCTCCTATAAGTAAAAATTTTCATTATATTTTCTAGAAACTGGCATCATTTTTCTCACCACATGTATATTTGAGGTTTCTAAAATTCAAAAAGCTGATTTACTTTTAAGCAAATCCAATCAGCAAAGTGCAGAGGATATGACTAGACCAAAATTAGGGGAGATTTAAGCCCAAATCAGTGACTAATTATAGGGCCTTGGGTAAACCACTCAACTAATATGTTTCTTAATATCCTAATTGGAAAAGGAAGAAGTTTAACTAGACACTTACAAAGATACCCTGAGGTTCTAGCAGTCTATAATTTATCAACCCAGGGATGATTATTCACTCTGCAAAAAAATAATTTCTTTCCTTACCAGAGAATTGGTTACAGGATTTCTCTAAAGAATAAGCACACTGGTGCTGGCAAATATTACTCTACTTTCCATCAAAATGTGATTTAAAACTCCCCAGAATGATGCCTCTTGCACAAAAATGAGATACTCCTACAACTTTGAACAAAGCTGTAGATATTTATGGCTTCAGAAAATTAACTATCTCCCTTCAGCACCAGTTTAACTGTGTTAAATAGAACCACGACGTGTTAAAGATAAAACACTTGGTCCTCAACGATGCAAAATGGAAACCCACCAGGGAATCTTCCCTTCCCTTCTTAGTAAGGCATCTGAGCTTTGTCAATCACCATGCATATTTCAAACAAATCTATGAGTTTTCCTTTGCTATGAATATATTTTTAAAACATGGAATTAGACCTATTTATATCTCTTACCTGTTAAAACAAGCAAAGAAACATGTGTGGTAGCGCCTTGTCATTTAACAGCATTAAAAAGCTTTATCCATCACTATGAAACAATATGTAAAAATGAGTGACCAAGTAAGGCAACTAGTAAAGTCCATAGAATATTCATGGCTCTGGAAGCATTAGAAAGACCACCATGGTTTTTATACATTGACCATATTGGTCCATAAATTTATGGTGAGGAGTTATGATCTCAGGAGAAAAGCAGCACCGAGCCAGGAGGCCCTGGAAGGTGCTTTAAGTAAATCGTGGAATGGTTTTAGCAATGCTTATTCTAGTTTCTTGTTTTAAGGAAAGGAAATCTGTACTTGGAGTTACACAATCTGAATTTAAAATCCAATACCACAAAGTATAGGGCTTTAGATAAGTCACAAAATATCACTGTTTAATGATTTTTAAAATGGATACAGTGGTAATACCACCTTCTCTAGATGCCTACAATCTTTAGGAAAATTGAATCAGATATCCAAATGCCTTTAGGAAATGTCAAGTGTCAAATATATGAGGACAACCAGTCTCAATGTCTAGATATGTCTGAGGGTTTTTTGAACCCACAGTCTTTATTAGCTCCCTTCCAGCTCTCCAACTTAATACATAACTCAAGAAAAACACATACTTATTATGCAGATAAAGTTTCAAGAGATGGCCTCTATACCCCATGCTCCATCATCTTCTGGTCAGATAACCAGGCCCAAACTCCATCCATAGAAACCCTGAAACCTTCACTGAGCTGTGGTATGAGTTTTTAGGAACTACTCCCTTGAGTGAGTTCTCCATCAGCACTGTTCAGTTAAGTTACCAAAGCCACTCACTTAATTAGTATATACCAATACAAAGCAGATATGATTAGGCTAAAATTTCCAAGCCATTTGACCAAAATAACCTTTTCTTTTTTTTTTGTCACTCAGAGAACAAAGAAAGCAAGTTTCAAATCAAGCCTTCATGAGTCCATGCTAAACATGAGCTAATGCAGAGATAATGAGAGGTAATGAGCTGCTGTAAAAGGCACATGCAGCTTCAAGCAGGTAGATCAGCCAATGACTCTGAATTCCTCGGTGGAGAACCCAGAACACTGTCATAAAACACCGGATACTGGGGCTTGGAAAATTTAACCCTGTCAGTATCACTGTAGAATCATAAAAATGATAAAGAAAAGAAAATGTTTTATATATATATATGACTTCTTGTTAAATTATTGTTAGTGTCTCAAAGTAAATTCTTCTCCAGAAATCTCTCTCCTCCACATGCACCTGGATGAGAGCTGTCCTCCTCTCTGTGAACCCGCCTGGGTAATCCTACCCATCTCTCACAGGGTACTGGCCTTGCACAGTTACAGCAGTATTAACTACACACCAATACATCTAAGTCACACAAGCTTCTACACCACACCACACACACACACACACACACACACACACACACATACACACACACACACACTCATAACAGTTTTAGGAAAGTGGAGTAGTTTTAAGGGTGGCTTTGGAACCAAAAAGGTCTCAAACCTTGTCTCTGATGCTATTCAACTGTGGGATCTTGGGCAAGTTTCCCAGCCTTCCAAGAGTCTGTTGGTAAGATGAAGCTCCTACACTTACTCCAAAGAGTTTTTGGCTAAGTGAGAGATGTGTATGGAGAGTTCAACACAGGGTCAAACACATACAGAATGCTACAGCATTCTTAGCTATCATTATTATTATTTATACATTTATATTATAACCACTTTTAGGAATATACTTTTGGTTTTTCTCTTTACTTTTATAAAATACTGTATTTCCACTTTAAAGGCAAACCGGGTCTTTAACTTCTTTATAACTCTCCACTGAGCCTTACACTGAAGTAAATGCTATCGTGGGGGGAAAAAAATCCTGAAATTTCTATTAAAACATGAAGATTAAGAAGAAAGTTAGCAATATCACTTTTTGGGTTGTGATGCATCACACACATGAGAAGAATATTAAGCTGATAAAGTGAAGACATTGATAATATGGGTTTTTAAATTTTGCCAATATGTTTTAAAAACAAAACACTGCAAATTTAAAAAAAAAAACTAAATAGTGGACCTATAAGAATGGACAAGTTAATTAATCTTGTTTAAATTGGCTTTAAAAAAAAAAGACTTATTTATTTATTTTTAGGGAGAGATCTAGAGAGAGGGGGGAGGAGCAGAGTGAGAGGGAAAGAGAGAATCTCAAGCGGATTCCACACAGAGCACAGAACCCAACAGGGGGCTCAATCCTAGGACCCTAAGATCATGACCTGATCTGAAATCAAGAGTCAGAAACTTAACCAACTGAGCCACTCAGTCACTCTGGAAAAGTACGAGCAGGGCCCACAAGCAGAGGCAGAGAGACAAGCAGACTACAGGTTCAATCTCACAGGGGCTCAATCTCAGAACCCCGAGGTCATGACCTGAGCCAAAACCAAGAGTCTGATGCTAAGGTGAGTAACCCAGGGACCCTGACTATTTGCCTTTATTTATTTTCGTGTTATTGGAGCTGCTCTGATATTTTAAGAGCTATTCAATTACTTGAGAGAGGAAGAGAAGAGATCCCTTAACTGCTGTATTCTAGCACAAACAGAACTTTAATATTCCTTTGACAGATGATCCTTGGGAGCCTAGTTTCTGGGAAAAATCACACTTGAATTTTAAAACTAAGAAATCAATTATATGATCTTGTAAGAAAATATCTATATTTACTATAAAGTAACTTTAGTTTATTTGAAACTGCTGAGAATTTTTTAACTTCTCTTATATGTTTCTATAAATATTCCCAAGTTAATAAAATTCTCTACAGTAAACAAATTACTGTGAACAAGCAATACTCACCACAATAAGTTCATAAAGAAACTTCCTGGTATTTTTATCTGCATGGCAATCTTCCTTTAACTTCTTTACAATATAGGAAACTTTTTCTGATTCTTTGTCAGCTTGTGTTTGGTCAAAGCCTTCTAGTGCCAGATGTGAGTAACCCAAGACTTCAGCTAAAACTTTCCAATCATAAACTTTTTCTGACACCGAAGTCAATACAACAGAGTAGATGTAAGTCAGTTTTTTAAAGGGTAGGGTAATTTGTTCGAGAAGATTTCTGGTTGTGAAAACATTATTGGACATAGATATTACTTGTTCTTTTTCAATCACCTTGACATTTTTGCAGTGTACAAGCCCAACCTTACCTCTCAAGACTCCCACATACCATTCTTTCACTTTGGACTGCCCAATGGCTTTTACCTTACCCTCTCCAATAAGAGCTACTGTGTCCCCTTTGAAATACTCAAGTAAGTAGTCAATCTTTTTTTGTCTTAGCACTGTCTTCACAGTTATCCCATAGTTGGTAAAGTTCATTTTTTTATCTTGAAATGTGGGGTATTTCACACACACTGCTGGCAATAATGGAGCAGACTTGATTTTCTTCTCTTCCTGCAAATCGCCTAACCGATTTGAGAGCCTTTTAAGGTTGGGAGCTGGATCAGGTGTAGTGACAAAGAACTGTGTAACTGCTCTACCATTGGGAGGCTCCACCTGAACACGGAAAACAAATATGTGCATTTCTCTGGAGTCAGCTAAGGAAAATAAAAACTGCTGATGAACTACTTCGCCTGCTTCCAACTGCTTTTGTTTAATTTCTTTCCTTTCTCTTTCTGCCTTTACTTCAAAATCAGGATCACATGAAAAAACAGAAATACTTAAATCTTGTGGCTTGTCAAGTAAGAACGAATGCTTCCCCCAGAGCTGAAACACAACTGGAGATGTGTTTTTTGCACCCTTCTTCATATCAGAGATTGTAAGCTTTCCTGGCATGTAACAATGTCCACAAACTGTGAAAATAACAGTGAAGCTGGGATGAATATATCTGGGACCATAAATTCCAATGGAGGTGGTTTTGTGGATACAATCCCAAATGGTGGCAGCTGGTGACTGAATTGCTTTAATTTGTGCAGCAACCACGAGGTATGTCACCTGGCTCAAGTCTATTAGCTTGACTTGGATGATGTCTTTATAAATATAGCAGTTGTTTAACACTTTGAAAGGGCCTTCTTTACCAGGGCTGTGTAAACACACCATTTCTGTCATGACTTGGCTGAAAGGATCCTTTCTCACTTTAGCCCCTATTTTCATCTCCAGCAAAACGGCTTCCATTGTATTTAGGTTGCCTAATGTGATTTCCAACAGTGGGCTTACAGTGCAGGAAAGATCATGGTTAAGCATTTGTGGAGGTTCAAGAAATGCCCTTAGAGACACCTCTTGGAATTCTCCCACGGCTACATGGCCTTGGGGCACATGAACAGTGATACCTGATTCAGGTAATTGTACTGACCCTCCTTGGTGGCTTACTTTGCAAACTATCACCGTCTCTGCTACTTGTGTTTGGGCCCATCCCGGACTCTGATTAATTATATTCAAATCCAGGCAGGAACGGGCCAGCTGGCGTCGACTTAACCAAGCCATTTTATAAGCCTCTCTATCATTCTGAAGCCATTCTAAGTCTTGTTCTAGTATCTGGCCGGAGTTATGTATATTCTGATGGGCATGTGCTGTGTCATCTAAAATGTCCAAAAGTTCTGAAACACTTTTAGATCTTGCAGATGTCCGTGAGGAAGACTGCCTGAGTAACTGATGCACATCTAGTTCATCACCAGAGGAATCAAAAGAATTTCCAGTTTCTGTTTCTCTAAAAAAAAGAAAAGGATCTTCCTTCAGGATGGAAATATTCTCTCTCTTCTGGTTATTTCTTAGCTGAGTTATGTCATCCAAAAACGGGTTAGAAGCAGACAGTTCATTCCAGAAGGGATTTGTAACCTCGGAAGCCTTATTGCCCTGACATGTGAAAGGATCCGGCCAATGGAGAAGAAATCCTGGGTCTGTAGATTCTTGTTATTTAGACAAAAACAAAACAAAACAAAAGTGAGGTGGCATCCTGAGATACAATCAACTAATTATTATTATAGCTTAAAAATTCAACGCTTTTTATTTTGCTTTTTGATCTCCAATCTAATAGCTCCTACAAAATTAATGTTAAATTTGCTCAAATTTTCAAGTTATGAGGAAAGAGAAAATGTTCTGCCAGTATATTTTGACTATGTTTAATGTTACTTTTTCTTAAGACACTGTGATTTACAAATAAATGTTCAAAAATTTAGATAATAATCATTTGAACACATTTCCTTGAAAATTACCCAGACTACATACGTGTATGCCTTATTGTTTTATGTTTCATTTTCACAGAAGAAAACCTCTGAACAAACAAAATAATTCAGTCAACTATCCAAATTTTTCTAAACACCGAATAGTCAGTCTCATTATATCTAGAATATTCATTTAATGTTTTTCTTTTATAATAGTCCCCATGTAAAAAAATCAAGTGCATCCGTTAATAGTCAAAGTAATTAAAAAACAATATGCCAAATTAGACAATAATGTAGTTCTTAGATTATTTCCTGTAGCTTTGCTCTGATAAATTTTAATAACGTTGATATTTTTTCATGAAAAACATTTCATGAAAATGAACATTGAAAAATAGATCACCTTTAGATTTATTATTTGAAGGAATTCATTGAGCTTTTCCAAGTTTAAAATGACAAAGAATAGGCTTACCGCTATGAAGTGAAAACATGTCATTACTTTGGAAAGTGAATATTTTTAAGAATTGGCAACACATGAAAATATCTACATATGAACCATAAGGAATTTCTATATATTTCACAAGTATTAGTCATTTTTAAATGTTTAGAAATTCATACTTGGTCATTTCTCAATAAATATTGGTAATGATTCTGTGACCTTGGTGAAACTGGTACAGCTTTCATGAAAACAAAAGCCCAACTGGCCAGCCAAAATTGAAAAGTGAATCCAAGTAAACTGACAGACTTTTTTGTTTAGTACACAGAGAGCTATATCTTAATTGAAATGGGTTTTAAGCATCACACATTAAAAGTTAGAATGTGCATTTGAAAAATAAAAGTTGTATTTCTCTTATTTTCATGTTTCTTTCCATCTGGTTTCATCTAACTCTCTTCAAACTTACCTTTCCTCTGAGGATCAGTTCAATTCTTTCACTCTTCATGAAAACTTCTTAGCCCAGTTCAACCTCTAGAGATCTCATTTACCCCCAAATTTATTATATTTACTGCATATATCATTCACTTAATAATGAATTTTTGCCTTCTCAGAAGATTTATATAATCTGCTGACTGTGCTATTTCATTTTGCTCATTTTTTAATGATAGTGTAAGTATTTGCATGATAATTTTATAATTATTTTAATCTTCTGTAGCTCTTTGCAGAGTTAAGCTTCCAATAGTTATCAATGCTGGATAAAAAAAAATTACAAGTTATAGATTCTCGTACCTGTAACATGGAAATTTCTTGAGGATTTTTGAGCTTCCATGTCAAACAAATTTCCTTCAGACTTACTTCGTGAGATTCCTTCTAAGCAAAACTGGGATCTTTTATTGGTTATCATTTTTCCACCTACAAAATAAATAAATAAATAAATAAATAATGTTTATAAGCATACATATACAGGTTGGCAGAGAAACTAAACTTAAAGTATTCACACATACTTAAATAGAAAACTGCAGTGTGCCTGGGTGGGCTCAGTTGGTTAAGTATCTCCCTTAGGCTCAGATCACGATCCCAGGAGTCCGGGGATCAAGTCCTGCACCTTGGGCTCTCTGCTCAGCAGGGAATCTGCTTCTCTCTCTCCCTCTACTCCTCTCCATGCTCATACTCTCTCTCTTACCTGTTCTGTCTCCCAAATAAATAAATGAAATCTTTAAAAAGAATAGAAAACTGCATTTAATAATACTCTACATACATCCTCTACTTCTGGTGGGATGCTGGACTAAATATCCTAAAATATGTATCAGCACTTCACTGAAAAATGCTTAGACTCTGGATTAATACCAACAAGCAAAACTAGAATGTATTACTGATCCTATAAAAAAAATTGGTGAAAATTCCAAGGATAACAAAAAAGAATAGTAAGCTACAACTTCAATAAATAGGAAATTCCTCTTTGGTGATTGGAAGACAAACATTCACAAAACTAGAAATTCTTCCTTAAGTTCTTCTATACATTCAAGGCAGTTGTAAGAGAAATCAAAACATTTTATGTATATGTATGTGTTTGTAACTTCTTAAGCTACTTTAAAATTTATATAGAAAAGCAAAGGGCTAATAATCAAGACAATCCCAAAAGAGAATAAGAAGAAAGTGAAGTGTGCCACCAGCATTTAGTTTAAATATGTGCTAAGTAGGACAATGTGAAATGAGAACAGAAACTAAGGACACACAATACCTCTACAAACAGACACACCCTCACATGAAAACTTGATGAATGACAGAATTCGTCACATAGAGCAGTGAAACGATGATTCAGTAAATGGAGGATATACAGCTTAAAAAGTTACATTAATTATACACAAATCAATTTTAAGAGATTTAAAGACTGAAAAGCAAAACTTAAAAATAGAGTCCAAAGAATTATCTTTACACTTTCTGGGAAGTAGAGAATTTCTTAAGCAAAGCACAAGCACAAAATGCAAACCATATTTTAAAAGAATGAGAAATCCTACAGATAAGTCAAATGAAATCATTTACAAAAATTAACAACATAAGCCAAAAAGTGGGAGAAGATAAGGATTGGATTCTAAAAGACTCCTATGAATCAGGGGCACCTGGGTGGCTCTGTCAGTTGAGCTCTTGATCTCAGCTCAGGTCTTGATTTGGGGCCCTGAGTTCAGGCCCTGCATTGGACTCCATTCAGGATGTGGAGCCTACTTAATAATGATATAAAGAAATTTAAAAGACTCATAATCAATAACCAAAATAAAAACAAAATTATAGAAAATTTTGGAAAAGATCTGAACAAATATTTCTTTCTTTTTTTTTTAAGAATTTTTTATTTATTTATCTGAGAGAGAGCATGAGAGAGGAGAAGGTCAGAGAGAGAAGCAGACTCTTCAAGTTGCTGAGAGCCCGATGCGGGACTTGATCCTGGAAGTCCGGGATCGTGACCTGAGCTGAAGGCAGTCACTCAGCCAACTGAGCCACCTAGGCGTCCTGAACAAGTATTTCTTTAAAAAATAAACACAAATGACCCAAAAGTATATTAAAATATGCTCAATTTATTGGAAATCAGGGGAATTCTAAATAAGACTGCATGAGGTACAATTACACCCATCAAATTTGCCAAAATTTTAAAATCTGCAACACTAGCTTTGGCAAAGATGTGGAGAAAGGGAGAAGTCCTACATTCTCCTAGTGGAAGCGTCACTAGGCATAATCACTTAAAAATCAATCTGGCATCTTCTAGGAAAGGTGCTTATACCACAGTACCCAGCAATTCCAATCTCAGCTATCCGTGCGACTAAAGCCTTGTATATGTATGTCGGAAGAGATACGCATGAATGTTCATTATGTTACACTAACAAAAAACTGGATTACCCAAATTATCCTTCGCCACATGAATGGATAAATAAATATGGTGTTTTAATTCACTAAAGTACCATGCAACTATGAAAACGGATGAACTACAATTAAAAGCATCAGGATATACTAACTGGGAGCATCCCATTGCTGAGACTCAGCCTTCTCTACATGTATGTTTTCTCTTTGTCCCATGAAAACCCTGAAAAATAGAAATTTTCTGTAAGATTTTACAGAGTACAAGAAACAAATCTCAGCAGTGGGGCATAACAAACCTACCAGGTCAAACAGCTGGTGAGTGACTGACCCAGACATAATTCCTCATGAACATTATGGCTACTCCATACTGTGCATGACTCAGGATGCCATACACCCTCTCTCGGACTCAAGGTTCCCAACACTACACTCTGAAACTATGCCACCTTCTAGTTCAAGCTGCCAGGCATGCGAAACTTTGACTTCTTGTTCTCCTTTAGGTGTTAACCACACCTCTTTCACCTTTGACTCTAATTCTCATACTCTTCTTTCAAGTCTTTTACTTTTTTTTAATTTAAGATTTTATTTATTTATTTGACAGAGAGAGATCACAAGTAGGCAGAGAGGTAGGCAGAGGGGGAGGAGGAAGCAGGCCCCCTGCTGAGCAGAGAGCTGATGTGGGGCTCGGTCCCAGGATCCTGAGATCATGACCTGAGCCGAAGGCATAGGCTTAACCCACTGAGCCACCCAGGCACCCCTGAAGTCTTTGACATTTTATTTCAAAGACATTTATTCCATCTTTTAAAGAAACCAAAAGACTTTTCTGGTATCAAGTAGTAAAGAACAAAATTAAATGAAGAGAGAAGAAAGAGAAGAGGAAAGGGGGAGGAAGGAAAGGAAAGAAGGGAAAAACGTTTTCCAAATATAACGGATAAACAAAGTCAAAACTTATCTCACAATGTGGCATACTTAAAAAATCAAATGGTGAAGTGTGTAAACCTGGTGATTCACAGACCTGGGGATAAAAATATATGTATATAAAAAATATATGTTTATAAAAAATAAAAAATTAAAAAAAAAAAAATCAAATGGTGTATAGCAATTTTTTCCTCTGATAGGTGAAACTACATGGGAAGGTTGGGTGAAAAGCCAAATTGTGCAATATGCAATTTATACTGAAACCTCAGGTTTCCTGGAAGATCTTCAAAATTCTGTGGTTGGTTTTACCAAATATAATGTCCAAAACTAAAGTCGTTGGCACACCACAGGTATCCAAAGCTTTAGGTTAGAAAACTAAGTACATATCCTTGAGCAAAATTAAGCAAATCAAATTAAAATGAGTAGGAAAAAAAGGTTTAAATGAAAAAAATATTGTTCAAAACGATAAAAGTATGTTTTTTTTAATGGAAAATCAATTAAGACAGAAAGCTCCCTAAACTCCTTAATTTCTTGGGGGAGAAAAGAGCAGAAAGGAACAATTTATATCTAGGATTCCTTTGAGGCTAACAACCCCTGATGTAAAAAAAAAAAAAAAATAGTTACAACCCAGTGAAATGCAGTTAGAAGTCCTCAGCAACATAAGAATCAGGATGACTTATGCAGCTGGGATCCTGGAGGGTCATAACGTTTCAGGAACAAACAGGAGGTTATCAGCTATAATTCTTTGTGGAGTATCCCTCTTCTCCAGTCACCCAAGCACATCTTCATTGTCCTTTATGCCAGTGGTTCTAAACCTCAGTGGTACCATAATCACCTGCAGGATTTGTTCTAAGATGCTTTGCTGGACCCACCCTGTAACTCTGATCAGAAGGTCTGGGGTTGCACCCAAGATTCTGCATTTCTAATGAAATGGCCAAGTGATGTGATGTTGTGGTTTTGAGTGGGGGGAGAGGGGCACATCTTGAGAACCACATTCGGAAAACCACCATGCTAACTTCTTTCCCTGGTGCGTGTGTGTGCGCGTGCGCACACACACACACACACACACACACAATCTCACAGGACTTCATCCTAAATATGACTTTTTGTCTTTGAATACAGGGAAGAGTCAACAAGCCTTTGACTGAAAGGACTATGATGGTGACCTATGGAGGGCAGTTTTTGTTTACACAGGTGCAAATAGCACTCTCCAGATTTATCATTTCCCTGTGTTTTCTTACAATTAAGTGTCATACTCACTGGCAATTGCTCTCCCAAAGGGAATTTTTAAAATTTTGTCTAAAGAGGCATGAGTCATTCTTGGCTTGAAGAAATAAGTGGGAAAAGAGCAGTCTACTACTCACTTAATTGGGGACACATTCTTGTCAAACATGTCTCTTACAATACACATATTCTGATTCTACATGACCCATTATTTTTTTTTTCTTAAAAAAAATAAACAAAGTTTTGCTCTTCATTTATTTTTTTTTTAAAGATTTTATTTATTTATCAGAGAGAGAGAGGGGGAGAGAGCGAACACAGGCAGACAGAATGGCAGGCAGAGGCAGAGGGAGAAGCAGGCTCCCCGCTGAGCAAGGAGCCCGATGTGGGACTCGATCCCAGGACGCTGGGATCATGACCCGAGCCGAAGGCAGCTGCTTAACCAACTGAGCCACCCAGGCGTCCCTGCTCTTCATTTATTTTACTGTTTAAACTAGGCCTTAAGCAATTAGGAATATTTACCAGCTGTACCACTTAGCAAAAGATCCCAGAAAATTTGGGGGTAGAGCAGGAGAGGAGTGTTTGCAAAAGCTTATACAGGGACGCAATAACTGCTAAAATAATTATTTCTTTAAAATGTGTTCCTTTTGGCGATTCATAGACCTGTACCCCTGGGGATAAAAATATATGTTTATAAAAAATAAAAAATTTAAAAATCTAAAAAAAAAAAAAAATGTGTTCCTTTGTTGGGTTAAATAGGTAAGTGCCTGAGTAGAGCCCTGCCTGGAGCCCTGCAGTGAGTCCCTGAGCTCAGGTCTGGCTCTGCACTCAGCTCAGAGTTTGTCTGTCCTTCTCCCACCCCCTCTGTTCCTCCCTGTGTGCTCTCTCTCTCTCTCAAATAAATTTTTAAAATCGTTAAATAAATAAATAGTCTGAGAGGCTCATAAAAGAATACTGTAGTCAGTTGATGACATGCACCTGCTATGATTTTACTTGATGTTGCCATGGTGTGTGTAGTGTTACTGGATGTTATGCTACTGGATCCAGAGAACCTCTGGATGGACGAGTGGAATTTTCTGATTGGTAGTGTACATACCCCATAAACCAATAATTAAATAGTTTATCATCTCTGGTCATCAGCTCAAAGATTAAAAAAAAAAAAAAACTGTTAGGGTGATTTTTCCGCAAGGAAAGTGGTTTTACAAGATTCTTCAGGGTGGGCAGCAGGGTCCCTTCGACTTTAAGGTATTGGTAATACGCAATAATTTCTATGATGCCTCCAGTCTTGGTAACTCGAAATATTCCATCTTGTTAATATTACCACATCAAGATGTTTATCACTTTCTTTATATCTTATTACCCTTCCACCATTGGAAGAACTGAAGTCCAGGAGAATTCTGATAATTGTTCAGGCCAACATCATATTAATGAGCACAAATCAGGAACAAAGAAACAGTTGATCAGAAATTGTTTTATGTTCAGCTTAATGAGGGAGTCAAGGGACCTTCACAGAAGCCTGAGTCTGAAAGGGAAAAAGTAAAGGACTCTAAACAGATACGCAAAAGGAGTATTTCAGTCTTGTAAACGAATAACAAAAATTTGCTGTCATAATGATACTCATTTTTTTAAAAGATTTATTTATTTATTTGACAGAGAGATATTACAAGTAGGCAGAGAGGCAGGCAGAGAGAGAGAGGAGGAAGCAGGCTCCCTGCTGAGCAGAGAGCCCGATGCGGGACTCGATCCCAGGACCCTGAGATCATGACCTGAGCTGAAGGCAGCGGCTTAACCCACTGAGCCACCCAGGTGCCCATAATGATATTCATTTTAAGGACAGAGTTTGTGTGTGTGTGTGTGTGTGTGCATGCCTGTGCACACACACAAACACCCCTTTCCTTAATTTAAAAAGAATTTGAAAATGTTTACAAATACTCAACCAACACAATATGTTTAAACAACAAGCAAGTGTATATTATTCTTCAGTAAGAAAGTTAAAAACAACAACAACAAGTAAGTTATTCGGGTGATACTTACAGAAAGAGTTAGTAGGAAACCCAAAATAAATAATTTTATTAACATCATGCTTTAAGTTCCATATATTGCTAGGAAAAACCCACAAATCTGGCTCTCCCTTTCTCAAAGAGATCACAGCAAGGAAAACATTGTTAGTTACATGCCTCACAGTGTGATGGTGAAATATAAATAAATCACTTAGCAGAAGCACCAGCATCATCAGGACTGCTGGGAACAACACCCTTACCCTGCCGTTTACCCTAGGTTCAACACCAGGTCCTTTTCATGGAACTGTTTCTTAATGTGTACTGATGGCATCTTGCCCAAGGGCAATCATGTCAGACTGGATGGAAATCAGCGGGTCCAGCTAATCAGCCATCTGTCTCCTGATCCAATCCAAATACAAGAATACACGTTACGTTACAAAAACCCAGGATAGGTCATCTGGTCTGGGAAAACCCACCATACTTAGT
Source organism: Mustela lutreola (assembly GCF_030435805.1). Taxonomy (NCBI): domain Eukaryota; kingdom Metazoa; phylum Chordata; class Mammalia; order Carnivora; family Mustelidae; genus Mustela; species Mustela lutreola. The sequence goes on from NC_081293.1 coordinate 147,556,126, forward strand.
TTCTTTCAACTGACTTTGTTTCTACTTCTTAGAGTATATGGAGTTAGATGTTCTAGCTCTTGATGAGGATTAGAGAATAGCACTTCCTCTTGACGATCCAATCAGCTAAGTTAAAGATGAGAATCACACTCCGGTGAGACAAGTAGCTCAAATGCAGGTCTAAACAGATGATTCTACATTTGTAAATGGTGGCTGTGACATGGCCTGAAATGTTCCTCTGAGCACAGTTGCATTATTGCTCCCCCACAAAAGCATATGAGTACTAATCCTCTAAGTCATGGATCAAGGCTTTAGTACTTTCATTGTGGAAAACATTTTAAAAAATTTGTTACCAAATGTCCACTGTTGCCATATAATATTCACAGTGATGTGAATCTCAAGTTTAACTTTAAGTGATGCATGCTCCTAGAAAACCTTCAAAGATAAATTAGGTGTATAATCTGTCCCTAGTAACTGAACAAGTTTGATTGTTTTATGAGTTCTTGGATACAATTTGGCTATGTAACAGTGACCTTAACCCTTTATTTTTCTTGCACCCTTCAGTGCAAGAGAAGCTTCCTGGCTAATTTTTTTCAAAAGATAGAGATCAACTACTGATTCAAAAGAGGTGGAGCCAGAGTCAGATTTACAGTGTGGCTAATGAAGCTGAACCTGTAGGGCCCTCGAACCTGCACAGCCCTCTCCAAGGCCCTGAGCTTAATTCTTTGTTTTCTTGTAAGCTTCATATCATGCATAACTCCACCACTTTATAGAATATTTGACATCATGAGATTGGTTTTTCACCTACCAGCAGTATTTGTTTGTTTCTTAGATGTAAATGCATATTTGGAAAAGTCCAGAGAATACAAGCTTTGGAATTAGAATTCTCTTGTTGCAGACCCTGGGCCCTGGGTATAAATTTGAGAGAGTTACTAAAGATTTCTGTGATTTTATTTATCATCTGTAAAGAAGAAGAAGGAATAGGAGGAGGATGAGGAGGAGAAGAGGAAGAGGAAGGAGGGGGAGGAGGAGGAGCGAGAGGAGGAGGAGGGGAAGGGAGAGAGGGAAAGGAAGAAGGAGAAGGAGGAGGAGAGGGGGAAGGGGAGGAGGGGAGGAGGAAGAATAGCAATATTACTATGTATTACTTTTATTATTATATACTGAGCCCACAATCTGCACAGTACTGCTTTAATAGTCAAATGGAATACTGTATGAAAAGTGGCACAACCAGCTAACTCCTTTTCTTTTCTTTTCTTTTCCTCTGATTTCTCCCTCCTGTTATTCCTGAACAATAGAAAAAAGCTTGAGTTCCTCTCCTTCAGATGGCTTGAGGCTCTGACCTCACTCCCTAAGTGAAAAAAATGACTACTGACCAGTCCTATCTTGGGACTCAATCTCCTTTTCATCACTCCCTGTAGAACATTTTAACAGCTATTTGCATTACTCCTACCTTTTGACAACAGAGGCACTAAGGTACAGTAGAAAGAATACAGGCTTTGACCTGAGACAGTTGGGTTTGAAACAAAGCTTAAAAATGAATATAGTGGGGGACGTCTGGGTGGCTCAGTGGGTGAAAGCCTCAGCCTTTGGCTTAGGTCATGGCCCCGGTGTCCTGGGATGGAGCCCCACATCGGGCTCTCTGCTCAGCGGGGAGCTTGCTTCCCCCTCTCTCTCTGCCTGCCTGTCTACTTGTGATCTCTGTCTGGCAAATAAATAAATAAAATATTTTAAAAAATGAATACAGTGGTCTGAGCATCACTTTTTCTCATTAATAGGGTGTAAATATATCTACTTTAAGTAGTTGTAGCAATGGTATATGAATTACATTTCAATAAAACTTTTTTTTAAAAAGCTTTTGTGCAAATTAAATACTATACATCTCCAGTTAATACCAATCACTGTTGAAAATGATAGTTTTTGTTTGTTTTATTTTCTCATATCTGTGTCAGTTCTGTTGGTTTTAATAAGGGTAAAAGTGGTTACTGACAAAGATACTTAAGGGATACTGGAAAAGAGAAAGAAGGAAAGGCACTGTGGAAGTTTCATTGCCATTTTAGCTTAACTGAATATTCAACCTGATAATGCTCTTTTCACCTCTTTAAAGAGCATAACTGAAAAAATACTGAATTTTTCCCAACCAAAGTTTGTCAATCCCTTTTCAAAATTAATTTCTCAAAATTAATGTTTTACAGCCAATAGCTGCTCCGTTAGTGGGTAGAACCAATTATAAGATTTCCAAGATTCTTTGCCAAGAGAAAAACACCCTCTGACAAATATTTTGTATACACCCACAGTCTTTCTTGGTTTGAACTTAGAACACTGGCATGAATCATCATACGTATCATCCGACAAGTCTACCTTCTTGACAGAAAGAAAATATCAATGTTCCGTGGCTGTTAAATGAGAACAGAGGGTTCATGATAATTGCTGTGAGGAGCACATGGATGAAGTTTGGTAGAACAGGAAAGATTTTTAAAAAAGAACACTCATTATGCCACATCAGCCTATGCATAAAGCAAGAGTTTCCCCTAAGTTCTCCACAATTTATCATGTCTAATTTTTAATGTTTCAGGGACTCACCATGTTTTTATGTGTCAATTTTGTAAACTGAGAATAGGGTGTAAAGTATGGATGTTTATCAAAGTATAAACTTGAAAAATACTAACATGTGTACCTATGTGAATATATATATTCAGATAGATAGATGGATGGATGAATGGGTAGATAGATAGGTGGATAGTTTCAGTGATATATATGAAAACTATATACAATTTATATATACATATATATAATTCAGTAAAACGAAATATTTTTGTTACTAATAATGCTTCGATATTCTCTGAATGCTGGGAAACTAGAGGATTATTTCCTTTCTGGGAGACAGTTAAATCTTCAAAATTTCACTTATTTGCAGATAGTATCAAGTAGTGATAGAGTGTACAAGAACTCTGAAGAAAGAAGTTAAAAGAAACCCAAATTTTCTTATGTAAGATTGGGAACCAACAGAAATGATCAATTTTAATATTTTAAACTCTGTTTTATTATTCCATTTTCAAGTATTATACTAATGGAAACAGCAAATTAAACACAAAGAAAATCATCCAGAATGGAGTGAATGGAATTATCCATCACTGTCCTTTTTATTTCATTAAATCAGCCTGAAAAATTGAACCTATTCACTTAGCAGTCCAAATGGACTGCAAACCTTTCCAAGAACAAGTCCTCTCTCTTCCTCCCCAACGCCTCCTTCTTTACATTTTTTAAAATTTTTTATTTATTTTTTATTTTTTAATTTTTTATAAACATATATTTTTATCCCCAGGGGTACAGGTCTGTGAATCACCAGGTTTACACACTTCACAGCACTCACCAAAGCACATACCCTCCCCAATGTCCATAATCCCACCCCCTTCTCCCAAACCCCCTCCCCCCAGCAACCCTCAGTTTGTTTTGTGTGATTAAGAGTCACTTATGGTTTGTCTCCCTCCCAATCCCATCTTGTTTCATTGATTCTTCTCCTACCCACTTAAGCCCCCATGTTGCATCACCACTTCCTCATATCAGGGAGATCATATGATAGTTGTCTTTCTCTGCTTGACTTATTTCGCTAAGCATGATACGCTCTAGTTCCATCCATGTTGTCGCAAATGGCAAGATTTCATTTCTTTTGATGGCTGCATAGTATTCCATTGTGTATATATACCACATCTTCTTGATCCATTCATCTGTTGATGGACATCTAGGTTCTTTCCATAGTTTGGCTATTGTGGACATTGCTGCTATAAACATTCGGGTGCACGTGCCCCTTTGGATCACTACGTTTGTATCTTTAGGGTAAATACCCAATAGTGCAATTGCTGGGTCATAGGGCAGTTCTATTTTCAACATTTTGAGGAACCTCCATGCTGTTTTCCAGAGTGGCTGCACCAGCTTGCATTCCCACCAACAGTGTAGGAGGGTTCCCCTTTCTCCGCATCCTCGCCAGCATCTGTCATTTCCTGACTTGTTTATTTTAGCCATTCTGACTGGTGTGAGGTGATATCTCATTGTGGTTTTGATTTGTATTTCCCTGATGCTGAGTGATATGGAGCACTTTTTCATGTGTCTGTTGGCCATCTGGATGTCTTCTTTGCAGAAATGTCTGTTCATGTCCTCTGCCCATTTCTTGATTGGATTATTTGTTCTTTGGGTGTTGAGCTTGCTAAGTTCTTTATAGATTTCGGACACTAGACCTTTATCTGATATGTCGTTTGCAAATACCTTTTCCCATTCTGTCAGTTGTACTTTCGTTTTGTTCACTGTTTCCTCTGCTGTGCAAAAGCTTTTGATCTTGATGAAATCCCAATAGTTCATTTTTGCTTTGCTTCCCTTGCCTTTGGCGATGTTCCTAGGAAGATGTTGCTGCGGCTGAGGTCGAAGAGGTTGCTGCCTGTGTTCTCCTCAAGGATTTTGATGGATTCCTTTCGCACATTGAGGTCCTTCATCCATTTTGAGTCTATTTTTGTGTGTGGTGTAAGGAAATGGTCTGATTTCATTTTTCTGCATGTGGCTATCCAATTTTCCCAACACCATTTATTGAGAGGCTGTCTTTTTTCCATTGGACATTCTTTCCTGCTTTGTCGAAGATTAGTTGATCATAGAGTTGAGGGTCTATTTCTGGGCTCTCTATTCTGTCCCATTGATCTATGTGTCTGTTTTTGTGCCAGTACCATGCTGTCTTGATGATGACAGCTTTGTAATAGAGCTTGAAGTCCGGAATTGTGATGCCACCAACGTTGGCTTTCTTTTTCAATACGCCTCCTTCTTTAAATGCAAGGGTAATACTCAGGCTTAAGAGTTGTGTTTCTCTCTGCTGAGACCCTTACTGCTTTGTAGGAGAAGTGGGCTCCTCAGATACAGATGGGGAAAATGGCAGGAGGCTCAGAGTTCTGCCTACAGCACCACTTGGTGCCAGGTCAGGGTCCTCCTAGATGGCTGTTCTGGAGCTTTGTCCTGGTCGGCATCCTGCCCATTTGCCCTAACCAGGTTAGTGTAAAATGGTGGTTCTCAATGGTTCCTCTGCATCAAAGTCAACTTCAGAGCTTTAAAAGAAATATGTAGATGCCCAAAATCTACCCCAAGATCCTGGTATGGAGCCCAGATATCATTATTTTTAGAAAAAGCTCTCAAGAGATTCTGATATACAATGAAGATTGAGAGCCACTAAATCATAAATTGTGAGGTGATAAAAATGTATTTGTTTCATTTTTTTTTTTAGGCAAACATGTCACTGGACATAATAAAATATATGGCAGTCTAAGATGCCCACCCCTATAAGGCAACCTTCCAGGGGCAAAAACACATATTAAGACATTGTACTAGACATGGGGTATCAGGATGATAAAGGAAAACTGTAGGACTCTCTTCCCTGTGAGTGGCATGGCCTTTTGCCTAGGAACTGTATCTAAGACTAGTTCTACTCTAGATTAGGGACAAAGCCTCTCTCCTTCACCCTGCTTTGCTGGGGTTCAGGTTTCCCTATCTTTTCTTAGAATTGTAAGATCTAGATGGAGGTACTTCTGGATACTAAGAAAACATAAACGCTGGCTTTTAGCATAAGTCTTGGTTCTACCTGTCGCTCAGGAAGACAAAGTTGGCTTGTGCTCCAGGTGGCATTTTCCAGTGCTCACTGGCTCTCTCTCTCTCACCCACATGTATATCCCCCATAATATCTCTCTGGTTAACATTTTCCCAGTAAAATCTCTTTGTTATTAATACATAATACATTTACAGAAATATGAATCTCTCATTACAATATTTTGGCCAACTCTCTTTCTAGGGAAAAAATGTTTATTTCCCCTAAACTCAAAGGAACATTTTTAGCCAAACAATTTCATGAAAGCATAAAGTTTCATTTCAGATGAAACCAATAGAACACTGGAACCATAGTAGCCATTTCAAAATCAAGACGGTATAAAGGACATGTGAATTTTGCAGCTACTGGCACTAAGCAATGTTGGGTTTTTAATTTTTTTTTTTTGTTTTTATATGACTACCTTAACTGTGTGGTATTTAACACACACATGTATTTTACTATTTTTTGTTACATTTTTAGGAAAAGGGTTGAGGGTTTAGAGTGATATATAATGCATTATCACTTTCTTCATTTAAAAAGTTAGAAATATAGAACCAGAATGTCTGAAATCAAAGAACAAATTATTAACTTCAGGAAGAAAATTCCCGAGTCCCTTTGTGTCTATTAGATGACATTTTAAACTATATTGTTCAAGTATACTCTATACTTATAATTATTTTACAGTTGTGTGATTTATACATTTCTGCTTGAAGATGTGATTAAATTTCCAACCATAATTTTGAAGGTGTTAAATTTTCTTGTCATTAAGTTTTTGCTTGATAAGTTTCAAGGCTTTGTTGTTAAACTCATATAAGCATGCAAAGGCTATGTTTTCTTAATGACTTTTCTCTTTATTTTCCTCTAGTGTTTCTATTTATCCCTGTAAATGCTTTCTGACCTAAATTCATTTAATGTGATATTAATATTGCCATACCAGCTCTCTTTTCATTATTTATTTTATAATTTTAAGACACTTTTTTTACATGGTTTAATATCTCTAAAAATCAAGATGCATATGCAATTGATACTAGATTTTAATTGGCTTTGTTTTTTTCACTACGGTATTACATAAAATAAGAGTGTGTATTAAAATGGATGGTATCATAAACTCAAAGAAATACAGTAATTACCTGGAATATCTTTTACAACCTCCTTATTTCAACCCCTCTGGCTGATTATTAGGTATGCCACTATAAGCAGCAAATAGCTGGATTTTTAAAAAACGTGTGTTTTTTATTAACCTCCATCTTTAAGTAGTTGAATGCTATCCTTCTATAGTCACTTAAAAACTCTCGACTTTTCCTCATTTCTACTATCTTATATTGTGTTTTGCTTATTTGCTTCTATTTTTCTCTTCCTTCTCTTGGATTTACAATATTCCCTTCTTTTTCCTATTCCACATTTCTAAACACATATCAATTTTCTCTTCAACTTCCCAGTAAGATATAAAGGATAAATAGTATGGTCCTCTCTAAAAAGTAGAGAAACTGAATCTGAATCACCAAGACATTGATATTTGTACAGAAGCTTACAATTTGTTGTTATAATAAATGAACTAATAAGAGACAAATGTTTTTAAAATTCTATCAATATCCTAGCTACTTATCTCTTGTAAACTTTCATAAGACTATGTTAAAACATTTATTTCTCCAGCATATATCATTTGGTATTTGAACAATAACCAAAATAACCATTTCAATTAAATCCACACAGAGAAACATAAACTAAAATGAAAATGACATGCAATCATGGAAATGAGGCAAGAAATAAGGAAGAGTCTTAAAACTGATTCATATGGGGCGCCTGGGTAGCTCAGTGGGTTAAGCCACTGCCTTCGGCTCAGGTCATGATCTCAGGGTCCTGGGATCAAGTCCCGCATCGGGCTCTCTGCTCAGCGGGGAGCCTGCTTCCCTTTCTCTCTCTCTGCCTGCCTCTCTGCCTACTTGTGATCTCTCTCTGTCAAATAAATAAATAAAATCTTTTAAAAAAAAAAAAACTGATTCATATGTCCAAGCTAAAAATGACATGGCACTTATACGGAAGGGAATAGAAACGTTCTTTTCAACAGATTTTAACCATAAATAAAAATGAGAGAGAAAATTAATACTGCTGAATTACCAAAGGAAGAGGATGAAAATAGAGGACAAAGTGAGAAAAATTCACTTTTTCTAAAAAATATTTCATTTATTTATTTTACAGAGAGAAACATAGCGAGAGAGGGAACATAAGCAGGGGGAGAGAGAGAGGGAGAAGCAGGCTTCCTGCTGAGCACGGAGCCCGATGTGGGGCTCTATCCCAGGACCATGGGATCATGACCCAAGCCAAAGGGGAGACACTTAACCAACTGAGCCACCCAGGCGCCCCAGAAAAACTCACATTTAATGTTTTTAAATCATTGCAAATAAAATACGGTAATAGAAAATAAAGACACTGAAAATAAGGCAAATCTGACAGAAATAGGAAAAAGACTATCTAATGGAGATTAACTTAAATTTGCAGTAACTACGGACAGCTAGCACTCACTGGGTATCCTCTGTGCGGGGAGTGTTCGAAATGCTTTGCATCTGTTGTGTCTTCTAACCCTCACAGCAGGGCTAGGGGCATATTATTGTCTCCTTTTGGCAGATGGGGAAACTCAGATACATAGAGATGAATTCACTTATCCAACATCACACTGTAGAAAGTAAAGGGGACAGGAGCCAAAGCCTGAGAATCTGCTTCAGGGTCCACGCTCCCAATGACTACATGCAGAGTCCTTCTGTGGGCAATGTCCCTGAAGACCGGAATGCAGAAGGCCTGGAGTAAGGAGCTTCTGAGTCAACAACTACAAGAATTACTACCCTGTGGCCAGTGTTCCTACTGCATCCACACTGGGGTCCTAGTGCAGGAAAGCCTTGCCTATGGGCCCCTCGCTTGTTTTCCTTCCTTACTTCCTCAATTACCTCTCCTTGTCGTGTAAAAGCATCTTTGATCCTTATAAGCTCAAAGGAACTTGCTAACTGGAAAGTTAATTTTCACTTTTGCAATATAAGGAAAATGAAGCATTTACCAAGGGCATTCTAAATGATTCTGGAAACACTCACCAGAAAAAAAAGTACTAGCCCCAAAACATAAAATATTTCTTCACATTTATAAAAGTTTAAATAAATTATTATTTTAATCAGCAATGTGTGGAATTATGGCTGTGGTCGGAATGGAACACCATAAAAATGTAGAACCACATAGAAAAGTGGGTAAAATAATAAAATAAATATAGGAGCCAGAAATACTGAAAATATAAGATCAGTCTGTTATACTTAAATCCAGTGGGAGAGTTATTAAAATACAATGTGGAAACTTTCAGAAGATTCACATAAAACAAAAATATCTAAGGACTGATTTGAGGAATCTGGATTATTTTGCTTGAAGAAAGGAAATGAATTTATAAATATTCCTAAGGGAATCTAAATAATAATATATTAATTATACATAATGATATCCATCACTACACAATTTCAATGACAAAGTAAATTAATATAAATATATATAAATATATAATATAAATATTATATTAATATAAATATCTTATAGACAAAATTGAATAAGTTATGAAACACTGCATCACTGGAATATTATGCAGTTGTTAAAGAAAATCTTGATAAGTCTGTAAGAGCACAAAATATGTTTATGAGATTATAGTAAGATGGAAAAGCTTAAAACGTGGCCCAAAATCAAATGCATAGAACTATCATAATCATATTTTATAAAATCAGAGGAAGGGAAATGAGACTGGAACAACATACCCAAAAGTACTACCAGGACACATGTGTAAGTGGTAAGAATCTCAATACTGATTTTTGTTTTCCTTTTGTCTATTTTTCTAATGTTTAATGAGATATGATCTCTTACTGTGAAAATATCTTTACCTGAAGTGGGTCATGGTAATTAAATTAAATTTTTTAAAAAGATTTTATTTATCTATTTGACAGACAGAGATCACAAGTAGGCAGAGCGGCAGGCAGAGAGAGAGGAAGGGAAGCCGGCTCCCCGCTGAGCAGGAAGCCTGATGCGGGGCTCGATCCCAGGACCCTGAGATCATGACCTGAACCAAAGGCAGAGGCTTTAACCCACTGAGCCACCCAGGAGCCCCTCATAGTTTGTTTCTAAAGAGGGACACATTTAGGGTAAAACAGGATAAAGTAGAAACCACAAGAACAGTTTCTTAACTGTGTTAAGAAACACAGTTTCTTAAAACTGTGATCAATTCTAACTTAAATTAGTATTTCATGGCAATCCCTTGATTCCAATAATCCTTTCACCTTACAGGACCAGCAACCTATTGATCTTACTGCCTTCTCACTGCCTCCCCTCCAGCTGCTTCCCTCACAAACCAGTCTTTGTATTTCAAAGTGACTTAATAATAAAATGAGGACATCTAAGACATAGAATAACTGTAAATAGGCAGTACTTCAAAGGTACAAAGATAATTATTCAGTTAATAACTATAGGACCAGGCTTAAAACGGTAAAAAAAACAAAGCTGGGATAGCCAAGAGGAGCACCACTTGGCAGGTGCTACAACAACAAAAAAAAAACCACTTTACATGTTTATTCAAATGTATGTATACCAGACTATTTTTTTTAAAGATCTTTATTTATTTGACAGCCAGAGATCACAAGTAGGCAGAGAGGCAGGCAGAGAGAGAGGAAGGGAAGCAGGCTCCTCACTGAGAAAGCCCGATGCAGGGCTCAATCCCAGGACCCCAGGGATCATGACCTGAGCCGAAGGCAGAGGCTCTAACCCACTGAACCACCCAGGCACCCCTACAACAGACTATTTTTGCTGAAGATAACTACAATTATGCCAAATTAAATTTTTAATTTTAAACAGTTTTCTTCTTACCTTCCTCTATTCAAAACAGTTCAATCCTACCATTTTAATTATTATTTAGCATTTGTATAATATTTGAAGCCACAAATTAATTAATAAACTAACAAATCACTAGTATATTATTACTGGAGCCTGACAATAAATAAAAAAAATTTTGCTTAATTCAAATTTTGCAGAACTAACAAAGAAGATGAGATTCAAGGCATTAATAAACATTACTCTGTCGATTTTTTTGTTCAAAAAGGAATTAGCAGTGCCTTTTTCCACTCCCACAGAATGCACAGACTAAATTCTAAAGCATGAAAATCCTGGAGCAGTTCATTTCTTCAAATGGCAACAAAGCCAAAATCTGTAATTTTTTGTTAAACTACAAAAAAAGGGGTGGAAATAAAATTAAAAAGGAGTCTTTTATTGCAAGCTTTTTTTCTAATAACCCACTTTTTCATTTTTGAGAGCCTGTCTGTGAACTAGTAATGATGGACTGATCAACGGACATCTTCCTGTGATTTCTGCTGTGAAAAATTCAATTTGACACTGACAAGAAAAACCAGTATTGCTCCCAATAGTGTTTGCTTTCTGTTTTGTGAAAATACAGTCTTCCCTCAAAACACAATGGGACCTGGGACACAAAGCCTATAAACAAGGGAGGCTATTAAAAACTCAGAAAACAAAGCTCCAGGATTTCACGAATGACTTGCTCACCTTTCTGTCTTGCCAGCTGCACTAATCTAAACATTCTTCCTTGGACATTTTATCCATGTCTACAAAAGACTAGCAGTAACACAGCACATACAGGGTCCTGTAAGGCAAATAGAAGCCAGATAATCTCCTTCATTCTTCATCCGGAGTTAAGGAAGCTGGTACAAGGTGTATTACACGGTGGTCTGAAAACACAGCTGGGGCCTGGATAACGGTGTGGGCACTGCTGTGGACGTACCACTCACCTGAGCCAAGGCTTCCAACAGTCTATGCTTGCGGGGGCTGGGATAGCCAAGAGGAGCACCACTTGGCAGGTGCTATGATATCTGAGATGGCATTGGTCATTCAACCAAGGAAAAAATTCTGTATAATGGGTAACTAGAATGGCCAGAAGATGCTGGAGTGCATAGTTTTGTGCTGCTGAGGTTAGAGACCCAAAAGCTCGTCGGAAACACCATGACTCTGTATTAACCTTAGTGATCTGCGTGACTAATAGAATGCAGAAGGAACTGGTATTGCTGGGATTGCCAAGTCTAGATTATAACACACCTTGCATCCTCTGTCCAGGTCTCTTTGAAAACTTACTCTGGAAAAAAAGAAGAAAGAACAAAAGAAAGAAAGAAGGAAGGGAAAGAAGGAAGGAAGGAAGGAAGGGAGAAAACTTACTCTGGGTGAAACTAGCTGCCATGTGAGGAATCCAGCTCCCCGAGGCCACCTTGCTGGAGATATACATGTGCGTACTCTTGTCGACAGTTCCAGCTGGGCCCCAACTCCTAGTCAGCCCCTACAAGGTGCCAAGCATGAATGTGAAGCCACCTTGAACCCTCCAGACCAGCTCATCTGCAAGCCAAGAACTATAGTTCATACCATGACGAGCAGAAAACCACTCAGCTGATCCCTACACCTAAATCTTTCAGCTATCAAATTGTAAAATATAATAAAATGCTTATTTTGAGCCACTAAGTATTGGGATAATTTGTTATGTAGCAAGAGATAGTGGGTTGTGGTCTTTAAAATAAGGAGAGAAATGCACACTAAAGCAAATCATCCATATTAAAGGTATCCAAGTTATGCTAGCTAATGTAATTAAATCACAAAATGCATTATTCAGGAATGAGGTGTTCTTATAGCTTAATGTTGGATTTAAAAATTAATACAATATTTCAAGGAAAATATTTGACAATATGGAGTTGATACAAGTTGAGCTTATGGTCCCTTACTGTGGTGAGTCCTTTCAAGGCACTGGGAGGGCCTCTAAAAATTTATATTTATAATTTGTATTCTTTTTCTCAAAGGGTTCCCTTCCCATGTTGTATAAATTTCAGGCCCCACAAAACAGAGTCTGTCCCTGGGGAATGCACATTAATAATCCTAAAACTTTTTTAGCCCTTCTCAGTAACTTACATTTTCCCCAAGAAAATAATTCAAGAAAAAGGGGGACAGCTAAGTTTATATTATTCTTTATCAGAGCATTATATATATTAGAAAAATAAACTGAAAATAACCCAAATGCTCTATAACAGATGAATAATTGAATAATTGAATAAATTACAAACTATCAACTTAGGGCACAATGTAATCTTTTTAAAAAGTACTCACAAAATCTCTAATAACATGAGAAATTGTCTATAGTATGGCTAAGTGAAAAAGCTAATTTGGAAAGTTTATATAAACTATGATCTCAAATATAAAAACGTATATATTACATTAAAACTGATTAAAACTGAAAAGATTAAAACTGAAAAGAAATTTAGAGAAGTGAGAATGGTTACGTTGATATGATGGTCATGAGATGCAACTCTGCCTTTAATGCTTTTTATTCACATTTGTTTTTTTAAGTCACATCCCATTATGGTCACTGTAAGTGATGCAAACTCTCTCAGAAATCAGCATCTGAGGTTTTGTAAGAGGGATCCTGTAAAAGCTGTGGCTAAACTCAGGGAATTGCTGTAATGCCCAAAACTCAGGAAAGCAGACCAACCAGGCTGTGGAAGGCCACTTCTCTTATGTTTGCAAAATGTGATGTGGGAAAACAAATTTGTCATTAGGAAGGTAAACTCAGACTCTTGGGGAAGTTTGTCTTCTTTCTCTTCCTCTTTCACCTCATGAATGGCAAAGTAAAACTGTTTGGAGCCAAAAATCGAAAAGCCAACACTGTCGCCATCTCCGTATCTGCCATCTTTACACAAAGAGAAATGAACCCACACACGCACGCACATACAAACACATGCACGAAGCTTCATTTAGACATACTGAAACAAAATATTAGCTATTGTAATGATTGTTTTGGATATTGTGACATGGTGGCCAGAAATCTCAAGGTCTGGAGGCTAGTTCTGGGTTTGTGGCCAGCCAGGTATGTGACTCAGTGACATCTTGCTGGCTGAGAGCCTCATGCGTCCATCTGTAAAATGGAGGGATCGTCAAGACGTGATCGCCAAGATCCAGTCTGTTGTCACCACCATCCAACTCTGTTCATAAATGAAATGGGGTAGATTTAAAAAGCAGGGAATTTGTGAAGCTATACTGGTGAGTGGGTTTTATCTCTTTGTTATACCATACTTCAAAATACTAAAATTTCAAATGACAAAATTTTGGCCACTAAAAAAGAACTGAAAGGAAAGCCAGATTCTGACACAGTTCACTGGTGACAGAGGCAGGGGACCCAGCTTTCCTTCTCCTCCAAAGCAATGTAACCAAGTGATGACCGCTGTCACCCACCCCGTCCTTTCCTTTTGATTTTCATTACAGTAACACAGGGAGAGATATTTTAAACTGACTCCATGGCAGAGGTAAAAAGGGCCTCTTAAGTAGGTCTCTCTCTTTTCACTGTGCCTCACTTGGGTGCTGGCCGAAAGCCAACTCAGCCCTCGGGGTTCTTGTCGCAGAGCTTCAGTAGGCAACTAGGAAGGCAAGAACATACCAGGTACTTCACTTCCACCCAAAATATCATTTTGCTGCATTCAAGAGCAAGAAGGAAAGCCTCCCTTTCAGGTATGTCCCCACGATGTGAATTTAAACTCGCCTACCACATCTTTCCATTAAAAGCCACTCTAGTACTAAAAAGGGACATGCAAACCATTTACAACACATAGTTCTTCTACTCTTAACTCTAAATCAGTTTGAATCACAACACAAGACAGCATTAAAGTAAAGTGTATTACTCCAGCCTCCTATCAAAATGGCTTTTACAGAGTGATGGCTCAGCACTACTTCCTTGGTTTTAACTCATGGCACAGATAAGATGTGACACACATGAAATTTCTACATATTTTTGTAAAACTGTAATTAGGGAATTTGCCCATTGTGTTATCATATAAAGCCCTGTATGGATAATTATTCTCAGAGCTTAGGGAAAGGAAAAGTTTCTTCCTCCTAATCTTAAAGTTTTCTTTTATTAAAAGACTAGTGTCACCTCATGCTCTGGGTTTTACTTTGGCTACTAAGAAAGCTTAGGCTAGGTTTTTGTGCATTTGCAGTAATATCCCTGTATTTCCACTTTCAGTTTGTTTGTTTAATATAAGTTATCTCCTCCCGCAGCCCGAACCAACTATATCCTGTCATTATTATTATGTGAGGTTTAGCTTCTCTTGTTAATGGTTTTCAATTTTATTGTATGTATATTTTTATGATTGGATACTTCAGGTCATATCGGGGAAAGGTAATATATAAATATATAACAGCATGTGTTGTTATATGTATAAATACATCTGTTGTATGCAATATATATTATCATTGGTTGTCACAGAAAACATATCTTTAGAACTGTAAAGACCTTAGCAATAATTTAATTAAATGGTTTCTAACGTCATTCTCTCATGTATGGAGAACCTATTTCAGGAAATATGTCCAGAACTTACATTAAAATTGTGGTGCTTGAAAAGAGTCCCGTAATTTGGGATTTGGTTACAAAGTAAAGAAAGTCTGAGATCATCTTAAACTCAATGAGGCAGCAAACACTATGTTCTTTCTTCCTCCTCCCAGGCCTATCCAGCAGGAGCTGCTCTCTCTTCTCAGATTTGCTTTCAGCTGGTTCTGTCATTTGCCTAGTCTATGCAAACCCATTAGAGCTAAAGTTTTTGGCCCTCTGAGTAAAGAATCATGTGGTCCTGCCTTTTTTTGTATATTAAATAAGCATAGCTACTAGAAAGATTCTGTGGAATCTTAGCGACAGCTTGTTTTCCTTTCTTGGGCATTTTTAAAGTTGGCCTGACTTTGATTTTTTAAGATTATACATATCACATTCTTTTTTCCATTTAGAAAAGCCTGCACATGTTCCTGTGTAGGTGCCATCAATAAACTGGAGAATAAATTAACTTGAAAGCATGGTTTATTTTACAAATGTCTCCAGATGAAAACCAAGAGAGTAGAACGTAACTGCATTATGCACAATGGCTTCAGACAAAGGTCTGGATAGACCGTGGAAAGTTTAAAAAGCCATATTTGAGCTGCAGAATTCAAAACCATGATTCTTTACACTCAATTTCAGATGAAGCAGAAAACTTTCAAATTTTGATCATCTAATAGTAGGCTTAACATCATGACTTTTAGAAGAAACGTCTTTACCGTTTTTCATTTTTAGTTCTTAAAATATACAAGCTTATTTTTTCACTAGAATATATACACAATTTCATTTATGGAAAGATTTATTTAATAAAAACCATTTGGGGGCACATGGACAGCTCATCGGTTAAGTGTCTGCCTTCTGCTCAGGTCATGATCTCGGGGTCCACCACGCTGGGCTTCCTGCTCAGGGGGTGGGTCTGCTTCTCCCTCTCCTCTGCCCACCCTCCCTTGCTTGTGATTTCACTCTCTCTCTCAAATAAATAAATGAAATCTTAAAGCACACACACACACATGCACACACACACACAACCATTTCAACATAAACCATTTCAAGGACGATAAGAACCAAACACCACTCTCTAGTGGTGAAACCTTGAAAGAGCAAAGTCCTGAGGGCAGACCATCTTTCTGTGGGTCTGACAGGCACTGCCTCATCCAGGTAGAGGGTCTGAAGTTTGGTTATTAGCAAAGAAACCTCAAAAAGATTACAACATCTGGAGGGTCCTGAGGCATCAGATACCTGGGGCCTGGAAGAGTATGGTGGGAAGAGAAGCAAACCACTGACAAAAAGATATTGATCAAAGCAATGTCTGATCTCCTTTTGTGAGGACTGGGGAAAACCTGGCAGTAATTAAACTAGTGCCTAAGTAAAGTCCCAGGAACTTTTCTGAATCAGAATTTGCCATTGAATCCAAATGCAGCATGGGAGATCAAGAGGGATAAAGAGCCAAGAGAATCATGCTATTTCAGGAGGTAAACAATGAACAAAGCAAGGCTGCCAAAGACTTGAGTTTAATGGATGTTGGTCTCCTAGTGGGCATGAGAGGATGAAAGGGGATCAGTTGGCCAAAGTAAACACTGAAGGCTTACCCAGACGAGTAAACATTTTGTCCAGGCTCCACCCTTTGATTATTCAATCATGTCTTGATAAGCTCCTGAAGTCTGCCCCTGGTCTTAGCCTCCATCCTGGAGTTCTCCATTCAAATTTCAGCCTCATTTTTAGTCTTCAGTTTTTCTCTAGTGAAGCAAGATTTTTATGAGCCCTACCAATTTGTAAGTCAGATCACATGTATATTATCCAATTAATCAGCAGAATCAATCCGATATACTTCAAGCAGCCCTGATACAGAACAAATCTTTCAAATGAGAAGCAGAATAGACTAAAAAGTAATAACTGGCATGACAACAAATAGTTCATGAAAAAGAGAGATCTACAGATGACTCTTAGTAAATCCTTTGCCCATAAAAGTATGATGGTGAGACTATGCAGAAAGAGTCTTTTCTAAATGATTAAACATTACAAACTACTTTTTAAAATGCAAAGCCCTCCATAAATACTAGATCCTATATGATTTATTGTTCTGTTGGCAATAAAAAAAAAGAAGGATGATAATAATAGTAATTTGAATTTATGGAAGGCCTGTCATCTCACTTGTCCTTTTGAATGCCAGCTTATTAATCCTCAAAGCTATCTTAGGAGAAAAGTAGCCAATGTTATTAGCTCTTTTTGCAGATAAGAAATCGAGACACAGACAGATTATGTGGCTTATAAAGGCTTGGACAAGGAAGCTGAGGGTAGAAGGAAAATTCCTTAGCTACAAAGGTGGGAATGTGGTCCATAGATAAAGAGTTGGCAGGTTTGACCTCCTCCTGTCCAGACATACCAGAAAGTAGCACCACCCCAAACAAAGCTATCTGAGGCGAAAGGAGATTACACAGAGAAGGGACCTGAGAGTGTGTGGTGGAGTGCTGGAGGCAGCAGTTCAACGTAGGAGAAACTGGTGCACTACACAGGTGGAGGGTTTGGCTTGCCTTGCTCAGCACAGGGACAAGCTGACATGGTCTTGGCCTGAAGCCATTCTCCTACTCTAACACAACCCTCCCCTTCCACATCTTCCATCAACTCTAGGGAGATCATCACATAACCATCAGGAAGCAATCACTTCAAAGCCATGTCCTGAAATAAGGATTAGAATAAGGGAATAAATCCCATTGCTCAAATTAAATAGGAAGCACACAGGGACGACAGAGTGCTTATTAACATGAGAATCAAACACCAAAAATGAATGAAGAGGAAATCACAGAGGTGAGTCAAGAATACATAAAGTGCCATCACAAATAATACTGCAGAATCTACTTTCAATCCTACCTCCTTCTTTTAGTTAAAAAAGAAAAAAAGACTATTTTTATTTAAAAATCAATAGTTATTGTTATTTGAAAATAAGGTTTTTTAAAAAGTGAAGCTATAATGTATTATTTGTTTCAGGGGTACGGGTCTGGGAATCACCGGTCTTAGACAATTCACAGCATTCACCATAGTACACACCCTCCACGATGTTCAACCCACCCCTCTCACCCTCCCCATAAACTTTAAAATGAATAAAACTAAATGTTCTGTAAAATAAATCAATAAGGAAGTTGTGAATTATACATCTCTTCATAAAGGAAAAAGGCCTTATGAGCAGGATTTTAAAGCAGTTGTGATTTAGCCACATCCTGTATAATTACTAGCAACATAGGGACTAAAGGAAAATATGTGGCTATCCCATCTGCCATACACACACACACATGCATATACACGTATATGCCTGTTTAAAAGATTACCAGAAATGGACAGCTACAGAGAAGCATGAAAATACCTCTCCACTAACAAACAGTACTAAGTTATATTTCGAAATAATGACAAAAACTGAAGAAAAACACCGTGACATTCAAGAAGAAAAGAAGTGACTGAGAGACCTCTGTTATCAACATTCTCAACCAACTTACTGATCATAACAACCAATCCTGGAAAAGAAAATAAATTGTCAAATCATAACAGGCAAGAATACACAGGCTAATCACAGGGACTTTGAACTTTAGGAAACTGCCAAACCCAATTCAAGACAAGAGAGGATCAAGCAATGTAATTAGACAAGAGAGCCAAAGCACCACATGCTGCCATTAGTATCTAATTTCCTCTTTGTTTTGGCCAGGAGAAATATTCCCCTTTATGTCCAGTTAGGCTTCTAAAGACATCTCTTGACATAATAGCCTAGAAACATGGGTGTTTCCTACATTTGAAGTTAATAAAAACCAGGCAATATTTTCATGCCTATCCCTTGTTTTCAGGTAAAGTGGATATCCCATGAGAACACCCAAATGTCTTATACTGGCCAGCATCCATTCTGATAGGTCAGTGTCTAAGCCATATCCACTGTTGAATATTTTTAATACCACTCTGCACCCAGGAAAGTGTTAACCTAAGCCTACCCAACCTAACTGTGCATTTCTCCTTTTTAAACCTTCAAAGATGACTGGGTCTTATTTAGTAGAATGGATTTCTACTTTTATGTTTCTTTATTTAAAAATAGATCTTCTAAAGAGATAGAAGTGATTCTGTATCATCAGAATTGATGACTTGAATGTAGATATGACCTTGATGGGTGCTGGTCCAACCCAGCAGAAAACACACAGCATGTAGGTATTACAAAAGACAGGGATGAAAGTAACAGCTGGGATCATAAGGACAGGAGACACCCCTCAGCCTATCTGCCCCAGTGTATCATGTAGTGTTTATTAAATGGGTTCTGAAGATTGCGCTATCTGGGTTTCAATGGCAGCTACACTGGAGTGTGTACAATGAAGGGTGAAGAGTGCTTCAGGTAAAAGAAATTTGATACCAGGGATAGAGAAGCAAGTGTGAGTGTGGCTCATTCAGGAAGCAAGTAGTTGAGGAAGGCTGGCCCATAGCAATGTAGCAGGGATTAAGGTGAGAGGACAGAGGAAGTGGCAAAGGAAAGGATGCAGAGGCCAGCAGAGCTGGGCCTGAATGACCTTACAAGACATGCGGAGGAACTTGAACTTTAGCCTGAAGGAAAGAAGACACAGAGGAGTTTAAATCAAGGGAATGATAAGATCTGATTTATGATTTACATTATAGAAGTATGGAAAGCACAAGGTAGAGCAGAACCAGACACAAAGAAAATTGGCAGCATCCTCAACAAGGAGAGGGGTCGTGGGAGTGTACAGAAGTAGACAGCTCAACTCATTCTCTATCATTCACTCCTGAGTTCCCAGGGACTAGAGTTCTGCGCTCAAGACCTCCTTAGTTTACATTTTTGAGCTTCAGCCTCCAAAGATGCACATGGAAGTAACTCCCTTAGTCCATGCACCAGCTGGAATTTTCTGGCCTCTTAGAAAGGAAGGGTGTGTGTGTTCATACTCACTGCTAATGGTCATTTCCTACCATTGCTCCTATACTCCTCACTACCAGTAAAACAGTCATTTGTAATAAACCATTACATGTTTAGTGTGAAGCAGTTTTATTATAAATTTCATTGATCATTCATAAAAAAAAAAATACAGAGAGCAAGTCTCAAAACAATATAGACATATCCAAGTCAGTGAGGAACTTTTTAGAGACCCCTACTGAAGTGAAGGAATAACGTAGGTAAGAGCAGACATTTAGGACTTGTTATTGTTACTAATACCCTTCCCACTCATTAAAATTATCTTTTAGTTGCACCTACCTCTGTAAATAAATGTTATGGATTGTAAAATGGCAGTTATCAGAAAGGAGAAACAAGACTGTGTTGTTTCCCACCAATAGTAATGACATAGAGAAGGGCAAAGTCTCCTTCCCTTAGAGATTGATTTCTAGATCTTAGAATATTCCCCACTGTATTGTGAAAGTGGAGTAAAGCTGATTTTATATTTTCTGCTTGTTTTGAGGATCAAAAAATGTGATTTAGAGAAAAGAACATAGGACATGGAATCAAAGAAATTGATCAAGTTCCTAAACGTCTCTGATCTTCATTTTTTATCTATTACGTAGGAATAGTAATTATGACTTTGACGCTTTGTGTTTTAAGAATTAAATGTTTAAATGTCTATTATAAGGACCAAATAGCCTGTGGTTTTCGGAATGTTCCAAATCTGCCCTTCTGTAACTACTAAACACTTGAAATATGTCAGCATTACTGAGGAACTGAATTGTTAATTTTAATTAATTTAAAATTTAAAAGACACATGTAGCTATGATTGCCATCTTGGAAGGTGCAACGTGGAATATGGTTTTAGTTTCAATTATTTCCACTGCAAATTAATTAACTCTACTCCACTCTGGAAATCCATAAATTCATATACTGGACTTATTTAAGACTGGTTCCTTATATGTAGGCAAAGATAGGTATGTGATCATTTTAAAAACACTTGTGAGATGAAATCAGAATGCAACTGCATTTCTGTCTACCACTTTCCTTTTAAAAATGTATTCACGGGGTTGGGGGGGCAGTTTTTTCCAATACCACTAATAAAAATTCCCCAGTTGGCCTTGTGTATCTTCTGGTCACTCTTAGACCGAAAGAAAATTCTGCGGTTACTTTAAGTTGTAAAACACAGCTTTGTTTCATAAATTAGAATGTCTCATCCAGTATTTCCATCAGTACACTGGACTCCCAGCTTAAGACAGATCCCCCTGCCCTGCAGCTTTACAGCCTTTGGGGGAGGGAGTGTTGTGTGCCCCTTTTCCTGCCACACCTCCTCTATCACCTGACTTACAAGATCCTGGTACTGAAGCCTCCAAAACTGGGGAATGGGGAAGGAAAGGGAGAGAGAAAACAGAACTTTTTTACTCTACTGGTATGATGGAAAGCTGCTTTTGTCTCTGCTAATGTTTATTGCTGGTACTCTGTGTGTGTGTGTGTGTGTGTGTGTGTGTGTACACGCAACCATGCACAAGTGAGCTCTGGGGGATCCTGAAAAGCTTATGACTGCACCCCTCGTGAAATGAGCCACACATCTATCTAACTCTTTTGTCAGCTACTCCTTCAGCTTTTTTTTTTTTTTAAGCAGAAAGACACGTCAAGCTTTCCAGGAGTTTGCAATAAAGCCACTTCCTCAAAGCTTGAGATAAAAAGTACCATTCCTCACTTCTGCCCCTCTGCATTGGGTTAGCTCTCCAAATCATTCTCACAAAATCCTGTGTTCATTCTCCCTATAGTTTTTTTTATAACCTAGAAGTGAGAAAGAAGCTCACGAACTATAAAAATATCCCCAATTGGGATTTTAGTCAGATACCTCTTTTTGTATCTCCAATCAATTGTCTTAGAATCTTAGCCAAAATTTTCAGTTTAATATTCTATTACTTTGCAAAAATGACCACTGTAGCTGTGTTAATAGTTAGAGACTTCAAAGCACATAACAACTTTCAATAGGAGATTAGTTCGTAAGTTTTGACATATCTATAATGTTGTGGTAAAAAAAAAAAAGTGTGTATCTTCGTATGTGATGATATGAATCAATCATCAAAATATTGAGTAAAAAAAAAGTAAGGACTCCAAATACTCCATATGTTTAGAATATTGATAACTGAAAGAATTCAGAGGAAACTGCAAACTGCTGTGCTTCTGAGGTCAGAATTTGCAGATGAGGAATCTGAAACCTGGCGTTTTAACTTACTTTTCATTCTCTAAGTTTGTATATTATTTTTTCTTGTGAGTAAGAATAACTTTATGTTTTTAAAATATCTTTGCAAATATATTTGGACAGATATTAAAGCCTCTCTTGATTGTTCAGTTTTTAAAAATACTATTTTCAAGTCTCTCTACCTGGCACAGTCTCTAACACCTTTTTATCAGCCCTAGCTTCCCAACACAGATTTGTCTAAATGCTAGTCTGAATGAAATGCACTACCTAAATAACTGGCCAGCTCATTTATAGCATCAACCTTTGGAAACTTGACTGAAACACCAAAGATAGGATAAATGAGTCTATATTATTGAGTAAATAGGTCAGCTGTAACAAACATGCTTTCTTTTCCCAGGAGAATACAGAAGAACAGACTGGATTACAGGTATTACATTAAACTACATTCATTAAGTTTGTAAGCTACATGTAAATACAGAGGGATTTACTTAACATCTGGATTATTTGAATCTTTATATTCGAAGACAGTTTTTTACTGAATTTTCAGTATATTGAAATAATCCAAAAAAGAGAATCACCCACTGAGAGGTCTCTGTTGGAGACATGCTACTTTTCAATCACACAAGGTTATGGCCTGCTTCTATAGCTTAGTCTGAGGGTCTAGAATTAAATTTAGCTATAGATATGAAAGAGAAACTTTTAGTAAGTAAAAAGAAAATTTGGTATATGAACTGATATGTGAATTAATACACCTTATTTCTTTCGAATGACAAAACGTAAGAAGAGAAACCCATATAAAATTTTGCCTTTGGTAAATTTTCATGAAGTTAAACTGGTTAGTTTCTAGTAATGTCATTTTGGTTATGATATATTTCTTGTAACTTCAGTCAGGAAGACAAATCGAAAGCCATGTTATAGAATTAAACAAAAGTAAGTATTTAACTCCATGCAAAAGGAAAGAAGAAATTAAGACAGAAAAAAAGAAAAACAACAACAACAACCTAGAAGACAACAACCTAGAAGACAACTTCAGTCAGGAAGACAAATCGAAAGCCATGTTATAGAATTAAACAAAAGTAAGTATTTAACTCCACGCAAAAGGAAAGAAGAAATTAAGACAGAAAAAAAGAACAACAACAACAACCTAGAAGACAGTGTAAGTCACAGTATTACGAAAGATATAAATATTCCAAAAACGTTTTTCCAAGACAAAGCAAATGTTGCAAGCAGCCTGGATCCCAAAGGTCTTCCATGGTCCTCTTCCTGATTGTACTGCCTGCCACTGATTTGGTCATGACCACGGCTTCCTAAAACTCCCTTTCCTCTACTTTCTTTCATTAATATCCTAGTGGTTTTCCTGCTATTGCTTTGATCATTCCTTCCATGTTTTCTTCAGTGACTCCAACTATGTTACCTGTTTATTTAAATATTGTCCCTGATTTTCTTGGTTTTTTCACTCTCAGAGATCTCTTTGAGCTATTCTAGCCTTCCCCATGATTCTATGTCCCATTTTTATAGGAAAAACTCACTGATCTTTGTCTCTAACCTAGATCTCTGCCCTGAGCTGCAGAACCTTAACAGCCCCTTCAGACTGTCTCAGTGTGAATGCTGCCATACCCTTGTACATCTCCATATGTCCCTCAAATCAACATATCGATAATAGAACTCAGCTCTCTTTCCTTATTTTCACCAACAAAATTCCTGTTTCCCGCCCCCCCCCCTCAGAACTCTGTTGATGGTTTTGCAATCTTCTCAGTTATATCAGATAAAATCTTGGAGCCTCTTGAACTCCATCCTCTCTCACATATATCATGTCCATCTACTCGGTAAACCTTCTTGCCACATATCTTTCTATCTAATGCCATGGCAACTGCCCTGAGTTAGTCTTTATTACATCCTTTATGGAGCCTTAATCCCCTCTCCATTGCACTAGCCTTCCATTTCTTTTTCTCTTCTTTTCCTATGCTATTCTGCCCACTGCATGAAAGTCATGTCACTGAACACAGGTCTAGTAATAGCATTCTTGGTGTCTGACCTGGCCACTCTGTTGAAACTGCTCTGGGCAACACTACCACAGAAATGTAAAGGCCACCTTTCGTTCTTGTTAGGCTTTGCTTTGACATGTGACACTGTTAACTTCTCCCTTGTTGGAAGTTTTCCTTTGTCTTCACTCACTTTTCTCCTATTTTTCTGGCCTGTCCTTCTCAGTCTCCACTATGGCTGTTTCTTCCTCTAATTAAGCCTTCATGTTTTATGTCACAGGACACCACTATGAGCCCCCTACTCTTCTCATTCTGCAGTCTTCAATACCTCTGGGAGATCCCACCCACAACATGGAGTGAACATTCAACACTTTTGAAACCAGAAAAAGCAAATAAATGCTATTCTGTAAAAGACTGTACCCATAGATGAAGGTATAAAGGTGTGGTATACACACACATACACACACACAGAGGAACATTACTTGGCAACAAAAATGTGAATTTGCTATGCGTGACAACATGATGGACCTAAGAGGGCATTATGCTAAGTGAAATAAGTCAGAAAGACAAATACCACGTAATTTCACTTATATGTGGAATCTAAAAAACAAAATAAATAAACCAACAAACAAAAATAGGATGAGACCTATAAATACAGAGAATATCTGATGGTTACCAGAGGAGAGAGGAGTGGAGGATTGGCAAAATGGATGAAGGGGAGGGGAGATACAAGCTTCCAGTTATGGAATGAGTAAGTCATAGGAATGAAAGGTACATACTAGTCTGTGGTAATATAATACGGTTGCATAGTGACAGACAGTGACCACACTTGTGAGCATACCACAAATGACAACATCGTATAACCAAAACTAATGTAACATTGTATGTCCACTGTACTTAAATTGAAAAAAAAAAAAAAAAGACTAAACTCGGTTGTTAAATTTCTTCAAGCAATTTTCTTTATCCCAAAACCACCTTGGACTATCTCCCACTGTGGCCTTCCCAGTCCTCACTACACTTTTCCAGGCTGGATTAGGCATCTCTATCCTGTATAAAACCCTGTTTTAGTTCTCACACTGTATTATCAATTTTATATACTTATTTGTCACTTCCTTTGTAATATGAGCTCTGCCATCTCTACATCTCCAGTACAAGCAAAGCACAGGCAGAATAAATGTTTACTGAATAAATTAATGAATAATGCAACTCACCTCACAGTGACTCATACTGATTTCTCACTGCCTTCAGAAAAAAGTACACATTTCTAGGACCAACATTTGAAAATCGTTTGTAATTAGACACAACCTGTCTTTCCAGTCTTGTTCTCTTTGTTTTTTTGCCCCCAGTACCCCAAATACTAAATCTCAAAGCACATCTGTCTATAGCAAGGGATAGTGCTTTTCCTGTTCAGTTCTGTATCCCAGAACTTAGCTCAGTGCCTCACAAAATACAGTTGTTCAGAAATTATTTGTTGAATTAATTAGATAAATTAACTTCACCAAATATATCTCCTACTTTCTACTTCCTCATACTTTATAAAAAGCCACTCCCTTCCTTTTCATGCCTCTTCTTTTCTCTCATCTCCAAGGCTCAGTAAAGTTTGATAACCTATAAGGGTCATTTTCCAATTTACCTAGGCAAAATTAAATTAAATTAAATATCCTCTTGATATAATTTAAATATTGACTAGATTTTAACTTTTTGCAAATTAAGGATTATGATACCTTAATGTCTCTCTTTCCAGTCTGTTCCCACCTATCCTTTCTCACCTGTCCTAACTGGAATAGACTGAGTGTATATTAAATCCACCAAGCCTACTTACCAACTGTTGATGCAGTATTTCTGTGAGTTGGTTTCTTCATCTCTAAAATTGGTATAATACATTATCTGTCCCCAAAATTAGTTAAATAAGACAATGTAATTAAAGTGCTTAGGACAGCCATGGTAAGCATTCAGTGACATTAATAGTGTTAATATTATCATCATCATTATTATTAGTCTCTCACATAGGTTGAAAAATAAGAAAGTTGATTTGAAATCAAATTTTGCACTATATTTTAGAGACTGGAATGTTCCAAAAATATCTTAGATGCTCAGATGCCACAAGTGTCTGGTTTTCAGTTACATCTGGAAAGACTATTTATTTAGAACATTTGAGATAAATAAGTGTGTTGAAAATGGAGAGAAACAGCTCCTCTCATTTATTTTGGCCTGGAATAAAATGTCGTATAAACATTTTGGAAAGCAATTTATTATCAGTATCTCATAAAACTGAAGATGCATATGCCTATGGCTCAGCAAATCTATTCCCTGAAACAGTCACTACAGTAATTCTTATATTCCTACCCAAGTGCATATGTAAAAAAATACTTATTTTAGTGTTACTTATGATAGCAAAATACCACATAGCTATGAAAATGAATAAGTTGTGCTACAAAATCAACATGGATTCATCTCCAAAGTGCAATGCTGAGAAAAAAGAGCAAGTT
The DNA here is from genome assembly GCF_030435805.1 of Mustela lutreola. Classification (NCBI taxonomy): domain Eukaryota; kingdom Metazoa; phylum Chordata; class Mammalia; order Carnivora; family Mustelidae; genus Mustela; species Mustela lutreola. The sequence continues at coordinate 147,582,732 of NC_081293.1, forward strand.
GCAGATAAATAATATATATGCTAACGTTTATATAAATTTTTTTTAGACATTCTAAACAATGTTATATACTGTTTGTGGATATATTCACATAGTGGCAGGAAGAAGAAAAACACACAAATAAAAACAGAAGAATAAATGCATACAATGGAGAGATAATGTACAAAGACGGGACAGTAGCAACCTCTGAGGTGGGAAAGTAGAGAACAGGATAAGGGAAAGTGCTGTATATATTTTTTTTAATTTCTAATATCTTATTGTTTAAGCTGAGAATCTTTGTGATATCTGCCTATCCTTAAATATCTATCTACTATGTATTTTATATATTAGGGAAACATCCAAATTAAGTGCCCTTCTCAGTAAAAGGAGAGACACAGAAAACTCCACTTTAAAATACATAGAAGTCAAACCTGGTAACTATTCTCCTGGCTAAAGATGAAGATATTCTCATGAAAGACCCAATAAAGGAGTCTCATCTCTGAGCAAGATGATGACTATAATAATTAAGAGATAATTCTCCAGAGAAAATAAAATCTTAGGAGGAAATAGTCAACCTCCTCTCCGTCGTTCATCCATGCTCAGATTATTAAGTCCTATGCCCAAAGCACTCTGCCTGCATTCATGTGCCCTCTGCTCCAAACCACTTACAAGCCATTCCTTAGATGATCTTCCTAGAGCACGACTTTCACCATGTTCCTGAGTCAGGACACCACATAGAAGCTGAAGTCCAGATCTTTTTAAAGCTCCCACAATCAACCTTATTCCAGCACCGTTATCCAAAGATATTCATAGAATACCAAATGTCCTTCCTTCTAAGCTATACATAAATATAACTGATTCCATTTCACTTCCTAATTTTTGTATTTGACAGTGCCTCTATTTCAATGTTTCCCAAACTTCATGCATTCTGGCACCTTTTCATGATTTTTCCATTACCAAGTATGATCTGAACTATTTTTTACTTAATATTCTCTGTAAATCCACTCTGATTTTAGCTCAGATAAGTATTATAAAAATAAAGATAAATAAAAAATAAGTATAAATACAAATTTATTTAAAATAAAGATAAGGATAAATAAAAATTTATGTATTTAAAAATAAAAACACATTTCTAGCAGTATCATAAATGGATTAAAAAAACAGTGTCTATTGGAATAAATAGGCAATACATACAAAAATAAATGTTATTCTAAAAGTTAAGTTACAATTAAATACCTTTTGCCTGCTAAAATCATTGACCCTGTTAATTACTCTATAATTCTTACAAAGGAGAATTAAAAACAAGTGTTGGAAGCGAGTGTTAGTTGAAGTCATATCAACAACAGTAATTAAACTCTGTCCTTGAAAACTGGAAAGAAATTTGAAAAACATGCTAACTTCCCGCACAGCATTACTCAGTGTTATTGATTGTCCATTCTATCTACTTCCTAAAATCATTTCATCCATGTGAAGTTTGGGGAATACTGCTTTAGATGAGATAGGCTCTTCATTTTTTTCCTGCCTTCCAGGTCTGGCTAAAGCTCCACACTTCCCGGGGTGTCCTCATAATATTCATTAGGTCATGGCCTTCCCTTTCTTGGCTATTCTGAGTCTTTTCACTCCATTCTGCTTTTGATGGGCTCAGATAAAAGTTTGGAAGTTTATATCTTCTAATCTCTAATGATGACAGTTCAAGCAAAGATTTCTGGCATTCCTTTTATCCCCTGATATTAAGCATCATATATTCTAAGAAGTGGGAATTAATGAAGGGTGATGCCACGAATGGTAGTCATGATTAGTGGATTAGCACTTCCTCCCTTTAATTATTTATGAATATATTTCTCTTAGAGTAGATCAGGATCCCCTCAAGGACTAAGTCTCAATTACTTTAACTCCAGGGTCCTGCCCAGTGGGAGAACATTGCAGGATTGCTAGAAGTAGTTGTTAAATAAATAAACGACACCTCCTAGACAAAGTAGGCCAGAGACAGCATTCAATAGCAAAAACAGTGGTCTCTTTTGGCAAGTATTTATCAAGTACTTCTGCGGCTTTCCCTCTGCTGTATTTTCATTCTGATGTTACCTGGATTTCCTGATGTAGCTTCCTAGAGGATTTAAATTTATGCAGTGTATTACATGTAAAACCTTGCACACTTGTCACAAACAGGTGTTGCTATGACCTTCGGTTATCACTAAATACCCTAGGGGATAGTCTTAATAGCTAGGAATGCATATGGTCTTTCAAGAAAGGATTTTCAGAAGTTCAACAATGACAAACTTCCAGGATTCAAATCAAGAGAATTCCAAGTTGCCTTTTGTCCTCCAAATAAGCTAATACATTTTAAGATAACGTGGCATTTAACAGATCTTGTCTTGACAGTCTGTTATTTCTAAGACAAAAGACACATAAAAATAATCTGTTTATAAATAAGCTACAATGAAGGTGAGAAAACCTGAATAAATAATGCAATTGAGATATAATTAATAATTATGACTTCTTAATTCCTAGATTCTATACAGTACCCATAAAATTATATTGAATATCACTATTATGAATTAGAGATAATCACATAACTAAGTTAAGGAGAGTATTATTAAAAGATGACCATTAAGGTGGAGACAACTTCAAGAATATACCAGAAATTCATCATCATCACTATTTATTATTGGAATGTAAAAAACAGATACTAACATAGGTGATCCAATATCAATCTTCTGAAAATGGACTTAGACATTTTTCAAGAGTGAGGGACATATTAATAAACTGGAGGTACCAGAATTTTCACCACATGCTCTTTGATCTATTTTTTTAAATTGTAGTGAAACACATAACATAAAACTTATCAACTTGACCATTTGTAAGTGTATGGTTTAGTGTTAAGTATATTTACATTGTGTGCAACCAATCATCAGAACATTTTCAAATTGCAAAACCGAAACTCTGCACCCATTAAACATTTCCTATTTCCCCTTCCCCAACCCCTGGCAACCACTATTCTGCTTTCTGTTTCTATAAATTTGACTGTTCTTAATACCTCATATAAGTGGAATCACCAGGGCGCCTGGGTGGCTCAGTGGGTTAAAGCCTCTGCCTTCGGCTCAGGTCATGGTCTCAGAGTCCTGGGATCGAGCCCCGCATCGGGCTCTCTATTCAGCGGGGAGCCTGCTTCCTCCTCTCTCTCTCTGCCTGCCTCTCTGCCTACTTGTAATCTCTGCCTTTCAAATGAATAAATAAAATCTTTAAAAAAAATTTATAAGTGGAATCACCTTATCACATTAAAAAGTTTATTTAATCTGTTTTTGAAGATTAGTTGAAAATTAGGAAAAAGTCAAACTTATCCTACTTCAGTTATTATCTAATCAACTACTTAGTACGATGCAAATTTCATCTATTAACCCAATGAGGTAGATTTCATACCAATTCCACAAATGAGGAAACTGAGGCTTGACCAGGTGAAATATCTACCTAAGGCCACACATCTGATAAGTAGTGGAGCCACCAAATTCAACTTTATCTGACTTCAGTGTCCATAGTCTTCAACTCACTTGGTTGTCTTTTAAAACAGTTAAAAGTTTTCAGAGGATTTCAACCATCTATGTATATGAAGCAAGCCAGAAACAGGGGTGTGTGTGTGTGTGTGTGTGTGTGTGTGTGTGTTTCTAATTTGACTTTGAATGTTGCATATCTTCTTCCTCTTTTTATGAATTATTTTATTCTAGATTATTTCTCGAGTTATCATTCTAGCCTCTCAAAGTTTATTCTTATACCATGTCCTACAAAATCACTGAATATCAGTTACCTTCCTTTTTTTCTTTCCAAGCAGGACTTACGCTGGAAGAAGCATTTAATTTGTTCAATTCTTCTGGAAATTACATGGTTTCCTAGTGTGTACTACGTAACAGTAGTGAAAAGATATTAATTTTTTAAGAACAACACTTACAGTTGTGGAAATGAACCCCAGCTTCTTCAGTTCAGGAACATCATTTTTGTGAATAGAAGTCACTCTACCAAAACCCAGGACTCTCTTCAAATGTGTCTCCCTCTGTGTGTAGTGGCTGAACTGCTTATTGAGCCACCTGGGACTATAAGTCCTCCCACTGTGACTCCAAGGTTGCCCAACCAGAAACCCTAAAAGGCAAAAGAACTACAATACCCACAATTCAGACTCCTCACCTGCAACCAGGAGAAGAGGGTGGATGGTTACAGTTTCACTCTAGGGAAAAAGGTTATATAAATAAAAAGCAGAACAGTAAAGCAAAGCATTAAAACAGTCAGGTCAGGTGGGAATATGTAAGAATAATTTGTAAATATAGACCTATTTCTATAAAAGGAAACAAAAGTGGTTTTATGTTTGCCAAGGAATGAGACAGCTCCCTAGGTATAGGCAAGGACTCAAAACTCCTCACACAAACAAATCCTCCTGTAGAGGTGGAACCTGCCCCACCAGATTCTCTTTGAGTGAGTCAGAGCTGAGGATGCCTCACTGCCTGGTGGAGCCTGTGAATGAGAGCGTCCCTGGTGTTCTCCTACATATGCACTGTGATCTTCACTCAGAGGTGTGACAGACACAGTGGAGATCTTTGACCTTTCATCTGACAAAAATGCTCTGGATTTTTTTTTTTAATGTGCTTTCAAAAATGTGAGCAAAATGGAATCCCTTTTTGATATTTCCTTCCATTTTCTGATTTTGTGTTATCCTTCTGTATATTCTAGCATTATTTCTGATGGCTTGAAATTCAAGGACAAGAAAATTGAAGGGAAAAAAAGAAAAATGGATTTTTAAAACTTAGGTAAAACGAAAGGTGCAATGATTGTTTCACTTCTTTGCAACTCTGGGAAAAGAGAATGTTAAAAAAAAGAAAGAAAGAAAGAAAGAAAGCCAAGGAATGTGTTTCCTCCATTTGCTCACATAGCATCTTTTTCTAGACTTTCATTTCCTCTTAGACACAACCCAGAAAATGGATATAGACAAGCCCTGGCTTGCCCTGAGCCCCAAAACATAATGGAAAGATCCACCTAAAATATGAAGTTGGTAGGGTACCTGGGTGGTTCAGTCTGTTAAGAGTCCAACCTTTTGTTGTTGTTGTTATTGTTTAGATCATCACCTCAGGGTCATGAGATAGAACACCATGACCGGTGTGGAGCCTGTGTGAGATTCTCTCTCTCCCTTTCTCTCTCTGCCCCTACCCCTCTCCCTCTCTTAAAAAAAAAAAAAAAAAACAAATAAAGAAGGAGATAGTGTAAATGTGACAAAGGAGAAATTTCTTTCCCTTTTCTGCACTTTCTCTCTACTCTTTCTAAATGCTGCCTCCCTAAGGAACCCAGGGGTTTCATGTGCCCATGCTGCTTAACCCACCCAGAGTTCTGTTGAAGTACCCCCTTGGGTGGACCCACAATCCAAAGCGTGCTATTTTATCTGCCTTTGTCACAAGTCCTTCAATCTTCTGACTAGAACCTAAGTTGTCTTTTGCTATTTATATTCCTTCTAGAACAAATGGCTCTCCATTTCCCCAGACCCTACAGACCTTTTGTTCTCCATGCTATTTCTTCTCCCTGAAATATTCTTTGCCTATATTTAAATGTTCAAATCTTTCCTTTCTTTCAAAGCTCATTGAAAAAACACTCTTCTTTAAGTAGCTCCCTCCAGTCATTTATTTTCTCCCTCCTTATGAATTGCATAATATTTTTTCTAGTCTTCTCCTAACAGTTTTTATACCTTGTTTCCTTGAGAGTGTGTGTGTGTGTGTGTGTGTGTGTGTGTGTGTGTGAAGGTAACACCTTCCAGTAAGAAGGCAACACCTTATTTTATTCCTACTTCACTAACTCAGATAAATAACCAATGAATGAAATAATGGGATATCAACTCTAAACTGGATGTTAATACCAAAGCCATTTCTTCAAGATTTGTTTATTTGAGAGAGAGAGAAAGAGAGTTCACACTCACAAATGGGGTGGGGGAGACAAAGGGAAAGACTCTCAAGCAGACTCCCTGCTGAGTGTGGAGACCATTGTGGGCTCAATCTCACGACCCTGAGACCAGAACCTGAGCCCAAATCAAGTCAGATGCTTAAGTGACTGAGCCACCCAGGTGCCCCAATAGCAGTATCATTTCTATTTGTCCCAGAAAACAAACATTTACTTTAAAAGAACTCTCAAATTCATGTAAAGAGTACTGTTATCAGTGGTCTAGTCTGGTGTGGCTTCCATAATCTTTATTTACAGAAAGGTAAGGTATTAAATCCATCAGTTTAACTCCTGACAGTGCCTGAAATGAAGGCTCTCATGGATCAGCACTAATTGTTTCATGGCTATGCTTCATGTGGTGCACCTGGCTTTCTTAACAGCTTCCAAATACTGGCCCTCAGCCCCATGACTGCATCCTGGACAGTCAGCCCTGCCTTCTTCTATGATTTTGATCACTCCAGCATCTCTGGCTCATTTCCCCTATAATCTAATCTCCCGGCTCTCAACGTATATCTCTGAACTTTGGACTACTTTAAATAATTCCTTACCATTAATCTCTTTCACCCAAGGGAGGTAAGTCTCTTGCCACTTGTTAGTTCCTTAAACTTCTCCTACTATGGGATTTTCTTGGTCCACACACACTACCCTGTCTTCTAGCTGTCAGCCACTGTGGAGGAAGTGAACCTTCTAGATCTTGCTGACACACAATGATATTTCTCTGAGCCATCAGACACAAAGGCAGGCTGCTGAAGGTGACTGTTATCTGGAATGGAAAGTCTTCCTAACTCTTCTCTATCATGTCATAAAGGCTGTCAGCCCCTTAGCCTACCTATGGGACCATAATCTAAATGATCTAAAGTTGGGCACAGAGTTGATGGTCAGCATATACCTCTGTGTCATTTCCTTAAAAATCTCTTTTCTGACCTCTTTGCCCCTACTTTTCCCCTTACATGTTTCTAATTTATGGAGATGTCTCACTGGGTTGACTTTTTTTCACACTAATCCAAGATGTTTTCATTTACCCGTGAAACCATGATCACTTGCATCCATAGTATTTATTGTACCTAAAAAATAAGTAGAATATGGACAAATGTTATTTCCTGACAGACGGAAATAGGGTATGGAAAGCCAGCCCTAGTGATCCCAGGGAAGCAAGCCAAAGATGGAGTGGAACTCAGAGGGATGCTTCAGTAGAAACATATTGGTAGTTGTTGAAGAGTCAAATATATGGGAAGCAGAGGCTCCATGTTCAGTCACACAATTTACACTACTTATGCTTTCTTTGCCCAGTTGGGATTGCTAACCAGGTACTAACTATACCTGCATCCCTAAGTGTTGGGATGTGAAGGTGCCAAGAGGGCCAGTGGACATGCAGAAGCCAGGGGTTAGGCAAAGAGGCTACACTGTTCCTTTGTGACTATAGAAAAATGGTAAAAATCATCCATTGATGTTTGCCATGCTTGTACAATGTTCCCAAAAGGTCCATTGGTCAAGCACCAGAATCAAACCAGACAACTCCACAGCAGGTGACAAGACCCAGATAGCATCACATGGACTTCAGGCCCCCTTCTTTTTGCCACACCATAATGCTATGTCTCTCCTCCTACCATACCCTCAGGTACAATCATGGAGAGAAACCAGAGAAAAAGGACGAGAAGAAACTAAAAATAAAATAGGAGCCACCCAAAGAATTATTTAAGCTAAAGACTGTGATGTACTAAACTGTGAATATTTTATTTTTTAATTTTTAAAAAAATTTTAATCTTTTATTAACATATAATATATTATTTGTTTCAGGGTACAGGTCTGTGATTCAACAGTCTTACACAATTCCTATCACTCACCATAGTATATACCCTCCCTAGTGTCCATCACCCAGCCACCTCATTTAAAACCTGCCTCACTACATCCATACTCTAATAGTGACAATTGACATGGAAGCTGAAACGGCAATGACTCATCGACCCAGCCAGCCTGGTAGATAAGAGCAGAGCACTCAGAATACCTAATCAGACACAGCCATCTGGGAGCTGGAATTAGGAACTGGCAACACAAAGAAGTAGGGATAGGGGAGAATCCACTCTCGTGAACAGAGGCAGTGGTGTCAACAATGTCCCACACTGAAGGTGGCTGTAATGGTCATGGAAAGTAGGGTCTAGGACTCTTGATGTTGATCATGCAAACTGTGGTTTCTTGGGCTAGCAAAAACAATGAATTTATCCAATGGCATTGTTTTGACTGCTGCTCTGGCTTTCCAGCAACCCCCTAGAAATTATGGGAGAGAGTTTGGTGTGTTGCTTTTCAATTTATATCAAACTCATTTGCTATTGCTTGGAGGTCAAAACTCCAACTGATACATATACCTAACACAGTTCTTACTTCAATGACACCTCTGCCTACCTTATTATTGTTAGACTCCATCAGATCAAGGACTGGATCTTATTTCATCTCTAAATACCAAAAACTCCACAGCGGCTGTTGACCTAAATTAAACTGACCAGTAAAATAAGGAAGCCTTGCTTACAGTTCCTTCTAACTTTAAAATTCTTTAACTACATGGAAGCTGTCAGTTGTTTATTAATGCAGGGGTAATTTTTTTCTCCAGCTGTTTAGAATTTAGGCTTAATTCCCTCTCTACATCTAGTAAGAGAGCATAGCTAGTGATTTCTTGCCTCCAGAGGGGAAAATCAAACACACAAAAAAAGGGTGTTACTTAATAATCAAAAGGGGATTTTCTTGGTATCCTTCAATGACCTATGTTAAATGTCACTCATGTTTGGTCTCTGTAGGACAAATATACCAGAAAAAGTAATAGGAAACAGCCATATTCCCCACATGCTCAGATATTTCCCAGTATGAGGTTATCTTGGAGAGAAAGGCCACATTTGAAGCTTAGAAGAAAGTTCCCCCAGGAGTTTTTTCTCTGTTGTCTTTCACTATTATTGACTCTCAGACCCCTGGGCTGCCTGTGACATCCGTTTTCTGGGTCACTTTGTCTCTGAGTCATGATCATACTGTGACTTTCCAAAAACAGTTAATAACTGTGCCATTTACCAGTTAATTTCAGTGAATACCTCAAATCATAGTAAAATGTTACGGCCAAAGTTAATTTAGGTCAGACTGATCTTATTTCCCAAGATTAAGAAAGGGAGCCAAATTGTTCTTACAATTTCATATTTTCCTTCATTACATCTTTCTGACTCTTTATTCAACCATAAGATGAATCATCCATAAATTGACCCCCACCAAGCTGTAAAAGTTGAGAAGTTGAGAAGTTCATCACTGTTTTCTTTCGCTCACTGCTTTCAGGATAACACACAAGAAAACATGTGCCAACTATTCGCATGATCATAAGATGTTTCCGTGCTGCCCTTTTGCTACTAATCAACAACAGAGGACCCTCTGTGCAGCTTTTGCTGGAACGTCTAAGGGTTACTTGCCTCCTAACTATAACCTAAAGAGTTGTGCATTTGTTGATTCATCTATATTTTTATTGGTGCAATTGCCACTTTTATACCAACATCACTCTTTGTTAACATCTTCAACTGTTTTTTATATCAACATCCCTGGAACTTACATATTTTCCAGAAAATTTCCAAAGTATATACATGTACATTTGTCACTAAATCCAAAGAATGTGTAGAACTTTGATAAAATAGCGATTTTGTACATTCATTTAATAGTTATATGTGTGTGTAAACCTCACAATCTAGAACCCAAGACAAAATAATCCTAATTCATCTGCTAACATGGTTTGTATAATATGTTTCACTATATATATTTCTTGAACATTTTTAAGTTTTGCACAAAGAAGACACAAAACATTTTAAATGTTAATATCCATCCATATACTGCTATGTGCTGCAGACACCGTCATTGGGATTTTTCAAGAACAGTTTAATTCTTCTGTCAGCTTGAAGCTCTGCAATAATGTAGCGGTATAGTTCATACCCGGGAAATATGGCCTCTTCTTCTGCATGTTCCTAATAAGTATTAAACCACAGTGGGTTAAGAGATTGGATTCTATAGAAACACAGGATTATCTACAAGGTACAAAAATTCAGTGTTGGGGCGGCTGGGTGGCTCAGTGGGTTAAAGCCTCTGCCCAGCTCAGGTCATGATCCCAGGGTCCTGGGATCGAGCCCCGCATTGGGCTCTCTGCTCAGGGGGGAGCCTGCTTCCTTCTCTCTCTTTGCCTGCTTCTCTGCCTACTTGTGATCTCTGTCTGCCAAATAAGTAAGTGAAATCTTAAAAAAGAAAAAAAAAAAAAAAGAAAAAAATCCTGTGTTCTGGTTGACATACCAAAGGAGGAATGTTTTAAGTCACTTACCCATTATCCTGTAAGGATTCCCATCTGGGATGTCAGAGCCTATTTGAGGTTGGCTGCTTATATTTCCACACAATCCGCTGGTGCTAACAATATCATTCTGAGTATATTTGTTTTTGATTGCCACCATAACAAATCATCACAAATTTAGTGGTTTAAACTACACAAATTTATTATCTTATAGTTGTGAAAGTCAGGAGGCTGACATGAATCTCACTAGACTAAAACCAAGATATGAGCAAGAGTACATTCTTTCCTAGTAACTCTGGAGGAGAACCCATTTCCTTGACTTTTTCAACTTTCAGACACCATCCACACTTCTTAGCCGAGATCCACTTCCTCCATCTTCAAAGCCTGCAACAGCAGGTTGAATCTTCTCAAGTGACATCTTTCTAATCCTGTCATCACCTCTCTCTCTTTCTCTGTCTCTCCTTCTCTGTGCCTCTGTCCATCTCTCTGCCTTTTTCTGTCACCATCTGACTCTGTCTCTGTTTCTCTGTCTTTCTCACTCCTTCTCAGAAGCTGGGAAAGCATCTCTGCACAGGACTCATTGATTATACTGAGATCACCTGGGAAGACCAGGATATTGGATATCTGCCCCATTCCCCGACCCCTACCACCATCTCAAAGTACAGACCTTAATCATATCTGCTTAGTCATTCTTGCATATCAGGTAACATATTCACTGTTCTCAGGGATTAGGAAGTAGACATCTGCAGGGGCCATTACTCAGGCTATAATATCAGGTTACCACCTCAGGGAATTCTCTATATAGTATTCTAAGTTTAGAACTGGGTCCTATATAGACATCCACTGAAGTTGAGAGAAAATATGTTTATTTGCACATAGAACCAATTTTAAGAGAAGATATATAATTGAAGAGGCATAAAGAAAGGCCCTGGGTCCTCCAATCATCACCTGCTTCTGGGATGGCATCTGTTATTTAATTCTGAGAGATTCATGATTCAGTTCTAAAAGTGATTTGCTCTCAAGAGCAATTAAGTTAAATTAATTAAATAAGGCCATATTTAAAAGGGGAAAGGAGGGGGTGGAAAAGGAAAATCCATTGAGCAGGGCACTTGGGTGGCTCAGTCAGTTAAGGGTCTGCCTTTGACTCAGGTCATGATCATAGGGTTCTGGGATCGACCCCTATGTCAGGCTCTCTGTTCACCGGGGAGCATGCTTCTCCCTCTCCCTGTCGCTTCTCCTGCTTGTACTCTCTCTCTGTCAAATAAATAAATAAAATATTTTTTAAAAAAGAAAAGAAAGAAAACCCAATGAGGGAAACCACCATTTCTTCATTCTAATTTGTGTAACATATTCTGAAGTAGTAATAATCAGTTGTCTTAGACTGATTCAGTTTTGTCTTTCCAGACCTCCTGGGGCTACAAAAGATGGTTCAACATTATTTCCAAGTCTGTATGCAGGCATAGCAAATAGAGTTAGGACCCAAACTGCTGTGCCACAGTTTTTGCCATTCCATTAGAAAGCCAATAATCCTGACACTGTAACAACAGCAATAAACATGTGAGTGCTTACTATATGCTAAAAAAAAAGGGGGGGGGGTGTGCCTGAGTGGCTCAGTCAGTTAAGCATCTGCCTTCACCTCAGGTCATGATCCCAGTATCCTAGGAGGGAGCCTCATGTAAGGTCCTTGCTCGGTGGGGAGTCTGCTTCTCTCTCTCCCTGCTCTTGCACTCTTGCTCTCTTTCTCTTCCTCCCAAATAAATAAATAAAACCTTCAAAAAACAAAGACAATACTAAAATGAAAATATACCTTAGAGGGATTCCCACTGCAAGGATTCATCAATCAACATTTTAGCAGGGGTTGGTTTATGAAATGGGTAGAGTATGGGAAGCATAAAGGCAGCATTAAATGGAAAAGTAGGAGTTTGCCTGTAACAGAGATAACCATACAAACTGCATCTCCCGTCTACACCGTCTACATGTAAAAGGAGTGTCTTTCCCTTCTCATGAAAGAATCCAGCCACAGAGTTCTTCATGCCTTTTAACACATGATTCTACTGCCCTGACTGAGTATAGATGACTGATTATAGATGATTGGTTTGAAAATTGATGTCCAAAACAAAGTTGTCCATACGCAAGCTAGATCTCAGTTTGAAAAACTGTATGTTTGAGTTGTTTGTGGGCTATGAATCAATTCTCCAACATTTTAGAATGAAATAGAGTACGTGGAAGTGAAACAGAACAGAATTGACAGAATAAATAGCATGGGGTGAATAGAAGAAAATAAACTAGTAAAGAATAGATCTGAGTGCATTAAACTAATAAAAGGGGTCAGTATTGTTTCATAATGTGTCCATTTCTGTGTGTGCATGTGTCTGTGTGTATGTTTGACTATTGGGTGAAATATATACTGTTTTTCTCCCTGCAGGCAAATTTGAAAACTATAGAGCTTAACAGAGGTCTTATGAAGTACTCTGGCATGAAAGCTATGCCCAATTTATATATATATAATAGCAACAAACTAACCAATTAAATCATCTCTCTCATGGAATGCAAATGAAAAACTACAAAATTGAGTTGCAGGCTTTGGAGTGTTGCAAAACCAAGATAAACACCTTGACAGGATGGAAAATATAAACCACAAAATAGTCAAAAGCTTGAGTAATATCCAGAGACTGTGGGAGTAGAGAGCAGTAGGGTGGAGGGCTGGTGATTGACAGTGACAGGAGCAACAGAAAGAAACAAAGTAAAAGAAAAGTTAGTCAGGGGAATGGCAGAATCACAGAGACTGGAAGCATGAGAAACCCATTTATAAATGGCAAGGTGAGCTGAGCTGTTTGTCATTCCTACATTCAACAAATACTTACTGAGTGTCTACCGTGTGCCAGGGACTGTTCTAAGAGCTGGGGATATTGCAGTGAAGAAAACAGGTACAAATCTATACCTTCATAGAATCTATATTTGGGGCGCCTGGGGGGCTCAGTGGGTTAAGCCTCTGCCTTTGGCTCAGGTCATGATCCTAGGGTCCTGGGATCGGGCCCTGCATCGGGCTCTCTGCTCAGCAGGGAGCCTGCTTCCCCATCTCTCTCTGCTTGCTTCTTTGCCTACTTATGATATCTCTCTCTGTGTCAAATAAATAAATAAAATATTTTTTTTAAAAAAAAGAATCTATATTCTAGTGGATGTTCACTAAGAGTTATACCCTGAAGTATGGTTGGATTCTACCTGATCATACAAATGTCACCATGACTTCCTGTGCCCCTTCACTGTTCCCTATCCTTTCAACAAAATCTCATTGTTGTATTTCTTGCAACGTGAAAGAGTCTAATTAATGAAAGAGCCAAATTAAAAGTTGATTATACCCATTTATTTATTTATTTTATTTATAAGTATTTATATTTTTTCCTCCAATAAATGATTCTCTTCATAAGGAACCAAGAATCACTTGTTAAACTTTTCCTAATTCTGTTTGTAGTTCTCAAGACATATCCCTCCTGCCTTTTTAAGAAACATTCAGTGTCAATTACCTCTTATTTTCCTTTGTAATTTTCTTTCATATTCTACCTCTTTCTTTCATCAGGATCCTTTCCTTACTCACACATCTGTTAAGTCTCCCCCATTTCACAAAAATAGCAAACATTTACACCATTTTGAGCAGTTGTGATAAACTTTGCTCCTCATCATTGATAAGCTTTAGGCAGAATCCCCCTCTATGTTCTTGCTATCAGTTTTCTAACTTCTTCTCAGTCCTCCCTTTTGTCTGAATCCTGCTCCCATCAAAGCTCTCTTTATGGCCATTTTTTTTTTTTTTCTAAATCAATGGACTTTTTTTTCAATCTTTATCTTTCTTGATCTTTCAGATTTTCACACTTATATTAGTCACAATGGTCTAGATCATACCACACTGAAAAACAACCCCAAAACCTCAGGTTCCCTGTAACAGATGTCAACTTCTTGCTCAGGTAAGCTTCATGTTTATTGTTCAGGTAAACTTCATGAAACCAGGGCCTGTGTCTGTGTTTCTTCACCATTATTTTCCCAGCTAGCATGATGTCTGGGATTCAGTAGATGTTTGCTAACCATAGTATGAATGTATGACTGAATGATAAATTTTATTCTCCTTTTGTAAACTAGATTTTAGTGGAAATAAGACTTACATCTTTCATTAAGATTGCTCCCAAAATGGAGAGGAAATGAGGTTCTTCTCACCAGGGACATTTTTAAAGAAAAATTTTTTTGATTAGACAAGGTTTTTGCAAAAAATGTACTTGTATATGAGATTATTAGTGATAACCTCACTAATGAAAGAGGCACAGTTGCTCATCCTTTCCAAATTATATGTCATGGACATTCCCCTAAGATGATACTTAGGGTAGATTCTAGACACATATCCAGATGGCCTCTGCTGAAAAAGAATAATTAACCAGAACACAGTTACAGTGATTTCCCCCTTTCCATTTGAAAAGAAATTTATGAATTTCCAAAGGCAGAGTTTAAAGTCATGGATGCCATATTAAATAAATACAGGCCTGCATATTTCACTGTAGTTCTGGGCAATGGAATTAACCAGCCCCACACACAAGTGATTAAAGCAATGTGTCACCCTAAATTCCAAGGCAATAATTTTTGGTGTCATCCTAGGGACTGACGCTGCCAGTAAGAAAGAAATAATTTATCCCAATTTAGACATATATTAACTCCTTAAAATTACTAAAGCTCCTGTAGTGGAATTTTAAATGCTGTTTAACAAATAATGTTTCTTTCCACTTAAAGGGTAAAATTTGCATTTGTGAAATTACATAATCAATTCTTTAATAATGGATTAAGCAACAGAAATCTTACTTTTTTTTAAGATTCAAATCTATGTTTAAGACCCTGTATCATCTATAAGGCATTTTAAAATGAACATGAGTAAAATAATTTCAATATATGTAAGAAAGACAAAATATCAAATGTGTTTGAGACTAAAATAAGGGGATATTATTCACATTAATTACTCTGTATAATTAAATTATTCTGAATTTCCCTTAGCACTTTACAGCATGAACATCTTGGAGACCTAATCAATGAATTTTAGTGTTATAAAAATGCTATTTGCATATATTATCTGTACCTATAAAATATTTATATTTATATATGAATTTATGGTTATTAAATTTATAAAATGAATTGCTCCAATTCCATTCACCTTTGCAGAAGAATAATAGTTTGCTAATTCTCTAAGAAACATCCTATTGAACATGATTTAAATGATGTCCAACTCACTCATAGGTATGATAAAAGATGCTGGGGTAGAATCTAAAAAGAGATCCTTAACATTGACAGATTACTTAGAGTTTTTCAGAACTAAGATTACCTTTCTGTTTCTGTTTTTGTTTTGTTTTGTTTTTTAATTTTAATTTTAATTTCAGTTAGTTAACTTATAGTGTTTTATTAATTTTGGATATACTTATAGTGATTCAACTATTCCATACAACACCAAAGACTACCTTTATTTTGCAAATTCATACAACATTATTTATTCATATAACTCACAACAATGTATCAGGCACTGCAACAGACTGAGACTTACAGTATCTAAGTGAATCTTCGTAATAGATGTCAGGCTGGACACTGGCTTTCTGTGCTCTTCATTCAGTATTTATCTGCTTTAACATGATGACAATTAATATAACTTTTCTAGAATCATGAAGTTCCAACACGCTGGAAACCATAATACTGCATTTTTAAAAAATATATTTTATTTATCTATTTGACAGAGAGAGAGCACAAGTAGGCAGAGAGGCAGACAGAGAGAGAGGAAGGGAAGCAGGCCCCTTCCTGAGCAGAGAGCTCGATGTGGGACTCGATCCCAGGACCCTGAGATCATGACCTGAGTCGAAGGCAGCGGCTTAACCCACTGAGCCACCCAGGCGCATATTTATTTTAAGATTTTATTTTTTATTTATTTGGCAGAGAGAGAGATCACTAGTAGGCAGAGAGATAGGCAGAGAGAGAGAGAGGGGGAAGCAGACTCCCTGATGAACAGAGAGCTGGGCTTGATCCCAGGAACCTGAGACCATGACCTGAGCCGAAGGCAGAGGCCCAACCCACTGAGTCACCCAGGTGCCCCAATACTGCATATTTTTAAATAAATGTTTTGTCTAAGTGGCTAAAAGGAGCCATTTAATAAAAGGGAAAAAATGATTTTCAAAAAAAAGTATTTGGAGATCAAAAACACTTTAGGGAAATGCTTTAGGATTCCAAAGAAGAAACTAAACAGAGAAAAGTCCCTTTCATATTCACTGGTGGGTAGATGAAAGCAAAAGTTCTGGAAAATGAAAGAGCTCTGGGACTTATTTGGATACATTTGCTTGTATTTCCAAAAGGTAAACCACATAATATAAAAGAATATTTCTGGCCAATTTAACAGTCTTAGGAGGACAGTTTGTGGTGTCACCACAAAATTTCCTTTTATATTCATGCTGCTGATACTGATTTGCTTATTGTTCTCTCTTTGGGCCAAGTTTTCCAACATCACTGAGATTGTGAGAGTATCAAAGAAATATTAGATTTGAAAGCTGTTTCCAAAAAATCTTTCTACATATATTCTCTTTGGGGAGGTGAACATGAAGGAATTGACCGATCACTGACTGCATACACTGAGTCATGCTAGTTTTTAATAATTAAGAACTGTAGAGAATATGGCTATTGTCTCACACAAAAGTTAGAAACATCTGCTAATTCTATCATGGGATTTTTTTTTTTTTTTCAGGAAAATGAAAATGCAGGCCTTTCCTGACTGACAAATGATCCATCAGGTGATAGAGTAATCCTTCACTATAATCATCCTCCGTCTTTCCTTTCCCAACTGACCAGGACTTTTAACATCAACTGAGAAAGAAAACTTACCTCATGTAAATCCAGAGAAACTATCAAATCATTAGTATCTAGTGGTTTTCGTTAACGTAGCAGTTTCATGCCCCTAAACATTAAGACTTTTGTGGGATGATCCAAGAAACTAACCACTATTGGAACATTTTTGATTTGAGAAGCTACATTCCCATTTCAAAAAACTGACTCAGGTACATTTGGTAGGGATTTTTAAAGTATACATGGTTAAACCCTAGAATGATATGAATAATAACAATAAAGTTTGAGAGTGGTTTGGTTTGAGGAACTAGAGAGAATTTCCAACCACTCTTCAAATATTTGTGGAATTGTGCAATTTTGCTATTGTAGATAAAACAATGACAATCCAAAAACCTGGATTCATGTCCTTACTCTTCCACTTACTAACCTATTTGACCTTGATCCAAAACACTTACCCGAGCCTCACTTTTCTCAGTAGGAAATGGTTGTGATTTCCCTCCCCCTATCTCAGGGTTGTCAGGCACCATAGAGCAGTTATGGGACATTGACTTCTGGTGATACAAATGTAGGTTTGGATTTTATCTCCACCACTTATGATGTTAGTGAATTTCTCTGAGTCTCAGTTTCTTGCCTTTTAGAATTTAGGGGAGGATTCAAAATAAATATACCTAATGAGTTCTGGGCCAATGAATAACTGAAATGATTATAAGAGATGTGGAAGGTGCCTGAAACATTAGAGTATTATCTAATATAAAGTACCATATTGTTAAACATATGAATATGTACACCTATTATGTAATTTAAATCATAACTTGAAGTCAAAATGTATACTGAATTTGATGCTTAATATCTTTCTGACTAGAATTATTGAATGCAGGCCATGGGAAGTGGAAGGTTTTAATCTCCCTCGATTATGACTTTATTCCCAGTCCCTACAACATGTCTGCCACAGAACAGCCACTCAGTAACACACTAACTCTAATTCAGCCCCCATGTGCCAGGCATTTCATCTTAATAACAATCCTGTGATCCAAGTACTATTGTTAGCCACAATTTACAGATAAGGAAACAGCGACATTGATCAATCTCACAGACAGTAAAGACCAGAGATGGGATTTGACAACTGTCTGGCCCTAGAGTCCATACCATTAAATGTTACAGGTACTTCAGTAGAGATAAATATTTTTCAATAAGTGAGTGAACCCCCATCTTCTTATACAACGGTTTGTTAGCAACTAAGCCAAAATAACAGTAAGGATATAATGTTAGTTAAATCCATTTTGTGAGGAAGGATGGTCATTCCCTTCTGTCTGCATACAAAGTGACCATGAAAACCTCCTTGGAGCAAAAAAAGGGAAAATAGGTCTATTTTCTGAGCATGCCTGAGGCTATCTTACATAGGGCAGTGAGGGACAAAGCGGTTGTTTGCCCAGTAACTCTTAGTGGGCTTTGAGTAAAATGATGTGGTGCAGCATTTTCTCCTTCAGTTAAATCCCACAGAATACATTGACAGTCCTGGTAAACTGTGGGGGTAAACTGGGCTCAATGGAGAGCTCTGCCTGTAGGGGCTCTCTCTTGCAAGGACTAGACCCCATAGAAGCTGCTGGTCTACTCCCAAATCTAGGAAGTAGGTCATATTCTGATTTCTCCATTAGGTGATCCACTCATCTTTGGATTTTTCATTTTCTCTACTCAGAAGTAAGCAATTTCTAGCCTGGGTAGTATTTGCTCTTAAAGTGAGTTCATGTCATAGAAGGGCTGTGGAACAGTTGTGTGACCTTAAAGATTACACACCTCAACCTTAATTTCTTAGTAATATTTGTCTTTTTTACTTTATATATGGGGGAGTGTGCAAAATGACAGAATGGTCAAAGGCAGAGTGCTGGCACAGCATTTGCCTGGTTCCTGTCCTGTGTTCTATGATTCTCCTGTGCCCTCCTCTTGAAAGTGATGACACTAATACTTCCATCAGTAGAATTTTGCAAGGGTTAGCAGAGCTTCATATATGTACAGTTTCTACAATAGTGTGATGGCAATGTCTTAGTAAATGTTCATTGTTATTGAATTACTATGGTTTGTAACTGAATTACTATAGTGCTCAGGGATGGCCTAATCACCTTTCTCTTCACAGGACAACTGCTAGGATGCCCCGACAAAAGCCTCTACCCTGCCTGCAGAGGAGGTAAATGTGAAGTTATGAAGCTCACTAAGTAGTTAATCAGCCAGGGAATCTGATTGCTCTCCCATTTTAGTACAGTTTTCTAGGGGAGACATGTTAAATCTCAAAAACATTGTCTGGAAGAAGCCATTTGGTGTTCCTGAAGCCTGATTATAGCATTGCTTGATTTACAAAATGTACTTCTCTTAGCAGTCTTAATGAATTCCAAATTTCCATTCCCTAATTTATATACGAAAAATTATACAAAGCCGCAGTCTGAGTCCTATTCTTGCCCTTTTCATCAGTAAAAATGTTTCAGTGTATGCAAGAAACACAGAAGTGTTGTGGCTGGATTCAGAAAGATACTTCATGTACAAAATATACATACTTGTTTATAGGACAAAAAAAAAAAGTAAAGTGCTGGATACAAATCCCATTACTAAATGATTGCAGGAATTTAAGACCAATTGCATTCCTAGCTTTACTTGAAAGATAGCTATAGGATGGTAAACTGAGAAGGCAAAGAATCGTCATAAAATGCTTAATATTTACAACACACTCTGTGTGTCCTTCTGGGCTACTAGCAGAATGTTGAATCAGACAAGATTTGAGCTAGAATCCAGGCTCCAGTGCTGACTGGTGGCTGAGAGCAAATTTCCAATCTCCCTAAGCCTCATTTGACCCATCTGTAAAATGGAAGTAATAAAAGTGATTTATAAGATGCTTATGAAAGTTAAATGACATATTTAAAAAGCAGTTAGGATGTCTGACTCAAAGCTATTTGATAATTATCACATGTGTAGATACCAGGGATTCCTGAAAATACACACGGACTTCGATTTTTGTGCCTAATACCTATGGTTTTTTTTTTTTTCTCTCTCTCTCTCTAAATAATATTTAAGACATTTAGGATAAGGAATAAAGCAAGGAGATGAAAGTCAGCTGAAAATATATGACTAAATAATTTTTTAAGAAAATACTAACATCTTATTGAAAATAAAAAATTTAAATCAACACAGAAATGGTTATTGACATTCTGAGAATTCAATGGATCTCGAAACTAGAAGGCTCTAAATCTTCAGCACCAGTAAATCATAAAGACTAGAAGAGAAAAGGAAAGAAGACCCCATTAAGAAGAAAAATAAGGATGTCCAGGAGTTTTTAAAAAAATTAGAACAAAGGGGCATGGGGATTTGAATAGATTTAAAAAAAAAATTAGAACAAAGAGGCATGGGGATTTGAATAGATTTTTTTTTTTAAAAATTAGAACAAAGGGGCATGGGGATTTGAATAGATGAGATAGTCTGAAAAGAAAGTTTCTTCCATCTACTCCAACAAATACTCACTGAGTGAGTAATATATGCAAGACTCCAGAAAAACAAGGTGATAAAACATGTTTTCTGCCTTTAAGAAAATTCCAATACCATGATAGAATTATTAAAGTAGGAATTCATGCAAGGAGAGGGAAGCACAGAGGTGGGAACACCTCCATCTGCTTGGCAAGACAATGGTGGTAGAAACACTCTTAACAAAGGAGGTAACAAGTGGATTGAACTAAAAAGATGAGTAGTAACTGTCTGGGAAGAATGAAGGACAAGGCCTTCCAAGCAGATGGACCAGTGCACACAAAGCCACCCAAGACTTGAAATAGACTGGCATGTTTGAGAAATCGCAAGTTTGAGGTCTTTTGGGGCCTTTTCACTCTCTCTGAGTCATGAGAAGATTTACTCAGCAGCACTTCTGGTACACGTGTTCTAGCCCTTCAGATCTCCGCTTAAATGTCACATCTCTAGGAAACTTTCCCAGACAAACCACATAGCATAATTTAATGCCTTATAATTTTCTAGCTAATAACTATTCTCATTCTGTTAACAAAGTATACTAATATTTTTTTAATTTCCCTTATTAGTTTATTGTTTATTTAGAGACAACTTGGCCCTATTGTTCCTTGAAAGCACATACCCTATCTTATTTACCATGGTGTCTTGCCTACCAGAAAGGAGACACTCAGTAAATATTCGGTAAATTAATGAAGTGGGTTGCACATGTAAGCAAGGGGAAAAGGTTGAAGAGGTTGAAGGGATTAGTAAGCCAGCATAAGGATTGCATATATTCATTAGGTGTAGAGGAACCACTGGTGATAAATAAATAGGAAACAATATATAATTAGTTTCCTCTTAGAAGATCACTCCTATGATTGTGCAGAAGGTACATTTGAGGAGAATGAGACTAGTCTGAAATCTACTAAGGTAACAATACATGACATCTACAGTGTGGAAGATGAAGATGTAACTGATTAAAAACAATTTTTAATTGGAAGGACCTAAAGGTGAGGCCCAGACCTGAGGGGGAGGGAAGAGTCTAGGTTGACACTCAGGTTTATGACATGTACACAACACAGATACCTCATAATTGATTTTTCTAAGTTCTAAAGGAGTCAATAATGCTAAATGAGGGAGAGTATACAAAGAAAATGAAAACAGAGGGAAAGTTGTGGCAATGTAGAAGTCATTGGTAGCATTCCAGAGCAGAGATGTGCAGAAAGGTCTCAAGCTACCAACAGTAAATGAATATTGGTGGCTGTCAATAGCTGTTTCTTTCTTCACCTCTGGCCCCACCTTGCTTTCATGATAGGATTCTGACAGACTTGTGTGAACACACAGTCCATAGGAGCAAGCTCTGTCCACACCCTTCATAGAAAACTTCCCCTGGTCATTGCTCAGACTAAGAGTACATACACTAACAGCACAGGATATTTTAGGAAATAGCTCAAGAAGTGCAGGAGCACCTTTCTTTCTGGAAAAAGCTGGCAAGCAGACTTGGGAGTCAAATGGACAGTGAATTCCAGTCCTGGGTTCCCAGATAAGAGGATGTCGTGGGCTCTACCTGATTCATCCCCATAGCCTTAGAGATTCCTTGACTGGTGGTAAGAAGCACAGCTGGAGGAGGACCAAAGCATGATGGTCTAAGTTAGACAGCAGGTTGGAAGGATGGAAGGAGCTCCAGAACTTACATCCTGTCATCTTGAAGCCTCAGAGAAATAAACTAAGAAATCCCCCTGTCCTGAAGTCCTGAGCTAGTCTCTTATTCCTCATTCACTCTAAGTGATCACAAGCCCACCCCACTGTAGGTACCAATCATCCCGGCCAGGAGAAACATAGTTGACCATTTGACTTAACCTGGATGCACCCTATACCCTGGTATGAACCCCATGGTAGAAGCTAGCTGGGATAAGGTGAAAGGATGCTGACGAGCAATGACTTTTATGTGTGCTCTACATCTGGACATGAATACAGGGTGCTGTGGGGAGGAAAGCAAAAAGAAATAGGAATATATGAAGCAGCACACAGAAGTCTGTCCACGAAAGACAGGAAAAATGTAATTAGAGCAAAGAGGAGGGGCAAAGACTGATGATAGCTTTGTCGATAGGGTAAATCTGTGCCTGTTTAAATGCAGAGGAGAGCTTCAAACTGTAATGTACATATAATGTACATATAATGCTTATATATAATTTACATATATGTACATATAATGTAATGTACATAAAATGCAGATTTTGATTCAGCAGGTCTAGTGTGGGGTTTGAAATTGTATTTCAAGCCAGCTCTCAGGTGATGTAGCTGGTTCATGGACCTCACCTTGAGAACCAAGGATGTAGAGAATTAGGCATCAGGAAAATGAAATTGAAGGATCTATAGAGAAAGGAGAGATGAGAATGAGATTCCGGGGAGTTGCTTCTCTTTCGTCCCCTATAATAAGCGATTTCACCAGCAGAGAGGCACAAGGCAGTATCATGGAATAATTTGGGGACATTCCAGTGTCCTTTGAAGAACTGAAAAATATGGGACACCTGGGTGGCTCAGTCAGTCAAGCATCTGACTTTTGATTTCAGCTCAGGTCATGATCTCAGGGCCCTGGATTGAGTCTTGTGTCAGGCTCCGTGCTCAGCGGGGAATCTGCCTGAGATTCTCTCTCTCCCTTCCCTTCTGCTGCTCCCCCGACAAAAATAAATAAATAAATTTTTGCCAGGGGGAAAGGGAAGAATTGTAGAATATTCTGACCAGACACTCATCTAGTATGAGCATGAAGAAGTAATGTTGAGCCTCTGAACGTCCTGTCCTTCCTATGCTCATGCTCAATGAAAATATGGTTTCGCGTGTGTGTGTCTTCCCAAGGATGTGTGTGGGCGTGTGTGACCGCATGTGTGTATGTATGTGTTGGATTCTTTTGACAACCTAGCAGTTAACCACAGACTTTCAGTCACATTGTTAGTGCTTCCCTTTTGACTTAATGTTTAATCAGTCATATAAATAATGAAACTGAGTGAATTAGGGCTTCACAAAGTCTTCTTTCGACAATTCAGAGATCTGAAAACCATATAAATTTGCCAAGTAATGAGGTGTCAGTATCTTAGGGTGACAATACTAAAAAAGTACCTCGTTAAAATAAGGAAGTAATCATTAGTGAAAAGTTATTTCTGCAATTTTTGAGCTGAAACAAAAATTATGCCACTTTTTTCCACATCTATTGACCTCAGCAATGACTTTTCTGAAACATTAAGTAGGGTATTGTCATGACAGATATTTTCAATAAAGCCTTTTAATTGAAGTTTCAAAAAAATTTTTTAATAACAAATCTACCATCCCAGTGTCTCAATTAACTGTTGGGAAATAACCCATTTATGCAAGTAAGGAATGTGTATCTTAAGAATTTTACCTTGATATATTACTCTATGAAGAGTCATTAATTCTCTGGAAATAAAATTTTTCCCTTAGCATCTTGAAGACCAGCTAAAATTTGAAAAGAATTTTTTTCCTCCTCATGGCCCTTTAGTCCATTTAATGCTCCTGTCACTGTCTTGGGCATAGGAAAGTAAAACAGAAATCATAGGAGTAAGTCTCTGAAAACCTGGTTTTCTCAGCCCTGCAAATAACTATCTTTTTTCTCAATCTATATTAAGTCATTAAATTCCCCTCCTCCTATTTCTCTTACTTCCCATGTTAAGTCTTTCATTTCCTTTGTCTGGACTTCTTTTTGACTGGCTTTTTCCATGGTTGCCTCTATCTCATCTTTCCATTTCATCTTATATGTCACTTTTTCAGGGAGAAGTTTTCTTAATCTACCCTCCATAAAGTATAACATTCTAATATTTTCTCTCACAGCATATGTCCATATTTGTTTACTTGATTATTTTGTCTCCCCTTTAGAATGTCTCATACACAAGCTCAGGTAAATATTTTCCTTTGTTTTTGGTTATAGACCAGAACCAAGAAGTATACTGCATATGATTTACTTTTATATCTATTAATGATTATTAGAAGGAGAGAAGGAACTATTCCATAAGCTCTCTTAAAGTATGAATTTGCTCTTTCACTTCTATATACCATAACTTTGTAGCTCCATGCTTGACATAGAGTAGGTATGCAATAAATATTGGTTGAATGAATAAATACATGATCAAGAAAGTGTCTGCAAATGTGAATAATTTCACTCTCAATTGCCACAAGAGACAGAACAAGAAGCAGAGACCAGAAAGTCATGTTATATAGCCTGTATGGCAGGTATCCACCAACCACAAGTACCCTTTTGATTTTGGTTGATATTTGTGAGGCTTTTCCCTGGTCTTTCCAAACACACCCTACAGACGCTTTACCAAGAGTACTTGTCTAAAATACTGCAGGGGAAAAAAATTATCTAATTTTCTCTAAGGTTTCTGTTTGTATCAACCTCTGTGTTCAAAAACCCTGTTGTGCTCATGGGGATCACCCTCCTGAAAAGTAGACAGATACCTAGAAAAACCATAGTCTTTCACCACACTTGAGTACGTTTTTACTGATCATGACCAGTGAGCACCTTCAGAGATTTTTGTGCTTCATGGCATGCAGTTCATTTTTTTTTTAAAGATTTTATTTATTTATTTATTTGACAGATAGAGAGACCACAAGTAGGCAGAGGCAGGCAGAGAGAGAGAGAGGAGGAAGCAGGCTCCCCGCTGAGCAGAGAGCCCGATGCAGGGCTCAATGTGGGGCTTGATGCGGGGCTTGATCCCAGGACCCTGGGATCATGACCTGAGCCGAAGGCAGAGGCTTTAACCCACCGAGCCACCCAGGTGCCCCAGTTCATTTTTTTCCCAATTTTCACTTAGAACCTGACTCACAAGTTCATTTGTCAGAATAAAAGATTCACAAAGATGGCTTTTGTTTAAGAGTTAAGATTTAAGTCCAATTATTAGGGTCCATCTTGACTCTCCTGATTATACATATGAATTTGAAAAAGGTGTTTAACCTTTTTAGGACTACTACCCACAACATGGACATAACAATGTTTAACTCATAGGGTTTTTGTTTTCACTCAAAAAAAAAAAAATTCATGGAAAGTTCTTTGCATAGTTATTAGTGATTAGTATATCCGAGTGCTAATGTTAAGAACACGATAGTTTAATATTAGTTGGATGTTAGCTATTATCATTATCAACTTGATATTTCTTCTTTAGCTGTAGAAGGAAACTCTCAGATTTGAAAAAAGTAAAGGAGATTAAAAAAAGAATGGCCAATCAGAAACTATGAATACCTTCATTACTCTTTCCTGATAACACAGGATGAGAGGGAGCAAAAGGCCTTTCTTCTCCACAATACACTAGAATTCCCCAGGAATGGGAAAAGTTTCTTCACAGTTGTACTAAAGCGACCCCAGTGATTTTTTTCTGGGTTTTTTTGAGTCATTCTGTTATATTTTATTCTATATATTTTGGCCTTTCAAATTCTGCCTCAACAGCTAGGTGTACTTACACTGTTAGATCACAATGCCAATGAAATAAACTGGAGTAAACGAGAATGGCAAAACTCACAATGAAAAGAGATGAGTTTGTATTAAAAACAGCATTTTAACAATTCATCAGAAAAGCTATTGTCATGCCCATCTAACCCACTCACTCTGTGTGTATGTATGAGTATGTGAGTTTATGAGTATGTAGTTCATGAGTATGTGAATATACCAAATTAAGTACAATAGCCAAAACTGATAAAAGCATACTTTTTGTTAATACATTCCCCAAAATGTCTCAATTTCATCTTTACCTGAAAAAGTAATATAGTCAAACAATGCATTCATAAAGTTACTATCCAAAATACTCTATTTCTACACTGCCTTGAATATCTATTACATTACAGATTTGTTAGTTTACTTATTGTCCATCTCCCTTACTTGAATTTAAGCAAGGAATTCGTCCATCTAAGTCATAACTGTATTTCTAGCATGTAGTAGTTGCTCAATAAATACCTGTGGAATTGAACGAATATCCCTAAAAATATGTGAAATGTCAAGAAATTATATATCTATATCTATATATATATAGATATAAATAAAATTTATTAATTTATAATGCATTATTTGTTTCAGAGGTACAGGTCTGTGATTCATCAGTCTTACACAATTCACAGCACTCACCATTGCACCTATCATCCCCAATGTCCATCAGTGAAATCTATTTAAAAGCATAGCACAAACTATGAAAAAATCATTGGTTGAATTCAGTATAAGCAACAGTGTCATGTGGCATAAATATCAGTCTGGACATCTAGATTTTAGACTTTGTTCTGCCACTAAATGTGAGAATGTAGAGAGAAAGTATGGCTTTCATATATGTCAGATCACACATATGACAAGAAAAGCCTTTTCTGTACTGTATTTGATTCAGTTCACTAAAGATTATATCTTGCTGTCTATTAACAAACTTTGATTGTTTTGGAGGATAGAGTTATGGGGGGATGGGAATGAGAAGAATAGTAGTAGGGAAATATCCAATATCTTTAAAAATCTTTACACCCAGGAAGTTAGTAGTGATTAGCAGAGAGGACAGGATAAGCACTGACATAATTTTGTTATTCTGGTCCTAATTATAAAAATATGAGTTTCCTCTTTTGATTCTCTGTTCTGCAAAATAAAACTGGTAAGAATTCAAAGCAGTATCTATTTAAAATTGTAGAAAATAGTAAAGTTGTTTATTATAAGTTATTTCAAATATTCAGTTATTAATTTATAATTTGAAGTATTGTTAATTTAGGTTTTATTGAAGTTTATGGAAACATAAAGGTAAACATAGTAAAATACAGACCTACTTCCTCCTCTTCATTATTCCATTGGTTCAGATTGCAATTTTTTTTTTTTTTTTTTAAGAAAACTCTTTTATTTTATTTTATTTTATTTTTTTTTTAAGATTTTATTTATTTATTTGTAAGAGAGAGAGAGAGTGAGAGCGAGCACAGGCAGACAGAGTGGAAGGCAGAGTCAGAGGGAGAAGCAGGCTCCCCGCAGAGCAAGGAGCCCGATGTGGGACTCGATCCCAGGATGCCGGGATCATGACCTGAGCCGAAGGCAGCTGCTTAACCAACTGAGCCACCCAGGCGTCCCAAGATTGCAATTTGTTTTAATAATAGGCTCCCTTCACTTGAAAAGTACAAGGTGCAGTTTTCTTATTTTTTTGTGTGTGGCTAAGAAAAATTTGTAGCCATCTTACTTCCATGATAGATATATGACATTATAGTAACTTTGTGAATGAGGGCTAATGAAGTATACTTAGCTATTTTCTGAATAACTGAAATCTTTAATATGATCTGAAGAAAAATAATGGAAATCAGGGTAATAGATAATTCTTTGAATTTTTAAAGTTTTAAAATTTTTATTATTGTTATTATTATTTTAAGCAGGTTCCACATCTTGCATGGAGCCCAACATGGGCCTCAGACTATGACCATGAGATCAAGACCTGAGACCAAGAGTCACTCAACTGACTGAGCCATCCAGGCACCCAGGTCTTTTAAATTTTTTACACAGTATTCCACTGTTAAAGTGACACTTGCAATGTATTTTAAAGCTTTGAAATAAAATTGTGGGGCACCTGGGTGGCTCAGTGGGTTAATGCCTCTGCCTTCGGCTCAGGTCATGATCCCAGGGTCCTGGAATCGAGCCCCGCATCGGGCTCTCTGCTCAACCGGGAGCCTGCTTCCTCCTCTCTGTCTGCCTCTCTGCCTGCTTGAGATCTCTGTCTGTCAAATAAATAAATAAATAATCTTGAAATAAAATTGTACTATGAAATTCTCAATTCAATGAAAAAGTATTAAACTTCATATTGGTTCCAATCCTGAATATATTCTGTTCTAGAACTAACTTAACAGCAATCTTATATTTGAACAGCAAATCTCTTTGCATTATATACAAAAGCTGGACTAGAGAGTACTATAAAAGCACCAAAGAATGGGAGATTTCTGAAAACCTAAGAACCACAAAACACATAATAATTTAAAAGAATAGACAATTGGAGCACTTGGGTGACTCAGTCAGTTAACATCCAACTCTTGGTTTCAGCTCAGGTCATGAACTCAGGGCTATGAGATTGAGTCCTGTGATGGACTCCATGCTCAGCATAGAGTCTGCTTAAGTTTCTTTCTCCTTTTCCCTCTGCCCCTCCCCCCCTGCATTCTCTCTCTCTCTCAAATAAAGAAATCTTAAAGAAAATTTGTGATTTCCAGTTAGTAGACTTTTTAGGTCCTATACGTTGCATCATAAAAACAATTCTAATAAACTTCAAAGCCTTAGGAAAAAAACTAGAAATGAGCTATGTATAGCAAAAAGTGAGTCATAGTTACAAATACAGAATGCGCCACTGAGATAAACAGTAACAAGAAGGTCAGGCCAGAAGTGTTATCACTTAAAAATGGCTTATTTTATCCCGTTTTCTTGGGTAATATTATTTATTACTGGCCTTGAACATGTGTGTCTGAGGCAATACTGCCCAGAGGAGTGTGGATGGACAGTGGAGCTCTGATTTCTAAATCAGACTGTTAATTTCTAGTGAAGAATCTGGGAAATTACTCCACTCCCACTGAGATCCATCTTCTACTTGATTCAAGGTTTGTTGAAAGGATTAAAGGAAAAACATCTGACATCGTCCTAGTACATAAGTGACATTTGATAAGTATTAGTTTCCCTTTTCCTTTCCTAAAAATGCAAACCAGTCCATGGAAAGCCAAGTGTTTTCTATGTGTATTGAATAAAAATTTGAACATTCTAAGCAAGAGTCATCTGACTTTGGCAGCCCGCCATGAGTTATCTTCAATCAGAGGGTCTGGATTTCTTTTTTTTTTTTTTTCAAATAACCAACTCAGGACTTTTTATAAAAATAATAATAATCCTTAATTTCCAGTTTAATGACTTACAGTCATGTATACCAAACCTCCCTGCCCCACCTCCCCTGCCAAAATGGATAAAAACACTTTGTTCTATAATAGCAATGTAATGGGACATTGTAATACAATGTAACAGGTGGCTACCCTTGTGGTGAACATAGCATAATATATGAATCTAAATCACTAAGTTATATACCTGAAACTAATGTAACATTGTATATCAACTATACTTAGATAAGAAAAACTACTTTGTTCAAATATATAAGTAATAGGTATGAAATACTGAAGAAATTCTCATAGTTGGCTTACTATGAGGAAGACATCATAGAAGTTTTAGACAGAAAATGAATTCTGGCTATAGTTTTGCATCATGTAAATATACACTTCTGAAGTCATAATGACTTTAATGTGGCAGACACATTAAAAGTAAAGGTAGAATTGTGAAGTCGATCCTTTCTTAAATTTCACCATGTGTTCTAAGAATTAGTGTATTAAAATTTTTTAATTTTTGTTTCGATTAGTTTAGAACTTACTTTCTCTTCTAAGTTTCCCCAATGTGTTGTTTGAAAGTTATCACCACAGACAGCAAATCTCAACATAGTAAAGTGCTTCTCTCCCTCCGTTTTTCTTCACTTCTCTATACCTACTACCCTACAGGTTCTTGATAGTGCTTATTGTATAAATTAACAAATAAATGGATGATTTTTTAAAAACTTCCAAAATTTTAAATGAAAATTTAAAAACTCTTAGTTGGTACATACTGATATCATAATAAAGGAACCATAGTAGGACACTGCAGAACTGTGTCCTACTATGCAAAAGTGGGGTAAGTACATTTTTGCTTCTGAGGAAAAGGATTAGATGTTGTAAGTAATATATCCAGAAAAAGGAAAATTACCTAAAATCACTATAAGGGGTAACAGATATTGAATTTGATCCAAATATTCTGCTACAGACTGAGAATACAAAGATGAGTACAGAATTCACTTTCAAGGAATTCATAACATGGGAGAAATTTGATTCATAAACAACCTAAAATAAATGTATATATAAAGCAGAACTATAACTAAACGATATATATTTTATTTATATTATGTATGTTTATATATATTTTATCTATACCTCTATACCTTTCTCTATATATATTACATATATTTATATATTTTTATCTATACCTTTCCATCTATCTCTATCTAGAGAGAGATACAGAGATATCTATATATATAGATATATATAGTCATGCTCAAAAGCAATAATAATCAATGCTGCTGGGGATATAGGGTGTAGGCAGGACAGGGGAGCACTGAGATATGCCACTGAGGACACAGTTTGTCAAAAAGATGGGCCAGATATTATGTCATACAAGTTGAGGCAGAGCATTCAGGCATCTAGTAGAGGATATGAAACAGCAGAGGCCACAAACAAAAGTGACCAGTTTAGGGAAAGGCAGGACGATCAATATTGTGAAGAGCTGGTGAGAAAGTATGAGGGTGGGGAAGACTGAACAGAGAGGGCCTTGTGTACTATATGGAAGAATTTGGATTCTATATCATAGGCCAGTGGTTTTCAAGTTATAGAATAGAGTCCTCTCAGGCCTGCTGGAAGTAAAAGCTTCTTAGCTTTTATCTATTTAGGCTTCTACTTAACATTTCCTTTATTTATTAAAAAAATTTTTTTTAAACCTCTGTTACAGGCAATGAGCTTGTAGAAGGTCATCTGTTTGTTCTTGAGAGTAATGAGAACAGATTTACATTTTAAGAAATCACTGACTAGATTTTCAGTGGGGGTGGAAGGAGCCTGAGGTTAGATCCTAAGAATAATTACATCACCAAAGCAAAAATCTGGGAGCCTATACCTAGAAGGCAGCAGGCATGACATGGAGCAGGTCACTGGAGCAGAACTCAGTGGTCTTTGTAACTCTTCTCCACCTCCCTGGAGTAAATGACTGAACTCCTTATTAAGAGAAGGCAGATCAGGATTAGTCCCAGGTTTTAACTTAGATGTTTGCATATATAAAGAAAAGTAGTCTTTACCAATGATAAGGAATAAAAGAGGAGGATTAGGCTTGGATGCAAAAAATGTAAGTTGAAGCTGAAGTACTGTATTCCAGATAAAAGAATATGTATATTCAAAGGTGGGACATAAAATTTGGGGGAAAG
The DNA here is from genome assembly GCF_030435805.1 of Mustela lutreola. Classification (NCBI taxonomy): domain Eukaryota; kingdom Metazoa; phylum Chordata; class Mammalia; order Carnivora; family Mustelidae; genus Mustela; species Mustela lutreola. The sequence goes on from NC_081293.1 coordinate 147,614,319, forward strand.
AAAAAATAAGATCTAGACTAAAGATACAGCTCTGAGAGCTGGTGGCTTAGGAATGTGTCTCCGTATAGAAGTATGTCGTACATCACTCCAGGAAGAGATAAGTACATGAAAGCTCCAAAAATAAAATGTGTTTTATTTTATTTAAGGGATAGGCAGAGGAAGAGAAATCTGTGAAAGAAACTAAGTAGGAAGGGAAGAACAAACTAGGAGACTGTCAAGCAAGGTAATAGCAGTTCCAAGGAAGAGTCTGCAGAAAGATGAAGAGAAAGACTGAGGAGAATCTATTGCTTTTGGTAATGTGCATCTCCTTAGGAACTTCAGCTAAAGCAGATCCACTGATGGAATGGTGAAAGCAGAAATGGTGCTACAGTTTGAGAAAGTTAGGAAATCATTGAATGGAAAGAAGGTACTGGGGTTTCATTTAGAGGGAACTTCAGGAGCAAATATACTGACTTGCGTGTGGAGTTTGTCAGAGGCTTCAAGAAAGTCAACATGGCTGTAGGACAAAACAAGTAAGTATATAATTTCTACTTACCTATGAGACCAGTACCATCTTATAGGGAAGAGGTACTGATTGTTAGAACCACAGGATTTTTTTTTTTTTTAAATTTATTTATTTATCAGAGAGAGAGGGAGAGAGCGAGCACAGGCAGACAGAATGGCAGGCAGAGGCAGAGGGAGAAGCAGGCTCCCTGCTGAGCAAGGAGCCCGATGTGGGACTCGATCCCAGGACGCTGGGATCATGACCTGAGCCAAAGGCAGCTGCTCAACCAACTGAGCCACCCAGGCGTCCCAGAACCACAGGATTTTTAAAGAAGATTGAGTAGCAGTTCAGAAGTAAAAAAATACATTGATAGACTTACTTCAAGCTTGGTAACTGATTTATAACTCTGTCTATTCATCCTGGATTCATTTCCTTATGTTGCCATAATTGTAGAAAATTAGATCAAACTAATGAAAATGTCTAAAATAAAAATGCCACGCCACGGCTATAGCCAGGAGAGCTGGTGCCAGGAATCGACAAATCTCTGTGCCCTTCTGTCTTGAAAGTAGAAGAAACAATGAAGTATTTAGAAGGCTAAAGCAGGACAAAGAGCATGTAAACAGCTGTCTCCTAACTAGGGAAAAGATCCATGAACACCATGACTGCTCGAGTACTAACAATGTACTAACAATTTCTTCCTTTTTTTTTTTTTTTTTTTTTTTTGAAGTTCAAGGCTAACATATTTAGTTAATTTGGTGAGGAAAGCAATGACCTACTTTCTACAACTATGCTCAGTGAGAGCACAAGTGAACCTTACTTTTCAAAGACTGTCCATTTTTTCCCCAAGAAGAAAAATGCTTATATAAAACACTTAGAGTTTTTTTTTTGGGGGGGGGGATAAGAAATATAGTTTAAGGATTTAGGTTTCTTTAATTCTGATGAAAATTCTTTGACCTTTATTTATGAATTAACGTGTTTTTAAATAGTTCTTAGAAGTTGAATTCTTCTAATACTGTTTTAGTTAATAAATTGTAGCCTATCCTACCCCAAGTCCAAAGTTTTATGGCTGGTTTGTTGAGAGTTGACCAATACTGGTAGAGAAGATCAGTAAGTTCCTTGAAAGAAGATGGCTATATACTCAGGGCTTTACAGACAGATGTCCCATACATTCTTAATGAACCAAATTAAGTCATATACAAAATAATATTGACCAAAATTTCACTTATTCCAGTGGTGATGTCATCTTACTTTAAAAAAAAAAAAAGTGCTCCCGAGCACTTGCAAATTTAAGAACTCAATAGCTATGGATCTTAAAAAATGGGTTTTGTTGGATCCATTTGATTGATTGACAGTTATTATTTATTCAAAGAGGAATGGTTTAGCCCAGATATAAAGAAATCAATGCCCGTGAGTTTTGAGCCCCATACCAGGCATAAAGCTTACTTAAAAAACAGAACAAAATAAAACACAAAAAAACAAACACAAACACAAAACCAAAAAACAAATAAACAATGCTAAGAAAGCTGAGGAGATAACACGAAGGGAGGAAATGTGTGGCTGTGAGGGACTAGAGACACTTGGGCCTGAAAGGAGCCTGGCAGCAGCTCCATCAATCCAGGAGATCGTGCTGCACAGGCATCTGTCCCAGATCGTGTGATTTTTTTAGATCTCAGAAATACATATTTTGAGGTTAAATCTCTTTACTTAAAAACATTAACTCACTTGGTTTAAAACACAATGTGTTTGACTACCTCTGCTCTAGGTAGATACTTGGCAATTAAGGCCTTCAGACATCAAATCTATTAAAAAGAGTGAATAACTAAAATGAATAATTATGTGTTCAGCCCATGCCACCTGAATTACAAGTAAACTTTCTCAGTAACAAGGGTATAAAAAAACACTGTGTACAGCTGTAGGAATTGTTATCAAATTCTCTTTTCAGCTGCAGCAGCCTATAATGTTACCATAATCTAAAAGCTGAAGATCAAAATAATTAAGAAGAAATAACACTTAGAGACATTTGCATAATTCATCATTGCAGCTGAGACTGAAAGACACATTGTCCTATAGTACGAATAGGTTATAATTTACAACACATAATGAAAATTCAGTTAAAATATACTTAAGTGAAAAGATTTAAAATGCAATTTCTTCCATTATTAGAAACATCCACAAAACAGTTCATTTCTCTTAACCTAAATGAACAAGTTGCTAACTTTTACATGTATTTTATGGAATAACATTTTTTGATTGGGAGAGGTCATTTTGTGCAATTCACCCATGGCCTATTTATTCCAAATGGCTGGGTTGTAGGTATTATTATTGTTCCATCACATGAAAAAGGCCTCAGGGCCCATTCCTCCGGCAGAACATGCTGCAGTAGAAACACCACAGGTGGTGCCAACTTTCATCACACTTCAGTGAAGGTATTCAGAATAATTTACTTAAGCTGTGGATCATTCCCTGACAGTCAGTCTGCACCATGCAATACTTTCAAGACTAGATTTTTAGTAGCTATGAATTTAGGTGAGTATGTGGGAGAGTAAGAGGTAGTATTTTTCAGCACAGTACAAAACAAATGCCCCAAAGTCATGAAAAGCTGGATTTGAATCACAGCCATTCATTAGCTGTGTAACCCTGGACTAATAACCAGAATATCTTTGAGCAGCTTTCACTTGCCAGGCACTATGCTAAGCACAGGGTATACAAGAGTGAACAGTGCTTGCCCAGGGGAGTTTAAAATGTAATAGGAGAATCAGAAAAGCGTAGGCAATTTCAACACATAATCTTAAGGGCTAAAGTAAATGTTAGCAGGGAGTATTTTGGGAGAAGATAAAAGTATCATCTATCCCAATCTAAGCAGTAAGGTTTCCTAAAGGAAGTGATATCTGAGCTGATATCTAGAGGAAGATTAGGAGCTGGTGAGGGAAAAGCAAGGCCTATAATATTTTAGAAGGAGGAAATGACAAAGGTCAGAAATTGAAAGAGAGGCTTGCATTTCTGAGGACCCGCTCATAGTTTGCATGTTTGTACAAGTGTACATGATGGACTAACAGCTGGACAATCCTCAGTGTTTATCATAGCCAAGGGGGAAAAAAAAAGGTTAAAGGACAAGGCAAAAATGCAAAAACAAAAAAAAATTAAAATTCAAAAATATTACCTTATTGCTATTAATTCATTTATTCCTCCACTTAACAAATCATTAGTTCAAATCTACTATGTTTAAGAAACTATGGGTTGCCCCAGCTTTGACCTCTGACCTCTTCTCACCTACCTCCACTCCAGTGAGGAAGGGAGGAAGAAAGAGAGATCTAGCCTGCAGAATGCTTTAGTATGGAGGTTGTGAAGGCTGCTTGTCTTATGTTTTGAGAAAAACTGGACTTCAGATATGGAAAATGTTACACCTCTGGTGTGGAGGGCGTGGGAGAGAGTACAGGTACAGTATTACCTGCTTTAGGCAGGTGACAAGATACTGGTTTCAGAAGTGAAAACCAAATCTTTATCTTTCTTTTTTTAAGATTTAAAAAAAAATTTATCTGACTGTGGGGGGTGAGCAGCAGAGGGAGAGGGAGAAGCAGGCTCCCCACTGATCAGGGAGCCTGACAGGGCTAGATCCCAGAACCCCGGGATCATGGCCTGCACTGAAGACAGGCGCTTAACCAACTGAGCCACTCAGGCAACCCCAAATCCTTATCTTTAAAAAGTGGGTTTGATATTTAGAAGCAGCCCAAAGAAAGGGGTTCCTTAACAAAATTAAAGTCTCTTCTTATGGTCATTTTTTTTTTTTTCCAACAGCACATTTGCACAGACAAGTAAAAAATACTTGAAGTTGCAGACAAAACCTTTTATTAGTTTATTTACAGGCCTTATCAGTGCTCCTGGTAGTATCATTAAAAGACCATTTTACCTAACTTAGAAAATGCTCATCTTTTCAACTGTAGTCATTTCCTATTGCCTATGGCTGCTATAGTACGCATTTCACTCAGCATTGTTTACCTACCAGGTTATCCTCTGCTTTTTGCCTGATAGTTGCCTGATAAATTCCCCTTTCGTTAAGAAAAAAGCCTACTCAGAGAACTAAGTTCAAATGGTCGATTGTTTTTTCATCAAATGCACCAGTGCTGAGATTTGCCAGCTTGCTATTGCCAAAAAGTAGATGGTTATCACCCAAACACTATAAATTTATATGCAATTATAAAATCACCACAGTAATCTTTAAAGATCTTTTTACATCCTGTTCATTACTTCCAACTATCATTCAATATTCCGGTTTTGGAATGACACTTGGAAAAACCTCCAAAATAACTTCAAACTAAAAAGCTTACCCTACAACTCCAGTCTAAATTTGAGTACCTGACCATCACACCTCTTCAAACTGGGCTTGATCTCCAGTTCCCTCTTCACCCCAAACTTGCTCTTTTAAAGATGAAAATTCCTATTTTAAGTGGATTTCTAGTTCTTATGTGACCGTAGAAAACTTCCAGACTTTCTTCTAAAATCTAGAGAAAAAATTAACTACCATCAAGCATGTCACCAAATGCTTGTTTTAGGTACTTTAAACTACTTTACAGTATTTATAAATGGGACATTAAACATTCCAGTAAGTGGGAAATTAACATGTGACAATGTATCAAGTTTACTCCCTAGTGATAGAAGTTTATATGCAACACATTAACTTTGGTATATAGAACTTAATCTGTTTATAGTACAGACTGTCTTGTGGTCATTCTTTGCTTATGTAAATTGTGTTGCACTAAACGACTTCTCCCGTAGCTTTTTACTATGTACTTTACCATTTCCTTCCTTTAGACAAAGTGAAGACTCCAAGATCCCACCCAGGAAAAAATGTTACCTGAAATTTCAGTTTCAGCATATTATAACATTAGAAACAGGATCTGTGCAACTTACCCTTTTACTTAATAGTACAAGGTTACAGTGTTGACCAAAAGAAAACACAGATTTCTCATTAAACTTTTGTTTTAATGGGTCTCAAAATTCTGTGACAGATTTTTGGTCAAGTTGTTTCCATTAAAAAGTACTGATTTTAAAAACTAATAACTTAAAACTGCCACACACACACAAAAAAACAAATGGTCCACAAAACATTCTCCTTTCCTTCTGAAGGTTTTACGATGCATTGTTATCATTAACCATTTCACTTTCTGATTTCAAAGTATACCACAAAGCCGTAGTTATAAAAAGAGTATGGTACTGACATAAAAAGAGACACAAAGACCAATGGAACAAAGTTGAGAGCATGGAAAGAAATATATGTATATACAGTCAAATAATATTTTACAAAGTAGCCAAAAATGCTCACTGGGGAAAAGATAGTCTCTTCAATAAAGAGATTGAATATGGTGGTGGGAAAAATGGATTTCCACATGTAAAAAAATATAACTACCGCTATCTTACACCCCTCACAAAAATGAATTCAAAATGGATTAATACTCTAACCTTAAAACTCCTAGAAGAAAACATAAGGAAAAAGCTTCTTGAAGTAGGACTTTACAATGATATTTTGGTTACCACCAAAAGCATAAGCAACGTAGCAAAAATAAATGAGACTACATCAAACTACAATCCTTCACAGCAAAAGAAACAATCAACAAAATGAAAAGGCAACCTATGTAAAGGAAGAAACTAGTTATAAACCATATTATCTGATAAGGGGTTAATACCCAAAATAGATAATAAACTTACACACTCAATACCGGTGGGAGGTGGGGGGTGGAGAGAAACAATCTATTTTAAAAATGGGCAAAGGATTTGAAAAGGCATTTTTCCAAACACATATAAATGGTGAACAGGTACATGAAAATATCTTCAATAATACTGATCATCAAATGCAAATCAAAATAATAATGAGATACCTCACACCTATTAGAAACTATTATCAAAAAAACACAAGAGTACACATGTTGGCGAGGATGTGGAGAAAAGGGAATTTTGTTCACTCTTGGTGGGAATGTAAATTAATATAGCCACTATAAAAACGATAAAAATATATGTATATAAAAAATATATGTTTATAAAAAATAAAAAATTTAAAAAAAAATTAAAAAAAAAATAAAAAAAAATAAAATAAAATGCAAAAAAAAAAAAAAAACTATATAATCTCGATGTTCCTCAAAAAGGACTATCATGTAAATTAGCAATCCCATTTTTGGATGGAGATATATATATATCTATGTCTATATCTATATCTATATCTATATCTATATCTATCTCCAAAGGAAATGAAATCACTTTCTTGAAGAGTTATCTGTACCCCTGTGTTCTTTGCAGCAGTATCCATAATAGCCAAGACATGAAAACAACCGAAGTATTTGTAAGCAGGTGAATGGGTAAAGAAAATATGGCATATATATATAAAACAGAATATTATGTAACCTTTGAAAAAAAGGACCTCTTACCTTTGAGGATAACATGGATGTCCTTGAGGGCATTATGCTGAGTGAAATAGCTCAGACAAAGATAAATACTGAAAAATCTCACTTATATTTAGAATCTAAAAAAAGTCAAGCCCATAGAAATGGTGGGTTTCTGTGGTGTGTTGTTTGTGGTGGTTCCCAGTGTGGTAATTGCCAGGGGTTGCAGTTTGGGGGAAATAGAGAGATGTTGGTCAAGTATACAACTTCCAGTTGTAAGATGAGTAAATTCTGGGGGATCTAATGTATAGCATAGAGACTATAGTCAACAATACTGTATTACATACTTGACAGTTGCTAACAGAGTAAATCTTAAATTTCTCACCATACACACACATACACAAAACGTAATTATGTGAGGTGATAGAAGTTTTAGCTAACCTTATTGGGGTGACCACTTTATAATAGATCCATATATCAAATCACACTGTATACTCTAAACTTACACAGTACTCTATGTGAATTATCTTAGTAAAACTAGAGAAGAAGAAAGAAACTAAGCCATTGCTTTCATATAGTCTATTAATTTTCACACTAAATGTGGCAACACTCCTCACACTTTTTGAAATAAAAACAGTTGACTGATTTTAGCAGAGAAAATGCTCATTTCTAGATCAGCACCTAACTTCATGATGTTCATTCTGTGGAACACTAGTATTAATAAATTCCATGAGAAGAAAAAATGTCATTGGTCAAATAATTTGGAGAAATTCCACATACTATCCCTATTGCACACTGACTATTTATATTAACATATTTAAGAACCTGAGAATTCCTAAAGTAAACAGAGCAATTGGCAAACACATTTTAACCAAGGCTTTGATAGAAGCTAATTAGCATAGATTTAGTCAAGGGACTGGAGTTACCATTCACTAGGCATGAGCTGAGTGCCCTTGAAATCCTGGAAAATTTCCTTTACAAAGGACATCACTCCCTTACACCATTATATAAAGAGTACTTTTTCTATCAAAGGAAACGGAGATTGACCATCATGATTACTGTCTGCTATCCTTCAACCATACATCTCAAGAACTATGACCCTTCTAGAAATAGCTTACATATTGAACAAGGAAGAAAAAACAAAGCACACTACAGTCCTTTATAAAAACAAGTTTCATTTTGCCTGGAAGTCCTATTTTCGTGTTTGTCTTTTAAGTTGCTTTAATAGAGTAGATGAAATTTGCTTATCTGTACCAAAACTCGTTAAAAATAAGTTGTGAGTTTTTTGTCACCCAATCCAAAATTTCTTCGCTAAAAAGAGTAATAGAAGAGGTCAGAATTCCTCCCCTTTCATGGTAGATTGCCTGTTTGTTTTCAGGGTACCTTGGTCAACTTTTGTCGTCAATCCCTATGACCAAGTGAGCCACGCTACCTTTCAGAGTGCAGGACTTTTCAGATACTTGAAAAGAATGTCTCTGGGAAAGGGCAGAAGCAGTGCCAGTGATAGAGCTGTTACTGCACTCAATGTGTTAGGGAATAAAACTTAAATTAAACGTCCACTTTTTTTTTTTTTTTTAAAGAAGCTTCCTAAGGATTTGTTTCCTAACCTGACAATAATACAAATGATGTTATTCAGTTTCTACCTCATTGTATGACATAAAATACCTACAATATGATCTTGCCTAGAGAATGGAAGTATCTATAATTCTGGCAGATCTTACAACACCTTTCTACCTTTTCTGTAACAACTTTATAATAAAATTAAGAAGTATCTATAAAAAATGGATTATGTCAGACTTGTTCACTCCTGTCTCTCTTACACTTAACACAATGTCTGGCACAGACGAGACTGCCATAAATGTTTGTGGAGGGAGAACAGGGAGAGAGGACAGGCTTAGAAATCAAACAAGAAGGTAGCCACTTTTAAAGAAACAAATCTTTCTTACTGACCTGAGAAATTAAAAATACGTTCTAAAAAAAGTTTTGGCCTTTATTTAGGGGAACATGCTGCTTTCATATTAGTTGATACAAAGAGTAACCCTGGACCTACATTTAAAGAAAATCTCATATAATTTTTTAAAGATTTGTTTATTTATTTTAAAGAGAGAAAGCATGAGTGGGAGGGGCAGAGGAAGAGGGAGAGAGACTCTTAAGCTGACCCCACCAATCCCACAATCCTGAGATTATGACCTGAGTGGAAACCAAGAGCTGGAAGCTCAACTGACTGAGCCACCCAGGGGCCCCTCATATAATTTTGATTATAAATAACATTCATTAGATTTGATTGATCCTTAATTCATATATTTTGATCATTTAATTAACTGATACAGCTCCATTACTCACATATGACCTATTTTCCATGCTGATTCTCTACTTCATCTGCTCTTTTCAAAGGAAACCCCCTTATTTTTGTGTGTGTGTAATGCCAAACAAGCACACCTAGCTTAGGTATTCATATATCTCATTACCAGAAGCTATGGTTGAGTAAATGTGTTACTGTTTCTGCATAACAACATATCTAAGGCCCTAATAGGAACTTGAGATCAGGATACCTTCACAAAATCCTCAAAGTTGTTAACTTTGAACTCAGTCATGGTGAAGCACTAACATCATCCTTCCACACGTTGTAATAATCAGTATATTTTTAATTATATGTAGCAGAAACTCAAATCAGACAGGCTTATGAGATAAATAAATGGATGGATGGATGAATGAAATGTTGGCTCATTTCACTAAAGTCCAAAAGTAAAATCTTCGTTTGAAAATATAATATTAGAAATCTATGTTATTCCATTTCTTAACTTTCCTATTTTCCATGCTGATTTCGTTTGCTGGCAAGCTCTCTCCATCTGTTAACAACATGGCCCCAGCAACTTAGGCTTAGCTCCTTCCATCTTTGCAAACCCAGTATGAGAAAGAGCTCTTCTTTCCAAAGAACACCAGAAGGATTTTCATTGACCAGCCCTAGAGTGCCCAGCTCTGGAGCCTAGACTAAAAGTAGGGAAGGTGGTTCCCAAAGGAAAGTCAAGATGCTATTATACCAGAAGAAAAGGACATGGATACTGGATAGGTAAACATGCAGAGCTATCTGCTATGCCCATGTCCTAAATTCTTGTGGAATTAGTCAGAGGTCAGGGTTATTGAATTATATTTGGATTGTTCACAGAAAATTCATTAAGCTTTTGTCTTCAATATTTTAAAAAATCATTTTTAAAAAAATATTTTATTTATTTATTTGACAGACAGAGATCATAGATAGGCAGAGAGACAGGCATAGAGAGAAGGGGGAAGCAGGCTCCCTGCTGAGCAAAGAGCCTGACGTGGGGCTTGATCCCAGGACCCTGAGATCATGACCTGAGTGAAGGCAGAGGCTTAACCCACTGAGCCACCCAGGGACCCCAAAAAATCATTTTTTGAAACTTTAAAATAGTTGGGTTATTTTAATTCATAAAAATTTACCATTAAAATGAACTGAGAAACAGGAAGTTAAGCCTTTCATACCCTTTGTGATACTTCACTATTGGTAATTTAATTAACTGATACAGCTCCATTACTCACATATGACCAGTGACTCAAATATCAAACATTCTCATTTATGAAATAGAGATGGGAAAAAGTAAATTTGCTAAGTGTGAATGTTTATGAGCATAATCAATAAACTACAGACTAGATAGTAAATTTGAACTTGCCAAAATTACTTGATGAATATAAAGTTTCTATTTTTAAAAAGATGAACAATCTATTGGTTAAATAAACATTCCCAGTTCTGTGTGATTTTGATTTTATTCAACCTAATAAAAAGAACAGTAAACACAAAGTCAGAATATTTTGGTTTTAATAAAAACTTTACCATATTCTAATCATGCAAGGCTGGGGCAAGTAACTATTCCCAAAAAGTTGCACAATTGTTGAAAGGATATTGTATAGAAAGTAGTAATTAAACACAACACAGATTTATGAAACAAAGGGTTTTCCCCATATAATGAGCTTATAATTTTGCTCCTCACATAGAAATTTTTATCTAGCTAGTGTTTTGTTGTGATTCAGTTATTTGTTCTGATGAGTTTATTTCTCTTTATGATTTATTAACTCTTTATAATTATATTATTTGTAACCTACTCATGACCAAACTAGACTGCCCTGTGTTAATATACTGTGCTGTGGTTTGATCTTTTTGATAATGTAGAGAGAATAGAAGGCAGTTAAAGGAATGATGAGAAAAGCTGTTATTTGGGTAACTTTTTTAAGAAAATAATTACACATGGGGTTTAAATTCTTATTTAAACTATTTAATTGAATCAAACTGTATTATTTTAAATGCCAGTGGTTTTACTTCCATCATTTTATGTGAAATGAACTCAATTTTCCAGACAAGATTTTTAAAAAGATGATACAAGCTATTTCCTCAACTAAATATGAAAAATGAAAAAAAAACATATGAAAAATGAGTTTATGGAAATTAAAAGGTCTCCCATGCCTGTGCATATTTAACTAAAAATCATGATGGTGCCAACATATCTTGACATCTAACCATATATATCCCCAAATCATAATAACTAAACCTCCAGATAGACAAATAGAGTATTATGCAGAAATATAGAGTCCACTTGGTCTTCTGCCTTGACATTCAGAGACAAATAAGATAAGTAACATACTCTTTTCTCATTCAAAAGTTTAGAAGATATGACGCTGCCTACACTTTTACACCACAATGTGTTAATATTTCTATGTTCATGTTTTTTAGAACACATAGCTTTATTATTATGCTTTATTCTCTTAAGAGTTTACTTTGTCATTTTCAAACAATATTATCTGTTTTTCATTATATGTGTTCATTTATTTTATGTTATTTATTATAGCTTTTTATTCATTATTTGTGATAATAAGTGTCCAATTGGAAAAAAGCATTCCCACTGGAGGAATAATTTATAACATTATTTTACAGAGCTAAAATCCCTGGAGCTTCAAGTCTATTTTGACATCTGCTTAATTCATCTGTTTAATAACCAAGTTACGATGAAACAGTTGTGCTGTCAAAAGAAATGATCAGTGCTGTACTATTATTAGTTGCATTGCCTTCTGTTTCCCACCTTCTGGACTTTCATAAAAATCTAACAAAGGATACAAATAAGCATTTGGAGTACAGGATCATAAAATAGCCTTCTGCATTATCTGGCCAGTTCTTTAGCTGTACTTTTAAAATATCTAAGATCTGGATAAAATAAAAGCTCAGTCTATGATCTCAGTATTTCTTTTTTCTTAAGCCTAAGTTTGTGTAAATACTTATCTTTAGGCATGGCTGGTGAACGGAATAGTATTTTTAATATTCTATTGAATAGAATTATACATTTTATGTGAGAGATCCAATAAAACTTGGATTTCAAATCAAACTAATATTAATGAGGTCTTACTCTGTACCAGGTATTATATATATTTCAATTTTTAAAGTCTCATTTAAACTGCAAAATAAACCAATGTCATTACTATAACCACTTCACAAATAAAGGATCAATTTAAAAATCACTCAAAAGGTCCAAGAGCTTACCCCAGGCTCCAAGCCAGTGAATATGTAAAGATACTTAAACCTTTGATTCTAATTTTAAAGCTAGGATTCTTACTATACTACATTTAATACAATAAATGATAAGAATTATGGATATTAGTTATTAATATCTGGTATATGCCCAACACTTGTCCTATTTGTCACAATCCAATGAAATTATCTCTATTTTTCAATTAAGTAAGTGGATAATCAAAAATTTTGGCAGTTACCCGTAGTCACCTGGCAGGTAAGTGGTAAAACTGGAATTCAAATTCAAACCAGGCCACTTGACTTCAACATTTAAACTCTTCCTATGACAGCACACTGACTTTCAACTGAAATTAAAACTTGCAAAAACTACAATCCAATATATATGAGATGATTAGATGATAATTCAGGAGCTAACACTTCAAGCTCACCATTAAGAACTTCTCCATTGTTTCATTTATGTGAGGTACTAGTTTAAGCGGCTTTTGATTAATATAGAGCCAATAAATATGAATCTTTATTCAAATTTTCATTTTATTTCTATCTGAATATTTGGCATTATGCATGATATTTTGAAAATTCTGGCAGAGTGCATAGTTTTTCACACAATTAGAATAATCAAGTGTTTTAACTGATCTAGCCAGCAAAAAAAGACTAACCAGACAAACATGAGAAATCACTAAACAAAAATATATATAATTCAATTTTGTAAAGTAATCTAGTTCATAAGCAGGTAATTACACAATTTCATAAATAAATCAATACATATTACTATACATTCATTCCTGCCCAGGTATACATGATGCAACGGGAGAAAGTTCAAAGAAATATGGGAATTCCTAGGCAATAAAGATTGAACAATAAAAAAGAGCAAACTTTTAAATCAACATTATTCAGGGGTAATTTAAGCATACAGTTTATGATCATTTTAAGCTTATGGTTCCATCAGTGAGTTTTGACAAATACGTAAACTTGTGTAACCACAATGAAATTAAGATACAGAACATTTGTATCATCCAGTATTTTAATCATGCCCATATAAAGTTAATCCTATATCTCCAGTACTAGTCACTCACTAATGTGCTGTATATCAGTAAAGATTAGTTTTGCCTGTTCTAGAATTTCACAGAATGTGCACTTTTTTGTCTGTCCGCTTTTGCTAGTCATAATACTGAGTCTTAGCCATTCGTTTTAAGTATCAGTAATCACTCCTTTTCAATGCTGAGTAATATTCCATTGCATGTTTCCACCAAAAGTGGTTTATCTATTTACTGCTTGATGGATATTCGAATTGTTTCTATGTTTGAATATTATAAACAAAGCTAATGTGAATGTTCGTGTACCAGCATATTTTCATTTCTCTTGGTAAATACCTAGGAATGGAATTGTAAGGTTGTTTAAGTGTATGCCATTTATACACAAAACTGTCAAACTCTTCTTCAAACAGGTTGCTCCCTTTAATACTATACCAGTGAAGTATGAGAGTTTCAGTTGCACCACATCCTTGACACATTTAGTATTGTAAATCATTTCAAGTTTAAGCCATTTCAGTGAATATGTAGTGGTTTATCATTGTGATTCTAATTTGCTTTTGGGAAACAGTTTTTGTAGAAAACTAGATTAGCAACTGAGAATCCCAGTTAAACAGGGTTAACTACAGAGTCACATATAGAACTGAATCCTAGATCTTGTACCTACTATATCCGTGACAGGAACAAGTTGTCTTAGCTTCTCCATGCCTCAATTTTTTCCTAAGTCAAAATAAAAATGGTACCTTCCTCAGATTTTGTTTTAAACTTCAAAGAAAAAAATAAATGTAAAGCACTAAACATGGTGCCTGGATCATAGTAGGTGTTCAATAAAACTTAACTAATATTACTAATCTTATTCCACAGAATGTAGAGTTATAAATTTTTAAAATTTATATTGTTTACTTCTTTATTAACTTATTTTGTTTAAATTCAATTAGTTAACATATAGTATATTATTAGTTTCAGATGTAGAGTTCAATAATATATCAGTTGCACGTAATACCCAGTGCTCATTACATCACATACCCTCCTTAATATCTATCCCCAGTTACCCCATTCCCCCAACCACTTCCTTTCCAGCAACCCTTACTAGAGTTAAGATTCTCTTGTGCTTTTTCTCCCTCTCTAATTTTGTCTTATTTTATTTTTCCCTCTTTTCCTCTATGATCTTCTGTTTTGTTTCTTAAATTGCACATGTGAGTGAAACCATGTAATTGTCTTTTTCTGATCGAAGTATTTCACTCAGCATAATACCACCCAGTTCCATCCACATCAATGTAATTACATATTACATAATATAGGTGTGTCTACACACACATACACACACAACCTCTTCTTTATCCACTCATCTGTCACTGGACATCTGGGCTTTCTCCATTGTTTGGTTATTGTGGATACTGCTGCTATAAACACTGCATTGCCGGTGCTCCTTCTGATCACAATGTTTGCATCCTTTGGGTAAATACATAGTAGTGCAATTGCTAGGCCATAGGGTAGCTCTATCTTTAACTTCTTGAGGTCCTCCATACTGTTTTCCAGGGTGGCTGCAACAGCTTGCATTCCCACCAACAGTGTAAGAGGGTTCCCCTTTCTCCACATTCTTGCCAACACTTGTTGTTTCCTGAGTTATTCATTTTAGCCATTCGGACTGGTCTGAGGTGGTATCTCACTGTCGTTTGATTTGTATTTCCCTGATGTCAAGTGATATTGAGCATCTTTTATGTGTCTGTTGGCTGTTTGTATGTCTTCTTTGGAGAAATGTCTGCTCATGTTTTCTGCCCATTTCTTGACTGGATCATTTGTTTTGTGGGTGTTGAGTTTGATACGTTCTTTATAGATCTTGGACACTAGCCCTTTATCTGATAAGACATTTGCAGTTAACAAAAATGCTATGCCCTTATAAGATCTACCTAACCCAACATATGAACTTGTTTTAAAGTAATTTTTTTAAATAATAAATCTATTTTCCTCAAAGACATAATATAAAGATACATTAGTCTGGAAGGTATCTCTATATATAGTTCTTTTTTTTTTTAAGATTATATTTTTAAGTTGGGATTCAATCCAAACCAAGTTTGTAGACACTATTTTAACATGGCCTTAATCCTAGAAAGTGGCAATATCAAGTATTTAAAGCAACGTACAAGCACTATCTCTTCTCCATCCACAAACAATCTTTGTGGTCTCAATAACTCACTAAAATGCCAACTTCCATTTTATCCTGAAATCAAGTGAACCAACATGTTTTCTCTCCCCACCCACTAGGACAAATTTCCTACTCAGCTGCTTCCACTGCCTTCACTGTAGCAGTGCCTGTAACCACTCTTC
The DNA here is from genome assembly GCF_030435805.1 of Mustela lutreola. Classification (NCBI taxonomy): domain Eukaryota; kingdom Metazoa; phylum Chordata; class Mammalia; order Carnivora; family Mustelidae; genus Mustela; species Mustela lutreola. The sequence goes on from NC_081293.1 coordinate 147,630,063, forward strand.
TGTCTTGGCCTACTGACACCAAGTAAGCTTCCCTTCTGCTTGTCACATTGCCAAGTCTCTCCTCAGGTCTGAAAACTCTGCCAAATCATCTAGGTTTTGTTTCTGTGTGGTCTGAGGGAGTTGGCACAGAGTAAAGCAGTGAGTTCTGTAACTTCCTGTTGGGTTTTCTTTCACAATTAGGAAAGAGGGTTAGGAGTAGCCAACAGACATTATTCTTTTTTTTTTTTTTAAAGATTTCATTTATTTGACAGAGAGTACAAGCAGGGGGAGCAGCAGAGGAAGAAGCAGGGAGCTTAGCAGGGAGCCCAATGTGGGGCTCTATCCCAGCATCCTGGGATTATGACCTGAGCTGAAGGCAGCTTCTTAACCGACTGAGCCACCCAGGTGCCCCTAGACATTACTTTTTAAGAAAGTGTCTTTCTGAAAAAAAAAAAAAAAAAAAAAAAAAAAAAAAAAAAAAAAAAGAGGTACCTTAAAACACTGCAAAGGTAAAAGTTTAAACTATCACTATTCAGTCATTATGTATTCAGTGACCCTGATATGTTTACCACTTGAATACCCAGTTGTTAAAAAACTTATTGTTACAGAATTTTTAAAGCCAGTATGTTTATCTGTTAACATCACAGGACAATTAACAAATTTATAAACTTATTTCATTTTCCTGGCCTCTCCTGTAAAATCTTATTTGAATGTCGTAACCATTGAGTTTGAAAGCATTAGGTAACACAACACGTTATCACTTACGACTACCAATAACAAACAGCTTTGAGGCTGAGCTGAAGTTACTGGGGAGAGTGACAGCAAGAAGAAAATAATATCCTGGCAGTAGAGTACAGCTGGAGTAGGCAGTGACCAACCAAGAGCTTCAGAGACGACAAATAGGCAGAAGTCTGTTAATCAGCCTTGGGAATAGATACAGGGCAGGGACCAGTCAACAACCAGAGTAATGAAAGTGTTGCAGAAATTCACCTGGAGAGTGGATCATATTGGTCCATTAAGAGGTCTGCCTTTAAACACAAGGCAAATGAACTCATGCCTCCAGACGAACACCACTTGCGATAAAACAAGAAGTCATTCACCATGTTTACAGAGTATGCCATTTTTTATCTATTTCTGAAATTTTTTTTCTCTCAGACCCATCCATACTCAATCTATCTCTACAGCTGAGCAAGAAGCAAATTAGGGGTTACTGCTTCCCATAGCCTTTTGCGTACTATTAAATTTAAGTCACTCCTCACTATCCAAACCTCTCAGCTAGAGTTGGATCTAATAAGCGTTAGACTTTCTTAATACTTGGCTACTTCCCCCTGTCTTAGCATAGCTTTCTGGAGTTTATCTTGCCTGCCTGTCTTGGTCTGTTATTTTCCAGACTCTCTATTTTTCCAGACTCTCTATGTGTAACTGGACCTCAGTTTCTTAGCCTGCCTATTGAATCAAGTCCTGTGGCCATCTATATATTACAACTACTCTTGGCTTCTACTTTCCAAACTCTCAGGAGACTACAGCGGGATGGCTAGAGAAGAGGACACCATTACCATGAACATTATCAAAGAATGGCTTACGGGAATAAGCAACATGCAAATCCCTTTAAGACTCAACAGATATGAGCTCTAGGAGCTTAAGCAAATGAAGTTCACAAGGTGCTTCCACAGACTATACTGTTGACATCTGCATCTTCTCACTTTGATTCCTCCAGGCTAAAATGTAGCCTATAGAAAGGTATTAAACTCTCTTTTAAAACTCAGGCCTCAGCTACCCTGGTACAAAGGGTACCTGGGTAAAAATTAAAATGCCAAGGAGGAAATGAAAGACATCAGTTAAAGAATGTCCTAATAGCTTTTGGCTAATTTTTCGTATTTCAGGATTCTTGTTCAAAGTCAAACAAATTCTACCCTAAAACAGCTGCCCCAACGTCATGGCTCTCTTGCATGTAGGAAAAGATATGAATTTAGCAATTATACATTCAGATATCAAAATTTTAATTTAGTTTTTGAACTAATATCCTATGTACTCTAAATGCTTCTTACCAAAAAATCAGAATATATGTATTTATCTTGTATTTAAGATTCTCTCATGGTTTAAATGCTTTATCTTCTCCTTCCAAATACAGTATCTGGGTACAGAATGAAACTGACATGGGGGAGGGACATCCAAGTCTCTAGGTGATACATCACATCCGGCTTGGTTTCTGAGTTAACCTCTGTTGTGGCTTCTTCTGTGATCATGTGACCACTGACTATCCTTTTGAGTTTAGGTTGTCGTGCTTGGTCTTTAGAGTGCATCCAGTTACTATTGCTGATGTCCATGGATTTCACCCTAGCCTCCAGTCACAAGAATCTCACACCCTACCCTCCATATTGTTACAAGGAGTCCTCCTATTGATCACCAGTTTATGTAGCACTTATGAATGGCGTTGGGTGGGGGGGGGGGGCGGTGGAGGAGCAGTGGCAAGATTTTTTCTTTGCTTTCACCACAACACCAAAATGAGACTTTACTCAGGGCCACTCTGTTTAATACCTTCTTCAGCTATTGCAACATAAATGCCCCCAATATTTCAAATGCATGAAACTACATTTTCCCAGGACATGCCCAAAAGACAGAGCATCAGCCCCAGTGGTATTTGGAATCCCCAAACCTGCTTAGATATTGTTAATTTCTTCTTTGGGATTTGTCCTTAAGGAGAAAATCAGAACAATAGGCAATAGGACCTTGATTTTTTTTTTTTTTTTTTTTTTTTTTTTTTTTTTTTTTTTTTTTTTGGCAGCAGGGGTTGGGGTCGGCGGTGGTCTCTCTCAGGATCCATCACTCAATAATTGGACAGGCTTTCCTCTTCCCATTGTCCTTGCACTGCATCCTTTTTCTCCTAGTCTTTAGTTCCATCATGTAAATTGCATGATCCTCTTCAAGTTGAATGTTTGTCTTGGAGTTCTGAGAAAATCGTCACTTTCTCAAGCAAGCCAGGCATTTGTAATAATCAAAAGTGTTTGCTCTCAGATTATAGGAAAAAAAATCCATTATTAAATCCAAAGTCAATGCATTCCTGTTTGCAGGAGTTTGCTGGGCCACACTTTCTCTGTGATGCAACGCATGCTATTGATTCAGTGGTTTGGAGAGCTGGACAACTGGAACATGGGGATGGCTGGGATATAGATTCAGTGTCTCAAAATCAGTATCTATGTAATTTCTCTAATCTTCTCATTTACCTCTCTATGGCATATACTTCCCACCACATAAGTACAGTCACTGGACATACTTTGCCCTTGGGGCAGGACAAGAAAATCAAACTCCAGCATCCTCAGATCCTCCCCATAAATGATGGAGGTCCAGATCACAGCCTCTGTCTCACCTAAGGCATGTGACCTTCTCTATTGCAAGAGCACTGTTTAGTAATACCTTAACTGGGCAAAAATCACAGTAAATAATCAACATATAATACATATTTTTTAAAAAAACACACATGTGGAAGGGTTATTTTGCTACACAGAATAGACCAAAATTAAAATGAAGCCCATACTTGAATAATAAGCATATGAAATTATAGTCTTAAGTCTTTATAGAAAAAGAAAAATGCACTAATCAAGAAAGAATTACTACATAAATTAATGGGCAAAACTGTAAGGAACAGAATTCCGCCTTTTGATTGATAAAAAGCAGTTTGATTTTAGAGTTGCTCCAATGGTTAGGCCTGAAGTATATTATCTGATAACACTATCTAAACTAAAGGAAAACCCAGGGCTACCATTTAGAGAAAGCCTGCTAAGTACCCTTGGATGAATCTATGGTATTTCATTTAGTTCTTACAACAATGCTGCAGGGTGGGCAAAGCTTCATTTCTAAAGATGAAGAGATGAGGTCCCCAGTCATAAGCAGAGCTACAACTGGACTCACTTCTGATGGATGACAGATATCGTCAAGGTAGGATTGAAGTAATCTCATTGAATTTCTCAGAATCTTCCTGTGGGAGGTGAGGATAGAAACAACATGCCACCACCTCCAAATACAGTGCCAATAAGAATTATACTTTCACCTTTAAACTTATTCTTTAAATTCAACTTTCAGCTCTTGTTCTGAGAGATTTAGTATTAGTTGACTCCCATTCAAGTCAACTGATACTTCAGTCAGTTCATTAGTGAATAGACAGGCCTATAACAAAAAAGAAGACTCTTAAGAGAAAGTTCCTCAGCAGGATTTGAATGGGCACAGGAGAGGAGTACTCCTCTTTAGGAGAATAAAGTTACTCACTGTGACCTTTCTCCTCAGTCCTGAGGCAATTGCTGAAAGAAACTAAAATTGAAAGAAAACAGGGAAACAGAATTAACTGGTAAAGAAAAAAACAAAAAGAAAAAAGATGGACACTCAGGGGTCTCCTTTCCTTTTGGTCCTTCCTGCTCAGTTACAAGCAATTGTGTTTCTCTGTCTCCTACTGCTCTCAAATTCATTTTAAATTCACTGTAGTAGTTTTAGTAGTTTTTAGAATTGATTTGATTTTTATGCTTTTAAATGATTTAAAAAGTTAGCACTATAAAATGTTGCTCTGTGGTGTCTTCCTATTGAAGATCCAATAGGGAGCAAGGATAATATATATATATTTTTTTTAATGTTTTGCTATGTTTACTTTATTGAATCTTATAATATCCCCTCAGAGGATGGTGAAGGTCAGGTTTTATTATTTTCATTTAGAGGCTGGAGGTAGAGTAAAGCTTAGTTAGGTGTAGAAAAAAAAAATATATGACTTAGGCCTCTGTCCAGGATAAAATACATGAAAGCAGCATTTGTCAAAGAATGACCCATGTATTCCAAGAGATATTTTTGTGTAAAAAGAGTTTCTTAGTAAAATGTATTTGAGTAATCTCCCATACTGAAGGTATCTCCAGAGATAAGCAGGGCACACATTAAAGCTTCTGTGAAGTCTGGCAATTAACAACACTAACAAAAACTTTAATTCAGCATCATTTCCTATAGTACTGTGTGTTTATTTAGCAAATATTTGTTTATATTAACAAAACACATTTTGGGAAATGCTCCATTAAACTATAGCATCTCTCTTTACCTTTTACTATAGCAGAAGACCAGAAATCCACTCGTCTCAGTAATGGGTACATTTAAATTATCACCAAGAAAGAAGAGAAAGAGAAGGTGAGAGAAGAGAGGGTGGAGGGAGAGGCCCTGAAGGCCTGCCAATAACCACAAGAACCATGAGTGAATCTGAAAGCCACCAATACTATTCCAAGCAACCCTTGAGATGATTGTAGCCCCAGAAGATATTTGATTACAGCCTTGTGAGAGTCTCCAAACCAGAGACACCCAGCTAAGCTGACCGACAGGAGTCAAGCTAGTAAAAGCTTGTAGTTTTAAGCTACCACATTTTAGGAACTTCTTAACCATTCATAGATAACTAATAAAAACACCTAAAGTAAAAGATTTAAAAATAAATATGAATATTTCTGAGGACAGTTGGATACATAAATGGAAGAATATATTGGAAATAATTGACCTAATATTTATTGAATGAAGGAATCTAAAATTGGATATTCATAAAAGTTCCTTCATGTTTGTTTTGGATTAAAATAAAACCTCAACTGATCTTTATATTATACAAATCCTTTTGCTTTTATTCTATTGTTTATTTCACCTTGAGAAATAGGATATTACTCTGAACTTCTACTTAAGCATTTTCTGAATTTTTACGTGAAATGCAGGGCTAAGAGACACAGAAGATAGACCTAACAGGATATACAGATAATTGCACACATTTCATAACACTTATGCTCTCCTCCCACCATCATGGATATTTCTAGGGAATGATGAGAACATCTACCAGGAAGGCATTTATAGAATTAGTGTGCCTGGGACCTATGATGCAAGAGGGAAGACGGGGTATCCATTTAAGAAAACAGGGCATACTGTATTTTCTATAAGTGGTAATGATGAAGTGTCCTGTTGATTAAAAGATTACTCACATGTTCCTCCAAACAAACTAACAAACTCTTGAGCTACAAGGGCATTCCACCTAACTGTCTTTGCTGGAGCTCCTTTCTTATTGCAGTAGAGAAAGAAGAATGAATTTGCTGAATACTACCTGGTGCTTGTTTGTTTGTTTAAGATTTTATTTATTTATTTGAAAGAAAGAGAAAGAGTGCACCACTGGGAGGGTGGACAGATGGAGAGAGAGAAGCAGTCTCCCCACTAAGCAGGACCCCGACCTGGGGCTAAATCCCCAGACCCTGAGATTATGACCTGAACTGAAGGTAGACGCTTAACTGCCTGAGCCACCCAGACACACACACCCTTTTTTTTTTTAATTGTATAAGTTATTAATTAGGTTTTTGTAAGAAATTTAAAACATCAGTTTCTGAGGATCAACTCCACTTGTGAAAGAAAACACAGAGTGGATTTAGCCCTGCAGTTGAGGAATAGCTTTTCTTTTTTGCAGAATTTGTGAGTCCACAGCTTTCTCCTTAATCTTATGCTGCTCTGTATGCTGGTATTTCTCTTTCTCTGTGTCAAACACCTCATCTTCCTGGTGTCTGGGCTTTCAATGCTTCTTCTTCCTAAAGTAAGATCAGTGAGATGTTCAAGGATTTTCACACTATTGATATCAATTTTGGTGGAGGTGGCAATAACAAATTTCTGGTATGTTCTGCAGAGAGAAACTCAAATGAGTGTCAGAGGTGCAGTCACAAAAGCAAGCCACTGCTCAGTTGCTTCAGGAAACCATCCACTTACCTCTGTGGTGCCCACAGAGGATGATGAGAATGCTGTTGAGAGTGGAACTAGATCAAAGTTTTCTAACAGGCTAACTGAGGGGATTTTTGCCTCAGCTCAACAGCTTTCAAGGAATATTTTCACAAGAGTAACATCTAGGCATTCTGTGAAGTTTAACTACTCCTGAGCCACCAGGCTTATCACCACCAACTAGAAGGAGTGCCCAAATAAATGGATGTTTTATATAACACAGGAAAGAGGATGAGTACAAAAATAATTTGAATAGCATTCCAAACTGTATTCCAAAATTGTACAACATAAAGATTAGAAGAATTTCCAGTTCAAGTTTAAATAAACACATACATAGGAAAGGAAAAAACAGCAACAACAGAACTTCCACCACTAAGAGCAAAGAAATTCCTGCTGAAAATTCCTAACCATTACTATTATTGTTCTCAATAATATAGTTTATTCCATCATTTATACAATGTATTATGGATGACACAAAATTAAGTCTGTGTAGTAACAGGGAAGATGGCATCTACTTTATTCTCTTAATAACAATGTTAAATCAGATGGGTCGAGTTTGTTGGTCAAGGTCAAACAATCAGCAAGTGATAGAACTAAGATTAGCATCCATGTCTCCTAATGCTTAAAATTATACTAAGTTGAAAAGAACTAAGTTAATAGTTGAGTGATTTATAGGGTGGAAGGGATCATTTTAATTTAATGCCACTATTAATTAGTAATTGTAACATGGGGGAATAAAAAGTAAGGTGAAATGAGACAAATTTTCTGAAGAGAGAATTAAAGTCAAAAGAAAGAAGAAATTATTTCAACAGTTACCAGTATAGTACTGATCAAAACAGATCCACTTTTCCAATATCTCTTACATCCATCGATCTGCAAAGTCCTGGTAGGAAATGACAAAGAAACTTGAGTAAAAAACTTCATTCAGTATGAGCTGATTCATAGAGAGAGGGGATACAAAGCCCACCCAAAAGAGGAAAGAGCTTACTAATTAAAGAATTTCGATGAACCATGCTAAATTATTCCTCTAATCAGAGCAATGAATGAACTGCCTAATCTTTGAGTCAATGATTAGGTTGCTAAATATTCCAGGATTACAAATAGCCAAGTTAACTAATTTCCTTGAATAATTACTCATTCATTTATTCAATTTCCAGCTAACTGAAGAATCATTTATCTAGAGAGGTAACAAAAATAAATATTCTAAGTTTTGATATTGCATTATGGTTATGTAAGATGTTACCACTGGGAAAATTTGGCTGAAGAATACATGGGATCTCCCTTAACATTTTTTTGTAACCTGTAAACCTATAATAATTTCAAAATAAAAAGTCAAAAAGTGGACAAAGATAAAAAGATAGATATTCTAGGGCTTCACCTTCTAAGATTCTTATTCAGTAAGTTTGGAGTAGGATTCAATAATCCACATTTTTAAATCAGGACTTTGTATGATTCTGAGGTCCTGCTATGTTTGGGAGCCACTGAATTGCACAATAAAATACTTTTACACAAGTCAGAGAAAGTTTTCAAATAATTTCTTTTTGATAAAGGATTATTCAATTGTTGACATTTCTGGGGGTGATGAGACTTAGGAAAACGTTAAGTATCTATACATCTCCTATCCCACACTGACTTCCACCCAGGAATGACTAAATACATTGACAACACTGTCTCCCAATTTCACTCACTTCCATGTCCTATCTCTATCCTGGATGTCATCAGTTTTTAAAAAGAACACATCAACACCTTAGCCTTACAGCTTTTGGATGTCCTCAATATCAGCAACATCATTATTACAGTGGTCCACATAAAGTGCCTGGAATGCCTAAATAAATTGCCTAGAATTGAAATGAACAACCTAAATATTACTTTTTCAAAGCCCATTGTGAAGCTCAACTTCACAGCCTTTTTGAGCCTAAGGACTTTAGCTTTCAGGCCTAAAGAAGTCTGTAGTAAACCTTCATGCAAGGGTTCCAAGTTCCCTAATAACAAAGATTTAAATGTCCAGGCTAATACTCCATTCTAGACTGTGATAGAACAATGGAAAATGGCATCTAGGACTAGAAGTTACAATATTAAAATGCAAATATATATATTGGGAAAACACTGTAAACTGTTATCAACAGGCCAGCAGTTTAGTATGGGAGAAAAGTTATTAGAAATGCAGGCTTATGGATCCTGGCTCTCTCAGGTTTGATGCAGTAAGTCTAGAACAGGATCCAGAAATCTACATTTTGACACACTGTCTACTTACAATATTTAAAGAAATTTTAACCTAAATGTTTAAATGCAGATAAATTAGCTGCAATCCTAGAATAGAGGCCAGATATAAATATCACCTGACACTGACAAATAAACAGAATAAAGTATGAAATTTGTCCTTTGAATATTTGAATATTAGATTTCTGAAGAGGTAGCTAATTAGGGAATCTAGAGGGGATAAAGTGAAGAACTGGAAAGGAGACAGCTCAAAACAGAAAAAGACAAAAAGAACCAAGAAAACCTTAATCTATGTACCAATATTCCTCAGGACTGACTTTGCTTCTGGGTGGGGGTTGGCATGGAAGTAGAGTTTTGGGAAACGTTAATCTCTCCTGACTGCAACACTGTCTCCACTTTCCTACAGAATGGACTAGGAAAGGAGGGAGGAAGTCAGAAAATTTAATGGAAATATATAAATAAGTCTGGCTAATAATAAATAAGATGTAAATAAAACTCAAATAAGATTTTCAATACTAAAGAGGAAAACTAGGAAGCTTCTCTTACGTCCTTGTTTTCTCTAGGAGGCTGAGAGAACTGAGTGTTTCCTTTGCCCCCATGTCATTGTTAACAATAATTCCCAGAGGTAGTCTCATACACAAAAGGGATCAGGTTCAGAAGTAGCAAATGATTCAGTAACTTCATTTTAAGGCTTAACCAAAAGCCTATTCATGCCCTGGGTTTTTTGTGCTTGTAAAAAGCTGATTTGCCTATCAGACAAAATGTTTGGTTTTACTTCTCTGCTGTATTAGCTAAGCTCCAATCAGAAGACAGAAACTATGCAGTAATTTAAACAGGACAATTTAGTATAAAGAGATAGCGACAGAGTATGGGACTAATGGGGAGCTGACTAAAGTTGAGGGACAGGGGCCCTAAGTGATACACAAAAGTTACTGAGGGAGGGTGTTCAAAGAAGGAACAAACTTGAAAGAAGAGGATCTTCCCTACTGCTAGGACTCCACTCTCATTGGAAAGGGTATAGTCAAAGCCCATTGGATGTTGAGATGCACTGGGTTGTTCCAGGCCAGAGAGAGTCCAGTTGAATTGAGAATTATCTCTTAAGATATTGATAAAATTTGCTGGGAAGCTCTCTGTTTAGGTTGCTACTGACTTGTAGGAAATCCAGCTTGGGTACCATTTGAACTCACAGAAAACCATCTGGAAGCAGCAGGGATGTTAAAGGGAGATGCTGTTGATTTACTGGAAATGAGCTGGTTGATCCAGAGAACTTGTTAGGCACCCGCAGGAGCGCCATTGAACTTGCTGCTGGAAACTATTCAAAGTAGAGTTTGTGCTGAGGTAAGCTGGGGATGTGCCACTTGCTGCTTTATGCCAGCACACTGCTGAAAAAAGCCATTCACTCTGCAAGAGCTCAACTAAGTGAGCACACCTCACATAAACAGAAAGAAGAAACCTCTCTCCTCCAAAGTCCCTCCAACACCCTGTACCGACAGTATTTCACGAGGTCTAGCGTTGTTATCACACAGAACAGGAAAAAAAGGGTGAATTTTTTCACCCTGAGAAGCAATAATTTGGTAATTTGACACACCTGCCTACTGTTGGGTCCCCAATGTTGGGACCCCCAATAATGGGTCCGTGATTAAAGGAACGAGACAGATACAACGCGAAGGTCAAGCAAAGCTTTATTTCATGCCAAGCATCAAGAATCAAGCTGAATATTCAGGGCCACGCCTCTTACAGAAAGGGCGACCTCTCTCTGCTTCACAGACTAGCTTTGAAGGGCAAAGGCCATGTGGTTGGGTCTGGCCACGCATAGGTGGCCAATGAAATTGTAACACACAGAGAAAGCTGCACAGTCATGCTAGGTGACCAACTGAATTACAATTTACCCTAGTAGATATTTGAATTAGCCTAACACCTTGGTCAGAATTGGCACCCAAAAGGCGCCCAGAGGGCGGGGCCTATACTCCTTGGTAACGAGGGAGACAGTATGCACCCCCCCCATACACTGATTGGATGTCTCCACCTGGCCTGACCCCCCCCCTTGTATTTGGGCTTTGTTACCTGGGACTGGTTTCAGGGACTTGTTTTTAAGTAAGTTCCGGTGAGGGCAGGGTCAATTTAAGTTTTGTTGCATAAACAACAAAATGGCTGTTCAACTGAGGTGGGGCCGCCCTGGCTAAATAGGCCCTTATACTACTAACTACATTTTTCAAATCAATGTTCAATATATGGAAATAATATTTTCTTGAGAACTAGGTAAAGAAAATGTTATGTGACTAAGTAAAAGTAACTTTTGTACTTTCTCTTATTTGTCAAAGTTTCTCAGCTTTTAATTTGGACAGATATCGGTATTATCAGAAAATAAATAGTTCCTGTTACCAACTGACATTGTTGCACAAGTCTAATTACTTGAAAATAAATGGGAAATAATCCTGAAAAAAATCTTCATATAACTCTTTTTAATTTTGAGAATGAGAGGCTTGGAGGCTCATCCTACCTATAGATGGCATCTGTGTACAGTTATTTGGTAAATGATAGGTCCATTTGTCCTGAATTCTTTCTTTCCTCTCCTTTTATGATAACTTTCCATTTTTAGAGTCATTTCTTGGGTTAATTAGCTACTTATAAAAAGCACTTTTAAAGAAATACAGATGTAATTCTAAAAAGAATAATACACTATGTAATTAACATTCATTAGTGCATTACCGGAGGCAAAAAAAAAAAAAAAAAAAAAAAAACCAAAAGAATAGTATATACTGATGGCAACACAATAAAATGGTATATACATTTTTTTTTTTAATTTAGAGCAAAAGTCAACAAACTTTTTCTATAAAGGACCAACTAGTAAATATATTAGGCTTCATGGGCCATAAAACTCTATCTCAACTACTCAAACCTGCCCTTGTAGCATAAAAGCATCCATCAGTAATATGTTTCAATGGAAGCAGTTTGTCAGTGATTCAGTTTGACAACCCCTGATGCAGAGAAACAGGAGGAGAAGTGGGTGAAGAGGACCCTGTAAAGGAGAAATGCATAAGCATCATAATAACGCTTGACATTTGAGGCTATGAAGCCAGCAGAAATAGTAAGTCTTGGCTCACTACTCAGTTTTGGGATTTTGTTCAGGGAAGACGTACCATAGAATGCATGGAATATGGAGTTAGACTAAACTGAGAGCTACTGCCTCGTAACAAAACCTGTTTTCTCATTTGTACAATAAAGGTGATGTGAAATAGAGAAATAATAATACTTCATCATCTAATAAAGCTACCGTGTCTGTGTTCAGTAGCTGCCAACACTTCATGGCTCTCAATTTCCTTATCCCTTATTGAGGGGCTTAGATTAGTTGACTTGTAAGATCCTTTTCAATGCTTAAGTCAATATACCATGACTGGACGTCAGATTTTTGGAATTGTTAGCATGAGATGTGTATCATGATTTAATTTTGCAAGGAGGGTCTTTTGCTTTTTCCAGTACAAAAGAATCACATGAGGAAAGTGCCAAGTCCTTCTATTAAATTGTCTAAATAGTGGTTTTCCACAGGGAAAAGGGGTGACAAAGTTTACTGCTCCCTAGAGTATGATATTTTTCTATCTTCAAGGTTGGGAAGCCTACTGACATTTAGTGGGCAGAAATCAGTGATGCTAGACTTCCTGGAATGCATGGGACAGTCACACATGATGAATATTCATTCTGTGTTCTATATGGATTTATATTTTCCCACTAGACATTCATGTGAATTTAAAACTTGTTTACAATTTTCTAAGCCAAGAATATAATCCATTTTACATATGAATACAAGGCATTTTTGAACTATTTTAATATACCCTGAGTTTTCTAGAAGTGTAAATATCATGTAAAACGATGGAATATTATACTTTGTTTCCATAAGTACTTTATCAAGAATAAAACAAATCAATTTCAAGAAAAGCACATCATCAATACCAATGCTTCTTACGATGTTTTAGTCATAAGTAAAATGCACTTGGATTAGTCTTCATTCATAAACATGGTGTTTCTATATGTGGGAACCTCTGACTATCACATTTTGTTTTCCGGTATAGTTTTGTCTCCATATTTGTTTTAAGGATTTTATTAGAAATAACTTTTATACTTATTTCTGCTTTAACTATTAAAGCAATACATTAATGCTTTAGGAATTATGTGTGCCAGTAGGTTATATTATTTATAAATTTATTTTCAGGTGACTAAAGATGTTGATAGATATTATTAGAAGGCAGTCTCACATCTGATAAAATTGAGGCCTCCTCCACAAAATACTCTAAGTAATCATTGTCCGGGATTCCTTTTGCTAATGACCAATGAAGGAAGGATACATTGTGACTTTGTTTCAAGTTTCCTAGAGCAGAGAAGTTCTCACTAAATGTCTTACATTTGCAGATGTCCCTCATTATTAAGATGAAACTTCAAATAAAACACTTTTTAAAACCGTGTGACTGAAAGAGGGGATCCTACTGTCACTTTCATTTGTAGAAAAATGATCAGTGCCTTTCTGGCAATGAACAATACACGACCTTCTCGTGATCTCTTTACATTTACTTTTCTCTTAATTGAGTATCTGTGACCCAGAGAAAACAGTTGTCTAGTCAGAAACAGCTGACATTGTCTTATCAGGTGCTCCTGGAGAAACTTTAATGCTTAGTTGTCTACAGTGTTTATTACTGGCACTGTTAACAATTTTTCCTCTTCGGTGTTTAATGTGTAGACCTGCAGCTTTTCTGGTTGTAATTTTTTATAGCCATTTCTCAGCTAAGAGCCCTAGCAGTGCCTCTATAAAAAGAGAAACCTAAGCAAAATTTCTTCAGTGATCCGCTTCCATTTCTATTTGAAACAGAGACAAAGGAGCTCTTCAATCGGCTAGAGAATGAGATCCAAAATTACTTGTGGCCCAAAGAAGGACCTGAAGTTTCTTTCTTCCAAAAACTTGGAAAATAAATATAAATTACTTCTACTCACTAAAAATGACCAAATACATTTTAGAAAATTTATGAAAGGTATACAGAACTTAAAATGAGAGCCTTTTAATTTATTTCCTTCATAGGTGAATGCTGTTTTTTCCAGAGAGCTTCTACAATGCTTTGTTTACAGTAGCTCTATGGTGGCGCTTAAAATGATTTAGGCTGGCTTTAGAAATGTCACATTGCTATGTACTTGGCCTTTCCTCAAACTGTAGTCCAGAATAAAAGTGAATGGACTTTCCTTCCATTTCAGATGATCAAACTACCAATATCATGTACTGTATTGAAATCTATGAGGGAGATTTTTGCTTCAAACTTTGTCTTTCTTGATACAGATTAAGTGACCTGGGCTGTTTTTCACTTTTTTGTTTTGGTAATTTAGACAGCTCTAAAATGCAACAATCTGTGTTAACTATTTCTATTTTATATTATTAGCATCTGGAGCATTGACTTTACCATAGCAAATGTAATTCTTAGCTTTTGAAAATATTTGTCAAAGGATATTCCCTTGTTTTTTATTGATATGCAATTTCCATTGCTGTTTGGCAGTATTTTTCTGTTATGTCAAGCAACTTGCTTTCCATATTTGGTGTAAACATTTTCTAGAGATAGAGAGCAAAGTCAACTCTGATTTCATTTAATCAAACTTTAAGTCTCTGCTTCCCACATTTTCAAGTAAGAGGGTAGACTACAACATTATCTAAAACCACACCCAGTGCTCCTGAGATTCATTCTGGTCTTGTACACTTTTGATGACTAGGGGCTTCATGAGAGTTTTGGTTCAGAGTAAGATAAAGAGTTAATCCCTAAATAGGATTGGAGGAATTAGAATGGAGATAAACACAAGATCTTTCCTTCATTTATGGTTCCTCTCTCCCAAGTGAGATATTTTGGGTGCCCATCTGAATCTTATTGAGGAAAGAGGTAAAAAAAAAAAAAAAAAAAAAAGGCAGAAGGAGTTATTGTAGGACCTAGTGACATTGTGGTCTGCTTTGTTTAAGTTATGACACAGAGCAGGGAAAAGGGCCTTTAGGACCTCCAAGTGACTCTGGTCTGGTAAAGTTAATTAAGGGTGTGACTCCAGTTAATGAAGGATAGCTCTATAGGCTTTTAAGCTAGAAAGAATATATCAAGAGCACCATCTCCTTGACACACTGGGCTCCTCCAGTGGTGCCTCTGGAGAGATACCATCTTTTAAGTGTTTTGTGAGGGGACAGAACTCAACAACAGTAGGGAAAAAATGTGACAACAGTTTATGAATTTGCATGTACCATCCATGGGAACTACAAGAAATGATTAGATGAAGTTTAGGGGGTGGTTGGGCTTCTGCATTATTCATGGGGGAAAAAAGACCAGTGCTTTATTATAATTAAGGTGACTCCCTCTCTGGCCAGAGCTGAAAAAATTCTCATGGCTTCAAATACCATTCTAAATTCATATCCAAGTCATATGTCTAGTCATCATAAAAGACTGATCTTTTGATCTCAGACCATGTATCCAACTCCCTGCTTGATGTCACTTGCTATCACAAGTATTTCACAGATTCTTCAAATTCAGTATGGCCAAAATGGGATTTATTGTATTTCCCCAAAATCTGACTCCTTTCCATATCTACAGTGACCCCACCCAGTGATTCTCAACTTTGAATACTAGATAATGGAGTATTTGGGAGTTTTAAAAAACTAAGGTCTGAGCCCCATCCAAATAAATTAAGTTAAAATCTCTAGAAGTGGGGTTCAGGTATGGGCTCTTTTTAAAAGCTCCCAGGGGATAATATATTAAATTGGAGAACCACTATTCATTAGTTTATGCCAGAAACCTAGAAATCACCCCAACATCTCCAATTTCTCATCCATTGCTCTCAGTCACTACATTACTAAAAACCATGATTCCACTTCCAATATAGATTATGAATCTCTCCACATTTTCCCCATACTATTGGCACCCACTAACCCAAGTCACCATCACCCCTTCCATGAATTAATGCAACAGTCTCCTCATGGCCTTTATCCTCTCTTGTCTACCCCAAACAATTCTACTAACAAATGGGTTTTGTGCATGGGTTTTAGTCATCAGAGAGAAATAGAGAGAGAGAGCACAAGCAGAGGGAGCAACAAGCAGAGGGAGAAGTAGTCTCCCAGCTGAGCAAGGAGCTCAATGCCGGACTTGATGCCAGGACCCTGGGATCATGACTCAAGCTAAAGACAGATATTTAACCAACTGGGCATGCCAACCAGGCATCCCCAGAAAACTTCTTCAAATTCTCAAACTAAATTAATCTGCTCCATTCCTTACCATAATACCTAAACATATTATGTATTGCCTTACCGTAATGAGTCAAATAATAAATTATGTAATTATTTGTTTAATTTTGACTCTCTCATTAACTACACTAAAGGTAGAGTAACTGATGAGGACAATAATGATAAATGTGGAAAAGAAAAAAAAATTCAAAATATCTGGATTTATGGCTTTTATCAAATTAATCATAATTTGGGCTAACCCAAGTTAGTTAAGTTAACCTGAGTATACATATTATCTCATTTAAGCCTCACAATAATTCTATGAGGGGGGTGCATTCATTCATTCATTTATTTTATTCATTCACTAAATAATTTGTAAAGTGCTACATGTGCAAAAATTTTAGGGTCACATTTCTCAAAATGTGGTAAGCGAATATGAAACACAGGTTGACCAGGCCATTTACTTTAAATGCATATTTGATTGTTCCACCTTGAAACTACTGCATAAGAGTCATTGAGATAAAGTCTGGATACCCTCAAGGTCAATAAGTCACACAGGTGATTCATAGCTCAGCTGAAATTTCAGAAACCATGTTCTAGGACAATGATTCTAAGGATGGCATGTGTATATATACATATATATATACATATCTGAACCTCTTCCTTCATCTACTAAGTTATTATTTCCATTAGGTATAGCCCAGGCAAGTGTAACAAACATACACACACAAAAAGAGAGAAGGAGAGAGAGTAATAAAGAAATAGGGAAAAATATAAAAAACAATGTATAAATCTTGTTCAATTTTTAAAAATTTTTGTAAGCTTGAAATTTTATATCCATAATAAAAATGTTTGTTAATATCAATATTTGTAAATATCAAGATAGAGGCCCCTGGGTGGCTCAGTGGGTTAAAGCCTCTGCCTTCGGCTCGGGTCATGATCCCTGGGTCCTGGGATCAAGCTCCGCATTGGGCTCCCTGCTCAGCGGGGAGCCTGCTTTCCCCCCTCTCTCTCTGCCTGCCTCTCTGCCTACTTGTGATCTCTGTCAAATAAATAAAAAAAATCTTAAAAAAAAAGAAAAAAGAAATATCAAATTATATGGGAATAATCAAAATATTCCCTCCTGTCCAATCAAGTATTGTTACACCAAGAATGTTCTATCCTCTACTCATTATCTGGTAGTTAAATGCATAAAACATGAAGTCATAATTCTAGGAACTTTAACTTACAAATATGCAACAATGAGTTATTCAAGTGATGGCTATATCAGTGGCATTTTCTTCCAACATTTTAGTTCAAAGGAAAAAAATAATTAAAAATGATACTCTCTCATAAATAAAAAAGGAGAATCTGAATTGTTGAAAGAGATTAAAAATAAAAATGATATCATAAAAATGAAATCTACTTGGGGTGCCTGAGTGGCTCAGTCAGTTAAGCATCTGCCTTCAGCACAGGTCATGATTCCAAGGTCCTGGAATCGAGTTCTGCATCTGGCTTCCTGCTCAGTGGGGAGTCTGCCTCTCCTTTCCATCTGCCTCTCCCCCAGCTCATGCTCTCTCTCTCTCTCTTTCAAATAAATAAATATTAAAAAATACATAAAAATATATCTACTTAAGCATAGAACATTTTTAGTTAGAATAATTATGTTTATATGAATACTTAGAAATGTGTCTGTTTATCTATCCAATAAATACAAAACACAGTATTTATCAGTTTCATGGACTCTACACCAAAACTGTGAGAAAGTATTTCATTTTGAAACTTGAAACAAGAAGAAATTCAGTTAATTTGGAGTAAAAAAATACATCTGCTGTATGTCCTTAAACTTCTGACAAATTATGAAATGCATTTCCACTTTTTTTTTTTTTTGGCTAGGTCATATTGTATAGAGAGGTTTCGTTTTTTTTTTCCCCCTGGGGTGAGTTATTCATCCTTGTTTCTAATGAAACCTCACAATCTTTCTGAGAATCTTTGCTTTCATATTATTTTTAAAACCAGACTTTTACAACAAAGCCACAAAACAACTCAGCAATAATACACATTAAAGAAACATGCTGTTTTGAAATCATATTTAGGAGATTTGGCAAAGAAACCATAAAATTTGACAAGTCATAAGAGGTCTAGCAGACAAAATCTAAAACTACATCTAAACTCAGGTTTTACTTATCTCCCTACTCACTGATCTCTCAACTTTGTTTCTTCCTTCCTTCTTCCTTCCTTCATCCCTCTCTCCCTCCCTCCTTTTCTCCTTTGCTTTCTCCCTCACCCCCACCCCATCTCTCTCTTTTGTTTGTAGTTGAGACTCTGAAGAAGTGGAAACAGGATGTAGGCTAGAGGTGGGAAGTTGATTTCTCAGAACCACATGATGGAAGCATAAAGTAAATACTGCAGTCAATTCTACAATCAGGAATTTTGTCATCTCAAGTCATAAGTGGACCTTGGCAACCTGAAGCAGTTAGTCATCACCACAATTTCAAGAAAAATTCATGTATATCCACAAACACCCTACTGGTTTAGAATTAGGAGAGTAATACTCCAGGTATTCCCCAGGTGGGAAGGGGCACTCCCTTGGAAGTGGGTGAATTCCCACTGGATGTCCCCATTTCTGTTGGGGATCTTGGCTCACATTTCCTGCATGGGGAGCCCCATGGATTTCTTAAAATGCTTTCTTCAAGAATGGGAACAGAATTGAGAAGTCTACCATGTTGAGGAACTCTCACTGCTCACTGCCTAACAATATATGAGATAAATTAAAGATTGAGGAATCCCTAGGATACTTCCTTTTATGGCTCCTATCCCCTAATTCATTTAATGACACAAGATTTAATTCTTATTCTATTGAAGAGAACCAGGAAATACCACCATGAGATTTTTACTGGATATCTCATAATTAAAGCCAGGTTGTTATATATTCCTGTCTACTCTTCTTTAGATATGTCTTTATAAAGTGAGCTATTGATTGCACACATTTATAATAAGGAAGCATTTACACAGTAACACACATACACACACACACATACCACATAAAGTTTAACTATTTTGTTTGTAATGGTGTCTTCTTTTTAATTAAAAAATAGCCTCTTTCAGAATATAATGAAGAAATGTAATCTTTTTAACAGCTGGTGATGGAACAACATCCCCATGGGGGAAAAAAAAATGAACCTAGACACAAACCTTGGACTCTTCACAAAAATTAACTCAGAATGGATTGCAGACTTAAGTACAAACCACCCAACTATAAAACTCCTTGGAGATAACATAAGAAAAAATCTAGATGACCTTAAGTTTGATGATGACTTTTTAGATATAACACCAAAAACATGGTTCACAAAAGAAAAATGTAGTAAGAAGAACTTCATTAAAATTAAAAATTTCTGCTGTGCAAAAGACATTTTTAAGGAGAATAAAAACAAAAGCCACAGACTAGGAAAAAAAAACATATTTGCCAAAAATCCACATGAGTTATTTACTGCTCCGTAATAAACCATCCCCAAAGTTAAACAATAATTCTTTTTTTTTAAATTTTCAATCATGTTCTGCTTTTTAAATTTTTTTTAAATTTCTTTTCAGTGTTCCAGAATTCACTGTTTATGCACCACACCCAGTGCTCCAAAACAACAATTCTTTTAATTCTATGGGTTAGATTTTCTGCTCCACTTAGTGTTGACTGGAATCACTCACATTCAGCTGGGAATTCACCTAAGGATGGAACATCCCAGATGGCTTCATTCACACTGTTAGCGGTTGGTGCTGTTTGTCAGCTAAGATCCTTCCTTTTTCTTCCATGTGACCTTTTATCCTCAAGGGTACCCTCACATATGCTTTCTGATAGATTAGCCTTGATCTTCTTTACATGGCCTTTGGCTTCTCAATGAGTGAAACAGAATCTGTAAGACCTCTTAGATACTAAGTTGCTTTCTATTGGTCAAAACAAATCAGGAGGACCAAATTCAAGTATAAGTAACAGTATATCCCATTTCTTGGTAGAAAAGAGGGCAAAGTCACCTTGCAAAGAAAACGTGGCATGTCAGGGGTTTTGGTGCCCATTGTGAGAAACAATATTCCACAAACAGAATACTTTTCCAAAGAACTTATTATAGTTATATTGTGTCTGAGATTTAAAATATTTGCAAATTAGGGTGTGTTTGAGTGGCTCAGTCCTCTGCCTTTGTTGGTCATGATCTCACGGTCCTGGGGTTGAGCCCTGGGACAGGTTCCCTGCTCAGTAGGGAGTCTCCTTCTGCCTCCTCTCTCTCAGTCCCTTGCCCCACTCTTGCTCTCTCCCTCTCTTTCTCTCAAATAAATAAAATCTTTAAAGTAAAATAAAATGCTTGCAAATTATAATAAGCATCCTGTAGAATTTTCTTTACAAAATATTTATCTTTAAGTCCTAAACTTTTTATAAAAGTCCAAATTATTAAATTGCTTAAACTGCAAAAATATAACCATACACATACTTCATTTGTGTTCCCCAAATAAAGGTCTTGAGAATTTTTTTGAGAGCTTCCAGCAGGGAGTGGGTATGGATTATATGCCCTGATGAACTAGTTAGTTCATTTCCTAAAAATAATGAGAATTATATGTAACCCATTATAGATTAATCTTAGCCTTGACTACCAAAAAGCATTTTCTGATTTCATCAGTAAAGACATTTTAAAAATATAATCATTCCTTTACCTTATCACTTGTTTCTTTTATTCAATATAAATGTGATTTTGGATATTTTTTACCCTACTTCTTTTTCACTCAGAGAGAAGCCACTTAAATTTTTCAGGAAGTAAGAAATGGATTTTAAATAATCAGTATTATGTTAATATATAAGAAGAGAACACAGGAATGATGGACAATGAGAATACTGTCGTACAGATTTGGAATCCAGAGATAAAAGGTAACACATTGGGGGCACCTGGGTGGCTCAGTGGGTTAAGCCTCTGCCTTCAGCTCGGGTCATGGTCTCAGGGTGCTGGGATTGAGTCCCATATCGGGCTCTCTTCTCGGCAGGGAGCCTGCATCCTGTCTGTCTGCCTGTCTCTCTGCCTAATTGTGATCTTTCTCTCTCTGTTAATAAATGAAAATCTTTAAAAAAAAAAAAAAAAGGTAACACATTGGACACAAAAGCTTCTCACCATTTCTAACACAAATATCAGAAAGCAGAGGGAGGCTCATCCTCTGAGCCTCAAAATCCAAACTGTTTTCACTCTTACCATACAGTATAAATCTTCAACAGGGCTAAGATTGGTAAATTTGAGACTAAGGCACATATAATGCTCTTTCTTGGATTACCAAAGAATAAATTTTCCTGTCCTGTACTTATTAATATACATGTGGTCAATCTTACCCTTATAAATAAACATACTCTTTTAAAAAATAGCCAACAACTTTTTACCAAAAGATGTTTAAACACATAGGAATCTTAGGGAAAATCCAGAGGCTGAATCCAATGTATTCCAAGAAAGGGACAGGAAACCAAAACACTAAAAAAACTCACCATTTGTGTGCCTGAAATGCTCTTGGTTTTATGCATGATTTGTTTATTGGTGATATAGGCATGTTTTCAAATGTTACTGCTAAAATTTTCTACCTCATCTAATTACATCTGTTTTGAAAGAGAAAAAATTTGTTTTTATGGATTCTAGAAAATCCCCACTGTATTCTAAGACGTAATTTTAAAAATACACAATTAAAGCATGAATGATTCTCACAGTCCCATAACTGATCCAATTCTTCTTGATTGGAAGTCAATGAAAGAGTACTAAAACAATAAAAGAATACAAAAAAGCATGATATCACTTGTGGATTATTTAATAGCTAGGCTTGATTTTATTATTTCTCCAGTTAAATATTGCTTCCTTTTTTAACAAAATAGTATCAACCTCTCCAATACCAAAGTTACAAAATATTTGACTTCCATATTTATCAAAGAGAAGCTGATACTACATTGCTCCCTTTTGATATGTCATTTTGGTTGTCTTTGTCACCTTGAGGTCTTAACAAGTGATGCTTTGACTGGCCCAGGATAATATAAACCATTGCTCCTGACAAGCCTCCTTTTTTTTGCAAGAAGCAAACCCTACTCAATTTAACAAAATAAAATATAGGTTTATTAAAGAATACAAACTATCCCAGAACACTAAAACAGAAAATGAAGTATAGTTGGGCTTCTTGGGACTTGGGACTGAAAAATTGGAAACTAACTACTTAGTCTTTCAAGAAATGCCTGGACTGTATCCCTTAATTTTACTCTATGAATATTTTCAGTCTGTAATAATTTTTATCATCTTTCTCTGCTTACCCATTTTTACCACAGCCCAACCTGGATACCTGCTCAACTCTAAGTTCTAGAAACCTAATGACTTAGGTTTCTCAGTACTAGATACCAAAATTCTAAGGAAGATATATATTGTTCTTCTTAAGATATATATTGTTCTTCTTAAACCTTCTTAAGGTTTACCCACAGTCTGTCTCTGCAGATTATCATAAACATATGGTCAACCTATATCCTTATTTACCTGAGACTGTAGTAAGATGGAGTCATGTGGTCAACTGGAATTGTGGACAGACAATGATTTACATGTCAATTGCAGTTGACTAAATACATACCATGACATAGTAACATATAAGAACATAAAAGCCAATAATGTTTACTTATATTTGCATTGCCTACTCTTAAGTTATATCTATAAAGTACATCTATATCCATAAAAGCAAATGAATTAATAAGAAAGAAAGCACATGGGCAGGATGCCTCAGTAGCAAAGTTGGTTGAGCATGGGACTCTTGGTTTTGGCTGACGTCATGATCTCAGGGTATGAGATCAGCTCCATGTGGGGCTCTATGTTCAGCATGGAATCTGCTTGGATTTCTCTCTCCCTCTCCCTCTGCCCCTGATGCTCATATTCTCTCTATATATATCTCTAAAAATAAGTAAATAAATCTTAAAAA
The DNA here is from genome assembly GCF_030435805.1 of Mustela lutreola. Lineage (NCBI taxonomy): Eukaryota > Metazoa > Chordata > Mammalia > Carnivora > Mustelidae > Mustela > Mustela lutreola. The sequence goes on from NC_081293.1 coordinate 147,653,185, forward strand.
AAAAGAAAGAATAAAGGAAAACACATGGACAGCCATGAAGAATGAAGCTAATAACACTTTTCTACTATCAAAGAAATTAGTGGGACAAACTAGATTAAAATGATAGTCTCTCAAGATGTTGGGGACTTCATATAGGTAATTTTTTATTGTAACAGATGAAATCAAGAGTCTAATATAACTCAAATATTTTTCCTCCTAGTTATTTAAGTTACAACTGTTTTTCTAATGAAACTGAGAAGATAAATCTCACTTGGATGTATAAGGTTTGAGGGATATACACTGATTTTAACTTTTGTTTAAAGTTTCCTTTTAGGTGCCTCCTTAGCACAGTAGGCAGCGCATCAGTCTCATAAAGTTTCCTTTTATTGCAACTGGGTTTATCTGGCTTGGAATTTTGGCATTTTCTTTGACTTTTCTTTGCGCTTTTTTTTTTTTTAAATTTGGTTTTTCTATAGCCGCTACTGGTTCTGGTAGTTTATTTATTTTGTACTTTCTATTTTTCTAGAAACCTAGCAGTGGTGAGGTGTGAAGATAACATAGATTATAGAAAAAGCAAAATAGCACAGAGTCTAAGCCCTGAGAGCAGACAGGATTTATCCAACAGTTTGCAAAAATGAAAGGAGTGCTGTTGAAAATAAGTTATAGAGGCAGATGTTTAAAGCCTGCATTTATTTCTCTTTATTATTCATTTTGGATGAATGTTACATTCTTTGTAGATTCAAAATGTCCTCCAATCTCAAGGATGTTATGAGACTATGTTATGGCCTTTGTTAGTAGTAGAGAAAACTTTTATTTATTAACTGTAATAATTCATTGGCTTTTTAAGATATATTAATAAATTATCATCATTTTTCAAATTTAGTTATAATTGTCTATGGGCGATATCATCTTGTCCAATCAAAACACAAAGTTTAGAAATAACTGAGATTTTTTTAAAAAAATAAGTTTCCTACAAGGCCAAATTGGCAAAACTGGGAATTCAGCCTTCTTTTAACTTTTTTTGTGGAAACGTTAAGTGCACAAGTGAATGCTTAATAGCAATAAAACCCTTAAGATAAATGACCAAAAAATTACATGATTTTAAAAGGAAAGTTGATTTTTAAAATATTTATTGAGAACTATTGAAATAAGTCATCACATTTATAACAAGAAAGACTTAAAATGCTTAAAGGGATATTTGTTTCCAAAAGACAGAAATTCTTTGGCACATGGGCCTGAAAAAAGTAAGTTTAAGCAGCAATATAAGTATGGTAAGTTCCAAAAAATAGAGAAGGACTGTGTTATCCTAGTTCAGTTAAGAGAACAGTAACTGACTAGAAAGGGAGTGGCTATGGTCCTCATTTCTTGAAGGAAGTTAAAAATTAATATGGACATTAAAGGATAGGAAATACTTGAAAAAAGTAATGTATTTCTGCCAGGAGGAATAGCTCAAGCAAAGATTCAGAAAGTAGGCTCCACAGGTTGAAGTGAGAGAATTGGTTCAAAAGCATTGAGAAATCCTTCTTCTTCCAAAGAAGAAGAAACCCTTCTTCCAAAATCACATTGAAATGACAAGGGGGAAAAAAAGTTACAGGATTAAAACCACAAAGGAAGGGGTGTCAGTAGTTGACCAAAAATTTTGAGGGATTTCTGTAAATAGAAAGTGGATGGGATAAAATTGACAAAGAAACCAAAAGAAAGAAACCTAGTCTATAGAAAAAAACTACTGAGTTGAGAATTCTCTTCTTAGTGGAGGCCCAGAAAAACTCCAAGCTTAAACTGAGTGAGCACAAGAATTAGGAGTGAAGTAAGAAATTATTAGCCAATTAATCACATTAATTTATAGCTAATTATACTATATATTTATATATTAGTTAAAGATAACTTAAAGATATGTTTATAGGGTAGCTGGAGCAGAACTACCACTTCCCATCCCTATCAGCAGTAGTTGTTGGCCTCCAGGATAATATTTTTAATCTCCTCAAAAAATGCAATATCTTTTCTGATAGGACTCATTGGATGGGTGTCAATGCCAAATAGGGAAATTCTGAAAAAAAAGGGGGGGGGAATGAAAAATCCATAATGGATGAGAAGGAAATTATTTTATTTTACTGTATTGTATTTTTAAAAGATTTTATTTATTTATTTGTCAGAGAGAGAGAGCAAACACAAGCTGGGTGGGGCAGCGGAGAGCAGCAGGCAGAGGGAGAAGCAGGCTCCCTGCTAAGAAAGGAGCCTGACTCAGGACCTGATCCCAGGACCCTTCGATCATGACTTGAGCCAAAAGCAGACGCTTTAACCAACTGAGCCACCCAGGCATCCTGAAAAGGAAATTACTTTAAAAAGGAACTTTGCTTGCTCTTTACCCTCAGATTAAATGACTTTTTTTTTTTTTTTTTTTTTTTTTGCTTTTGCTTACCAAATGTGAGACTGTAAAGACAGCTGTCTACTACATGCCTACCCATCCTGAAAGGAAGTCTACAAGGCAGTGTTCTCCCCTCATTGAGAGTTCGCACAAGAGCCTTCCATCAGGTAAGAGTCCCATTGAGGAGATACACTTATAGACAGTAGAGAAAATCCATGATGGGTGACTGCCAGTCAATCTAGCATTCAGGTGAAAAATATAAATGGATAATGAAGGCTCACAAAAGAAAAACCAAGAACATGATCAGGATGAATTTAGATTCTTGGACTCAACTGCAATGTTTACTTGTTTACTCACTAGATTAACAATTTATTACAAAGGATATTAAAGGATACAAATCAATAGCCAGATGAAGAGATACATACAGCAAGGTTGCCAACAAAAGAGTTTCTGTCCTTCTGGAGCTTGGGGCCCCATACATTGGCACATGGGAGTCTTCTAGTTTCCTAATATGGAAGCTCGCTGAACCCTTTCCTTTTGGGTTTTTATGGAGGCTGAATTATATAGGCATGACTGATGAATTCATTGGCCATTGGTGGCTGATTCAACCTCTTGTCCTTCTCCTTTCCCACAGGGTTAGGGGGTGAGACTGAAAGTTCCAACCTACTAATCAAGTGGTTAGCTCCACTGGCAACCAGTCCCCATCCTCAGGTGATTTCCAAAAATCACCTCATTAACATAACAAGACACCTTTATCTCTCTTAACATTTTGGAAATTCCAATGATTTGGGGAGCTATGAGCCAAGAACTGTGGAGAAGACCAAATATAGATGAGAAATGACCAAACATATATTTCTTACAAATCAAAGTACTGCTATGAATAACTAGTAAATCTAACAGATGTTAGAGGGATAAATAAATATCTAACATAAATTTGGAGGCAATGTCTACAGATATTTTTAACTGTCACAGTTTGGTAGGGGTGGAAGAGCTACTGGGATCCAGTGAGTACAGGCCAAAGACATTGGCAAAAATACTATGACATACAGGACAGTCGTCCACAACCATAAAAAAAATTATCCAGCCCAAATTTCAATACTGCAGAAGTTGAAAAACTCTATGTCAATTTCTCTTCTTCCCCCAGAGTCTTTAATAGCATTCTGGAAATACTTTTCTCTTTCTGCCCAGTACATGCATCTGAAGCTCCTCCTTCCTTTTACACCCCCAGGAGATTCTCACTATTTTTATAAAGTTGTTCTCTCGGAATTTTGAAATCCTGGAAGTAACACATCTTGTTCTTGCTTTCTCTGAGCTTAGAATTTCTCTAGGATGAATTGCAGGGAAAAAAAATCAGTTACCTTCACTTTTCTTTATTAATTCTTTCCCTGTGACCACTGAAGAATGGTTTTACTTATACTTTACTTGTGGTTTGCTCTGGTTTCTCCTTGAAATTAAATGTGAATCCTTTGTAACTTGCAGAAATTTTTAAGAAAAAAGATTATGTATTTATTTGAGATAGAGAGCAGGGGTAGCGGTATAGGGAAAGGGAGAGAAGCAGACACCCCAGTGATTGTGGAGCCCTGAGATCATGACCTGAGCGGAAATCAAGACCTAGATGCTTAACCAACTGAACCACCCAAGCTTCCCATAACTTGCAGAAATTTGTGACTGTTGGATCTGTTTTTGTTTTTTTTTTAAACCCTAGAGCAGCTATGGATCTACTCCCTTGTTTATATCTTTTTTTTCATTTCAGTGGCCTTCAGGAAAATGAGAGAAGTTAGCATATATTCTCAGACTGCCATTTTTAACTGCAAGTCACTGATTATTTTTGAAAACTTACATCCATAAAATTTAGGTTACAAAGAATTACCAGTAAGTAGAATTTGTGAAGATTTTCAGTTATAAAAGTCACTGGAACTATTTCTTATGTGTTTTTGGCACTTTAATTTTGACACTGATAGTTTTGCTAGAGGCAAATTTTCGTCCTAGGATCATTTCTTAAAGTACAGAGTTATTTTAAAACTAGATATTAATAAACATTATTATAATAATATTTTATAACCTTTCAGATACGAAGTGATTTCATAAGCACATTATCCTGTCTGAACCTCACAATCCCAGGCAGAGGTATTATTTTCTTCTTTTTAACTGAAGCTTTGAGAGGCAATGTGAATTTTGAGTGAAGTAACACAGTTGATTGAGTTGATTGTAATCAAGTCTTCTAACTCTCTAGTTAATTTACCTACTGATCTACCACACTGTTTTCTTGATTAAAGAAAACAATGTTTACTTCAACATTGTACCAGCTGCTCCAATTCCACAAGAGGGAGGGGGTTCTATGACAATCCAAGAAGAGGACCTTGTATTAGACCTTGTCTTTTGATTCTGCCCTCGTAGATGCCAACTGCAGAGCTCTATTAACATAAACATACCACTAACAAATTGTTTTAAAAAAATCAATCAATAGATGATTTAGAAAGAATATTCTAAGAAACTTCCGGATTAAGTACAGTTAAGGCTAACTCTGGAGGTCTCAGGCCAAAGAAAGAAAAATATTTTTAAAGAAATTTTCCAAGTTTTGCTCAGATCACATTATCTTGCATGTACTTCTCAGTGTTCAAAACCTAAACTTGTGTCCTCCAATTCATTATTTTCTTGCTTCTGTGTTCATTTGAAACTTGTGAGTTTAGAAAAATAACTTTCTCAATTCTCCTACTTTTGTAGAAAGACAAAGCTTTATTCGCTGATCTACTGATTCCCAGGAGAATAAAACTACAGGTTCACAGCCTCTTTTCCCACTGAAATCAAGGCAAGTACTGTGATTCGTCACAGAGGATGTGGAGTAGCAACTTTTTTCTTCCTCTTTCTTCCTTACCAGAAGTGGTCCTCACATCTAACCCAAAGGGAAATACTGCTTTTTGTTATTGCCCATATTCAGTGTTGCTGGAAAGGGAGTTTTCCATAATCTAACAAACTCCTCACTTAGGAGTATAGCAGGAGCAACAGAAATATTATTTGTATAAACCTTCCACTAGAGGACAAAATTTCTATCCTCATTTTTCCTTAGAACTGGTATTAGGAATAATTTTTAAAAGGAATAATCAATATTAATAATTACAATAAATTATAATGTTATTATTAATTAGGAATAATTAAAATAATTTGAAAATTAAAATTTACTTGATGTTTCATATGCAAGTATTGTTTTGAAAAATAAGTATTTTGAATTATTCCATAGTCCTCACAAAACCCCAATGAAGATGGTACTATTTTTCACATAAAAGGGAGAGCAAGATGGAAGTAGTTTGCCTAGCAAGTAGTGATTGAGCTTGTTCCCAAATTATTTGACTTATTTCAGTTAACTATTTCTCAGGAAGTTCGGATTTTTTCAACATCATCTTTGTTCTCGTTTTTCTCATTTCTGATTTTTTTTAATGGCAAGCATATATGATGTGAGTTTTTCACATATCCAACAGAGTTGTTCATAGAAATATCAACATGACTTCAATAAAATTTTTATTGTATTTGCTACTAAAAATAATTTTTCACATTCCAGATCCAATGAGTTTTGGTAGTGTAGCTGAAGTGCTAGCATTTTCCAATTAGTTTTTGACAAAAGATTATAACTTAGATATGCAATTATTTTTGTCATCAATCCTTTCATTTCATGTCTTGTTTCTGGTAAACTCCATTTCACGTTTTCTAAGGGCTGTCTCAAAACTCTAGCATTGTCTCAGGATCATGACTTGCATCTTTCAGAAATACCTCTGCTATCTATGTCACAGATGACAGGCCTTCAAATATGAACTCCTTCAAGCTTCCCCCTTCATACCTTTAACGTTCCAGTAATGACATCCCTTCTCTTGGTCTTGTAACCTATCTTGCAGGAAAAAATGCTCTTTATCCCTGGCAGACGAATCTGTTTTCTAAATCTAGTTCTTCTTATCTCCTTTGAGATGTTTGACTAGCAACTTATCCTCATCATCTCTATTTTCAATATCCCTCTTTCCAGAGTCTCCTTTCCATCCTCTACAAACATGCTTTCAGTCTTTGGGTATTCAGAAAAAGGTAAAAAAGAAAATCCTTCCTCCTACACACCATATAAATGATTGTCTATTTCCTTCCTTCTTTATCTTTACCTTTAATTTTCTTGGAAGTGACTTCCTTAGGTTCATTCATTCCTCAATCTGGTGAGTTTGGCTTCTGTCACCAACCCTCTAAAAGTCATCTTCTTTAGCCCACCAATGATCTTGTAACAATCATATCTACAATCAGTTTTCAATTTCCATCTTATTTAACTTGTATGACATTGATAATGTTTATAACACCTGCTTCTTGAAGGACTCGTTCTTTTTTTTATTCTTTTCTTTTTATAGGAGTCCCCATTCCTTTTGGAAAATATATTGCCTAGAATTTTTTTTAATAGATTGTAACATGTAGGGACGCCTGGGTGGCTCAGTTGGTTAAGCAGCTGCCTTCGGCTCAGGTCATGATCCCAGCGTCCTGGGATCGAGTCCCACATCGGGCTCCTTGCTCAGCAGGGAGCCTGCTTCTCCCTCTGCCTCTGCCTGCCATTCTGTCTGCCTGTGCTCACTCTCTCCCCTTCTCTCTCTCTCTGATAAATAAATAAAATCTTTAAAAAAAAAATATTGTTACATGTAAATATATATTTTAAATACAGATGTAAATATAAATGCAGACATCAATATAGAGGTATCAATGTAGATGTATCTTAAGCAATAGAGATCTATGCATATCTTATAGAATTTCTGTAGTATGAAATTTAGTTTATAGGAACAAACTAAGGTCATATTATAAAAGGTAAGATTTAGCCAGAACTTTGTTGTGTCATACATATGTTTTTATTAAGTTCACTAGATTAAGGCTATCCCTTACTCCAGGCTTGCCTACTCTACACCCATTAAAAAATAACTTCTCATTTCTCCCTACCCTACCCCCAATAAGCATCTTTCTACTTTCTTTCTCTATGATTTTGACTACTCTAAGTAACTCACATAAGTAGAATCATAAAGTATTTGTCTTTCTGTGACTGGCTTATGTCATTCAAGATAGTGTTTCTGAGGTTCATCTACATTAGAGCATATGCCAGAATTTCCTTCCTTTTAAAGACTGAATAATATTCTATTGTATATATATGTCACATTTTGCTTATTCCTTCATCTATCAAAGGACTCTTGCATTGGTTCTACATTTTAGCTATTATGAATAATACTCTATGAATATAATTGTCCAAATATCTCTTAAGACTCTGCTTTCAGTTCTTTCAGATATATATCCAGAAGTGGAATTGCTGAATCATGTAATAATTGTTTTATTTTTGAGAAACTACCATACTATTTTCCACAGTGGTGACACCATTTTATATTCCCATCAACAGTGCACAGGAGTTCCAAATTCTCCTTATCTTGGCCAACAATTGTGGTTTTTCTGCTTCACTTTTTTTTTAATGATAGCCATTCTAATGGATATGAGCTTGTATCTCATTGTAGTTTTGACTTGCAGTTCCCTAATGATTAGTGATGCTGAACATCTTTTTACATGTTCATTGGCCACTTATACATCTTCTTTGAGGAAATGTCTACTCAAATCCTTTGCACATTTTTGAATCAGGTTGTATGTTTTTGATATTGTTAAGTTTTAGAAATTCTCTATATATTCTAGATACTAATCATTTACAGATATATGATTTGCAAATATTTTCTCCCATTCCAGGGGTTGCATTTTTATTCCATTGTTAGTGTTTTCTTGATGCACAGATATTTTTAATTTTCATAAAATCCTATTAGTCTATGTTTTCTTCCTTTGGTGTCATAGACAAAAATCATTGCCAAATTCAATGTCCTGAATCTTTTGCCCTATGTTTTCTTCTAAGAGTTTTGTAGTTTCAGGTCTTATATTTAGGTCGTTGATACATTTCCTGTTAATTTTTATATGATGTTAAGTAAAGGTTCTACTTTTCTAATCTTTACTTTTTCCTTCTTTCCTTTAGCTTTAGATTTAGCTTGTTCTTCTTTTTCTAGCTCTTTAAATTGTAAAGATAGATTGTTGATTTGAAATCTTTCTTTTTTATATATAAGTATTTATAGTTATAGTTTCCCCTTTAGCACTGCTTTTACTGTGTCCTATAGGTCTTGGTATATTGTGCTTTCTAATTTCCCCCCATAAATATGATTCTCATTTTACTCTAAGTATTTTCTAATTTCCCTAATGATTTTTTTCTTTGATTCATTTGTTGCTGAACAATGTATTGCTTAATTTCCATAAATATGTGAATTTTTTTCAGTTTTCTTTCTTTTATTAGTTTCTAACTTCATTCTATTGTGGTTGGAAAAGATACTTTGCATGATATTCATCTTTTTAAATGCACTGTGACTTGAATGTGACATTCAACAAGTATATGATTTATCCTGGAAAATGTACCATATGTAATTGAAAAGAATGTATTGTTGTTGTTGAGTAGTATTGTTGAGTACATGAAGGTACTAGGAAGGTGTTGTACCCAGCAAGGGCATGGAAGCTCTGAGTCCCTTCTCTAAAATCCTGCCAATATGCATTTCTTTCATCTGGATGTATTCTTTATTATATCCTTTTATAATAATCTAGTAAACATAAGTGTTTCCCTGAATTCTGTGAGTCATTCTAACAAATTACTGAACCCAGTTATGGGAAGCCCAATTTATAGTCAATCAATCAGAAGAGCAGGGACTTGTGATAGTTATCTGTAGTGTGGAGAAGGGCAATCTTGTGAAATTGAGTGCTTAATCTGTGGGACCTGATGCTATCTGTAGGTAGGTAATATCAGAATTGAGTGAAATCATAGAACATCCAGCTGATGTAGAGAATTGCTTAATGTGCAAAAAACCCCACATATCTAGTGTCAGAAGGGTTGTGAGTGTGGAAGTAGTATGAGAGTAAAGGAGACACAGAAGGAGTGTGTTTTTCCCATATAACTATGATAATACTAGCTTTTATAATTGCTTAGGCATCTGTCTTTAGTATGACCTTTATTTCTCCATATGGCATTGAGTTGCCATCTAGTGTAGTTTCATTTCTGACTGTAGGACACCTTTTAGCACTTCTTGTAGCCCAAGTCTAGTAATGAACTCCTTTGGTTTTGGTTTATCGTATAATGTCTTCATTTTCCCCTCACTTTTGAAGGACAGTTTTATCTGAAATAGGATTCCTGACTGATATTTTTTTCCTTTTAACACTTTAAATATCTTATAACATATATCTCATAACATAAATATCTTATAACATATATCATAATACTTTAAATGCACTGCCTCCTGGCTTTCAGAGTTTTTTTAATGGGAAATCCATACATTATCTTATTGATGATCTTTTGTATGTGATGCATTGTTTCTCTCTCACTGCTTTCAAGATTTTTTTGTCTTTTGACAGTTTGATTATAACATGTCTCAGTGTAAATATCTTTGAGTTCATGCTACTTTGAGTTTGTTAAGCTTCCTGGATGTTATATTCATATCTTTCATCAAATTTGGGAAATTTTTGGTTATTTCATCAAATATTCTCTCCACCACTTTCTCTGTTTCTCCTCTGGACTCCTATGATGCATATATGCTGATTGACTTGCTAGTGTCTCACAGGTCCCTTAGGCTCTGTTCATTTTTCCTCAACTTTTTTTTTCTGTTCCTCAGATTCCATAACTTAATTGTTTTATCTTTAAGTTCATGGATTCATTTTTTTGCCTCCTCAAATCTATCCTTGAATCTCTCTAGCAAATTTTTCATTTCTGTTGTTAAACTTTTCAGATCCAGAATTTCTTTTTTGTTTCTTCCTAGGCTTTATATCTTTTATTTATAGTTCCATTTTGCTCATACATCATTTTCTTGATTTTTCCATATATTCCTTTAGTTCTCTGAGCATTTTTAAGAAAGTTATTATGAGGCTTTTTTTTTTTTTTCCAGTAGATATGCCATCAGGTCTTTCTCAGAGAAAATTTCTATTGGTTTGTTATCTTTCTTTGAATGGTACATACTTTCCGATTTATTTGTATGACTTGTGATTTTAATTTGAAAGTTACACATTTGAATTTAATATGTGATAATCATGAAAATTATATTCTCCCCCTCCCCCATGGTTTGCTGGGGTGTTTAGTTCTGTTTTGACTGTTACAGGCTGTCTCTATGCCAAGGATCAGTATGACATGTGAACTTATGATCTTACAAGGTCTTTTCTGAGTCTGCACCTTTCCTAGGGCTTGTGTGATGACTTTCTAATTTCCCCCATAAATATGATTGATTTCGAATACCCTAGTATTTAATGTCTGGCCTGAAAATAGAAAAAAGGGGGGAAAATTAAGTGTGGGGGGGAAATGTGCCAGCCCTTTAAATCTCGTAGAAGTCACTTCAGCGGAAAAGGCAAGGAGCTTCCAAGGATAGACAGAGGTGTAGCAACAATAGCAACCCACCTCTGTGTTTGCATCTCCATTATCAGAGGCAGCAATCAGCTATCAGAGCACAGGCCCCTGACAGTAGGAGGACAGGGTTCTTATTGTCACTCTGGTTCCTGCAAACTGTGTGCAAGCTGATTCAGAAACATGTGCACAGCTGCCTGCCACTGGACTGAAGAGCGGGGATGGGAAGCTGATTAGTGTTGAAATTGACTGAAATTAAGCATAAACCAATGCCCAAGACTTCCTAAAAGTAGCAAACCCTCAATAGACTCCAGAGATCCAAAATATCATCTCAAATACAATAGGAGTATGTTTCCCTTGTGGATTCTATGAAATGGCTTTTGATAGGAGTGACTTTCCTTGCCTGGAAATATTGCCTGTATTAACCAAAGTATTTGCTCTCACAGTCCCAACTTAGAAATCAAGAAAGAACAAGAAGTAAAAAGCAAGAAGAAGAAGTAAGTACCATCTGAGTCATATCTGAAAAAAAATGATAAGTCCACATAATTTTTAAAAAAGAACCACAATCTGTTAGGTAAGAATGATTTCTTACCTTATCTTACCTACAATAAGTAATACAAACCCCCAGATGTAGTTTCTGAGGCGACAGCATTTGAAGTATAAACACACATGCCCTGTGAAGTTCTAGTTATACGGTATGAAAATTTACACTCTGACCTAAGAATTTTGTCTCTTTTTCTTATGATTATGAACAATAGTGGGACTGTAACAGGGGATTCTTCTTTCCTTCTGGAAAATCCCTACTTCTTCCCTCTTAGAACTGAAAGGGACTAACTCTGTGTTATGAGGCTACTGGGGAATTTCAACGAACTCCTGTGGAGAAAGAGATGGAAATAAGCATTCCTCAACAATCCTATTGATCAACCACAGGTTTCTCACAGGCATCTCTCAGATTCCTATAGGTTGCACTGAGGGAGAAGTGGGCAAAATGGAATCACCACATTTAGTCACCTTTACTATACTGACTGCCACTAACTATAATAACTATTCATTCTTCCTGAAGCCTGGACCTATCTTGCACATGCTAGAGGATAAGAAGCAACAGGAGACCTTAATGGTCTCCATGGTTTCCTGGCAGGATGCTTCAGCCAGTGCCAGTAGGGAAGAGAATATCTGTGAAATCAGATTTCTGAAAACTTGGGTCTGTGCCACTATCAAAAATTTTTAAGACCAAATTTCCACTAATTACATGGCATCCTATCTATGTCACTTCTGGTTAACCCACAACTTCTTAAGTCACTAACCACCTTAGACACTACAGATCAAACTCATTAGTCCTAGTGTTCCATCTTCCCTCTGCTCCTTTTCCTCCAAATGCTTCCACTTCTGCTGTCAGGGATCTTTGGAGTCCTCCATTCTCAAAAACAACCAATAAAATCCAATTTCTCTACATCTTTAAATCCTTAACCTCTCACAGGGCATGCCCTGTATGCTCTTTTTTAGCAGAAACTAACTTTGATGGAAAGTCAGTTCTTCTCATGTCGACTTTTCTAGCATAGGCTGCACATTCTCCCGTAAATCAACATGAATATCTCAACCCTGGAGGCAGAGATGGCATCCTCTTGGCTTCCTACTGTCACTTCCTGTTTATTGCACATTTATTTTCATTCAAGAAGCCTCTTTTAAGCTCATGCTATCTAGCTTTACATCCATTTATCTGAACCTGCTGCTCTCATCTTCTCATCTTTAGATTTCCCCAGCAATTAATGAGAACATTGTCATCTGACCTATAGCCTTCATCCTTAACTATCCAACATCTTACCCTACGTCTGAGCTACTTAACTGATCTTTTCTTTCCAAAACCTTTGCCTCCATTCAACTTCCACATTGTAATTCCAAAGACATACCATGGGTCTAGTCAAGCTCAAGAATCTTAAGTCCACAATTGAAACTTTGACTGTAAACCATTATCCTAACACTTCTGTCTCACTAAAAGAAAAAGAGAAGAGAAAATGGAAGGAAGGAAAATGGGAATGAGAAAGAAAGAAAGAAAGAAAGAAAGAAAGAAAGAAAGAGAAAAAGGAAGGAACGTGTAGGAGGAGAAAGAAAATTCCATTCACCATCTCTAGCTGCTGCTCCATTTCTTTCTCCTTTTTCTTACAGCCAAGTTTCTCAAAACAATTATCAGCCTTCACTATCTTCAGTCCCTCATTTCACATTCTTTCTTCAGCCTCCTGCTTCTATCCCACCTATTGAAACTATTCTCACTAAAGTTAACATTGTTTTCCTAATCACTTTATACTACCTCATCTTTGAGATCCTTTCATTGTTTGGGTTTCTTGACTCTCTTCTAGTTTTTTCTCTCACCTCTTTGAGTATTCCTTGTTTAATTCTCTACGTATCTCTTAAATTTAGTGGTTCCCAGAGCACCAGCCATGCTTGTTCTCCTTTGTACACTCCTCTTTTCTAAAACAGCCTCTCTATTGCCATTATTTCTCCCAATATACAATGATTGCTCAGCCAATACACATCAACCGCATAGCACTTTTCCAAGTTTCAAAAAATGTGTTTCCTTTGCCCACAAGTATCTCTACTTCAGTGTGCTCCACATAAATCAATATCAACATACTATTTCTCCATTTATTTATGTAGTATGTTATACCACACAAGCAAGAAACAGGTGAGGTTGCGAGACTAAACATCACAGGACTTAAAGCTATCTTTTCCATTTCTATGGCTGCTTACTCAGACATTTATCATTTCTTATATAAATTATTATAATCACCATCTAGATTGTACAGCAAATACCCTTTACATCTTCATATTTTATACCCATACCTCTTTTCCTTCTGGTTTTTCAAAATACATAATATAAATAAAACTTTTTTTAAATCTGAAAAACAATCAAATCTCAAAACAAATACTGATACCACCTAATATAAAATCTAATAAGACAGCATCTCTTTTTAAACTGAGAATGAATTTCAGTACTGTTCTTATTGGTTAATAAAAATCACATTTATGTGCTCACTTTAGCACCACATATACTAAGATTATAATGATAGATTAGTAAGGCCCTTGGGCAAGAATGACATGCAAATTTGTGAAACATTCCATATTTTATTTAACACACATACACACACGCGCGCACCTTTATGCTTGTGCCAGGAGTCTCCTTATGTTATTCTAGTCTAAAAAGAAACCATCTCCGAAAATTTCATAAGAGTATCATTTTAGAAATGACTAGAACACTAGTATACCTTTCTAAAAACTAAACTCAAATATGTCATAATATAGCTCCATCTAACCAAACTGGAATTTTAACAATAAACAAGGCATTTCCAGAATAAGGTTTAAAGCTATGATAAATGAGTAGATGGTTTATGCAGGACATTTCCCATTTTCTCCTTCACATTCATTATCCATTCTTCTCTCTTTGAGGCTCTTTGGCCAAAAGGAAGGAGAGAGGAAAGAAGTTGAACTACTTCTCCAATCCCTCCCCATGTGATGGTTAATTTTGTCAACTTGGCTGGGCCACAGTGCCCAGATATGTGATTAAACATTATTCTGGATATTTATGTGAGATTATTTTTAATTTTTTTAAAAGATATTTTTTATTTAGTTGAAAGAGAGAGAGCATGCACACGAGAGGAGGGAATAGGGGCAAAGGGAGAGGGAGAAGCAGACTCTCCACTGAACAGGGAGCCTGATGTGCAGGACTTAATTCTAGGACTCTGACATTAGGACTTGAGTCAAAGGCAGATGCTTAATCAACTGAGCCACCCAGCACCCCAGATGATTTTTAGGTGAGATTAACATTTAAATTGGTGGACATTAAGTAAAACAGATTGTTCTCCATGTCAATCAGTTGAAGGCCTGAAAATAACAAAATACTGTCCTCCCCCAAATAAAATGTAGTTCTGCCAGTGGACAGCCTTCAGACTTAAAATCCAACAGAGGCTTTTTCTGGGTCTCCAGCCCACAGACCCATCCTGCAGAATTTGGACCTACTGGGCTCCATACTCCTATGAACTGATCTCTTAAAATAAATCTCTTTCTGTATAGGCTTACCTACAGCAGGAAAAAGAAAGATATGTGTGTATATATACATTCTGCTCTAGCACTGTGCCTGAAAGTAGCTGCAGCCCTGGTAAAATGATGCCTTTCTCACTTGTCCAGTTCACACTGTGTCTCACTATTGTTTCCTTTTTCCTGGGCCCTAAGTGTAATATTTCCCGTTTCTAGTATCCGTATCTTACCATCCTCTATTTCTTACACTGCCCACACTTCGAAAGTAGTCCTTTCATTAATGCAGTTGTCTATCAACTCAGGCTGCATCTTAAAATCAGCTTTGGGAAGCTCTGAAAAATTCCAATGGTCAGGCCACAAACCAGACCAACTAAAACAGAACCTCTAAGGGCAGGATACAGGCATCAGTATTTTTTAGAGCTCCCCAAGTGTTTCCAATGTATAGCCACAGTTAAGAACTATTGCATCAATTTCTCTTTATCTGAATCATTTGAGCTGAATTTGGTTTCCAGTCACAACCCCAACCAATATGCTGTCATCATCTAATATCCCCTTCAATGAATTCCTCTCAAGGCTTAAAAAGAAAAAATACATTTCTTGATATCCTGTGAGCATTTATTACTTTTATTTCTCATATAATTATTCCCAATGCTACCAAGGGTTATTTCACTTTTAAGAGTAATTTATTTCTTTCCAAATTTGCAGGTTCCTTAGTGTGTTCTACTTAAAAACTTGTCTCCCAACTATCATTCTCAGCCTTTTCTTAAACCCCTTAATGGTTTAATATGTAAATTAAATATTTTTAATGACCTATACCTAAACAAATAAATTACAGTCGACTATGGCACTGAAAGTCAATTGTTCCTTTCTTTCTTCTAAAAGTCACCCTTTGCAATAGCTTTTTCTCATTCTAGTATTTTTTTCTTTCCATTTCATAGCCTTGTTGGTCATGTGAGTATCTCTTTCTTTACAGGTATTTATGTAAGTCTTAAAAAATATTTTTTAAGTACTTTTAAGTACTTTTCATGAGTACAGCAAAGAATAAACATTATTAAAATGTTAGTATCTAGAAACAAGGGTGGGAAGTCCATTACTAGCTCTGCTTGTTGTCAGGGAGAATATAATTTCACTGATAGTATAACTTGGAGTTAGAACTCTATTAGAGAATTTTACTTTATATATGGAAAATGTATTTTCTAAAAAAAATTAAGAACTTCATATTTCTATTTCAAAATAACTTGAGTGAGGATATTACATCATAGAGTGTCTACATACAGTAACATAAACCACAATAACTCATGTATTGATTACTAAAATGTCATGTGATCATGTATAAAGCAAATGTCACCAGAGATTCTCACACAGAGACCCAAATGCCTCATCCAAACTATTAGTTTGAATTTGATGCTCCAAATTCTCCCTGTAACAGTTATTATTATCTTATTAGGGTCAACTTTTTTACTTTTCTGGTATCTACAAAAACTTAATCACAAAAGCATTCTGTGAGTATAGTAACTTCAGTAGTTCATAAGAAAAGTAATGTTACTCATAAGAGACCTTTATTCCATCTCCTCTTGCCTCTACTTTGTTCCTATTCTCATCCCTCCTATCTCTTAATTCTGTCCTCTCCTCCATTGTATAGGAGCACACATGTTTCATGAACACTTAGTAAGGCCAATACCATACCTGCAAAAATTGACCTCATCTGAGAACTTACTGAGAGTTTCCAAAGCAGTTGAAGCAGTTAAAAAAATCTGTCTTATCACATATGTAATACATGTGAATGCAGAAGACAATCTTACCTAATGGGGTCTGATATTTTACCCAGTTCATAATCTGTTTAGTATTTGCCATTATCCATCATTTTCTATTACTACCTATCACTCAGCTTAGATTTTAACACATTATCATCATCCATAAATAAATGGATGACATTAAGAAGAAAAACATTTTCTCTCTCTTCCAAGGAAGGAAAGGGGGGTGAAATATGGAACTTGGGATGAAAAAAAAAAAAAAAGCCCAACTTTATGCAGGGTGACATCTGAGGCATTTTACAAATATTACCACATTCAATAAACTTTTAAATTGAATCTTCATGATAAATAAGTAAAGAAGATATTACAATTCCTCTTTTTTCAGATGAGAATCCTGAGATTGAAAGAGACTGAATAACTTTCTCAAGGTCTTGATAGCTATTAAGTAAGACAGTTGAAGTCCACATTTATTCTGCTAGAATGTTGTATTAAAGATTAGAATAAACATATACGTTTTCTTTACCATCCCACTCATTACAGCCATGACATCACTCTTTGACCTAAATTCTTATCCAATGGTCCAAAACTGACCAAAGATAAGCAAAGAGGATATGCCTTAGTAAGAATTCAGTCTCCTTACAACACTATAGAAAAGAATTTCAGAAACACAAGGCTTGGGATATCACCTGTTTCTACTAGAGATATTACCTGAGAAAGAATTAGATTTTTACTTACTAAATCAGTCATTCCTTCATTGCTTTATCTGAATAACACTGTCACCTGATTCCAAAGTCAAGATGAAATACAAAACTAAAATATATTTTTTAAAAAATAGGGATGTTTGGGTGGCTTAGTCAGTTAAGTATCTGCCTTTGGCTCAGGTCATGTTCCTGGGGTCCTGGGATCAAGTCCTGCAAAGGGCTCCCTGCTCAGCGGGGAGCTTGCTTCTCCCTCTGCTTCCTGCTCCCCCTGCTTTGTTCTCACTTTCTCTCTCTGGCAAATAAATAAATAAAATATTTTTTTTAAAAAAGAAATTTGAAACTAAACTTGGATCCTGTATTCTAACAAATGTCTGAGACCTTAACACATTTACCCAGATTTTTACCACTCACAGTCATGCCCCAGACAGAGGAAATGACTCATTTGTTTTGAAAACTGGAAGTGTTAAAGTTAACATAAAATATTCCAAGACAAATTTTTAAAATATATGTTATAGGAAGTACGTATTTATGTTTTTATAAGTCTAATCCATTTGCAGACCTTTAATTCTTCAGTACCTATGTAAAAATCAATAAAAGGAAGTCCACAATTGAAAAATAGATTATCAGGAGAAAGGAGTACCTACTATTGGGTTTAATTACACCCATAAGCTTCAAAGGAAATTTTAAGACTATACTTTTTAAAAATGTTCATGCATTACTATACCTTCAAATGTAATAAAATTTCTCAAAATGCTGAAATGTCATGAGAAACCATGAAGTACTTTATTTGATTACAAGTAATATCTGATGAATTGAAAATATGATGGTGCTAATTTCTCACTTAAAGACTTAACTCTACCCTAAGACTCAATTTGAAAGGGTCTATTGATTAAAAGGCAGATTGCCTTCAACATGGGCATTCAGCAAGGACAAGCCATCAGGAATGTGTGCTATGTACCCAGTACATACTATATATTTTTGATAGGATAAAACAAAACATCTCAGAAGATAAAGAAAATAGCTTCAGAGGCATGCCTCAAAGAGAAATTCAAAAGGGAAAGAAATCCATTTCTAAAGGAAGAAACAAAAAGTTTGAGGTCTTGCTCCAAAAGACAGATTTTGCCCTAAAATATCCAAAAAAGGAAAATGGCTGCTGGATATCCAAAAATGAAGAAAACTTTAACATTCTAGACCTTGGATACCTTAATGCATGATACATATATCACAAAGTCCCAATTGTAAGCCCCCATGCAAGAGGGAGGGATAATCCTATGAGGGAGATGGTACATACGTAAGACAACCTTTTCCTGGAGGTGTGTTGATGCCAACACTTAAGACACAAGGGTCCAGGGTGCCTGGGTGGCTCAGTGGGTGAAGCCGCTGCCTTTGGCTCGGGTCATGATCTCAGGGTTCTGGGATCGAGTCCCGCATCGGGCTCCCTGCTCAGCGGGGAGCCTGCTTCCTTCTCTCTCTGCCTGCCTCTGTGCCTACTTGTGATCTCTCTCTGTCAAATAAATAAAATCTTTAAAAAAAAAAAAAAAAAAAGACACAAGGGTCCAGAGCTTGGCTAGACATAGTATTACAGAGGTGCTCAGAGGTGAAAGCGGTAAAATAAAGACCAAAGAAAATCTTGATGTTAAGGCCAAGACCAAAGTACAGCAGGAACCAAAGATATAACCTAGAGTTAATGCCTGTCAGAAGAAAAAGTAATCTGAGCATATTTTAGGTGAAGCAAAACAGTGAGAAGGTAGGCTTTTACAAATATGGCTGTTTTTATGGCTTGCTTTTATTGGCTGTGTAGTAGACAATGTGAAGGTGTGTTGGCTATGTCTTTAAAGTAATAGGATATTGGAAGACAAGAGGTCTAAATAAACTTTGTTGGACATTCAGTAATAATAGACAAGGCACTTAGTCTCAGTTTTTATTTTTCTTTGCTTTGCTCTGGCTTTTTTCCTGCAACCCCTATTTCTGTTAATACCACCACCACTCCCCTCTTTGAGTAACCCAAAAGCAAGGGAGCCATCTTGATTCTTCCTACTGGTGCTGTTTCATATCTGTCTTTAAACAGACTCAACATTCTTAGAGTACCAGGGTGGCTCAACTGATTAAGAATCTGACTCTTGGTTTCAGCTCACCCAGCCCTTTGGAAGGCTCCATGCTCAGCACAGAGTCGGCTTAAGATTCTCTCTCACCCTCTCCCTATCCTTCTGGCCCTCTCCGTGCTAATGCTCTATCTCTCAGATAAATTAATTAAATCTTTAAAATAAATAAATAACCAGTATTCTTTCAACTTAAATGTATTTAAAAGGAAATCACATTTTCCATCAAAAACTACTAGTTACTAAAAGTTACTAAAACCACCAGACACTAAAAAAGAAATATATTTTTGAAAATTGAATGAAAATTTTAAAATGTCATTGAATTTTGGCAGAAATCTACTTCTTCTTTTTTATAAGAACTGATTAGCAAAAACCATTTAACACACAGATTGGTATCACCCTAAGATTTTAATTAGAGGGATTAAAAGGTAAATGAAAAGAAAATTATTTTTTTTATTGTGTGGTGATTTAATTATAATTTAGTGCTGCATCCTTGTACCAACAAATGATCATCCCACACTTTGGGAAGCACCAGACTATGGAATAAAATCCAAACTCAATAGCCTGGTACGTCACTCCTGAATACCTTTCAACCTCATCTCCTGCCACCACACACGCCACATATCCTCACTATATTTGGCTCCATTAATTTCCCCATTGTGTCTTCTGGGACTACTCTTATTACTCCTTCAAGAGTTTCAGATGTCAAGTCTTGAGAGAGCTCCCAGGCACATTTCTCTTTAGCACTGACAAGGATTCTTCCTTGACCATACTCTATCAGGTTCCTCTGAGTCCTCTATCTAACTATGCTTCAACCATAAAGACTTAAATAAACACTAATACAGTCTCCAACAGCTCAAAGCTGCATCCCTAGGATGACTCTAGCCTCCTTGAAGTACCTGTCTAAGAAAACTCATGACAGCCAAAAGAATTCACTGTTTGTTTTTTCAACACATGAAAAAGATAGGGCCCCTGTCTCCCAGTGTCTTTGGGAGATTAGGAGCTTAACTTTGATAAGTGTCAGTTAGTAAACTCAGATTGATATCACATGGAGCAAATCCTTTCTCTCCACTCTTTGTGATTTTCTTTTCAATTCCCTGGAAAATTCCAGTGAACCCTTGCTGGCTCCCTTCCCTACAGCCTCATTCTCCCTTTAAAACAACCCATCACCCTTACGGACATTGGTGAGGACATGTGCTATGGTGAGTGCTATGAAATGTGTAAGCCTGACGATTCATAGACCTGTACCCCAGGGCAAATAATACATTATTTGTTAACTAAATAAATAAATAAATAAATAACACCTTATCACCCATGTAGAAATCAAAGTTGAGTGCAACTCATGCTGGACTCTTTTCCCTACTGCAAGAGTTACTACTGATTAAAATCTGTCTTTGCGGGTGCCTGGGTGGCTCAGTGGGTTAAGCTGCTGCCTTCGGCTCAGGTCATGATCTCAGGGTCCTGGGATCCAGTCCCGCATCCGGCTCTCTGCTCGGCAGGGAGCCTGCTTCCCTCTCTCTCTCTCTCTGCCTGCCTCTCCGTCTACTTGTGATTTCTCTCTGTCAAATAAATAAATAAAATCTTTTAAAAAAAAATCTGTCTTTGCCCTTTAACTAGTGTCTGCCTTTATTTATCTTTGATAGCACTCCATATCTGCTTCTAATTCTCTACATTCTAAGTACAGAACCGGCTTCCTTACTTGTCATGCTGTGCTTGGTTTTATACTCCAAGTGCCCAGTACTGTAGAGTGTCTTTTGTATGCAACATGGCAAAATTTTTTTACACAAATAAAGTAAAATGATTAAACAATGTTTTGTCAGATTGTTGCACTGTATGTATATTACGTATGAAATAACTAAACAGTATCATATCACATAGATACTCAACCACCACTGCGGTGGTATTTTCGTGAGAGCAATCTTTAAGCTTAAAAAACTGTGTACACAAAAAAAGGGAGCCGAGTTGTCTGACTAGTGTGAACAGGGCCACGTGGAGAAAATCAAACACAATGCTTTAGTTTTTGTCTCAACTTATAAACCATAAGAGGGACATCAACACTGTACATTCTATAGTTTAAAAATAATTTTAAAATCTTTATGAGCTTATTTTCCTTCTTTCTTAGCTTTGTCAGTATCATTGTTGATTCTACTGTTTTCTTTAACCTTCTTATCTTCCTCTTTTGGATGTCTACTTCCTTTTAAAATAATAATTGCCTATTACTTCTCATATCTTTTGTCTTATAGTACTAATAGCACTTCTATAACTATAGCATGGGGAATTTACATGTAAGCTGTGTTTTTACTTCAAAATTAGTTTTGTTTTATCTGCTTCTAACATATAGGTGAAAATGCTACTTTCCATGGAAGCCTATTTAATTCCATAAAGTTAAATGAACCATAACCCCAAAGTGCAACGAGACGCACACAGCATGACCACATTATTTCAGAAGGCTGACAGGTCGCCAGTCCATTGATCTCAGACTTCCATGAGCCACAGTGCAGCTCAAATTGGGTCCCTGCAGCAGCTTTGAACTTTTGCCAAACAGCCACTGCAGAATTCTGAAAACCACAAGGTAAGGAGATGGCATCTAGGCACTTTTAAAAATACTGTTATTAACTCTTTTACTGAAGTTCATTTCATTACTTTATTAAAGGGGTTGGGGTCACATCAGAAATTTTTCTTGCTTAAAGGTAACATGCAGTAATGGCTGAGATAACAGTACTGAAAACATAAAACAAAATGCAGGGGCGTATGTGAGCATCCTCCTTTTGCCAATGAATTACAGATGTTTCTTCCTTCATACAGTCGTATGAATATTAAACAATAAGTATAGAATTCCTGCTGTTGTTGATTTTTGGCATATAAAGTCACTTTTTTGTTTTCCATTGCTACCTTTATCAGCATCATCCAGTTGCCTAAAACCATTCAGTCAATGCTCCACCCAGGCTTGGAGTCAATTTTAATGCAGCCAAGCAATATATTAAGAGTTCTATCCACAATCATTAACTGGAGGCTAAAATTAACCATGCATTCCTGGGCCCAGAATCCAGAATGGAGTGTCCTATGCATTCCTTTATAGCAGGAAAATGCAAACTGCAGCCACTCCTCCACCCAGTAACTTTGTTGCCCAATCTTCATTGCTGGATGCCTGTCCTTAAAGACATCCTCCACTCCTGGGGTTGTAACCCGTGTCCTTACCTAAACAACCACTGGTTTAACAGGCGCCCTGCCCCCTAACTAGAATGTGAGTGGGCCCCTCACACCCTGTTCCTAAAACAGGCTGGAGCTCTGCTTCCAACAGAATGAGCTCTTTCCTTCTTTTACCTGGAGCAAAAACTGTAGCCCTGCCAGGAATTCCTATTGCCATACTCTCCCCTAATCCCATTCCAACCCCTTGTAAATCATTCTTGGCTTAGAATCCCACACCACTTACTCTCAGATGCTATAACTGGAAATGCTGGTAACTCACTCACTTTAGAGCTTGATCTCAGCTCCCTTTTTCTTGCTTGCTTCTCTTGCCTTGACTGAGACCCAGCACACCTCACAGTAGGTGCAGTATACGGGATAAGACCATGTCAGTGTGTAAACAGCACTCATCATAGAGAGGATAGCTTAAAACATCATTTTTAGTCAATGCAAATAACCACCAGAATCATTCCTTTTGGTGGCTTCTATTTTTTAATGAAATGTAAACCTTTACATTTTTCCTAATAATAAAACAGTACAGTTTCTTTATATTTTATTATTCCAACATCTGGTAAACCACATGATCAAGTTATTCTTTTTGAAAACCATAATATGTAAGGTGTTAGAGAGCCCAGATAATACTTGAATCAAATAGTTAACTTTGTATTACGAGCTTGATTCTTTCTATAAAGCTTTCTGTACTATCTATATTTTGTACTACCCAGTTTCTATAGCAACATGTTTGTTCCCATGGAGAAACAAAAGTGAACACCTTAACAGAGTTGAACTTGAAGATATAAAACCTCACTCAATGGATAGTTTGCACAGAGGCTATTCAGGAATAAAAACAAAAAGACAGAAAAGCAGAAAATACATCTAGGTTTCAAATTCCAGCTCAAAACTAAGAAACTACTTCTGATTTCTTTTGACCGGCCAAGTAACAAATCATTCTTGGTGTGTTCTTTTTTTTTTTTTTTTTTTAAAGATTTTATTTATTTATTTGACAGAGAGAAATCACAAGTACACTGAGAGGCAGGCAGAGAGAGAGAGAGAAGTAAGCAGGCTCCCTGCCGAGCAGAGAGCCCGATGTGGGACTCGATCCCAGGACCCTGAGATCATGACCTGAGCCGAAGGCAGCTCAGTGGGTGTGTTCTTAATAGCAACTTTAAACTGACTGTTTTTCCCCAAAGGCAAGTTTTAAAACTCTCTACTTAGACAAAGAGCCTTTTAAATGGTGATTTGATGGTTTGTTTTATTTTAGCAATTTGGTCCTCATAGTTGGAATTAGCGTTTGCATATTTCAAGAATATTTGAATTTTCATGAAACGGCCTAAATTTGGCCAACCTAAGAAAAAAACAAAACAACACTATACATTAAAGCAATGAGAATGTAAGCAAGTGAGCATAAGGTTTTTTTTTAAATGAAAACAAATTCTTTTTTTCTTTTTAATGTCCAAAATTTTCCTAGCCTACTTATAGTTCAGTATGTGCCCTTTGAATAGAGCCCGCAAACTGCAGATGGATGGAAATTTGGCTGCTTTGGCTGAATACAAAGGGAAGTTGGTAGCCTTAGTTAGGCTCCTACCAGTATGCCAAATTCCTAACACCATTACAACAGGACTCTGAATGATACCAGTAAAATAATTCACACCCATTTGCAAGCTCCAGTGAAGTGGCATAAACTCTACTTGTAAAAGACAAAGAAAAATCACTTGGCTCCAGTGGCTATTTGCTCTGCAACTTCCCTCCCTCCTGCCCACCTACCCCCCACCCCATTACGTGCTCCCTCCCCAATTTTATAATCTAGATACTGCTTCTTTTCCATTTGTATCCTACTTCTTTGTCTGCTATTCTCCAGCCCTTTTTGTGCTTTTTTTTTTTTTTTTAAATCGTTAAGCCTTGACCTCCTTTTCCCATCCTATTCTGTTATTTCTACTCTACAGTGTCATCACTTTTTTTCTGGCTTCACTCTTGTTGCTTAGCCTCCTCTCTCTCTCTCTCTCTCTCTTCAATCTTTAGCTTTTTTGGCAGTATGCTTATTTTTGTCTTCTTCCCTGACTTTAGATTATTTTTCATTCTTGCCACCGTTTCTTAGTCTCTTTGTACTTCCTCTTCTAGAATTTTGTGTATTTTGCTCATTTTAAGTTATTATGTATTTTCCTTTGATGAATTATTTTCTCTCTCCTTCCAAGTATTATTTTTTCCTGATTGTTTGAATCCCAGTTCCCACTGACTTTATGCAAAACATTAGAATTGAAGCAATTTAATGTATTTCTTTAATAAAAGTGAGAAGAAAAACTAGCCCTAGAAAATAGTATCTAAAATACTAGAAAATAGTATCTAAAATAGTAGACTGCTTTTTCCTCTTTGCCCCCTCTTTAAGTTCACAGTGAATAGAATCAATGAGATTTGTCATCTGCTATGTTTGTTTAGATCTGGCATTATTTACTCTAATCACGGAGTGAGGAGCAGGATTCTGAAATCAGCAAGTCTATCATGCTGAGTTGTTGCTGCTTAAGATAAAATAACTTTTATACATTATGTGGCCAACTGACAAGAAGAATAAAGATGTGACTCAGGATTAATTGGAGGTTTTGAAGCAATGGTTAGAAGAAACAAGACACAAAGGTTTTTCTGCTACTTATTTTTCTATGGTGCTGGGGGTAAAAGAATTTGGGCCCTTCCATCATTTTATATTGTTTATTCCATAAGGCAGATAGAATAATAAAAATTTCTTGAATACAGACCTTTCTTTTGCTTCTCTATCATCAAATGGGCATACACTTTGAGTTGCCTTTTTTGTTTGTTTTGGGAATTGGATAGTTTATCTTTCTTTCATAGGCTCTCACTTAACTTCCAAAAATATGCAATAGTGGATTGCATGTAAGGAGAAATGGTCCATTCAGATTTAAATGCATTGCTTTGAACTAAGGAGATATATATTTTAATATTTGAATTACTTATGACCATACAGTTATATAAATTACATGAGATATACTTAAATAATTAAATCCACTAGCATAGATTCTTTCTTTATGATTTCACATACTTAAAATTTAATGTACATTGCATTTACTAAATACCTAAAAGCCACATTCATCCACTGATAAATTTTCAGTCTTTTAAATCCATAAGAAAATTATAATGCTCTATAATACCTACTGGTTGTATAGCCCTCAAAGTTTTGGAGGTTTATTTTTACTCATCATAGTTAAGATACCCGCCTTTTCTGTTTTCCTTTGTTTTTTAATATTTTTGCATTTAACAGTTTTTTATCTTGCTTAAAGGTTCTGAAAAAAAGACCATGCCTTAGAAACTAAATCACTGTTATAGAAAACTTTAGTACGGAGGAATTTTCTATACTTTCTTTTCTTTACTATGGATATAATTATAGCACCAACAATAGTCATGCATGCTGAGCACTGAACAATGCTAGGGGACCATTCTTGACCTATGTGTAGGACCCTGTATACAGATGGGTTCATTTTGCATTTCTCGCTGAAACTACACCATGCTTTTATCTGTCAGATGAGTGAAATTTTCTGTTGATCATGTTGGATTATGTTGGGTTTTACTCTCTAAAATTCCTGAAATGTAAATGTAAAGACCATCCACTTCTCTTTCATGTTACAGAGAAGGAAGTTGCCTTCAGAGAAGAGATGTATCCTGACTATAATTTTATCACCATATATATCAACAGAGTCAGGTTAGAGCCAGTTCTCCTAATTCCTATCCTCAGGAATACCATTCTGAATATATTTGTATGACAAGGAAAGTATTATATTTCTATCACATAAACCCCATAGGTAGAACTTTCTAGGCTTTTAGCCTAACTTGACTCCTAGAAAATTTTACATTATAAAATAAGAATTGAAATAATTTCTAGGTAATTTTCTTTACGCAGCTGGCTATGTAATCTGACAACATACTAAATGTTTTTTTGAGAGAGGGCTACGACATCACCATTGACTAACATAGTGGAAAATATTTGAAAAAGAACTTGTCAGTGTTACTGCTACATCTATATTACTGCATTACAATTTTGGAATATTGACATTAAGTATTTGAAATAAAGTTTCTTAGGAATTAAAAATGTATACTTTCCCAAAAATGCACTAGGAAACTACCCGTTTACTTATCTTCTCTATAGAGCTTTTCTTTATTAATGTCAATCTATACTTTTCCTTCTCTTATTTTTATTACTCAAAAATAATGTGTGGTTTTTGCTATTGTAATTTGTTTCTTTTCTCTTATTGCATCTTAAAAGTCTGTCAATCCCATATGTACTGTTTGTCTTTTACTTGTTTTCCTTCCTCCATGATCTTTTTTTTTTAAAGATTTTATTTATTTATTTGACAGACAATGACCACAAGTAGGCAGAAAGGCAGGCAGAGAGAGGGGAAGCAGGCTCCCTGCTGAGCAGAGAGCCCCATGTGGGGCTCAATCCCAGGACCCTGGGATCAGGACCTGAGCTGAAGGCAGAGGCTCCAACCCACCAAGCCACCCAGGCACCCCCTTCCTCCATGATTTTGAGTATGTGTATAGATAATGCTTAATGTGTGCTTTCAGTGGACAAGAAATCTTGATTAATTGAAAGCAAACATTCAAAGTTTATATTGCCAAAAAGTTGTCAGAAATGTACATCATGAATCTAAATGCTAACAGAATTAATCAATAATGATAACTCTTAAATGAAAATTACTACAAAGCATTTTCTCTTAGTGATGCTTAAAATTGTTTCCTCTAGTAGATTAAGCTATATTGATGAAAAGAACAAGCAGGGAGGAAAAACTAGTGCAAACTATCATAAAATCACAATGCTTTTAAAAATATTTTTTATTTTTCTCCTTTTTTTTCTAGAATTGAAAGAGATATATGACAGATTTGATCATAAACTTTCATTTGAGAGAGAGAAAGAACATAGTACTTCAAGAAGCCCCAGCTTCTGGCAATGTTGCAAGAATAAGTTACATCATTGACCTTTTTTCTGGGGCATTAAGTCCATTTTGAGTGGAGTTTCCAATTGCACAATGAGCATCTGGACAGTTTTGACATCTTTATTACACTCTCTGAGTTCTTAAAATGCTACCATTTTGTTTTAAAGATGATATCTTTCAAAATTAAAACAATGATTTAACTGCCAAGAGTAATCCCATGACTGAATGCCAATAAAATTATCTTCTCAGATCTGGTTTCCCTACTAATATTCATAATCAGAATATCCATTGTTTAATCAAAATTAAGACTTGATTAATGATCTTAACATTCAAATCCGTTTCTTCACAGGCCTAATTTTGTTCCTTGTATTTGCTTTGCACTGAATTACTGTGGTTTAAATAGCCTGTTTAACACAACCACTTTTAAACAAAATCATAAATTCTCATAAAAGCAGACTAAGGAATTCATAATCATAGCTCTTGGCCGCCACCTAAAGGTTTCTTTCTTGTTTTATTTTACATAAGACCTACTGTGCATGCCTTTTATAATAAAATTGTTGCCTGTATCATCACATGTTTCCACATAAGCATAAGGTTAAGAGACTTATTTCAGTATTTTTTTTCATTTTTGTGTATTTGCATTAGCAGCCTATATAATTATATCCACTTTTCAGTCTATTTGGTACCCAAAAGTAAAACTAGGTCCACTAAGTGGTCTGACAATTTTCCATTCCTTCAAAAAATATTTTTTATTTCTGTTTTTATAATATACCTTCCCCATTCCTAAGCTCCTCAGAAATAGAAAAGTACTTAAGCCATGGTTTCTGGCTTCAAGAAGCATGCACCAGTTACCAATGTAAAAAACTGGCTTTTTAACATAATCTGTATTAAAATTATCATTAATTGGATACCAAGGAGTAAATCTAGAAGCTTGAACAAAGAGAAATGTTTCACATTTCCATCTTTCCTAGGTAAATTCAATAAAACTCATGTTTATTGAATCATTACTGAATGTAAAGTATAGGCTAAACTCTTCAACCTCTGTAGAGAACATTAACAACAGGTATACTCTCTTGATTGTGCTTGAGAGTAAATGGGATATCAGAATTAATAATTCTCTGCTGCCTATCTCCATAGCCATAGTCTCACTCCTTTTATTCTCCCCTGAAGAAACACTTGCTTGAATCAGGACAAATATCTCCAGTACCCTACTTGGATTCTGACAAAGTCATGTTTGGAGAATGGATTCAATTAATATCATACTGAACTGAAAAGTTAGTTATAAACTCTGTAGAGTTTATACTCTACTATAAAGATATAAAGAAGTTTACTCTTCTTATTTCATAATCCATACTGATAAAGCATCTATGAAGCACCCCAGTTTTTCTTAAATCTGTAGAAAAGTTTTATAAGCATGCACACTTACCATTATAGATTCTGTGTATTTAGCTTTTGAGTTACTTATAGAACACTATTCATTTATTTATTAATTCAAAAAATATTTATTAGAAACCTACTATGTGCCAGGCACTCACCATTGTCAGTGTTTAAGAAGAGATTTGTCTTTGCCTTCATGGGGCTTGTGACGGAAACTAAATAAATAAACAAATAAACAAAACACATCTGATACAAATTACAAAAAAACTAACACACTGCTCTGTAATGGAGAATTATGCTGAGGAGAGACAGACCTACTTTAGGAAGAAATTCTCTTCCAGGAGACAATATTCAAACTGATACCCAAAGAACAGGGAGCCATTGCTGCTAAGAATATAGGGATGAGGCAGTGGGAATTATCTCTACAAAGGCCAAAACACTTAGTGAGGGCTAAAGGATCTAGAGCAGAGTGAGCAAAGGGGCGATTCATGAGATATGGAGAAAAAAAAAAGAAACTCAATTATTCAGGGTCTTGAAGAAGAGGATGAGGACTTTGGGTTTTAAATGAAATAGAATGGAAACTCATAGTAACAGATTAGAGAAGGAAGTAACTTAATCTGATGGCTCCTTGGAAAAGGGAGCAGGCAGATAAGAGAGGTGGGAGACAGAAGTCTAGTGAAGAAGTACAGATGGGAGAGGTGACATGGACAAGGCTGGTGGCAGTAGAGGCAGAGAAGTGAACAAATCTGAGGGGAATTTAAGAGCCAAATTCAGTAGGACTCAGTAATAGGTTAGATGACCCCCCCTTGGTTCTACAATTCCTTCCCATCTTATTAGCATTTGCAGATATGAATGCTGACATGAATTGCTTATCTGAAATGCTGATATGGTTTTCTATATT
Organism: Mustela lutreola; assembly: GCF_030435805.1. Lineage (NCBI taxonomy): Eukaryota > Metazoa > Chordata > Mammalia > Carnivora > Mustelidae > Mustela > Mustela lutreola. The sequence continues at coordinate 147,682,914 of NC_081293.1, forward strand.
AGATTTAGATTATTATATTAGATTTTAAGTCACACTTAGACTTTTAATTTAGTAAAAAATTAATAAATATATTAATAGGATGACTTATTTACATGTCAATAAGGAAATATTATCTAGCATCTTCTGCAAATGAGATAATCTAAAAAAATAATTTTATACATAATGGAAGTTTGTCTACTAAAAGTACCAAAGCTTATTTAATGTTAACCACTTTGAAGAATTTTTTTTTTTACTTTTTTAATTTTTATTTCATCTTGGGGGGACCCAACATTTTAGCACATGGTAAAATTTGTAACTAGGAATAGCATTTTCATTGATCTGTCATTTCATAGTTTCTCTTTAAAAAATTAATTTGGTGTTCTACTTTTAAAAAAAAATTTTTTTTAAATAAACATATAATGTATTTTTATCCCCAGGGGTACAGGTCTGTGAATCGCCAGCTTTACACATTTCACAGCACTCATCATAGCACATACCCTCCCCAATGTCCATATTCTACCACCCTCTCTCGTCCCCCCTCCCCCCAGCAACCCTCAGTCTGTTTTTTGAGATTGAGTCTTCTATGGTTTGTCTCCCTCCCAATCCCATCTTCTTTCATTTTTTCTTTTCCAACCCCCCAAACCCTCCACATTGCACTTTGAAGAATTTTTTTCTAAAATTGTTCAATATTTTTCTGACCTATTAAAGCTTAACATTAGTTAAGCTTTTTAAAAACTCAGGCTCACTATAATGAAAAACAGTTGCTATACCTCTGTACTATAGAGGAACCCCTAAAAATAGTAAGATATGAGTATGTTTCCTATACTCAGAAAAATAGCATGCTTTGAAATAATTAAATTTTGTTGTTACCTCGGTTGTTCCTAGTTCTCATTGTCCCAGACTGAAGTCATTCTCTTCTAACACATTGTAACATGATGTTTTTCCTTTGCTGTAAGGTGGGAACCCTATCAGACTTTCATGCACATTAATAGTGTGTAGACTCCAAGTAAAGTATGAACTTTTGCATTCTATTTTGATTGCACAGAGGCTTTTTTACATGCTGTTTTCTCACGTATATTTTAGGTCATTGAAGTTGCTTGATCAGCGAAGTTCAAGTCAGGGAAATGTCCCTATACTGGCATTTTATTTCACATTTTTCATGAGGTTCCTTGCAAATGAAATTCCTATTATCATATATTATACATTATCATGTTAAGTTTCTATAAAGAATCCTTCCTTATGACACAACTTCAACTGCATCATTATAAATATTGCTTTTTCATTTTATGCCTATAGTTTTTCAAATGTAACATAAAATCATAAAATTTGACCATAAAACTAGACTAAAAAAAATCCCCAATTTCTTGACTGTGACTAAAATGTAATCTCTTTCCTTTTTTAAATTTTGACATTCATGGAAACGAAAATAAATCAAAGTCCACAAAGCCCCAATCAGCAACACTACTTTGAAAGTGTCTTTTGACAAGTAACATATGCATATTACAAACCCGAAGGCATGTTTGAAGTGGTTCTTCCAGAAACCTACATTCCTCAAAGCTCTGCCATATCACCACCTTGTTTCATGGATGAAAATGTGTAAATGTGTAATCGAAATGTGTAAATGATTAAACCATCTGTGTAAACAAAGAACATTCTTAACACACATAAGAAAAATTTTGAGGACTTCTTGAAAAACCAGACACCAGATGCCTAAAGCTGATCTGCCAAATGAGAATCCTTGAGAGAGAGAGGTCCAAATATTTGAAACAAATATTCCCCAGCTTATTAATATATGTGCTCCTTGGAAAATCCTTAGATAACACTGTCATAGACTTTAGATAACCAATCCTAAATGATCTGCCATTTCAATTTTGTGGCAGGTTGTATTTTCCAAAGATGACTGTAGCAATGCATACCATCTTATGTTCTCTTCCTATAAAGTGACGTTGACGTCTCTTCACCAAAAAATGGGGCTTATGTTCCCTTTTCCTGAATCCAGGCAGACTTTTGACCACAGTGGAAGTGATGTTATGTGACTTCCAAGAACAATTCATAAAATGTAAAACAGCTTCTTCCTGTTCTCTTGAGACACTTGTCCTTGGAATCCAGCCATCATGCTGTGAGAAATCCACATGAAAAGGCCACGTGTAGGCCTTTCAGCCATAGCTCCTGCTGAAGCCCCTGTCGACAGCCAGCCATTAACCACCAGACACGTGAGTGAGCTTTCAGATGATTCTAGCCCTCAGCTTTCGGGCCACCCCAGGAGAGCAAAAACTACTTCTCTCACTTAGCCATTTTGCTAATTATGAATATTGCAGATTTGTGAATAAAATTAATGTTGTCACTGTTCTAAGTCACTAAATTTTATAGCAGTTTTTTATGCAGCAGTAGATAACCAGAACAAATTCCAAATAGTTCTGTGGCTTCTTTGGATGAAATGTAAAGCCCCAGATAAACCTTCATGCATTCCAGTTTGCATTTAAGGATTTCTGATTCTATCCAGCCAGATCCACTCCAGACTCACTTGCTAGGTCCTGCTTTAGTTTATTGCCTAGATCTGTGCTTCTCAAAGAGAAGTGATTTTGCCCCCTAGGGGACATTGGCAATGTCTGGAGACATTTGATGGTTGCCACAACTGAGGAGGAAATGCAATTGGCATCTAGTAAGTAGAAGCTAGACATGATGGTCAACAGTCAACAATGTACAGCACAGTCCCATCTCCCAACGACAGAGAATTATCAAACTTAAATAGTGCAGATATAGAGAAACTCAGACATGATCTGGTCCAGTAGTGGGGTACTCCATTCATACCCGTGGTTCTCTTCACCATTATATAGCTCTAGAGTTGTCAACCAGGAATTGAGAAAATGGTGCGTGTGTTGGGGGTGGGGGGGTGGGAGGGAGGGCTTTAGAGTGATGTAGAATATCAGGATTATTTGTGAAGATTTTCAAGCCATACGCTAAGCCCATAATGTTCACCCTGGCAACAAACTAGAATAATTTGTCAAAAAACTTTTTGTTTTGTTTTGTTTTTAAATACTACCTCTATTTAAATTCCAGCATAATCTTCAATTCTAGAGATTCTGGTTCAAAAAATACTGGATGCCCGTAGTTTTTAAAAGCATCTTTAGGTGATTCTAATGTGCAGCTAAGCATGAAAACCAGACACTGGCCCTTTTACCTGGAGACTATGACTCCTAACTTGGGGAGTAATGTTGATACAGTCTAAAGAGTAAAACTGGAAAATTCCAGTAGGTAATTCTGTTGGCAACACTCTGCCCCCTTCTTCCACTGAAAACCTTTGGCCTACATGCTTGCCTGTACTTAGCCTGCCAGGTTCTGGCAAGAAAAGACTGTCATTTCATTCTTCTGCTCTTATCTGGGATGGAAGCAAATCCCAAGGCTTAGTTACTTCTTGTTAAGTCAGTAAGCTTTACTTAGTAAATACTGAACAGCCAATTCAGGTATAATGGCCTCAGTGTGCTATGTACATCTCCAACAATAAAGTCAGCTCTACTGGATTTCCCATTAATTGCCTAAGATGAATATAAAAACATCAGTCAATATTCTTAGAATTTTACCCACTGGAGTGTTAAGCTAACTCAAATAATTTATATGATTTACATAGTTCAAGTTGTTGATATGATGTTGATAGGATGTGAACTTGTCTTGCCACACCCCCAATAAAACAACCAGTTAGGCAAATACATTGCCATCTGCCTCAGATGCTAAGCAGATGAAAGTCTGCTTATTTAAAAAAAAAAAAAAAAAACTGACGGGTGGAGAAGAAAAAAATGTGAAATAGCCTATTATTATAATAATTACCTTGGCAAAAATGTGTTATTTCATCATGACAATAAGCTTTTCAGAACATGTTATTATTACATTACATTTGTGGTAAAAAGAAAAAATCAAAACTATGTTTTTCTTTTCAAAATTTATTTGTTGAAGGATAACACCAATTTAATAAATTAAATTTCTCAATTATCGCTTTGTAACTTTTCTTTTTTTAACTCTTTCCCATTAAAGCCCCAAATCAAAAAGAATGTTTAATTTTGTACATATGATCCCTACCTATGAAAGAGAATGCTGAATGTCTCTAACAGTTTCAAGTAATAATTATACAGTGTATGTGCCTAAATCTGGTAGAAGATGGTCATGAATAAGAGCATTTAACTCTTGAGTCAGACTGCCTAGGTTTAAATGCTAACACCACCATTTACAAAGTGGTCTTGGGCATGTTATTTTATTTCTTGTGACTCCATTTCCTCTTCTGCAAAAAGTAATAATAATAGTACTGAAGTCATAATTATCTTTGAAGATTAAAAAATAAAATGAATAGAATGTGCTTAGCACAATCCCTGGCATATAAGATGTACTTAATGCATGAGATTCAAATTTAACTATCAAATATAATTAATGCTGGCTTCTGTCACTAATTCACTGAGCAACTCTGATTAAATCACTTAACCCTTTGACTATCTCATTTTTCATTTGTATTACAAAAGGCTTAATTCCTAAAATTCAACTAAATACTTATCCATTGTGCCAGGTTCCTTCTAGCTTTTTATTTCTAAAAATCTGGCCTTTGAAACAGATTTTCACCTATTTTCTTGTATCAGAGTGTCCAATTTACACAAATATAGAATATGTTTTAGTCTATTATTTTAACGATTGTACTGAAAAGTCAGTTTCCATAGCTTTCATTTCTTCTGATATCAAGTTAAGTATGCACTGAAACATAGAGTATGTGAATTTCCCTGTCAAGTGGTATACATATTACTTATTTCCTCTTAGACTGGAATCTGAAAAGTAAAGCTGACAACAGAAAAGTTGTCCTATAGGTATTGCTTACATTGTGATACCGAGCAAATCCTTCCATACTGATTTTATTTAAAAAATTAATATGGCAGCGTATATAAAGATTCATTGAGAAATGTAGAAGTTTCTCTCAGGCTATTCTGACCTCTTTCATTCCCCCTCACGTCAGCATCTCAAATGATGTCTCCAACTCATTCACATAGTACAGTCTGGCTCCTAAGGCACCCTTCCCATAGGCTGCTTCCCCTAACAACAATAGGGATCTTCTGGGTTCCAATCTAATAGGATTGGATTCAAATCTAATTTGAAATCCTTACAAGAATTGACTTTTCTGTAGCATTTGACCTTCTGATCACTCTTTCTTTTTAGGTAGGTTTCACTTTTCTTGGTTTCTATCAATGAGTCTCCACTACCCTTTTTCTCTTGCCTCTATTGACCATCCTGTCTCAGCCTTCAATTGCTATTTCGCAGATTCCCCTTCTTGGTCATAATCTATAATCCTTCCATATATTCCCCCAAAGAATACCCATGACTTTATACACCACCTAGCATACTTTTACTCTCAAATCTATAATAACGGTATGTACTTCTCTTTTAAGATTCAGAACTATATTCCCAACTGTCTTCTGGGTATCTCCATCTGAAATTCCTTCAGGCCACTTCTAAATTATCTTCCCCAGTATATCTTGGTTTTCCTTTTATATTCCTTGACTAATCACTAAATATACCCTAACTATCTTTTTTAAATAACCCAAATAAAATATCTCTCAAATCTATTACCTCCTCTCCATCACCAAATACAACTTTCCTGTCCCAGGTCCTTTGCACATCTCACCTAATCCTGCTCCAGTCTCATCCTATCACATTCACTCTCCATACTTAATGCCAGAGTGATATATCCAAAATGCCTAGATAACCAAATCATCTGCCTGTTTAGAACTTCACAATGACTCCCCATCATATGCAGGAAAAAGTCTAAGCTCTATGGCCAACAGGGTCTTCCACGGTCTATTGCTACACACCTCTCTATCCTCATTACTAGCTACTTCCTTCCATAAACTGGAACCCACTACAAAACTCATTCATGCCATTACCCCAGTATCCATGGGGTAATGGATACTGGCATGAATTACCTCAAGTAAAGCCTTTCCTGATGCCAAGATGGATTAAATTTTTCACTTCCCTATACCACCTCACATGTTCCAAACATTGTTATTATTGCTCATTTAATTAATATACAATTATACTGTAGTTATTTTCTTTAAATGACTATCTTCCTCAGGGTACCATAAAGTCCTAGGACAGAAAAACTAAATCTTACTAATTATTGTATTCTAGCACTTAGGAAAAAGATAGAGATACACCAAAGCTCTGTATATGTTTCTTGTGTTAGTAACAGAATAAAGTTATAAATTGGTTCAATAACGATTTACTCTGCATAAAATGTATAAGGATAAAAACCCAAGATAAATGTTGTATTCAGTTAAAAATCTCACTTTGAAAAAATTTTTAGCTTCACTGAGGAATAATTGCCATATAAAATGATAACATATTTAAAGTGGACATCATGGTGATTTGATATAGGTATATGCTGTGAAAGAACCCTCCCCTCACATCCAGATAACTAATTTGTCAATCATCTCACATATTTATCTTTTTTTATGAGAACATTTTTTTTACCTGCATAGCAATGTTCAACTATACAATACAGTGCTATCAACTATAGTTACCTTGTTTCACATTAGATTCTCAGACCTTATTCATCTTACTAAAATTCTCACTTTTCATTTCAGTCCTTAAACTTTTCATTCACACCTGGATTTTGTCCTTTTCTCCACCTCACCTGCATCCAGGTACCACATCTAATCTAGGTTCTTTTAGGTCTCAGGATGACTGAACCTTGAGAGAACTTCTTAAGTTATGCTTAAAGGACTTCAATCACTTACCTAATCTAGGATGTCCTACCAAGAACTTTATCTCTTTGAATCCTGCTTAGTCTTTCCTGTCAGCAGAAGTTATTTTTCACCTTCCTTAGAACATAAATGTACATGTATTCTAATACGTCCTTGACTCTTCTGTCCTAGGGTCTAAAACAGGTAGGAAAAAACAAAGACAGTAAGGTTTTTGGACTGATGTTTCAAGCTCTGCTTTCTTCTGAAGTAGGTTCTATGGCAACTATGCCTCCAGTTGTTATTTTTTTCCTTTCTCTAGAGACATACTGTTTGCTATCTGGGTGAAATATTTAGAATGAACCTTTAAGTTCTCTTTGCTCTTGTTGTCTTTTAGCCTTTCTAATATTCCAAGTAGTGTTGAGAAATAGTTTCTTAAAGATGCTAGGCCCAATGTCTTAGCAAACAATTTAGGCAAGTAACAAAACCTGATGTTGCCCAATTGTACATATATCTTTGCTTGAGGATACCATAAGAGAGAGCCATATTATTATTTAGTTTCAGGACCTAAAACCATCTGGGAAGTTTCCCATCTGGGAAGTCATTTTGTTCTTAATAGGGAAGTTCATAAAAAGAAATCTGTTTTAATAGGTAAAAGCTGTTTTAATTCCAAGCCACTTCCTGCAGGTCAAATCGAATCAGAGGGAGGAGGTATAATGGAAAGTGTTAAAGGCTAGGACATAGGACAAGTAACAAGCAATCACTATTTAGTAAAAGGATTTGTAACAAGGTTGACAGTAGTTTTATTATACCACGTTCTATTGTTCAGAATGTAGTTCCTGCCACATTGACATTCAATGTCCAGTCAATCCTGAGAAAATAAAGAATCAGAGGCCTCCTTTGCCTATGAGCAACTCAAGCAGGGACCACAAATTTAAATGTCTATAAGATTTTGATATGGAACATATATGAGCAAACCCAGTCTAGGTATATGAAAAGCAGTAGCATGATCACATTGAAAACCAGTAATTGACAATCAAAATACAACAGGGAGTGGTGAGGACTATGGCAAACTGAAGAGCCTGGGCTGCTTCTTAGGTAGCAGCAGATACATAGCTCTAGCTCAATGCCTTGCAGAAATGAAGGCCCAGGTGTGTCCAGTAGTCTGACTATTCAAAAGAAGCTAAAAGTAGGATATTATGTTATCTTCTGATTTTAAAGCATTTGGCAAAAAAAAAAAAAAAATTTAAAGTTAAACCATGCAATACATGCCCTCTTTGCATGCAGCACTGGGTGTGCATAAACAATGAATCTTGGAACATTAAAAAAAATAAATTAAATTTTTTAAAAAAGTTAAACCACTCTATAGGCAGAGAGTATGAGCACTAAACAAAACATGTGCTTATATTAGATTCTGAAATGTGTGTTTCACAGTCAATCAAGAAGATCCAGGAAATTCAGGCAGACAGGGGTATGTATATTTGAGAGGAAAATAACATTTGCTCACAGCAATAAAAAATACGTATTAGGCAAAGATGTAAAATTTAGAGTAAGGGGCAATTTTCATATTTCTTTTGCTAATATTGCCAAGGTATATTATGGATATCTTAATAAAGCCAATCTCTTTTCCCTTGGCCATTTGATCTCCTTTGAAGTTAAGCAGGTTGGATATTTTCCATTTACCCATTCAGTTCCATTCCCCACTCCCTTTGTGTCCCAGGAAACTAGCCAGTGTAGGTTGCATTGAATGGTTACTTTATATTTGGCTTTCATTGGGTTTGACCCATCCGAGACACTTGCAGGAGTTTGGAGGGTAGGAAGAAATTGATATCAAGATCTTTATTTGCCCGGCTTTCCCCCTGCTGGTTCACCAATGGGTTCCTTTCTTCCTTTCTGGAGACTCTGTTTATACAGCTCCTCTATACCTTCTGTGTGTGTGTTCCTTGAAATATTGCCTCTTCTTGACCTTCTAAGCCTAGGGTGCTAAAAGTCTCTTACTACTATAAGCTCCAGAAGACTACACTATCACTTGTTCCCTTCCATAAGACCTATGCTTCAGGCTTCAATTATCCAGCTCAACTCAGCTTTCCATTTACTGCTGGGAACCTGCCTTAAGACACCATTTCCAAAGATACAATGATTTCCCAGGGCTGGGCTGTTCACTGGGCAAAATGTCTCATCAAGTCATTTTATTCTTATTTTCTGAGTCCTTTGGAAAAGCAGAGCTATTTGGCAGGAAGTATCAAGAGCCCTCAGAATGTATCTAATCTTTGACCCAGTAACTTCACCTTGAAAATTTTTCCTAAGGAAAAAGTCTTAAACATTCAAGAACTTAAAAAAAGACTTATGCAAATATATTTGTTATTAAAATGTTATTAAATGATCCACATCACATCCTAAGGGATGCCAGGTATCTCGTTTGCTCCATTACGCTTTCTGCCTTGACGGGCCAGACTACCTGGACCCTGGCTACAATGGCACTACCCTCTTGCTTAGGGATGGGCTTTGCCTATGGTATGTCTTAACAGGACACCAGAGAAGGAGAAAAGAATGAAGTAGGGCCAGTTATGCTTCCTGTCCCTTCTGTACAGATGATCTCAGGCTGGAAGTGACTCTTAAGCAAAGGTGACAGAACTTGCCAGGTGATATCCACATACTCAATACCTCTGGTGTTTAGTAATGCACCCTTCTTTTACTGTCTGAAGCCTGAGAATAGTGATGCATCTCTCCCTGGTTTATAACTCAAGAACACAGTATTATCACTGACACTCTACTTCCATGTTTACAAATAGCTTCTTCATTAACTAATTCTCCTCAAATTACCCAGTTTGAGTAGCTATTTCACTGCCAAGAATCTGGTGGAATCAAGGAGCTTTAAGTAAACTGAATAACAAACTCACCAGGCAATAATATATAACATAGAAAGATGTTCATGAAGAATGCATATTAAAAACAAAAATGGTAGATCCAGTATGAAAAAAACTACAGAAAAATAAAACAAATAAAACTAGCCATGAAAATGCAATATACAAGATATTACTTTTTTAATGAAAATTTTTTCTTCAAAGATTATTTAAAAGTGAAAGATATTGTAGATTATGCCAAGAGAAATCCTGATAGACTTGGTAGAAATGGCATGAGAAATTATTCTTAACAATCAAGTGGGACAAATGGAAAGGAAAAAGGGGTGGGGAAAACATGTCCAGCTGATGTTAAAGCCTCTGAAAAGGCAAGTGAAAGTGCTTATAGAAAATCAGGATTTCTCTTCTGATTTCTCTTCTGCTCTACCCTAGGGCATAAGGTAGTCAAGGGAGATGTCATACAAAGTGGTACTGGGAATTATGATTTGAAATATATGAAATATTCTAGGCTTCATAGTTGATGATAAGTAAAGTTCTTTTTCATAGCTTAGAGAAAGCTGGAGAAAAGCACAAGATGAACCATAGAGAGTTTTAAGAAAAGAATAACAATATTAGATTTTTATTTTAGAAGGAAAGCTCCTGGGCACTGGGTGGCTCTGTCAGTTAAGTGTCTGCCTTCAGCTCAGGTCATGATTCTAAGGTCCTGGGATCGAGTCCTGCACTGGGCTCCCTGTTCTGCAAGGAGTCTGCTTTTCCCTATCCCTCTGCTGTTCCCTCTATTTTGCTCTTTCTCTCTCTCAAATAAAATATTTTAAAAAATCCAAAACACCTTGATAATCTCCGTTACTTTAGCTTGAAAAGGGTTCAAATGATCAAAAGTATCATTGCCTTTCTGGTTGTTACTCTATATCATGCTGAAATGTGCAACTCTATAAATAATTTTATTGTATTTCTGAATCATTAGAGGACTAACATCCCAGACATAAAATTATTGCACATTATTCTATTATAGGGTAAATGTTTCTTTATTGATTGTGTGAACACATTCTATAGTATTATTTATATCCTTTTCTAAAATATGTATAAACACCCAGGTTTTAAAGAAATTTATCATCAAATTTGTTGATTCATTCTATTGAAATTCAATAAATAATTTTTACATTTTAGAAGGGAATTTTATGCCAATATCAGAAAAAAAAAGAAATATGTAGTCTTGTAGTTTTATGCTTAAGTCCTTTAATCCATCATGAATGTATTTGGGTATACAGTAAGTTTCTAAATTAATACTATTTTTTCCAAAATAGTTAATAATTATCCCAATACCATTTGTTAAATTATTTATTCCCTCTCCATCACCTTTCAAAGCATATTTTGTGTTATATTAAGTTATTACTGATGTTAGAGTCTATTTCTGATCCATCCTATTTACCAACTCAGTCATCTTTTTTTTATTATTACATATCATTTCCAAATCAGATTAAATATCTTTGAAAAAAGGACTGGATTTTACTGATGCTTATATTTTCCATAGATCTATGACTTTACACATAGCAAATGTTCAATAAATATTTGCATATTTGTTAAATGAATGTCAAAATTGAATATCCTGTGCCTAATTTACAAAGAATTTCCTCACTATGTTAAAAGGTCACATTCTTCAAGGTGAAACATGAAGTAATTTTGAAATTGGAGAAGGGGGCTGAGAATGGAAGCATTCCAAGTATAAAAATGCCATGTGAATCTGATTAGAATAATTTACATTTTGTAGTGACTTCATTCTCCAGAGGCTATGTGATCATGAGAAAATGCTGAGAAGGAAAATTTTAGTAGTGGATTTACTCTTAGTTATTAAAGTTCAGAAAGGCCTTTCGCTGTGTAATGATGTGCAAATCTAACCACATACCATCCTGGCTCAACAGATGAACTATGTCAATGGTGAAATGTTGTCTTTTTAATATCTGCTGCTACCTTTATTTGGAAAAACCAGCTGTGGACCCTTAACATTGCTAACCATTTAGAGCACTGAGCAGTAAAGCAACAACATTTAAAATATACTACATATTCATATTACCATCCTAACTACATATAGGTTTAAACATGTTGGATTTTAAGTAAAAGGCAGTTAAGACTTGTCCCTGTCATGTACAAATCAGTGAGACTTTCATATAGTTTTATGTCAAACTGTATAAGGATGACTTCAGGCTGAAGAGATTGCAGAACAATTTTGTTTGGTTAGGGAGATATAAAACTTGACCATCATAAAGAATGCTAGGATTACAGGCAGAATCCATATTAAGTCATGCTCATTATATTTACTAATGTGGATAAAGAATTGCATTGTTACTAGAAAAGGAAAGTTATGTATTCATCAAAACCAAAGATAATTTAATGGTACTTTTATGACAATATGCAAGTCTGGAAAAAAGTATTTATGTATTTTAAATGTTGTTTATATTTTGAAATTTAAATAATCTAAATTACCTTTGCAAAAACTGTTTGGAGACTATATGGTAAATTCGAACATGTTTCATAGCTGATCTCTCCTTTGATTCTCACAATAATCTTATTAGGTAGTCCTTTATGTGTGTATTATATAAACTTTAATTTTTATTTTTTTAAAGATTTATTTATTGAGAGACAGAGGAAGAAAGTATGGGGGGATGGACAGAGAGAGAGGGAAAAACAGACTCCCTGCAGAGTGCAGAGCCCAAAAGGGGGCTCGGTCCCATGATACTGAGATCATGACTTGAGCCAAAATTGAGAATAGCGTGCTTAACCCCCTGGGCCATCAAGGTGCCCCTAAACTTTACTTTGTAGAGTAGTTTTAGTTTCACAGCAAAATTGAATGAAAACTACAGAGGGTTCCCATTCGCCTGTTAGCACCCTAGTACACATAGCCTTCCCACTTTCAACATCCCATATTATAGTGGTACACTTGAAACAATGACTGAACCTATACCAACACATTGTTATCACCTGAAGTCCATAGTTTACATTAAAGTTCACTCTTGATGTCATACATTCTCTGGGTTTTGACAAACATACGATGATGTGGAGTTAGTTAACTGCCCTAAAAATCCCCTGTGCTCCATTGATTTATTGTTCCCTCCCCCTTACCCTCGCAACCATCTTTTTACTATTTCCACATTTCTGCCTTTCCAGAATGTCATATAGTTGGAATCATACAATACGTAGACTTTTCACACTGGCTTATTTTATTTAAGAATATCTATTTAAGTTTTCTTCATATCTTTTCATGGCTTGATAGCTCATTTCTTTTTAGCACTGAACAGTATTCCATTTTCTGGATATACCACGGTTTATTTATCCCTTCACCTATGAAAGTACATTTTGACTGCTTGCAAATATTGGCAATTATGAATAAAACTGCTATATACATCTGTGTGCAGATTTTTTGTGTGGACATAAATTTCAGCTTCTTTGGGTAAATACTAAGGAGTGCAATTGCTGGATTATACGTTAAGGCTGTGTTTAGTTCTGTAAAGAATCCATGAAACTCCCCCAAAGGAGTTGTACCTCTTGCATTCCATGCCAGCAATGAATGAGGATTCCTACTGTCCCATATCCTCACCAGTTGTCAGTGTCTGGACTTTGGCCATTCCAATAGAAGTACACTGGTATCTCTTTGTTTTAATTTGCAATTTTGGTAGTTATTTTTATTTTGTTGGGCATAAGTGAATAAACTGAAGCTCAGAGAAAATAAATAATTTGCCTGTGGTTCTACAGCTGCTAAATAAGATTCAGTTTTTTTCAGGCTCCAAAGCTCCTATACTTTTTATTTTGTGGGTTGCCTAATAGCTAGACAAGAATAAAATTCAAATTCACACATGGAGCACTCCAGAGAGTGGTTTCCAGGCTCATTCACTATTTGTCTTAGGTTAGATTCCTCCAGAAGAGGACCCTGTGATAAGGAAATGCTAGGGAACAGTGGGGAAATGAGGGAGGAAAAGGCGATCAGTGAAGAGTATGTCTGAATAAAGTTATCACTATGGGCAACTGCAGCTTACAGAAAAGTGACAGAAAGCTAGGATTAGACTGCACATAGAAAATGTTTCATTCAAAAGTACCCATGAAGATAACTAATACCACTAATCAAAGTATCAGTTAGTAGGCAGTCTAGTTCAATTAAAGCTGCATTGTGACCCAAAATCCAACTGTAATGCAAACCAGTAGTCAGTGGAAGTCAGGATACCTGAGTGATGAGTATTTGTCACTTTACAGGGCTCCCTTCCTCAACCTATGTGATTTTGTGTCATCTTATTGGGAAAAAGTATTATATTTTCCACTGAGGAAGCCAAAGGCAAGAGCTTCTCCTCCTACCCTTCTACCCCCAAAAGGCCAGAGGACTGTCATGTGACTAAAGTTCTGAAACTTCAACATTCCCAGCCAGGATTCTGCATCTTGAGTAAATGGTACAAAGAAGAAGTGATGATTAGAAAAGTGTTCTTGTTTGCAGGTTGCTTACTGCCCTTGCTTATGCCTCCATTGGTTTTTGACCTTTTTCAATCCTGGTCTCTCAGTCTCTTATTCATTCTGTGAGCTCCCATTTTCCTTCCAATAATTTCCCTTTTCACTTATGACTGTCACAGTCTGACTCTGTTACTTGAAACCAAAAGTTGTCACTGATATGAGATAGTGGACAAGACTCAGAGCACTGATTTGTCTGCTCAGTAATTTTCTTCAGGATGTAAGGTTTGTCTCCTCTCCAATCTGGTTCTTAGTTTCCATTTTTGTAAAATAGGATTCATTTGGCAGTGTGCTTTATGGAAATTAGTTTTTGAAATGTTCTTTTAAAACAGGTTCTTCTTTTGGAGAATCCAGCTGCATGTAGCTTGTATAAGTTTCTGTAAAATCCTCCAGTAAAGGATTTCACTTAACTTTAATGTAGCATTTCCCAAACTTAGTCATGCAAGTCTGTCTCCAAAAATATCTCACAGAGTCGATCATTCATAGAATACTTTGGGAAGAGACTTTGGCTCTAGCAATTCATGTTTCTTTGACTTTGCATCTGACACTGGAGTTTATCAATAAACACACAAGAGGTCTTTGAGGAGTTTCTGTATTAATCTATTATGGTAGGGGTTCTTGAAACTCAGTACTTAAGGAACCATTTGAGGATTTTATAATAATAAATACTGCTGGATACCACACAAGATCTATGATTTCAGAATCTCCTGGAACAGAGCCAAGGAATCACTCAACAGATGATTACATTGTGGGCAGTGTCCAGTCCACTGTATGAGGAACACTACCTTGTGTTATATTTCAGTGAAAACTACCTTCCAGTGGCTTACGGTATTTATCACTGGAAGAAGCTAGAAGTCATGTTCACAATAATACATCCCACTTACTGGATCATTCATCATATCCCTAGAGCAGTAGATGAAACAAGATTACAGACGTCTTGTGAACATTTCCTTATAACCTACTGAATATCTGATCCTAACTTCAGAAAGATATAATATTAAAGTGTACATATAGTTTTAACTCCATGCATGAGGTCAATAATTTGGACAAAATCTAGATAAAGGCTGAAAACACACTAAAAGGAGCAGTCTTTCATATGTCTCTCTCACTGCTACTATCTATTTATAGCCTATTCATTTCTCACCATAAACAGAGTTAGCAAGAAATCAAGATTAGGAGAAATCAAAGGAGTAGGGAAGAAACTTAATTCATCTAATTTTATGACTTATTAGCAACTAAAAGAATCTGATGATAGGAAGACTGGAATGAAGAGTTAAAATGTTATTTTTAGACTATCTATGAAATTCATTTGCTCTCATTACCACAAATGATGAAAAATTAGCTGCCAGAAATTTCAAAGCAAGACAGCAGAACATCATAGAAACAGGAATTAAACCACTAACTATCTTTTGGAATATTTTTTCTCTGTTAGAGTTCTTCAGGTAATATGACAAAGATAACAATACCATATTTCTTCAGAGCATCTTACATATTTTCTTATAGAAAGAAGGATGAGTTGTGGTGACCAATGACACTCATTGGAAAAAAGCAAATTCTGTTCCCAGACCCTAATTTTATTTAGTGAAAGAAAACCCTACAGATGGTTTGTAAGGCTCAGGAGAATTCACTTTTATCTTTATAGCCCAAAATGTACAGATAGCTTGTTTGTAAATAACTTGCCAGGATCACAGTCTCAGCAGGGATACAGTCTTAGTTTATCTCAATAGCTGGAATTAAAACCTCTTTACAACTGGGAAGTGGTGATGAATGGTGCTGTAATTATTCTTCAACAACTCCATAAAACTGGCATCCTGATACATATTTGCATGGGTTTCATACAACAAAACATGGAAGTCTTTCTTTTTAAAAGGCTCCAAAATTTCCTGCAACAGATTTACAAACTGTTTCATTCCTCTTGCTACACAGTTTTTAGGGCCTAGTATGTAGAATATGTAGACTATACAGACATCTAACAATACAAGCAATCCCTGACTTAATGACAGTTTGACTTACAACTTTCTGACTTTACAATGGTGCAAAAGTGATATGAGTTCAGTAGAAACTATATTCAAATTTTGATCTTTCTCCAGGATAGTGATGTGTGGTGGGATACCCACCACTCTTGCTGGGCAGCATGAGCTAGCCACTGTTTCCATTCAGCCATGCTTTCACAATGGTACACAGCCAATGTACCTGCAACCATTCTGTACACATACAAACATTCTGTTTTTCACTTTTGACATAGTATTCAATAGATTTCATGAGATATTCAATACTTTATTATAAAACAGACTTTGTGTTATATGATACTGCCCAACTGTAGGCTAATGTAAGTGTTCTGAGCATGTTTAAGGTAGGCTAGGCCAAGCTATGATGTTCAGTAGGTTAGGTGTATTAAATGCATTTCCAACTTACAGTATGTTCAAGTTACAGTTATGATGCATTTATAAGTCAAAGAAGATATGTATAGTTAAAAATTAGTGCATACCTATTCAGTGTCACAAAACTACACCAATTGTTAATTACATAAATTTACATCTTATTTATTACTATAATTGCCATTTACATTTCCAACATCGAGAGTCAGATTTTTAAAAATGTCATGAAACTCTGATGTACAACTTTACAGTGTAGCGTGCACTTAGACACACATCTTTATAGGGATTATGAATTGACTTATTTTCTTCATTGTAGCACTATAGTGTCTGTGAAATCATCTCTGGAAAATACACATACTCCCCCATTGAAGAGTGACTAATAAGGGTGTAAAAATGCTCCTTTTGTGTTCAAATTTAAAGTCTTCATCCCCATCCCAACTACTTTCCAGGCCACTCCTTTAATACCACCTAAAACAAAACTAGAGCTGTTCAAACTTGGAACCATAAAAGAAAATAAGTTAAGAACTTAAGAAGCTGAGCTAGATTTAATTACCTATTTAGAGTACATTGCCCACAGTGAATTGTGTGCAAAGGTATCAGTTTGTCAGGTTTGGAACATTCATTTGGTCTCTCAAAAGGACCTGCTTTGTAGATGTAGGGCACTTGTAATTTTCCAGCTGGGTTCTTGGTTTGCTTAGATAATTCTGTGGGTCCCAATGTGCAGTCCACACCTGAAAAGGGGGAGTTTTCAATGTTGTGGCTTATTAACCAGGTACTTTCCATTAACTCAGTTAACAATTAGAAAAAAGAAAAGAAGATAGAGAGAGAGAAAGACGAAGAAAGCCTCCTACTTGTTTTTTTACTCCAAATATGGAGATGGAAACTATTAAACAAATAACAAGGAGGGGAAACTCCCCGCATATTTCACCTTGACCTGGCTGGACTGGTCTGATGCCTGTAAGAGGCGGTGCCGTATGAAAGACCTCAGGCAAACTGCTAGTGGAAAAATGAGAGATCAGACTTCACCACGGGGAACCACTCCTGCCCCTAGAGGAAAAAGAAACCCTTCACCATGTCTCGGATTGGAAATAGTGCTTTGTTTTCAATCCGGGGGACTGGGTTCCCTCCCTCGGCCTAGAGTGGTAGTGACAGGATTCCAGAAGGCACGCGCCTTCTCTGACAGTTGCCCAGCTTTAATACCCGCTCCCTTTTTGCACCTAAATTTCTGAGCTGCAAGCAGGCAGAAACGCCCTCTCTCGTCCTCTCCTTAGTTTCTCTCTTCTGCTTCGCCGCACTTTGTAACTTCTTTGTTCCGTTTATTAGAAAGGTGACGCTTAAGGTCAAAGGACTCACTGTCACTAGCAAAACCCAGAGCCACCACCAGATCTGGGAAGAACAAGGCTGTCCAGCCCAGGGCTGAGACTCGGAGAGAAGGAGGCGCGAGAAATTTCAGCGAGCAGCTCCGGGTACGGCCTCTGCGGACTGGACCAATTCTCCAAGTGTTGGGGAGATGCCGGACCGTCTTGGGGTGGGGTAAAGGGTGAGCTCCTAATTCTACAAGCAACGTTGGCAGTGCGCACCCTCGGAACAGAGGGTGTTGGGGGCGGGGAGAGCCCTCACCCCCACCCCACATGCTCTACTTTGTACGCTGCAGCTGCCGGGCAGTGAGTATCTCGGAACAAAGGAGCGGAGAGTGCCCGGGTGAGAGGCTGGGGTTTGTGCGCAGCTGCCATTAGTACTGAGCGAGTCTCCATACCGGCTAGGGGAGCGTTGGGGTGCTAGGATTCGCCGAGGAGGGGGAAAGGGAACAGGGGGAGCGATTCTTGTTGAGCAGCTACGCATCAGGAGCTCTTGTGAACGGTGGGCATGACAACTATCAGCGCCAAGGGAGAGAAAAAGAGCTGGAGTGAGCAAAACAAAGAGCGAGTGTGGGCCGCGGTGACTTCATGCCTCACCAATGTCCCGCCCACGCTGCTCGGAGCTGTTGCTGCTGCTGCTGCTGCTGCCGCCGGAGCCGCCGCTGCGCCTGCAGGCGGCCGGGGCGAGGCGCTGGGTAGCGTGGGGCGGTTTCCTAGCAACTCGCGGCCCCGAGCGCGCCCAGCTATCAGCACTTGGGGAGCCCCCCCACCCGGGGGCCGGAGCAGGACCACTGCTCCCCCGCCCCTCGCCAGCCTCGCTTCCCTCTCCTTCTCGCTGGGTGCACCCCAGAGTGCGCCAGCGGCCGGGGTTCTGGACGGCGGGACGCCTCAGCCACAAGCTGCGGCCAGAAGGACGAGGGCACGAAGCTCCCGCCCCGCAAGGCCGGGCTACTGCACCCTCGCGGAACCTCCCCTCCTGTGCTAGCGGCCGTGCGCTCCACTCCCGGCCGAGCCGGGAGCTGCTATGCCTCGCTCTGGGTCCGCGGGCGCCGCTGGGGGCTTCTAGGGTGCTGCCGGAGTCGTTTCCCCCAGCTCTTGGCACCCCGCGCTTCCTCCCTCACCAGCCAGGACATTGCCGTTTTGACTTTGCCCGCGGCTCAGCTGATGAGGCGGCAAAGCTGTAACTAAGTGGAATTGGCCTCCCTGCCCACCTGTGGAAGAAGCTCGCGTTGATTGATGCGCCATCGACTTTTTTCCCCTTCGGCCTCGCCGGCGTCCCCTCCCACAGATGCAGCATCACCCAGTGATAGTACTTTAGGCTGGTTTTTCCCCCAGGCTTCGGGCTTTGTTTGGGTTTGATTCTGTTTGGCTGTTCACTAAGCTGATTTATGCAGCAGAAGCCCCATCGGCCGGAGAGAAACAAAAGCTCTTTTCTTTGTCCCAGAGCGGGCTGCGGAGCCTTCGCTCGCGTCGCCGCCCCGGGCCATTGACCGTCAGAGGAGGTGCTTCTCGCGGAGATCGCGGGACCCGCAGAGCCGAGCTGGCAGGGCCTCTGGGGCCCTGAGATGCCAAGCAGTGCCCGGGCCAGCGTACCTGCACCGCTTGCTCCGAGCCGCAGGGTCCTCCTGCTGGGCCTGCGGGAAACGTCCTAGAGACACTTAGCCCGCGGGCCCCGAGGTGCGCCCAGGAGTCGCCAGCGCGCAGCCGGAGAGCAGCCAGGCGGCGGGCGCGGCGCGGGCTGCTTTGCATTATGTGCCACTCCGCCCTGGCTTTTTTTACTGCCGCATTTGTCTGCCTGCAAAACTGCCGGCCAGGTCCTGCCTCATTCCTTTGGGCGGCCTGGGTGTTTTTAGTTGTTCTTGGACTGGGCCAGAGTGGTAAGTTCTGTTTTCTTTTGTTTTCTTCTCTTCCCCAAAGGTCTGGGGCTGTGACGAAGAACATCCTGGCCAGGTAAGTGGCCCAATGTCAGCCTCCATCTGCCCTGAGAACTTCAGAAGGGAGGGTGTGTGGCAGCGTCCTCCATTCAGGCGGC
This sequence comes from Mustela lutreola, assembly GCF_030435805.1. Lineage (NCBI taxonomy): Eukaryota > Metazoa > Chordata > Mammalia > Carnivora > Mustelidae > Mustela > Mustela lutreola. Next base: position 147,702,720 of record NC_081293.1, read on the forward strand.
CCGAGGGAGGCCAGGTGTCAATTACTTCCGTCCCGGAGTGACAGCAATAACATTGTATGAGGAGACTCTGTGTGTTGCCTCTGGATTTGGGGGAAGCAGTAATAGAATGGAAGTTTGGAAAAGTGAAAGGTCATATTTACCTAAGCGAGTTCAGGGGCTCTGCTCCATCCTTGAAGGCATCCTCCTTGATGGCATCTTTGAGGGTACCCCCATCCTTCTGTATGTGGATCCACCTATCACTAGCATTTGATTCAAGGCTTAGGGTACACTGCTACAATGGAAGTGAATTTTCTGGGTTTGAGTCTATGAAAGAAGAGGATGGCTGCATACAAGTTTCCTCTATCATTGTGCTTAGCCCGAATGAATTAAACACACTCGCAAAATACTTTTTAAGTCACCATCTTTAAGTCACCATTTTTTCAGCTGAAAAACAAAAAAACAAAAAACCTAGCTAATTAATCCCTCAATCGGATCAGCCCCTGAGACTGAAACCGTGAGACAGAAACCTAGACCAGGATTGACAGCTTTCAATCCAGGCAAGCCACTTCTATCAGAATTGCCTTGATTTGGAAAGGATACTTTTTTATAATGTATATTGTCCTTATTTTACAAATTAGGACAGTACCTCCCATCCTAAATCACAAAAGCTCAGGTCAAATAGTGTATGAAAAGTTATGTAGGCATTTTGAATTACATGAAAATTTAAGATGGCTGTACTGGATTGTTAGCAAACAGCAAAACCTACAGTAAGTAATAGTAGTACTCATCAATCTGGGGTGAGCTCTTCTTAGTTTTAAATATAGGCCAAACATTTATTTTTGCCAATGCAATGATTATTGCCAATTTTTTTTATTTGCTTTATCTGCTTTTAGTCATCAAACCCTTAAATTCTGTTAGCACGTTTCTCTGAACTCGCCTGTTGTAGTAGAGTTCTAATTGTTTTGTAGACCAAAATTTTCTCTTACGCTTCGAATTGATGTGCCATGTTTCTGCCTGAAGCTAATAAAAACAATCAAGTCATAATCTTACAAATAAGAGTTTTAACTGTAAATATCCAGTAAGCTTCACTCATTTGTTGCATATATAGTTGTCTAATATTTGTTCCAAAAGATTTACCCAGTTATGTGAAATGAGAGCAATTGGAGTAAGTTTTTATCTTGTGGTTATTTTTTGGCTTATATGTTTATTTCAAAATAAGTGAGATTTGAAGGCATAGGAAATAGTGACGTTTATTATCAATTATCTCTTCAGTGGAACTATGCATTGATTGCAGCAGATTTTCCACTGAGTATAATTCCACCTTGTGTTAATATGTGATGAAGTATTTTTCTAGATTTAGTAAATACACACACATATACACACAAAAGCAAAATGATCAAGGCTGTGTCAACAGAGTATATTTTGTCCCCAGTACCTAGACAAAACATGCTACTTGCCTCTAGAATTTACTACTAATAGTATTTTTTAAATATTCATTGTGCTTGTAAAGATCAGTCAAGTTCTCATGGAATAGCATTGTATTTCCATTCAGTAACTGTAATTGGTTTGAAGTAAATACTATGAATGGGCTCCCTTGCACCTGCAGTTGTAAAAAGGGAATGCTTATCTGAAATCAGAACAAGGCATCCTTTTCCCAGTCGCTGTCAATATACAAAGGTTTCTGATGTATACTGGTTTGCATTACAGTTAAAATCATGCAAAAAATTTAAATTATAGCCAGTACAACTCAGAAAATTAGAGATCAGCGTAAACTGTTGTACTTTCATGATATAGCTACAAATCTCAAATTATATGTCTTCACAGTGCAAATTAGACGCTTAAAGCAGAAGAGAAATCTAGGTATCAGTTACAAAAGAAATCTTGTTCCTTTGCTCAGTAGTTTACACCAGGGAAATGTTGAGGGCAATAAAGTCATACACAAGGAACCATAAACTGCACAACAGCATAACTTTGGGTTTGATTTTAGAGTAGGATTTATAGGTCCCAAATACATAGTGGACTTTTAATAAGGAATAAATGGTGAGCAAGGGGATGTTGTTAATAAATCTGACCATTTTTCTGATTTAGAAAAATGTTTTTCAACTTTCCCTGGTGGAAATCACCAACAACTAGAGAAACAATAACAGTATAAAATGGTTAATGAGTAACTGGAAAACACTAAAGAATACTTAGTGGTTAATATTTGAAGAGTTAATGTAGGAACACTATTGTTTCTGCATTTGCTCACTTTGAAAGGTTAAAAATCTTTTTTACCTAAAGTTTTATATAGCAATATAAGAGTGACAAATTTCAGAAATTACCATTTACTTTTTAAAAAGTGTTAACTATTATTGCCATGTAATTTTACCTTCTGTCCATAATCAAATATTTATTTAAACTTTGAAATAACAATCAGCTGGATTAGCATTGTTTTGTAACTATAACATTATTTTACCTCAGAACATATTTCATATCACAAGTGTTCTGAGATTTCTTTATGCTTACCTAAAGTAAGAGGATATTTAAGAGAATCAAGCCTTTATTTTTAGAAGTCCAGTCTTCCAAAATATTTGTACAATAAGCATCCAAATTTATTCTATCTTAAAGCAACTGAGACACTTTCTGATAAAAAAAAAAGTTAGAAAAAAAAAAGTTAGTGCTGTGTATGAAATATATGTATTTCATATATATACACAAAAGCAAAAGAACCGATAATGATTTGGAGAAATTCTGTGCCCCCAAGTGGCTCCTTCACCTGTTAACACATTATCAGAAATTTCACCATGTAATAGATTTCTTAGGGTTAAGTACGGTTTTGACAGTAGGTTTCTTTTCATTTTTAACTTTGTATTTGGAAATTTTCAAACACATACAGAAGCAGAGAAAATGGTATAAGGAATCACCATACCCCCATCACCAGGCTTCATCAAGTATCAACTTAGGGCCAACTTTTTTCATCTCTTCCCCTACTCATTTCATCTCATTCCCCCAGTAAGATTATTTTGAAGCAAATTTCATATCATTTTATCTTAAAATATTTCAGTAAATCAAAGTACTAATAGAGGAGAAACACACTATCATTTGTCTCACAGCATGAATTTTTGAACTGAAATTTAGGGGTACAGGAATATTTACTATGTTTAAAGGAAGAAATGTAGAAGTGACGAAGGAAGCCAAGACAATGACAGTTTCAACCATTTACTTTTCAGTGATTCTGTTATGGCTGCATTAAAAATACTTCTCTTAAAACTATGCATATGTAACAGCTTTTTTGGTATGCATGTATATGAAAAAGAAAAAAATAGCATGAATAAATCTACTTCCCCAGACAAACATCAATGATTTTATTCCAGGTATAACTTGTTTTAGATTTCAGTTTTAAGGATTGTTCCCTGTGTCTCTGAACTCTTCAGTTTTTCTCCTCTCTACTGGGCCATTTATAGCATATGCATATCTATACATGTTGTAATATCTCTCATCTTCTATTTCTCACTCTCCTTTTTAGCAAAAATTCCTTGAAAGAGTTGTCCATTCTTGCTGTCTCCAATTCTCCTCACCTTCTCTTTGAATCCATTCCAGTCAGGCTTGTGCTAATCACCTCTGCAGTGATACCATCCTGTTAATATCACAGTGCCCTCCCTATTGCCACAGCTGATAGCCAGTTTATGGTTTTCATCCCATTGGCCTATCATCTGTCAGCAAGTTGACACGTTGACCACTCCCTCCTTCAAAACACTTCTTTCCTTAACTTCCTGAACTCACATTCTCTTGGTTAAGCAAGATCCTTCTCTCTCTTATGTTGGTTCTTCCTCCTGTCCCAACTCTAAATGTTAAAGTAGCTGAGGACTCAGTCCTCAGACTTTCTTTTCTAGATATATACTGAGTCTTCAGATGGACTAATGCAGTATTGGGTCTTAAATACCACTTGTATGCTGACAACTCCTGTCCTGACCTCTTTTCTGATCTCCAGAGGGGATAGCAAACTACCTATTGGGCATCTCCACCGTGCATCTAAAGGCAAAATCAACCCTAGTGTATTCAAAACCAAACATCCAATTTTCTCCCCCAAGCTTGCTTCTTTCATACTTTTCCTCATCTCACTAAGTGATCAGCTACACTTCCAGTAGTGCAGGGTAACACTTTGATGACATCCTTGATTTCTGTTTCCCTCACATTCTACAGTCACTTTACCACCTCTACTGCCACCACTATGGCCCATGTGGGCAATTTTTTTGCTTGAACTCTTGAATGCCTATTAAACTGTCTTCCCTACATCACAGTACAGCCAGACTTACCTTTTTAAACTGTGCCTCAGGCTCTCTCACTCCTCCCCTCAGAACTCTACACGGTTTCTCATCTATCTCAAATTGAAGGCCAACTCTACATGGTTTCCAAGATCCTGATGAATTCCTGACCTCACCTTCTTACTCACTTTTCCTCTCTCAATCTGTTTTAACAACACTGATTCTTGCTATACTTTGGATGTACCATGCATGATCTTACCTCCAATCACGAACTCACTGTTCCTCTTCTCCCTGGAATGTGTTTCCATGAGATATATTTCTGATTCCCTCTCCCTTAGTTCTTCCAGATGTTTATTCAAATATCTTTGATCAAAGAAGCCCTCTCTGTTCTCCTTATCAACACTATAGTGCCTCACCCTGGATCTTTTTTTCTTTGATATATTATAGCATCCCCGATATATTATGTATTTGTTTACTATCTTTCTCTCTTGCTCCCAACTCAGCAACTACATTATAGTATATAAGGGAAGGTAGTTTGCTCTCATTTTAGTTATGGAAATACCAGTTATGTAAAAGATGCTCAATACATATTTGTTGAGTGAAAGAATGAATAAGTAAATTTCTTCTCAGTTTTGTCATCACCTTCTCTGTTCATTCCAAGATGAGGCTTCATTTATTCTCTATCAACCTCTCTAATCTTTGTAACGAACAAATGAACTGAAGAATCAAGTCTCACTATATTTATTAGATAATAACAGAATCTTCTCCCAGAAGAAAAATAAAGGTATTTCTATATTTAGCATAAACATGAAAAATTTGCCTAATAAGCCGATTTTGCTGTGATTTTTTTTGTCCATTCATATTTGATAAAAGTTGAATTAATAACTTCTTCCCTTTTTTTTGAAAAGTGTATCATATCTTCAAGTGGTAGAACCATATATATAGGACTCTAAAACATAGGACTGACCAGAGGCACCTGGGTTGCTCAGTCAGTTGAGCATCCAGGCCTTGGTTTCAGCTGAGGTCATAATCTCAAGGTCCTGGAATCAAGCCCCCTATCAAGCTCTGTGCTCAGCAGGGAGTCTGCCTTAGGATCCTCTCCCTCTCCCTCTGTCTCTCCTCTCTACTTGCTCTCTCTTTCAAATAAACAAGTAAATATTTTTTAAAAATAAGATTGATCAGGTATAAAAGAGTTATCTGAGAATCACTAGCTGATTAATTTTTTCCAATGTATGCTTAAGTTTTAAAGATAAATTATTCATTCATGAACATATATATCTGGTAAGCTAATTAAGCCTTAATTAGAGCAAAAACAAAATTAGTTAATAATTTTAATGAACAAAGGGGAATTGGGAAGTATTATTTAAGAGAATAAAGGTCATCTTTGAATAGGTTTTCATATAGGCAATAAAAGATAAATACAATAATTAGTTCTCATTCCAACTTTTTTATGATGCATGAGAAATATGACATAGCAACACTAGATTGAATTTTCAATTTTCTTATTCCCCATTTTGAATGAAACTTTCTCAAAACAAATAAAGTATTTGAGATAACCTCATCTTTGTTGCTCAACAGGTTAGAGACTTTTCTGCCACCCCTGTGAAATTTGACCTGTCCAGGTATATAATTAATTAAGTGTTTGATTCCTCACTTGGTTCACCAGAACCACCACCCACACAGTCATTTTAGTGTTCACTAGTTGGGTGTCAGAAGGTATTGTTTTGATCTAAGTTTCTTTAGACTCTAAGAAACAGTAGCCAATCCTCCGCAGGGCCCATCAGTTTTCTTGAAAAGTAAAAAACCATTTGTTATGTAGTCTTTCTCTTGTTTGTACTTAATAAGCTAAGATGCTCAAAGCATCCCCATTGAAAATGCCTATTGTGTAACATTCTGTCATTTAAATGGTGTGTTTTGCTGGTTTGGGGAGTCTCTTTGAGTAACTCATATAAAAATGGTATGTGACTTGTGATATTATTGAATCTTACCTTATCAAACTGACCTAAGGAAAATGTCTTTTTATATGTTCATCAAATAATATAACAACATTCATAACCGGTCCTGTACTGTATATGTCTAAGTCCTTCTTGGTCCTCAAAACTAGTCCCTGTTGCAGCCCAAATCTATATACATTTAGACTTTTGCCAACATGAGAATGCTTAGCCCTGTGTATCTTCTCTAATTATATATGAAATGCATTCTGTAAGCTTTATATTGATTATAAAATAAAAGCAGTCATAAAATTAATATTTTATGATGATTCACATTACATTTTATTAAATTAAACAATTAAATTACCGAGTTTAAGTAGGTGACTTATTTGTTACTCTCTAAAAATGTCATTTTTCCAATTAAAACCTAAAGAAGTCATGTAAGTGTGACTTCTATATGTAGTGGAAAGAAAGTATAATGTTCATGTCATGTAAGAAATACCTGGGTAGGGGCACCCGGGTGGCTCAGTTGTTAAGCATCTGCCTTTGGCTCGGGTCATGATCCCAGGGTCTTGGGATCGAGCCCCGAGTCAGGCTCCTTGCTTAGCGGGAAGCCTGCTTCTCCTCTCTCACTGCCCCTGCTTGTGTTCCCTCTCTCACTGTCTTTCTCTGTTAAATAAATAAATAAAATCTTAAAAAAAAAAAAAAAAACACTTGGATAGCTCTCGCTCTATACATCTCACTGATCTAACTGATTCACCATATTAATTGACTCTTCATACTAATATTTTAAGAGAGGTAGAATTATCATCTCTGTTTTGGAGATGATAAAGACCGAAGCACAGAGGAGATAATTTGCTCAAAGTCACCTATTTAGTAAGTCGAAGAGATAAGATGTGAACTGTTATGTTGCCTCCTACCTTAAAAAATTTCCGGATGTTACTCTAAGTTATACATTCACTGTGGCTATCAGATGAAGGAGGACCTTCACACACCTGTGGGGATTCCTGGGTCCAACACTGTTAACAACGTTACAGGCACAGAGTAACTAGAGATGGGAATATACTGATTTGTGAATTGAGGGCATAATCAAAGCATACCTCTGGTGGAAGCTCCCAAGTGTTCTCAACTCATATTAAATATGCCTCACTATGGTTAGTTTCCTATCATAGTGAGAATGGAGAAAAGACATGTGGCTTTATGGGAGTAACCTGGAATGTAACTGTGCCTCACACAGGATTTCCAATGCATTACAGATGTGTATGACTTGTGGTTATGAGAGAGAAAGAAAAGGGGACTGACCTACTAAGTATTTGGTAACTTGTTCAGTCAAAAGTGTTCAAAGGGACAAAATCACAGTATATGAGTCAGGCTGCTGATCATCATAGGATTTGTGACATTTCTACCTGCTTGGAGGTACTCTATTATAGCTTAATACTCTATATTGTTTAATATATTCACATTACTTCATTTCCATGAGTTTTAACTAAAGTGGGTAATTTTTTGGCTGTGATTAGCCATGATTAGCAGTATTGGTTGTTTAGTGCATTTCTAGTATGTACTAGGCTAAAGGAATATACTGCTATGTTTTCTTCAGGCATAAGTATTTTTTGTTGATTCTTTTTTGCAATTTTATATTTTTATTTGACAGTCAGCAGTTAGTCTTCATCCATATTGACTATATAAATTTTTGAAGGCTGTGACAGGTATATGGGTAGCCAGCAATGTAGAGCTTAATTAGTGAATCTTTTTTTTTTTAAGATTTTATTTATTTATTTGACAGACAGAGATCACAAGTAGGCAGAGAGGCAGGCAGAGAAGGAGAGAGAGAGGAGGAAGCAGGCTCCCTGCAGAGCAGAAAGCCCGATGTAGGGCTCGATCCCAGGACCCTGAGATCATGACCTGAGCTGAAGGCAGAGACTTTAACCCACTGAGCCACCCAGGCGCCCCTAATTAGTGAATCTTTATCCTTAGTGTTCTGGACAACCAAATACACATTCAGTGTAGGACATATCTTATTCCTTTGATCCAGAGAGCTCTCTTGAGCCTGGTGTCAATGCACACATCTGGAGTTCCCTTTTCCTTCATGGAAAATTTCCAGGCACTCTTTGTGTGCCTGAGGGGCATGGTTCTTAAAGTCCACTCCATGGATGCACTTGTGAATGCCCTTACTGTATTTCCTGGTCACCATCTCGTTAAGGGCAGAACAGCCCTTCTTATCCTTGTCAGTCTTCTTCGAGGGAGCCATCCAAGGAACACAAGGGATTATGTTCCTTCAGGCAGAAGTTTGATGCTGAGACATCAAAGGCTCTACCTAAGCACTAGGAATACAGTAGAGTGCAAAACAAAATTCTTGCTGTCATGTTGCTTACATTCTGATTGAGGACAAATAATTATATTATGCTTATATGTATATAATAAATAATTGTATGATAAAATACATATTTTATACAAAAAATGTAACATATATTTTGTCACATATGATATGTATATGTCACACACACACACACACAGTAAAAAGAAGAAAAAATAGAGCAGAATGAGAAATTGCCCTGAGAGAGACAGAATGAGATATGCTGCTATTATATATGAGAGTCAGAGCAGCCTATTTTAAAAAGATTACATTAAACTTCTTAAATTGTTTCTTTCTAGGTCCACTTAAGGCATTTCACAATCTTTCCTATGGTTCAGCTCCTCTAAAAAGTAGGGAAAGGTATGTTAGGATTTCCAAGTTGATAACAATAATAGGAATTTTCTTCTCCTTTGCTATTAAAGGTGATCAAATTCTCACTTATGGCTAGGAAGAGAAAAGATGTAAAGTAGTGAAGGGGTGACAAGATGATAAATAAATGGGTGAGACTAGGTAAAATGTTTTAGGAAAATGGAGATTTTTTTTTTTAAACACAACAGCTCTTCATCCATAATGGTTTCTCAAATTTATCTCCTCTTTTTTTTTTTTTTTTTTAAAGAATTCATTCATTTATTTGACAGAGATCACAAGTAGGCAGAGAGGCAGGCAGAGAGAGGGGGAAGCAGGCTCACCGCTGAGCAGAGAGCCTGATGTGGGGCTCGATCCCAGGACCCTGAGACCATGACCCGAGCCAAAGGCAGAGGCTTAACCCACTGAGCCACCCAGGCGCCCCATCTCCTCTTTTTAATACAACGCCACTAGAGTAGAGAAAGACTGACATATCCTTCATTCTATGGGTTTCCTAACTGATCTCCACCATTTCAAATCTTTGTCCACATTTTTCCTTCCTATGAGTCCCAGTGTCTTCAGGCTGTTCCACATGGCAGACAAATTCCTTCCGAAGCATCTCATGCCTAACCCTGTGAATCCTTGTTCACATTCCATTTCCACACCCACCTGTGACCTTCTTAAGAGAGAAACTGCAGAGCACCAGAGTGGTGCAGTGGGTTGAGCAACCAACTCTTGGTTTTGGCTCCTGTCATGATCTCAGGGCTTTGAGATCCAGCCCTGCATTGGGCTCCATGCTCAGCATGGAGTCTGCTTAAGACCACTCTCGTTCTTTCCCTACCCCCTTCCTCTCTCTCTCTCTCTCTCTCTTAAATAAATAAATATTTTAAAAGAGAGAGATCGAAAACTCACTGTTTGTTCTGTGTCTTAATGCCTGGCACAAACTAGGGTCCTAATAAACTATTTGATATAAATGACTCAAGGAGTAAGGTGAGGATAATAATGATTAGCTTAAAATTGGGTATCTAAGCAAATAAGCTTCTTTAACTCTAATCATCATTAGAATTTGAACTTTAAGAAACACAGTTTTCTTTTTAAAGTGAGTTCAAGAGATGCCTGGGTGGCTCAGTGGGTTAAGCCTCTGCCTGCGGCTCAGGTCATGGTCTCAGGGTCCTGGGATCGAGCCCTGCATCAGGCTCTCTGCTTGCCGGGGAGCCTGCTTCTGCCTCTCTCTCTGTCTGCCTCTCTGCCAAATAAATAAAATAAAAAATCCTTAAAAAATTTTATAAAAAAAGTTAAAAAAAAAAAAGTGAGTTCTAGGATGAAACTTTTGATGCCATGAAAGACACTTGTTTCTGCTTATTCAGTCCACCCAGAAAGCAGTTTCTTGGCTTTACAGGAAATCTTTAGCAGAGATCAAAATAGAGATGTCATAATTTTATAAAATTGTTTTCCTTTTGAATTTCTGTGATAATTACTTTCATTGTTGACAATTAAGTATAAAAAAATAATCCTGATCCTTTACTCTCTATCTATATTTTAAAATTAATTCTATTTAGATCATATAAACTGGACTTTATAGTCATTTACCAAATACTAAAAATGGTATTGAAGACAGACTGTTCTAATCCATTTAACCATTCAGATTTTCTTAATACATCTATAGCTTTGTGTCAAGCACAGTTCTGGGTTCTGGAGGTAAAAGAATAGCAATAGTGAGCAGTTGTGAAGTATTTGCTGTATGCCGGGTACCCTTCTCTGTATATAGGGTAAAAATATATCCTTTAATGCCCACAACCCTCTGAGACATAGGCTTTGATAATTCCCATTTTATAGTCAAGCAGACTAATTAAAGAAATATTGAATAACTTCTTCAAGATCTCTTTGCTAGTAAGTAATATGACTCCATACCCTCAATCATTACAGACTATCTTCCAGGGGTAAGAAGAGTCCCTCCTCTGGCCCTCCCCACAGTTAGGTTATCCATGCTATAGGACTCTTCCGGCTTCAGTGCCCTACTAGATCATCTCCAGGATTCTCTGCCCAAACAGTCCTGAATTACTTTCAAGGCCACCTTGTGGGTAGACTGTGCCACCTGTCTGCCAAACTCCCAAGAGAGGGGAAGTAAACAGAGCTTAGAAATGCACACTGGAGTGTCCATGCTGGCCAGTGATAGGCTACTTGCAATGCAGAATAAAACTAGAAGTAAGAGAGAAGAAGAGCAGATCAAGGGCTGGAGGGGTTTTACACACTGCCAAGTTGCCAAACAGAAATCTAAAGAGTCTGAAATTCTAAATTCAATGTGGCTTTAATATAAAATCAGTGTATATTTATCAAGATAAAATATAACTTATTTTAATGATTCTTTTTTTCCCCAAAGATTTTATTTATTTATTTGACAAAGAGAGACATAGTGAGAGAGGGAACACAAGCACGGGGAGTGGGAGAGGGAGAAGCAGGCTTCCTGCCAAGCAGGGATCCTGATGCAGGGTTCTATCCCAGGACCCTGGGATCATGACCCCAGCTGAAGGCAGACGCTTAACCGGCTGCACCATCCAGATGCCCCATATTTAACGATTTCTTAGTTAGGGTTTTAACTGTTAAATATTTAGTCCTGTTAGTCCCATCACCATTTTCACTCTTGCTTTGGCCCTAAAAAAGTTAAGGACAGACTTGTATAGTAATTTATATATTACTCTAGGGAGAGTGACAAACAATGAAAACACCAGTGTTTATTGCATAAGAAAAACCACCCTATGTCAAGATGTTTTTATTTGTCAGTAACTAAATGCCTTTTGGTAAACTCTAAGATGTGAACAGATTACACTGAATCCTATTTTCTTGCAAAGTGAGTTACAGTAAGGGTCTAGTGTATGCATATTTTTAATTTAGTTTTTCTTTTTTATTTCCCCTTATTAATTTAAAATGTCACAGAAAGGAAAATTTTACTTACATGAATTAGCTAAATTTGGCTGAATTATTCAGCTGGCATATATTTAATATCTATAAGTGAATGAATAGGTAAAATAAACATTTCCATACTGCTTTCATGGATTAAAGTCCTATTTTTCTCCTTAAAAATCAATCTTAATGTGGCCTTCTTTCTGTTTTCAGAGTAAGTAAATTAGTGTAGTTTCTGTATCAAAGAAAAATAATGGAAGTCAAAATGGTTTCCATTGGGATTTTATAAGTTAATTAAAACATTCCTATCTTTCAACAAAAGTACTGGCTGGGATCAATCATTTGAGGAAACTACTAATATTAAACAGGCTTATTAAAATTACCTTCTCAGGATGCCTGGGTTGTTCAGTTGGTTAAGCATCTGCCTTTGGCTCAGGTCATGATCCCAGGGTCCTGGGATAGAGCGCCACAAGTCCCACAAGACCCACAAGTCCCACATCGGGCTTCTTGCTCAACAGGAAGCTGCTTCTGCTTCTCCCTCTGCCTGCCACTCCCCCTGCTTGTACTCTCTCTCTGACAAATAAATAAATAAAATCTTTAAAAATAAATAAGTAAATAAAATTACCTTCCCAATTTTTTAAAAGTTCCCAACTAAAATTAGTTTAGGAAATAAGGATAAGATAATTAAATTAGAATTGCCATGTTAAATTATAGTGGTCTTATTGTATATATACTCAAGATGACTTCTAAAAGTGCTTTTGAGTGGTTGTTATTCAAAGTTCATAAATGTTCATATTTTAGAGCAACAAACAAGATTTTAAAAAGTGGGGGTGCCTGGGTGGCTCAGGGGGTTAAGCTGCTGCCTTCAGCTAAGGTCATGATCTCAGGGTCCTGGGATCTAGTCCCACATTGGGCTCTCTGCTCGGCAGGGAGTCTGCTTCCCTCTCTTTCTCTGTCTGCCTCTCTGCCTACTTGTGATCTCTGTCTGTCAAATAAAAAAAAAAAAAAAAAGATTTTAAGAAGTGGCCTTCCATGATAACCTTATCAATCAGCCAACCATCATTACTATAGTGGTTTTGGAGATGTGTTATCTCTCTTTCCCAGGTGTTTTTATTATTTTGTTTTACTTTGTTTTGTTTTAATCAACAAATACTATTGTCAAAAACAGAGTCTGTTGCTATTCTAGGTCAGCACTGGTGCAGTTTGATTTTTGAAAACTGCCTCTCAAAATCATAGTCCCTGGGTTGTATGGAGAAAGGAAAAGTACCTGCCAAAGGCTAGTTCAAGCCAAAGTCGATGGGAAAGACCAAGTTTAGAAGTATAGGGAAAGTCTGGTAATGAAGGCAGGAAGATAAAAGAGAAGAAATGTCAGCTCTGAAGAAATAAATGTACCAAATATGTCTTACTAGGTATGTGAAGTGGGCCATGTTGTTTGGCCAGGGATGTTTGATGTTTTGCATGGTTTGGGACCCAACTTCCTTTTATGATAGTTGATATTTCAAGATATGCCAACAGTAAAGTGCAGCCACTGTTCAGATACTGTTTGTTACACATATACATATGGTATCAGGGTCCTGTCCTCTGAATTGAAGTACAAATGTTTTCCCAGATACAAGTATTTTTTCCTGATTTCAGTGGAGAGCATATAGTTAGTTTAATTCCCTAGTAACTGTGACAGATACTGGGTAGAGAAAGGAGCTGGGTGGAAATCTTCTTCCTTATGGAATGAAGGATTACCACTATGCTCCAGAGTAGATTTAGAATATTATGATGTTGTACAAAGAAAATAATTAAAAGAAAAATTCAAAATTCTACAAGATTAGGCTGACAATAGGTACATTAAGGAATGACAAACTGGGAAATGTCTTTCCTTATTGCCAGCTTGCTAGAAGGCTGGACTGGCTATGCCTGGTGTGGAAGGTACTCATTGATAGCAGTAGGGCAAAGAATGTGAGAAAGTTCCGGGGTGTGTAGGAATTGCTGTAGAACTGGCTGTTCTAGTTGGAAACAAAAAACTCACTGTAGCAGAACTGTATTGTTGGCAGAAAAAAATGACCTAGCTGGGCTCTTTTATAGTATAAAGCCTACTTCCCAAGGTGTTGCTCTATTGTGTTTGTGTACAATTGGTCTGAACTTCCACTGAATTTATTGACTTGAAAACAAGCAGAACGTAATTTGCAAAAGAAAACCCTCTAGAAATGATAGATGAGGATGAGGCTTAAGTTCCAAGGGAATTCATTTGGAAGATAGTAACACTGGAAAGCAAAACAAAAAAACCCTCAAGAAGAGAGTAAGTTTCAGGCATTCTGAATTTGGTTAAAAACGTCCCTTTTGGGGGCACCTGGGTGGCTCAGTGGGTAAAGCCTCTGCCTTTAGCTCAGGTCATGATCTCAGGGTCCTGGGATCGAGCCCCACATTGGGCTCTCTGCTCAGCTGGGAGCCTGCATCCCTCCCTCTCTCTGCCTGCCTCTCTGCCTACTTATGGTCTCTCTCTGGGTGTGTCAGATTAATGAATGAAATCTTAAAAAAAAAAAAAAATCCCTTTCTGTTGAAAACAAAAACAAAAACAAAAACAAAAAAAGTCCCTTTTGATGAGTGTTTCACCCATAACCATCTAGACCCAGCGCCTCAAGGTGAGGGCCAACGTAATATAATCATAGTGTCTAACCTCTAATCATAGTGCCTTTCCTCTAAAGGAAACACAAGGACTAAATGTTATTAGTACCAGTCTCCAATGCAGAGATGTAGCATGCTAGATACCTCTTGAAGAATCCAAAGCCACAAAATGTTTGGTTACATTTCATGGGATGATGATGGGGCAAGGGAGGGGTGTGGGTTCCTGAGCATGTCCTGCTTCTTCCTGAAGGCAGCATGGCAAGGCTGGAGAATGAGGCCAGGGCTCCCTGTAAGGGTGCACATGGTATTGATATACGTGTCCAGGACTGACCCTTGGCTACTTGGAGGTCAGCATAGCATTGATGCCAGAGGTCAATGCTGTCTGGGAACAGTCATAGACTAGATTATCAGATGATAGACTTGATGGGGCAGAGATATACTTATAGGAATTATTTAAAGTCAGACGTCAGGGGGATCTGGGTGACTCAGTCAGTTAAGTGTCTGTCTTTGGCTCAGGTCATGATCCCAGGATCCTGAAACAGAGCCCCGCATCAAACTCCCTGCTCAGTGGATAGCCTGCTTCTCCCTCTCCCTCTGTATTTCCCCCACCTCGTTCATGCTATCTCAAGTAAATAAATAAAATCTTTTTTAAAAAAAAAAAAAGGTCAGATATCATTTTCATGATTTCATGATCCAGTGTCCCTTGATGAGAATATATCTCATAAGAATTTCCACAGAAAACCCACAGTCCTTGGCCCCAGGGATTGCTAATAGCTCTGCCTCAGGTGGAGGCAGTGAGATTTGTGGCTGATTTGGATGATTACATGGAATCAAATGAACCCAAAAGTCATAAGCAAGGGCATGAATACATTGTAAAATTAGGAAAGTGTCTAGTAATAACAAAGATGGGGTGGGTCAAATTAAATAAGAGCTTAGGACTTTGAAAGACTAGAAATTGATACTTTCGAAAGACAGGGAGGTAGGGAGTCAATGAGAATGAAGACAAGACTAAAGGATTGGTTGAAGATTTGCTCAAAGAAAGATGAACTGTGATAAAGCTAAGTTTTGATGAAGGAGGAGGAGTAGCTGGACCATTTGGGGAACATATAGAGAATATGGAACAAGAGCTTCATAGAACAATACAGACTATAGTTTAGTTCATTATATAGTATCACTATTAAATGTCCTGAATTCTCCAATTCTTTGGTCGTTTTATAAGAGAATATCCTTGTTAGGAAGTACACACTAAAGGCAATGAGGTAAAATACTGTCAACTGATATGTTTATATAAAGGAGTACCTAGTCAAATTCTACCCAACAAAATTAAACTGGACAATTATTATTTGAAATAGTGCAAGATAATTAAAGTATTATAGAAGGTTAAATTTATATCCTATAAGACAGGTGAAAATCTTTTCATTATAATTCAGAATTTTCTTTGTCTGAACCCAAAAGTAAAATGAATTTCATAAAAAACACTTAAGTATTTGGATCTTCTTTGGCACTGAAGATAGAAGAAACTTTACTGTAGAGAATAGAATATAAAATATATTATTAATGTGTACTTTAACTTGTATTAGTATTATCAGCAATAATAGTATTAATTACTAAGATACTTAATCTTTCATTTGGTATTATTACACACTTCTCTCAATTTTTCATATGGCTGAAGGCTTGTATGAAGTTCCTGGTAGAATATAAAAAAAAATTTTTAATTTGAAAAATAATTTTATAATCCAACAACTGAGCTAAATCTGTTTTAAGGAGGTTTAAAATAACTTATCTCTTGATCTGAATGGAAGTCGTATAAATAAGATAGAGTATAGCGATAAATGACTTTAGTTACTTACCCACCAACTAATCTGTAAATATCTATAAGTCAAAGGATTTATGTGATGTGTCATTAGTTTACCTTTTAAAAACCACATAAAGTAATTTAATATTTTTGTATATACTATCAGGAAAGAAATAAATTTCCTCACTGTGCACTCATTATCTTTGGAATAAAAAATACTCCACCTAAGTTAATTTACAAAGCAAATTTTAAACTGTATTGATATAATTTACAGTGACAAACTGCTTCTCTCTAAAGTTCCAATCAATGGGTTCTGACAGATGTATAGGCCTGTGGAACTACTGCTACAACCAGCATAAAGAACATCTCTACTCTTCAAAACCTTGCTGTGCCTCTAAGCTGACAGTGTTAAAACAAAACAGTGAATGATTCTGCATTACCAGGCAACCAGTGGGCAACTGGATGTACCTAATATACAGGTTTGGGGGGAGGAGAGACTTTTAAAATAAATCTTCTATATTATAAATTGCATCTTAAGATATTTCCATAAACTAACAGAACTATGCAATGCTATAAAGCAAATATTCTCCACCAATCATGCTCTTTTAACTCAGACTGTATTTTAAAGTGTCTTGAGAGCACATCAGCCAGGAAGCAAAACCCCAGAAAAGTTAGATTATCAAGCCAAGGTCAGAGAATAGGCAGTTATGGACAAGAAAAAGTTGCCTGCTTCCCTGTTCCAGATTTGGCTTCCTGGACAGAACTAGAAATTCACAAATGGAAATAGCAATTGCAAACACCATTTCAAGTGCTTCTGCCTAATTAGCATGCAGCCCAGAGCTGTCCCCTGGCAAGAGGCTGG
This sequence comes from Mustela lutreola, assembly GCF_030435805.1. Taxonomy (NCBI): domain Eukaryota; kingdom Metazoa; phylum Chordata; class Mammalia; order Carnivora; family Mustelidae; genus Mustela; species Mustela lutreola. Next base: position 147,719,746 of record NC_081293.1, read on the forward strand.
GGAAACACAGTTGTAAAAGGATAAGTTCTCTCTTGTGCTGAAAAAGTGCCAACCAATCTAATTTAGGCACTCAGCACTCAATGAGATGTTCAGGCTGGAGCTTCGGTGTTAAAACTCAAAGTTTCCTTGTACATGGAATTAAAATGAATTTTGAAAAGGGCACTGTAGTATTTAGGGAGATCTTTGGCACTAGGGATAGAAAAAACTCCTATTGGAGCAACCTAACATCCTCATCTCAAGAGTAGGACTGATAATAGGAAAAGTAATGACATACTACTGTATGAAAGAATTATCTTAAGGTATATGGGAATTATTATTGAGTCATTACTTAAGGACTAATAATAGTTTAATTGGCAAGAGTTTTAAATCATACTTTGGCATAATTGTCTTTATGTTATTCTCTATTCCATATAGGACATTATTCAAGAGAAAAGTCTCTATAATCAGAACTGGGTTCCAATTTGTTCTCTGTAATTTCTAGCTATAGTTACCTCATCTTTACAGATGGGCATGCTTTCTTCATAGGATTTTTCTAAACTTTCAATGAAATAATACATATAAAGTGCTCAGTAGAGGACCCAAAACTGAGTAATCACTTAATATTTATTTTTTATTTTCCCTAATTTATCCTATTGTATATATAGGTTTGCTTTTTGAAGTGGCAGAGGAAAATATAAATACCTTTCTGGACTTTGAAATCTAATTGCAGGAAAGCTAAATGCAAAATGAACTAAAATTCACTTGGGTTCCTAATTAATTTTTTTACAAACAAACAAAATTCTTTATAATATCAAGTGTTTCTTTGTTTTTTCAATCCAAGTACACACCTGCAATGTGACTTCAGGTTTAAAAAAGGTAATGTAGAAAATACATTGCTACTATCCTGGGGCATTTCTTTTATATCCTTGACTATGACATTTGAGGTTTTGATGTGAATAGCCATGTAATTTTTTTTTTCTTTTTTAATGGGAGAAAGGAAATTCATACCTGCCAAGAATTGGAGAGGAAAATAGGAAGAGCCCCTGGAACTGTCGTATGTTAGATTAAAAACATTATTTAGAGGAACAGAGTGGGAAACCGGTGAATATTTTGGCTTTTATAAAAAGGGAGTGTGCCTCATAAACAGGACAGTTGGAATGTATGGAAAAGTTCCAGTTAAAACAAGACACAAAGCACATGACTAATATTGCTTTTCCAAGTTAGACAAATGCAGCTTTAACTAGAATTTGCCTCAGAGGGGCCTCTGGAGCCCTCCCTGAATCTTGAGATTTTGATCCTTGTTGAAGTTCTAATTCTAAAGAAGGAAGGCTATACTGGGAGATGCTGTGCTCTGACCCCATCTTTCTTCCCAAGTTTCTCTCACTTCCTCACAAATTTCCCTCAGATGAGTAAGTGTCAGAAGACAAAATGATGTGCTCAGGTAAGGGAGGAACTGCAAAACTGAATTTTATCATCTTCAGGAATAATTCTTGCTATACATAATTGAAAACCAACTTGGGCCACCAAGAGAAATTTCACTGTGTAGAAAATCATATCAACTGCAAAGTCATTTTTGAAAGCAAACAAGTATTCTATGTAATCTTTCATCTCCTTCCCACATGTAAGAATATATGTCAAAATATATAACATATAACTATCATAAACATAAATATGTTCATATAATAAATCTAAAAACAGTCACAAATTTCAAACATTTCTGAAGTGTACCTGTCCTTCAAAACTTGTCAGGCCCAATTTCACATGAATAGATTCCTTCATCACTAACTCAGGTCATTCCCTTTCTCCTGACTTCCTATCTATCACCTTAGCATGGACTGCCTTGTTTATTTTTTTCATTTCTTGTTCTACACCATCAAACTAATGTGCATTTAGAGTAACCTTAGAACTCAGCTCGCCTGGGAAGTTTGAATTTATACCGCTATATGATGTACTTAATAGTGCCCTCTTTCAAATTAAAAAGTGTTCTGCTGTAGAGCATAATTTATACAATCGTCCACTGTATACTCCTACCAGATTTTTTTCAAAGCTAAATTAACTAAAGCGTGTGTAAATGAATCACAATGAAAGGCTGCGATGACCTCACCAGACCAGCCTTCTTGTGATGGCCCATTTCAACACAAATGAGTGTCATCAGTGGCTTTACAATGGTTCTTCTTGTAAATTCCATCATGAACTAGAGTTTTGCTTTATGCCATCCCAGCCCACTTTAAATTCTGAATCATGTTGGGATTGCCCCAAATAGGGCGGGGCAGACAGATGGAATGTGTAGCATTGCCTTAACATTTCTTAACCTGCCCAGCATTGAAAGTGGCTTTCCCCCGCTTTTGTTCTCCAAAAATCTTTATAAAACCCTATTGAACTCACATGAATTTTATCTATGTAACTTTTCCCTGAAACATAAAGATTACACATAATAAAAAACCTAATAAACCTGGTTAATGAGAAGAAGAGATTAGTGCTATTTCATAACATTGGCATTATAAGGAAGTTGTGCTCAGTAAAAACTACTCAACCTTATAGGGGCAAAGAATATTTACTGAATTGAAATTTGATTTAGATCTTGGCAATAAAAAAACAAATGAATTTGGTGGTTCTGCATCTGATAATTGTACATTAGAAAGTACTGTTTCAATTCAGTATCATTCCCGTCACATATTCAGGGTTCTTTAGAAAGAAATTACCCTTGCTATAAAATAAATCAGCAGAACTGTACACCATCAGAAGACCAAATGTAAAGAAAATCATCATTATATGTTGGGTTGTTTTTTTTCACATTTGAAAACATCAAGATGAATTCATCTAGATATGAACTCAACCAGATATGAGTTCATCCAGTAAGCATAATTATATTTATTATCTTTTACAATAAATTGGTTTTGGAAATGAAGATTTTTTTTTTAATGTAGATTATCAAGAACTATAAAAACCTAAGACATTAGACTGCCAGGTCAACTTCAGCTTAGACTATCATGTGTTCATCACACATTTACTGAGAATATACCAGATGCTAGACTTGGATACTAGGGATAGAAAAAAAATATTTATAAGCACCTGCCTTCCAGGAACTGACAGTCTCATAGTCTTATTTTTCCAAGGAAAAACAAAATGGGTGTCTCTTCAGAGTGGCTGGTCTATGTCATGTAAAGTAATGTTAGGTTTAACATTTCTAAAAAAGCATTTACATTAATACTGCTCAAGTCTTTCTTTCATTATCTTTCAAAACTCAGGTGAATTTTCCTCTTACATCAGAAACAGATCTGAGTGGGGCACCTGGCTAGATCTGTTGGTAGAGCACAGGGCTCTTGAACTTGGGGTTGTAAGTTTGAGCCCCACACTGGGTTTGGAGATTACTTTTTTAAAGAAGAAAAAGAAAAAAGGATATAGTTCTGAAAGACAACCCAGAATGAAGGCAGCAACTCCATGGTACTGTGAGGGGCCAGGACCTCTTTACCTTTGCCAATCTTAGCATTGGCTTCCATGCTTAGCCCTATTCAGTGCTCAAGATGGCTGCTACTAAATTAGATATCCATTTATAGGGCTGGTGTGCCATCCCCAGTTGCTCTGAGTTCTAGCCGTTAATGGCTCACAGCTGCCACATTCTCAGAAAAATGGCCTCCAACAAAGGTAGCCACATTGCTGACCAATGTGTAGAGTTTAAGCCACCCCAACACCCAGCCTTCTGTGTGCTGCCCTCAGTCAATGACTGATGGGAGAGTATAAAAGCCAGACTTCCACTTTGCCACAGAGTGAGACAACTTTGTGGTATCATTTGTACTCCCAAGTTCTGGGTAGATAATCAGGCAGGTTAAGACCAGAGTTTGACTGCAACAGTATCTTTGCGCCCTTTCTTTCTTGATCTTACCTTACTTCTCTTCTCAGTAGATTTGTTGCCAAATCTACTCAGAATCTCTATCTCAGGCTCTACTTTTGGAGAGCTAAGACTTTTTTTTTTTTTTTTTTAACTTATAATGTCTTCATTTCCTCACCCTTTCTTCTGAGTCTCTACATAAATATTGAACATTATTGTACCACTGCCTTTTCCTCCAAATATACTTTAAGACTATCAAGCCTAATCATCAGAACAGCTAACAGAAAAGATAAAAAAGAAAGGACTCCAAGCAGTTTTTGGCCAAACATAAATATGGGTATATATTTTTTCAAGTGCAAGTAGTGGCAAAACTAGACAAAAATTTTTTTTTTCCCATAGAGATACTCATTTTCATTTCCATGGCCTGAATGCTTATTTGTTACAGGTTTGAAACAATATAAAGGGAAAGACAAAGGAAACAAAAATACTCTAGCTTGGGTGTTGCTGCTAGAGAGTAGTATTTTCTGTATGTATAATTTAGTAGCAAACCACAAATATTGAGGTGAATTTTTCAACTCATTGTATATAAGCACAGTTGAAATATGCACTTGTTGCATAAAAATTATTTTAGCTATTTTAATTCTTTTAATAATATCTGCTTCTTTGTTCATTTCAACAGTAACATTATGTTTCCAAAACCTAAATGCTAAGTAAAATAACAAATGCAAAACGTTAATAAAAAAATGTGGTTTTTTAATGTTTATTATGTTTATATGAAGTCCAAAGTGGTGGCAGGGGGGAACCAGAATAAAAAGGAAAATACAAATAGTTGTACTATTATTTCCTTGCTCCCTCTGTTTTTGCAATATGCCCTCAGTCACTAGCTTTCTCATAATACATCTCTAGCTCTTCAGAACTTCCCTACTCTGATCTACCTTTTCCAAAGAGCTTCCCATACTTCTACCTTTTCTCCCATGCCCCTTTACATAATCTATCTTAAAATTTAACTGACTTCGCTTTTGTTTCCTGTGCCTCATTTTCTTCCCTCTCTATATATTTATAGGAGCCTTTAGAGAACTGCCCTCAATCAAAACTTGGAATAACTAGGTAACAGCAATTGATTAGAACACTAATCTATTGCTTCATTTTTATTGTTACATCAAACGATAGCATGGTAAATTTCTGTGCAAAAAAGAGCTTTCAGTAATCAGGTAATGTATTTTGAAGATATCTGTAACAATTACATGGTCACAACATACACATAGAATAAGGAATCTCCAGTTATACTCTAAAACTTATTCTGTCTGTGCTCAATTTGCCTGGTTTTGAATGCTATCAAAGTGAGTATGTATTCATTATAACAGTGTTCACTTCTATCTTTTTATTAAGAAAATGGCTTTACATAATTATCCAAGTTTAATTTAATATGTATAGTATATGCAATTAAGGAAAAGATACTCTAAAAAAGTGCATTTCTCCATTTTTCACAAATCACTGTGTCTAGTCCTAACAGAATCCAGAACGATTGATTCTGAATATCAAGGACCACAATCTTTATCAGTTTTAATTGCTCCTTCTTCCAGATAACTTTGGGCATCCTTTAAATTTGAAATGTTGTAGTGTAGACTTCAGAGCAGAAAAACATTAGGAATGTTTCCAAGAATTTCACTTTCTCTGATCACTTGACTTGTGGAAAGATCCCAATCTAAATGTTGAATCCTACGGGCTATTAAGGGCCTTTTTTAGTTTTGTTTTTTTGTTTTTGGGGTTTTTTTGGTCCATTTTCTTTCACTTTTTCTATAGATTAAGCGTTCTCAAAATAATATGAATAAGTGATCATCTAAAACAAAGAATATTTAAATGACATCACAAATAAGCAGTTTCCTGATTTTTGTGTTACTTTATCCTGTTGATGATAGATATTTATTATACTTTATGACAGACTGTTATAAAGGTCATTTTACATGCGTCAGAAACATTTAATTCTGGGAAATAATCAGAAAAATATTCAGATTCAGTCAAGGTGCACTTTGAAAAATGGAAACAAAATGAAGGTGTTGTAAGATTTTCGGTAATCAATTATAGTCATGCCAGAACTGTATTTGTCACAGATTGAACTGATGTGTGTATATTTCAATAAATTGGCTTTTTAGAGTCATTTTTAAATAACCAAAATAAAAGTAGTAGCTTTTTATTTAATAGTTATTTTTATATATTAGCTATATTTTTAAAACTTTGCGTTTATGATCCAAGGGACTTTCATTTTAAATACAACTAATCCTATTTACAACAAATTTAAAGACACATAACACCTCTCCCTTTTTTTGGAGCTAGATCTATATATATGATGTGTGTATATGTGTGTGTACATATACACATAAAAATTATTATAATATTAATTATAAATAAGTTACAGTAGTCCCTTTGCTAAGTGTCTACCCTATCCTAACTACTATGCTTGGCATGCTTATGCTTGCTCTCATTTCAGCTAATATCAATATTTTGATATAGGTTTAGTTATCCCTATGTTACCTTGGAAGAAATGGAACCTCAGCCCAAGAACACATTGCTATTAAGTAACAGCGCTGTGGAAATTTGGCACTTTATTTCCAGTAACCATTTAGCAATGCTACCTCATCATTTCTGTTACCTGCAGCTGTAACAGGAGTAAAAGTAAGAATCCCAGCCCATGCTCATAGATCAAGGAATAGAATTTTTCAGAATGTACACACTTATATAACATTAAATCCTTTACTAATTTGTCTTGGTAGCACATTTTTTAATGACATGGGATTTGTGAGGCAGTTAGAACTAAAGCAAATGAGAACAAAAGAGAGTTCTGAAGATATACCGTTTAAAATATGATTCTGCTTCCATTGTCTTTCCTAATTTCCATTAAGATCCACAAAAAAGTATCCTTGATAAACACACAATGCTAGAACATAAAGAATATAGTGCAATGCCATACCACTAAACAGCTGGACAAGTAGCTACCACTCACACAGAGTGGCACAAAGAAACACTTGGGCACTGCTTCTAATGCAGGGTCAGTGCTGAAGGCTGCTAGGAAAGCACCACAGGAAAGCAGCCTCCTATAATATTGCATCAGGGATGGGGCAGCCAATGAACAGAGTCAATCTAGAGGCTGATGACAAACTGCCCATGTCTGGTCTGTAAACCACATTCATGCACTAATTAATGTGTGTTCAATATAAAGATTTCTATTTACACAGGATGATCTGACAGAGGGACAGATACACACACACACACACACACACACACACATCCCTTTAGCACATATTAACTAATCGTCTCCATAGTAGCATGACCATTCAGTGTAGAGAACTGTTCTTATTGGTGTGATATGTGCACTTTAGGTATTTACTTAGTGTGTATTTAAAATTAAAAAGAAAAACCTTTAAGATTCTGCTTACCAAAGTGTATCTGGTTTGTCTTCTGTAAAGTCTAACCATGACACTCTCCAGCAGTAACATTTGACACTATTCCCATGGAGTTCAATTTATGGCCTTCCTCCAGTTCTGCAGAATCATAAGGTCTGCCTCCTCCATATCCATTTATGGGATCATTTTTCCTATAATTATGTAGACTGAGAAATGTCAACCCTGGAACCTGGGACATATTGACACAACCAAAATTTCTATCCCTCTTGGTCATCATTCTTAGGTGTCTGAAGTTTGAGAACAGAAGTTGGCAGTGGAACTTTTTAAAACAAATGGTCAGAAAGCAGGCTATAAAGAAAGATTTTTGCTTGTAAACTCGTTATTTACCACTTGTGTCTTGGAAGTAGGAGACTGACCTGACCTTGAATCTGGGTTAGCTTAGGACACAGTCAGACAACTATGAGAAACAAAGACCACAGTCATAGAAGCAGCAGCTTCCCTTCCAAGACAGTGCAATCTTAACTGCCAGTGCCAGTGTCCTACCTACGGAGTGAAAGAGTGAGTCAAGTCTGAACTGAAACAGACTTACTTCCACGTTTCAGTCAGGTCAAGTTTAAGAGTTGGTAAAGGCCAAGTTAGGTCTGCAAATGTGCTTGATTTCTTTCTGAAAACAAAACTAAAAATTTCATTCTCTCTTCTAAATATTTTAGAAATAAGCACCTTTTTATAGTTTGGCAGGCTAAGCCAGATAGAAGGATTTTAACTTATGAAGTCTTCATAGACAGGTGGCCATACTAGTAGTAAAAGCTGCCCAAAACAGTAGTTATTTTTTGTCCTTGGAAGTCTAGACCAGGTCTGGACAAATCAGTAAAGAAGTGTAGATCATGTTTATTAAAGTTGATATAAAACCAAGGACAAAGGCTGCAAGGGGACACAGAGAGAGAATAGAAAAGCCATTAAGAGTTAAGGAGAATTGGGGTAAATTGGAGGGGGAGACAAAGCATGAGAGACCGTGGACTCTGAGAAACAAACAGGGTTTTGGGGGAGGCGGAGGGAATGGGTGACCCTGGTGGTGGGTATTAAGGTGGGCACATAATGTATGGAGCAGTGGGGGTGGTGCATAAACAATGAATCTTGGAACACTGAAGAAATAAAATTTAAAAAAAAAATTTAAAGAGAAGAGTTAAGGAGGGGTGGTTTGGGCTTAACTTGTTGGTTGTCTGAGGATATACAGAGAAGGGTGCTCACTACTACCCCAAGTAGTACCTTTCTGCTGTACTTACTCTCCTGCAGTTCCTCGTTCTCTCTTCCCACTGCCAAAGCCCACCCCATGCTGCCTTTAGGTCACAGCTGTTTTAACTGTGTGAACGTTGAAGTTGAAAGAGGAAAAAAAAAAAAAAAAGAACTGATTGGATGGGGACAGCAAGAGATTTTGTGGCCTTGATCCCCTTTCAAACCACCATGTCTCTGTGTGATTGTACACACACACACACACACACACACACACACACAGTCCTTTCATGCATCTTTCATTACATTTTTTGAAAGATAAATACAGATTAGAAGAAACGAAATGAAATGGCAAAGAGATATACTAGATCTCATGGCCTCTAGGGATCATCCTCAAAACATACCCTCTTCCCACACCCCTGCCCTTCCTTCTAGAACAAGAGAAAGATTTATGCGATCTAAAGAGAAACCAGAGTTCTGCCCTTCCTTCTAAAGCAGTGAAGTCACTGACTGTGTTCCCATAGTGCCTTGGTGATATCTCTCTTGTGCTTATCTTACTGTATTTTGTTGTTGGCTTATATAGTTATCTCCTCACCTGGACTGTGACCTACTTACAGCTAGAATGCTTGTTATTCACTGTATGCCTGTGAGTGAGATGAACAGAATGCTTCATTTCCAGTGTCCTTGTGATATTTCATAGTAGAGGATGGACTGTAGAAGTATGTGATTATTCTACTAAAAACTCATGATAAAATAATTTATGACTCATTCTTACAGCATTTTATGTGTTTAAGTTCATAACGATGAGTCTCTTCATAATGATATAAGTAGTTCGTGACTAGAGATAAAGGTAAGTAGTTTCCAGGCACAGTTATGTTACTAAAATGTCCAGCTAAGTGTGGGAATGTATGGGAAAGTGAACTGGTCATGATCTTAAAGTGATCTTAAATTGGGTAAACTAAAACAATTTATCCATTTTAACTACTTTATGTCTAAAATGTTGAACCACGCTATTATATTTGGTTCTGGTACCCATGAAGTCAAAATAATCAATAGTAAGACAATCAGAGTTCCTGAGTTGATTATATGTCATCATTTCTCAAGATATCAAGATCATTTTTCAAAAAGTTCATTCACTGTGACCCAACATGGATTGAAATGTTCAGATTGAGGTCTGTATATGACTATTTTTATAGTAAAAATTCTAGATCCAAAAATGCCTTATTAGTTCAGATAATATGAAATACAATGAAGCTTTAGCATACTAAGAAATGTGGAGTGTCTTTTACTCTTGTAGTAGAATTCAAGCCAAACCCCAAACCTAACTAATATCACATTTTCATCACCCTCCTTTGCCCCAGCCTTATAAAACCAAATAATAACTACTCAGGAAATATTATATCTGTTAATTACAATGCAGTTAACCTTACCTCATCCCAAATAAATTATATATATATATTTTTTTTAATTTTTATTTTTTTTACGATTTTATTTATTTATTTGACAGATAGAGATCACAAATAGGCAGAGAGGCAGCCAGAAAGAGAGGAGGAAACAGGGTCCCCGCTGAGCAGAGAGCCAGTTGCAGGGCTCAATCCCAGGACCCTGAGATCATGACCTGAGCCGAAGGCAGACGCTTTAACCCATTGAGCCACCCAGGCGCCCCAGAAATTATATATTTTTTAATGTAGTGTACTTAAAACTATTGGTCAACTTGCTTCAGCTTTCAAAATGCATTTTGGTCTAGAATTGTATATACTTCCCAATATGAGAGTAACACCTCATTTTGTCCTCCATTACAGAAGACAATAGATGTGCATCTTCAAATGCAGTGTCCTGCACCAAGTGCCTCGCGCTGGGTCCGGAATGTGGATGGTGTGCTCAAGAGGTGCGCCATTTTCTTTCTTGTTTTCTTCTTTCTTTTCCTTCGTTCCTTCCTTCCTCCTCCCTCCCTTCCTTCCTTCTTTCCTTGTCTCCCTTCCCTTCTTTTTTCTTGCCTTTTTTCTTTTTTGCTATTTTCTCTGTTCCTCATGGTTGACCTCTCTAGGCAGGATTTCATTGTCCTAGTATTTTATGCCTTGAAGGTGCATCAGGAAAAAGAAAGATACTGCTGAGCATCAGGAAAATTTTATTTGGTTTTATGCTTGGAAATATCTGGCTTAATATAAAGTATAACCTTTTCATTAGGAAAATTATAGTAATTTTGAAATGAAGTGCAAACCATTTTATGTTTTCCATCTGTTCTATAGAGAGAATTGGCAAACACAGAAAGTGACTTTTGATAGGTCAGTAGGCTTTGTGTGAAATTCTTGCTGCAGCTTGGGGCAATAGGTTATATATCCAAGTTGGATCATAGTCTTGTACATGCTTATTAAAGAAAAGCAAGTTAGTTTATTGGTCTCTTTCATTTGTTTTTACTTGAAATACTTAGAGATAAGTTATTTACTCCATTTCATAACAATGTCCATCAATTTGCCAGTTACTTATGAAAAATGGGATGTTCTTCCTTTGACCTGTGACCTTATTCATGCAATACTGTGTACATTTAAATTCTGTGGAATGAAGAATAATTCGAAGTTGTTTATTGTTCAAAATTAGTGTTTTTATATTCTAATAAGAGAAACATACCCCAATAACAAACTTCTTAGTAAAAAAATTACAATGCATTCTTTCTTTCTTGGCTGTGAAATTGTTTTGTTAATTTTTTCTTTTGTTGATGACCTTTGGTCAGAACTATCTTATATAATAAGTTGTAATGAAGAAGCCATCTACTAATCTGGGAGTTCTTTTGTGAAATTATATAGGTAATTTTATGTTTGTTTACATAGCTCTTGTGAATTGGAACAAATAGATCTTTAATGGCCTTTTGCTTGACATGAAAAGAAATCTCTAGCTTTTGCTTCCTGTGATTGTGTTCACAAACTGCACCTACCATCATCTTTCCAACCTCTCCTGTTACTGCTTGCTCTATGTATCTCCCAAGAGGAAAAAGAAAGCTGAAAAGTAGCAAAGGATTATGGACATTACTTTCTTCTAAAGCAAGTCAGGAAAGAGGCAGGGGAGGAGTCCAGAAAATAGTGGCCATATCTGAAAGTAAGTGTTCCTCCTACTGACAAACCAAAGCCTTCTTGAATATACTCTAGGCTTTACCAGTAAGAAAATTTGAGATGTCACTTAAAACTAGGCAGTGCTTCACCAGAACTCATAGAATCAAGCAATGTCAGAGAGAGGACAATTCCAGAGTTTCTAGTTTCTATCCTATCACCTCTGATGAGACAAATGACCAGATAGAATTCACTCTATTCTCTGAGCCTCCCTTTCCTCATCTCTCTAACCGTGAGTTTGGCATTGACTTCTAGGTCTTCTTGTCAAGAATGTTCCATGGCTTGACATTTCCTGACCCTAGGCCAATATTCTATTTTAGATTTTTACTAAGGAAGATCCTTAGAGCCATGAAGCTTACATCAACTTGGTGTGCTGCTGAGAATTTTGGTCAGTATAGTTTAGAGGGACTCAGGTGGTTAAGACAGCCAGTTGTCAGCCAAATGTTAACATCCCAGGCATACATAATGCCAAGTTCCAGAGGGACTCCTTTATCTGATAACTGCTGCTGGCACAGAAAATTTGGAGAGGCACAGTTACAGATATAGCAAATGTCAGTCCTGCCACAAGGGAAAGGATTTTGAGTATTCAGAGAAACTGGTGGCCAAATGGAAGGAGGTAACCCAAGGGGAAATGGTGTGTGTGGCTGCCAAAGCAGAAGAGGCAAACCTGTGTCTGCTTTGGTCAAATGCTTCAGAAGAGGATCTCAGGAAACATTTGGAAATTTGTTGGCTGTTCATGTTGCAAAATAGCCTTCTAGGTAGTGCAGGTTTCCCCAAAGCTCAGCAGGACCCTCGGTGCAGCCCCCAGGCCCGCCAGTCCATAATGCAGCGGCTGGAGGACTACCTGATCGTGGGACACCCACCCTCTTTCCAAGGTCTCTGTGCTCCTGGGTCCCCAGAAAAAACCCGGACTAAGCGAGCGTGTGCAGTAAATATTTATAATCAACCAGAAAACAAACACAAGAAACACCATCATGAGATAGAATACAGATGGCAGGGGGAAAGAAGCATCTAATTCATGTATTTAAAAAGCAGGCTCTGAAATGAGATCACCTTGGATTCAAATTCCAAGGCCATCCATTTCTAACTGTATAAATTTGGACATATTACTCTAACAACTCTGAACATCAGTTTTCCCTCAGAAATAATAATTGTACCTCTGACACATTGTAGTGAGGATTAAATGAAACAGTATGTGAGAAGCATTTGACCCAGGTATTGCTTAAGAAATGGGAGTTATTACTTAAAGAACTTAAGACTCCAGAGCAACTCATTCAGGTTTAGGAAACCCAAAGGACTGTGTTAAGAACACCACCTAAGGGTAAGGAACCAGTGTTAGGACTCAGCCACTAGCCACTTCATTAACAGAAGGAGCTGTCCACTCCCTGCAGGCTGACCTGACATCATCAAGAGGAAGAGTAGAATGGCTAATTTTGAAAGCTTACCCACCATTAGGCACATATGCAACTGATGCCTTTTATTTCTTAACCAATGAGAGTGGAAGGACAGGGAAAGAATAGGCATTTTTTCTCTGTTCATGATCAGAATAAATAAACAGTAACAAATTAAGCCTGGTTTGTACAATTTTCAAAAGTGGTAAGAAGTAAAACATCACTAGAAAATTTAGACAGGGTATATTCAATATGCCTACATTATTTTTTATAGCATGTTAATCTGCTATTCTGTACTTTTGGGTTTCTCTTTCTCTCCATGCTACATAAAAATAATTGGACAATAATTAGGATAGAAAGGACCTTACCATTATTACCTAGTTTAATGCCTCAACCTCCCTTTTAACAAAAACAAAATCTTGATGAATTTTGAAGAACTCTCTTTCTCTCCTGCCTGCTATGCCCGACATAGATTGTGATTACATAGCCAGAAGTTTAGAGGGCAGCCTTCAAACATAATTATACTGAAAGACAACACAAAGGGCATTCACTGTCAAAAGGAAGATGACAGAGTTCTTCATTTCTGTGCAGATTACCATGTTTGGAAATCATAAAGACTCAGAAATGAGAAGGAAAAAACTCTTCTTACTTTTCCCCAGATAATTATCTTGAATGGATGAAAGAAACAACTGATGAAAAGCCATCTGGGGTAACTTCAACCTGGGCTTTTCATGTACAAATAAGCTTGAGATGCACATAGTTGGAGTATGATTTTTGCTTGTGTATTTCTTGCAGAAAAAATAAAACATAAGAATTAGAAGAAATTAAAATGACACAAAACACCACAAATTAAAAGGGTGTGGTTTCAAATTCTTTTCTTTTATACAAAGTAGAAAGTAGGCCACAGTGGGTAGGGGCAGCATTCCATTCTTTATTTTGATGTCACGGTCTTTTCTTCCCTTCTCAAACCTAATTGTCAAATTGGCAGTGTTTTTCTAACTCAGTTTCTATAGTGGAGTAAAAACAGCTATTGCTGATTCAGACATTGCAAAATAATTGAGACTATTTTGCCTATTTCAGCAAAATGATTTGACATTTAAAGGTCAAACAGCATAGTGTGATGTATAGTTAGAGTTGAATTAACCATATTCCCTTCTTTTCCATTTCTGTATACACAAATAACAAAATTCCTAGCTGAAAAGGAAAATCGGAATTATTTGTACTTTATTTCCTTCTTGATTTGAAGTCTTGAGGTTTTTTACATCTGTAAAACATGTGTGGCCCCTTGTCTGTGGCCCGTCATTTGAGGCAAGAGGGAGCATTGAGGTTCTAAGCCTCATGCACACTCAAGTTTCCTCAAGCTCCAAGAAAGGAGGGATCCCCCCATCTAGCCTGGAGCTTTCTAAAGGGAAGTGATACTGTTGATAGCAGTCCATGCTACCTTTCTTTGAGGAATTCCAAACTTTTTATAAACTAAATCGTATACTGAGTAACTCTGAGTTTTATCAATAGATGAATAAATTTGGATACAATAAATTAAGGATTTGGACTTTTTAATCTTCAGGCTAAAAATCTAGGTGTCAATAGCACAGTAAATTGAATTTTTCTGTTCCCATGAAGTGGTTTACCAAATGACAGCTGGACATCTTAATTGTAAAGGATATATCCACTTTTATCTTTCAATTATTTTTATATTTTAAAGTGTGTTTCACACTCTAATTCAGAATCAGTACTATAAGGGGCCACACAGTAAAAAATTTTGTTTTGTGGGTCACATACTGTCTCTCTTGCATGTTCTTCTTTTTTATTGCTTTATAGCATTTTTTAAATGTAGGACGCATTTTCTGGCACTCAATCAATATAAAACAGGCCACGGATTGTTGTATTTGTCCCATAGTCCCTAGTTTTCCAAACCTGCTCTAAATTAAGAGAGGAATTAAGTTAAAATCCTTGTATGAGTGTTTTTATATTGCCTACCACAATCCCATCTAATACTCACCACTGCAGCGGATGCTCCTATTCATAATTAGTGATCTAATATTCAACTAATATTGAACTTGATATAATCTCCTTCTTCCATAACCTTATGAAATTCTGTGCTTTCCCTAAGTTTCACGCCCATAAAAATTACATTTACTTGCTTAATGGCTGAATTCACCAAGGGTCTATTAGCTCTTTGATGACAGGGAGAGAGTCTATCTTATTCTATTCTGTATCCTCAGCACCTAACAAACTACAGTAAGTATTCAATCTGTATTCTTCGACTGAATGATTAGTTGGAAACCCAATTCCCTGAATCAGCTGAACTAAAGGAGGAAAGACTGAATACCAGATCAGAATAACCACTGCCAGGAAGATCACTAAGCAAATACCCAGCTAATGTGTAAACAAATATTTCAAATAATTCAGGCCAACATTCTATATAAAAAAACATATTTTTATACTTTTTGAAACATTTCCTGTCCTTAGGGGAAAACCTGAATGGTTACATGAAAAATAAAAATGTCAAATTTTTCTCAATCATGATAAATTGAATTTTAAGCTTGCTCCACTAATTCCAAGTTTATTATACAGCTATTGAATGACAACCAACCAATCCTGAATGGTAATAAAAGTTCTAGATTCAGTTACAAAATCAGGAGAATCTTAGCTGCAACCTTGTATCTCTCAGCCTCATTATAAACATCTTCCTTGGTTTATTAAATTATTTCCAGGCTATTATGTGTCTAAGAAGTTGGGGGATTTTATGGTCTAAGGAATACAGATTTCCAATTCATTTCTTAAAATTTTAGGATCTTATTAGGAATGTGAGTCCTGAGGGCTTGTTATATATTCCAAATATAATAGTATTTAATAAACGTTATCAGCTGGATTCTTTGAGAACTGAAATTTACATTTGGAATGACTGAATGGCCTATTTTGAATAAAATTTTTTGAAGCAGTCTTTCCCACATAAAATATTTAGAAAGAATTAAGTTGGTATAATTTTACAGTGATCAGTTAACAATATTTAAAGTCCTTGGTTTAAATCTCCTCTTTAATATTCATTTTCTTCTTTTTAAATAGAGTTTAGGAATTAAAGCTTTATTTAAGAGAAATTTACTAGTTTTCTTATTGGAAACATACAGCTATTTTGAATAGTTGCATAATCTATGCAGTATTAGAAGATGGCTTCTTTTCAATATTTGCTGTGTGGTTTTCTTTGATTGTAACTGAGATAGTATGCACTAAAAACGTCAGTTGATTTTCCTTTTCTTAAACAGGATTTCATTTCGGGTGGATCAAGGAGTGAGCGTTGTGATATTATTTCCAATTTAATAAGCAAAGGCTGCTCAATTGATTCAATAGAATACCCATCTGTGCATGTAATACCAAGTGAAAATGAAATTAATACCCAGGTGACACCAGGAGAAGTGTTGATCCAGCTGCGGCCAGGTTTGGTGATTTTCAAATAAATCTACGATGGTTCTGACTTGAAATTACATTTAGCTTTATTTGCTCACATTTAATATTTTGTGGAAGGCAGTATTGTTATAATAGAAATAACAGTGGGCTCAGAATAAAGAAATCAGAATTTTGCTCTTTTTTGTGCCTATAGCTAGCTATCTGTGTGGCCTCGGACACTCTGCAAACCTGACCACATTATATTATAATTACATGTTTCCAGACTTGATCAAATTGTAATGTAATTGTGTTCCTATTCCATTGCCAGCTCTGAAAGAAAGAGAGCATGTTTTATTCCACTGTTTCTCCAAAGCCTCACAGAGTGCTGGCTTGTAGTAAGCACTCCATAAGTATTTGTTGACTTGATTAGTTGATTAATTAATTAGTAAGAGATGTAAATTAAGCTAAGCCCTTAGAGCCTGTGTGATAAACTTTTAAACAGAAAACTACAATTCATAATTATCATAATTAACTTGAGCTGCTTTGTGATGGCCCCTGAGATTAACACATCTTTCTCCTCCTATACTTCTCTTGTAGTTGCCATTTTATCACATTGTATTCCACAGTTTGACACAAGTAGTAGGCCACTGGAAATTATTCATTTTCCTCTGGTGCTAGAGAATTTCAGTGTACAAACTACACATGGCAAGATAATTTCAGGTACACAGGTATGCATCAGTCAATTAGATGCACTTAGTTTTAAGCCATATGCAATTGCCTTCAAGTCTGCCATTATTTCATTCTGGGTGGTCTTGTCCTGTCATTAAATTTTTAAATAACCATTATTGACACGTGACTTCCCTATTCCAAAACTGAGCTATTTCTTACAGATTCTTAGGTTACCAGAAAAACAAATTATATTTCTTTCTTGGCTCTAGACATATTCCCAGCTTCCAATTAAAACTATGTTCTTCACCATATAAAGCAGCCTGATGTGGACACATATAAGAAACTGTTGGAAAGGGATACACAAAAATGAAAGAAATTAGATTGGTAAGATTATGCCATCCACTACCTTCTATTGCTACCATTACAATATACTGTGCAACAGAAATTTATTTTCTCACAGCTAGAAAGTTTAAGATCAAGATCCTGGCTGATCTGGTGCCTAGAGAGGGAGAGAGAGATACATACAAGAGAGGGAGACAGAGAATGAGCTCTGTGGTATCTCTTCCCAAAAGGGCACTAATCTCATCACGAGGGCCCCACCCTCCTGACCTCATCTAAACCTAATTATTCCCGATTGGCCCCATCTTCGAACACTTTCACATTATGGGTTAGGGCGTCAACACACAAATTTGGAGGGAACACAATTTAGTCCACAGCACTTGATCTATAAAAATATTTTCAAAAGCCATGGAATATTTTTAGATATTAATCATATTTTATTTATTTTTATTTTTATTTTTTTATTTATTTGACAGAGAGAGATCACAAGTAGGCAGAGAGGCAGGCAGAGAGAGAGAAGAGGAAGCAGGCTCCCTGCTGAGCAGAGAGCCCGATGCGGGACTCGATCCCAGGACCCTGAGATCATGACCTGAGCCGAAGGCAGCGGCTTAACCCACTGAGCCACCCAGGCGCCCTGATATTAATCATATTTTAAATAAGAAAACTTAATCCCCAAAAGTGAAACTTTTTATAGGTCAATATCACTGTATACTATGCAATAACTTTTGAAATCAATATAAGAGGATAAATAAATATTAAATAATGAACTAAGAAAAGCTTTTCTAAATAAAGTCTGTCTCCAAGAATAAAACAAAACTATAGTCATAGACTATTTAATAATAACAATAAGAACAACACACATCAAAATATATGGGATGTGATTAAGTTTCCTCCCAGGAAAACTAAAAGCTTTAAATGCTTTTTATTATTAAAGAGGAATGAAAAAAATTAACTAAGCATCCAAATTAAGATATAGGAGCAACAAAAACAGAATAGCCATAAGGAAAAAAAGAGAAAGGAATTAATAAGTTATGAAAAAAATTAATGAAATGTAAAATAGAAATTAAAAGGTAAAATTAATGTATAATTCCAAGAGTTGGTTCTTTGCAAAGTCTAATAAAAACAGATAAATTGTTGTCAAAGCTAATTAAGAAAAGAGTAAAAAAGTAAATAACCCAGTTATATAGATTATAACCAAAGAAACAAATATTAAAGAAAAAGAGACTATGAAAATATTAGGTATAAAAATCTATGGTAAAATGCATAAATGTTGATAATATACATTATTTTAAGGAAAATATATATGACTAATATTGCTCAAGAAGTGGGGGATATCTAAGAAACCTAATAAAAATAAAAGATACTAAGAGCATTATAAAAGAAAAACCCACATTGTGTACTTAATGTTTTCTTAGGAAGAAATGATTTCATGTTCACCCAAACATTAAGAAATGCATTATCCCTAGGCTGCATAAACTCTTCCATTATTTTTAGAGAAGGCCTAGAAGCTACCCAATCTCTACAAAGTTTGCATAACCCTAGTATCAAATCCTTAACATTTCAGGAAACCACCTTAAATCATATGTGATAAGAAAAATAATGCCAAAAGGAAAAAATATATATTGTTATTTCAACAGATGCTGAAAAAATCATACAGTAAAATTTAATGTTCACTCTGCCAAAACCAAAATTGAAGAACAGTTCTTTAATATGTATTAAAATTATTCTGGAAGTTTTATATAAAAGCAATTAGGTTTAAAAAACAAATACAAGTTATAAACATTTTGAAAAGATAAAGCAAAATTATCATTATATGTCTCTGCTAAATCCAAGCAAATCAACTAAAATTAACTTTTAAAATTTAAAATAAAAAACAAGGGACTCTTGATCTCAGGGTCACGAATTTGAGTCCCACAATGGGCTTAGAGCTTACTTAAAAAAAAATAATAATAATAAATTCCTCAGCCATCATCATAAACAAGGAATACATGTTTTTAAAAATAAATAAATAAGGCAGGTTGTTTTTTATAAAGTATTCAAATCAGTGAATTTCCTATGTGATATTAAATATAATGAAAAAGGGGATCAATTCACAGCAACAACCTAAAATATAAACTATCCAGAGACAAAGTTTTTAAAAAAATTCATAAGATCCATTGTGTAACCTCAAAGAAGATATGTAAAAGTGCAGAAAAATTTTATGTTCCTGATTAGGAAGGCAATATTATAACAGTGACAGTTTTCTATAAACTAACTCTATAACTGTATCAGAATCCAAGTGAATAAGTAAATTTAATTCAATCCCAATCCAATCTGAAATTTTTAAAAATCTTCAATATTTGTTATGCATGTATCTTTGTATAATATAAATAAATATAATATATATTTTTATATTTACATAATAAATATATAAATATTAAAAATAAAATACATATATACAAATTTATTTAGATTTTTAATGTTATTACCAGGTTATTCACAAGAAAAATGTATGTCCGATTAAGGCTTTCATGACTCACCCTTGTCTTGTCTTCTCTACTCTGTTACTTGTTTCTTTTGCCCTTTTTCCTAGTACTAGGAAGATTCCTAAGCTTATTAACCATCTTAGTTCTCTTTTTTGTGGATGATATGCCTCTCCACACAAATCTTCCTATTTTTCTAACTAAACATTACTTTTTTTAAAAAATGATTTTATTTATTTATTTGACAGAGAGACACACAGCACAAGCAGGGGGATTAGCAGGCAGAGGGAGAGGGAGAAGCAGGTTTTCTAAAGAATCAGCAGACAGCCCCACCTAGCTCAATCTCAGGACCCTGGGACCATGACCTTGGCTGAAAGCAGCTCCTTAACCAAATGAGCCACCCGGGTGCCTCTAAACATTACTTTTCAGTAGCTTATACATGAGGCTTATGGTATATTGTGTTTCTAATAAATGTAACTATATCCTTTCAAAATGTCTTGCTCTTTTTCTTTGTTTGTTGTTGTTTTGTCTTGCTCTTTTTTAAACACTTAGGATTTGAGACAAGGGTGCATTTTTTGGGGGGGGTGTTACATTTAAATTTATATACTTAGTTTGTTCATTTTTGTAGATATAATGGCGGTTGAATCTTTCTGAGACTAAAAATTAACATTTCAAAACTTGAGTAACTGTTTCAGTGCTATAGATAAGCAATGACAGTCATGGTAATGAGGCAGGAGAAAAGTGGAAGGACATGAGGGATAATGGGAGGTAGCATCTCCAGGGGTTGGTGATTGATGAGCACGGGGACACTTGGGCTGTGGCTCAGGCAACAAAGGAAGAGTGCTGGCTGCCATCTGTAGAAGGCATAGTACTGAATTCAGATTGAGACATTTTAAATTGAGTTGGTGACTTATTTACTATATATGAGGCTGCAGTTCAGCAGGAGATACAGGTTGGATAAAGATGTGGGAGACTTCGGGGCGCCTGGGTGGCTCAGTGAGTTAAAGCCTCTGCCTTCGGCTCAGGTCATGATCTCAGTGTCCTGGGATGGAGTCCCGCATCGGGCTCTCTGCTCAGTAGAGAGCCTGCTTCCCCCTCTCTCTCTGCCTGCCTCTCTGCCTAGTTGTGATCTCTGTCAGTCAAATAAATAAATAAAATCTTAACAACAACAACAAAAAAAGATGTGGGAGACTTCAACATAAGGTAGTAAATGATGTTAAGTGAAAGCAGAATGGGGGGTGGGAAAGTGTAAAGAGAAATGCTTAATATCTATATCAGTCATTATGGGGTTTGATTTTTTTCATTTTTCCACTATTATTTAAATTTCTGTATGCAAATCAGTGAATTATATAATGTGTTTAAGTCATCTCTCCAATGTAGCCATGACAGAACTATATTTTACAATATGCATCTATAACAAATGCTTGTTAAATTATATTTAATAAGATCATCTAAAAACCACATGTGGCATCAAAGATGTGCCAGCTTTGAGGCATAATATATAAAGCTACATTGTACCAATTCCAGATATACAGAACCACTGCTCCTTATAATATGAAAGTCCTTTCTACCACGACACATACAATGCATACCTAAGTATAAAATGCATTTATTGGGCGCCTGGGTGGCTCAGTGGGTTAAAGCCTCTGCCTTCGGCTCAGGTCATGATCCCAGGGTCCTGGGATCGAGCCCCACATCGAGCTTTCTGCTCCACGGGGAGCCTGCTTCCTCCTCTCTCTCTCTCTCTCTGCCTGCTTCTCTGCCTACTTGTGATCTCTGTCTGTCAAATAAATAAATAAGATCTTTTAAAAAATGCATTTATTCTCCAATATTGATTTAGACTTGATTTATTTATAATTATTTATTCTTATAAAAATTCATGAAAAATTTTTTCATGGATACTGATTAATTGTTTTAAAGAATGTTAGTAGGACTTTATTATATATTTTATATATATATATATATATATATATTTATTAAAAGATTTTATTGGGGCGCCTGGGTGGCTCAGTGGGTTAAGCCCCTGCCTTCGGCTCAGGTCATGATCTCAGGGTCCTGGGATCAAGTCCCACATCGGGCTCTTTGCTCAGCAGGAAGCCTGCTTCCCTCTCTCTCTCTGCCTGCCTCTCCATCTACTTATGATTTCTCTCTGTCAAATAAATAAATAAAATCTTAAAAAAATTATATGATTTGCATAAAAAAAAGATTTTATTTATTTATTTATTTGACAGACAGAAATCACAACTAGGCAGAGAGGCAGTCACAGAGAGAGGGGGAGGCAGGCTCCCTGCTGAACAGAGAGCCCGATGCCGGGCTCGATCCCAGGATCATGACCTGAGCCGAAGGCAGAGGCTTTAACCCACTGAGCCACCCAAGCGCCCCTATTTTAAATATTTAAAATGAAATTTAAAAGTGATATTTTCTTTCACTTTTTACTTCTTAAACTATATATTTTTTTCTTATTTTTACCTACCAATCTGGTGGAAAAATAAAAGAAAAAGGTATTGATCCTACTTGATATTCCATAAGAACATTGAAATGAAATATTTAGGAATATAGGAGAGAAAAAAGGAATTCTCCAATTCTGCTTCAGAAGTAATACAATGTAAATGATAAGTATTAGTGTAATTTATACTTCACCAATTTAAGAAAATATTTCAAACTCAATTCACTTTAATACTGTAACAAAAGAATGCCCTTTAATTTAGTGTAGCTTAACTTGAAATGTAAAATTTTTCAGGTATTCTTCCTAAATTCAAATTTTTTAAAAAACCAGAAAAATACAGAAATCACACATTGTTTCCCCTCCACCCCTGGTACATATCACTCAATTTATCCTCATTTTTTTCCCAGAAATTCAGAAATGTGATGGAGTCTGTGCCTTGATGTTTCAAACCCGTCTCATTCTGGGGACTTCTCCCTCCCTGACCCAAATATAATGAACAGAATTTGGTTGTTCTTTCTTCCTGATAGTTTTCCACATTTTCTTTCGGTTTTTCAGTTTCATCTTATGCAGAACACTTTTAGTTATCTTTTCTTAACGTCCAATCATGGTTGTAGCCAAGTCTTCAGAGATGTTCACACCATTATTTGAGTGATTTTAAGCTCATTCTAACTACTTTCAATTCTTTGGGCTATTCAGACCAATACTGGCAAAAGCTCTAAGTAGGTCTCTGCTTTCCTCCAAGTCCTCTTTCTTATTCTATGTCACAGACCTACTTTTTGCCTTTGAAGCTGATCGATAGAAACAAGGATCTGAGCCTTTAAAAATCTCAAAAGGTATAAGAATGAAGCTTTCTTGGAGATAATGTAAGTAGTGGCATAAACCTTTGGGGGCCAGATGATATTCTTCCCTCTCAGAGAAACTAAGTTTTTTCCTACTCTGAAGGAAAGAAGTAGTAGATAATGAGCTTCTCACTAAGGACCTTTTGAAATGATGTATCAAAATGTGCTTCAAATGTAGTTTAGTTAAACACATTTATTAGTGGTTAGGCCTGAACTAAACCCAGAAACTTCAGAGATGAATGAAGTTTCTATGCTAATGAGGCTAATAGTGATAATTACTAACACATATATATTTACTGTATACTAAATACTGAAGTAAGTATTTTAAATAGATGCTAAAAGAATTTGCTCTCAGAATAGTGTTTATGACACTGCTGTCTACATTGATAATCTCACCAATATTAAGTCTTATTTGTACATGTGTTTCTTTCTCATCTAAAATATTCAAAATCTCTTAATGTCATCCACATTTTGAGCCCTGTGTTGGTGACACCCCAGAATGAACTGAATGGAGATTTTATCTGGGGACACAGTATCCATGTTCCCATCAAAAGATATTTCTACTACCTCCAAGAAGGTTTCTTCGTTATATAAAATGAAACCATCAAGAGCCAGCTTGAAAGCATATGGGGAGTATCTCAAGCTCATAGGCAAAACATGGGGTTTGGGATCAGCTTGTCTAGGGCTGCCTAAATAACTTTAAGCCATTGAGCTGATGGCTTAAAGTTAGAACTTTATGGGAACCTCAAATGCCATGCAGTTTATTATTTTTTAAAAGATTTATTTATTTTAGAGGGGGGAGGGACCATGGGAGAAGGGAGATAATCTCAAGCAGACTCCCACTGAGTGTGGAGCTGAACTCAGGGTTCCATCTCA
The DNA here is from genome assembly GCF_030435805.1 of Mustela lutreola. Classification (NCBI taxonomy): domain Eukaryota; kingdom Metazoa; phylum Chordata; class Mammalia; order Carnivora; family Mustelidae; genus Mustela; species Mustela lutreola. The sequence continues at coordinate 147,743,695 of NC_081293.1, forward strand.
GAACCCTGAGGTCACTACCTGAGCCGAAATCAAGAGTCAGTTGCTCAACTGACTTCACCACCTAGGCTCTTCAAATGCCTTGCAGTTTAGAAGTGATAATTATCATTTTCTCTGGAAATGATTAAAGGGCCTATGTATACAAAGAGTCTCTCCCCCTTTATTAAAATTTTGTCTTACTGAGGCCTCAGCCCATGCTGAAGTCTTCAAGTGACCCAGGTACATATCTGAGATCAGCATTTATATGATTTAAAATCAAGCTACAGCAGCCTAAATCCTCCAACCCTGATCATTTGGCAAGCTTCCTTACAGCCATCTTCTTTGCTGAGGCCAGTGAGACTAGGATTTTCTTGCAAGGCTAAGAGTAACTGGTATGTGCTGAGGGCCCTTGTAGGGCTACCATTTGGTTGGATCTCTCTTGAGTATTTTAGTCCTCTAAGTACTGTGCTTTTGCAGTTTCTATTGGCTAAGATAACCACAACTTTATAACAACCTGGACAATACACTATCTAGTTTATTTTTCAGTAACTCCATGAACACACACAGCCATTCTTCTTTAGACACCATAAACTGTAATGATCACCAAGATGAAAACACAATCTGGCCGGTGCCTTAGGTCTTCAGCCTTATACCCCAGTCAAGAGTTAAAAAAACAACTACACAGTTTGTAGAAGAAGAAGGAGGAGGAGGAGGAGGAGAAGGAGGAGAAAGAAGAGGAGGAGAAGGAGGAAGAGGAGGAGGAGAAGGAGAAGAAGCAGCTGATCCACACATTAAACCACATGAACCACATTCCCCATTTATGCTCCATTTCTATTTCTTATCAATCTGGCTCTTTCTAGATACTGACAGTCTCCTGGATTGGACTTTTCCACCCAAACTCAAGACACTTCCAAAGGGACAGGCCTTTTTACCAGACACTGGAAAAGCAGAGATGAATATATGCTCTTTGGACGCAACCCATCTCATAAAAGAAGGAGTGAGAGAGTGGGCTGGGTGGCTTTCACATCTCCCAGTTTCTCCTCCCAAACTCTTGGGCCAAAAACTAAGAGTGTTGCAGTAAAGGGGTTTTCAGCACATACAGGCAAATTAGGAATGAGTAATTTTCCCCATAATTGTTATTACATACCAGAAAAAAACTTACTTTGAATACATTCTGTAACTGGTTTAAAAACATCTGATTTGTAAAACAATTTGAAAGAAAATATTGCTACTTTTGAGCATATTAAGACTAAAAATAGGATTTGATAAATTAGGGGATTCTTCTGATAAGTAAATCAGACTCTCAATTGTATATACAAATTGGTGCTCATTTAAAAAATTGTTCCACTCAAATTACTCTCTACTGACAAATAATGACTTAAAAAGCATATACTTTATTGTTTAAAAAAGTAAAATTCACAAACTGCTCATATTTAAAGAGATGACTTTTTTACATGTACTTACAGGCTTTTAATTATGGAATTAATAAGTCATGGGAATAAAAGGCATAGCATAAGGAATATAGTCACTGTAATAGCTATGTAATAGTACAGATGGTAGTTACACCATCTGTTATACACAGCATAATGTATAAATTTGACAAACCACTAAGTTTTACACCTGAAACTAATGTAATATTTTGTGTCAGTTAGACTCACATAAAATCAATCAACAAAAGAAATTATAAAAATATTAAATACAGAATTACCAACTCCACAGAGGGCCTTTATACAGTGATACCGGTCCCTGTATCAAATGATAATGGACAGGGAAATAAATAAAATGGTATGGTACACACTTGTTGGGAAGCTTTCACATTTCTCCTCATGGTGACCCTCTCTTCTTGTCTAGTTCCTTTGCTTCCGTGATCCCTCTTCAACATCCGTTTATCAAGCACCCACCATGTGTTCGACAGTCACTGTTCCCTACATTGCCCAGGTCCCCAAGCATGGCAGTGCTGGGTACAATTCTTTAGACCACTGTCTCTCATTCCTTCTCAGGACTAGCTGTTGGGAAGGATCTCATCATATAATTCATAATGAGGTACTACTTATTTAAGATAGGTTAACCTCATACTTAGTACCAGAGTTTTCACATCATATATGTAAATATGCCTTAACCCAAAAGGATGAATTTGCACCTTTATCCAATAAGAGGTAACTTTTCTTAGGATGCCTTTCTACTTTTCTTCAAACCAAAACAGCCACCTACACTTGAGATAGAACGCTGCTTGCTGTATTGTGCTGTGCTTTCCTAGATACTAAGGGAAGTATGGGTTCATATGGTGATAAATACATTATCTATTACATTTACAATGAGTTAGTCCATTTGTTACTATCACTAGCTGCACCACAGAATTGTGAGAAATACATTGTAGATGTGGGAAACTAATAAATTGGTGTGATTCATATGGTTTTCAAATTGCCTTAAAATTATTCCAGGATATTCCTAACATCATTCATTATGCACAAATCTGTGCTAGTTGTTCTGTATATAAAATGTGACTGATTTATTGAGAGCTTATCCTGAGATGTTTAAAATGAATACTACATAATGTCTGTCTTTCTTTGAACCAGAAGCTGAAGCTAATTTTATGCTGAAAATTCATCCTCTGAAGAAATACCCTGTGGACCTTTATTATCTGGTTGATGTCTCAGCATCAATGCATAATAATATTGAAAAATTAAATTCTGTTGGAAATGATTTATCTAGAAAAATGGCATACTTTTCCCGTGACTTCCGCCTTGGATTTGGCTCCTATGTTGATAAAACAGTTTCACCATACATTAGCATTCACCCAGAAAGGATTCATAATCAATGCAGGTATCTAGGGTTTGATGTGGACTTCATAATATCAAATTAATTTTTTTCTTATAAAATCTCTCTTTGTTTTTATATAAAGGACTCACTAAATTTTATATTTTTGTTTTATTAAGTGGGAAATTAAAATATTTGTAGAGGAGGTATGTTCCTATCTCAAAACTTAGGACATCATGTGTAGCTTGGACTTTTGATTTTGTTTTTTCAAATATCACTCAGTTTCATCACAAAAAACCCACAAGTAATATTAGTGATTTTGGATAAACTCCCAATGTCCAGGCCACCATGCATATAAATACCTGTTTGAGAATTCTGTATGTGTCCTTTCTGATAGCTCCAAATTTGTTAAATTGAGGTTTGTCAAATATAAAGTACTTACCTTGCCAGTAATGCAACTACCTTTCCATTATTATATCGTGACTATGTTTGTAATTATGTTGCCTGAGAGGTGACTTCAAAGAAAGTTCAGCTAGGACATTGAGGGTAGTTGGAAAGAGAGGAATTTGTCTGTTTTCTGGAAAGAGCCCTTTTTCTTAGCATTTTGAAAGTCTCATTCTAAAGAGCACATGCTGCCCTATGAAACAAGGGCAGACTTTAAAAATACAAGTTTGTCAGACAGTATCTTATTTAGCCTGTTGAATTCTCAGAGAGAAATGTGTTCAGTTCTTCCTTAATATAACATATCATTTTAACATCTTCTTTCCTACTTTCATAAATTCCCCAGGTCACTTTAGAGTACACACGCTCATCTACCAGAATAGCTCTGCTAACTGTTGGAATGAATGCGTCTCCTCATGGAGCTTCATGTTCCTTCTCCCTAAATGTGCATGTGCCTGGGGAATGATTCTCACCTCTTGGGACATCATGGGATTCTCAAAATAATTTTAGTAAACTGTTCATCAATAATTTCACATGACACAATGTTTTAAAAATTAGCACAGTATTTTAAAATATCAAACAATAGTATAATATTTCCACTTAATTCCTAAAAACAGTTCCCCCAAAATGTTTTTCTGCTGCACCACGGTCAAATATGATAGGAAATGACTGCAAATTCTTAAAAATTAACCATGTATATTAGCATAATAAAAGCTCTTTAGGTGTCCTATATTAAACGTGCTTAATCTTCCTTAGTTTTTGGACACCAAACCATTATATTCCTATTTCCTACTTGCAAAGAAATATCTAATATTGAACTTTTTCCTGATTTTATTAAGTACAGGTTTTCTCTAATAGAATTACCTTGGCAAAAAATATATATTTTATATTTATATAAGCATAAATACTTAATATATATACTATTTATAAAATATACAAATATATCTTTATATTTTATATATTTATACTTTATATGCTTATGTTTCTCTTTCTCTCTCTCTCATATATATATATATATATATATATATATATATATATTCCTTTCTTACAGCAAACCACATAATTTTACTGTGAACAGTATTTTGAATCTTTGAATGAAGCATAGCAAAATAGAATTTGCCTTTCTTCTTTTCCCATATAGTGACTACAATTTAGACTGTATGCCTCCTCATGGATACATCCATGTGCTATCTTTGACAGAGAACATTACTGAGTTTGAAAAAGCGGTTCACAGACAAAAGATCTCTGGAAATATAGATACACCTGAAGGAGGTTTTGATGCCATGCTTCAGGCAGCTGTCTGTGAGGTAAATAGTTTCACATTACCAAGTTTTTGCTCAGATGCAAAATTCTCCAGAATTTAAGATTTTATTTTCTCTTTGACCTATAGAGTGAAAACATAATACAGAAGAATACAGTCTTCTAATGCTTATTCCTCACCAATGTTATTCATTTTGGTATGTGTTCAGGACAGAGGGGCTTAAATGAAAGAGGGTTATAAATAGAAAAATATAGAAGGGAAAGAATAACTTACGTGCTTGGAAAATCCTTTCCAAAAGAACTGTCTTTTCACTCACCACTTTCCAAGGAAGAGCCTGAAACAGACATTTTCCTACTCACATTGTGTTAGGTGCTCTGCAGTTCATAAACCTGGCTTGTTCTTGCTCTGAGGGAACCCCAGAAATCTCCAGCTGGGAGTTGGTACAGTCAAATGGCTGTGGTAAAATAGAGAATATACAAATAAAGTCAATACTATTTAGGAAACAGCATAGTATTTATGCACTTCATTCCAGCCTGACTTAATGTTTGTTAAACTCGAACTTAGTGTTTCTTGAGATAAAGACCACAATAGAGATCTATGTGATTGTACAAGATCTAATTACATGTTTATTTTAAGAGTCATATTGGATGGCGAAAAGAAGCTAAAAGATTGCTGCTGGTGATGACAGATCAGACATCTCATCTTGCTCTTGATAGCAAATTGGCAGGCATAGTGGTGCCAAATGACGGAAACTGCCATCTGAAAAACAACATCTACGTCAGATCAACAAGCATGGTAATGTAGCAAAAGCTTCTTAGTAGTTATGAATCTTCTGGCTCAAGTATAAGTTTAAATTGGCAATTCAGCTGTTTTTGTACAAAGGAATTACCTAAACAAGCATGATACAGAGTCAGGATAAACCATGAGAGAGAAGTTATGGAAGAATGCCATCTATAAATGCTGATTGATAGAATATAAGGCTAAAACACTCTAACAACATCTAGTAGCTAATTCTCTGATATGCTAAAATGCACTGTATAATATCTGAAAATAAAAGTGATAGAAGAGCTTACTTTTTATGCAAGTGAAGAACTTTAAAAGGAAACACACACAAGCATACACACACATACACTTGTTCTGCAGTGTTGGTATATAAAAACATATTAAGGATTGGTAAGAAAAGGATATTTGGCCTGAAGAATCCTCACAATATAATAGGTAGAACTCAATAGAGACTAAGGAGAAAAAAAAAAGTTAAAAAAAGGCCAACTTCCAATATTCCGGAAGCTTATCTATACTTAGGGTCTCTTTTTTAAAAATTAGTGGATATCTGAAGCTTATCTATACTTAGGGTCTCTTTTTTAAAAATTAGTGGATATCTGGATTGATTCCTGAGGGTTAGTTTCAGCTCTGAATCATACACTTAATACAATCACCTGGAACCACATCTTTCCCAGCATTAGTTATTGTTCTACATGTGGAAAGTCAACTGTATGATGCAAGATTTATTTCTGATAGAAACTATTTATACTGAATGGTAGGACAAAATTTTCCAAACTTTCTCAGATTTTGGTACCCTAGTATCTTGGTAATTTTCTTCTCTTAAAACAAAAGCTTTAAACTTTCTCTGATCTTGGTACCTTAGTGTCTAAATAATTTTTTCCCCTGGTTTTCATAAGCAAAAAAAAAAAAAAAAAAAAAATCTGACAGTTCTGTTATTAGGTAGGTCCAAATAGCTTAACTATTAAGAATATATTAAAATATATATATACATGAATCATCAAAAAGTAATATACATGATTCATCAAAAAATACATGTGCGCGCACGTGTGTGTGTGTGTGTGTATGTGTGTGTGTGTATCATTCTTAGTAATGAACTTACTAGAAGGAACTTCCCAAGCCTTAGAATCAGACTGGACATCCTTTCCTGTTCCACATTGATTTTCATTTCCTGTTCCACATTAATTTTCATGCTGCCTAGTTTTGCAAAGATATGATGTCATTTACAGGGACAGAGACAAATGTAATCTTAAAACTGCAAACTATCTCCAGCTAGTAGTTCATGGCTACCTGTCAGATGCTGAACTATCACTTTAAAAATTAATGATACTTCAGGGCACTCTGGTGGGTATACCCCAAGACACCTCATGCACAGTTTGGAAATTGCAATATTAGAAGCATATAAATTATGCTGAAATTTGTGTGGTTCCCATGAGTCAAGTTTAAATAGTTTAAATTTACTTAATCTGGGACATCTTACCAGACTTACTGCAAATCTATAGGAGCAAGCATATTACTGCATTGAACAAATTCAACCCTTGGTAACAGCCTCAAAATTTAAGGACTTTAAAAGGTAACTAGAGATTGAATTTTAAATTTTGGGATTTGGAATTATTCCAACAGTCTTTCTCTTTGCTAATTCTATTCTACTCAGCCACATTTGGTAGACCCACTCACTTTCATTTAGTCATTTCTTATCTTTCCTTCTTTTTATTTAACCTTTTTAAATCTGAGGTAGAGTTCTAATTATTTACCACGGAATGGAGGAGGAGGGAAGAGGAACAACCCTATTGTGAGACTAGGAGAAGCTTTTTCTTTTTTTAAAGAAAAAATAATAATCACATTTTCTCAAATTGCAGTGCACTATCCTTTTGAATTTTTGCCAAGTCACTGAAGTCATGTCTTTATAACTGTATTTTAGAGGGTGCTGTTATACATCTAGGAAAGATTTCCGTAAGGCAAAGAAATGCTCTCATAATTTTAGACATATGCCATGCCATATAACCTTATAGAAATAAATTATAATTCTGGTAGAATTTTACACAGTGTTTGGGCTCCTATGACATCAGGAATTTGGACAGTCTTTCATGAAATTCATTTGCCTTCCTGAACATTGTTCCACCCACTTGAAAGAATGAACCTTCCACATGTCACTGATGTTTACTGAGTAAACCAAGGAGCAGTGTGTTTGTTAACATCTTAGAAGAATATTTTTTTATAAGAATATTTTTATCTCATTTTATCCCAGGACTTTGTTTTAAGGGATCCTCTTTCTAAGAATTCTCATTCCCTTCATTTCCAGGGACACTGTCCTAAAACAAAAGAAGCTGAAGTATTTTGATTGATCCCTCGACTACACATTTATATCTGCAATATGTGCTACTGCTCTGAAACTTCCTATATCCAAAGCTTCCTATATCCAAAGGTTCTGCTGAACCTGACTTTTACCTGCTTTTTAAAAAATGTCTCCCTTCTCTTCTATTTGGCCATTATAGAGGAATTTAAGAAGGTATAAGTTAGACAAGCAATCAAACACTTCGCTTCCTGGCTTCATTTCCAGCAGCCAACACCAGTAATGTTGAATGGTATCTGACTGAGTTTTTTGGTCTAAGATACTGGTGGTTTTATTTATAAAAGGAAATAACTGATAAAATACCTTTTATATGACCAAATTACATGGGCTAGAGTTCTACTATTTGTACATATAGTTATTTCATGAGGGTCAATGTGAACTCCAGAATAGTAACAACTACCACGTTTTAGGTATTTATTAACTGAAACCACTATAGCAAACACTGCATACATGATCGAATTTATCTTCATAGCAACTCTATAGGGTTGTCATAATTATCCTTTAAAAAAACAACAACAGAAAAACTGAGCATAGATGTAGTTAATTAAGTTTACTAAGGCCAGAGAGTTAAAAAGTTAATAAGTAGCAGAGCTGGTTCAAATCTTACATTAAAATCTTTGCCACAATGTTTCAAGGGGAAAATATAAAAGAGAGAGTGCTGGCATAATTTCTGCTCTAATTTCCTGGCTGCAGTCTTACTTATAGAAGACATAAAGCATGGACACCTGGGTGGCTTAGTGGGTTAAGCCTCTGCCTTCGGCTCAGGTCATGATCTCGCGTCCCGGGATCGAGTCCCGCATCGGGCTCTCTGCTTGGCAGGGAGCCTGCTTCCTCCTCTCTCTCTCTCTGCCTGCCTCTCTGCCTACTTGTGATCTCTCTCTGTCAAATAAATAAATAAAATCTTTAAAAAAAAAAAAAAAAAAAGAAGACATAAAGCACATAATTTGGTTCACATGAATAAATGAGATATAATTTAAAATAGTTTCTATTTACATATTATTATATATTAGTATATGGTAATTATTATATATTAGTATATGGTATTATATATTAGTATATGGTTATACTACTGAATAAATTAATTTTCTGCTGCTTTTTCTCTAAGTTCCAGAATAGAAATTTGAGTAGTAATATGGCTTTATAATTTATCCAGGAATATGGCAGCTTAAAATATGGCATTCTTTCTAAAACAGTAGATATTTGTATAAAAAATTATTAATAGTGTAAAAGAAGGCTATTAATACTGAGGGTCTGGAATTTCAACCTGTCTCCCCACCCAGCTCCTCCAGGGTGATTCTCAACCTCACTCAGAGCCTTCCTTACAACATTCACCCCATCCCTGGCGGAGGCCAAGAATAATACAAAGGTCTCTATAAATAGCGAAAGGGAGCCAAGAAGCAAATATTTGGAAGAAGCACACCAGTCACGTAATGAACACTTACTAATGGATTTTCAAAAGTTGCTGTGACTCTCTGCTCTGGATAGAGACATGCAAATAGGCAAAATCCCACCATACTCCTAAACATATTTAGTAGCTTAATTTTGGTGTTTCTTTTTGGACTCAGCCTTTTTGTGTGTGCCTCATCATATTATGGCCAGGGATTCTTCACCCCTCCTATCACAGAGCTCCTCAGAATTCCCCTACTGCTGGCCTCATAGTTCACTCCCTCCCCTGAGCCTCATTTGGATTTACTAGCTGTTGAATTGGTCACTACCTTAGAGGATGAAAGCTGAATTTGAGAAGGAGTATTAGGCATTACTAAAGAGTTTTGCTTCCTGATGGGTAAAAACAGTCAATATTCTGCTTGTGAATTCTCATATAACTATGTTTAACATGTCATTCACTTAGAGTAAATCGTTCAGGAAGACTTCTTTTTTTTTTAAGTTAATCGTTTTGTTTTGTTTTGTTTTTGAGAGAGAGTACAAGCCAGGGAGCACAGCAGGCCATGTGAGCAGTGGGAGGGACATAGGAAGAGAGAGAGAGAGATTTTAAACAGACTCCATGCTCAGGGCCAAGCTGAAGGCAGAGCATGATCTCACAACCCTGAGATTATGACCTGAGCCGAAATCAAGAGTTGAACATTTAACCAACTGAGCCATGCAGGCTCCGCTAGGAAGCCTTCTTTTTTACCATGTATCTCAATACTTGGAATTGTATTCAGTTTTTCAGAACTGCTGATGAAAAAAGGGAGCCCCAAAAGATACTTGGCTAATTTAATGTATAACACTGTTGAGTTAACAGAAGTTAAAGTTATTATATTTATTTGTGTTCCTTTTAAGGGTTATTTCTGACATTTTCAAATGTTTGGGAGACTCATTTATAATTAATGCTGCAATCAGACAGCATTCCATGTAAGGAGACAATTATATTCCACGTAAGGAGTCTTTGGTAAAAAGACCTATTAATCATTTTTGCTATATAACTCTATAACTAAGAAATAGCTTAGAAATAACTTCAGAAAATGTTAAATGTCTCTCTTTTTCTGCTCCTCACCTTCTTTGTGTTGGACACATATTAATAAAAATGTTAATTCATGGAGCACTTATTTTGCACTAGCACAGTGTGAGTATATTGTTTATTTTAGCTCATTTAGTCTTCACCACAACCCATGTTATAAATAAGGAAGCTGAAACTTAGAGACCTCAGATTCATTTACACAAGGTCACCGAGATACTATAAATATCAGTCAAGCCACACCTAAGCTGTCTAATACAAGAATTCACTGCTGGACTTTCACCTAATGCTGTGCTGGCTGCTTCCGTTTATTACGGAACTAAATGGTCTGCTGGACCCTCCACACACCTTAGCTCATTATGTCTCCCTATCAACTTGATAGAGTCGGCATCATCACACCCATCCAGGATGGCTGAAGTGGAGAGGGAGGGTAAACATCTTCCCAGGATAGTTGACTCTCATAGCTCCACCTTGCCCACTACACCACAGTTTTCATACTGACTGAGTACTGGCTGCTTTTCAGAAAACCAGTGAATGCGAGTGATGGATACTGAAAGAAAGCTAAGTTGAGAGTCATTTTTAAAAAGTAGTTTTAAGTTTATTCAACTCTGAAGTCCTCCCCAAGTAATTATTATTCTAAATGTTTTGAACACTTAAAAATGTACTTCTTAAATCCAAGTTTACACAGTAGTCCTTATTTTGCATGACACTGAATCCTATATCTAATGAAAAACCAATCTAGAATAACCCCCCAAGTCTATTACCTTTTGTCACAGACTGAGGTTCAACAGCACAATAGCTATTGAAAGTCAAATGGAGAGACCATTTAGATCAAAACCATCCTTTTAAGGGAATTAGTATTTATTTAGTTTCATGGAAATCATTGATATGTAGCTATGAGAAAAATAATAACATTAATTCTAATATGGCTCACCTAAAGCATGTAATAATACTTTTCACCTTATTTCTTACTTTTTTCCTCCACTTAACACTACATACAACCATAACTTCTAAAATTAATTAAAGAGATAAGACCAGTTTAGAGAAAAGTCTTTCACTAAGCACTTTTGAGTTTTATTAACATGCACAATCAGGAAAGTAAAGGAAATGTCACCTAGGCAGAATGAACCTAGAAAGTTTTAAATCATGTTTTAAGTCCAGATGCAGTTGAGTTTTTAAAAATATTGTTACAACTTTAAAAACTAACAAAATGCCTGATTTCAGCTTATTGCTCTCTCAACTGTTTTAAATTGTAAATGCTATAAAAACAGTAATGACTTCAACAATAACTTCAGAATAGACCTAATTTGAAGGTTTCTCATGCTCAAAGAAAAACAGCCAGGGAATGATCTCTGCAAACAATATTTAGTTTATTTTTTGTTTTAAGTTGAAAGCAAAGGTTTCAGAAACACCGGGGCTAGGCTTAGAGTAGCCTGGCACTGCGTTTATACTGACTCTGGAAATGAGCTCTGAAAAAAATAATGGTTCGCAGAAGTGACACAATAAAAGCCAAACGTGATGAAAATACTTACATAGAATGTTCCCATTAAATGACATGTTTCAGTTCAATCCTATTTAGAAAACTTTTTATAATCACTTTCATTGAAAAATTTACAAAAATTATTAGTTGATCCCCACCCTTCAGCAACTGGGATATCATGATCACAGTCATACTGCATTTGGCAGAAGCTCCAGATTCAGGCCCTTGATGGGCCACATACAAAGGCGTAACAAATGCAGCAAGTCAAACTAAGCATATCCAAGCAGAGCTCAATACCTAGCCTTTAGTAATGGCCTCCAAATGTCTTTCACTAAGCAGTATTTCCTTAGAAAACTGCATTTTGTTAAGTCCTGTGGTATTTGCCCATTACACTATATAACATCACCCAACATCACAGTGAGGTACGGGTAAGTGCTACCTCCATTTTACGAATGAGAAAATGGGGGTGCTAAAGGGATCAGGAATTAGTCTGTAGTCACAGAGCCCTACATAGTGGTGCCTATGGTAAATGTCAAGCAGTGTGACATCAGGAATGAGCCCCCACTCACTGTTAATCTGGATCCAATAACTACAGAATGATAAGTAAAAGCCTTTTTATATATTAACTCATTTAATCCCCACCATAACTATGAAAGGTAGGTACTTGTATTTATACCTGTTTTACAGATATTGGATCACAGGAAGGTCACAACAATTAACCAGTGTTCTATAGCTGGTAATTGCAGAACTGGGCATGAAAGCCCAGGTGGTCACAGAGCCCCTGCTCTTGGTATGGTTCTCAATTGGAATGATTTTGCCCCCCAGAAGACATGTTAATCTCCAGAGACATTTTAGTTGTTACAACAAGTGTGGAAGGCAGGAGATACTGACATCTAGTAGGTAGAGGCCAGGGATGTTGCTAAATATCCTATGGTGTACCAGACAAGAACAGTGCACCCACAATACAGAACACTCAGCCCAGAATGTCATTGGTGCCCCTAATGAGAAACCCTTGTCTATGTGATTACTACTGTGCAACTATGCAAATAGAAAATACACTATTGCAATAAGATATGGGCTGACAACACAGAATTTAAAGTCTTCTCTTTAAATAAATCTCTGCTAGCAGACTGCTTTCATGTTATCTTTCTTCTAAAAAGTGAACTATAAAAAAATTATCGAGATAATTGAGTACTTTATTTAACAAGACATTGGTTTTTTCATCTTACTATGATATTTAATACTACAAATTTTCTTATTAGCTTATAAAAAATTTTTTATGAGGTTCAGCTTTATGAAGAGACTCTTCAACACTTTTTGTTTTGGTCACTATTTCTGCACCTTATTAAAATTCTCCCATATACCTTTAACTGGAATTGCTCCCAGTGAATCTTTCTTACCTCCTCTTCCCTTCTGACATTTAGAAGTTATTTCCCACAAGTCACCGCGAAGGTGTTGGTGAAGAAGAAAAATGTAAGAGGAACGCTTTTGCCCTTAAATACTTAGCAGCTGTCTTGGCACATTGCTTTCCCTTCTCCCTTCTTGCCCCTGAAATGCTTGTTATCTCTGTTAATTATTTTCAGAGTTTAGAGAAACAATATGTAATAGATTAGACAGAGGGGGAGTTAGAAATGAGAAGCAGTGATGTCACTAGACCAGGACAGCTGGCTGAGAGGGAGTGTTCTGCTAGTGAAATACAAGACATAAAAGATAAAATATTTAAAAGATAACATGCTTCATGGAGGAAAGGGGAAGGGGCTTCAAAAATGGCCATTAATCCACAGCTCTCCTGTCAACAGTGGTTTATTAAAACATCTGTTAACCATTTGTAATTTTAACAAACCTGCCTCGAAGTAGCTGGAATTTTCTCTTAAAATAGATATCTTCCTAGGGTTTAAAAAAGTGTGTTCTTTTAAATTTAAAAATCCAATTGACCTTCTTAATGAGCTTCTGACCAAACTAGAACTTTTTAGATTTAAATTTTGTGTACTTTTCATCAATGTGACTTCCTGTTTTTGAAAAGGGAAAAGAGATTAAGAAGTCTCCAAAAGCTGCTTATGTTTTGGACTGTTCTTTAAATATTGATTTTATGTGAGTTAAGTATAAACTAGTTAAAAAACATATGGATTAAATTTTCATTGAAATACAAATGGTTTTTAAAATTAAGGGGGATTACTTGGCAAACTGGTTTTCTTTTTTTTTTTTTTCTTGGTCAAAACAAAATATTTCAGAAGTAGTTGTTGCCATTAAAAAAATATTCCCAATACAGCTAGATTTACCCTTCCTTGACTTGTTCTCTTTAATTAACTAGCATTATGGAAACTGTCATAAATCTATTTTAAGAGTATACATAGTATTAGGAGCAAGGCATAAGAATTCATCTGGCAGAATTTATATGTTGGGAACTGATTTTCTATTACTTTAAAATTATATTCTTGAAGAATTGCTTTGGGCAGAATTTTTCTTATGCAAATCCATGTGGTAATAGTTCTTTAACCTCTTTGTAAAATAGTTTCATATCACATTTAAATTAAGTTCATGAAAATTTGATTTGTTTCTACCAGAATAATAAATAAAGAAATAAAATGTATTGCTATGGTTATTATCTTGGTCCAGTCAGGCTGCTGTAACAAAAAGTCCATAAACTGTGTGACTTATAAACAATAAAAATTTATTCCTCACAGTTCTAGAGGTTGTGAAGTCTAAGATGGAGGCACTGGCAGATTCAGGATCTGGTGAGAGCCTCCTTTCTAGTTCATACATGGTACCTTCAAGCTGTAATTTTTCCACCACCTCACACAGTAGAAGGGGCAAGGTGGCTTTCTCCATTGGCCCTCTTTTATAAGGGCACTAATCCCATTCATGAGGACTCCACTTTCATGATCTAATCATCTCCCAAGGCCCACTTCAAGTTTAGGAATTCAACTTGTGAATTTGGAGAGGAGGGCACAGATAATCAGATCCCAGCAGTTACTTTATTTTTAAACACAAGGCTATATCTTATATCTATGTATTTAAGTTTAATATTTGGGTCTCAGAGCTTAGGCTATAAGAGAAACTCTAGTTAAATTAGCTCTTTTACTAAGTTCACATAGTTTGCCCAAATATAGAAATGTTAACCAAGATGGTTCAGCAAAATTTCCCCTTAAAGAAAACACAATTAACATTGACAGGTAAAAGGAGAAATAAAAACTAGAGTTATTTGAGCTTGAATCACATGATACTAATTAGGTTCAGTCACATGATCCTTATTTGCAACTTAGCTAATATAACTAAGCACCAGTGAAGAGGTGAGGACCACTGAAGGTGAAGTTTGACATCAACCCTCTGAGAAGTGTCTAATTATGAAGTTGTTATTTGACGTCATCACTTTAATTTCTGGAAGAGCATTTTTAGAAAGAAAAAATATCAAGTACCATGTCTATTTAAATTTAGATACCATTCCATAGTTGGCAGATTTCTCATATTTACTAAATTATATACCCTTTCTCCTGCTCTTCCCCAGCTTTCTCACTAACACAAAGAATGTCACAGTTGGCTGTGTGTAAATTTTATTTATCAAAGTAAAACAGATTTATAATATATCATATGACCAAAAGGTTAAGTATGTTGATAAGTTGAAAGATACTATATACACCTTGTATAAGCTGTTGGAAATAAAAATCATGGTAATTGCTATTGGTTTTGAGCACCTACCATATGTAAGAAGCTGCACTAAATACATGACATACAATCAGTATCTTTTTAATCTTGCTTGCCATCGTGGAAGGCAAAAATCACTGAGATGTTACAGAGGATGGACCTGAGAGAGAATTTTTATCATAAAGTAACAACCTTGGATTTGAATACAGGGTTTTCTGCTTTTAAACAAAGTTCATACTGTATGATGTTATATACTGAATATCTGTGTATTTATGTTTATACATGCATATATTTGCATTTCAGCACTTGTTACTAAATTTCAGAATATGACTGTCACTAATGTGTCTCTATTTCTGAATAGTACATTATCTTTCACTCTTACCATTGTTAGGCCAAATTTAATCTAAAGAGGTACTTCACACAACATTGAGTCAGCCTTCTTCAGTTTTCTGAGTTATAGGATTTTTTCTAGAAAATATCCTTAATATATTGATATTGATCTTATTTTTTTTAATTTAAATGACTCCAATAAAACCATAATCCTTCCAAATATAATACATTTTTATGTCAGTCATATGGTTTTCCTCATAATGATGTTTGGGTATGCGTGGGATTGAGCTACAATATTTCACTCCCTTCTTTTTTTTTTTTTTCTTCATTACCCTTTGCAGGAACATCCCTCACTAGGCCAACTTTCAGAAAAGTTAATAGACAACAACATTAATGTCATCTTTGCAGTTCAAGGAAAACAGTTTCATTGGTATAAGGTACGTTAATTCCCAAAAAATAAAAATTAAACTGTTTGCATGGATAGTTGAAATTAGAATGCTTCTTAGACCCCAGGTGAGGATTCTAGAGTTACTGTACTTTGTACAATCTGATTTTAATAATGTATTAACTAATATATAGCACACAGTGTCTGAAATTATCATTTACATATACATTCTATCTATGTTAACACCTAGAACCAAGTGTGGGGACTGATAGTGTGGTACTGACTATGACAATAATGGAGAAGATTTTTATCAGGTAAAAAAATAGTTCACATTCCAACTACACTTTTCATATCTGGATTCCTGATTCTTTTCTGGTCCATGGGCATATTCTTATAATAGATTGGGTTGGGGAACATCAGCTTAGTTTCGATAGTAACAACATACCTAGATTTGGTCTAGGTCATCCAATAAAGGAACAAGAGGAGCCAGTGAAGTGGTTGACCCTGTCAGAGCTTTCCTATGCAAGAATAATACTGGTTTTGTCGACAATCCTTCAGGCCAGATGAGATCCACAAACAGAACAGATGTTTGGTCAGTCATGTCACTGTGGCAGCACTGTAGAACACACCTCCAACAAAAAACTGCTTCTGGGATCCTGCTGTCATTTTCTTTTCACAGTCTTCTAGGTCCCTTTTTCCAGGAAACTCTCTCTCTCTCTTTTTTTTTTTTTTTAATTTTCATGACATTGTGATACCCTTTTATTGCACATGTCTGTTCATAGGATCTCCATCTCCTTTGTTGTCTCTGCTTCTTCCTTCCACTCTGACTGTCCTTTATTTATTTCTTATAATACTTCAGAGAAACTAAATTTTCTTTCATCTTCAGCAAATGCTTAAATCTATCTCCATTAGCTACAAAGCTGTTGTTCCCTCCACCAATTTCCCCAATACCTGACCAATGTCTAGCTTGTCTGGGGAAATTGGTGGAGGGAACAACAGCTTTGTAGCTAATGGAGATAGAAATCTTCAGTAAAACTTTAATCAATTCCCAGATTGGTATACCATGGAAACCCTTTTTAATGTAATAACCATTAATATTCACAGAAGTAGGGCTCTAGCCCAAATTAAATGCCCAAACTACTTTGTGAACAAAGTAACAGATTCCATTTATTGAATACTAACTATTGTCAGGCACTGAGTTTACTAACATTAACTCATGTAATACTCATAACAATGAGGGAAGTATTACCAATTTAAAGCCCATTTTAAAGATAAGGAAACACATTCAGAGAGGTTATGTACTTGACCATACCTTCCTAACAGCTTAAGTCCCATGCTCATTACCTCTCAGCTTAATGGTTGAATTTCAGGAATGCAAACTGGTACAGCCACTCTGGAAAACAGTGTGGCAGTTCCTCAAAAAGTTAAAAATAGAACTACTCTGAGATCCAACAATTGCACTAGGTATTTACCCAAAAGATAAAAAAATACAGAGTTAAAGGGGCACCTCCATGCTTACAGCAGCATTATCAACAATAGCCAAGCTATGGAAAGAGCCCAAATGTCCATTGACTGATAAATGGATAAAGATGTGGTAAACATATATGATGGAATATTACTCAGCCATCAAAGAGAACGAAGTCTTGACATTTGTAATGCCACGGGCAAGCTGGAATGTATAATGCTAAGTGAGATAAGTCAGTCAGAGAAAGACAAATACCTAGATGATTTCATTCATATGTGGAATTTAAGAAATAAAAAACTGATGATGATGAACATATAGGAGGGAGGGAAATAAAAAGAGAGAGAAGGAAACAAACCCTAAGAGACTTTTAAAGATAGAGAGCAAAGAGAGGGTTGATGGAGGGAGGAGGGTGATGAGTATTAGAAGGGCACTGGATATGATGAGCACTGGTTTTGTATGGAAGTGATGAATCACTGAATTTTGCCCCTGAATTGTATATTGCATTGTATGATAATTACCTGGAATTTAAATAAAAATTTGAAAAGAAAAAAAATAATGGGACTGTAACTTAAAAAACAACAACAACAACAACTTTAGCATAGAGAAAAAAATAGTTGAATTTCATATTATTGTGTGGCTTTTTACTACTTTAGCCTGGTCCTTCTCTGCTATGTGTTATTTCTTATTGTTGTTGTTGTTATTAGCTTAGCAGTTTCTCCCTAGTCCTTTAAAAAGATTTTCATTGATAGATAAAACCATAAGCCAGGTTTATTATTAACTGAATGACGTAAAACTGTGAATCAACAGGCTCAGAATGCCTGACAAGTTCTGCCAAAAGTCCTGTGTATGCCTTTACAGTCACCTACTTTGGCTGCCCAGAGATATTTTTATCAACCACCTTCATCTGGGTTGTTACAGCCTCCTAACCTGTCTCCTAAATTCATCCTCTACCTGGATGCAGAATGATCTATTAAATCACAATTTGTGACCAAAGTTCTTCCTAGAGCAAACTATCCCAGTGATTCTCTCTGATTTATAGGATCAAGTCTTTAAGGTGGCATATGAGACCATCTGGTCCCTACTTGCCTCTCATACCTCCCCTTATTCTCTGCCTTACACCTCTCCCCCTAGCTTGCTTTTAAGTCTCCTGTGCACACACACTTACCAGGCCCCCTCTTTCTTTGTGCCTTTGTTCTTGCTACTTCTTCCTCTTGCCTGGAAGTCTCTTCCCCTTATTACTTGGCTCACTCTTCGTCATCCTTTAAGATACAGCTCATGAGTCACTTCCTCCAGGAAACAATCCTGACAGACTTCCCCAGCCCTCAAATGCTTGCTGGGGATCCCTCTCATCAGGGTCTGTGCATTATCTCTGCTACTTCATGTGTATATTGTTTTTT
Organism: Mustela lutreola; assembly: GCF_030435805.1. NCBI lineage: Eukaryota > Metazoa > Chordata > Mammalia > Carnivora > Mustelidae > Mustela > Mustela lutreola. The sequence goes on from NC_081293.1 coordinate 147,762,417, forward strand.
GAAATTGCTATACTTGTGAGGTCCTTAAGGATGGGAACTCCAAAGTGGTACATAATAGGTATTCAATAAAGGTTAGATAAATGCCTTTTAAAAATCTGTGAGTGCTACATTTTACCTATTACCTAAGATACCAAATTGCTAATGTCCAAGTAGTGGCTGGCATAGAGCAGGAGCTTAATGATACTTGTGTATGGTAAAATGAGTGTACAAATGGATTTTAAGACTTTCCATAATCTGATTGCTTTAAAGTACTCAGCCTTCAGGTCAGGATCCCAGGGTCCTGGGATCAGTCCCATATCAGGCTCCCTGCTCGGTTGGGAGACTGCTTCTCACTCTCCCATTCCTCCTGCTTGTGTTTCCTCTCTCGCTGTGTCTCTCTCTTTCTGTCAAATAAATAAAGTCCTTTTTTTAAAGGATTTTATTTATTTATTTGACAGACAGAGATCACAGGTAGGCAGAGAGGCAGGCAGAGAGAGAGAGAGGAAGGGAAGCAGGCTCCCTGCTGAGCAGAGAGCCCGATGTGGGGCTCAATCCCAGGAGCCTGGGATCACGACCTGAGCTGAAGGCAGAGGCTTTAACCCACTGAGCCACCCAGGTGCTTCAATAAATAAAATCTTAAAAAAAAAAAATTCAGCCTTCACTCCAGTCAGATTGGTTTCTTCTCTTTTCTTACTTTATCTAGAACTCAGGTAAACCTTTAAGCCTTTGCTAATTCTCACTTTCTCACTAGGAATACCTAGAGTTTTCTCCATAATTGTTCAGTGACATCCACCAAAAATACCCACTCCATGAAGCTTCCACTAGTGACAATGATTTTTTTCTCCATTCTGGGCCAACTTGTCCTAAAGGTCACTCCATGGAACAGTAGTTCTTCATATTTACATATGCTACATGAGAAAAGGGTTTTATAATTTGAAAATGTTGGAAATGCTGCAGCAAATACTGCTAAATCATTACCAAGACTTCTCCGAACCTTTACTTTGCAAGTGTGCATTTTGAGTATCTATGTTGAAGAAACCATATGCAGAACTTTCCAAAATTTTTGCCCTCACAACACTTTTGATAACTATATTCCATGGAACATGGGACATTACTTTAGGAAATCCTGGTCTGTACTTTGATTGGGTTTTTAGGTCAACATGTAATTTGTGGACACACACATGCTCACACACATACAATACACACACTCCCATTTGTAGTCTGGTGGTGGTTCCATGGTGTAATGGTGAGCACTCTGGACTCTGTAGTCTGGTGTATGTGGTGTCCTACTTGCTTGCTTATATTTTTCTTGTATCTTATATTTTTTTCATTCATGTAATGGCTCACCTTCCACCTGTAACTCTAAGAATTTTTAATATTTGTTAATTACTGAGACACTGTATACTACTGTCATTAAGTAAATATTATTGGTATGTTTTCTAGGACCTTCTACCCCTCTTGCCTGGCACCATTGCTGGTGAAATAGAATCAAAGGCTGCAAACCTCAATAATTTGGTAGTAGAAGCCTATCAGGTATGTATATATTAAACACAATTTTTTCATATAAACTTTTAACCCCAGTTTCTATGGCAAGATACAAAATAGTACCCTATCATCTTGAGAGGAATCATAAACAGAAAATTAGGTTAAAAATTAGAAACCTGAATTAGCCCTGGCTCTTTCACTAACTAGCCTTGTATCCTTGGGAAAGTCATTTCAGCTTTCTTTACCTCACTGTCTCATTGACAATAAACTCAAGTCAGGCTACGGGCTATCTGAACTCTTTTCTAAATGAAATGTTCAATAAGTCACCAAATCATGTATCAAGATTACTGAGAGGACTCTGTTGGAGTCTCTTAGATAAATTACTTGATTGTTTAATCAGTTATTTTAGCAATATTATCAAATTAGTTTGATTAAAAGAATCACCTTAAGAGATATACTGTTTTATTGAACTGACAGTTGTACGCTATCCCTAGTCTATCAAGAGTGAGTGCCAAATGCAAAGATTTACAGAAACATCTGCTCTCTCAGCATAGGTCATTCCTGGATAGAATAATCACTGCTAAGATGTTGTAATAATTGTGATTTTTACTTTATTTTTTTAAGATTTTATTTATTTGAGAGAGAGAGATAGCAAGAGAGAGACAGTATTAGCAAGTGTGGGGGTAGGGAGAGGGAGAAGCAGACTCCCCAACAAACAGGGAGCCTGATGTGGGACTGGATCCCAGGACCTTGGGATCATGACCTGAGCTGAAGGCAGATACTTAACTAAGCCACCCAGGCATCCTTGATTGTTACATTAATACCACTGAGAAACATTACTTTCCATTTGTGACCTCATTTAATCCACACAACCAATCCATAAGGAAGATGTTAGTATTCCCATTTTGTATTTATAGAATCTCAAAGAAGCTAAGCAAGCTAATCAAGGGTAAAAGAAGCAAAAAGATCAGGACCAGAACCCAGGTCCTTCTTAACTCTAGGCCCCAGGTACTTCCTTCTGTGTTAACACCTGTTTTTCTTTCTTTCTTTCTTTATTATTTTTTTTTTTACAAAGATATGCTTTACTCTACCTTGAACGTATGGACCTCTGATAAAGTCTCACTTCCCAAATTCTCTGATTGTCTTTTTTACACAGTAGAGATGAATAGTGTACATAGTAGCCCAAGCCTTATGAGAAACCTCAGGCTTCTCTTCTCATTTTCTCTATGCAGCTCTGCCTTCTCCTGAGCACAAAAGGAAAGTCAGGAAGTAGACAGGGAATAGAAAATGAAGGACTTGTTTAAACTTTATTCTTTTAAAAGAAAAATAACCGTGTGAGGTTTTTTGTTTTTGTTTTGTTTTGTTTTTTTGCCAAGGAATTGTTCTATGTCTGAGATGTCTCTACATTAGAGAAAATAAGGAAGAATATCTTTTAATTATTTTTATTTCTTATTGTTACAAAAGAATATTAGGATTGGGGGAGCTTCTTATCAAGGAGGATCAAACATGTACAGTTCATTCCCCTATGCAGTTTGTTCCCAGGAATAATCAAAATAAGGAAGGAATGTGCAGTCTTAGAAATCACCCTAGTTTTTATAGTATGAACCCACTTATTACTCCAGACAAGAAATTTCAAAAAATAAACTGACAAACTTGTCTGTGTGTCAGACTGTACCAGTGGAAAGGGAACCAGCAGTATTTGGTTTTATGTTTTTTATTTGCCCAGAATAGATATCCATTGCCTTAGCTAACTGCAGTTCAGATTAACCTTAAACAATGGGAAAATATTAGCAAATCCAATAAGACTGACTCTGTCTAATTAATCTCCTTAGGTTGTAATTCTGTTATTTTTTTTAACATATGCGTATATCTTCAAAATTCTTCTGAAATATTATTTTATCTTCACAGTCCAACAGAAATAATTCATAATTCATTGAAGAAAAAGAATAAAAATATTTCATTCTAACTTTTAATTTTTTGCATTTCCTTTCTAAGAATTTTATAAAATTACACATAAATTTAGTACATGGTGAATATGACTGCATTTTGTTTTTTATCTTTTACATCAGCACTGCCACTAGAATTAAGATTAAATAAAAATCGTGACTAAAATAACTTAAGCTGAAATTAAGAAATGAAAAATAAATTATATTGAATATAAATAATTGTATATTAAAAAAAATCTGCCTCTGTACTTGTTAGATATTAAAAAGGAAACTTAATATTGTGTTTGAGCCTAATTTCTAAACTTCAAAACTGGGCAAAATTTTTAGACATTTGTCTTTACACCTGCTTAAGCGAAAAACATTAGTATAACAAGGTTAACTTCTTAAGAGAAGGAACTCCAGAAGGCAAATTGAAAACACTCATTGTACTGGGAATTTCCTTCTGATCTTTCAAACCATCACCCTATCAAGACCATTTATATACCATTGCAAGTTTCTGTTGGCTTGCTGAAAATGTTCAATTAAGTGATTACAATGGATGAGCTCTCTGGGAGATTTTAAAATGTGGCTAATATAGTCTTATTGAATCCAAATAAAATTTACTGATTTGAATAAGTATTTTGTTCTAGATTTACCACCATGGTCCATTATCAGTCAGTAAGCATACATCTCTTTATCAGTTATACAGTTGAAGATAAAAATTTACTCAAGTAAAATATTAGAAGCCAATAGAAAAAAACTTTTCTTCATATCCTGCTACTCACTCTTTCCTTAGGTATATACTTCATCTTTTTTGTTTATAAGGTAAGGATTTTTACATGTGGTAGACTGTTTTATGAGATAAAATACACACAGATCTTCAGTATATAGTAAATGTAGTTAGAACTTTTGGAACCAGAGACTATGTTGGAAGAAATTTGTGTGTGTGTGATACATGATAAACTTTATATAGCTGTTTTTTTAATAATTGTAAAAATAAGTGAATAAATGAGTGAATGGTTTTCTGTCTAGTAAGTGGTCCCATTTTCGTATTAAGGATTAGAACAAATGTGACACAGGCAAGCCCCAGGGACTTGACAAAAATCATAGGCCATTGTTGGAGAATTTACAGGACCATATCAGGCAGATAATTTTTTTTTAAATTTTATTTATTTGACAGACAGAGTTCACAATCAGGCAGAGAGAGAGGAAAGGAAGCAGGCTCCCTGCTGAACAGAGAGCCAGATGTGGGGCTCAATCCCATGACCCTGGGATCATGACTCTATCGGAAGGCAGAGGCTTAACCCACTGAGCCACCCAGGTGTCCCAGGCAGATAATTCTTATGCCTACAGTATAGAAATGCCCTCGCCAAAATTTACCTTTCAATTCTGTATTAATAAGGTATTTCAGTTTTCATGATAGCCTAAAGTGTTTCAAACAGAAATGCTTATTTGATAGCTGAAATTGTCAGACATGTGTTCCAGATTTTAAGCTGTTAAAGATTTACCCTTGTGACAGTATAGGTGTTCTCAGTGTTTTATTTAAGTTTTGTCACAAAATTTAAATACTGTTGGAGTTAAAATGACTTTGTAACACAAGCTGAATGAGCAATATCTTTAAAGTCATCAGTTGCATAGTCATGGAAAATGTGAAAAAATAGAACAATTTAAATGCAAATGGTCTAATCCTTCAGTATTTCTTATGTATCTCAAATACAATTGGGTCATTACATGGAAACACTACATTTATTTATCCTTTTATGGAGGTAGACTTTGATTTCATGAAAAAATAAATCTAGAATGATTTAATAAGCTTGCCTCTGCTTAATTGCTTACATTTGAAACTTTTGTGATATACAATCAAAACATGATGTCTCTGCAGAAACTCATTTCAGAAGTCAAAGTTCAGGTGGAAAACCAGGTAAAAGGCGTCTATTTTAATATTACTGCCATTTGTCCAGATGGGACCCGAAAACCAGGCACAGACGGATGTGGAAATGTGACAAGCAATGACGAAGTATGTGGGTATACATTCTTCCCATTTAAAATAAACTAAGTTGTCTGGCATGTTTTCTCACAGAAAAATCAAATCATTCTGGAAAACTTTATTTACTACGAACTCCAAGTATCTTATTTAAACACTTCAAAGTAATTTTTATTGTCTCTGTCCAAAGTTCCGACTTGTTTTAATTCCACTGACTATTCTATCAAACTCTCAAGTTAAATATATATTAAATACTTATTTAATAATAATAACTTTAAACTTAGGGGTCACAGCCACTGTATATCAGTAAAGCACATCTCATCAAACAAGCAGTGTCTACACTTATGATGATGATGATACCTTTCTGGTTTCAAATCTGAAAATTCTCAGAATTAATTTGAAATCAAAGGTAATAAGCCACAGAAAAGAATGGGAGTGATGGAGTAGTTGATAAAGGTTAAGAATTCCAAAATCTTTCATGTGTTATTGTCCCAATAAACTCAAAATGATCTAGGAAGAGGTGGGGGAATTTGTTTACAATAAAAAAGAAGTGTTATTTAACTAAGAAAGGATAAAATGGGGAGGGGGGCAGATTATTGCAGTGTTAGGAAATAGGACCAGGAGAGATAGGGATTCTCCCCGTATTGACATGATAGAGAGCAAACACACAGAAATAAGCTGTTAAAAGGGAATTCCTATTAGATGCAGTGATTTTCAGTTGCTTCATTTTTAAATGATCTGCTCAGACTAAAAGATTTCTAATCCTTCTTCTTTTCATCTCTAAAGTTCTGGGCTATATGTTTCCCCCTTGGAAAATTTAGAACCTTTGGATAGTATAGTTGCTCCAATTGAAATCAATTATTGCTAGTATCTGTTTCTGTAGGTCTTGCATAATCACTTCATGGATTTTGTTCCCAAGACATTATGTACCAGTTTATAAAATATATATATTTGATTTCCATTAAATATAGATAAACTTTGTGCTAGGGTAAGTTTCTGAGAAAGGGTTATCCTCTTAGTAGTTCTTCCTTTCAAAATCAGTTTTGTCAGAATGGTTTTCCTTACTGCTTACATTTTTTTCCTTTTCCTTTGTCTATAATCCCTTTTCCCCCTTCACTTTCAACTAAGTAGTATAAACAGTTTGACTTTCAGAGTCATGTGACCTCTTAATTATATAAACCCCAAGTTTTGCTCTATTAATTTTGGCAATGACCACATTATCTTACACATCTGTTAATCCTTAACATTCTTAAAGACAAAAAACATCTCAAATACAATACCAACTGCATTAATTTTAATATTATGGAACTGATTCTAATTTCTGATGCAAATATGTAATATATAAGCCTGAAGTTAGATATTTTGTATCTACGCTTTTTGGTCGGAGTAGAGATACATATATATATCCACTCCAACAAAAATGGCTATCACAAATTATTTTTACGTTTTAATGGATCTCAGTCTAAAATGGAAAAAACCTACAATCTTATTTGCCCAAGTACCTGAAGATCATAAGATAGGCTAACAAATAGAAAAGACACATTATACCCATCATGTCCTGCAAAAAAAAAAAAAGAAAGAAAAGAAAAAGAAATAGAGAAAGGAAAAACTTGGCAGGATCTTTTCACAAGGGGAAAAAAACCCTGCCAACTCAGATCTTTAGTTGTGGGCTCACATCTCCTGAGACAAATGTATGACCTAGTATTGAGATCTTACGATCTAAGAGAGTCCTAAATCTTTTTCCCTTAAGCAACATCAGAGAAAGCCTCATGTTTTCCCTCATTAACACCATATATAAAACTAAAATTGAACCCTGAAACTTTACTTGGGCCCCTAGGAAATAGAAACAAAAATAAAAATTGTTCATCTGAACATCCTATCTCATGGTTATAAAGCAGGAGAGCAGTAGTTCTTTATTTTAGATTATTTGATCTCTCCCTTGTGCCAAATATCCAATAACCCCACATTTGAAGGAATTAATTCAGGAGATGATCTGTTCTCTCTCAAGTTTGCTAAAAACTCAATGGAGGACATCAGTTAATCATTGGAAGAAGAGTGGGCATTTCAAAATGGGCTTGAACCCATATTCATTTAATGGTACAATATAGACAAGTAGCAGTCATTGCTTCCTTTAACTCTCTAGTTTATTAATTAGAATATAAATGAAATTAAAAAGGGATGTTACATCTACCTCTGAAAGAGTGTGTGTGTAATATATAACGTATTATAAGTTTCCATAAGATGGCACATTAATGATTCAGAATATCATTAATAGATATAATAGTGATGATAGAAATAATCAGGACATATAAATATATTTTCTTTCCTCCCCCCCCCCCCCCATTTAGGTTCTTTTCAATGTAACAGTTACAATGAAAAAGTGTGATGTCACAGGAGGAAAGAGCTATGCAATAATCAAACCTATTGGTTTCAATGAAACCACTAAAATTCATATACACAGAAACTGCAGCTGTCAGTGTGATGACAGGAGAGGACCTAAACGAAAGTGTGTAGATGAAGTTTCTCTAGATGCCAAGTGTTTCCAGTGTAATGAGAATAAATGTCATTTTGATGAAGATCAATTTCCTTCTGAGAGTTGCAAGTTACACAAGGATCAACCTGTTTGCAGTGGTCGAGGAGTTTGTGTTTGTGGGAAATGTTTATGTCACAAAATTAAGCTTGGAAAAGTATATGGAAAATACTGTGAAAAGGATGACTTCTCTTGTCCATATCACCATGGAAATCTATGCGCTGGTAGGTATAAATTAATACATACATGCAGTTTTTACTAGTAACTATTAAACTAGCATATATGTTTAAGTACCTTTAAATTACACCTTTATAATTACTAATCCTGAATCTGAATTTAATATTCAAAGTCTATGAAATTAGGGCATGGCAACAGATTTATGGCACATGATTCTGGGTATTTAGAATTTAAATTATTTTGTACAAGAAATACTTCAAAATAAAAACCAAAAATTAAATGTTATTCTCAAGTATGCCTTGATCTTATAAAAATATATACCCAGAAAAGGAAATTACTGATGATGTCTGGCAGGCTTTCTATAATCAGAGTATTCTTCTAGAAAGACCTGATTCACTCTCCTAAGTGGTCACTCCCTCCAGCTTGCTCAGAGAATAGTGAGCTATATAAGTTTCCTTTCATTGGAAAATAATGCATTATTACAAATGGTATTATAAATTTGTAATAACTTAAACCTTTCCGGTATATTTTTGGAACACCAGTAACGAAATTATCAAAGGACAGCATTCTCCAAGAAAATGCTGGTTTCCTAAGTAATCTAGAAGATTAGTACCATAGGCCACACGCAGACAAAGTTTAAAAATGAAATCATTTAAAACAAAAATATTAAAAGTACTTTTTGGCTAATTCAGTTTACTGCCACCTAGAGGTTAGATTCTAGAAAATCTTTGCAACATTTGAAGTTTAATACAAAATGCTGTTTTTAAATGAATCAATTTTTCTGTGACATTGTGCTGAATCCATTTATTGCTAAAACAGCTTTTTAATGTTTGGGTTTGGTAAGCAAATATTAAATTACTGATTAACTGAAATATTTCACTGTCATAACCATAAGGAAAGTAACAAACCCATACAAATTTTCTATTCTTGTATAAACTAGAAATATGCAATGGAAAATTGCCTTTTTATTCTGCTATATACATGAAACATTTTATAAGCCAAATATTATTCTGCTGTACCTGGTATCATTGATAGAATGGATTATAGGTGACTTAAGAACAAACTAGCAATTATCTTCTAATTTGCAAAGCTAATCCTAGTTGGAACAGGGAAGAAGAAGAATTCTGATATCCCACAACTATTAATCTGCCAAAGAAGCTTGAAATACATTGAGAATCCCAGTCTCTATTTATATTTAAATATCAAAAGTCAATGTACTAGCCCTCCTATATGACTATACTACTGGCCACAGGCAGTTGAAAATCTGCTTTGAATTATTTGTGTATAAATTATAAGTGAAAACTATAGGCTGACAAATATTTTCTTCACTAGTCTCCTTTGAGAATAAAAACACATGTTCACAGGTCAGCTGGATAGAATTAGGCGTGCAGCCTATATATAGGGAACAGGGTCTGGCAGGCATTTGTGTGGCCTGGACCTCATTAGTTTTAACATTTAGCAATTGAGTTGATCCAACAGTAGATTCTATGGAACAGTTACCCTGTGAGGTGCTTCTCAGTAAGGGAGGGAGGGAAGAAGAGTGGGAGAAGGTCAGGAAGCAAGAGAAGGAAGGAAGGAAACGTCTGTGGCCACATAAGCTTGAGAAACATTATGTGACCTTGTAATATAGACTCCCTCTTGAAGATTTCTAATTCATATAAGCTTACTAAATTTTAGATGCTTTCTGCTGTCTAAAATCCATTTAAGTACATATAACCAGTGTTTCCCTTCAACTCATTTGTCTGCATGCCCCCAACCCCAACACACAAGTGTACCTTTGCACACACACACACACACACACACACACTTAACACACATACCCCACCTTGCCTTCTTTCATTTACGACCTAATAAATGCTCACAGCCTACTGGAGGACATGCCCTTCTAACCTGTTAAATAATGTCCTGATGACATGAAATGATTAGTTTAACTTCCCCAGAGAACTTTAAAACGACCCAAGCAGCACTGAAGCCCTACAGGGGTTTGCCTCAAAAACCAGAATTATCCCAGGCCTTCAGCAATCATGAGAGACTACAGGAATAAATTATGGAAGCTATTAATCAAATACCCCTATTTTTCGGATTTTAAAACAATTAACATTACTTAAGCCTTTGTAGCTTTTTTTATTTTTGTGTGTTTTTAATTTAAAACTGAATGACTAGTGACCTGCAAGTGGCCAGGCAACCACCGCAGCAGAGATGTCACAACTGTCAGCACAACACTTAGCATCAGGAGATTCTCTACAACGGAACAGCTTTGAAAATGAACACTCCTAAACCCTAGCATCGTTCTTATCAGACGAATAAAATGATGCTGTTTCCATTCACTTGATCATCAGTGTGTTATCCTGGAAAATGGGAGAGGATTTCATGTTTGGAAACACTTCACAGATCAGTGGCCCCAATAACTTCCTGGAGTGTCTGTTGCAGGGCATGGAGAGTGTGAAGCAGGCAGATGCCAGTGCTTCAGTGGCTGGGAAGGGGATCGCTGCCAGTGCCCATCAGCATCAGCCCAGCACTGTGTCAATTCGAAGGGCCAAGTGTGTAGTGGAAGAGGTACGTGTGTATGTGGCAGGTGTGAATGCACGGATCCCAGGAGCATCGGCCGCTTCTGTGAACACTGTCCCACGTGTCACACAGCCTGCAGTGAAAACTGGTATGTGTTCTCTGACTCCAAACATACAGAAACACACATAAAGCAGTTCTTCATTATAGATGGGTTCGTCCTTTTTTTTATTTTGCCTTCCTTAACCTTAGAAGTTGCTGGATCTTCTCTACTAGGTAAGTTGTTATCATCATGCTAAAAAAGAACTGAATGGGGAATTTAGGAATTAGAAAACTTGAATTCGAATTTTTGGCCACTAGATAGATAGTTGTGAAAGCATCAGAATTGATCTAGGCATTCACTCCCTTACCTTTTTTGAAATAGGTTTGTTGTTTTAAAGAATAATATTCAGTGTCCATTGTTTTTTTCCCCAACTTTATATATATAACTGATATATAACTTTGTTTACACAAGGCTTAAGGTGTGCAACATGGTGACTAAAATAATAATAAGGATTATAATAAGACCTGATACAGTTCCATGACAGAACTAAGTTAGATGATTGACATAAAACAAAAATAACCCAACTTTTGTACTTGGTGCGTGATAATCTAGAATAAATGTTAGCTATTATTACTGGGTTTCTTTTATTTTTTTTATTTTTTTAAAATTACTTAAAAAATAAAGAAGGATAGTGGCTATGAAGCACCTCTGGAAATAAGTGGTGGATGAGTAAAAGGTGACGTTTTGTGTCAGTAACTAATTTCCCAGAAACAGTTTGAGCCTGCTCAAATATCACTACTCTAAACATTACTGTGCCTTCCAATTTGTTTTATTCAAAAATTTTAAGACATTTACTTTCTCAGATTGGTAGCTCAAGTAAATTTTTAAAATTATACATAGCAATTTATGTAACTCTCTTGGGGATGCAGTACTTAAACATAATGTTGAAGTTATTGCTAATGAACCCAACCGAAACTTGAACTGTGTATTCATTGCTAAACTTTTCTAATAGTATAATATATATCCTCTAAAATACTTTTGTGGGTTTTATTTGTGATGAAAGCATCTTATGCATTTCCTACTTTCTTCTCAATACAGAAAATTTATTATTTTGATTTTATACATTAATAAAGTATTTCTAGTGGCTAGAATATAATTTTGCCATAGTATTAAATTCAGCCAGTATTACAAATAAATGTCATGGCTTTCTTTCCCAGCTTTACATGGCTGCTGTCTAAAGCAGTACTATTTTGATATCTTATTTCTTGCAGAAAATACTGAGAGCTACAACCTTTTCAAAGATTAAATGTTTCACTTCTTTTCATCCTTATAGGAATTGTGTGCAATGCCTTCACCCTTACAACCTATCTCAAGCTATACTTGATCGTTGTAAAACCTCATGTGCTCTCATGGAACAGCATTATATGGATCAAACATCAGGTAAACCAAAGCTTAAAATACACTGAAGAGTATCTGCAGAGAATCACATTCCCCAAAAGGGCCCATAATTAATCATCCTAAAGAAAGGACTAACTGCTTCAGTGTTTTCAGTCATCCAGAAATGGTACTCTATAAAAAGCAGCTGAGTATATTTGCCATGGATTGGCTGAATTACTACATCTCCCATCCAATTACCCAGCTAAATTCTCATGCTGTGCCGCTCTGTGGAAGTACACCAAGCAGATTTACTACAAGGCCTCAGTGAGCCAAGAGTGGAAATTTCCTGTGTAGAGTCCTTACAGATAAACTATGGAGCCTTACTTATCTTTTGTAACCCAAACTTGCTTCCAGTTACAACGTTCCTCATGTAAAACCAAAATTCACTTTTCTGTTTCAGGTGGAGCCAAAAATCCTAAGTAGCAATGATCTGCTTTTGCAAAATATATAACTTAAGAAGGGCCATTCCTTTCTGGTATTTTCCATTCTGATGTAAATATAATTTACAGGTGAATGATTATAAATGCAGCATAATGGAAAAGGCATGAAACTTTTAGTCTGAAGAATTTGGTTTAACACATGTCCCTTTACACAAATAGACAAGAAATACCAGCCCTCTTAAAAAACTTGTCCAAGCCTCATCTGTAATAAAGATAATAATACCAAACTCAAGGAATTGTAGGTGATTAAATGATCCAGTGAATATGAAAGAAATATGTGAATTAAAAGATTATATGCAAATGGGAAAAACATGTGAAAGCTGTGTTCAAAGACAACTTTCAGATAAGAATTCATTAGAAGCCAAAAGCCAGTACTCTACTTGGCTCAGGTGTAAGGTGTTAAAGTACACATGAATTAGAAATTAAGCTTAGAAATAATTAGAAATTATGTCCTCTTTGAAGACATTTCTACTGCTACTATTAGTTTTAGTCTCTTCTCCAACCTATAAAGACAATTCCAGCTCGTAGACTGCACAGAAGAATGAACTTTCTCCAGTTTTGTTTCCTTCTTCCCTTGTATGCACAGTGATCTTAGCCCATAATGAATTTGGCTTTGAAAGGAGCCCATGTGCTGCCAGCTGGGGCTGCAGCAATCACTACAGAAAGCCAAGTGCCTTCTCTAATAAATAGAGCCCTTACTGTCAACATGTCATTTATTATGTTAAGTAAACAAACCTACTCTGACCTAAGTGTGGTTACAACAAGTATTCCCTAAAAGCTCCTTAGGAAAAGCCCTTGCTTGACCTAAACTAAATGAGAGGCATGGCCAAGACTAAATGTTTGTCTATCCAAATGACATTCTAAAATGCATGCAGATATGAGCCAGAAAATGTCCTCTATCCTAACCCATTAGAAATAGTTGTAAAATTTATTGGTAGCTAGGGGGCTCCCCTCCCCTTCACAACTATGGTGGATGGAGAGGGAAAGAGGACTTGTTAGCCACCTCTATTATCTATCCACTCAATCACACTTAAAGGGTGTTCTTCCAGTCTTCTGGCTAAGCTCCTCCTAGGCAAGAAGCCAATAAGTGGGATCAAGACACGTGTCCCCTTTAAGGATCTGCTTTAGCTGATTGACTAGTTCTAAATCAGCCAAGGGAAATGACAGTCTGTCAGGATGAAAGGCATGCTTGCCATAAACCTGAAGGTCACTGTGTTAGACTCGAAGGACACCACCTTTGAAATAAAGCATGCTGGATTCTCCCTGTGTGAGAGACCAGTAACAACAGGAAATATGTGCTTACTTTTGGTATTTCTATTCCAATCAGTAGTTCTCTGGACTCCCTTTAGCCTTTCTTTCAAGGAAGCTTATCACTGACCAAAGAAAGCTGAGCTCTAAATGTTCCCACTTGGAGAGGAGCCCTTGCCTCATTTCTGAGTTCTTGGCTTATTCAAAAGCATGCTTGGTCATCCCTGCGAATTCAGACACAAATCACTCATGTATGGGTGACCGCTTTTCTCAATCTTGGCAGGGCCCCTCCCAAAAGGCCCTCTCAGAGAGAACTTCAGGCATTTAGGTGAAGTCCCCAAAGTCTGGAGAATAGGAAGAAAACACATGCCTCTTTAAGTCAGGAGGAAATTTTGTGTATCTGGGGCAGCTAGTGAATTCTGTGGAATACTGGCATATTGTGCAATGTTCCTCTTAGATTAGGGTAATACTTCTGGCATCCACAGAGCCTGCAGACTTTCCAACTAAGGTTTGCCAAAGGTCTGGTGCTAAAACAGAGACTTAGTATGCTCCTCCTCTTAATGCAGCATTTTCCTTTCATAGCTACTAATTATTTGTTCTTGAAAAAAAAATACACAGTGGAATTTTTAGAAGCAAAATATGACAGATTTCGTTGACAAGTAAAAACTAAATTATAAAAAACTGAGGAAAGAGATTGGCATATTGTCCTGAGCTGGACACTCCTATTCCCTAGAGGCTACATGTTACATTAACAGAGATTTATACCACACTTTCAAAGGAAATACTTATTCATCTATTAGAATAGTACTGATTTTAGCTTCTGCAGTTGTTTATTTTCCATTACTGATGTGCAATGAATGAAAAGCAAGCATAACAAGAGAAACATATGTTGATACACAGAGCCATTAAATAATTTTTAAATCCTGTTTTCCACTTAATGATCAACAATGCACACCACAAAAACTGCCCCTCTCTGACATCAATAAAATTGTATTTGGTTAAGGAATTTGGGCACATTCCAGTTAATTCAATTAAAGAATCAAGCTGCAAAGAAATAATATTTTTGAAAACTTTAATTGTGGCTATTCTCCAAAACAAGGTATTCTCTTGGAAACATTTTAATAATAAATGTGCGATAAAAATTACAGTTTACTTTTTAAATCAATAGTAATGACATTCTTCTGTTTCGAAAACGTAGATTTGCAAATATCTCTGGTCCTCTGAATTGAGATGAAGAACATTGTTTGCTTGTTAGAATCCTTTGATTTACTCATTCCAGTTTTTAATCCACTTATTTGTTTGCTTTATTACAGAATGTTTCTCTAGCCCAAGCTATTTAAGAATATTTTTCATCATCTTCATAGTTACATTCCTGATTGGGTTGCTTAAAGTCCTTATCATTAGACAGGTGATACTACAATGGAATAGTAATAAAATTAAGTCTTCGGCAGATTACAGGGTGTCGGCCTCAAAAAAGGTCAGTGAATTCTAAAAAACAACTACTATCTGTATGTCATTGTCTACTTTCAATATTTAGATGGTTAATTAATAATATCTTTTTCTCCACCAAGGACAAGTTGATTCTGCAAAGTGTTTGCACAAGAGCAGTAACCTACCGACGTGAGAAACCTGAAGAAATAAAAATGGATATCAGCAAATTAAATGCTCATGAAACTTTCAGGTGCAACTTCTAAAAAGATAAAAGTCCTTTATGGGGAACTGGATTTTTAATAATTGCTCCTAAAAACATATAATTTTAGAAGTCACAGGAGGAGACAAACTGTTCTAGATCATGCTGGTTGCTGGTTGTCCACTTGAATGAAGACTGACAAGCATCCTCATCATCATGTGACTCACATCGCTGCTGAATTTTTCAGAGAAAAATGTGTCTTACTACTGTTTGAGACTAGTGTCATTGTAGCACTTTACTGTAAAATATAACTTATTTAGATCAGCATAGAATGTAGATCATCTGAAGAGCACTGATTACACTTTACAGGTACCTGCCATTCCTATGCTTCCCAGAGAGAGACAATGCTATGTCACTACAAGGGTACAGTAATCCCTGCACCAAACATGCGGATGAAAAAATAAAAGGCAGTTATACTACTGTTGCCACACACTTCAACACTTGGCAGTAAAGAGACAAGAACATCTAGATGAATAAATGATTAGCGTCTCACTTATTCAAGAGGTTAATAGATAAAACTTTAATTTTGAGGGATATTGCTTTGGAAACTGAGTAGTGTTATGCATGTGTTTATGTTTTCTGCTTCTTACAAGATACTAATTTCAACATTCTCTCTTTGCCATTATATTTTTTCTTTCTTACAGGATAAGTTTATATATGTCACAGATGACTGGATTATATAAGTGCTAAGTTACTACTGCCATAAAAACCTAATAATACAATGTCACTTTATTAGAATACTGATTTTTAAAGTTGAATGTTTAATAAGGGACACTGTAAAGTAACATCAAAATCAGACAGCTTCATTGTGTGTAGACGTGGAGTCTTCTATACCTTCTTACCTGAAAAACTGGATGTCTCACCATTTCATTTGTCTAATCATCAGGTTGAAGATCACAAGGCATTTAGAAACTCTGCCTCAAGCAAAGTGCCATATTCTTTAGTGAGTTCTCGCAGATGTTTACTTCAAGTAGACATTAGCATTTTTCTAATTAAAAGCTATATTAAGCTATATTATTTTCACCCTTCTGTGCAGCCTAAGGAGTTCTTTTCCTGAACCACCTAAACCGTACTCACAAGAATTTTAAAAGTATACGATTGGAGGAGGCTAGACAATATCTTAGAAATAAGCTAATTCATCCTTTTACTTAAGGAACTAAAGCTCAGCAAGTTTAGATGATATCTCAAAAAACACCCAAGTGATTAAGTGGTAGCCTTTGAAGAGAACTTTTTATCTTCTTATTGCGAGGCTAGTGTTCATTCACAGTATCATGCTACCTCTTGAATCTTTAAAATATTTCATTGGAAGTATATTTCAATGTGATTAACTGAAGTCTTCAGTAAAGGGACAAGAGAAAATTCCAAAGCAAAGCAGAAAAGCGTAACAAACTGAATTCCATGATTGGCTTCCAGTCTTTCCTGCTAATCAGCTTCTAAGAGAATGCTGCATGGCCTAACTACAGGGAAATCCATTCACACCACAGCTTGTGAGTTGTGCAGAGCTCAGCCAGAGAGCCTGACACGGAAGCCATGAGCTTTTACCTTCCCCCATGGAAACTTCTTCACAATTACCATATCCCTACAGACTCACTGAGTCTGATTTTATTGGCTATAAGTCCAATAGTTCTGTGTGTAGTACAGAGATTTGCTTATGAAAACAAAGGAATTTGTTTAAAATGTTTTCTTATGATTAACTTCCCAAATTTGTCTTCCAGCACTTGAAGAAAAGCCAGATATTTGGATTTTAATGAAGACTAATTCCCACCCCATATTTTACCCCAAAGAGGATTTTAAAACATATAATAAGTTGTTCTGGAGCAAACAAGCACAGCAGCTCCATTAACTGTTCCCTACAGCCAAACCATTATGATGTTAAATTGAACTGTATTTCCTTCCCCAATGAGACTGGGGACAATGACATAATTCAGTACTGTGACTCACTTGTGTAAGATACCTTTGATCACCAAGGATAACATAAAGATCATATTCTGCAGGCTGCCTATCACACACAGTATCCATTTTTTAAAGAAAAATTGGATACCTGATAGCTCTCCAAAAGAAAAAAGTGGAAAACATCCATTCATTAAAATGCTGACAGTTAAAAAAAAAAGAACATTATAATGTTCCTAAACTAATCTCCATGTGGAATGAATTATCCAAAGGAGCATAATAAAATGAAACTCTTAAAAATCAAGGGTTTATATTTTTATACTCTCACTAGTTTGCACTAATATAATGGACCAAGGCTGTTATCATAGGAAAAGACAAACTTCCAGATAGGCAGTTCAATGCTTGATGATGATTGTAGTTATGCTTGTGATGTCTTGTGCTTCCTTTTTTTACTTAAAGACCTAATTCTTAAAGATTTTAGAGCTTATATTTTACTTGAATAATGGATATTTTCCTGTAAAATGGCTTATGAGAAGAGAATTAATATTTGACTAGCTAGAATTAATTAATAGGTAAGGGAGAACAGGGTATTCTTATTCTTAGATTAAATAATTTATGTAAATAGAGCCTATTTTCAACTAATATGACCATAGGAGCCTTTTGAGATTTGTGATATTAAACATATAATGAAATTTTAAATAGTTAACAAAGAACTTGAACAACAATTTTGGTACGAAAGCATTTTTGTGCTCTAAAGTACGTAATAATTTAGAAATGTGATATATATACACTACAATATAACTGTTTGCATTTTATTTCTCTGGGGAGATCTTTACACCATAGTGTACATGGATTTATAAACATTTGATATCTTTTTTAGACACTTATTAATATGTATGAAGTCATAGACATGCTCTACAAGACTCAAAAATTCACTTAAAAATCTGATTATGTATTGAATGTTCAGTGTAGCTGTGGTTTATAAGGATAAAAAATCTAAGATTAACAGAGTAGATTTATTTGGAGGCAAATTTTTCAAAACTTAAAATTGGTAGATGCATCAAATACAACACTTCACAAAAGGATAAATTCCAAATTTTTAAGAAACATTACTTAATTCCATTAAAAATATTCTTATGTATGACAATAAGTATACATGAGACACTGAAATATGAGTATGATGAAGTACAAAAATTTTTCTCCATAGAATTATATTCCTTCTGGTTACAAGGTATAGTAAATTAGACTCAATGACTTTTCCTTCCTTTCCTTGCTTCTGGTTTTCCTACTCACTATTCTTGAGATTGCCCTAAAACTCTGAGCTCAATAAGGCTTATTGTAAAAAATGACTCAAGGTAATGGTATAAGGGAGTTCTTCATTTCCAAAAATTTCTCAATGATTTCAAAATTCATCATGTAACTGAACCAAGACATACACATTAAAAACTAAGAATTTAAAATTTTCACAACCATTTGAGCTTCTTTCAGGTCTAAAGGGTTTGCAATCTGTATCTTTAATAAAAGTATTGAGTGAAATATAGCTATTTGGGAGTTCAATCATGTGTATTTTGTATTCTGTTTTAAATACTTAATATTTAATTCACAACTCTCCTTATTTATATTGACCTTAAGAACTCCATTTCATTCAGTGCAAACTGAGATATATTTTCAGAGAAGTATAAAACTAGCATTCTTTCAGATCATTTCATTTTTCTTTATAATTACTGTATGGCTAATTTATTATGGGTAACTATATGTATTCATATTTCATTGATTCTAAAATATCTAGTTTTGAATTCCACATTTCTAAAATTGTAATACATCTTAAAATTGGCATCTTAGATGCAGTGTTTGAAGTTGTACTTGAATAAGTATTAACTAATTCACCTTTAAATGTTCACGGGGATAAGGACACTCCTTATAAATATATTTGAGAACCCATTTATGATAATATGTGAGGCCAATTTTCAGTACAACTGAATCACATACAACTCATCAAGAAGTCTGTCTGATTATGAACTCAGACCCTATAGATCTTTAGGTTATAAAAGCTCTTTCATATTCCTATGTATACTTTATGCTAGTGGCTATGATTTCAGCAAAACTAATTGATAAGAATGTGTGGGTTTCTCCCAGTTTTGCTAACAAATTTTTAATCTTTCTATTCCTTTCTAAAGAATACTTTCATATGATCATCTCACTTTAAACAAAATTAACTGGAAAAATATAAGAAACCATCATAATTAGATTATATAGCATCTTGTATAAGTTATATGACAGAAGAAAAATATGATGCAACCAATCAGTACTGTAGGAAAAAAAATTTCCCTTCAAGTCCTCTCATTTTTTTATACTTCTTTCTCATTTCTGCCTTTTTGACTTTTTTCTTTGGCTTTGATAAATTTACCTTCAAGCCTATATAATGACTGTCATAAAACTGCATACTTAAGTTATTTGAATTATATGAAACAATTGTTCAGCTATCTGAGCAGCTGTTAATGAAATATCTGAGAGTAATAACACTACTCTTTTATCTACCTGGCATACTTTCCTGCATAAAATCTATCTTTGTTAGCTAACTCTATTAATCAGATTTCCAACCTCTGTGACCTATTTCAGTAAAAATTATTTAATCCATAAATATTAAAAAACAAAACAAACAAAAAAAACAAATGAAGTTATCAAGCATATAAATTGTGATTTGTGTAAAGAACACTTACTAACTTTACACTGTATCACAGATAAATGTGATTTTGATAAGAATTCCCCACAATGGCAAAATTTATGATATAGAAACTTTAAGAATGTTGAACATGAAATATTTTAATTCTAAATTATAAGAAAATATAAATTTGCACATAATATAGAAAATAATTTTGTGTATATTTAACATAACTTTAAAACTATTTTACATTTACCAGTTACTTCATTAAAGTTTTTTAAACATCTGCAAAAATAATTTAGAAATGCTTTTAAGTTATCAGTAACATAACATTATTTGTTTCATTTAACAAGAACTGTCTTTGTAAAAAAATTAATATAGAGTATTTTTAAATTAAAATATTTGAATTTAAAATAGCTCTTATGAAAGAAATTCTCATTAAAAAAGTTTCTTACTATTTCTGGCTTTGAATTATAAGTAGTTAAATCACCTTAAATGATGCAGAAAATTGGGGAATAAGATAATTTCAGAAAATATACTATGAACCTGTTCATGCAATTCTGATTGACTACTAACTTCTGTTTTATGTATTTATTAAAGAGCTGACACTGTAGTTTGTTGTGAGATGTTTATTTTTCTAACAGAGCTTATAATAGTTATGACAAAGCATTTAATTAATGCATCATTCTGTTTAAAAGTAGGTATTAATCAATATGAAATTTTATGTTTTAAAATAAATATGTAAAGATCTAAGAATGCACAGAATACTTCTTTGTTTACCATTGTGTGTTACATGACCCTCAGAGCTGCCAGAAAATATCATATTTTCATACAAGGAAATTTAATATCATCTGTACATTGTCACTGGTAAAGGAAATTATATAATTCCACAAAGCTACTTCTAGAAAGTTACAGAGCCAATGATAAAGATGTGGGGCCATTCAAATTTCTCTCTTTGCTTTTGATAGCTGCCCAAAAGTGAAAGCAGAAAGAACATCCAAATTACAAAGAACTGAAAAATTAGCTAAAACATAAGTCAGGCTTTTTTTTTTTTTTTACCAGCCAGAAACTACCATCAAATTGATACAAATGTAAGATGTTCATGAACTTCAATTGCCCATTTTTGAGAGCCATATTTTAACAACTGAAATTTATAGAATACCCTTATGTTGTGATTTTCCTCTGTTTAACCGAGGGGCAAGAGTAAAGCAGATGAGGGGACAAGTTAAAAGTCAAATAAGACATGTGGACAGATTGCCTGTCATTAAGGAATTTCAATAGTTTGAAGGAAAAGGTATGTGTAGCACATCTAGAACAGTTGCACTGGGAAGATTAGATGGAATCTATCAGGAAGTCTCACAAGGACTTTATTTTTGAGAATTCACCCCAGATGGGTTCAGACTACAGTCTTTGAGGCTCAGAATCATGATTCTGTTATGAGTGCTGTTTGGCCCCATTCTTCCTTTCCACCTTCAATAACAGGATCCAAGTTTCAGTAGAGCACATAGCTAAGACTTAACTACCCCAGACTCTTTTGCAGCCAGACGATCAGAGGACTAAATTTTGCTGGTGAAATGGGAGAAGAGGGAGTATATGCAAACTGGATCTCACTTCCCCTTTCTCTCTCTTTGTCATCTGGAAAAATTGGAGCAGATATATTGGCCAAGGAAGTCCTATGCTGAAATTGTCAGAGCTTCCCCATCAGCCATCAGCTGCTTACCTCAAGATTGATACCTGGTAGGGAAATAATTCTTTTAGCTAAATGACTGCATTTGATGTTATAACAGTTGATGTTATAGCAGATAATCTACACTCTAACAAAGTGTTCTTTATACAATTATCTCACTGAATCTTCAGCAATTCTAACTAGCATTTCCCTTGATTTTTCAAATAAGAAATTGAGGCAAGAAGGTGTTAAGGACCTTGTATAAATACACATAGCCAGCAAGTTGCCAAGGTAGAATTCATGCCCAGATCTGTTTTTGTCTCCATAAATGACTGATTATATGTTCTTTGAGGATAGATTTTGCTAGTTTAACAAATTTTATTAGTTGAACTATGTCCCCACGCCCCCCCCCCAAAAAAATGTGCAATAAATTAACTTGGAGAGTTAATGTATGTGCAAAAGTACTACAGAGAAAAGAGTGAATAAACCTTAAAAATGTTTATGTTGGGGAGGTTTGTACTGGTCTAAGGTACCATAAGAAAGCATTTCAAGTTGTAACAAAAATTGCTAATGGATTCATGTTGGAGTATATCAAAGTTGGTCCACAGAGGAGAGCATTTGGCTTGGACTTTGAAGGAAAGGTGAGGGTGGATATATAGAAATGTGATGTCAGGGAGAGTTAGGGGAATGGTCAAGCTGATAAAAGTGAGAATTCCATGTAAGAACATCAAAATCTTGTTAAGATAAGCACTGGATAATGAAAGGCAATAACCTACAGGTCCTAAGCTATGAATTTGACTTCCAGGGTTAGAAGTTTGAATTTTGGCTACTAGGAAAAAGCAAGTCCTAAAGTTTACACATAGAAAAGTGATATTATTGGAATTATATGTAGTTATCCATATTATATGGAATTATATATAATTACATATACTCACAAAAACCA
This sequence comes from Mustela lutreola, assembly GCF_030435805.1. NCBI lineage: Eukaryota > Metazoa > Chordata > Mammalia > Carnivora > Mustelidae > Mustela > Mustela lutreola. The sequence goes on from NC_081293.1 coordinate 147,785,021, forward strand.
AATATAATTTCTTAATTAAACATTAATTTCATACCCCCTAATGCTGTCAATACTTTTTAATAATATTAAGGTTGAATCACTATGATGTACACTTGAAACTAATATAACATGTGTCAACTCTACTGAATTGAAAATTTCTTTTTAAATATTACTAAGTATTGGGGCAGCTGGGTGGCTCAGTGGGTTAAGCCTCTGCCTTCAGTTCAGGTCATGATCTCAGGGTCCTGGGATCGAGCCCTGCATCGGGCTCTCTGCTCAGCAGGGAGCCTGCTCCCCCACCCCTTGTCTGCCTCTCTGCCTACTTGTGATCTCTTTCTGTCAAATAAATAAATAAATTTTAAATAAATAAATAAATATTACTAAGTATTAATGCTATAAGATACTTTTTATACCCAATGAAATACTATTTAGTACTAATGTAAAAAAATTGGAAGTAAACAAAAGCAGAAATTAATTCAAAATCCAACTTTCTAATATCAATCACTTTCACATCTAGGTATATTTTCATTTTATTTTTCTATGTACTTTCCCATTTTTATTGTGCAAATAATGCATATTTATTATAAAACATCCAAAAATACTTATGCTCTACAATTCAAATAAATACTACTCCAGTCTGACCACCAAGCATTGACCATCTTATTTTCTAGAGATATATACATGTTTGTATCTAAGATAGAAATATGCTATGAATAGTCAAGTATAAAAATATTTTTTATTCAAAAGCACTTCAAAGTTTTTCCATGTCAAGGTTTAAACAATCTTTAACAGGTATATATTATTTCATCCATATAATGTGCCATTATCTCTTATATTTACTAAGTAAAGAATGAGCAGGATATGATATCAAACATAAAATATTGGTTAAACTTCGGTATTCAATAAGAGGAGACTGGGTGAGTAAGTTGTTTTAAAATGGGAAGGATTTGCATATTTATAATGGCAAAGAAGAAGGAGCCAATGTAGAGAGAAATGTTTATGTTGGGGAGGTTTGTACTGGTCTAAGGTACCATAAGAAAGCATTTCAAGTTGTAACAAAAAGGAGTTAATGAAATGAGCCTGAAGAATTTTTATGAAAAAGTAAAGATCCAGACCAAAGTACAAAGGGAGTGAATATGAGCTACTACTGCAAGGAAGATTTGAGAGAATTTGGGTACTGGCTAGATAATAGGTGATAAGGAAAGAAGTTAGTGGAAGAGAATTCCAATGCCAACTCTGAAAGTCACTATAGACTTCTATCCAAATAGAATAAAAGTTCCAATCTGGTCTCACTAACCACATCATTCTTGCCAATCTGTGACTTTTAAACTAAATTCCAACTTCATCAAAATATTTGGCCTGACAAAACTAAAGCTGTGAATTTTTTAAACCATGTCAATTATCATGCTTTCAAAATTATCAAAAGAAGCCTAACTGCAAGATAGGCAGTATCTCCTTTTAAGCAGTTATTTATATATGGATAATTTGATCATAATTAGAAGCAATGGTAGGCTACCCAAGAAAGATAAATGATTATGTTGGGTTTGTTTTTTTTTTTTTAAGATTTTATTTATTTACCTGACAGAGAGAGATCACAAGTAGGCAGAGAGACAGGCAGAGAGTGAGAGAGAGGGAAGCAGGCTCCCTGCTGAGCAGAGAGCCAGATGTGGGGCTCAATCCCAGGACCCTGATATCATGACCTGGGCTGAAGGCAGCGGCTTAACCCACTGAGCCACCCAGGTGCCCCAATTATGTTGGTTTTTGACTTGGCAATCCTTTAGCTCTTATTCAGACTGCTGCATTATTTAGCACTTAGGGCCTGGAACTGTTTAGACTTCTTCCAGTGAATTGCTTTAAGTTTGAAAACAAAACAAAACAAAACAAAACCTTCAGGCTACAGTGGTAAGAGAAAAACACTTTCTTCACTGGGTGTTATCATGCTCTGTGCTGTTTTTCCATTGTTATGACTACAAAATACATTCAAACCATCATCATCCACTTAAGAAAACCTTAATTTGGCATTAACAACTTATTTTACATTTTCCACTATTAAATTATAAGCTGTAAGTCCATGGTTTTCAAGAGGCAGTCCCCAGATCTGCAGCATCAACGTCACAGGAAAACTTACTAGAAATGCAGATTTTTGGATTCTACCCCAAATCATCTGAATCAGAAACTCTGGGAATGGGGCCCACTGATCTATGTTTAATAAACTTTCTTAAATAATCTTATGCATACCAAAGTTTGAGAGCCATCTCCATAAACAGTAAAAACTAGAATAAACAGACCATAAGCTATGGGTTATGCTTACTGTTCAGTACTTGATATTCAATACTTAGTACAGGTACTCAATAAATAAGTGCTGAGTGAGTCAATGATGTTCTGATTTCTCTGAGCCCCTGAGGCATGTCCCTGAGAAAAGACTGCTTAAAATTTGCTTGTAATTTTTTATAGCTAAAATCAAAGTAATAAAATGATTGTCTGGCCTGTTATTTTAAAAAAATAAGGTTGACTTCAATTACTTTTTATAGCAAGCCTAAATCTCCAGTGTATGTAGAAGACTACATTAAATATTTTTATTATCTATAGCCAGTTATCATTTTCTATCACTGAAACCCTCTCTGTTCATTTCAAAAGCTATATGCCTTTATATTTGTGTGCATGCATGAAACATCAAAGGATCTCAACCACTATCTTAATAGGGAAATTCTAATATGGCCTGTGGAATTCCATCTTGGTCAGAGAACTAAATCTTCTCTTCATACTCTCATCCTCACCAAAGTATACAACTTCTCTCCTTCTTCTTCACTTAGTGACATGAGTGTCCTGTCTATTTGTTGTCTTTAGGGAACACAAGGGGGACAGCCACATCAATGTCAGCTGGGCAGAGTTTCCTTTCCATTCTGCTTCCTGGTCAGTGGAGTAGAAAATCATTATGGTCCCTCTTATTTTTTAGGAATCACTTTTATTTTTCTTCTCTCAGGTCTAATTCACCCCTTTTTCCCTTGGCCCAGATCCATTTTTATCTTGTCTTGAAAAAAGAGAAAGAAAGAAAAGTAGATCTACAGACAACTAACCACATTTGTCTTTAGTCCACTAAATTTTGCACTTGTTTTGGTAGTACTTCTGTTTTTGTGTGGGCTGGAAAAGGGAAAATAACCCTTATATTGCCAACAAATAGCAAAAGAGAAAGAAATATAATTATGTGTATGTAACAGACAGACCCAAAGAATAAAAAATGATACTGAGAACTGGTTCTGGGACTATGGATCTCTGGAGCCATAGAGAAAATAAAAAGAGGGTAGAGGGGGTAGAGAAAAAAAAAAGATTGTTTAAAAATTTTTTGAAAGATCCTTGGTATGAGTCTATTTCATCTCTCTCCAGGGATAGGGTGAAAGATATTCCTTCTAATTACCAGCCAGTGGGGTTTCCAGGGACCCACTGTAAGCTTTGAAATGTATTACTACATCTGGGAGACAAGATGTCTGATAACTTGTTCATGCCAGAGAGAAGAGACTTCATCATAAACTGGTGCTGACAACATGGAAGGCTATATTCTGGGTCCTACCTCTTCCTAGGAAAAGGGGATGAATGGCTAGTGCTACGTATGTCTACCCTAATTCTAACTAAATGTCTATTCTTATTCTACAAGTTACAGTATAATTTGAAACAATAAATAAGTGCCATTTTCTTTCCTTTCAAATAGCAAAACAATGTCAGACTCTTCTCAAGAATGATTTTGGATATAATTTACAACTTCCTTTCTCTTCACCAGAGAATCTGAAAACAACAAAAAACACGTATTGAAAATATTTCTAAAAACACTTTTAAAAAGGATTTAGAGGAGAGGAGGGGTTCCAAGATGGCAACACAAAAGATCCTGAACTCACCTCCTCCCACAGACACACCAGATCTATAGCTATAAATAGATCAGTTCCCTCTGAAAAAGATCTGATAACTAGATCAACTGCTCTACATAATAAAGAACAAAAGGACAATGAGAGGGGTAGGAAAGGCAAACACACTGTCCACAAAAAAAACCTACACCTGGTACAGGGACACACAGAAGGGATCTTACTAGAGGCATTTCTCTCAGGAGAGCAAGGATTAGAGACCCTTACCCTTGAGATCTGCACCAGAGAGACAGCTCCCAGAATATCTGGCTTAGAAAATCAACAGGACTGCTATCTGGAAGTCCCAACGTGCTATAGGAAACTGAATTCCTCCTCTTGGATGGCTCACATTCAGTCCTGCTCACCTTGAGACCTGGTGAAAAAATGGCAGTCTGAAAGCACCTAGACAATATGAGAAAGATTCATTTGCTGATCTGGAGGCATCAGCTGAAAGCGTTCAATCAGTTGAGAAACTCCCTAGAAGCAGAAACTCTGATGGATGCCACTGCTGTACTCACCACACAGCCTGGTAGCACAGGTGGATGAGTTTGGATGGAGCACCCTCGTGCTACTTTGCTGGGATGAGCTGGACAAGGGATCACAATACTTACTGAGGCCAGAGAGCATGTGTGGTTGTAGCACTCCCCTACTCCCTAAGAAGGGCAGGTCACAGAGTTTTCCTGTTCCCCAGCTAAAGTCCACAAGTATAGCCAATTGCAACACTCCTCACTCCCTCATACCCCCCACACCCTGGAGCCTGAGGCTGGCCAGTATGAGAGGTCAAAGCATTATCTTGCTCTCAGCCTAAAACTGGTGCATGTGCAGACAAGGCACTTTCCTGCTGCATTGCTGAAGCCTATGGAAGGGCACATTCAAGACATTTTCCCCCTGCATTTCAGAAGCCAGCAAGCAGTCTCCACCTAATAAACTCTCCAGCTGCCTTGCTAAACCCAGCAGGCACATACAATCCACCTAGGGGACACTCCTTGATTGCCTGGCCCTGGTGCCCCAGGAGGTGGAATTCGAGAGTTCCACAGGACTGTAACAATTGGAAAGACAGTTCTTGGCAGGCTGCCACACCCAGGGCACTGCACAGACAGCAGACTGAAAGAAGCCCAGTCTTCCTATGAAAAGGTCTATTTACTTAGCCTAGAGCTTCAATCTGTGATCTTTCTACACAAAAACGATGGACTATCAGAAAGATAAATCAAGAAAACAATCACATTTACATTCACATACAAAAGAATAAAATACCTAGGAATAAATTTAACCAAGAACATGAAAGACCTCTACACTGAAAACTATGAGACATTGGTGAATGAAATTAAAGACTACACCAATGGAAAGATACTTCAGGCTCATGGATGGAAAAGCATATGTTAATTTGTCTATACTACCCAAAGAAATCCAAAGATTCAATGTAATCCCTATCAAAATTCCAATAACATTTTTCACCAAAACAATTTTAAAATTTGTATGGAAACACATAATATCCTACGGAGCCAAAACAATCTTGAGAAAGAGGAACAAACTTGGAGGTATCATACTTCCTGGTTTCAAACTATACTACAAATCTATTGTATGGTATTGACACAAACAGACACATAGATCAAAGAACACAACAGAGATTCCAGAAATAAACCATGGATATACAGTCAATTAATTTATAGCAAAGAGGAAAGAATATACAATGGGGGAAACAACAGTCTCTTCCTTAAATTGTGTTGGGAAAACTGAACAGCTCTCTGCAAAAGAATGAAACTAGACCACTATCTTACACCCTACACAAATACCTCAAAATGTACTCAAAACGGAGTGTAAGGCCTGAACAATAAAACTCATAAGAGAATACATAAGTGGTAAGCTCCTTGACATTGGTCTTAACAGTATTTTTTTGGATCTGACACCAAAAAGAGACAAAAACAATAATAAACAAATGGGACAGCATCAATCTAAGACGTTTCTGTACAATAAAGGAAATTATCAACAAAAGAAAAAGGCAGGGTGGAGGGGCAAGATGGCAGAGAACTAGGAGACCCTGTTTCAACTGGACCCTCAACGTGAGCTAAATATCTACCAGAACACTCTGAATACCCATGAAGTCAGCCTGAGATGTAAGATAAAACACTTCCGGATCTCTATGGGGGAAGAAGACATCAGTGGAGAGGGTGCATCTTGCCTGGATTGTGGTCAATATATTCAACTATACATCCCCTCAACCACCTATCACCAAAATGACTAGGAGGAGGAACACCAACAGAGGAAAAATTCAGAAACTGTGGTCACAGAACTATCATATATGGACATAAACAGTATGTTGGAAAGGGAATTCAGGGTAACAATTACCCAGGCAATAGTTAGGTTGGAGAAAACCATTAGTGAAAACATAGAATCTCTAAAAGGGTGGAAGTGAGAGCCAATCTGGCAGAAGTTAAAAATAATATAAATGAGATCCAATCTAATCTAAATACTTTCATAGCTAGGGTAACCAAGGTAGAATATAGAATTAGTGATCTAGAAGACAAACTGATAGAAAAAAAGGATCAGGAGGAGGCCTGAAACAAACAGCTTAGAAGAAATGAAAACAGATTCAGGGAAATAAATGACACCATGAAAAATTCCAACATCAGAATTATTGGGATCCCTGAGGGGGTAGAGAAAGAGAGAAGACTAATAGATATAATTGAAAAAATTCTCAATGAAATTTCCCAATCTGGGGAATGGAACAAGTGTTCATGTCCTAGAGGCAGAAAGGACGTCCCCAAGATCAACAAGTGTCTGGATGTCTTTCTAAAGACATCCAGACACTTAATTGTGAAATTCATGAATCATAATTTTAGACTAGAGGTCCTAAGGGAAGCTAGGGGGAAGAGATTCCTTACATACAGAGGAAGGTCCATCAGAATAATGTCAGACCTGTCCACAGATACCTGACAAGCCAGAAAGGGCTGGCAAGACATATTCAGGGCACTAAATGAGAAGAACATGCAGCCAAGAACACTTTATCCAGCATGGTTGACATTCAAAATGGATGGAGAGATAAAGAGCTTTCAAGACCAGCAAGGTTTAAAAGAGTATGTGACTTTTGGGACTTCATCAAGATCAAAACTTCAGCACAACAAAGGAAACAGTCAACAACAAAAAAAGGAGGCAACCCACGGAATGGGAGAAGATATTTGTAAATGACACTACAGACAAAGGGCTGATATCCAAGATCTATAAAGAACTCCTCAAACTCAACACATACAAAAAAGATAATCACGTCAAAAAATGGGCAGAAGACATGAACAGATACTTCTCCAAAGAAGACATACAAATGGCTAACAGACACATGACATTTTTTCCAATAAAGATAGCCAACAGGCACAGGAAAGGGTGCTCAACTTCACTAGCCATTAGGGAAATGCAAGTTGAAATGACAATGAGATAGCACCTTCTACCTGTCAGAATGGCTTTATCAAAAGACCAAACAAAAACAAATGTTGGTGAGGATGTGGAGAAAAAAGAACCTTCATGCACTGTTGATGGGGACAGAAGTTGGTACAGTCACTATGGAAAATAGTTATGGAGATTCCTCAAAAAATTTGAAAAAGAGGTGCTACACGATCCAGCAATTCCACTACTCGGTATTGAACTGAAGAAAACAAAAGGGTAGTTGAAAAAGATATATACACCTGCATGTTCATTTACAACAAGCAAGATACATAAAAAACCCAAGTATCTCCTAATGGATGTGTGGATAAAAAGAAATGGCATATATATAATGAAATACTACTCAGTCATAAAAAAAGAATGACATCTTGCCACTTACAAAACATGAATGGACCTTGATAATATCATGCTAAATGAAAAAAATCACACAGATGAAGGCAAATATCTCATGATTTCACTTATATCTAGAAACTATAAATCAAAACAAACAAACAAAAAACAAAGTGCAGACTCACAGACATAAAGAACAGATTGGTAATTGCCCGAGGGGAGAGAGATGCAAGAAATGGGTGAAGGGGATTAAGAAGTACAAACATCCAGTTGTAAAATACATAAGTCAAGTGGATGTAATATATAGCATAAGGAATACAGTCAATATTTTATTAACTTTGTAAGGTGTCAGATGGCAACCAGATTTATTATGGTAATAATTTCATAATGTACAAAAATGTGAAAGCATTGTTGTACACATAGAACTAATATAATATTTCATGTCAGTTATATCTCATATTAAATAATTAAAGTTTACATTTTAATGCATTTGAATTTATGATATACCTTGCATAAAAATATTAACTTTAATCTGCAGGTTGGTTTTACAAATATTGATTACTTCCCACTAGGCAATTTCCTAGCTTCCTATTATTTGATGATCATCATGTTCTCCTTTGCCCTTGGATAAGTTGTGAAAACACAATTATTAAGCTTCAAGATTTCATTTCATTGTCTTCTGATGACATGGAGTCAATTTGGGTAAAAATATAAATAGGGGGCGCCTGGGTGGCTCAGTGGGTTGAACCGCTGCCTTCGGCTCAGGTCATGATCTCAGCGTCCTGGGATCGAGTCCCGCATCGGGCTCTCTGCTCGGCAGGGAGCCTGCTTCCCTCTCTCTCTCTCTCTGCTTGCCTCTCGATCTACTTGTGATTTCTCTCTGTCAAATAAATAAATAAAATCTTAAAAAAATATATATATATATAAATAGAAGTCTTCAAGTCAAAATTGGATGACTAGAATTGTAACTATATATGTATCTTTTAAATTTCCTCTATTGATAAAAGATAAACATGCAATTTAAGTTTCTTCCTAGCTCTTAGTCATTCAGTAAGCATACATATACATCTCAACTCTCTATTCTGATAATGGGTAGATAATGGCCTAATTAGTCAGTAATCATTTGAAAATAAGAGCAGAGTAGAAGAAGAAACCCACATACTTTCAAAGAATTAGGGATAAAGTAAATGCATTCTAAAAAATGATGATGGGTGAAGGTGTCAGTGAGTCTTTATGTTGAGTGTAGGTGGCTCAAAAATAAAGGAGAGAAATAGGGAACAAAATGTTATGGCACGGAAATTTCTATCACTTATCTACCAGCTCCCTCCCCCAATGCACACAAACTCTCATGTACATATATACACTCACATACATGTCCTCTGTATGAATATTAACAGTCATGACACAACTGTCCAAGGGCCCTTTGGGATGTTTTTCTCCTATGTATAATTTACATAAGATAGAATGAATGCATGGATCTTAACTTTGCAACTAGATGAATTTTGACAAATGTATATACCTATGCAACCACCAGCTCAATTAAGAAACTGAACACTTCTCAACTCAGAAAGTTCTTTATTCCCTCCTGTGATGGTTAATTTTATGAGTCAACTTAACTGGGTCAAATTTTCTAGATATTTGGTTAAACATTATTCTGGATATTCCTGTAAGTGTGTTTTGGGGTGAGATATACATTTAAATTAGTGGACTCTGAGTAAAACAGATTGCCCTCCCATAATATGAGTAAGCCTCAATCAGTTGAAGTTGAGTTGAAACAGTTGGTTCTATCACTGAACAGAACAAAAGACTAACCTCCCTCAAGCAAGAGGCAGCCAGCAAACTGCCTTCAGAACAACATCAATTCTTTGGACTTCATCTGCAAATCTGCAAATTAGTTCTTCCTGGATTTCCAGAAGACTGCAATTAGACTCAAACTGCAACTCTTTTCTTAGTAGCTTGCTGGCGTCCCCCATCAGATTTTGGTCTTACTAAGCTACCACAATTACATGAGACAATTCCAATTAAAAATATATATATACAAATAAATGAACAAATGAATAAAATATAAACATATAAACCAGGTAAAACCTATATATGTATATAAATATATATTCATCCTATTGGAGAGAGAAAGAGGTATTTCCATCCTATTGTTTCTATTCCTCTGGGGAACCCAGTACACCTCCCCTTTCACACAACCCATAATTTCTCTTCCCATAACCAAACAACTATCTTACTCGCAAGGTCCTTCAGAATTAATAGTCTCTCACCTAATCTTTACCCAAACACAATCTTCTCATAGCAATACTAAGGAACGGAAGCTAACATAATACTTAAATACATTATACTTGCTTTTTTAAAAGTCAGGTTTATTATAGTATAATTTCCCTATAGAAAAATTCACTTTTTTCAGATTGGTCTTGATAAACACATGCATAGTTCTATAACCATGCATATAGTCATATATAGTTATATATATAATGGTTATATATACATAACCACATATAGTTTTATATATATATATATATATATATATATATATATATATATATATATAAAGGAGTTTTGGAAACTTTTGGGCATGATGGAAACATTCTACATCTTGATTTTGGTAATGGTTACATCATGCCCAAAAGTTTCCAAAACTCCTTAATAGTCAATTCTCTCTTCCTATCAGGTCCTGGCAACCACTAATAGTCTGTTCCAGAAAGTCATACTAATGGAATTATACCATAAAATAGACACTTGTGTTTTTTTTTCTCACTTAGCATAATGCCTTTGAGATTCAGTCTCACTGACATGTATAAGTAATTCCTTTTATTGGTGAATTCCACTGTATGGATGTACTACAACTTGACAATCTATTCATTGGTTAATGAATATTTGGACTATTTTCAGTTTGTGGTGTTTATGAGTAAAACTGCTGTATATAGTCTCATAAAGACCTTCATGCAAATACATGTTTTTATTTCCCTTATTTAAATACCTAGATGTAGAATTATTAGGTTAAATAGCAAATGTGTGGTTAACTTTATCAGAAACTACCAAACTATTTTGCAAAGTGGATGTACCATTTTACATTCCCAGCTGAAATACACAAATTTTCCAGTTGCTCTGCATCTCTTTTAGGACATTGCAGTGCCAGGTTTTAAATATCCATTCTAATAGGTGTGTACTGCTCTATCTTTGCACTTCTCTAATGACTACTAAAGATGTGAAGTTTCTTTTCATGTCTTTCTTTGCTGTCTGTAGGCGTCAGCATCCAAGATGGCCCCCCAAATGATCTAGAGATACTGGTATTCACAACCCTATGTAGTACTCTCCTAAATTTAATAGGGCTGCGTAACAAGTAATATACTCTGGAAATGATGGTGTGTAACTTCTCATCATATTTTTCCTCCTTTTAGTTTGTTGATATGGTAAATTTATATTTATTGACCCTTTTTAATTCTGAACTAATTCAATTGATTTTAACCCTGCAAAGTATAACCTCACTCATTCTACCATATTTTGCACAAGGTGCAATCACAAACTCTAAGCTGCGGTATCCCTCTATCCTGCTTGAATGATACTCATCCTTTAACCCTCAATGCTCTTTTCCCTTCATCTATCTGGATTCCTATTTTACTTCAAGGCCCAGTTTAATTAATCTCCTCCATGAACCATTCTCTGGTTATCTAAATTGTCTTTCCATGGGCCAAACATCTGGCTGTGAGCACTTTTCCATTCTGTTTTTTATTAGCAAAAAGCCACATCAAGAAGGGGGGAAACTGAGGGAGAAGCAAGATGGTGGAGGAGTACGAGACCTAAATTTTATCTCGTCCCAAGAATTCAGCTAGATAGTTATCAAACCATTCTGAACACCTACAAACTCCACAGGAGATGGAAGACAAGAATAGCAACAATTCTATGAACAGAAAAGTGAACAATTTCTGGAAGGTAGGACATGCAGAGAAGTGAATCCAAGGCAATATTTGGGAAGATAAACCACAGCGGGGAGGGAGGCTCCATCAGCTGGCTACTAGCAAATGACAGAGCAGCAGAACACAAAATCAGAACTTCTAGAAGTCCGCTCCACTGAGGGATGTTCCTCCAGTCACTAAACAGGGAGTGGAACCCTCACTGGGACAGTTGTGGTCTCAGGACCCTCTGGGTCACAGAAAGACTGCAGTGCCTGAGTGTAGCAGAGCTCCCAAGTATCAGAGCAGGGAAGCCGGCTGCAAAAACAGAGTCAAGGAGTGGGTCTCAGCTCGGGGTTGCCGTAAACCGTGATCTGCAGCACAGCTGGGCCACTGCTCTTTGAGTAGGGAACCCACAAGTGGCAGATCAGGGGAGACCTCCTCTTCCTCCATAAGGAGGAACAGCATGGGGGAGTGTGCTCCAGGAATCTGTCGGGTTTCAGAAATCCAAATGGAGTTGTGTGCCAGAGATAGAAACGCTCAGTCACAGGCCCGGTGAGCACAGAAAGCGGCCAGAGAAAGGGAAACAGGAAAGATTGACTGCTTTTCTCTGAGGGTTTACTGAGGACTGGGCCCCCAGCTCTAGGCTCCTCCAGGGCCAGAGATTGGGAAGCAGTCATATTGATTCTTATCCTCTAAAGCTGCATGGAAAGCTTTCAAGGAGCAAAAGCTACCGAGAGCAAACCTGAGTATATTACTTAGCCTGGCCCCTAGTAAGAGCAGTGCAATTCTGCCTCAGGCAAAGACATTTGAGAATCACTGCAACAGTCCCCTCCCAAAGCAGATAAGCAAAAACATCCAGCCAAGACCAAGTTTACTGATCAATGAGAACTACAAAACTCTAGCACTAAGGGAATATAGCACATAGAATCATGGCTTTTTTCCCATGGTTCTTTAGTCTTTCAAAATTAATTTTTTTAATTTTTTTTTATCTTTTTCTATTTTTTTTTTAAATTTAAAAAAAATTTTCTCCTTTCCTATTTTAGCCAATAGCTTATGAATTCCTTTTTAAAAATCTTTTTAAATGTTCATTCTCGGGCACCTGGGTGGTTCAGTGGGTTAAGCCGCTGCCTTCGGCTCAGGTCATGATCTCGGAGTCCTGGGATCGAGTCCCGTATCGGGCTCTCTGCTCAGCGGAGAGCCTGCTTCCCTCTCTCTCTCTCTGCCTGCCTCTCCATCTACTTGTGATTTCTCTCTGTCAAATAAATAAATAAAAATCTTTTTAAAAAAAAGTGTTCATTCTCACAGTCATATTCTATCCCTTTGCTGTATTTAACCTTATTATCTGTATATGTGTAAGTTCTTTCTTTCTTTAAAATTTTGGGCTACAGTTTCTTCTAACAGACCAAAATATATCCTAAATCTAGTGTATGGCTTTGTTCTAGTCTCCTGTCTGACCACATTCTCTCTCTTTCTCTCTCTCTCTCTCTCTCTTTTTTTTTTTTTACATTTTCTTTCTTTTTCCAATCAGATTTTTATCTTATCAATTCCTTTCTAAAAATCTTTTTAAATTTTCATCTTTCAATTATATTTGATCCATTCATTGTATTTACATTTATTTTTGTGCATATATATATTTTTTTCTTTCTTTAAAATTTTGAGAGGCAGTTTCTTCTAACAGACAAAAATATACCCAAAATCTGGTGTGTGGCTCTGCTCTATTTACTAGCTTAATGATATTCTCCCCCCTCCATTATTTTCCCCCTGGTTTCAGGTCTCTTCTGATTTGTGTAGTGTATATTTTTGGAGGATCATTGTTATCCTTTAACATTTTGTTCTCCCATTCATCTATTCTTCTCTGGACAAAATGACAAAATGGAAAAATTCACCTCTTAAAAAGAACAAGAGGCAGTACTGACTGCGAGGGAACTAATCAATATAGACATTAGTAATATGTCAGAACTAGAGTTCAGAATGATGATTATAAAGATACTAGCTGGGCTTGAAAAAATCATAGAAGATACTAGAGTATCCCATTCTCTAGAAATAAAAGAACTAAAATCTAACCAAGTTGAAATTTTAAAAAGCTATTAATGAGGTGCAATAGAAAATGGAGACTCTTACTGTTAAGACAAAAGAGGCAGAAGACAGAATCAGTGATAGAGAAGACCAAATGATGGCGAATGAAGAAGCTGAGAAAAAGAGAGATAAACAACTACTGGATCACAAGAGGAGAATTCGAGAGTTAAGTGATATCATAAGATGAAACAATATTAGAATAATTGTAATCCCAGAAGAAGAAGAGGGAGAGAGAGGGGCAGAAGATATATTGGAGCAAATTATAACAGAGAACTTCCCTAATTTGGGAAAGGAAACAGGCATCAAAATCTATGAGGCACAGGGAACCTCCCTCAAAATCAATAAAACTATGTCAACACCCCATCATCTAAGTAAAACTTACAAGTTTCAAAGACAAAGAGAAAATCCTGAAAGCAGCTCAGCACAAGAGGTCTGTAACCTACAATGGTAGAGATATTAGATTGGTAGCAGACCTACGCACAGAGACCTGACAGGCCAGAAACGACTGGCATGATATATGCAGAGCACTAAATGAGATATTTATGCAGCCAAGAATATTATATCAGGCTGTGCTGTCACTGAAAATAGAAGGAGAAATAAAAAGCTTCCAGGACAAGCAAAAACTAAAAGAATTTGCAAACACCAAACCAGCCCTACAGGAAATACTGAAAGGGGTCCTCTAAGCAAAGAGAGATCCTAAAAGTAACATAGACAGAAAGGAACAGAGACAATATACAGTGACAGTCAGCTTACAGGTAATACAATGGCACTAAATTTATATCTTTATATAACCAATATAATCAATAATGATTCTGAATGTAAATGGGCTAAATGCCCCAATCAAAAGACACAGGGTATCAGAATGGTTAAAAAAACCAAGACCCATTGATATACTGTCTACAAGAGACTCATTATAGACGCAAAGACACCTCCAGATTTAAAGTGAAGGGGTGGAAAACAATTTGCCATGCTTATGGACATCAAAAGAAAGCTAGGGTGGCAATCCTTATATCAGATAAATTAGATTTTAAACCAAAGACCATAATAAGAGATGAGGAAGGACACTATATCATATTTAAAGGGTGTGTTCAACAAGAAGATCTAACTATTTTAAATATCTATGCCCATAACATGAGAGCTGCCAATTATATAAGCCAATTAATAACAAAATCAAAGAAACACATTGACAGTAGAACAATAATAGTAGGGGACTTTAATACCCCCCCTCACTGAAATGGAGAGATCACCTAAGCAAAAGATCAACAAGGAAATAAAGACTTTAAATTACACACTGGACCAGATGGACATCACAGATATAGTCAGAACATTCCATCCCAAAGCAACACAATACATATTCTTCTCTAGTGCCCATGGAACATTCTCCAGAATAGATTACATCCTAGGTCAAAAGTCAGGTTTCAACCAGTACCAAAAGGTTGGGATCATTCCCTGCATTATTTTCAGACCACAATGCTTTGAAACTATAACTCAATCACATGAGGAAAGTTAGAAAGAACTCAGATACATGGAGGAAAGAGAGCATCCTACTGAAGGTCAACCAGGAAATTAAAGAAGAATTGAAAAATTCAAGGAAACAAATGAAAATGAAAACACAACTGTTCAAATTCTTTGGGAAGCAGCAAAAGCAATCCTAAGAGGACAGTATATAGCAATACAAGCCTTTCTCAAGAAATAAGAAAGGTCTCAAATACACAACCTAACTACACCTAAAGGAGCTAGAGAAAGAATAGTAAGTAAGGCCTAAACCCAGAAGAAGAATAGAAATAATAAAAATCAGAGCAGAAATCAATGAAATAGAAACCAAAAGAACAGCAGAATAGATCAACGAAACCAGGAGCTTGTTCTCTGAGAGAATGAATAAGTTTAATAAACCCTTAGCCAGACTTACCAAAAAGAAAAGAGAAAGGACCCATATTAATTAAATCAAGAATGAAAGGGGAGAGATCACAACCAACACCAAAGAAATACAAACAATTATAAGAACATATTATGAGCAAATTAATGGGATCAAATTAGACAATCTGGAAGAAATGGATACATTCCTAGAGACATATAAACTACCAAAATTGAACCAGAAAGAAATAGAAAACTTGAATAGACCCATAACCAGTAAGGAAATTGAAACGGTAATCAAACATCTCCCAACAAACAAGAGCCCAGGGCCAGATAGTTTCCCAGAGGAATTCTATCAAACATTTAAAGAAAAATGAATACCTGTTCTCCTGAAACTGTTCCAAAAAATAAAAGTGGAAAAAAAACCCTCCAAACTCATTTTACAAAGCCAGCATTATAATCTTTGTTCCCAAAAACCAGACAAAGACCCCATTAAAGACCAATATCGCTGATCAACACAAATGCATAAATTTTCATGAAAACACTAGCCAAGAGGATCCAATAGTACATTAAAAGGATTATTCACCATGACCAAATGGGATTTATTCCTAGGCTGCAAGGTTGATTCAACATCCACAAATCAATCAATTAATACAATAAATTAATAAAAGAAAGAGCAAGAACCTATGATGATCTCAATAGATGCTGAAAAGCATTTAACAAAGTACAGCAACATTTTTTCTTAGATTTTATTTATTTATTTGACAGACAGAGATTACAAGGAGTCAGAGAGGCAGGCAAAGAGAGAGGAGGAAGCAGGTTGCCCGCTGAGCAGAGATCCCAATTCGGGGCTCGATCCCAGGACCCTGAGACCATGACCTGAGCCGAAGGCAGAGGTCTTAACCCACTGAGCCACTGAGGCACCCCAGTACAGCATCATTTCTTGATCAAAACTCTTCAAGTGTACGGATAGAGGGTATATACCTCAATATCATAAAAGCCATCTATGAAAAACCCATAGCAAATATCATCCTAAATGGCTTAGAAAAACAGAGTTTTCTAAGGTCAGGAACACATCAGGGATGTCTACTACAACACTGTTATTCAACATAGTGCTAGAAGTCCTAGCCTCAACAATCAGACAACAAAAAGAAATAAAAGGCATCCAAATCGGCAAAGAAGAAGTCAAACTCTCACTCTTTGCAGATGATATGATACTTTATGTGGAAAACCCAAAAGACTCCACCACAAAACTGCTAGAATTCATACAGGAATCCAGTAAAGTGGCAGGATTTAAAATCAATGAATAGAAATCGGTTGCATTTCTATACATCAATAACAAGACAAAAGAAAGAGAAATTAAGGAGTTGATCCCATTTACAATTTCACCACAAAACATATGATACCTAAGAATAAATCTAACCAAAGAGGCAAAGAATCTATACTCAGAAAACTATAGAATACTCATGGAAGAAATTGAGGAAGACACAAACAAAAAAATGGAAAAACGTTCCATGCTCATGGACTGGAAGAAAGAACATTGTGAAAATGTCTATGCTACGTAGAGCAATCTATATATTTAATGCAATACCTATCAAAATAGTTTTTTCAAATAAATTGAACAAATAATCCTAAAATTTGTATGGAACTGGAAAAGACCCCGATATAGCCAGAGGAATATTGAAAATGAAAAGCAAAGCTGGCAGCATCACAATTCCAGACTTCAAGCTCTATTATAAAGCTGTAATCATCAAGACAGTATGGTACCAGCACAAAAAGAGACACATAGATCAAAGGAACAGAATAAAGAGCCCAGAACTGGACCCTCAACTCTATAGTCAACTAATCTTTGATGACACAGAAAGAATGTCCAATGGAAAAAAGACAGTCTCTTCAACAAATGGTGTTGAGAAAAATTGAACAGCTACGTGCATTAACATCACTAGTTAATTTAGAAAAAAAAAAAAAAAAGAAGGAGAAACTGCTGGGGATCAGGGAATAGAGACAAGAGTCAGTGGGGGAGAGTAGGAGAAGCAGGGTGCCATAATATTTGAGTATTACAATTGGTATTTTTCTCCTAGTACAGTAATACAGGGAATTTCTAGTTCTAGTTTTGGGGAGATTCCAGTAATGTTACGCTCATAGTTAATCCTCCACCCACCCTTTGCTCTTGGAACAATTCTGGAAGACTGTGCTCCTTTATTTTTGGTGGAACTGCAAAAATAAAAAGAACCTCCTGTTTTACTGAAAATCCTTTGTAAAAGTGTGTGTAAAGAATGAGACAAAATATTACATTCACTCAGTATATGCTCAGCAGTACCATGTGAGAAACACTGTATTAATCTTTGTAGGGGATATAAAAATAAAACCTATTTGACATATCTAAATTTAA
Source organism: Mustela lutreola (assembly GCF_030435805.1). NCBI lineage: Eukaryota > Metazoa > Chordata > Mammalia > Carnivora > Mustelidae > Mustela > Mustela lutreola. Next base: position 147,802,879 of record NC_081293.1, read on the forward strand.
TTACATAAAATGTCCTCTACATATTTATTCTTTCTTATTTTAAAATCTCTATTTCTTTAGAAATAGACACACACTCGGCTTTCTTCTACCCATGGAAAAGTGCTATTCAATAGAGAAATACTAAAATATATGGTCATATAAATATTATTAACATCAATTTTTAATGCTATCTTGAATAGTTTTATACAGCTTGTTTCATTATCCAACAAGTGTGAAATACAATCCTTAATTTGTAAAAATCATTTTGAACATTTTCTTGTAATCTTTGAATAGAAAACCTAAACCCATTTAAAACGCAGCCAAATGGCTTTCATAAAAATTAAAAATGAAAAATACCTTGGTTAAAGCCAGCTTTTAGTATTAAAGCCATATGGGTGTGCAGAGCAGTGCAAGTTTTGGCTCAGTCAAGACTTCCTGTGATGAAACTGGCACCTGTTTTCATAGATGTAGTTAACCACCTATGGGTACTTGGACATTTTCAGTTTGGGTCTTAATAACAGTCTCCATATGATGATTAAATTACCTGGGTAAGGAATTGCAAACTGTTAAATATTCCTTTCTAAAGTTTATTTGTCTTAGTGTGACAGAGAGAGTACAGTGTAATTGCCTGGGAAAACAAACTGCCAAATACTGGACAATTACTACCCCCACTCAGATCAGAATCTTAAGAGACAACAGTAAAACTTTGGTGATTTCCATGATCCTAGATGAAAAACAAAGAAGAAAGTCTTATACTGTAAATGATAGTGGGGATTTTTCTCCCTTGTATTAGAACTCAGCTAATCAAAATTCAGTTGGAATTTACAGTACTCAATGGTCAAAACCAAATGTAAGCCTTGAACTACAAACATAAGTTGAATGTAATAAGAAAAGTAGAGTCGGATACTTAGTGAATCCCAACTGTATGTGTTACCCACAATCAAATTCTGTGTGCAAGTCTTAATTCTATCTTGAATAATTTAGGAGCCATCTGCCTGAGAATGTTTGCATATTCCCCTTTCTTCTATCCTTTGATACTTTGATTTTTGGTATGTTTTTCTAGTTAAGTCTTATCAACCTAAAATAAACAATTTATTAGTTTTAGTAAAGATGTGATGGTAGAAGAATAAACAGCATAAGACAGTTTATAAAAGGAATGCTTTCAAAGTATTCAGCTATATGAAGAGTATCCTTCAGCGCCTGTTTATAAATCATCAGTCCTCCCCACCCTCGTCTCACCCTCAGGTCACAAAGATCCCCAGTGGATGCCAGAGATGGGGGATAGTACTGAACCCTATATATACACTGTTTTCCCTATATATACACATCTATGATAAAGTTTAATTTCTAAATTCTGGCACAGTAATAGATAAACAACAATGATAATAATGAAATAAAATCATTGTAATAATATATCCTAATCAAAATTCTGTGAATGTGGTCTCTCTCTCTCTCTCTCTCTCTCTCAAAATCCCTTGTACTGCATTCATTCTTCTTCTAGTGATAATGCCAGATGATAAAACACCTACATGATTAGACTAAGTGAAATGAATGATGTAGGCACTGTGACACAGCACTAGGTACTACTGACCTTCTGAGGATAAGTCAAAAGAAGAATCATCTTCAGGACTGTGGTTGACCACAGGTAACTAAAACCACAGAAGGCAAAACCACAGATAAGGGGGGGGACTGCAGTATAAATAGTCTGGAGTATTTGAGCTAAGAGGGAATGCAGTAAATACCCAAAGAGAAGAAGAGTACCTTGTTTTCTTTTTGCCAGGTTCTGTAGAGCCATACCATGCCAAGGAACTATCTCCACAAACACACAGAAGTCTTCCTTCTCTATAAACCCTGATCCTTCCTTGTCCCTAATCACACCCTCCCCTTGGTAAGGTGTGTTTTCTGTATTATTTGAGAATATTCAGCTCTCCTATAGAAAACAGGAAAAGCAAATGGAATCAATAAAACTCATAAGAAACACTAAATATAGATGGTGAGTATGAAATAGCTTGCAAGACACAAGGAAAACTCATAATGTGTTAAGCACAAATAGTAAAATAATATGTGAAATACGTTAGACATAAATAAAAAGACCACTTTTTACCACTAGTAAAAAGACCACTAGTCACAAAGGTGGAAATGGAAAAATGAAAGTGATCAATTATTAGTATGGCACATGAAATACCAAATCTTAACGTTCTACTGAATATTTATGAGGCAAAAGAGATACTAAATATTCATGAGATTTTTAATTATCCTCCATCTATTGGCAACACTCATTCTGACTCATTTGTCCTCTGCCTGAGACATGCAGATAAAATCTACCACTGCTTAGTCAAACTAATGGACAAGCTATAGCTGTGGCAAGGCATCCTTGCCCCTGTGTCTCTCTTAAAGCCCAAGAATTTGACTCCAGGCACTTTCCATCACCTGAGTTCCTTGTTCACTCTCAAGTCTGGTCCTTTTAATCACACTGACAGTGGGGATAGCTGATATGGGAGAGAGAAAAATAAGACATAGTAGCACTTTACAACATAGAAATCACACAGTGTGGTCTTTCTTACTCTCTACCCTTTCATATGTGCAGTAAGTTAACCCACCCCATCTCCTTCCTCTTGTTTCTTACTCTTTATGTTGATTCAATAAACCATGAGCTTTAATGATTTTAGTTTAGTCTCTGAGTCCTTCTGTTCTGTGACCTCTGGTAAAGATTCTCTGATTGGATACTTGTAGACTTCCATTATATCGAGGTAATTTCCCATTTGACAACCCATTCCCACCACCTCCAATGTTGATTCTCCACTATGCTGTCCTGGCTGGTGAGAATAATGACAGGTATTTAAGGTTTCCAGAAGGCTCTCAATGCTGTTGAGCTCCCAAGATTTAAAGCCTTTTGCTATCATCTACACCTAAACAAAGTGCCTCCCTATACTGAAGGTTTCTGTGAGTAGATCAATTTTCCTTAAATAATTTCTCTTTATTTTTTCTGATCTTTAAGTTGTCAGCTTTCTATATTATGAGTTTAATCATTAATAATTTTTCTACTCAAGACTGTTATTTGAAAAATTTTATGAAGTTATTGAGAGTTTTCCTCCCTCTCCTGTCCCAGCCACCCAGTCCCTTCTCCACAAACACCAGATACTTTCAGCTTTTTGAGTAGGAGAAAGCAGATAGAATGACTCATGTCACTCAACCAAATTTAATTTTCACACTCTGCCCATGTCTGGTGAGGGCAAAAGGAAATAACCAATTTCCAATGAAAAATATTTAACATATCATCAATAATAAAGTGACTATAAAAATAATTAAAAGGTTTTTGGTACTCTAAATTAGGTAAAGGAATTTTCAAGTTACTTTTTTTTTATAATCACTGAAATTCCTTGAGAAATATATATAATACTAGATGCATGGCCACTGGCAAGTTCCTCAACCCCTCTGTGCTTCAGTTTCCTCATCTCATAAAAATGAAAATAACAATAGTGCCTATCTTATAAGGTTATTGTATTAAAATAGCAAATATATGTAACATGCTTAGACTAGATGCCTGACACTTAACTCATTTCAATATATTTTGTAAATTGTTCATGTCCTCTTTTTTCCTCTCTGTTACATTCAACTTTTTTAAAAAACTGTATTGTAAGTATTCACTATTTACCAAAAAAATGTAGACCGATTTTAAAGATAGTAATACTTAGAATTAGACTTCATTGAACTCTTACCATATTTCAGGAATTCTGCAAATACTTTATCTAGATAATCTCATTTAATATTCAAAACAACCTTATGAGTAGATATATTGTTATCTCCCTTTAGCAGATAAGAAAATAGAGACTGATCAAGATTAATTTGTTTGCCTGATATCACAAAGCTAGAAAACAGAGCCAAATCTTGAACCAGTGAATTTATCCATTTCTGGCTTCCTAAAGTCCATTATGTTAACATTGTGTTTTAGTACCTCTTGCCAAAACTTCTTAAAATATCTCCGCACTCTATAATTTGTCTCTTAGTTTTATTTGTATTAATTACAACACAGAAATATTTCAGTTTTATGTAGTAATATCTAACAATGCAGTTTCCTTCAATTTTTTTTGGTTAGAAAGCCATTTCCCACCCCAAGACAAGATATTCTGCAGCATTTTCTAGTTGCTTACAGTATTTTTTTCTTTTATTTACGTTAAACTTATTGATGAATTTGGTATTTATTTTTGTTTTTATTATGAGACTAGGGATAACTTGAATTGCACCCCATACTAATTTTACTGGCACCATTTATTGCATAATTTCTTCTTTTACTAATATGTGAATTCATTGCAAACCACACAAACTGAAGATTCATTCTTGCTTATAAATTTAAATTATGGGAATTTGAAAACACACTCTATTATGATAAAGCTAGTAAAGCATTATTTTGTGCAGAAAAGTTAATACCTGCACTCTAAATTAAAAATCTCTCAAGGATATAGTAATTCCAAAAAGAAAAATGAGAAAAATAATAAGCCATCCATGTCCCCATGTTGTGCAATATGATGGTAGCACTTATAACATAGCATTGTATATTCTAGAACATTATACCTTTGGTCTATGCAACCGTGGTCTGAGAAGACCTGTAATCTTAGCTGGTGGATTAATTTGGACTCCCCCAGAAGCTACTGCCTCCACCTCCAAAGATTCAAGTGAAAGTAATTTATTTGGGATGTGATCTGAGAAAACACTGATAGGGAAATGGTAAGTCCAAACAGAAATGGCAAATGACCAATCCAATAAAGAGTTTGTACCAAACTCTTTACCACTGTAGGCAACTGGAATTTAAGCCTGAGTTAGTGTAGACCTCCTTCCTCTAAGGTGTCCATACTAGGGAGGAGGGAACTGGAAATTTTATGCAGCAACCTCAGTCAGTGTATGGTTGAAAGCTACTAGCTGTGGTGCTTACTCTCCAGAACTTCCAGAAGCCTCAGGAGGCAGACCTGGCTTTAGCAGCCAGATGAGGGAGCATAGGTTTGTGGGGGGAGAAGACAGCAGTATACCATATATATTATATATATAGTAGAAGAGAAGATATATAGATATATAGATATACACACACACTATATATATATAGTAGGGAGAAGGCAGCAGTATAATATATATATTATATATAATATATAATGTGTATATATATAATATATAATGTGTGTGTATATGTTATATATAACACATACACACACACACATATACATGCATATGTATACACACAATGGAATATTATTCAGCCATTTAAAAGAATGTAATCTTGCCATTTGGAACAACATGGATGGACCTAGAGGGTATTATGTTAAGTAAAATAAACCAGACAAAGAAAGCCAAGCATTGTATGACTTCATTTACAGTGGAATTTAAATAACAAAACAAACAAATAAAACAAAAACAAAACCTGTAACTGACTAATAAATACAAGGAACAAACTGGTAGTTGCCAGAGGGGAGAGGGGCATGAGGATAGAGAAATAGGTAAAAGAGATTAAGGGGCATAAACTTCTAGTTATATAGTAAATAAGTCACAGGGACCATAAATATAGCATAGGGAATATAGTCAATAAGATTATAGTAACTTGTATGGTGACAAAAGGTAACATACTTATTCTAGTGAGCATTTCATAATGCAAAAAATTGTTGAATCATTGTGCTGTACACCTGAAACTATTATAGTCATATCTGTCAACTACTTGAAAATTAAAAAAAGAACTGATCTCTTTAGAAACAAAAGCAGTATTCCTGTATAAAACTGTAAATTCAACTCTTCTTTCATATCTCTCAATAGCTATTGTAATTTTACTCATAAGCCACAAAAATATTTTGGAGGGTTAATATTTGATACATTATAAGACACTCTTTTTTGTTATTCAATAAAGAATATCTCGTGCCCTCTCTTCCATATATCTTTTAGATAGATATAAATTGCATATAAGAAATTATTGACTTCTGTAAATTTCTCTTAGTATATTAATTTATATTTTTTAATTCTAAGCATTTTTCATAATTTTCTTGTGCTGGTTAGGTGATAACCAAGTTATCTACAAAATATCATCATCTCTTCTGCCTTCATAAAATTCTGTCATTAAACTTTTGTTTAACAGGTGAAAGAATGTACTGGTACAAAGGAAAGGCTAGGGATTGTTTCTAGGCCTGAGGAGGTAGGATATGAACAAAATTATTAATACCAGCTGGGGAAATACCAAAGAAGACTGGTCTGTCGTCAGCAATGATGCTTAGGGAAGGTCTTGATCTCCAGAGGCCTTCCCACTTATCAACCCGGCCCTTTTCCAGGTCTCCTTCTAGCTACTGCTTCCACTCCACTTGATGACAACAAAAACAGAGTGAGAAATGTTTTCACAAGAAGTTTGGCTCAATACCCACACATTTTCTGAATTGCCTAGGGCTACATGCTTGGGATATGAATAGTAGAATATTCTGGATTTGATTATTACACAGATGGATTATGAAATATTTTGCTACGTTTCTGGAAGTATGTTAGCACACACACACACAAATACGGAGCTTTATTACCTTTTATGCTAGGATCCTAGGACATTAAGTATTTTTTCAAAAAGTACCGTAATTTAACATTACAAGGAGATGAGATTTGGTAGAACATTAGAAGCATTTTAAATATGCTAGGAAGGAAGAAAGTCTCAATCTGCAAATTCAAAATTTCTCTCTCACCAAACACCATATAAATGAAAATAAGGAAGGAAGGAAAGGAGGTAGGGGGGAAGGGGAAAAAAAAAAGTGGAGGAAACTTTTTTTTTCAAGATTTTATTTATTTTTTTGATAGACGGAGATCACAAGTAGGCAGAGAGGCAGGCAGAGAGAAAGAGAGAGGAGAAAGCAGGCTCCCCGCTAAGCAGAGAGCCTGATGTGGGGCTCAATCCCAGGACCCTGGAATCACGACCTGAGCCAAAGGCAGAGGCCTTAACCCACTGAGCCACCCAAGTGCCCCAAGTGGAGGAAACTTTTATGCAGCTAGTAATTTAAGTGATTTGTCCAAAGAAAGAATCAGATTGAATTGTCATTTCTGTATCTTATTTTTCTTTAATCAGTATACAAATCATTCTACAAATCATCTTCCTGAAAATTTTTGAGTATAAATTATTTGGAGGTTCTCCAGATATAAGTACCTTTCTGAAAATTAGGAAAGCCTAAGAAAATTACCTTTAGAAAATATAAAACCTTTGGATATGAAATGACTGAATTTCAAAACTTGTTTTCAGACCCAATGAGCTAAAATTTGACAAAATAATAGTTTTCATTATTATAGTTTTGATAAATAAAATAAGATTACCACAGTACGGTGTTGTAGAAATCATGAAGTAGAAAATGAAAAATCCTAAAATGTAAAGCTAGAAGCACATGTTTGTGAATCCCAACCAAATGAACACCATGTGTTATTTTCTTATCCAACAAAGTCAACCCTTAAAATCTCATATATTGTAGGATGGGTTATTAGAAAAAAAAATAAGTTAACATTACACAAATACTTAATTATAAACATTTAAATACAAATTTCAGTGAATAAATATCACTAAGTCTCAATCATAAGCTGGAATATATTAGTTTTTGAGTAATTTTCAATGAACCATAGTTCTTAAGCAAAATGTTGCTTAACACAAAATAAGTCAGAATTTTTATCTTGCCTTGCTTTAAAAACAGTTAGATTAGGTGGGGTGCCTGGTTGGCTCAGTCTGTTAAGTGACTGCCTTTGGCTCACGTCATGATTCCAGGGTCCCGGGACTGAGCCCTGCATCAGGGCTCCCTACTCAGTGGGGAGCCTGCTTCTCCCCCTCCCTTTGCTGCTCCTTCGGCTTTCTTACTTGCAGTCTCTCTCTCTCAAATAAAATAAAATAAAATAAAATAAAATAAAATAAAATAAAATAAAATCCTTTTTTAAAAAAAGTCAGATTAGGGTACCTGTGTGGCTCAGTCACTTAAGCGTTTGACTTTATATTTTGGCTCAGATGGAATGTGAGATTGAGCCCCACATCAGGCTCCAGGCCCAGTTTAAGATTTTTAGGATTCTCTGTCTCCCTCTCCTTCTCTACCTCTACTCCTGCCCTCCCTGCTCTGTCCCTCTCTAAAATAAATAAATTAACTTATAAAATAAGGCATATTTTAAATCAAAATGAAAGCCTTTTTTATATTTTACTAAAAAATTGCCATGTTCTCTTTCACATAAAGTCATCGAACACCTTTAATATTTTGTGCTGTTTTGCTGTCCTGGTAATTCATGTCATTTTCTGCATAATGAAAATGGACATTGGATACTTAAAAGTCTCAAAAATTAAAGAGCTCTTAAAAACGCATTCTGCTACTAGTCAGTGCAATAAATGCCCAGCAATATCTTCACCTTGTAGTTGGACTCATTAAGCACAAATAGCATTTGCACCCCAGAATAAGTTATGTAATAGTAATTACACAAATAAAGTAAAATTTCATTTTTATCTTTTTTCTTTACAATGACACACCCCTACAATATTTTACTTCCCTTTTATTTAATAGTGAATTTGGCTGGCCTTTGTCCCTTGTTACTGAGAGGTATCCTCTAAACCCTTGAATTTCCAGAATGGTAACAGTGTCTTTGCTATTCATAGTGGCCCTCTGGAACCACACCTGAGTTTACACTAACTAGGTGACTGAAATAACGTTAACACAGTAATCCTTTTGATGATTTATGCTAACCAGATAATTCAGGATGGAGGCTGGCAATGCCAAAAAGACCAACCATGTCATTACAGGGTTAAGGCTTTGAGTAAGATGATAAAAGCTCAATTTCTGAGAAGGAGAGAAGGACTAGAGATTGAGTTCAAATATGTGGAAAACTCTGGAGACCAAAGCTGAGTTGAACTTCCTTATTGGCAATATACACACTGTCATACACTGATGTGCTGGGAAAGTAACCTGTCCTCACTCTACAGGAAGAGGACAATTGAAGCTCTGTGTTTGGAACCCTCCCAAACCTTACTCCATGCATCTCTCCCTTTGGCTGAATGTGATTGGTATTCTTTGCCATATTAAAACTATAATCATTAGTATAGCATTTTCCTGAGTTCTGTGAGTCATTCTAGTAAATTATCACACCTGGGTGTGAGGGGTGGCCTAGGATCTATTTGCAGTTGATGTCTGAAATGAGGGCAGTCTAATGGAGACCTGTGCTCCTAATCTGTGATGCTGGGCCTAGTTAAGGTCAGAATCCACTACAGTCCTTTTTAAACTGAAGTCACATCACATTCTAATGACATTCTTCTAAGTTCCTCTAATCTTTTCTTTTTTGTTTTCCATCCTCCATTACTGAGTCCACTTAGTGGTTTTATAGCCAAATTGTAAGACTGAGATAGTGTTTTTCAAGAAGTATAATTAGGTTAAGGAGGCCACATCTTTTACTGTCACTTTTCCCTGTTATCTTCCTAGGGGTTGGAAGGATGTTCTTACATCAGTATTCATTTCTCCAAGTCATGGTTCTAAACACCATCTTAACTTTGCTAAGTAACTATCTTAATCTCCCCCAAATTTATTTCTTTTTATAAAGACTTTACTGCTAAAAGAAGCTACATATTTTAGGATGATTATCAGAATAAAATGATTTGAAAAGCAGATTTTTCTTATGACTTAGCACTCTTTTGTTAGATTATTAGTCAGTTCTATTTTATTTTTATTTTTTTTTAAGATTTACCCATTTATTTTAGATAAAGAGTGCAGCCACATTAGCAGAGGAAGAAGGAAGAGAGATAATCTCAAGCAGACACCACCCTGAGTGCAGAACCCAATGCAGGGTTCAGTCCCATGACACCTGAGCCAAAACCAAGAATCCAAGGCTTAACTGACTGAGCCACCCAGGTGCCCTCTTAGATCTTCTATTTTAAGGATTTTTATTTATTGATTTATTGATTTGAAAAAGAGAAAGAGAGAGCGAGCAAGAGAGCACAAGCAGGGGGTGCAGCAGAGGGACAGGAAGAAGTAGGCTCCCCGCTGAGCAGGGAGCCTGACATAGGACTCCATCCCAGGACTCTGGGATCATGACCTGAGCTGAAGGTGGACACTTAACTAACTGAGCCACCCAGATGCCCCTCAGTTATATTTTAAAGGAAGAATTCTTTAACTGCTTGGCAGTTTTCCCTCTATTTTTAATTGTGTTTTCTATTATTTTTATAAGTTGATCTTAATTGGTATTCATAATACGGAGTAAACAGATTAGCAAATAGTCTAATAAACCTCTAGAATCACTCTATCTCTTTTCTCTGCTAGGAATCAGATATTACCAAGGTTAACATTCAAGTTATAATAGTCTCTGAGGTGTACATTAAACATCATATACAGACCCCTGAATGCATGAAGTAATTTGCCATTAATGGGAAATGAACTAGATTCAATGTTCCTTAAGTTATGAAAAGTGTTCCCTTGTTAAGAAATGCAGTGTTCCTAAGGAAGACCTTTACAAGTAAAAAAGAGCTCCTGGCATTTCCCCCAACATTATCAAGAAAGTTCATGCTTCTGATTTCATTTTTTTTTATTTTTTCAAGATTTTTATTTATTTATTTGACAGAGAGAGAGAGATCACAAGTAGACAGAGATGGAGGCCAGGGTGAAGGGAGAAGCAGGCTCCCTGCTGAGCAGAGAGCCCGATGCAGGGCTCGATCCCAGGACCCTGAGATCCTGACCTGAGCTGAAGGCAGAGGCTTCCCCACACTGAGCCACCCAGGCACCCCCTGATTTCCTTTTTTGAGATAAATTTCAAATGAGGAAATAGGATCAGAAAACTTTACCATGAGGAAATAGGATCAGAAAATGTAAATTTCTTTGATATGGATACAAGGAGTTGTATATCAGGGATGTCAGCAGAGCACATAGTTCACTTACCCAAGCCAAAACACAATGTCAAAAGCTTTGCTTTCTACTCCTTAAAAATGACGAACCTATGAGATGCATGTAAATGAACTGAACGACTATATCTGGAAATGTCTCTGTTATTTAATTCTCATGCTATTTCTGTGTTTGGTAACTTTGGTTACAAGGGTTTGGAAAATGAGGAACTAAGCAGAGTCATGCCCATTTTATAGGAGAAATTTAACATTTGCATGTTGTTTCATTTCCCAGTAGATAAATGGCTTGAAGTAGTATAGAATCAAGACATGATAAAGGTTATTTAAGGACAATTAAAAGGAGGAAACTGTAAAAGATCAACTGAACCAGTAACAACCTGCCTCCTGATTTTCCCATTTTCTTTTCTCCCAGCTTGCTTCTTAGGCATAAAGTAAATTTTACAGAAAAGACAAATACACTCACACTTCCTTTTTCTGTCCTGCTAACTTTTATTTCAAATGATCATAAATGTACCCTAATGGAAGCACACTGGAGGAAAAACAACGAATATGCCCAATATTTGGGCATATCTATCTCTCTTTAGTGCAAGAAATTTCAACAAATCTTAGGTAAACCTAAATTTCTGTGCTTAGTGTTTATTTTATCTCCTAAACACACTATTATTCTTATTTATTTGGTTTGTTTACTCATTGAAATCCTGTCTTATTCACCACTTTAAAGTTGGGACACTTTAAAATCATAGTATACCCATGAAAATAATTATAATATGAATAAAGAGATTGGACAAACAGGCATGGAAATAAACAATGTAGACCAAATCTGTTAATATGTAGATTATATAAGTCACCGTAGCTACTTTAGTTGGATTTCTGAGTTTCCAAGTGAAGTAAAATCATTCAATTCTCATTCTGGAGAAAGAGAAAGCTTTAAGTCAGGTTTTAGGAAGGAGACATCTTTGTATTTAGGAAGTTTACTAAGGAAAGGCTCCTGAGGTTAGTATCAGTTCAAAGGGAAGAGAGGAGTTGAACTATGAAACATCAAACAAAGTCTCCCCTTTGGGGAGCAATGAAGCTGAGGCAGCTCTGCAGAGTTCTCCCAATTAGATAACACAGCCTTTACACCTCTAACCCCCCACCGCTGACTGGGCCATCATTGATGCAGGCTATTCCTGGTAAGTAGAGTAATGTTGAGCCAGGTGGCTCTCTTCAGCAGAGGGCAATCGAGGGTGAGCAGGAAGGGCTTTTGCTGCAAGTCATCAGCTGTCAACTGTCCCAGGAGCTTTGTTATGTGTGCTATAATCTTGAAGGTCATGCATTTAATCTGCACCCCTCCTGTTCACTTATAAAAGAAAGAAAACAGATTACTCTCCCTGGGAAAGCAAAGTTATTCCAAAACAGGATGAAAAATAAATTATTTTCATTATTTGATAATAGAAAACTGATTAATATGATGGAAAAAAATCCTCACCAATAGCCCTATAGGAAAGAGTTAACAGATTTCATGGAGCTGTTTTGAACAACATCCTTGATAAGAGATAATATTAACATGCCTCTTTCCATTAGAGTGATTCCTTAAAGAGTTAGCACAAACTAAAATGGGACCCAGTTTTCTGGAGGTCCAACTTCATTCTTTTATTTATTCCTTTATTCATCAAGTATTTACTAAGTCCCTACTGTGTGCCAGGCATTATGCTAGACATTAGAAATATTATGACATGGGAGTACAGACCCTACAGAGATCACAGACTTTAATCAAAGAATTTCATGAACAAATGTGAAATCACATTTTTGATCATTGCATATGAGAGGCTCACTCCAGCATTACCAAAACACCTACTAGTGGAAACTGATCTGGTTATAGAGAAAAGAGACACTTCTTGAGAAAGCGATTATTTTTCTAAGCTCTTACTCTCTGAAGGGAGAGTAAGAGCTAGCCAACCAAGGAGGCAGAGGCAACAGAACTAGAGCTACCACAGAAAGACAAGAAGGCTAGTGCTAGACAAATGCTAAGGGCAAATTTGGAAGAAATTAGACTATAGAGTTAGGGAAAGTCAACCCAGTCAAGGTTTTGTAGATTATATTAAGCAACATGGTCTTCATCTTAAGAGAAATAGGAAAATCAAGTGTTTTACACAAGGCGCTGAATGAGAAGGTACTGCTAATGAGATTCATTTGGAGGATGTATTAGTTCTCTAGGACTGATATAACAAAGTACCACAAACTTAGTGACTTAAGCCATGCAACATTACCTTAAAATTCTGTTGATCTGAAGTCCAAAATGGGTCTCAGTGGGACAAAATCAAGTTGCTGATAGGGGCATATTCTTTTCTGAAGGCTCTAGGATAGAATCTATTTCCTTATTTTTTTCCACTTAGAGTCCTCTAGAAAAGCTGTCCACTTTTCTTGGCTCATGGCCCCCTTCCATCTTCAAAGCTATCGGTGGCCACTCTAGTCTTTCTCATATCACAACCCTCTGTTACTGATTCTTCTGCATCCCTCTTCCACACCCAAAGATCCTTTTGATTACAGTGTGCCCAAACAGATCATCCAGGATAATCTCCCCATCTCAAGGTCAGCTAATTAAAAACCATAATTCTGGGCGCCTGGGTGGCTCAGTGGGTTAAAGCCTCTGCTTTTGGCTCAGGTCATGATCCCAGGGTCCTGGGATCGAGCCCCACATCAGGCTCTCTGCTCGGCAGGGAGCCTGCTTCCTCCTCTCTCTCTGCCTGCCTCTCTGCCTACTTATGATCTTTCTCTCTGTCAAATGAATAAATAAAATCTTAAAGGAAAAAAAAAAACACAATTCCATCTGAAACCTTAATTCAACTTTGCCTTATATCCTAACATAGTCAAGTTCCAGAGATTAGGACACAGACATCTTTGAGGTCTGGTCACCACAATGGGAAGCAGAGTAGAGGAAAAAACAAGTAGAGAGGCTATGAGAGTTGGCAGTTGTCAATATGAAGAGCTGTGGACACATCTGGGAATCACTCAGGAACTAAAACTGAAAGGACTAGATCTTGGTTGTCGTTGGAGTGATACCTATCTAGGGAGCAATACAGGACCCTTGAATGTATTTATTTATTTAATACTTATTTATGTTCAGATATTTTCTGAACAGCTGCTGTTCTAGTTTCTGGGGATAGAGCACTGAGTAATTCATAAAAGCCCCTGCCTTTACGGGGCTTATCTGAATGTGAGTTGCTTATGCCAAGAATGATTATCTATACATATCCTTTTTCTCAGGCAGACAGTCCTTTCTGATGTGGATAAGACTGAAGCCTTACCCTATGTTCTCTATCAGTTGCTAAGATAGGCTATCTGAATTTTATTTTACTGGAGTATAGTTTAGACACATTACATTAGTTTCAGGTATCCAACAGAGTGATTCAGATACGTTATGCTATGCTCACTACAAAGGTAGCTACCATCTATCATCACACAATGCAATTACAATACCATTGACTATATTCCCTATGCTGTACCTTTCATTCCCATTACCTTCATTCCATAACTGGAAGGCTGTACCTTCCACTCCCCTTCACCCATTTTTCCCATCCCTCCAAGCACCTCACCTCTGGCAACCACCAGTTTGTCCTTTGCATTTATGGGTCTGTTTCTGCTTTGTTTGTTCATTTGTTTTGTTTTTTAGATTCCACAAATAAGTAAAATCATGTGGTATTTTTCTTTCTCAGTCTGACTTATTTCATTTAGCATAATATCCTCTAGCTCCATCCATTTGTTGTCATAAATAGCAAGGTATTCTTTTTATGGTTAAGTAATATTCCATGGTATATATAAACCATATCTTCTTTATTCACACATCTATGGATGGACATTTAGGTTGCTTCCATAACTTGGCGATTGTAAGTAATGATTTTTTTTTTTTCAAGAGAAGGAGAGAAATAAGGGGGGAAAGTCCAGAGGGAAAGAGAGAATCTCAAGCATAATTATTTTTGCTTCTCTCCTTTATAATAACACATTTATGGAAAAATATCAAAATTTTGAAAGCAAGAAAGAGGGAAGGCTGGGTGGCTTGGTGGGCTGAAGCCTTTGAAAACAAGAAAGACTGGAGAGGTAATTACTACATCCTAAGGATTTACCTTATGTGCCATTTCAGATAGCTGTCAAAACTTTCAAATGGAGTCATTAGCACCAAAATTATTTTTTAAAAAAACCTTAATTCCCACACAAAAGAATATGCCTTTTCAGGCATATCCTTTTCAAGCAAAATCTCACTCATCAGATGTTCTACTTTAACATGCATCACGGAGAAGTAATTGTGACAGTCTTAAACATTTGTCCTTTTACATAATTGGAGCAGTGCTCTTCTCTGGAATCTTGCAACTAGTGAGGCATCTATAAGAGTAGATGTCCATGATACTATGCAGCCATCAAAAGAAATGAAATCTTGCCATTTTCAATGACATGGATGGAACTAGAGGGTATTATGCTAAGCAAAATAAGTCAATCAGAGAAAGACAATTATCATATGATCTCTTTGATATGAGGAATTTGAGAGGCAGGGCAGGGGATTATGGGGGTAGGGAAGGAAAAAATGAAACAAGATGGGATTGTGAGGGAGACAAACCATAAGAGACTCAATCTTATGAAACAAACTGAGGGTTTCTGGGGGTTGGGGGGACAGGGATAGGGTAGTCGGGTTATGGACACTGGGGAGGGTATGTGCTGTGGTGAGTGCTATGAAATGTGTAAGCCTGATGATTCATAGACCTGTACCCCTTGGGCAAATAATACATTATATGTTAATAAAAATAATTTAAAAAAAAGAATGGATGCCCATGTATATATCAAGAACAATACAGAAAGTATTCAAATCCCATACCTGCCTTACCTTGAAAGCTATTAATGTACCATGGAGTGCAGAGTTGCTTGGGTAGGGTGGGATTATGGCATGGGAAGACCAGCATTTTTATAAGAATGGGAGAAATTCATTCCTTGGAGGAAAGAGAAGATGAAGGAGAGATTTAAGAAGGTTTCATGTACACCCATGCTATAGCAGCACTATTCACAAAAGCCAGGAGGGGGAAGCAATCCAAGTGTCCATCAACAGATGAATAAATAAGCAAAATGTGGTATATACAAATAATGGAATATTATTTGTCTTGAAATGGAAAGAAATTCTGCCACAAGCTACAACATTGATGAAGCTTGAAGACATTATGCTAAACAAAACATGTCAGTTATAAAAACACAAATACCATATGATTCCACATATATAAAGTATCTATAGCAGTCTGACTCATAGAAACAGAAAAAATGGTTGTTGCCAGAGAAGGGAGGGGAAAATGGGGAATTATTTAATGGGTATAGAATTTTAGTTTTGCAAGATGAAAAAGTTCTGGAGATTGTTTCATAGCACTGTGAATATATTTATCTCTATAGGACTATATATTTAGAAATATTAAGATGATACATTTCATGTTATGTATTTTTTTACCACAACTTCCAAAGAAGTATTTAGAGAGAAAGATCATTTTAATTGAACAATAATATGAATAACCATAATAAGTTGACAAGAATAGGGGACAATGTTAGGGTATCTTGAACTAAGAGAATACCTTAGGAAACAGGATAGATGCTGAATAGTCACAGATCAGGTGACATAAGGGTATGTCATATACCATTGAGTAATATTCTAAATAATTATAAATAATAAGGCTGGAAATACAGATGTTAGCCTATAGTGGACATCTATTCCCCTGCACAATACCACCTCCCAGCTTTGAGTGACTCCCCCACCATGCCTTTTCCATTCATCATGCTCAACCCATATGGTTTGGGCAGAATTAACTCCCTACTTTCAGTAAGGAAAGTATCCCCTTTCCCAAATATATATATAAATATATAATATATAAATATATTATATATAAATATATTAATTATATAATTAAATATATAATATATAGAAATATATTTATGTATATAAATATGTATAAAATAATTTAGGAATGTACACATATACATGGGAATAGGATAGTTAGATTCCTCTCTAGCATTTTGTTGGCACTATCAGGGAAAGAGACTCCTTCTTCATTGACATTTAAGATTTAAGGAGCAGGGCACCTGGGTGGCTCAGTGAGTTAAAGCCTCTGCCTTTGGCTCAGGTCATGATCCCAGGGTCTTGGAATTGAGCCCCACATCAGGCTCTTGGCTCTGTGGAGAGCCTGCTTCCCCCTCTCTCTCTCCCTGACTGCCTCTCTGCTGACTTGTGATCTGTCACATAAATAAATTAAAATCTTAAAAAAAAAAAAAAGATCTAAGGAGCATGTAGACCTGGAGATGTGCCTGGACATCTTCCATGTAAAGAATCCTACTGAAAATACAAAAGAAACTAACATCAGAAAAGGAAAAAAAAAAAAAAAAGAAGACACAGGGTAGAGGAAAGACATAAAGACAGAGAAGGAAAGAGACAGAAGAGAGAGGGAAGGGAGAGAGAGAGGAGAGAGAGAGAAAGATGGATGGATGGAAGGAAGGAAGAGAAGGAAGAAGGGAGGGAGAAAGGGAGGAAGAGGGAGGGCAAAATTTGATATCTGATAATATTGTTTAAACATTTGAATCCAACTATGCCTGGAATCAGAACAACTCTAGATTGTTCTGTATTGTTAACCCCCCAAATTCCCTTGTTTGGCATAATCTGGTCTAGGATGAGTTTCTGTCACTTGAAATCACAAGAGCACTGACAAATCCAGGGCTAGATTGTGGCGAGCCTAGAATTATGGAATTGGAAAATATTTTATGAGTATTCACTTTATCAGATATGTTGCTAAATTCTTTAGATATTGCAAGGAACAAAAAAACTTTGGTTCCTGCCCTGAAGGAAGTAGCAGTTTCTTATGCCTCTAACACATACTTGAGCCTAATTACCAGTTATTTAGGCTCTTCATTTTTTTAAACAAGCCTTATTATGACAGTAAAGCACAGCCAGATCTGGTAGTCCCTGATTTAGTACAGCATACCCAAACTTTCCTAATGATAACTCACCTGGGTTGCTTATTTTAAAAAGCTTAGGGTATCTAAATTAAAATCTTAAAAAAAAAAAAAAAAAAGATCTAAGGAGCATGTAGACCTGGAGATGCGCCTGGACATCTTCCATGTAGAGAATCCTACTGAAAATACAAAAGAAACTGAGCTACCTAATTAGAATTTCTAAGGGTGGGGCCCGAACGCTTTTTTAAACATTAGTTGCCTAAATGACTTTTACCATAGGATAAGTCTGTCAAGAGCTGATGTTACTAGTCACTATTGATCCTTGGACCAGTGACAGTGATACCACCTGGGAATTTACCTAAGTAACATCTCAACCCCTCCCTAGACTCAATAAATCAGGATCTGCCTAGGAATAGCTAGTATTGTATGAAATTTTTAATCTGAAAATCACATGCAGGGAGAAAGAAATCTAAAAGGTCACTTAGAAGTGCTTTCAAACAAAATTCTTTTATTTCAGAGTCAAGAAACATTAAAAATTATATATTGCTTACACTAGTTTTGTCTTTTTTAAGGTCAGTGATGTCCCTCATTGTGGACTGCACCAAAGTTCACATAAATCCATTATCACACAACTCTAGAAGGGACTATTCATATTATGTGCCTACCAATGGCACATTTAAGAACTATATAATACAGCAGCTCTGGATCCAAGCACAACTGGAGATTCATGCAGAGCCAAGCTCTGAAATTCAACCTAGTAGTGACTGCTTTGAAGTGATAAAGAGAACCACCTCCATATTTGATAACCAAGATAATGGACAATGATAAGATCCAGACATAACTTTTCCTTTTTTTGAGGAGACATCCTTTTATTTATTTTTATTTTTGTTTAAAGATTTTATTTATTTATTTGTCAGAGAGAGAGAGAGGGCGAGCACAGGCAGACAGAGTGGCAGGCAGAGACAGAAAGAGAAGCAGGCTCCCTGCTGAGCAAGAAATGTGGGACTCGATCCCAGGACTCTGGTATCACCACCTGAGCCAAAGGCAGCTGCTTAGCCAACTGAGCCACCCAGGCATCCCAGGAGGGTTCCTTTTAGTCACTACCAGAGATATTACAAAATGGCAAGCATACAATAATATAATACAGAATATGACAGTGATAGTAGTTTCTGATTTTATCCCACCTCTTTGTTTTTACATTTAGTTTATCTTAAAGGAATAGAGGGACCTTAGGACTTGCCATCCCAGGTTTTCTTGGTGACAATTTGCCACATTTATACATTCGCAGATAAAGAAACATTATCATATGGCAAATTTTAGGAATCTGAATTTTGCAGGATTGTTGACTATGTAGGGCAGGTAATAGACATTTGAACACCCAAGGTACCTAGCTTCAGCTGCTATACATGTAACAGTATATGGTAGTAATTCAGAACCTGGACCCTGGAGCTTGTCTACCAGGTTTCATATCTAACTCCACCAATTACTAGCAATATAAACTCAGGCCAGTCACTTAACCTCTGTGTCTCTCTTTCCTCGTCTATCTAATGGGAATAATAATGCAATTTTTTTCAAGAATTATAAAAACTCTTAGATTTTACATTACTTGCAACCTAACAAATTAACTTGTCACAATTTCGTTTTTACTGACAAGACATACAGATTCCTGGGTCAGAGACAAAAGGCTTTTTTACCTATAGCAAAAACAGTAGCGAGAGGGTCAGCACTACTTGGTCAGTTCCCTGAATACAAGTCCTCAGTGGCACTGAAGGTTTGCCTAGATTGATGCCTGCACACATGTACTATGTTACAAAAGAGGAATGCTCGTCTGGGGGAGCTGCTGCTCTATGAGTTGTAAGCAAGCCTACTCTTTGTCCCAAGAGCAGGATATTATTTCATTCCCAAGATTGTCACTGCAAACACAATCCTGAAAAGTGACCCAGGTAAAGAGCTGTCAGGGACTTGCATTCTTGGCATTTCCAGCAAGATGGTTAGCAATACAAGACACCTATGGAGAACTATCTCCAACATGCTGTTGAGTTAACATATGCAAGGTGCTAAATAAAATAATAACTGTGTCAGTGTTAGTAGTAGTAGCAGCAGCAGCAGCAATATGTGGATGCAAGCTACCTATTTCTTTAAAGTATATGTATACATATCTCAGGACAGATATATTAGACAGATACAGTAGACATATAATATATATTAGAAAATTTGAAAAAAATGAAAGTAAAGAAACTACTGAAATCTCCAGTAATACCAACATTAAGTGTTATATACTCTTTGCTTTGTTTTGTTTTCCTATCATATATGTATTTTTGTTGTCTTCAACTGATATCCAAGTCCATACATTATTTTTATATACTTTTTCTACTTTTTATTTCATCATGAGCATTTCTTCTTAGCAAATAGTAGCCTGAAACTATTCAATTTTAATAATATTCCATCATATGTTTGTATCATAAATTATCATAAATGTTATATGACTCTTTAGTCTCTGCAAATTGGGAAATATTTATTAATACTGGAAAGAAGGCTAAGGGGAAAGAGAAGATCTATGAAAAGTAGATTATGGTTCTAAAACCATAATCATCTTAGTTCATTTAGGATAGTGGCTACCTTACAGTAAGATCTAAAGAGAAACATTGGTTCATAAATATTCCCTGGAGTCATCAAGAAAACATTTCATTGAGGGGTTCCTGGGTGGCTCAGTCAGTTAAGTATCCAACCCTTGATTTCTGCTCGAGTCATAATCTCAGGGTCCTAGGACTGAGTTCCAAGTGGGGCTCCCCACTCAGCAGGGAATCTGCTTATCTCTCTCCCTCTGCCCCTTCCCCTGCTCATGCTTTCTCTCTCTCTCAAATAAATAAAATCTTAAAAAAGAAAGAAAACATTTTATTGAAGTTTATTTTGTGAAAGAGATGCATTTATTCAAGATATATTTAACAGATATTCCTAATAATGTACTTTAAATAGTTATCTTCATTTTTTTTAAAAAAGATTTTATTTATTTATTTGACAGAGAGAGATGACAAGCAGGCAGAGAGGCAGGCAGAGAGAAAGAAGGAAGCAGGCTCCCTGCTGAGCAGAGAGCGCGATGCGGGGCTTGATCCCAGGACCCTGAGATCATGACCTAAGCTGAGGGCAGCGGCTTAACCCACTGAGCCACCCAGGCGCCCCTCATTTTTTTTTTTTAAAAAGGTATTCGGCTCAGGTCATGATCTCAGGGTCCTGGGATCGAGTCCCGCATCGGGCTCTCTGCTCAGCAGGGAGCCTGCTTCCTCCTCTCTCTGCCTGCCTCTCTGCTTACTTGTAATTTCTCTCTGTCAAATAAATAAGTAAAATCTTTAAAAAAAAAAAAAAAAAAAAAAAAAAAAAAAAAAAAAAAAAAAAAAGGTATTTATGTGGAACCAACTGTTTTCTGACATTAAATATGTGGAACTTTAGGTTATTAGTTTACTGAATGAGCTACATATGTCATTCCTTCTTTCCATTTTGCTTTCATTTCATCTGATGATTAGTTTCCTTCTCTGGAATTTTTATCATAAATGGAAAACACAGCATTCGCTAATGAAATAAAATTTAAAGAATAACAAGGAGGAATGAAAACAAAGATTACAAATGATACCCTAACCAGCGGATACATAAATGGAAAAAGTGTGTACTACGAGATGTTAACATATATTTATTTTGCTTATAAAGCCAGGTAGGATTGAACTAGCCTTCCAGAATTTTTGGAAAGAAAATCAAAATAATGGAATTTTGTGTATCTGTAGCTGATTAGTGTCTTGTTTTGGTGCTTTCTCTTCTACCTTATCTCAGTTTACATTAGTACTATAATAATTCTGTTGGTATGTACTAAAATGTCAGTTAATTCTACTTTATTGTTATTCAAATTTGTCGAGACAAAAGAAGCTTAACCTTCTTTGGGTTCTTTTAAACTTCTATTTATCCAGTTCTTCCTAGATGAGGCAATTAATTAAAATCCAACAAGTTTGTAATATGGGTCAAAGCAGAACAGCAGCTGTGAAGGGTGAAACACAATGACCAAACTGTGATACAGAAATTGAGGGGCCTTAGATGAGGTAAAGAGTCTAAGTTCCTCCCAAAGAAGAGTAACTTTTCTTTCCTTGAATCTCAAAACCACAGCAAGATGAGGAAGAGGACAGCAAGTGTACAGACTAGAGAATGGAATCTCTAGGAGTCCCTCAGTTAGGAGAGGGAAGGCAGGAAAAGGATGCTGTTGATGATGAATCAATCAAACCTTTTTGTGAGGAGGCCCCTCCTCCTCCTAGGTCCATGACAGGCTCAGAATGGCCTCTAAAGACCACTTAAAATATAAAATTCTAATGGATTTAAATGCCGTAATTTTTCCAGTTAAAAGAGATTTTCATTATAAACACCAATTTGCAAATACAAAGTACAAATATCAAAACATGTCCTCATCTATTCTAATATAAATAAAGAACTCTATTGTACAATTACATATAAGGGGAAAGTCCTTAGCTTTGGTAAGTAATAGCTCACTCAACAAAGAGTAGCTTAATTGCCTCTTTCAGCATACTATTTTAATGTTTAGCCAGAAAAAAAACAAGTACCCTGAGAATCCCTGGTTTAGTTTCAGGGTATGAATTTCAATGTTTTCTTAATATAATCATTCAATTCTATGGTTCAGGTATCATTAAAATGATGCAGAAATTGTAGATGTGTGTTTTGTTTTTTTTTAAGATCTTATTTGCTTATTTGAGAGAGAGAGAGCATGCATGAGGTGTGGGGGGAGGCGAGTAGGGAGCAGCAAAGAGAGAGGAAGTAGCAGACACCCCTGAGGGAGCAGATATGGGGCTTGATCCCAGGACCCTGAGATCATTACCTGAGCCAAAGGCAGATGCTTAACCAACTGAGCCACCCAGGTGTGCCGAAACTATAGACTATTTCTCAAAATGGTAGGTAGGTACCTCGCTACATATTTTATTATATGTATAGGAGATGACTGAGCCCCTGTGTGTCAGGCACTTTATAGAGGACATCCCATTTGATTTTCACAACAAATCAGCAAAATTGAGTAACTTAACCCTTTCCCAAGTTGATACAGCTTGCAGCATGAGAAGTCAGGATCTGATTTTTAAGATGGTCTATTTTCACAATCCATGTTCCATGTCCATTACACCATACTACCGTCTATCACTTCCTTATCTGGGAAAGTGAAGGACTGACCCTTCAATGGGTAAAGATGTCAACAACAGATTATCTTCCCAATTGAGACATGATACCGAGATATTTCAAAGTACTTTAAAGGAAGTGAGAAAAGGCCCTATCCACTGGAAAACTTTCTTGATATTCTAAATATTCCCAAAATACTAAGGATTCTTCTGCCAGTGAGCAGGGTCCACCCACCAAAGGATTGATTGTACATATGACTGGAAATTCCCCAGCCATCACCTATTATCCCCATCTCAGCATGAAGAAATACTACACCACAGAGGAGACACCTGCCACCTCTGCATTGTCCATCCCCCAACACAGTCTTTAAAATGTGTATATACAGAACATTTAAAACACATAAAAATGAGTTTAAAAATATGTAGCCAGGTACCAACCTACCATCTTGAGAAATAGCCTCAGTCACATCAGATTTTAAGACATAAATATGATTAAGGGAAAAGAAAAATTCAAAAGGAAAAGTGTTGCCTAATAAATTTTATTTTGTGTAGTGTGAGGAGAACCCATTAAAAAGCCAGACATAGTTTTCATCCCAAAACACATTAAATAATTTATATAAAATGCTTAACATGTCTTTAAAAAGTATGCTTAACAGAAAATACACAACGAAAGAAGAGGGATGTTTTTATTCAGACCTCAGTGGCATCAGAGATACAATTTTGAAACTCAAGGCCATAAACACTCAAGGCAGACAGCAAGCACAATGACTTGTGAAATTACCCACATGATGTATAGCTTAATGAACCCCCTTGTGTGGACCATACTTGGCATTAATCAAGAACCATGAACAAATTCCCTTATTTCCTCAATGCTACTCTGATAAACTGAAATTTTCATTTAATAGCTTCTGTGAGACAACTGTGGATAGCTCCTGGGGTATACAGGGATTAAACCAAAATAGATGCACATCATGGATCTTCTTCATTTGAAAGTAGAATTTTTACTCTTAACAAGTATTTGCATAGAACATGCTGAAGACCCTGGGCTGTGTAAAATTTTCCTTTTATCTGAAGTCTAGATTTGCCATGCTGTATTATAAAATATTAATATCATATTCATAAAAAAAGAAATAGCACATTATCAAAACTTTAGAAGCATCTGAGAACTGATCTCTGATCACATGACCCTTACTCCCTCATAGAATAGCAACTACTACTCTCTATTTGATGCTTAGTCCCATATATGTTTTATACTTTCACTCCATCTGTACGCATTCCTAGATAACATATATCATAGTTCTTCATGTCTCCAAAATTAAAGGTAAATCATTCATATAGTATGAATACTTCTGCAACTTGCTTTTTCTTTCTCTCTTTCTCTTTTCACGATCATTTTATTTGTGAGATTCACTTATGTTGATATAGAAGGTTCTGTAATAGTATTTGTACTGCATAATTCTGTTGTATCAAAATACATCCATATAGCCATTTTCCTACTGACAAACAGGATAACTTTGCCATTACAAAAATTACTTTTCAAAATTCATGTGTATTCATACATGATAATTTCCTGAGGCTATACTTAGAAGCATAATTTCTGAAATAAAAGGTATATACATCTTCAACTAAACTAGATACCAAAAAGATTGTTTTGAAAGAGGTCAAATTCATAGCCCTTCTCTCCTTTCAACTTTTTAAACAGACATTACCAAACAGAAAATTCAACTCCAACAATGCTTGAATCTGGCTGGATCCTCATTCCAACACACGTTAAAAGAAGTGTGTTTATCCACAATTATGTTCTACCCCCTCAATAGGAGTAATTAATTAAGGCAAACAGGCCAGATTCCAAGCTGATTGTCAGTGATTAAATGTGGCCTTTCTTATCTTCATTTTTTCCAAAAAATAAAGATATCTCACCTCTTCTTGAGAGCAATTTGGCAAAATCTATCAACAGCCTTAAAAACAGATTAGTCAGACTAGCTTCAGAGGTATCTAGGAATTTATTCTAACGACATATTCAGAGGTACACATGAAAGTTTGTACATCAAGATATTTGCCTTATTGTTAAATATGATGTCCATTGCCATATTGTTAGTACAAACAAGCAAAAACTCTATCAAGTAAGGACGAAATAAATGGTTGTATATTCATATAATTACGTACTAGGTAGAAATGAAAAAGGAGATGAATGAAAATGAGCTGATATATTATTGTTTCAGTTATTGATTGCTACCTAACAAAACACTCAAATATAAAGCAATTACTTATTATTTTTCAAGATGATGTGGATTGACTGGAGATATTCACCTGTTCCTTCTGGTGTTGATTGGGGCCACTCTTATAGTGCTGCATTTAGCTCGCAGGTAAACTGGGGCTGGAACATTCAAGACCTCACTCACACATCTGTCATTTGCTGCTGGCTATCACCTAGAGTACCTCAATTCTCTTCCATAAAGCTTCTTCCATAAAACTACTTCTCTTCTTCTATAAGGCTAGGCCAGCTTCCTTACAGCACATATAATTGGGTTCAAAGAGGAAGTGATCTAAGAGGTCAAGCCCCACTGTGGAAATTCTTATTACTCCTCTGCTTGCTTCAAGCTTGTTAATGTCCCATTAGGCAAAGCCAGGCATACAGCCAAACCTAGACACAATGTGGGAGAGGACTACACAAAGGTGTGGATTACAGGAAGTATGGTTTACTGGGGGTCACTACTATAACAGTCTGCCACAATCATTAAGTAAACAAATGAAAAACAGAAGAGTGTAATAGGAAAACCATTGTTTTAAAAATGTTTGCATAGAAACATAAACAGTATTTGAAACAGTGGAGTGAAATTTGCAAGGCAAGTGATAGCCAAGAACAGATTTTTTAATGCAAGTATGTGTGTGTTGTTGAGTATTTTACAATAAGCATATATTTTATAATTTTAAAATTATGAAAGAAAATGAGGTTACCCAAGAGTAATTACATTAAGTAAATGCTCTCACATGTAAATTGAAAAGATGTTAGTGGTGATTAATTTAGGATGAAGGATTGTGAGTAATTTATTTCTTCTTCATGATTTTCTATGTCTTCTATGCTTTGTATGAGAAATACACACAGATTTTGAAATTTAAAAAATGAAACAGAATGAACTCAAACCATTAGTCAAGTCTTTCTTATATCTCAAGCAAGTATTTCTAAATTATTGCAGCATTTTTTAAAATTCTATTTATTTATTTGACAGAGAGAGAGAGATCACAAGTAGGCAGAGAGGTAGGCACAGAGAGAGAGAGGGAAGCAGACTCGCCGCTGAGCAGAGAGCCCGATGTGGGGCTCAATCCCAAGACCCTGGGATTGTGACCTGAACTGAAGGCGGAGGCTTTAACCCACTGAGCCACCCAGGCGCCCTGCGGCATTATTTCAACTACATCTTACATTACAAAAATGCTCACTGTCTAAATTTCTGTAAAGTTTTCTCAGCGGCCAAGTAAAGGCTTAATTTGTTAATCTATTCTGCTTCATGTTTTGTAATCTAATAAGATCATAAGACAACTGTAAACTGCTCCATGATGACAGATTTTTTCCAAATATGTGTTTTGGATTTCCTAAACTCAAGTCCATATTTGCTATCTTCTGAGGTACTTTCTTTTTTTTTTTTTTTTTTTAATTTTATTTATTTGACAGAGAGAAATCACAAGTAGATGGAGAGGCAGGCAGAGAGAGAGAGAGGGAAGCAGGCTCCCTGCTGAGCAGAGAGCCCGATTCGGGCCTCGATCCCAGGACCCTGAGATCGTGACCTGAGCCGAAGGCAGCGGCTTAACCCACTGAGCCACCCAGGCGCCCCCTGAGGTACTTTCTGCTGAAGCGCTTTACCAATTGTTTACAGCTGTCATTGGGTCTTAACCATGTCATCAGTTCTTTGACAACAAGAAAAAGCACATTTCTCTTCTTTGCTGTTGTTTAAGGATAGATTTTCCCCCCTTGAATCCAATAGTTTTTAAATATACAAATATAATATTAGGTGTGAATTCATTTGTTTTCTTTTTTTAAAGATCGTATTCATTTATTTGACAGAGAGAGCAGAAGCAGAGGGAGCAGCAGGCAGAGGGAGAGGGAGAAGCAGGCCCCCTACTGAGCAGAGAGCCCAATGTGGGACTCAATCCTAGAACCCTTAACCAACTGACCACCCAGGTGTCCCTTCATTTGTTCGAAAAAATGGTCTTCATTACTATTGTTTGGTCCTATTTAACTGAATGAACAGCACTCCATATGATGAAAAAAATCAAGACATTCTCCTGCTGCTTCTAATAAGGAGAAATTTTTTTTTTAATTAAACACGCTTTAAGAAATACATTAATCACATTTCATGGAGATCTCATCAAATTTAACTTTGTTTATTTGTATTTATGTAAACTTTAAGACACAAAACAACTTTAGATATTGTTTATTAAGATACATAACACACATAGTATAAATAATAAACTTGTGCATTCACAACATTATTGGGATAGCGACTCTTGCTGAGACTCAGGGAGTGGAAAGGGTTTTGGCTGGAGGTTTCTTTAGCTGTATCTGCATTTTTTTTTTCACCAAAAAAGAGGGTAGACTGAAAGAACTGTTAGATCTGGGTGAAAAAAGAGGGTAGACTGAAAGAACTGTTAGATCTGGGTGATGGAAAAATAACCATCTGTTATATCATCTTCTATAATTGTAATTAAAATATTTTTAATTAAAAAATAAAAAGTAATTTAAGTGAAGCTGATATCATCAAGATGGCTAAGATAGAGTCATGGACAGCTAATAAGGTGATTCTTAAAATAAGCCAGGCCCAGAAAGGAATAAGATGCTCCATAACCTATTCATGCCAGGGTTATTTTTAGGCCAATAATTTGATCCAAGACATATATACAAGAGGACTGCACTTACTTATTAATATATTGCCTTACTTTTGGCAATGTGTGCCTGCTTTTTTAGGCTCTTGTCGGAGATAGAAAAGGTCTGAATCCAACTCTCTCTTGCTTTTGGGACCAGATTCTGAGGACCAGATTCTCACTAGAATCCAGATAAATCCCCAGGACTTGGAATTTGCTTGACAAAGAGAAGGTATCAAGGGATAGAAACTTCTCTTCCTATAGCCAGAGTTGACCTTCCGAAGATGTGAAGAAGTCTATAGGAGCTTACATTCTAGCAAATGCAGGACTATGCAATTTACATAAAATCACAGTCTCTGGAATTCCTATGCTGGTGTTCCTGTTCTGTACGTAAGATTTTCAATGACTTTCAATGAAAGGACATTGACCTCCACCACAGCTCATGTGAAGGTGGTCTGGGGAATACAGGCAAGGTTCTGTACTTGGGAAAGCAATTGTAATTAAAATTGAACTGCAGGTCATGGTAGGAAGAGCAGTAAAATTATGGAAAGATGCCATATCAAGAGGGGATGGCTTCCCCATGCCATGTAGATTACTACAGAGAACATGGTCACCAGTCCTCTAAACAAGTTCTCCAAATTTTCAGTCAACTGATCTTTCTACTGGATTAGAGTCCAAATCTGATAGATGATTAGGACTTCCAGTCACTTTTTTAACATAACTGATACCCTGCCTCTACTCCCCCACCTCCACCCCAAGTCAAATACCCACTTTTAAAACTTCAGCAATATGGCCCTTTTGCACAGGAGGTGGGGATCGGGTGGAAGAGGGATGGTTTGTGTGTGTGTATATGCTGTAAATGTGGTGTGTGCTGTGTGTGTGCTTGTAAGTTCACAAGTGTTTGTGACACATTCTCTCCTGGAGCTTGGATTAGAAAAATACTTTACTTGGCTATACATTATTGACACAATTCTGAGATTTACCCAAAAACATTCTTCATTATTAATGTATTAAGGCACCATTTTCTACTGCTAGAGATGGTGTCTGGACTTGAGCAGAGAAGCTGGTAAATGTATTAAGAGGAGAGTAAGTAACTTCTGTATTTTAGAGTAGAAATTGGTCTTGATTCTTGGAGCTAACTCTCTCACTTTTTCTAGAAAGAATTACTGTGTTCATACTTTTAATTGTAAGAATGTAAGTTCTGTGAGTACAGGGGATGTTTCTATTATAGACCACCAAATACTTGGTGCAATATCTGGCACATAGTATGCACTCAACAAATATTTGTTCAGGGCAAAGGAGACAGAATGCAGAGGTAGACTTTGTTCTCAGAAAAGCCCAGTAGCAATGAAATGTCTAAAATATCTAAAAGCAGATGTTCCAGACTAAATCCATAAGCCATCTATGTTATGATATAAAAAGTAATCTTCATTTGAGGCCTAAGGGCCTGGGGATAATTGTGGGGTTGTTTGTTGTTGTTAGTTTGGCTATTTGTGTTGGCTATTCCTTTGGATTAGGCTTTAGAAGGAAAATTTTGGAGTTTTGATGTGGCCCACAGAGAAAGAGAAAGAAAAGGAAATCTGAAGGGCACTGTCCAATTTGGGGGAAAAGAGTTGTCTCAGCCTAGCTCCCTCCCTGCCCCCGCTGCCCCCCAACCAAGCAACCTGCTGGACCTCTGGAGAAGTGTGGCCAGTAGGGGGCACTCTCTAAGAAGCCTGAACTAGAACAGTGACTACGGAGGCAGTCTTAAGTTCTTGTCTACATTGTAATTCTTTGGGTGTCCTAAGCCTTAATGAAACCTATGTTAAAATAATAAGCCAATGTCCATTGGCAATGAAAATTAAGGTCTTACATGAACAGACATTTCACCAAAGAAGACATACAGATGGTCAACAGACACATAAAAAGATGGTCAACATCACTTCCATCAGGGAAATGCAAGTCAAAACCATAATGAGACACCACCTCACAATGGTCAGAATGGCCAAAATGAACAACTCAGGAAAAAACAGATGTTGGAGAGAATGGGGAGGAAAGTGGAACCCTCTTACACTGGTGGTGGGAATGCAAACCAGGGTAGCCACTGGAGAAAACGGTATGGAGATTCCTCAAAAAATTAAGAATAGAACTACCCTATGACCCAGCAATCACACTACCGGCTACCCAAAAAATACAAAAACACTAAATCAAAGGGATACGTGCACCCTTATGTTTATAGCAGCATTACTGACAATAGCCAAACTATGGAAACAGCCCAAATGTCCACCAGTGTATAAAAGGATAAAAAGAGATGTGGTATATATATATACAATGGAATATTACTTAGCCATAAAAAAGAATGAAATCTTGCCATTTCCAAGTATAATGCTAAGTGAAACAAGTCAGAGAAAGACAAGTACTATATTATTTCACTCATACATTGAATTTAAGAAACAAAACAAATGGTCAAATGGTGGGAAAAAAGAAAGAAAGAGGGAGGCAACCCAGAAATAGACTCTTAACAACAGAGAACAAATTGAGAGTTACCAGAGTGGACATGGGTGTGGGGGATGGATGAAACAGGTGATGGGGATTAAGGAGTGCACTTGTGATAAACACTGTTGTTAACTAACTGGAATTAAAATATAAACTTCTAAAAAAAGAGAACTAACGTCTGGGAATGGAGATCACAACAGCATGGAGGGGCTATTCAGCAGCAGCAGAATGTAGAAAGTAAATATAGTAATCCAGAGACATCACTGGAAATGGTCCTGTTAAGCACAGATCTCAATGGATTTGAAAAACAAGTATTTCCTGAAGCATTTAATGAACACTGGTAGACAGAATGCGAAATAAAGTAACAGATTTGAGCAGGAATTTAGAAAGGGACCTTGAGAT
This sequence comes from Mustela lutreola, assembly GCF_030435805.1. Taxonomy (NCBI): domain Eukaryota; kingdom Metazoa; phylum Chordata; class Mammalia; order Carnivora; family Mustelidae; genus Mustela; species Mustela lutreola. The sequence goes on from NC_081293.1 coordinate 147,833,551, forward strand.
AAATATTTGCAGACTTAACAGGAAAGGTGTCTTTGGCAGGCTGGATGACTTGAAATTTAGAGTGAACCCAATAGTTGATATGAGGATCTGATCCTATTCTCCCTCTCCTTCTTAGATTAAGACTCTAAACCATTATTTTAGTGCTTAATCATTCCATAAGCATTCAAATATTTGCTAGTAGCAAAGAACTCTGCTCACTGAAAAGGGATAAAGAAGACTTATGTGCATATGTTCATGTGTATTTCTCTGTGCACCTATTCTAAACATGTACTAAATGTATGTACATACAAAATAAATACACATAACCACATACATACATGAAATCATAATAAATATCATTTTATAGCTGTGATTCACCCCTATTAATGACTATATATTATGTCATAATAATGTTTTCTTATTCATTCAGCTACTTAATGAATATTTATTGAATGCCTATAAATCAGTTACAATTCATTCAGCTATAAGTAACAGAAAATCTCATAGTGCAAGACCAGGCTTGCCCCCAAATAACTGGAATCTCACTGTAAACAAAGTATCTGAGATTGGGGATCCCCTTTCTTTCAGCAGGGAGGCTATGCCTCACCTTGGCACACCCCCCACCACAGGACTCATGGCTTCCTCCATCTCATGGACCTCCAGCTCTGTTCCCAGAGGACTCCTGTGACACATGGTAATCCCAAAGCTAAGCAGCCTATGTATTATCCCACTGATTAGGCTATTCTCAATGCTTGCACTCTAAGGAGAGGAAGAGCAGAGACAGACCCACACTGAATGTTCCAAAGACTGCTAGGGCCCTGCAAGTTTCCCAGCATGATGACTGGAAGATGGGGACTGGTCCTTCTCTTGCCAAGATTGGGTGTGGTGGCAGAGGGGTTGGCGGGGTGGGTGCTGGCATTAGTTCAGGGGCTAAACTACATCAGGCCCAATGATGTTTCAGCTATTGTCTTGGCCTTTTTCTCATGCTTATTGCATTGTGGTTACAAGATACCTGCTATTTGTTATTTTTATTTGTAAACTTTAAAATGTAGATATATGGTGCATAGACTTCAAATAGTACTCTTGTTATGGAGCCTGTAAAGGTTAAGAGTAAGCCTACTTGTCCCTCCATTTGAAATAATTTATCAAGCCAACAAATGATTTCCACGTTGCTAAACTGAATAATTCAGTCTTCATTTCCACTGACCAGCAATACTTGACACAGTCAGTCTCTCTCTGGTTTTGTTTTGTTTTTTGTTTTTTAAGATTTTATTTCTTTATTTGGTAGAAAGAAAGAGAGAGAGTACAAGTAGGCAAAGTGGCAGGCAGAGGGAGAGGAGAAGCAGGCTCTCTGCTGAGCAGGGAGCCTGATGCAGCGCTCAATCTGAGGACCCTGAGATCATGACTAGAGCTGAAGGCAGCCGCTCACCTGACTGAGCCAGCCAGGCACCCCAATCTCTCTCTGTATTATTTTTTTTAAGATTTTATTAATTTATTTGACAGAGATCACAAGAGGGCAGAGAAACAGGCAGAGAGAGAGAGAGGGAAGCAGTCTCCCCGCCGAGCAGAGAGCCTGATGCGGGGCTCCATCCCAGGACCCTGGGACCATGACCCGAGCTGAAGGCAGAGGCTTTAACCCACTGAGCCACCCAGGCACCTGTCTCTCTGTTTTTTGAAACACTTTATTTACTTAGTTTCTAGGATAAAACTCTTCTTTGATTCTTCTCCTTCCTCATTGGCCACCTCTTTCCAATCTCCTTTAGAGCACCCTACTAATCTTTCCAGCTTCTGAATGCTAGAGGGCCCAAAGTCCCAGTCCTAAGAACGTTTCTCATTCTTTGCATGATCTCATTAAGTTTTATAACTTATTTCATTGACAATTTTAAATTTCTCTCTCCAGTTCTTGAAACCTAGATTTATTTATCCATTGACCTCTTGACTTCCCAGTTGATACTTTAATAATCATCTCAAACTTAATATGAGTAAAACCGAACTCCTTTTACCTCAAACCTTTCTTTTAAAATCCTGCTCCTCACCCGGCTAGCTCAGTCGGTAGAGCATGAGACTCTTAAAATCCTGCTCCTCCACATACTTCCCCATAATAGTGGCAATATCCTTTGTAGAGTTACTCAAAGCAGAAATGGGTGGTAAACCTTGATTTCTCTTTTAATCTCTCTCTAATTCAGTCCATTAAGAAACCTATGGGTCTAGCTTTTGTTTATTGTTATTATTATTATTATCCAAATATAATTAACATACAACCATATTAGTTGCAGGTGCACAATATAATGATTCAACAATTCTATATATTTCTCAGTGCTTATCAAGGTAAGTGTACTCTTAACCCCCTTTAACTAATTCACCCATCTTCCTACTCACCCCCCTATGGCAACCACTCATTTTTTTCACTATATTTAAGAGTCTTAGGTTTTGTCTTTATTTGTTCTTGTTCTTTTCATTAAATTCTACATACAAGTGAAATCATATGGTTTCATCTTTTTTTGACTGACTTACTTTGCCTCAGCATTACACCCTCTAGATCCAACCATTTGTTACAAATGGTAAGATTTCATTCTTCTTTGTAGCTGAGTAATATTCCACTGCATATATACACAACATCTTCTTTATCCATTCATCTATTGGTGGACACAGGTTGCTTCCACATCGTGCTGTTTTAAATAATGCTGCAGTAAACATCGGGGTGCATATATCTTTGCCAATTAGTGTTTTGGTTTTCCTTGGGTAAATAAGTACCCAGTAGAGGAATTACTAGATCATATGGTAATTCTGTTTTTATTTTTTTGAGGAACCTCCACATTGTTTTCCACAGTGACTGCACCAAATTGCTTTCATTCCCATCAACAGTGTACAAGGATTACATCTTCACCAACACTTATTTCTTTTATTATTGATTTTAGCCATTCTGATAGATAATATCTCATTTTGGTTTTAATTTGCATTACCATGATGATTAGTGATACTGAGCATCTTCTCATGTGTCTTTTGGGTACCTATTGGCTCCAACTTCAACATAAATTCAGGATCTGTTACAACTTCAAATGCCACTATCCTGATCTAAGCACTTACCATTGTAAGTGGCCCTGATTACTATGAGATCCTCCTAACTCTATTTACTTTAGTTCTTGTTCCTTATAGTCTAATCTCAACAGTGCCCCAAATGACTATTTTAAAACATGTCAGATTATGAACAAAAGATAAGGCCCTTAAGTTCAAGTTCAGTGGTTCTTACTAAATGGTTAAAATATATAACAATATATTTCACAAAATATAATAATTTGCCATGTACTTCTTTTTTTAAGATTTTGTTTATTTATTTGACAGGGAGAGAGAGAGAGCACAAGCAGGGAGAGCAGCAGGCAGAGGGAGAAGCAGGCTCCCCACTGAACAAGGAGCCTGATGAGGGACTTGATCCCAGGACTCTGGGATCATAATCTGAGCCAAAGGCAGATGGCTTAACCAACTGAACCACACAGGAGTCCTTGCCATGTACTCCTGATCTATTATAACACATGCAGCATCTTCTCCCTGCCCTTTCCCTTTTATTTGCATTTGCATAAGTTTAAGTATCAAGTCCTTGGCAAAGTTTCAAATTCCAAAAGTGATTTGCCAGTTCCAGAATAGGTTATCATCATTACTTTTAATATTTAATGAATTCCACAATAAAAGCATGCTTATGACGTTTGAATATAAACAGCTTGGTCTACTCATTATTGACTTAAGGTCCAAGGAATTTATTCTTCTGAAGAACTTAGGAGGAATATGCCTATTGACATGCCTATTTTCTAACTCAGTGTGAAAGCACATTGTGATCAAATTAAGATTAAAAACCCCACTGGACACAAATTAAGATAAAAACACCAACTGGACACATCTAACTTTACGTGAACATTGCTCTTGATTTCTAAGCCTTCTTACTGTTATTTCATTGCTAGAAAGCATGGCTTTGATCTAGGAACTATAGCCAGTTTATTATATCTATGCATAATTATGTGTATTATTTATTAAAATAAAAGAGAAATATAAGAATATCACTGAAGTCTTATATAAATTTGCTAGGTATCTTACACATAACATCTCATTAGTTTTCAGAATATTCTTAAAATAACTCTATTCCATATTATTGTTCTCATTTTATAGAGGAGGAAATTGAGGTTTAAAAAAGAGTAAGAAATTGACATAGATCAGAACAAGATCCAGCTCTGTCTGACTCCAAAACCAGGTTGTTTGTGCTGTATCATACCACCTCCTAGTCTAGCAATTAAGTCTACAGTAGCAAATTCCAGTATCTCCAAATAATTTTCCATTAAGAAATCCAACATTGGGGCATCTGGGTGGCTCAGTGGGTTAAAGCCTCTGCCTTTAGCTCAGGTCATGGTCCCAGGGTCCTGGGATTGAGCCCCACTACACCGGGCTCTCTGCTCAGCAGGGAGCCTGCTTCCCTTCCTCTCCCTCTGCCTGTCTCTCTGCCTACTTGTGATCTCTGTCTTTCAAATAAATAAATAAAATCTTTTTTAAAAAAAATCCAACATTAAAATTCATCATTGATTCTTTCTGTACCAAATCCTATTCATTTTTATCTTTTCTTATTTCTTATTTCATAAAGATGAAGGATATCAAACCAAATCCCTTAATTCCCACTTTATATGGGATTATGTCTTATTTTTCTTTCCCACAGACCAAATGCTGATCCCAATACTCATCAAGTTTCCATAGCATTTAAGTCCATATTTTAAAATTTGCTGTTGATTTTCACCATATTTCTACAACTTTTAAGTCATGGGGGTCCTGCCCTCAACTTACTAATTAAATAACACTAACCAATAGTTAACATAAAGTATCTATTTTTAATTCATACTCACTCTTCTCTGGTACTGCATAGGAAGCAAAGTTCCAGTCATTTTCCAACTTCAAAACACCCCCACTCCCCATTTACTGACCTACAAGGATGCTACCATTTAGAAATTCAACTCCTTGTTTCTTTTTCATATATCCCTATTAAAGTTCTCATATCCTAAGGAGAGTTTCCATTTTGAGTATTCATAAGCTAACATGACAGTAGAGCAATTTTCCAGATTCTTTCTAAACTGTTAGGCTCTGTAGAACTAAGGAAAGGAGAACAAAGCTGCCTTAGAGGGTCAGTGAGAGGGCACCAAAGACGAAGTTCCCTTACATCACAATCTTGCTTCACTTCTCCAAACATTTTTAACTGCCCAATCGCCTTGAAAATGGATCTCAATGGTGGTATCATGATCGGTTTATCCTCCACCATTGCTTTATTCAGGAATAAAGAGCAATTTAACTTCTTAAAAAGAAAAACTTCCAACCAAATTTTGTTGCCTCATAGCATATGATTCTGAATCATTTTCCCATCTCTGACACTGAAGTAATCTGGCATTATTGCTTTTTTTTTTTTCCCAAAACTTTGCAAGCAAAAGTCATTTAACCACGGGGCATTTATTACCCAACAACCACACCCTAGGTCCATACCCCAAACAGCTTCAGGGGGATCCTGGGGCTTCCCAAGAGGGGGCTGTGGGGGTGGGTGGTCACCGTGGCAAAACAGAAAGATCACTGGCCTCAAAGTCAAAAAACCCTTAGTTTGAATCACAGCTCTGCCATTTACCATCTCTCTGACTCGGGGCAAGTCACTTAACCTCTCTGAACTTCAGTTGCTCCATCTAAAACCTGGACATAATACAGTCTACCTCACAGAACTTTTTCTAAGAATGACATGTGAGAATACTTAGCCAAAGAAACACTAACAAAGGGAAGGCACTCCATGAAGTTGTTTCTTTTTAAGTTATACAGTATGTTTTGCTCTGTGATCATGGGATAAAGAGATTTGAATAATTTCGAGTAATCCCTTCTCCCTGATAACCCTCCCCCTTCCAGATTCTGAAGCCTGAACCTCAGATTTATGTGCACTTACTTAAAAAGAGGCTATAATAGTCAGACACCAAATGTTTAATTTCAAGAGAACAAAACAATTTCTACTTCTAAAACCACCTCCAAAAACAACTCAGAGAAATCTTAAAATTCCACAATTTGAAATTGATTTTTTATTAATCATGTTTATGGTACCTATGGATAGTATAAATGTCCCTGATGGAAATAACACATTAAACTTATCTGTCATTTATACCTCAGTAAGAATGACTTTATGTGATAATATTTAATGAGACAAAATATGCCGAAGAAAAAAAAAAGCCATGCAAATAAGCTCTCTGCAAGAAAAAGAGCCAGGTAGAAAGGTAGTATTTGGCTCTCTAAGGCTCTCCCTCCCTGAGGAAGCAAAACTCTCAAGCAGGAATAGAGCCCTGACCTTGGAGATGAACTTCCAGACCAGATACAGCCTTCTTAGTTGTATATAGGAAGTGGCTTTACACTAGAGTTACCACCTTCAGCAAATAAAAATACAGTATACTTAGTGATATTTCAATTTCCAATAAATAACTAATATTTTGTATTTAAGTGGAACATAACTACATTTCCTAGTATACTTACTCATTGTTTTGCTGAAAATCCAGCTTTACTGTGTACCCTGTATTTTTATCAGGCAACTCTACTCTACAGTCCTGAAAGACTATGGAACAGTAGAATCCTCAGACATTTCTAGAACTGCCACTATGAAAGAAAGGCTATAAAATGAGATTTAGTATCTACAGAGAGGAGGCATTGTGGAGGTCCTCCTTCTCTGAGATAGATGGCACACTGAAGCTGTGTTTCTTTATTCATTTGTACATTCAGTCATGCTAGATTTTATACTTACTGGGAAGCCACCATACTCCAGCAGATGCTTGTCCTAGAAATAAAGTGATGAACTAAATAAACACTGTCCATGCCCTAACAAAGCTCCCAGTCTACTGGGGGCTTAGGCATTAAGTAGCAAACCTCACATTTACTAACAATAATTCTAACTCTTACAAGTGCTATGAGCTAAGACCTGAGAAGCAAAATGCATGACTTCAGCTTATTCATTCATCTCATTATTTGTATGTGGTTCTGTACTAGGTAATGTCAGATATATAAAAATGAGGAAAAAATAATCCTTGCTTTTAGAGGACTTATGACCTCATAAGGAAGACTTACATGGGCATAAATAATTATGAAATAAGGCCAATTATGTTAGGCTATAATGCAGACACTCTTGTGTCCATTTGTGCCAAGAAATGTAGCTTCTTCTTTATACCAGAGTATTTCATTTGTCCTTTGTGAGGAAAACAGAAATTCACATTCCTTTTAGTATTTATTCAACAGGTGTTAAAAGAACTCTTCTGACAAGGTTAATAGTTTGCTACTGAGAATTCCATGGCTTAAATGTATATGTTAAAAGCAATTTTTAAAAACTGAGGTTATGTCATTGCTTCCTCCTATTTGAAAATCTTATTGTCTTAGTTTGGGCTGCTATAATACAGTGTAGCCTGTGTGGCTTAAACAATAGACATTTATTTCTCAGACTTTTGGAAGCTAGAAGTTCAAGACCAGAGTGTCAGCATGGTTGGGCTTTCGGTGAAGGCCCTCTAACTCTTGCAGATAGCCATCTTCTCATTGTGTCCTCACATGGCATCATGGGAGAGAGAATGGAAGAAAACACTCCACCGACACTTCTTATAAGGGTACTATTCCCACTCATGACTTAATTACCTTCCAAAGGCCCTATCTCCTAATACCATCACACTGAAAATTAGGACTTCAACATATGAATTTTGGGGGACACAATATTTAGTCGAGAGCACTAATCAACAGATTTAATTATTTCATTATTTCCCCTCAATTTTTTTTTTAATTTTCCCCTTTTTGGAAGAGTTCCCATATAAATTTAGTTTGGAAGAGGGGGGCTGCATAAAAGTTTTAGATTGATCTTGATTTTGTTTGTTAGGTCAGGTGGTCAAACTATAGTATAAACTGTGCACCTTGAACATTAAAATCAATACCCAGCCCACGTTAGGTACATTTCACACAGGGTAGATGGGTAAGCTAAAGTTACTTTTTTCTCTTCTTGAAACACAAATGTTCTCATAATAAAAGCATATTAAAAATGATCTATAAATGATCTATAAAAAAGCATATAAAAATGACCTCTTTCTGTACTGTATCTCATGGAGATTGAGGAAATGTGTATAGCAAGAACACTGAGCAGCAATTTCCAGACTAATGGGACTTAACAAAGATGATCTATTAATCTATTATAAGCCATTTCTTTGAATTCTGTTGCCAATAAAAGGATGAAATATCCTTACTGGTATCTATAATCAATGACTACAACTACATTACAACTAATATCAATTAGATTAAAACTTCTGGAGAAAAAATTAAGATATTTAGCAAAGACTGTTTATTACTTATTTATTAACCAATATGGTATACTGTAACCCAGAAAAACACAAAGGTTCTTCTCATTTACAAAATACATGATAGTAACTGTAGGATTAATATACTTCATAAGAATAAAGGCTATTTTATAAAAATTCGATCTTTTCTTTTTTTAAAGATTTTATTTATTTGACACAGACAGAGACAGTGAGAGAGAGAACACAAGCAGAGGGAGTGGGAGAGAGAGAAGCAGGCTTCCCGCTGAGTAGGGAGCCCAGGACCCCCAGGATCATGAACTGAGCTGAAGGCAGACACTTAACAACTGAGCCACCCAGGCACTCTCAAAATTCAATCTTTCTAAAAAAAAAAATCATCAATCATGCAAAACAGACTGGATGACAAAACACTATTCTGTGGTCAACTGCCTTTTATAAAAGTGCATAGAAGTTAACAAAGGAAAACTTTGTCTTCTCCCTAGGGGCTTCTGTTTCCATCTTTTCTTCTCTTAGTATTAGTATCCCTACTTATTTCTACCCATTTCTGGAGCCCTGTTGTTCTCCTCACTTTCCCTCTGTCCTATGTAAATAATCAGAACAAAACCTGAAAAGATATGATGAACAGTTACAGTTCATCATATTAACACTCTTTAATTAAAAACACATCCAAACTGATGAAATATCTCATTAAGGAATTTACTTTTTCAAGTTTTTAAAAGAAAAAAAAATAGGTTCTCCTTAAATCTGGCTTTCAAAGTTAATGCCAAAAAAATATTAAATTTTGCCCTCATCTGGAATGGCCAAAGAATTTCCATCCTGGGGCAATTCTGAATTTCCTTTTTTTCAAGTTCTGACTCTCTTAGCCAATGGCACCATGAAGCCAGCTCATTATTTTATGTCAGTGATGCAGAAATCATTCTTGAATGATAACTCTCTCTTATTCTTCCTTGTTTCTGTTATCTACTCCTGTGTATTAAAACTGCCCCAAAAGTTAGTGGCTAGAAGTAACAGAGGATCTGTGATTTCTCATGACTCTTTGGGTTAGTTGGGCAGTTCTTCTAGTGATTTCTTCTGAGCTCACTAATGAGGCAGCTTTCAGAGAATGTTCTTTACTCCATCAGACAATGCTGGCTATCAGCTAGGTGCCTGGGATCTCCATTTCCCCTGATCCTCCTATCTGCTAAACTGGCTTCTTTACCTGGCGATCTAAGAGAGTGTTTCTTGGGCTAAAAGTAAAAGCTTCAAGCTCAGAGGTCATGTGACATCATTTCCACAATGTGTTTTATTTTTCTTCATAGCACTTAACATCACATTGCATAATTTGAGAATGTAATTACTGGACTTATTTATTTCTCTTTCACACACTAGAATGAAACTTGGTGAGAACAGGGGCTTTATCTTTTTACCTCAGTATCCTAAGCATCTACAACAGTGTCTGGCACAGAATAAGAGTTCTATGATTAATTCTGAATGAATATAAGAATGTGTCTTCTTCTTCTTTGTTACCAGGCCCTGCAGGATTCTAAGAGCCAATTACCATATTTCCATGAAGTCACACAGGGATACTGAAACGGCCTCCTAACCCATCTTTCTTGTTCAGGCTTTCCCCACCTCAAGCTTACTTTCCATGTAAATCTGAGGGTTATTTCTGAAGAAGAGGTTTGATCATAGTATTTCTCTGCTTCAGAACTTTAGTGGCTCCCTTTCTGCCAATAAAATAACATCCCAAACTCACCATGGAATTCAGAGCCTTCACAACATGATCTGAATCTCCCTTTCCTCCCCCTGTTCCTCTCCAACTATCCCCCTCCCAACCCACAAATCTTGCTTCCAATGTACATTGACCCCACTCTTGTTTTCTACATCACTAAATGCTCCAGGCTGTTTGATATATTTGCACCTTACACCTTCTTGGATGAAAAAACTCCAGCCCATGTTCAAGATCCAGCATTTACATCACCTCTCCACTGGAAACTTGCCCAACATATTTACTCTTTATTTCCTCAGAATTTTGAACCCAGTTAAATAGTTTTATTATAATTGTTTCCTGATGTGTCTGTCCAATGTACTAACAATTATCTCCTTGTGTCTTTTCTTTTAAAAAATGTGTCTACCACATTAAAAGCATTGCTTAGCGTAAAGTATACGTTAAATAAATGTTGGTTGAATGAACAGTTCCAAATACAGATTTGGGAGGAATCAGTTTTATAATAGATTTAGTGACTCAGTGAAGCTCACTACATCCTAGAACAATTCCAGACCCCAAACCAGACTGGATTCAGATGTTATGAACAAAGAGAGCTGGAGAGATAATATAACCTGAGGCTTCTGTCATTTGGTTTTAAAGCTTTAGGTTTCCTCCTTTTAGGCAGCCTCACCAGGAGGCCAGTTCACAAACACTAACTACTAAGAATGTGATTTGCTATAAACACAAATAAGAAACTGCAGGAAAATCTGAGAGGTTGTGTTCCTTCACACTTCACAGGGTGTGTCAGGGTAATGAACTTTAAATGTCTGAAGGTGGTAACTATAGCCAGTGATTACTTGATCCTCTATCTGCTCACATTAAATTATCTCTAGAATTGCTGGAAACAAGAGATTCCTAAGTAAATAAACAATTCTTCCCCAGAAATTTTTTTCCCTAGTCAAGGACAATCAAATACCTGAAGAAGTATATATGTTTTTGCTCAAAGAAATACTGAAGGTTCCCTTCTTATACATTGATCTTGAGAACATCTTTAGAAGCATAAGAACTTGTATTGACACTGTTTTAGTTCCCACCACAAAATAACATTTCTTATAACCCCCTATCAAGACATTTTTACAGAGAGTGGGTCAAATATCTTGACCACTTACTCCACATCATTTCCACCATTAGAAGTAGAAGCTTGCCCTGTATAAGGTGCTCCAGCTGATGGGCCTCAAGAAACACACTCCTACTGGTGATATTCTGTCATATCCCTTATCTCTAGAACTTGTGTTAGCAGGGGAGCTGACTACAGATCATTCTACTCTTGAATATTTTTTCCTAGTCAAGGACTATTGGCTCCCAAGAGAGCAGCTTGTGTATTTTTGCTCAATGAAATGTCAAAACTTTTTTCGTGTACACTAATGTTGAGAACAATTTTGGAAGCATACCAACTAGTATTGACCTTGTAAGTACTGAGTTCCTTTTTGGCTCTGACTTTATCTCTGGAGTTATAAAAGAAGGAACATTCGTTCTATATTTCTTCAGCAAGCATATAATTAAATGTGGTAAGTTAAATATGATTTGTTCTTCTAAAGAAAATGTATTTAGTCAGCTCATCTTTTAGCATTTATTGATCAGTCAGGGATGAAAAATGTTCTGAATAATACTGAGTAATGCCAATAAGGCCCTTTCTGCTCTAAAATTATACTGTCTCTCCCCTTTCTGAGAAGACAGTTATAGTGACTAATAATACCACCATTATCTGGAGACGTGATATGTGCACACTGTTCATCTCTTCCCATTATTACTGTAGTTCTGATATGGCAAATATGAGGTTCATATATAGTTATCAGCCCCCCTTGAATTCATGGTCTCATCGCTAATCCATCTCACCATTCTTCCCCACTGGACCCAGATTAGATTCAGAAACCCTTTTTAACCAAATGCTTTTAGTATCCATAACCTAGTAAACAGATCTAGCACGTGAGCTTTTTAAAAATGTATTTAATATTTCCATTTATCTCAAACACCTCCTAAGCCTAAAATAAAGCTGGTTAAGTAAAACATGAAGAATGAGATCAGCTATACACAGGATCCAACTTTAAATAAAATATACTTTGACCAAACAAAGCAACCAACAATTAAAACACAAAATCAGGAGGGGATAAGCCCTTTGACATTGGTCTTGGCAATTTTTTTTTTTAATTGACACCAGAAGCTACTAAAATAAACAAATCGGACTACCTCAAACTTAAAAGCTTCTGCACAGCAAAAAACCCATCAACAAAATGAGAAGGTAACCTATAGAATGAAAGAAAATATTTGTAAATCATATTGTGATAAGGAAGTAATATCATCTAAAATATACAAGGAACTCATACAACAAAATGACAAAAACACAAATAACCCAATATAAAAATAAGAAAAGGACCAGCATAGACTTTTTATAAAGAAGGCATATAAATAGCCAACAGGTACATGAAAAAGTACTCAACATCACTAATCATCAAGGAAATGCAAATCAAAACCACAATGAGATACCACCTCAATACTTTTTAGGATGTCTATTATCAAAAAGACATGTGCTACCAAAAATGTGGAGAAAAGAAACCCCTGTACTCTGTTGATGGGAACATAAACTGGTACAGCCACTATGGAAAACAGTAATGAAGTTCCTCAAAAAATTAAAAATAGAACTACCATATGACTCAGCAATCCCACTTCTGGGTCTATAATCAAGAGAAATGAAATCATTATCTCAAAGAGATATCTGTACCCATATATTCATTAGAGCATTATTCACAACAGCCAAGAAACCTCAGAGACCTCAGTCTCTGTCAACAGAAGAACAGATGAAGAAAATTTGATATCTAGCTATTCATTTATATACAATCAAATGTTACTTAACCTTAGAAAAGAAGGAAATCACCATTTGCAATGACATGGATCAATCAGAAGGGAATTATACTAAATGTCAGACAAAGAAAAACTAATAATGCATAGCATCACATATACATGGAATCTTAAAAAAAAAAAAAAATAGAAGAGTCAAACTCAGAAACAGAGTTTGGTGGTTCTGGGGCCTGGATGGGCAATGAGGGTTTGGTGGGGGAAATAGGAAGAAGTTGGTAAAGGGTACAAACTTTCAGGTATAAGAGGAGTAAGACTTGAAGATCAGATGCATAACACCATGACGATAGCTAGTAACACTGTGTTGTACTGTGTTAAAATTTGCAAAGAGAGTATAACTTAGCTGTGGTATTAGTCTTTCTTTATCTCAATAGTGGGAAGCCTTTTATGATGTATACATATACCAAATAAAAACATGTATGCTTTAAACATATTACAATTTTGTAAATTATAGTCCAATAAACTGAAAAAAGGCAGAAATAAAACGGTTGGAATAGGGTCTCAGCAATGATATTAATATACTTGAAGGAAACCTGCCTAAAAAAGATGAAGCAGGTTGAGTAAAGTAAAAATAGAAGTCAGAAATAAAAAGTTTGCTGATGAATATTTACCATGATCTAATAAGAAGAGACCCTGGATCTACCATTACTACTCCTACAGAAGTATTCTCAGTCAGGAGGCAAGGATAGTTCATTAGACTTTATCAGAACATGGATGAATCATTCTTCTAAATTATCTAACAGTTGTGATCTGATCTGGCTTGGCAACCACCAAGCAACTTTCTAATTACTGCTTCTCAGCTTGGACACAGTTAAGTGTTCTTTGGGAGGCTGGCAGCAATAATCCAAAAACTAAAAATAGATATCCCCCATTTTAAACAAATAAGATGGCAATGGGACAGGTTTTTTTCATAGATGAATGTTAGCATCCAGTCTGATCCATTGTGACATCTCTTCTTCAAATAAATATACTAGAAACTTGGTTTATCCATCAGTCTCTTTTCAGTTTAGTCAGATGGCTGTTCCCCAAATATTCCCAGTCCTCCACCTTCTGGGCAGAGAGCAAAACTCCGTATCTTGTTCCCTTGTGGTTGAATGAGGCCATATGACAATGATGCATTCGTGAGTGGAAGCCATGTGTCACTTCTGAGCGAGAGCATGTTGTTGGTGTGAGACTTTCCAGAGCTTGTTTCCCTAGTGTTGGTGGTTTGGCAACATTTGAGATAGAAACTGCCCTGTCATTTTGAGTTCTGGAAGGAGGACTGTGTACTCAGTATCTCCAAATAGGTGTCAGTAACCAAGAAGAAAAATGGACAAGTAGCCCATTCTATAGATGACTCCAATAATAATCATTCTGATGTGTTTTTTTAACATGAACTACATACTGGGATAAATTCTTAAGTAGAATATACTGAATATCACTTTACCATTTTCATAACAATCCAGTATCAGTCATTATTACAAGCATGAACTACTTTAGGATATTGAGTTCTGAAAGCTATTGAAGTGAATCCAGAGATGTGCTTTTGGGCCCGAGAATGAAACAAAGATTAATCGGGCATTTTTCACACATTATTTCATTTAGTCCCTGCACCACTCTAGAAATTAGATTATATTATTTCAACTTACAGTTGATAAAATGGACACTGAGATTTTAAACAGGTAGTAGATGGAGATTCCTTACACATGACTATTTGTGTGCGAAAGCTATACTCTTTCTACACTGTTATCTTCTTGCCATTTGACATTAAATAATGTTTTAAATTTATCTTTTTTTTAATGTCCTTAATTTACCTTTTTCTTGCTAACAACTTATTTGTGTTTAATAATACCCCAAGCCTTCCTTTTTTCTTAATTAATATATAATGTATTACTAGCCTTCTTTTTTAATTTGCTGCTTCCAACAAGTAGTGAGAAATAAACAATTTGTTAGATGTGTTAGCGGAAATTTGTTCTGGTCGAGGAGCTAATATACCTGGCTGTGAGCACAGGAGTCTTAACACATGGACTCTGAAGTCTATTTTTGAAGCATGAGTCTTGTATTTGCAAACTCGTGTTTTAAGACAAGTTCTGAAGAGTGGAGTTTACCAGAAAAGCAAATTTCAGGCATTTATAATATCCACCTTTAGATCTCTCTAGATCTGCCTGGAATTTTCATGAATTTTGTTGTTGTTTATGATAATGTACTTTAAAATATGACAGAATGGTTTAAAAAGGTGATACTTTTCAAGATATGCTGTGTAAACGTACTGGGTTTAAATGGGTCACTTAATAATTGAATACAATTGCTCTTAGGTTATTTGAATTTTTCCCCCATTATGTTTCTTCAATTAAATTAAAATTGTTTTCCAACTCCCATTTTACTCAGTAATTTCCATAAAACCTCTACTGAGCAAGCTAAAATAAAATGCTATTGCCTTTTTGTGAACACAAGAAATAGAAGCCTAATGGGGTGGAAGATAAAATAACCAAATAGCTCAAGGACAATCATTCAACCATGTACTACCATTTAACAGTCTGATCATTCTGTGAATATTACTAAAACACAAAATAGCTGGTCAAAGTCATAAACTACTGCTTCTGTCAGAAGGAAGTGACTATGCTGTTTGTGATTTCCTTTCAGACCTTTTTCATCCCCTTAGTTCTAAGTAATAATGGATAATTATTAAAATTTCAAATGCTGCACAAAAGTCATCAGAACAAAGTAGGTTATTTGCATCAATTTTAATTTTGTTTAAGCATTACACCAGGCTCTAAAGATCCAAAAGTAAATTAAGAAATAGCTCTTTTTCTCAACAAAACGAAATAAAGGCAGGATAGTTTGGTGGTTATGATTTACAATCATGGAATCAGACACATGTGACATGGGATTCTGACTCAGGCATTTGATGGTAGAGTGACTTTAGACAAGAAATTCATGAGTTTCAGATGAGACTCAAATTCCTCATCTGTGCTACCGCCTATATCACCTGAGATATGGTAGGGGAGGGGTAATACATCCACATGGATAAATCTATAGATGCTAGAATGCAGTTGCAAATGGTTCTCACCTTGGTTTTTCTACTCATTAGCTCTTAAAAAATGATCTTATCCTAAGATCCTTCATTTGCAAAGTAGGGATAATAATAGCATGTATTCCAAAGATGATTATGAAAACTAACAGAGAAAAGGAATGTAAAACATTTAGCAAAGTGTTTTCTTCGTTAGTCTGCTAGGGCTGCCATAATAAAATTCTATTGACTGGGTACCTTAAACAACATTGGTTTATTTTCTCACAATTATTTTCTCCAAGAGGTGAAAAGTCCAAAATCAAGGTGTTGGCAGAGCTGGTTCCTTCTGAAGCCTCTCTCCTTGACTTGTAGACAGCCATCTTCTCCCAGTCTATTTCTGTACTCTTCCCTTTTTGTCCTGTCACAATCTCCTCGTATTAGGGCACCAGTTATACTGAATTAAGGCTCACCCCAACAATTTCATTTAACTTCCATTACTTCTTGAAAGGCTCTTTAAATACAGTGACATGAGGAAATACTGGGGTTAAGATTTTAACATATGAACTGGGGAGTGGGAAGTAGAAGACACAATTCAACCCATAAAACTGGCCTAATAAAAACACTAAATAAATGTTAGCTATCATTGCTGCTGAGGCAGCTATTGTTATTGTTATTCTTATAATAGTTAATCAAATAATTTATTAATATCAAAAGGAAGTAAGGCATCAATACTGATTTAACAATAGGCTGTTTTTTTATATTTTATTTCACAAATGGGGCATTTTAATCATAATGATGTTTAGTGTTATCTGCTACATTATGTGGTTTAAGACTATTCTAAGTACAAACTTCTAGCAGTTTCCACGTTGATTAAATTACTAATATGATCAATGTCAAAGGTTCAATCCATACTGAGGCCAATGGCTTCATTTTGTTCTGTGGTTGCAGAATGTACCCAAACCCTCATTAGTCACATTATAAATAAAAGCCATTATTTCATAATGGGAACAGGGCAGGAGGGTATGCAAGGATCAGCAGAAATCTATCATTATGACCAGAAAAACAACCCAGGGTACATGCCCTCCTCTAAATGAATAAATGATTTCTTATCAGATCTTTTTTTTTTTTACAATGATATATAAAAATGCTTAAGAAATGACAATTGTGTCCCAAAGGAGCAATGAGTGGAAAAAGAGATTTTACTTTGACTTTCCCTTTTTAAAGCACTTAAGCTAGTAAAATGAAATTACTGGCATCTATAGGAACATTTAATGGCCAGCCACTTACTTTACTCCTCACTCTTTTTATAATTTCCTTAGAAGATATTGAAACAATATACCCTGAGGAGATTAAGGGGGGGGAAAGGCTCAATTATATTTCAGATATGAATATACATTTTATTTTGTACCAATAAAAGTGTGAAGAATCCAGCTCCATTTTGAAAATGATTTGCTATGTAATAGATATAGATGATAGACTTAATGTGTAGTCAATAGCCTACCCTCAGGGTTCTCAAATTACTATGTGTGTAGCCACTGACATTTACATGGAACTTTAGATGACAGAGAAAAGAAAAAAATCTTTAAGATTTAATTTATTTGAGAGAGAGACAGAACAAGAGAGCAGAAAAAAGAGAGAGAGAAGCAGGTTCCCTGCTGAGCAGGGAGTTCGATGTGGGGCTCTATTCCAGGACCCTGGGGCCATGATCTGAGCTGAAGGCACACATTCAACCTACTGAGCCCACCTAGGAGCCCAAGAAAAGAAAAATTTAAAGGAATGATTCTCTTTCTTTCCATCAAAAATAAACTAAATATTTAAATTGATCTCTTCTGTCTCCATATATTTTTTCAAGAAGCCATACTAAAGAAAAACAGATGTACCATTTGTAAAACATATCCTACTGAAATGTTTCTAACTTGGTTCTACCACTAGCAGAAAGTGAGGGAAATGTGTACAGGCTACAGTTTTATTGAAAGTATTATTTTTATATTTTTATGCTTCTTACATTCAATACCTAGAAATCTCCAGTGATTTGGATACGTACACAGGGAATTTCTTGAGGTCTGCTTGTTCTTCTCTAGCCAAAACAAAAAAGAAGACCCTAAAGTGGAGTACTAGGCAAATACCCTAAGGGCCTCTTGAAATAAAAATCTGTTTGGGTCACAGAGAAACAATTACAATACCTCACCTCCATAGTGAACAGTAACTCTTAGTGTTGGTCCCAAACATATACAACTCTGTAATACATCGAGACTCAAACAACCTTGAAATTTTCCCAGCTGGATAAGTACATCAGAGATTAAGAAATAACTAAGCTATATCCCCTACTTCATATTAAGTGAGGGATGCCTAGCAAGAGAAAGGAATTCTAGACAAATTGCATTTGCCTCTACATTGTTAAAACAACTTTTAAAGCTTTCTAACATATTACAAGCTTACATACCAAGAAAATGTATTTTTTTAAAGGCCATGAGCAACTGTACAAACTCTACAGATAGAAGGTTAATCATAGTCCCTGCCCAGTGACATATCTCCATATTTAGTATTTTGTTATGGTAGACCAAGCCAACTAATGTAATACCCTCTAGTTCCATCCACGTCATTGCAAATGGCAACATTTCATTTTTTTTTAAAGATTTTATTTATTTATTTGACAGACAGAGATCACAAGCAGGTAGAGAGGCAGGCAGAGAGAGAGAGGAGGAAGCAGGCTCCCTGCTGAGCAGAGAGCCCGATGTGGGACTCGATCCCAGGACCCTGAGATCATGACCCGAGCCGAAGGCAGAGGCTTAACCCTCTGAGCCACCCGGGTGCCCCAACATTTCATTTTTTGATGGCTGCATAATACTCCACTGTGTGTGTACCACATCTTCTTTATCCATCTGTTGATGGATATTTAGTTTCTTTCAATAGTCTGGCTATTGTAGTCATTGCTGCTGTAAACATTGGGGTGCATGTGCCCCTTCAGATCACTATATTTTCATCTTTGGGGTGAATACTCAGTAGTGCAATTGCTGGGTCGTATGGTAGCTCTGTTTCCAATTTTTTGAGGAACCTTCATACTGTTAAGGTCAGTCCATTTAAATGAGATATCTAGAGTAGTCAAATTTATAGAGATAGACAGCAGAATGGTCATTACCAGGAACTGGGAGGGAGGGAAATGGAGAATTGTTATTTAATTTAGTTTTGCAAGATGAGAAAGTTCTGGAGATTGATTGCATAACAATATAATTATACTTAACACTACTGAGATAGGCACTTAAAAATGGTTAAGATGGTAGATTTTATGTTGTGTATTTTTTATAATAGTAAAAAGAAAAACATTCCTATTCTAATGATCAATGAATTTCAAGATCTTCCACAAGATCTTTCCTAGGAGTAAAGTTAACATCTGCCCCAATATTGTTCCAGAAAAAGCGCATGAAAGAGAGGAAGATCTATACAAGTAGCCACTCAGTGAAACAGTCAGTGTTTCATACTCCAGAGATAGATTAATCAATCCCATTTTTATATAACATAAGTTTAAAATGCTGGGAAATGCTCCTTTGCCTTGATTAGAGTTGAGAGAGAGAGAATTTAGACAAGAAACAAAAGTTCTTTCAGCACTTAGAGTCAGCAACTGTTAGTCTCTCTCTCTCGCTCTCTTTTTTTCCCTAAGATATTTCACAAAAAGTGTGATGTCACACAGATATTATTGAGCTGAATAACTGTGGGATGTCATAGTGACCTTAATATCTGAATTCACACTCCTACTCAATGGTGGCTTTTTTCAGAACAAAAGCTTTTTAACATATTTGCTACAAAGCACAGCAAGATCTCAGGGAAAGAATATGTGACAGTTGAGGAGGATGCCTATGCAGAAAAATTAATAAATACGGCAACTTACAGAAGAAACACAAACACACATACACACACATACAGGCTGGATTGGCTATAATATAATTCATGTATAACTAATTTCCAAAGAACAATGAATGATACATGATTTGCAAATACTTGGCTTTTTGTTTCATATAACACCAAACAGTGTCACCATTTTGCATGTGAATATAGACATGTGATCATTTTTTGTTAGTCTGAAGATAGTGCTGCTAGTTGGTCAAAGAAAAGGATTGGAAACAAAGATAAACCCAAGAGGAATGCAACCTCGAAAAGGTAGGAGAGTAATGCACTGTTTCTTTTCTTTTTTCAATGCTTTCTCAGAAAAGTATTATCACTATCACTTAAAGAGTTCAAAAGACTCCACTGGATTTTTTTGAAAGCTTACTATAAACTGTATCAAAGCAGCACCCTAATATCATGCCTGCTCACAGTATATTCTAGAATCTGGCTCAGAGAATTTCTGATACCTAAGGAAGTAGACAGGAATGAAAATAACCATAAAACTAAAGTTTTACAAACCAGTCAGCCACTTCTCTAACAAATGTCCAGTTCTTTTTGGAACCTCTAATATACAAGAAAAAGCAGAGACAGTAGTCTCCACCCCTATGCCTCATTTCCAAGGGATCTCTTTCAATAAAAGAAATCTCAGACCACCTTTGGCCAAATACAAAGACATTTATTAATAAGCTAGTGTGATCTCTCTGAAGCACAGAGTTCCTCTCTCTGATCTAAAAAATAACCAGCAGCCTTTTGTCTAGAATGCCGACTTCAAAGGGAACCCAGTGTTGGATCCTGTAGTCTGATCCCCATCACTGGGACAAGGAGTCTGCAAACCCACCAGATGCAAAACTGGAGTTCTGCTTCACTGACACACACTGCTAGCTAGGTTGGGAGTCTTCTGCTGTATATTAGTTCAGTCCAGAATGATGGGTCCTGTGTCACCATTCCAATCAGCCTCATAATCTAAATCCCATTTATTTCAATTGCACCAATAGCATCATTTTATTAATTAACCTGAAGGCATTTATGTAGAATAAGGAAGTATCTATAAATAACATTCCCTAATGTATCAACTATAAGTAACTTGTACTTATCCTGTAGTATAGTATTCAGGGTAAATTTTCTCACAGAGAGTATAACCAGAAGAGATAGCACTGAAGCAGGGCTTGAATTAAAACTTAATTGAAGACTTTCTAATTCCTAAGCCCTCAAGCTTTAAGAAAAATAAGAAAAGGAGAGGAAAGAGAAGATGGAAGGAAGAAAGAAAATATGGTTCTCACCCTCCATGATTTCACTATCTACTCATGAAATGAGAACTAGGATGCTTGTTTCATTTGGGTATGTGGGTAGAATGGGTACATGTGGGAAAATATTTCAAGCTGAGGATAACAAATGTCTATAGAAGCCTTGATGCTGGGTGCCTGGGTGGTTCAGTGGGTTAAGCCACTGCCTTTGGCTCGGGTCATGATCTCAGGGTCCTGGGATGGAGTCCCTCATCGGGCTCTCTGCTCGGCAAGGAGCCTGCTTCCTCCTCTCTCTCTCTCTGCCTGCCTCTCTGCCTACTTGTGATCTCTCTCTGTCAAATAAATAAATAAAATCTTAAAAAAAAAAAAAAAGAAGCCCTGATGCAGCTTTTTTGTAAGTAATCAACAAATATTCAAAAATTAAACAAGAATAACCAAAAATTTTAGGAAAACTTTTTCTTTCATTCTTCTACCCTCCTTCTCTTTCTTCCTTCCACTTTTAATTAGAAAAGTAACCATAGCCATCAACACAGATGTTCAAGTAAGAGCTGAGACTGGAAAGCAGAAGAATCTTGGATTGATCTGCAGGAATCTGATCTGTGACTCTGAAAGAATCCAATCCGTGACTCTATGTGGACAGGATTGTTGTTTTTTTGTTTTTTTCTCACAGACACTTTTTCTTTTACAGAGTGGCCAGATCCAGTGCTCTTACATCAAATCCTAAAATGATCTCCACATCTGGTACTCAAACGGTAACAAGTCAGTACAATAATGGGAAACAAGTCATATCTGATATCAAGGGAGATCTGATCACCTTCCCAGCCAAAATATTGACCATGCTTAAAAAATATAAGAAAAAAATAGAAATAGAATCTTTCCACAGCTATCATCTGTTTGTGAAATATAGGAATAGATTTTTTCTTAAGCCAGGAGATGAAATTATCTACTTTAAAACCAAAGTGACAAATAGATGCAAGTTTAATTCTTCTTTTAACCTCCAAACAGCTGACTCATCGCCAGAAGTAACTGCCTGAAGGTTACAGTGATGTCAGCTTGTTATAGAGCCACCCACTAACACAGAAATTAGTAAGGAATAATGACTTTGCAGAGGAAGTGAAATTATAAATAAAAAGGTTTAGGCCTAAACTTTCATTTCTAGCAGCATCAGATACTCTGAATTACTCTCTAGATGAAATCAACTAAAATGGTAAATATGTACGTACAGTTTTTTTTTTATTAACATATTACGTATTATTAGCCCCAGGGGTACAGGTCTATAAATCACTAGGTTTACACACTTTGTATGTACAGTTTTAATTTTAAATGATTTGTTGATTTAAAAGCTAAGAAACCAACAAAAGAATTTGTGGAGCCCTCCACGGCTGCATAGGAGACTTGGGAAATAAGCCAGTTTCTAAAGTAGCTTTTCCCTGTGAGAGCTTCTGCCCAACCCTGGACAAGTGAGTTCTCTCTAAAGCCCACATAGCATACAGGGAGACAGGTGATAATATTTAGCACTTGCTCAAAGGGAGAAATCTAGTAAGATTTCCTATCAAGTAGTATAAAGATGAAGAAAAAATAAAACCTGCTACCTGTATGGATATAACAAGGAAATTCGCCTGTCTCACATCAAAACATAGATAAGGATATAGTGGGGGTGGGAGGAGCAGAGACTCTCTCCAGAGAATTCATAACCACAAAGTTGCCCTCATGGATTTAGAGTTCAATTATTAAAGCCTCTGTTGTCTGAAAAAGCTTCGAAGGAGAATAAAATTTTAAAAACTTAATTAAAGGCCAGGGTAACTGAAAGAAGCAAATGAAAATCTAAGTAGAGAATTGGCAAAATGTAGGATAAATTCAAAGGTAGGAGAAGAATAAATCAAACAAGATGGGATTGGGAGGGAGACAAACCATAAGTGACTCTTAATCTCACAAAACAAACTGAGGGTTGCTGGGGGGAGGGGGTTTGGGAGAAGAGGGTGGGATTATGGACATTGGGGAGGGTATGTGCTTTGGTGAGTGCTGTGAAGTGTGTAAACCTGGTGATTCACAGACCTGTACTCCTGGGGATAAAAATATATGTTTATAAAAAATAAAAAATTTAAAAATAAAAAAAAGAAATTATCCAGAATATTGTAAATAGAAAAACAACTATGGTAAATAAAAATGAGAAGTTAAGATGGGACATATCTGGAAGCCTGGGTGGCTAAATTGGTTGAGCCACCAACTCTTGATTTCAGCTCAGTTCATGATCTCATGGGTCGTGAAATTGAGACCACATCGGCCTCCACACTCAATCCAGAGTCTGCTTGAGATTCTCTCTCCCTTTCCTTCTGCCCCTTCCACTACTCTTGGGTGCTCTCTCTCTCTCTAAAATAAATAAATAACATCTTTAAAAAAAAGTAGATGGCACATATGTAAGAGCTCCAAAGAAAATAATAGAATTTGGATAGGACATTATTAAAGGAGGTAAAAGTGAAGTTTTGTGGAAATGTTAAAACACACTAATTACAGAAAGAGAAACAGCAATTATTAATTCAAAATCCAGATGCAATTCCAAAAATTATTAAACTTAATCAATAAAAATTAAAGACTTCCACACAGACCAAAAAAAAAGGCAGGGGGGGGGGGTAAAAAAGCACTGAGTGGCAAGAAAGAAGGTAGGGAGAGAGAGAAAAGGTGAGAAAAATGGACAGTCCTAATAAAATTCTTAATGAAGAATAAACTATTTCTTCATTAAAAATAAAGTTTAAAAAAAAAACCAAAGTTCTTTGCACTAAATAAAAAATACTTAAAGTCCTGTTAATTTTGTTTATGTGACCAATATATCATAAAGAAACAAAATATTGAAGGCCAAAAGAACAGAAAAGATATAAACCAAGCAAATACTAAGCAAGAGAAAGCTGGAGTAAGTATACTAAAACCAGATAAAATAACTAAGAAGGCAAAAATTATTAAAGATAAAGATGGTCACTATAAAATTGAATATTGAATTTGAAAATTATAACAATTTTTAATTAATATGTACCTACTGATATAACTTTAAAGAAAAATTAACAGAAGTATAAGAAGAAATTGATAAATTATCCACTACTATTTGATATTTTAATGTATCTATCTTAGTAAACAATATAACCAGCAGGAAAGAAAGAAAGAGACTTGAAAACGAAAGAAACAAAGTTGATCTAATCATACTGAATGTTCCACCCAACAAATGAAGACTTCATGTCTTCTTCAAACACATTGAGTTTCTGAACCTTCCTAATAATTTTAAAGTTTGATATCATATAAACCATATGATCCAACAAAATGCAAGAGTAAGAAAGCAATTACAAAAACGTACCCTGAAAACAATATGTTGTGACGTTTTAAAAGGCAATTCCAAATGATTTAAAGAAATAATAAACATTATAAAATACTTAGAACTAAACAATATTTAAAATACTATACATTTAAAATAAGACAGGTGGAAGACTTCTGCTTTTGGAAAGATGAAATAGATGTACTTTTCCCTAATCCTCTCACCAAGCACAGTTAAGATCCCAGGACATTAAATATGAAATAAACATAAGACTCCAAAGGAGTCTGGCCAGGAACCTCAGAACACAAGAAATAATACTATGAGTTCCCTGGGTTTTCTTTTTGCTACATGTATCACAGACTGAATACTGCATAACTGATAATTAGGAAATGCCATTGGGCACAGACCAAAAATACCCAACAAAAGCCTTCTCCTTCAAGTTAAAAGACCAGGTAAAAGATAAGACACACCTAGATACCTAGCAAGTCAGAAAACCTTTAGGCAATAACTTCTCTACTCCAGCCAAACACCCAATACCACATTAAAAACTGTGGCTCCACCGCCTTCCCCACCAGCAAAGGCTGAGGAGAGAGCCTAGAGTCCTGCCAAGTTGTAAAAAGGTACCCCAAACAAACCCTTCTACCCATCCTGTACTGGGTTGGTGTCAACAGAAGACCAAGTTGGGAGTCAGGATATTCATCTTCCCTTGGGGGTGTCATTGAACTGAATGAAAATGAAAATACATATCTAAATTTTTAGGACATAGCTAATATGATGCTGAAAGGGAAATTTAGAGAATTAAATGCTGTGTTAAAATGAGGAAACTCTTAAATCAACAATCTAAACTCCTACCTTAAGAATCTAGGAAAAGAAGAGTAAAATAAACACAAAGCAAACAGAATTAATAAATCAAAGAAACAAAATGTGCCTCCTGAATAAATTAATAAAATTAACAAGCTCGCAGGTGTACCTGGTTGGCTCGGTTCAGCATCTGTTCAGATCAGCTCAGATCAGTTCAGACCAGCTCAGATCCTGATCTCAGGGTTCTGGGATCAAGCCCCGTATTGGGCTCACTGCTCATCTGGGAGCCTGTTTCTCCCTCTCCCTCTGCTGCTCACCCTGTTTGTGCTCTCTTGCTCACTCTCTCTCTCAAATAAATTAATAAAATCTTTTTAAAAATTTACTAAAAATCTGTGGCTTCTGATTTAGAGACACTTCTAGAATTTCTCCCTTCCTCATTCCAAGAGAAGCCAACTTCCATGTTGTGAAATGCCCAGTGGAGAGGCTTAATAATTACACCCCACAAATCTTACTTGTGTTAAAGATCAGAAACCAATATTTCGTTACAATCATAACTTCTTCAGAAAAGCCTTCTCTAAGTCTCCAAGACAATTCTTCCTGTTATGTTCCCTCACAGTACCATGAACCACCCCTTCTTTTTTTTCTTAAAGACTTTATTTATTTGACAGAGACAGCGAGACAGGGAGCACAAACAGGAGAATTACCTTGGTGATCATTATCTCTCTGACCCAAACCAAGCTTTCTCAACCTTTTATAACCAATGCCCTCATTTGATAAACAAAGATCTCATTTCCTGCGTGATTATACATTGAATACTATGCATGACTAAAAGCAAGTGAGGAACATACTGTAGGTGTTTTCACACTATTAAGCCACCAACCCACATCCCCCCAACATTCTGATACATGCACTTTTGCCCCCAGTTCTCCCTACCTTATCCCTCTACATGGAAAACACAGCCCTAAACTGCACTTTTCATTAAACTTTTGTATGGTCAGTTTATAATGATACATATATAATTGCATATTCTTAGGTTTATCATAGTAAATTAATTTTTAAGAAACCTGTATCTCTAGGACTTTTCAAAATAATTCATCAAGTTTCTTGCCAGTTCTTGTCAATTTTTGAATAAAACACAAATCCACTGAAATAGTTCAAAAGAGTTTCTAGTTGTTAGACTGTAAATTTATTCCCGAATCTGAGAAACATTCTAAAAGCCAACAAACCCTCAACCCTAAATAACTGCATTTAATAAACTATCAAAAGGTAAATGTGTTTTTATTTCTAGAATTCTGATAATCCTAACTGCTATAAAACTGTCCACTTGTGCCAAAGCAAGAGTGAAAGCTAAAGCAGTTTAAAGAAAGTTATTTCACTTAATGGTTGGTGGAAGCCATCAAAAGTAGGCATGAATAGAAATAAATAGTACTTATAAAACTTCAAAAGTAGAAATGGTTTTCTTGCTGAATTTGAAACATTGCTTTAAAACTGAGATATATCAGGGTTTCCTGGGCAATAGTATACAAAGTAATTATTAGAATTAAGATTTATTGAACACTTAACAGGGGCCAAACACTGTGCTAAGGGCTTTACAATTATTATTTCATTTGAAACATGCAGTAATCCTATGAAGAAGGTACTATTATTCTCTTCATTTTGTAGTTAAAGGAGCTAAGGTTTAGAGAGGTTAAGTAATTTACCCCAAGCCACATTGTTAAAAAGTGGCAAAGACTAATTCAACCCCAGGCTGGTCTAACTCCAGAGCTTTAACTCTTAATAAACAAGTGTTCAAGGGCTTCACATTCTTCACATGGAAATTAAAAAAACCTGAAGGAGATCATCTGTAATATTAATTCCTATTCTAATGATCAGTGAATTTCAAGATGTCCCTCTGCATTTCTCTAAGTGATCTAATCATTTTATGTATCCCATTAACTTAATCTTTTCATATTAGAAGTGAGGGGTATGTTATGAGAAGAGGAACATTACTTCTAAAACAGTAATAAAACTAAAATGAAGAATTTAACATTTTTCCTTAGGACTACAGAACTAATTAATTGTTCATAAGGATTTCAACTCATTTATTCTGAGTTTTAGCCTCTTTATTTTATCATTTAAACAAGGTATCTTGTGAAGGCATAAAACAAACCAAATGGAAACCACTACCACATGAGTTATTCATGTATTCAGGTAACATAATTATTCAAGGACAACAGAATTTTTCAGAGCATAAACAGTAAAAAGAAAATTTCATTTCAACAATATATGCCATCTAAACTATAATACAACTTCCCAGAATTTTCTTGGACTAGTTCAGACCTTGTCTCATCATTGCCTTCAAATTTTTACGCTATAGGATTTGGCTTCACAAACTCTATCTAGTAAGTGAAATTTCTTCTTCCAGGGTTATGGACTGAACTGTGCTCCCTCAGAAGTCATACATTCAAGGCCCAACCCCCTGTGACTCTGAATGTAACATTAGTTGGAGACAAGAGGAAATTAAGGTTAAATGGGGTCATTTGGGTAAGCCATCATCTAGTCTGACTGGGGTGCTTATAAGAAGAGGATATTTGGACACACAGAGACAATAGGGGTGCACATGAACAGAGCAATGACCTTGTGAAGAACACAGCAAGAAGACGGTCACTTGCAAGTCAGGGAGAGAGAACGCAGAAGAAACTACCATGCCAATACACTGATCATGGACTTTTAGCCTCCAGAGCTGTGAGAAAATACAATTCTGTTGATTAAGTCACTCATTCCATAGTATTTTGTTATGGCAGCCATAGAAAACTAAAACACCGTGTTTTCACAGGTAGCTCTCCAATCATTCTATTTCTCCAAAATGATAAAACATATGGTACCACTGACTCTGCCTATATCATCCCTTCCTCTCTCCAACTCAAGAAACTTAACATCCCCAATTCATCTCCATGTGAACTTTTTAATTTATGCCATGATTATAACTCCATATAGAATGCATAAATATGTAAACATGTCAATTAAAAGTTAATGTATATCTAAAACAAAAGTAATTTCAGGTCTGTACAGATACAATAATAACTTGGAGAATATAAGACATACCAATATGCAGAAAATCTTTGTACTTAAAACATTAATATAGTGTAATTATTCTATAACATTAGAAACCTCTGTGCTGATATTTTGATAGAAGACAAACCTAATTATATATAATTCAGAAATACGACATTGATAATACAGAAATACAAATAAGTAATTAGGATAGAGGAATAAACTTCATAAACAATTGGTTGGATCTTTCTCATTCTAAGTTATTCTACTCAAATATAGCCAAATGGAGATCAACTGTTGATTATCTTTTATGTGAATTATGTATAGTAACCCAGACTCTCAAAAATATCCTTACCTCCCTCCTGTCCCCTAAATACAATTAGGAATAAGTCCCAAGCCAAGAAAAATATCAGACCTCTTCAAGAAAAAGGAATAAATGTGTGATTTTTACTAATTTCAAGAGGTAGCTTTAAATGTTTTCATATTGCTTCATGCCAACGATTTCCTTATCTTCTCATTACTGCAACTGACCTAAAGTTTACCATATGTAGGCCAACTATGTAATTAATCATTCAATCTAGTATACTTTTGAGTATGAAAAATACTCAGTGAATAATTATGTTAGAACTGCAAGTGAAAATCAGACCCATTCTGGAAAAATTAAGATATATATGGTCACATTTATTTATATACCTAAAGGGTATATAGTGTCCTAGTAACCACTTAGCACTTAAGGAAGGGCTAAAAATTTGGTTTTCTGTTCAAGAATAGAATAAATTGGGGCACCTGGGTGGCTCAGTGGGTTAAGCCGCTGCCTTCGGCTCAGGTCATGATCTCAGGGTCCTGGGATCGAGTCCCACGTCGGGCTCTCTGCTCAGCAGGGAGCCTGCTTCCCCCTTTCTCTCTCTCTGCCTGCCTCTCCATTTACTTGTAATTTCTCTCTATCAAATTAATAAATAAAATCTTAAAAAAAATAAAAATAAAAAATTAAAAAAAAAAGAATAGAATAAATTTAGGAGCACCTGGGTCACTCGGTGGGTTAAGCCTCAGCCTTCGTCTCAGGTCATGGTCTCAGGGTCCTTGGATCGAGCCCTGCATCGGGCTCTCTGCTCGGCAGGGAGCCTACTTCCCCCCACTCTCTCTCTGCCTGCCTACTTGTGATCTCTTTCTCTCTCTCAATTAAAAAAAAGAATAGAATAAATTTAAGGATTATGTTCTCAAAGTGAAAGTTGAAAATATAGTGACCAAATGGCAGTGAACTGTTAACTCCATCAACAAAGTAGGTATCTATGTATGTACGTATACATATAATCATATATAGTTGAATGAGTCATGTGGGAAAGAAGAAAACCAACTGCATTCATCTTTTGTCAAGAGTAAATATTGTTTTAAAATTTATTATTACAATTTTCTTAAAAAATATTTTAGGGATTATATTTACATTTGTACTAGAATAAAAACAATTTTGTTTTGTTTTTGTCTCCCAAAAGTTTGTAAGGGGTTGGGCAAGGAATCAGAAAACTGAAAATTTCTCTAGATTAAAAGGCTGCTTATGGACAATGCCACAACACAAGTCAATGTTTCATCTTTCTGTTTCAAGTACACATCAAACTAAAGCTGCAGTTATTACCTGTTTCAAGCCTTTTTTTTTTTTTTTTACATTGCTAAAACATACAAAATTCGTTAAGTATGGCATCAAGTCACCCCAGGTGCTTCACTGCTGTAGTAGCCTAAGGCCACCATTGGCTACCCCTTTCTGAATGCTCATATTAATATACTTAGCATTCCAGACTCTGCAATGCCTGCTTCCTTCTTTGCTGTCCTGACCGGGATGTTTAGCTCCTAGAGGTCAGAGGTTCCCTCTTGTGAAGCACTGCTCTTTAAACATCCAGAATACTGGCTTGGAATGAAATGTGTGTTCAACAGATTTTTGCCAAATGTACTGGAAGGAAGAAGCCTACTCTTCTTGACCTTGCTTAAGAGAAACATCTTCAGATTTTCTTTGAGTATTTTAAATCGTGGTGAAACCTTTTAAAAAGACCCCCCCAAAAAAGAAATAGGAAAACAGGTACTATAAGTAAAGTGTAAAAAAGTCTTTGGTTTGTTTTTTTCCTTCCTCTTTATTCTTGCAAAGAGAAGACCAAAGGGTTCTATAAATGCTTTCAAGTTAATGAAAGATAGTGTGACCAATAAGTACCTACCAAAAACTAAAAAGAAACTTGGCTTAATGTTCAATGAAGGAGCCAAATGGTGTTCACACTCTAAGAAAGAACATCATCCCCATTCTAAGAGTGATTAAGTACTTCACTCAGGCAAGACTGTGGCCCCTCTTTCCTCAAGAGTTTCAAATAAGAATGTCAATTTAGATAAGTTTGTCTCATGCATGTGTAAGCAACAGTAGAAACAATGAACCCCATAAAGTCCCTTTCAGCTTTTTGATTCATAACTTACCCTTAGAGAATACATTTGAAGCCACAAACTACACATCGAAAAATTATAGCAACTTTGAAGTGGACAGCACATTTAGATTTTTCCTGGGCTTTATTGAAATCATGGTTCTGGTTAATGAAAGTATCTCAAAAAATTATTTGTAAAAAGATTAATAGAAAAAAAACATGTAGGGGCATCTGGGTGGCTCAGTGGGTCAAGCATCTACCTCCGGCTCAGGTCATGATCTCAGGGTCCTTGGATCGAGCCCTGTGTCCGGCTCTCTGCTCGGCAGGGAGCCTGCTTCCCCCACCCCCTTTCTGCCTACCTCTCTCTCAACTTGTGATCTCTGTCTGTCAAAAAAATAAATGAAATCTTAAAAAAAAAAGAAAAAAGTATATAGGGTTATGTGTAGTCCCAAGCTACCTGTCCAAGTTGGAATCATAATGAAAAAACTTGTGGTATGAAAAGCAAATGGTTGTAGACAGAATTTGTCAGTATTTTTAGACACAATCTCCAAGAGAATAATTCTTTTTTTTTTTAGAAATAATTAAGTTCTTAAAAAACTCATTATTTCTATAAATGTACCAGAACACCTTGTACATACACACATGACCATGCTAATTAACCATATTATACTATTTATAATATGTGCTATATAATAAATAGTATACATATTTATAAGTATTAGTATACATATTTATAAGTTTAATTATAATTAAGCATTAGTATACATATTTATAAGTTTAATAAAAAATGTGTTGGTTCTTATCCATTTTAGTCAAGATTTTTTTTAAGTATAGTTGGCACACAATGTTATATTAGTTTCAGGTGTACAATACAGAATTTGAGAAGTTTATTCATTATGCTATGCTCACCACAAGTGTAGCTAGCAGCTGTCATCATATAATGATATTACAATACCACTGACCATATTCCCTATGCTGTACCTTTTATTCCCGTCTTATTCATTCCATAACTGGAAGCCTATATCTCCCACTCCCCTTCACCCCTTTTGCCCATTGCCCGATCTCTCTCCCCTCTGACAACCATCAGTTGACTATTTGTATTTATGAGTCTGTTTCTGCATTTTGTTTGTTTGTTTATTCATTTGCTTTGTTTTTTAGATTTCATATATAAGTGAAATCATATGGTATGAGCCTTTCTCATTTCACTTAGCATAATACCCTTATGCTTATTTCATAATAAGCATATTATGACTTATTTCACTTAGCATAATACCCTTTAGTTCCATCCATGTTGTCATAAATGGCAAGATCTCATCCTTCCTTTCTTTTTTATAGCTGAGTAACACTCCATTGTATATGCACCCCACATCTTCTTTATTCACTCATCTATCAGTGAACTCTTAGGTTACTTTCATATCATGGCTATTGCAAATAATGCTGCAATATACATAGGTGTGCATAGATGTTTTAAAATCAGTGTTTTTGTTTTCTTTGGATAAATAACCAGTAGTGGAATTATTGGAACATATGGTATTTTTATTTTTAATTTTTTGAGAACTCCCACACTGTTTTCCACAATGGCTGAATCAATTTATATTCCCACAAACAGTACCCCATGATTCCCTTTTCTCCACATTCCGGCCAGTACTTATTATTCCTTATCTTTTTTATACTAGCCAGGTGTAAGGTGATATCTCATTGTGTTTGCATTTGCATTTCCCTGATAAGTGAGGTTGGGCATCTTTTCATGTGTTTGTTGGCCCTCAGTGTGTTTTCTTTGGGAAAATTTCTATTAAGATCCTCTGACCATGTTTTAACTGGATTATTTGGGTTTTCATTGTACTGAGTTGTATCATTCAGTATTTAATTGTTCAGTAGCACCTATGCCAGGGAACACTCATGAAAAAAATAAAACTGTAAAACTTACATTCAATACATCTCATTTGTGATTTGAGAACTTCTAAGATTATTTACAAGCAAAACATTTGAAATTTTTTAAAAAGATTTTATTTATTTATTTGAGAGAGAAAGAATGAGACAAAGAGAGAGCGTGAGAAGTGGGAGGGTCAGAGGGAGAAGCAGATTCCCTGCCAAACAGGGAGCCCGATTTGGGACTCAATCCCCAGACTCCAGGATCATGACCTGAGCTGAAGGCAGTCGCTTAACCAACTGAGCCACCCAGGCATCCCAAATATTTGAAATTTTAAAACATATTTTGAGAATGTAAGGGCTTGGACCAAAAATAAACTTTTGCAATAGTTTTTCCTTTAAATAATAATTTTTTAAAGACTGAAAAATTAGCAGTAATTTACATATTCATTTTCCTTATGAGAAGCCAACCCTACTTATTTGCCATACATTTACAAACACATCTATATCTTAGATAAGGTGATATCAATTCCTACAATTATCTACATTTTCATCTCTTCTACTAGACTATATTCCTAGATGATGAGGTCTTTAACTCTACATTCAGTGCCTGGCACATAGTAGGTATTCAATAAAAGTTTACTGAATAATTGAATAAATGGTTAAATAATTTGCCTTATAAATGAAGTAGGACAGAGTGTGAGTAATTTTGGCATAATTCTCATTATCACTGGCTCTTGAAATACCAAATAGTGGATGGAATAAGATGGGGTCTGGAACATGCCAAGAATTAGTCATTAAGCTGCCTTGCAGATAAGCACGGAAATGCAAACTTTCAAAGGACTTCTTAGCTCTTCCATCACTAAACAAAGTTACAGAAATCACATGGTAACTAATGTCATCAAGATGTTGATACAGAATCCTTCAGTGAGATAGGAGATAGCAAGTGATAAGTTAAAATAGAATGGTAGAGAGGATTCACATGGCTCATACTTCAAAGAACTTCTTATGTAAAGCTGAGTAGTAAGCAAAGAGAAGCTTAAGGTACAATAAATACTTCTGAGCAAAAGTAATATAAATCTTGTTTTTGTAGGTGGCTATCTCTATCCAGAAGACAGACCATGATGAAGAGGGAAAATGGGGCAAGAAGACCACAGAAAAATATTATATTAGAATACTGAGAAAATGACCTAATGGAATAGCAATGGGGACAAAATGTTGAAACTAGGTTAATGAAACATTTTGGAGTTAGAATTGAAAGGTCTTGGTGAATGGTTAGGTATGGAAAGAGAAGTCAAAAAATGAGTCTAAGAAACAAGATTTGAGAAATTACTGATTGGTGATCCACTAACTGAGATTGAAAATCAAGAAGTTTAACAGGTATGGTGTTGGGAGAAAAGGGAAAAAGGCACCTGGGAATGTGAACCTGGAGCCAAAGAGAAGACGTGGGGCCAGGATAAAGACTTAGAAGTCGGGAGACACCTGGATGGCTCAGTTGGTTAAGCCACTGCCTTCGGCTCAGGTCATGATCCCTGGGTCCTGGGATGGAGTCCCACATCGGGCTCCTTGCTCGGCAGGGAGCCTGCTTCTATGCATCCGCCTTCCACTCTGCCTGCTTGTGTGCTCTCTCTCTCTCTCTCTCTCTGAGAAATAAATAAATAAAATCCTTAAAAAAAAAAAAAAGACATAGAAGTCGGGGTGCCTGGGTGGCTTGGTTGGTTAAGCAGCTGCCTTCGGCTCAGGTCATGATCCCAAGGGTCCTAGGATCAAGCCCCGCATAGGGCTTCCTGTTCAGTGGGGAGCCTGCTTCTCCCTCTTCCTCTGCCCTGCTGCTTGTGCTCTCTGTCTCTCTCATAAATAAATAAAATTTAAAAAAAAAAGACTTAGAAGTCATTAGCATATATATGCACATATATATACACATATATAGCATATGTGCTATATATAGCTATATGTGTATATATGTGTACATATGCTATGTGTGTATATATGTATATTGCATGTGTGTGTGTATACATATATATATGTATATATATATATACAGTTGACCCTTGAACAACCTGGGTTTAAACAGTGTGGGTCCACTTCTACACAGATTGTTTTGATATAGTACAATAAATTTATTTTCTCTTCCTTATGATTTTCTTAATAACATTTTCTCTTCCCTAGTTTACTTTACCGTAAGAATACAATATATTACATATATACATGTAATATGTATAACATAGAAAATATGTGTTAATCAACTGTTGATGTTATCAGTAAGGCTTCTGGTCACCAGCAGACTATTAGTAATTAAGTTTTTGAAGAGAAAGAAGTTTCATGAAAAAAAAAAAGCTACATGCAGGTTTTCAACTGTGTGGAGGTTCAGTGCCCCTAATTCCTGTGTTGTTCAAGGGTCATACATAGGTAGATAGATAGATACATGCATACATAAATACATACATACATATATATACAAGCAGCCATGAGAGCAGATAAGGTTAAGTCCAGTAATTATGGAAAACAAGAGAAAACATCCAAGAAAAGAAGTCTGAGGAGCCCCAATATTCAAGGGACTTAACAGATTCATACTTTGGCTATTTTATATGCAATGTAGGAATATTAATGCATTCACTTTGTGGTGACATTGAGAGAATCACTTCACTATTGTACTTTAAATGGCTATCAAATGTATCTACAACAGATTTAGCAGAAGAATAACCATGTTTAATATTTGCACTCAACATAGATATTAAAATTCTTGCCTGATGCACTCACTATGTTGAAAAGCAACACAGTTGCAGTGTACCTCTACCCAAGAAAGCCCTACCTTTCTTCACTAATTTGTAGTTACAAATGATCTTCTGGAGAAGGTGAGTAGCAGGGATATTTGGAGGCAAGGGATGAATGCGAATGGCTTAAAGATCCTCTGCTACATTCTGAGAGGGGAATGCACATAACACAATAGTGAGGAGTTGGGAAAGTTACAATAAGGGTATCTAGAGCGCATTCTATTGCAAGCCTGCTCTTGTAAATACTAACCTCACAAACATTCTGCTACATTCGACTTTACAAAAAGTAATCATCCCATCTATCCTAAAAGGCAGGAAAGGAGTATGATATTAAATGCAAGTCGCTTTTTTGTATTTTCAGTCTTCTACATAAACAGAACACAACAGTAATAACTACAACAGAAGAAAATCAGCTCAAGCTTACTCTTTCTCCATGCTATTTCATATGTACTTTTGTACTAAGTTAAATAGATACACATGAAATTTTTGCACTTTTGGATAAATCGTGAAAAATATTCATTCATTTGTTCATTCATTTAATCATCAGGTATTTATTGGCTGCTTACAATATGCAAAATGCTGAGCAAGGCACTGGGAAATCAGCGGCAAACAAGAAAGACAAAATCTTTGTGTTCATATCCAGAAATACAAAGATTCTCTTAATTAATAAATTGTTATTTAATTACATGAAATTAAAATAAAATTTTATTTTTATTTAATATCAAATAATTAAATCAATAAATTAGTATTTTATTAATATAAATATTAAATTCAAGTTTATTTAATTTATTTTATTTAATAAAATAAAAATTAATTACAAAAAAGCAGGATGCAATCAGACATATTTCACAAGGATCTGACTTAGTATGGTGAATTAGTTAAGACTTTCCTAAGGCATGTCTTTTGAGCTAAGCTCTGAAAGATGATTAAATTTTAATGAAATGAGAAGATGCCAAGAACTTATGAGACTGAGGAAACAGCTTGTGTAAAGATCCTAAGGTGGGAAAAGTATAGCAAAAACCTCCTTATACAATGTCCATGTGCAAAGAACTGTTAAAAGTGGTAGAAAAAGTCAGCATAGAAGAAGTTTGGAATTTGGGCTCTGAAATTAGACTACCCAGGTTTAATTCATAATCATGGATTTACAGGACAGAAAGATGGAAAGAGAAAAGGGGAAACAAGTAAGTAATGAGAAAAAGGATAGTTAATAAACACAAAATTTTCTTTTTCCCTTCCTGGCAAACTAACCCCTTGGGATATATTTATATGTAAAGTTATAGTCCAAGCTGTAAGTGATCTGGAAGTATTTTTCATGTGATAGGGTAAGGAGAAAGAATCTTTTGGACGTAAGGCCCGTGAAGTATTCTGAGATGGTTTTATAATGGCTAAAGTTAATTAACTTATTCAGCTCTCTTTTTGTATCAAGAACTATCCTAAGAGCTTTACAGCTTTACAGTTGCTGCCAGTAACTCTACTTCCTTTCCCCAAAAGGGAATTCTACAGATACCAATGTATCTGAAATGTTTTGGTTTATTCCTAATGAAAGGGAGTTCTTTGCTACACTTTCACATGCATAAAACTCTAAAAGATTTCTGTTATTCTTTTTTTTTTTTAATTTATTTATTTTATTTTTTTTTAATTTTTTTATTTTTTATAAACATATATTTTTATCCCCAGGGGTACAGGTCTGTGAATCACCAGGTTTACACACTTCACAGCACTCACCAAATCACATGCCCTCCCCAATGTCCATAATCCCAACCCCTTCTCCCAAACCCCCTCCCCCCGGCAACCCTCAGTTTGTTTTGTGAGATTAAGAGTCACTTATGGTTTGTCTCCCTCCCAATCCCATCTTGTTTCATTTATTCTTCTTCTACCCACTTAAGCCTCCATGTTGCATCACCACTTCCTCATATCAGGGAGATCATATGATAGTTGTCTTTCTCTGCTTGACTTTACCATGCTAATGGACATCAGAAGAAAGCAGGAGTGGCAATCCTTATATCAGATCAATTAGATTTTAAGCCAAAGACTATAATAAGAGATGAGGAAGGACACTATATCATACTCAAAGGGTCTGTCCAACAAGAAGATTTAACAATTTTAAATATCTATGCCCCCAATGTGGGAGCAGCCAACTATATAAACCAATTAATAACAAAAT
Organism: Mustela lutreola; assembly: GCF_030435805.1. Lineage (NCBI taxonomy): Eukaryota > Metazoa > Chordata > Mammalia > Carnivora > Mustelidae > Mustela > Mustela lutreola. The sequence continues at coordinate 147,870,913 of NC_081293.1, forward strand.
CAAAGAAACACATCAACAATAATACAATAATAGTAGGGGACTTTAACACTCCCCTCACTGAAATAGACAGGTCATCCAAGCAAAAGATCAGCAAGGAAATAAAGGCCTTAAACGACACACTGGACCAGATGGACATCACAGATTTCTGTTATTCTAACATGCCTTTTAAACCTTTAGAGTGAGAAAGGGTTTTAGAAATAAATTACTCCAAATTTGCAACCCTCTCAATATTTTACAGACATGGAAACTGAGTTCTAGAATACTAAGTGACTTACTCAGAGTTAAACAACTGGAAAGTGTGAGGTGCCTCTTGAACATCTCACCATTCTCTTAATAAACATTCATAATATATTTAATATCTGCTTAGCAGTGTTGTGTTATCTTTCTCCAATTTTCCAACATCATGTTTTAAAATTTTAATAATACCCAAATTTAAGTCAAATTATTATATTTTGTTAAATAATTTTTGCTCCCACCAACATTCTTTGTTTGAGATTACCTAGATGGCTATGATATTTGAACATTTCATATAAAACAGCTAAAGAAAATAACTTATTATAGGCTATTGGTCTACATAATTTGTTATGTCAACAGTTGATAATATTCCACTTAGAAAAGTAAATGCAACTAAAGCTGAAATTAAGCAAGTTTCTAGGAAAACCAATGCATTTATTTTATATCAAAGTGACCACAGATAAATTCATAATCTTTTATAAATTTCAGTTATATCTGTTCTTTTAACTTTATTAAAATTGCTCATCTTTGCTCTGAGGGTAGACTTGAAATAAATCATTTTTTTAACCATAGGTTACTTGTATCTGTGGTAGAGGCAGCTGCATATTAATTAAATCACCTTTCTTTTTCTTTGCAGGCAGAGAACTCTCAAGGAATTTGTCCCAGCCTCTCTTGTAGCTGGGTTGAGCACAAGTAACTGAGTTCAAAATAAAAAGGTGTGGGAATTTTCAAAACCTGAATCTTTTTCCTGCTTTCAAATTATATTTAGGCCATTGATAGAAAGTGTTAGAAGTAGAAGGTCCTATTTTCTTAGGATAATTTGCTTCTGTCTTCATTTTTCTTGGCTGTTGTAAAGAGCTCCAAACACTCCTCTTCATATTCTCTGTCTCTCACATTCCTTTCCTTTTTCTTTCTCATCTCTTTCTCTCTTCATCTTTTCTACTGTTCCTGAGCAACTTCATAATCCACCTCCATGGTAGTAGTCATTAAGGCTGCCCCAGAGCCAAATGAGGGGAAAAAATAGCTTTTATCTTTTATTTTCTACTCTTTTTATCTCACCTATCTATGTCATACCACCTTACTCCTCTCTCAAGTTATCAAGACCACCTGACACATTTTTCCCTACTCCCAGAGGTCCCATTGGGGATCCTCCTTCTTTCCAGAGAGACTTGAAATCATATGGTTCAAATATTCTTCAAAGTTAGATTTTTTTTTTCAAAGTAAGATTTTGAAATTATCTGGTGTTTGATTTAAAGTTTTGGTATGTGGTTCTCAGAAAGACAATGAAGTAAACTTACCTCTGCCATAGTTTTAATGTTTGCTTATGTTTTTCCTTTAGAAGGGTTATCCTCTAAGACTAAACTCTCAGATTTGAACCCAAATAACAAATTTGTAATAAAACTACAATGTGGTTTGCTGAGATGAGAATTTGGGCAAGTTGATTATATTTCTACCCAATTTTTCTGACTAAATGTATGACAAGTAAGCACTATTACTTTGTTGTATATTATTGCTTACTTCTGATGTATTATATGCCAAAGCTTCTCAACCTTTTGTATGCATCAAAATTTCATGGAAAACTAGTTAAGATGCAGATTTCTGGGCCAACTCCACAAATTCTTATTCAGTAGTTCTAAGGTGAATGATATCCATTAATATTTACAGTAGTTCTCCCCATCTACTGAGATAAGATCTCAGATACCCAGAGGGTTCCTGAGACTGCAGATTGTACAAAATCCTATATATACTATACTTTTTCCTATACATACACACTTATGATAAAGTTTAATTTCTAAATTAGGCACAGTAAGAGATTAACAATAATTGATTATATAATAGAACAATTATAACAATATGGTATAATAAAAGTTATATGAATGTGGTCTCTCTCTCAAAATATCTTACTATATTATAGTCACCCTTCTTGTTGTTCCTGCTCTTCTTCTTCTTGTGATGTAAGATAAAATGCCTACATGGGGCACCTGGGTGGCTCAGTCAATAAAGTGGCTGCCTTTGGCTTGGGTCATGATCCCAGGGTCCTGGGATCAAGCCCCACATTAGGCTCCCTTCTTGGCAGGGAGCCTGCTTTTCCCTCTCCCTCTGCCTGCCGCTCTGCCTACTTGTGCTCTCTATCTCTCTGCCAAATAAATAAATAAACTCTTTTAAAAAAATTTAAAAATTTTTTAAAAAATAAAATGCCTACATGATGAGATGAAATGAGGTGAATGATATAGGTATTATGACATAGCACTAGGCTGCTTTGACCTTCTGACCATCCTCCTTCAGAAAGATGATCATCTGCTTTTGGATCATAGTTGACTGCAAGTAACTGAAACCATGGAAAGCAAAACAAGAATAAAGGGCAATTACTGTATTTCTTCAAAAAAGCTCTCAGAATATATTGACGATGGTGGTGTGCAGACCACATTTCAAGTACCACTAGTATACAAAGCATCTTAAACTTCATAAGAAACTTAAGAAGTTTGATTTTAATTGAAATAAAGACATGATAAAATCTGGTTCCATTTTCAATAATGAACTTTTTAACAAAAACATTTTCCATCACAAAGTCCTACAGTTTCAAGGAAATTTAGTGATTATCAAAATCTAGGACTATCATCATAAAGATGAGAAAACTGAAACCCATGAAAAATGTTTCACATCTAAGGACAGACAGAAATAAAATAAAGATGGAGTAGAGAGTGTTTTCAAAGATGGCAGTAACAGTACTTCCCATCCCACTTGTGCAATGTGACTTTACTACTACACACTTAAGAGGTGATATCTATTTACCGTCACCTTGATTCTGGGCTGACTGGGAGACTTGTTTTGACTGGTAAAGGGCATTGGAAGTAAGGCTGCACAACTTCCAAGACAGAGTCTTAAGAGATCATCAGTGTTTACCTTTATCTTTTACCCAGCTAAAACCCAACACCAATTGATGACCATGTGAGTGAAGTTATTTTGGATCTTCCAGCTATTCCTAGGCCCAACCAACAACAGTGAAATAGAGGAACTATGTATGCATCAACCTATAGAATTATGAGAAATAATCAATTGTTGTTCAGAGCCATTGAATTGTGAGGTGTTTTGTTTTATAGTGATAGATAATTGCAACAATAAGTCTCCACACTCCTCATCCACTCCTCATCCATTAATCTCTGTAGTTCCCTATGCTGTCCTCTTCACATAGTCCTTCCCCTACTCCCTCATCTGTTTAGTTCAGCCATCAATTTTTAAACACCTACAATACTCTAGATACATGGATTCAGAGATTACAATAAAAACATATTCTCGGGGTGCCTGGGTGGCTCCGTGGGTTAAAGCTTCTGCCTTAGGCTCAGGTCCTGATCCCAGCGTCCTAAAATCGAGCCCCACATTGGGCTCTCTGCTCAGCGGGGAGCCTGCTTCCCCTGCCCCCGCCTGCCTCTCTGCCCACTTGTGATCTCTGTCTGTCAAATAAATAAATAAAAATCTTTAAAAAAAAAAAAAACATATTCTCACCCTCAATGACCTCATGATCAAGAATGGAAGACTGGCTAAAAAAATGTCATAAACTTTGATCAAAATACAAATAAAATTACATACAGAACTAGTATACAGGAATAGTATATATGTGCATGTGTGTGGATAGAGAGGCAACCCCGAAAGGAGCAGAGACTTTACAAAGGAACTGGCATCTGAACATCATCATAAATTACATACTAGATAGACAAAGGCAATGACGATATGATATAAATTCACTATCATACTTTATTTAAATGTATACCCTTTGGATTATTTGCAACATTAATTCCCTCTGATATTACAGATAATGCAGGATTCTAAGAATGTATGTGTGTACATTTACCTTCATTTCATCATTGAATAAATCTATTATTTTCTATGAAAAGAACATTAAAAGAACAATATTTCCCCCTCATATCCTCAATATTTCTGTTGTCAAAAACCAATTCAGAAAGCAGAAACTCATCTGCTAGTAACTTTCACCTAAATCATGGGTCAAATAACAAATGAAAACCTGGAACATCTACTCATCCATCATCAGAAATGGGTAATCAAAATTCCCTTGAACAGCTTAAAATCTAGGCAGATTCTTTTGTGTTAAGGGCTCCCATACAAACCACAAAAACCTATAGAGAAAGGGACATATTACTAGATACTCTGTGGCTTAAAAATTGCTGGATGATCTGGAGAAGCAAGCACTTGGTATAATGTCTAAGAAAGCTTGGGGATGCTGTACCTGCCACTGGGGAAGGTTGCTGAATCAGGAAGCTGGTGGCTTGGACCCATGTTGCCACTGCCATCATCTGAACAGCAGAATTGTGGCCTCTATTCCAACCAACTTAGTAACAAATTCAAGTCTCTCATGAGTGTACCAGACTAGAAGAACCCAAATCATACCTGGAAACTTAGCAACAAGGATATACGTGGAACATTTTGTTTTATTTTAACCTCCAGTTACTGCAGTACTGGAAGTCATAGGAATAAGAAGCTGGAATGTATTTTTTTTTAATGCATGTTTAAGAAAACAATCCATAGGATCTACCAGAAAGGCTTACTGTGATTTTTACCAAATAAAGTCAAAGTGCAAACTGAAGTAGTTATACTTTCCTCACTCAATCATGAACATTGAGAAGGTCAGATTGATTTATCTGCTGTTGTTAGTGAAGATCATATGTGGGACCCATATCCAAAACTACTAGAATCAAGGGAAATATACTTTTAATTTATTTAAGTCAAAATCATTTGTTAAAAAAGTATGAACATAATTCTTGAAAATATTTATACAAACACACATTATACTTCTTCTTCTTCTTCTTCTTCTTTTTTTTTTTTAGATATTACTTATTTATTTGGGTGTCACAGACATTATGAGCAGAGGGGAAGGGTAGAGGGAGAAGCAGACTCCGCAATGAGCAGGGAGCCGGATGTGGGACTTGATCCCAGGACCCTGAGATCATAACCTAGGCAAAGGCAGGTGCTTAACCGACTGAGCCACCCAGGCACCCCACATTATACTTCTTTAAAACTAATACAATGCTTCAATCATTTCCTCATCCATGTTTAATCAAATTTCTTTCTGTTATAAAATCTGAGTTTATTCTGCTAGGTGTTTGCCAGAGAAATACTAAAACTTTTGCTTGCTGATACTATTTTTCAGTCCCTAACTTTAATTAATGTATATGTATCACATACGTATTACATATTTTGATAATATAACTTACTGTTTTAAGATAGACTGTTTCAGAGATAATAGAGTATTTCAAGTTTCTTCCTTTTCAGTTGGAACGAATTGCCATTTTCTTTCATATCAGGCTCACATAATATAGAGTAAACTGGGTAAATGAAAGATGAAATAATAGCCATAAATACTCCTAAAATAGTAAAAGTCAATTTTGGCTTATGTAGAGCAAAAACTCTAGGATATGACATATTGGGAAAGTTTCTATTCTGCACAAAAAAAATTGTTTTAAACATGAACATTTCTCTGAAAATACAAAAAAAAAAAAAGTATTTTCCCAGGGAAAATATATAATATTTCCTAACTGTGAATCTTAGTAAACATTTTGTAAAAAGTTAATTTTCTCACAATCTAATCTACTCTAAATAATGATTTCCTCAAGTCCATGAATTTTGTTAACTTTCAAATGTTCATCCAGAAAACTGAAAAGCTGAAATTTTATCAAAAGATTAGCTGAGAGGAAAGGAAGCTCTGTGGTTCAATGAGAAGTCAGATGTTATTAACGAACATGGACTGCAGCTGTAACACATGAATCATTATAAGGAGCTAAAAGTCTCACTGTTCAGTGCACAAAACTATTAGTCTAATTCAGCCTCAGTTAAGTGGTAAAGAGCTGGCAATGAACCAGATGGATTACTGGATGTAGTCATAGTGATAAATTGAATTTTTCTTTTATAAAACATAGGCAGCTAAGTCTCATTCCCACAAGGGCAGACGAATCATACTTAAAACCAAAAACACGGATTAGAAACGTCTAGATTAAAATTTTGCAGTCATTTTCTACTGTCTTCAAACAAGAGATCCAAAAATTCAGATTAAAAATAACTCAAAAAACCTTCCATAATGTTTACATGTCAGCACCATGGAGAATATGTTTCAAACACCCCAACCCCCACTACTACCTTAAGTAAAATCATGAGATTATTACAATTCTAAATAGTTGGGCTATAAGTGATTTTTTAATAAAGTTTTTCTTATCTCTGTTTTCCACAATGAACATTCATTTCTTTTATAAAGAATAATCTACAAGGTAGAAAAAGAGTTATTGCAATCTCCTTCCAAAAAAGCAAGTTTAAAATACCTATGATAACACAGAACAAAGATGTTAAGAAATATTTTTCTAATTTAAATTGTAAAAAATTATTTAAATATAAATTCAAAATATTTGCCCTTAGAAATAAAATAGAACTATCTATGGAGTATTCTTACTCTCAGTATGTCATTTGGCCACCATAAAATCCTGTCAAAGCAGGTGGAGTGTAACCTTTTTCATTTTACAAAGAAGATCATAAAAGCTCCTAGAGAAAATATATTTAGTCCTAGGGTAAAACAACCTGTAAATGGCAAAAACAGATTTCCAAAGTCCCTACTCTCTGTCATTTTTTTTTAACCATTTCTAAATAAAAAGCATTCTCAATCCCTTCTCCTATATCATAGTAAATAAAAAACCTACAAAAAATATTTTTTAATCACATGATATAATGGAAAAAGTTTTATCTACTACCTGAAACAATCTATAATTATTTTTAAAAGACAGTATACCCCCAAAAGATGATTTGATAACTTAGGCAATGGATGTATTAGCACTCTCTTCCACTCCCCGGTGAACAATTAATTTTTATTATCAGGATGTTGGATACAGATCATCCCTACTCTGTGTTCTACCCAAAGCCATGACTCTAATGGAGGAAATCTGACCATGTAAGAGAAGATCTCAAGAGCTAGCAAGTATAGCATTTTGGCAGATTGGCCTCTTTAATCTTCCTTAGAGCTCTGACCAGCATTGAGTGATTTGGAAGAGCAACTAATCACAATAACATATGCTGACGTAACCCTACCTGGCTGATAAAAATCCAGGAATACCAAAATCCTCAGGGAATATTTAGAATGAACAAATATGAGTGTATAGGAGAATTCCTAGTATAATCTATACCTGTCTCAAAAGAGAGAAAGAACTGAGGAAAGCACAAAATAGATGAAATATTTTATTTTTTTCAAAGATTTTATTTATTTATTTATTTATTTATTTATTTATTTCAGAGAGAGAGAGCGCACACAAACAGAGGAAGGGGCAGAGGGAGACAGGCAGAGAGAAAGAGAGAGAGAATCTGGAGCAGACTCCACAATGATCCTGACCCCAAGGTGGGGCTTGGTTCCAGGACTCTGAGATCATGATCTAATCTGAAAGTAAAAGTCAGACACTCAGCACACTGAGCCACCCAGGCATCCCTAGATGAAGTATTTTAATACTGGGAATTACAGTATGCATCTAAGTGTTGAAGTTGATAATTTAGTAAAGTTTTAATAATTTTGCTCTCATAAAACAACTCATTGAATTGTGCCACATCCTGCGTAATACCATCCTATGCTCAACTGAAATTACAGATGGACTCTTTTTAGGCAATAGTTGCTTCTAGTCTTAAGAGAAAACTGACTTTAAATTTTAAAATGAAAAATCCATTTCTACAATGGTTAAAAGGTTTCATATAAATCAAATAGATTTTCTACCAAAAGTTAAATACTGCCAAAAAACAGCATTTATGTCAAAAAGACAAATTAAACACTTATTCCAGGAAAGAGCATATTTTATTTTGCTATGTTTTTGAATTGTAAGTAATTGAAAATTCCAAATAATGTATATTACATATAGCTTCTGAAAATAGTTTTCTTCTTAATAAAATTAACAAGAACAAACAAAAGTTATTTAAAAATGATTAATGCAATGGAAATACAGAGTGCTATGGGCAGGCCGAGTGAGATGTTTTTAACTTCAAATTAGCAACAACAACAACAAAAATCAGGTAATTTCCAATTCTAGTGACACCATGACAAACCAACTGGGTATTTAATTTGTGAAATAAATAAATAAAAATATATATATATATATATATATATATATATATATATATTTTTTTTTTTTTTTAAATGGATTGAGGAAATTTATTGTGAACCAAGATAGTCAAACTATCCAAGGGAACTTCCCCCCACCACCACCACCTCCAGCAGCTCAGAGATAAATCAGGATTATAAATAGTTTATGGTGGGGCCCACAGTTTCCCAATTAAGATGACATTCTTCTAACTTCAATGCAGAATCAGTTCTCTAGGGCAGACTCTAAAACATAAGAAAAAAATTCTCACTTGGAAAGCCTTTATACCAGTAGCCACTTCTCTTGAGGGGGCTTGATTTCAGAGTATACTTGGGTCCATATGGTCTTAGCTAGGATCTCATCCATTTGCAGAATTCTCCTAAGAAACTGCTTCTCAGGGAGACAAAATGTTCCGAAGCACAATTTGGTAAACGATGGTGTTCAGTGTGACTAGAGAAAGAGGAAAAACAGGTGGTTGGGAAAGTCTGAATCTTCGTCCCCTAAGAAGAAAGATTTATCTTATCTACTGAAATATCATAAAAAAAGAATAAGTCTTGAACAGAAGATAATTTAATATGTTCTTGAGGACCACAGTGATCCTCTTGGAACACTAGCTTCATTGGATTACAAGGGCTTCATGACCAAATGAATTTTGAAAATATTGCATTCTCTATCAACTTAGGGATAGAGGCTTCATTACAAGGGCTTCATTACCAAATGAATTTTGAAAATATTGCATTCTCTATCAACTTAGGGATTCACAATTGCATAAGTACATAAAAGGTCCTAAGAAATCCTATCAGTTAAAAAAAAACCAACTATACTAAAAAACACAACAATTTAATTCTGTGAAACCCATCATTTCTCAAACCTATCTGACCAAGAAACCCTTATTAGAATTATTAGCAAGCTATGACATACAGTTTGGGACTACAGTTTTGAACAGAGAGTCATGAAGAAACCCTGCTATATATATATAAAATATATAATACGTAATATATAATTATATAATTATAATTATAATATATAATTATAAATATATAATTATATAATTATAATATATGTAATTATAATTATTTTATATATAATATATATAACATATATAGCAGGATTTCTGCTGTGTGTATATATATACATATATATGTATATATATTTTTATATATAATATATAATACATAATATATAATTATAATTATAATATATAACTATAAATATATAATTATATAATTATAATATATGTAATTATAATTATTTTATAAATATATATAACATATATAGCAGGGTTTCTTCATGACTCTCTGTTCAAAACTGTAGTCCCAAACTGTATGTCATAGCATCCTTTGATATCATATTTTAATTCATAAATAAATTATGAATGAATTATGAAATAAATAAATTATTTATTCATGATATATTTTGATGCCATATTTTAATTCCTTAGACATTATCATATATATGCCACAATGATAATGTCTAAGGAATTAAAATATGGTATCAAATATGATATCATGAATAAATAATTTATTTATATATATATAACAGATATATATGCCACAATATATATGCCACAATGATAATGTCAAAGGAATTAAAATATGATATCAAAATATGATATCATGAATAAATAATTTATTTATATATATGTTATATATATGTATATAACATATATATAACAGATATATATGCCAGTTATATATATATATAACATATATATACAACAGATATATATTCCACAATGATAATGTCAAAGGAATTAAAATTCCCTTATCTTAATAATATTTCGTTGTTTTGAGCAAAGCAACATATTTATCTTAGACAATCTAATATACCTCTTCTTAGAATTTATCTGGAGATATATATCTATAGATATAGATATATACATATATATATACACACATACATGCTATACTATATGTTACAACACATACACAAATGTATATTCTATTTATTTCCAAAGAATGTTCGGCATTTATCTATAGAGAAGTAATGGCCTTGTGAACTAGGTTAAGAGGCAACATGAAGCACAAAAAAGGAAATTCTGTAAGCATGACTTGACTCCAATTACTCCTCATTGAAAAAGCTAAGTAGTTCTATGTAATATCTGTCAAAAAGATGACTGACTCAGAAAGATTTGGCCCCAATCCCTTGGCAACCATTTTTATTTTGTGACTGTTTATGCCAAAAACAATCAGCCTAAACTGTGCACATTTCAGACAGAAAAAAAAAAAAAGTTATCCAAAATGGTATGAAGTCAAGTAAGGAGTTAACCTTTTCAAATAAGTTGATATTTTTGCAGTTTTACGTGGTATATTTTCCTACCAGCCTTCACTCTAAAGTGTAGAAGATATGTCTGAGATATGAAATTAATACTGTGTTCATTTTGTTTAATTTAAAAATATTTAGCCAGCATTTTAAAAAGATTTTATTTATTTATTTATTTATTTATTTATTTATTTATTTTAAAGAGCTATAGATAGCATGAGCAGGGGAAGGGATAGAGGTAGAGGGAAAGAGAAAGGGAGTGAATCTCAAGCAGACTCTACACTTAGTACAGAGCCTGACATGGGGCTCAATCCCATGACCCTGAGATCATGACCTGAGCCTAAACCAAGAGTTACAACCTTAACCAACTGAGCCACCTCTGTACCCCTAGCTTCCACTTTTTAAAATAAACTGGCCTTCAGACATTTATTCACATTAATCTAAAAAAAAAAAAAAATAGGTATTGCCAAAGCTGGAAAATATATCCAGGGTGTTTCATCACAATGGAGTATATGAATGCTTACAGTTTCTGCCTGGCAAAGACCAAATTGCTTTATCAACTCAATTAACTCCAAAGATTTATAGGCAAATGAGCCATCTACCACTGTTGTTTACATGAAGTTTTCAAAGGGTTCAGTGACAAAATGAGTCTGGCCCATTTTTTGATAAACATGTCTCAATACCACTCCATTGAATACAACCAAATCATCTTCAAATTCTCTCATATCATATTATCACTGAGAACAAGTAATGTGATTATTAAAGGTCCAATTAATTCTATTAAATACAATATTATTATTTTTTACTCTTTTTTAGAAATTGTGCCACTTATAAACATGAATATTTAACATTTTATATTTCTTTTTATCAGCAGTAAATCTCATAACTCATGACATCTTAAAATCAAAGAAAGAGAGTTCCATTAATATTTTTTCTCTTTAGAAATGTTTTGAACAAAATTGGATTAACGTTATACATGGGCTCATGATGCAAAGTCATTAATCTACATATATGCACCAAATAACAAAGTACCAAACTACATGAAGCAAAAATGATAGCAGTGAAGGGCAAAAATGACAGTCAACAATAATAGTCAGAAACTTTAACATCCCACTATTAATACTGGAAATAATAGCTAGACAGAAGATCAGAAACAGGAAACTTGAATAAAGCTACAAACTAGACATAACAGACATCTATAGAACATTCAACACAACAATAGAATATATGTTCTTCTCAAGTATACATGGAACATTCCCTAGGACAGACCATATGCTAAGTCAAAAAGCAAACCTCAGAATATCTGAAAAGATAAAAAGAAGTTAAAGTATGTTCTTTGACTAGAATGGAATGAAATCACAATCTTTTAGCAGGAAAATATTCGGGAAAAATCACAAATACATTGAAATTAAAACACTCTTGAATAACCCATTGGTCAAATAAATCAAAAGGGAAATCAGGTAATATATTGAGATGGAAAAAAATACCAAAATTTATGGGAAGCAGTTAAACTGGAACCTAGAGGGAAATTTCTGTTTATGCCTATATTAAGAAATTATAAAGAATTCCAGTGAAAATTCTAGCTTTCCTCCATAAGACACAAATGAAACCTAAAGCAAGCAAAAGGAAGAAAATAATAAAGACTACAGCAGAAACAAATGAAATAGAAAATGGAAAAACAATAAAGAGCATCAATGAAACCAGAAGTTTGTTCTTTGAAAAGTCTACAAAATTGGAAAATGTTTAGTTTTGTACACCCGGAAAAAAAGAAATAATACTCAAATAACTAGAGTGAGTAATGAAAGAGGGATATTACTGCTGACTTTAGACAAATAAAAAAGGATAATAAAGAAGTACTACCAACAATTACACACCAACAAAGTAAACAACTTAAAAGGAAATGAACACATTCCTAGAAAGACACAAACAAAATTAACTAAAGGAGACTACACTGGGCATACCTGAGTGGCTCAGTTGGTTACATGTCTAACTTCAGCTCAGGTTACAATCTCAGGGTCCTCAGATCAAGCCCAGTGTCATGCTCTGTGCTCAGTGGGGAGTCTGCTTGTCCCTCTCTCTCCCCCTCTAACCCTCCCCCTACTTGTACTCTCTCTCTTTCTTATATAAGTAAATAAAATCTTTTTAAAAAAAGACTACACTGAAGAGCACTAAACATTGTTGAAAGAAATTATAGACAATAAAAATAAATGGGAAAACATACCAAACTCAAGGATCAGAAGCCTGAACACTATTAAAAAGGCAACACTCCCCAAACTGATCTACAAATTCAACACAATCAGAATCTGAGCTGAATTCTTTAAACAATTTCACAAGCTGTTTATAAATTGCAACAGACCTAGAATAGCAAAAACAATCTGAAAGAGAAGAACAAAGAACAAAGTAGAAGGATTCACACTTTCTGATTGTGAAATATTACAATTAACAGTAATCAAGACAATGTGGTACTATAAGGGTAGACATATAAATTAATGGAATAAAACAGAAAGTGCTGAAATAAACCTATACATCTATGGTCAACTGATTTTTTGACAAGGGTGCCAAGGTCATTCAATGAGGAAAGAATAGTCTTTTTATCAAATGGTGCTGAGACAATTGGCCAGCTACATGCAAAATTAGAGAGTTGGACCCTTACCACACATATTCACAAAAATTAACTCAAAATGGATCAAACACCAAAATATAAGAGCTAACACTATAAAACTGTTGGAATAAAATTGAGGTAAATTTTCAGGACACTTGATTTGAAAACATAAGAGCTAACACTATAAAATGGTTAGGGAAAAAATGGGGTAAATTTTCAGGACATTTGATTTGGCAATGGATTCTTAGATTTGACAGCAAAAGCATAATCTTAAAAACAGAACTGAAAAGTGTGGCTGTGTGCAAGCAGCCCCAGTAGGGCTCAGAATGACCCCAAAGTGAATTCTGTCCTGTGGTAAAGGAAGAAAACCAAACACACCAGTTTTGTGGGTGGGGGTTACCTATTTTTAAAAGATTTTATT